>NC_134517.1:13746149-14966774 GCF_027942865.1 Odontesthes bonariensis
GGATTTTCTATGAAAGCTGCTAATAGCAATGTATGAAATAGGGTAGCAACCTAACATTGTCAATCTTGACACAAGCAGCAGCCTGACAATAAGTGCACCAACAGCTTTAAAGCTGTGTTAGAAAGTTATGCATAACCTTTAGAACACCGAATTACATCACACAATAAAAAGGTCTATTTGAGAGGGTGAGTAGAATGGCAAACTTATCCAGTCTAGCAGCAAACCTTTAGGTTTAATCTTTTTCTTTTCTTAATTAAATAGCAATATATTGAAAAAAATACATGTTTTTTTTCACTGCAAACTTGAACTTAAAAGGTAGGTAACAAACCTTTTTTGTTGACAAAAACACAAATCCCTGCAAACCCGAGAATAATAAAAAAAAAGAAGTGTAAACAAAAAGTGACATTTAGTTGAAGCTCAACAGTATCTGAAGGTGTCCTGGTGGCGATATAGGATGCTGACCATGTGGTCATTTACTTTCAGGCAAACATATTCATCCTTTGTCATCATCTTCGTTCCCTGTGAGTTATGTCTTCCCTCTGATAAAAGCTAAGAACATGAAAAAATTTAAACACACCTGAAAAAACAAACAAACAAAAACACACACTTGCTAATCAATGGAGGCATGTGGGACTTTGGTAAAAAACAAACAAACATTTATTTGCCAACAAGAAAATGACTGCAGACAAGATTCACAACATGTGAAGATTATAGTGAGGCAGTGGGAAGAGTCATCAATGCAGTTCAGAGTTTTAACAAGAAATCTACCAGTGACTCAATCATAGGACTGGAATGGCCCTGCAGTTTTAACAGGGGAAAACTGGGAAGAAATGTCTACTGTTCAAATGTGTAACACTGGCAGACTCAGCAGATACTTCTCCAATCAAACATCTGTTCTGTGTTTGCAGTAATCTTTTTTCCTCTTGGGCATTGTTTTTCTCCCTTTTCTGAAGAAATCCACTTTGATTTGATGGTGGAAAACAATAACATATAAAACACCTAATGGCTGGTGCAAGCCTTCTATAGGTATTGTATTTGCGAGTGTCTGTCTGGTGTTTTTTTTTGGCTCATATTCAAGAATCCAGCAGGCCTTCGAGCCAGCTGTGGTCAAGTTTCTTCACCCTCCTTAGTTCCCTAACCTGAGCTTTTGTTAACGCAGGGGCAGCACACTCCAGCGCGCTCAAAGAGGCCTTCTCTGGTGTCAAGGATCTGGATTCCATTTCCCCATCTGAAACCTCTTCCTCATTCTCGCTCTCCATTTCCTCTTCTGGTTGTTTATTTTCCTCTCTGAGGCAGCGAAAGAACACATGGAAAAACAGCGTTACCATGACTCTGCACATATTCAAATGAAAAAGAAAGCTTTTCTTTTTTCTTGTTCTGGCTTTTAAACTGCTGAATCACACGAAACTCGGCTGCAGCAGTCTTTTGTCAAATAACATTGATATTTATATACGTGCAGTAGTGAAATTAGGTTATCAGACATCTGGTTTCCCCAAACCGAACAAGGTAAAAACAAAGAGCCATAGTGGTTCTAGTCTTTGATTTTTTTTTTTTAATCTTTTATATTGAACATGTTAATGACAAACAGATCAGTAATCATGCTGTGTTTCTGAATCAGGACCAAAGACTTTCACACTAGTCGACTGACCTGCTATCTGTGACGGAGATGAGCAGAGACTGTACAAACATGGAGCAAAGGAAAGAGGTGGAGGGCAGGACGTGGGCCGGGGTCTGCAGAAGCTGTTAGAAAGACAATTCTCATCAAATACAAGCATGTTTCTGTGGGGGAAAAGTTGTACTTCAATGCTTATGTGCAACCCAAACTGAATACAGCCAAACTGCCCACCTCTTTGATGGCAACGGAGCTCCGAGGCAGAGCTATTCTCTCAGCAGACGGGCTGCTCACTAGCTCCAGATTTTCCTGTTGCTGATGCCGATGTTTCCCCAGCAACAGGTAGAATGGTGTCATGGTGATACCGTCATCAATAACAAGCTTGAAGGGGGTGAGAAAAAAATAAATAAATAAATCAGTGGTGTGAAAAACTTAAAGCATTTCACAAAAAGAAGAACAACAACCAGTTAAATCAGGATGCTTAGAGGTTGATGTTGACCCTTGATTTAATCGAACTCTAATGAGGGAGACCATAAGGCTGAGAGAAACTGAGAGGGTATGTTGGGATACTTTGTACTCTTTCTTCCCAATTTGAACAGAGCAAAGGCAGCTTGAATCCACAGTTGACTAGTTTACTAGACAGATTTAGTACCTCTTACCAGATCCTGAAACTTTAGACGTGCATAGTGGACTGCATTTGAATCTCTGTGGTCTCTCCACAAGGAAACATCATTCCTGCTGCAACTTTATCAGTTTCCACAAGTTTCGGACAACTTTTGGAAAAGTAGAACATATTGTACCAACATGTATGATATGTTAGAAGTTAAAATGTTTTGAGGGCACACTTTCTTCCTCTATATTGTGGTTTATAATAAGCTTTTTCTTTTTTTAACCCCATTCAGACCCCCAATTTCTAACTTTGGGGAAATATTTGACCTGTAAGCCTGGTGATCTGCATTAAAAAGGCAGGTTTACACCCCTGTGCGTTAAATTAAATGAATCAAGTCCCTTTCTGTACAAATTTAATTTTCCAAACACACCAGTTAATGTTGTCCTGTCTGCCGGACGTCTAACCTTCATCCACAATGCAGACCAAAAGCAGCAATGTTACACACATTATTTCCATAAAGTGCAAAAACATTGGGATGACACAGATTATTAACGATGAATAGAAAAAAAAAGCCAAATTAGGTTAATGAAGTCTGCAATCATGACTTCCACTAAAAATCTAACATGTGTTCTACATGACAAAGTGTTCCACTTTTCTGAGCCTGGATTCCAGATGTCTCAATGAATTGCAGCAATCCATTTGGCTTTCTGCTCTTCGCTTTTTGTAAGTTTGTAAAAAGAAAACTCAACCTCTTTCTCAATACGTTTGTATAATTGTTGTATAACAGCCGTTCCCCATTTTAGACAGGTTTTACGTGTTTGAGCATTGGAAACTGCTGTCTTTTTTTTATAACCGAGTCGAGTTACATATCCGATGACATCACGTGCAAACCTTACCTGTTTACTGGAAGCCATTAGCTTGTCCTCCTCTGCTTTGGTGGTAAACGTCAGTAGGTTCTGCAAAGGAGTCAGAATTAAAAAAGTTACTGAGCATTAGTCCTACAAAATCCAGATTTTTTCTTTCTTTCCCAAGAAATTATATTAAATGGAAAACCCCTTGACTCGAATGAAGTGACCCATACTAGGTTGCAGTAACGTTTGGATTATCTTCTCTCCAGAGAGAAGATAATTTCTTTAAACTAAAAATAATAATTATTTGTCCAAATTTAGCTCTTCAATAAAAGGTTAAGAAAAATAATTCTTCATGATTCATCAGTAACAATCACGGCACCGTAAAAATAGAAAAAGTATGAACATACTAAAAAAATACCAGAGTATCCCTTAAATAAGGGATTATGACAAAAGTGTTTGCACAAAAAGCCCCTGGAACTTTGTTTTTGAGAATGTTAACGCTGGTAATGCTTTTGGAAATGAGCTTAAGTGTCAACTTAAGGTGACAAGTTGTCTACTTGAACGCTAAATAAATCAATAAAGCACTGGGAGAAGCTGCATCCAGGGTTCCTACAGGTTTCTTCAAGTCAAATTTAAGTCTTTTTAAGACCATTTATAAAAAAAAAATAATACCCATTTCACAGCCTATTTCACAGACCTACCGGCAAAGAAAAACTTTTTTTTTTTTTTTTTTAATTTGTTCATTTATTTCTCAAACAAATGAAAGTGTGGACTGTGTAAAGCATTGATGAAACATTGCAGCATAGTAGCAGTAAACGCTACAACACCACAGCACAGACACAGACAACAAGCCAAACAGAGGTGTGAAAAATCAAAGAAAATTTCAGCAGACCACAAAAAAGTTTAACTGACACAGTTAAAGACATGGTAGGTAATCCTGTTCAGAAACACATTTTGTAATACTGGGTGAAATGGTCCGTCTATCCTGAGAGAAATCTATACAAGATGTATTTAGAAAAAGGGACGAAAATAATCAGACCTCTGTGGCAGCTGCAGGACTGAGAAAAAGCTGACTACAAAAAAACAATCAGATGCCTCTGCTTTCTGCCTACGCCCCCCTCTGTCGGCTCCCTGCTCCATGTGCGCATGCGGTTCTCCCGGCTTTGGATGAAGCACTGACGGAATGGGGAGGGGGGGGCGGGGTGGAGCTTAGAGGAGGGGACACTTTCGAATCTTGCTAGCGCTCTAGGATTACCTACCATAGCTTTAAGTTGTTTTTTAACATTGGTTATGTTAGCTAGCTACTTATTCCATGCTGGGAACATGGGGAGTAGAGAGAACAATAAATAATGAAAATGAACTAAAAAAATTTGTCGTTTCGTTGAGGCTCTCATCGAACATAAGAACGAACGGTGATTTGTTTACCTTGGACACCAGTTCCTCTTTAATATACACAGCTAAACAAAACTTGGCCATGTACGCCAGGCTAAGTAATTGTGGCAGCGATGTCGGAATCGGGGAACATGCATTTAAACAACTCTGAAATACCCTCGTTTCCATTATATGAATGGTGTTTGGCGATTGTGTTAGGAGTCCACAACACCTCTGCTTTCATGGTTGGTGTGGACCCAAAAGCTGTTCGCAGATCTACTCGAGTTGCGGTGACAGTCGTAACTGGAGGGGCTGTACTAGCAGTTGGCTGGTTAACGTTATCTGCTAGCTCAGATACATTAATAGCTAACTGGCTAGCGTTGGCCGGTTGAAACACCCCGGCGATGGAAGGAGTTTGATCCTTCGCTTCGATATTATTCATTTGCTTGTAGGACTTGGCGTGAGACTCTAAAGCCTTCAAGCCCATGGTACCAAGCTGAATCCTTGTTGCTGTGGTCTGTGTCAGTGCTGTAGCAATGTGATCGGACCCGGGGCAGAGCGGTAGCGTTCTCAATGATTGGTTCCGCCACTCTTCATTTAGGCAACGTTATTTAGGCTTTTCAAAATATTAATAGCCTAGTTGACAAATGAAACGTTTGAGGAGAATGTGATACGGAGAAGTTACTGCACAAATTTTAAGACCCAGATATCAAAATTCAAGACTTTTTCAAGTCTTTTTAAGGTATTATTTCCAAATTCATAAATTCAATGCTTTTAAGACTTTTTAAGACCCCGCGGGAACCCTGTGCATCCTAGAATCAGAGATGGTGCCCACTTACGATAATTGCCCGGCTTCTTTGAGAGGTTTGCCTCTGAACAGCATCTCTGCATGAACCTCTATGGACTAATCCTGTCAAACCCGATGCAATTTATGCACGCAACTATTTAAAAACTTCAGCTGGCGTTTGAGTGATTTTATCGTTTTTGTCATGATTTTCAAGAAACGCAAACAATGAATTTTGTACTTCTTTAAACCAACCTTTCCCATCAATGAAAAACACTACTGCTAGTTTTCATCCTCAATGTAAAAGGCAGATTTTTCAGGTTACATCCTGTGACAGTTAAATATGAAACATATGATGCGAGTGCATCTCTTGGCAGTGATGTTTACCATGTACTGTGTGAGGAAGTATAGCTGGGAGCGGTTGAGCCACTGGCTGCTCTCCTCACAGCTCTCCAGCATCACCTCCCTCGGGGCGAAGACCGCGTGAGTAACCTTCCCCGGGCACACAGCCTTATGGGAAAACAGCGGCCGAGGCTCGCTGGGTTTGAACACAAACACTGAAAACAGAGGGTGGAAAAACAAGTAACAAAACACGGGGACGTTATTTTCTAAAGTTCAAGTGAGGAACTTCATTTGTTGAACAGGCAGCGGCTCTATATTTCTAACAGTTGTATTCTAACAGTACAATATGATAATTGCTGTGACTGAGCCACTGACACGACAGTGGAGCTAAGATTTGCCAAATCCCTTTTCAGTTATGGATCTGAATCAGGGAGTTAATGAGGCTACCGGGAATACACTGCTGCAGAAAAGATATCCAAATGAAAATAAGATGGAAGTCTTCGATCTGATTTTAGACATTTCTAGGATGTTATTAAGTTCCAGTCAGGTAAGATTTTCAGAAACCGATTGTAAAATTGTAATCTAAAGTAGTTGGAGATAAGATGTGAACTTAGAAATGCCCGAGCTTGGACTACAGTACAAAGCTTACAGTCAGTGGATCCAGCTTGAAAGCAGAAGGCAGCTATGTTCTCAGAGAGGGGGTCAGCCAGCAGCAAACTGACGTCCATGGAGGTGCTCCACTCCACTGCCACACAGGAATAGGAAGAAAGACATGCTTTTCTAAGTATGAACAAAACTTAAATAACAGCTTAATTTAATATATGCAGCTGGAAAAATTCGAACAGGAAAATGTGCGCAGTGGCTGGATTTTCTTCATTTGGTCTGTTTGCCAACACGGTGAATTTGAAACGAAGCATCTGTTAGAATTACAGACTCCGTTTTAATTCAGCTGAATTAACAAAAACAGTTGCTTACAAATTATAACTATTTTCTACATAGACTTTCATTTATTTCTAATAGCTTAAGATAATAAGATTAAGATAAGATAATGTTTTTAATACTTTGATGCAATTTTTTTTTACAGTCAAAGACTTCTGCTTTCAGTAAGTGAAAAGCATCTCGAGTCGGGTCGAGGTCACGACACTGAGCTCAGCTCGGTCAGGACAATGATTGCCATTTAATCTGTTTGCCTTTTGATTTGTATCATTATCAATTTGTATTGTAAAAGGCAAGAAAATTAATTCCGGTACTTTTTTTTTTTTTTTTTTTTTAAACTCGTACATGTCCATGTCACACTACTGCCCCCACTATTTTTAAAGAATGTTAGATGCTTTTGATTGTGACTCCTTCCTTCTTCCCCCTCCAATCTCTATTTTCCCCATTATCTTGGTACAAGTTATTCTTGCTTTCATGACTTATTGTCCCAGAACTGAACAGGATGTTCACTGTCAAAGTCTTACAGGGACCTTCTGTCCTTTGGTGTTTAAACTGGTTTGCATATTCAATTACGACTTGATTATTTTTATTTCAAATCCATTGTGGTGGAGGAAAGGCAACATTTAAAAAAGTTGTTTCACAGTCTAGATACTTCACGAAGTTGAAAAATGTCTTACAGGAGCAGGTGAGGAGGTTCCAGCAGCAGAGCAGCTGACTGGCAGTGGAACCAAGCAGATACTTGGAACAGCTTACTCGCCCAAAACAAAGATCCCTGATGGAGGACAAAAAAAAATTTAAATTAACGTCCTTTTGTTTTCATGTCAGGGAAGAATTACCAAGTGTACCCTCAATCAACCAGAACCTTGCATCAAACATGTTTTTCAGGACAATCTTTTGAAAGCCTTTGTCAGAACATAAAAGCAGCTGCTGAACTCTCGCTAAGAACCAAAAGCTGAGAAATTTGTTATCTGGGGGGAAAAAATAAATAAATAAAATAATAATAATAATTTAAAAAAATAAAATAAAATAAAAAACCAATAGAGGTCAGCTTTCAGAATTTAAAACCTGCCCCCTATACATTATTTCAAGTCTTGATAAAAAAAGAAAGGAGAAAAAAAATTTAAAAAAAGTTAAACTATTCTTTCTAAAAATGACTGCACCTTTATTATCGGGCCTCAGCCAGGGAAAGCAAAGATTCATTTCTTCATTACATGTAAAAAGTGTGGAGTTAGCACTTGAAGTTCAAACAACTGACCCAACTCCCCACATCTATAGGCAGCAGTTATGTAAGGGACATCACCCAGCTGTCAAAACAGCTGACCATTAACATTCCTGTTTCCCCCTGTCAACTTTGAAGTGTTGTTACTCTAAAGTCTTATTCAGAGCCAAAATTATATAAAAAAAAGCTCCATTCAATTGAGGTTCTCCGAGTATGACTCAGTGTTTGGAGAGAATCAGCTCATCTGCTGTCCTGTCATACTTGCATTCGTGCAGGGGGGGAAACACCAATAATGTTCATCTCCAGCAGTCGCCACCACCGCTTTTCACTTTCGCACAATCAAAACAAGTTTCTCAATATTTAAGTTTACCGAAAGAGGGAACCTCCTGCTTTTTTCCTTTTAGCGTGACTTGTAAAGTTCCTCTTGTTTTCCTTTCAAATATGCCAAAAGCTGACTCGAGTGTTTTGGGATTGCTTTAGAAAAGTGTAGAAACTAGCAACAGTAGTTTTGTGTCCTCAGTGACCTGAGGGCTCTTTGTGAGGGGAGAAACATCTGCCAACATTTCTGAGACTCCAGCAACATTGCGAAACTGCAGCCTGTCCTCGTGTTCGAGTGGCTGTCAGGCAGGACTTCTTTTGCATGGCTGGCTTGTTGTGAGGAACAAAACTCCAAACTTCAGTCAGAAAAGGTTATTTAACTGTTCAAGAACGTCTATCCCTCATGACCCTTGACAGCAAACAGCCGTTCTCAAAAAAAGCTAATTGTGTGCGTGTGTTTGCACGCACCAGTGTCCATACTGTGCTTTGTTAGTTTTATTATTTTCTTTTGGTGCTGGGTCTCGTTATACCTTTTTTCCCCCTTGCAGGAGAAACGGTAAAATAGCCCCCAAACAGTAATGAAATGGTATTGTTGCGTAGATAACCTGAAGATGCAGAGTCACTGTTCCAAAATAACTTCCTCTTCCCTGAACATGAGGTCTTTTGTCTGAGCATTTTGTAACATAGAAAACATGAAAAAGCAGAGTCACTGTTCCAAAATAACTTCCTCTTCACAAGAAGCTGCTCAGGAAAAAATATGATCAGCTTTAACTGAATATCAAGCATGTAACAAGCCACGTGATGTTCCTTTTTAGTAACCAACAATGCTGAAAACTAAATAGTTGTGCATGTAACTGCCCTGACCTGATAGCTCCTGGTGGTTGGGACAGAGTTGCCAGGAGCTCCCAAGAGGTAGGACTCCACACGGTGACCACTTCCTGAAAGCTGACGGACAGCAGAGAGCCATCAGCTGAGAAACAGCAGCATTCCGGTACCAGGTTGTGATATGCTCCGACGAAATCACATGACCAGGAAGGACCTTCATCTGCCAGCACATACAAAAGAAAAAAGGGAGAGATGGATTATGAAGAAACAGCCCAATTTGTATAAAACCTTTAAAGTGGTTTGTTTTGGTAAAATGCTGCAGGTAGAGCCTGACGCCAACACAATGATTCCTGCTCACTACCTTCATTTAACAATGCAAAGTCATGCACTCAGACTACAAGCAGACACCGCATGCTGATGATGGCCGGACATTATGATATGCAGTTAAGATGCTCAAAGAGAAAATCAGAATTAAAGAGAATATTGCACATTTCCAATTACCAAGAAGCTATCTGATCTATTTGAACTAATGATTGAATGACCAAGATGCACCAATCTTACTAGCTGTGGTATTTTTTGGTTACCACTTTAACTCATACAGCTTGTATTTGGTTGCCATGTTTTCATGGTTTTGAAATGTATGCTTTAACATTGGGAAAAAGAATACCACATTTTATGTTTAAAGACAGTTGCAAGTTATCCACTCAAATCATGAAATGCTATAAAGTGATCGCAGCAACTGGTCAGCGGAAAGTCAGCCCTGTGGTCCACTACAGCATGTGACGCTTAGCTGACTGCTTACCCTCTGTGTGGGCCGGTGCGTCCAGCTGCCAGGCTTTGAAGTGTCCGTCTTTGCTGGTGGAGACCACCATGCTGGTCTGGCTGCTGGCTGCCTGGTCAAAGCCCATGGCTGTAATCTGCGCCTCGTGGGGAGCCGAGATGGTCGTGTTCAGCACAAAACTGCATGTTTCAGGGTTGTGGTTGAAGATCAAGGATAAAAAAACCAAAAACATTACTGAACTATTTCCAATTTATTGAGGAAAAAAAAACAAACAAAAAAAAAAAAAAACTATAAAAGCTGAGAAGTCCTTACCTCTGTGTTTCTTCATCAAATGCCCAAAGTTTCAAACTAAGCTCCAGCTCAGCAGCTTTGGGTTTTCTTTCTTCCACTGTTGCCAACCAGGTACCAGAGCCATCAAATGCTGCTTTGACCACCTCAAACTGCTCCAGGCCCAATTCATGAATGTACTCCTGCTGCACTATGTCTAGCTGTGGGGAACCGCAGAGATGAAAGACATTAGAATGGATTTAGAAATCTCATTCCCACACAAGCCTTATCAGTACATTTTTAGCAAATGAACCCAACAACTAAGTTAAAGGTTAACAGATTGACTTCTCTGGATAACGTGCCATCTTTAGAGTCTTACGTTGTACAACAGTTTGTCTCTTTGAAGGGAGTAAAACTGAAGATGCCCCGGTTTTCCATTTAGCACCAAAGCTTTGCTGCGTGGGTCCACCATCAAGTCCGTCTTGGCATTTTCACCTACAGCAGCACAGAAGAAAGCTGAGTAAACTGACAACCTTGAACCTCCTCTTTTATTGAAAGTCATAATGAAAGAGTGAAACATCCACCTACAAAAAAAACAAACAAACAAAAAAATACACTTTTGACACTTAAATTCATCTGGACATTGACCAAAAAAAAAAAAAAAAAAAGTAAAAAGTAAAATATTAACTTTAGAAATTACACAAAATATTTGTAAATGGGGCCATTCATTTTGACTGCACAATAATCACAACCTTCACATAAAGTTTTGATATTTTGCCAGTGTTTGTTAACACTTTTTTGGCAAACTTAAATAATTCTCATATCATCAGTGTTAAGAATGAAATGGCGAAGCTGAAATGCTGATGGCTTCCTCTTGTATAATAAAGAGTTCTCAGAAGTCTAAAGGTTATTCAGAAGACATACAGTCGGTTTACAGTTTATAAGCTCATATAGCATGTTTATGATCACAATCTGCCGTTTCCACATACAGTCTGCTCTCACCTTTGACCAGGCCCTGGATGACAGCAGATACCTTAACGCAGCTCTGGATGATTGTGATTTCTAAATGAGATAGAAAGAGAAGTCAGTTACTCCCACAGCCTTTCATTAAAAGGAAAATCTCAAATCATTCTATGGACATTTTTCACACATGCACTCATAACTGCAAATAATGTAGGAAATAGATTTCTGTTAATGATAAATTAAATGTGGCTGCAGTGGGTGCTGCCTTCAAAAACTGTTAGAAATCAAATGTACACTATATTTGCACCATTTGTCATAATTGTAAGAGTAATTGTGAGTAATTCTATTTAATATTGTTTTGCCATTTAGGTTAGAGGTTCTTACTGTTGTCACTGTGGGAGGTGCAGAACAGTGCTCCATCAGGTGACACACTTATGTGTGTGATGGCAGCACCCAGGCGGGGCAGGAAGTCCCGCTGGTTCTCTTGTTTGTATCGCCACTGAACAAGCACAGACTCCACTCCTCCACTCAGCAAGTTGGTACCTGATAAAACACAACATCCACAGATACAGCGGCGGGAAGGTGTTTACCCTTAAATCTGGTATAATATGAGCTTGATTTGTGAGAAAGAAATTGATAAACATTTTTTAAGAGAATGATTTTTCTATAAGACAGGTAGACACTTAGCTTACTTTAGGAAATAGACTTAAAGGGATAGTTCGCCTCTTTTGACATGAAGCTGTATGACATCCCATATTAGCAATATCATTTATGAACATTGACTTACCCCCCCGCTGCGTCCTGTGAGCCGAGTTCCAGCCTCGTTTTGGTGTTGACGAAGGTAGTCCGGCTAGTAAGCAGGGGCTTAAAAAATAAAGCGTTTTGCTCCAGAAAAAGTCAGACCTCACATCGCTTGGCGCTGTTTTCTCTCTCCCTTCGTCTCACTACGGGCTGTGTAGACCGTGCAGACCGAAGTGCAGACCGAGCAGTCCCCTGCTTCCGAGCAGTAAACACCGTAACAGGTGCGGCTGTCGGCAGGTGGTTCATTGATATGAAGGTAGAGAAAACAGCACCAAGCGATTGTGAGGTCTGACTTTTTCTGGATGAACGATTTTGTGATGCAAATGTATTACTCATTTGAACGCATATTGTTTTGAGAAGCAAAACTCTTTATTTTTTAAGCCCCAGCCAACTAGCCAGACTACCTTCGTCAACGCCAATACGAGGCCGGAACACGGCCTTCAGGACGCAGCGGGGGGTAAGTCAAATTTAATAAATGATATTGCTAATATGGGATGTCATACAGCTTCATGTCAAAAGAGGCGAACTATCACTTTAATTTCATTACTTAATTGGACAGAACATGAGAAAATTTAAAAAAAACAAAAAAAAAAACATCTGCAGTACCTTCTGGAGTGAAGCGCAGTGAACTCACAGCACTGTGGTGCCAGTGCAGGGTGGAGTATGTGTACTCTCTGTTGTGGTTAAAATTTCTCCTGAAGGAACATTTTAGAAATAAGTTTTTCCACACTTCACGGATTACCCCAAAAACAATCCAAATGTCCAAAATAATGCTTAAAAAAAAAACAAAAAAACAAAAACAAGCTTACACAAGAAACTGAGCTTAAGATGACTCACCACAGCCGAATTTTGCCATCTTCATGACCTGTGGCAATGCAGTCATCCTTTGGGTGACAGGCAAGGCATGTTAAGGTGTTCTTGCCTCCCTTCCTGTTGTCTTCTTTGAGAGAGAACCTATCAGCCCACAGGAGGACCCATGTTTGGTGTTACAGAACATAACTGTAGTTTTGTAGGTAAAACTGGAAACGTGAGCATTGTGGATTAAATGATTCATGACCCCTATCACCTACTGCTCAACAACTGATGAGAGTCCTGGAGTTGTATTGTCTTACTAATTTCCAACAACTTTTCATATAAAATAACTATCAGACAATGCAATTTATATTGAGATAGTCTGATACTACACTGGATAAACCTAAACTATTAAGCTGGGCAAGTGTGTTTATTTCTCCCAACTCATTCCCAGCCTGGCCTCTCGTTTTCCTCCTTTGTTTTTAAGTAACTCTGAGCTGCAGTCTCACAAATTGTGGGCAATATAGCAGTTTAGCCTACGTATTTGTTTTTCTTTTTAAAAAGCAATTAACATTAAATGTGTTGGATAAACTGTGAGTGTTGCCAGAAGAGCACCCTCTTTTCTTCCCTCACTTCTGCAGAGCAGCTGCAGGGTGACTGCAACTGTGAGCCGTGCATGCACTACAAACCATTAACTCTAAGTGTAACTGGAAACAATTCTGTATTCTAAATAATTTAGATTCTAGCCTTGCAGGCTACAATGAACCATGAAGCCTGCAAGACTTCATGGTACATTCAAGTACATCTAATATCCCCGTATGGGGGGGAGGGGGTGTTGGAGGAGTAAGAGGGTGGGGTGGGTGGGGGATTTGTGGGAAAATAATTATTTAAAAGGACATGCAATATGAAGAAAGACAATTTATGTTTGTATTATTTGAATGTCCTTTGAAAATAAATAAAAAGATATTAAAAAAAAAAAAAAAAAAAAAGTACATCTAATAGAGCTAAACTTAATTTCTTTAAAATAAGAATTGTTTACAACTAAAATGTCTTCCATTGTATTGGAGTTCATAAAACTGTCATGTCTTAAACAGCCTTTTCATTTCAAAGCAATGTTTAAAGACAATTAAATACAGGACATCATTCTTTAACCTGTCGCCCTGCCCTGATAACTACACTCCTGGTCTCAAAAAAAGCACCTAAAGCCCCTCGCCCCCATCGGATAATTCATTTAGAGGTGAAAAACAACATGAGTGAACCTGTATGACTTCTTCTTCTTGAAAAAGTAGATTTCCAGCTGCGTACCTTTGGCTGAAACAAGGTATTCACCCTGTGAAAAGGAGAGTTGGTGATTTTAATGCACATTAGAAGAATGACCAAAGATCCAGATTTGAATAAAGACAGACATATACAAAGTGCAGCTTGTACAGTCATCTACCAAACAGAAGGACACTCCTAACACAAAACGTGCATCAATGACAGAAGCGGTGACATGCGTACCTGTCTACCGAAGGAGATGGCTGCTGGGTTGGAGCTGACGTTGCTGAGCACAGCAGACAGTTCTCTAGCCTCCACCAGCTGATCCCCACACTGCGGCAGATGTACGGCAACCAGCTGGAACAACTCTGTACAAACAATGTCAAACGTAAGCCTGTTAGCCATCCTTACCCAGTGACCTCTGGTCCAGTTTCTCCTTCCAACATTGTTAAACATTCAAAACAGACAATGTAAATCTTCATGTATGCAGATACTGGATACAACAATCCTATCATTTGACATGGAGACACTGGAATGTAGAGGTTTAAAGCAATGCACGAAGCAATTTTCTAATTTATGAACATACAAAATCATGGCATTAAAATAATCTCAAAACATAAGCCTGAATATTACCTACTCAGCATTAACACATCATAAGTTCTCAGTCTGGCCTGTTCCAGTATCATTAATTACACACAGTGTATCATTTGACATTAAACCCAACAACGACTACAACTAGAGGACAATTCAAACCTACCAGATCTTTTGTCATTTTGCATGGGGGTAACAATAAAGATGACACCTTCATGGTTTGCAGATGCATACAGCGAGTAAATCGGGTATCCGATGACATAAGTCTGAAAGAGATCAAACAGCCTTCACATGTTTTGTAAAAAAAAGCATGCAGGCTTCTTTCTTACACTCATTCCTCCCTTCCCACTTGTCCTTAACAGCACGTTCCACTCAGAGCTGTGCGTTGCTCTCCACACAAAGAAGACACAAGGTATGGATATACAGACAAAAAGGAACAGGCACATGGGACTCTGCGCCATGAACTCATTACTCATCTTTGTGTTGAATTACCTTTTATTATGTGGCTACTTTAAGGGTAGCATGTCCCCCAAAGAACATTTAATGAAAGTTAACTTTTCGGCATGGCTTCTGGTGCTTGGTTGTAAGCAGCAATAATCAAGCCTTACCTTTATGAGAATGCCGTCTGTGAAGTCCCAAAGTCTGACAGTGCCATCTGTTGAACAGGAATAGACCTGCAGCCCAGAAAGAATGCATTACAACTTGTAACCTATTTTCAGTGAAGTAATAATTGAGCCATGGACAGCCACTTGAAACTGGTGTGCTGAACTGAACATATGGCATTACCATTTGTTCAGACATGCAGATATATACAATATGTATGTGCACACACCCATTTCTGTTAACTACCTATGGACAATCTTGAACATTAATGTGCAGCTTTATCTAGAATAACCGCACAACTGTACAGTGAATTGTAGTATTCTATTATAGACGGTACAGTGTGTAAAGTTACTGTTTCGTCTTCAGTTTTTATTAGTTGATTACTTACTATCGTTCTACTATTTAAATGTATTAACTGTTTGACTATTTGATTGATTTTTGTTAAGCGACTGCTGTAACATTCCAATGAATAAGATACTACATTCATTTAAATGAAGGATCAGCTTTATAAAGGCTTTCTTAAAATTTCTCGACAGCAAACACTCACACCAAATAAGCCAGTCACGGGCAAATCTTCCTATCCAGACAATTTAGATTAGTGTTTGAGGTAGTGGCATTTATGAATATGAACATTTAACATATGACTTATTTATTAAAATAATAACAAGCAAAAGCTCTGATTTTTAAAAGCACTGTTTTTTGGTGAGAAATGATTAGCATCATTCATTAAGCTTGAAATTGAGGAATTCATTGAATTCCAAAACAGACTGCTTTTACAGATGCATCTGAACTGATTACTTTAAAAATCAGCTTAATGGTCCAATCAGAATAAAAGTGCCTCGTGTAAACACCTTGACCAGAGCACACCGATCCACCTCAGCTCAGTCAGAATAAATCTTGAATCAGATCGAGGAGAGGTAAGAACCTTTAGATAACCTGATCAATAGGAAAATGTAACAACAAATACACTCTATCTGGCTGTTTCTCTCTGGATGGAACAAATATGTTCTTTCTCTGAACGGTCAAAACATGATGTGGTTTGGTGACAATGAGTTTTTTTTGGGGGGGTTGCCACCAAACAAACCGGGTTTGTGAACAGTTAAGTTCTTATAGGGGATCTGGTGACAATTAGCACTTAATAATATAATTGCCCTATAATTCAATTAAAACCACCTCTAAACTAAGAAGCAGTAGTTGGTGAGTTGTACTTATATTGATAAAAACCCTGTGTATCAAAAATAAACAGAAAGGAGCATGGTACACCCGACTTAAGACTGCATTCTTGGGTGTACTTGAATGGCTCGAAAGGCATCTTCATTCCAAGCAGCAGTAAAGTTTGGAGTGAGTGTGGAGAGAAAACAGTACCTGCAGGTGGTTGGAAGGTCTGAGCAGTACACCTGTTACCAGGTCGGTGTGTCCCCGCAGGTTATGGATACACTCCTCTGTGGAGGTGCTGAACACCCGCACACACTCTCCTGAAGCACACAACACGAACCTGCAAAAACACAAACCACCTCTTTCAAATTCAACTCATGACAGGGAGTGGGTTCTTGTCAGTAAGTAATGCACAGCCGTAGTTAAATTACAAATAACCGAGTGTCGCAGATATAAGACGAGATGGTGACATTAATCTGTAAACACCGGCATTGCTAAAGCAGTAAGCTGGTTGCTTGGGTAGCTAATGCTAACGGACAGCACTTGCTTTAGCTCTAATAACAAAATAAGAATCGCGAGAGTCTCTTCCAGCCAACAGTATCTATTGTCAGACTCAAAATACACACTAACCTTGAATCATTGCTTATGACGGGCTCCCTGAAGTTAATTTTACTGCCACCTCTGTGAACCACGCGGATATCCCCGTTTTCAACCATGTTTTTACCTGTAAACTTTGACCCCTGACCGCTGCCCTTTCTTCACCCAGAGCCAGATCATCTGCCGTTTATCGACCTCTATTGGACGGGAGTGGTACTGTACTATACTAAAATACGTTTGATAGAATAACGTTAGAAAAACATTACCCCAACCTTCAAAATCTCCTGGTTATAAGGGACCACACCATAATTAATCATATTTTGAATAAAATATTATTGTTGATGATATACAAACATGTTTCCAAATTAATTTTGAATGCTTCTTAAAATGTAAATCAAACTAGTTCAAATGCCAAATGTACAAAAATAACATAGAATGTTGTAACAAATACTATCTAAATTATTTTAGACTTTATGTTAATGTTAAATTTGATGTCAGCTTTACATAAAAAAAGTTGGGATATTGCAATGTTTACCACTGTGTGGCACCAGTGCTTCAGAGTTTGATAAATGAGGATATCAGTTTTTTGTTGTTTTTGAAAGATAAATGATTGTCCATACTTCCTTCATGACGCATAGCTTCCATTAATCATTTTATGGAACTGTTTTCCATATATTGTTTTGTTTTCCATAAACAGGGGACCTTTTAACGAGATGAAGTGTTTGGGCTGTGTGGAGGCCAGTTTAGCACACTCTGCTTCAGAGCCATGCAGTTATAATACTTTCATAAGGTCTTGTGATATCGCCTTGCTGAAATAGTAGACTCGTCAGCAGCATCTTTGGATTCTGTATTTTTCTTTTCACGTTAAAGTTTTCATTTGTATTTGTGGTTTTTAGTTTTCAGCCTTGTCCCTCGTGTACAGATATGTTCCTGAACTCTCGATCTGTTATTGTTATTACAGTATGTAAAGTAGATGATGGACTCCCCAAAGTTTGAACAATTTCAGGTCAAAGTCATTGCCAACACATAGTCTCACAGAGTGGTAAACTCCTCCACATCCTCCCATCTGAAAGAGTGAGATGCTCTTTCATGTTATCAACTGTTGCCATTTCACATTATTAATAGTGAAAATTTCCACCACGACTGTGCTCGACTATTTTCTCGCTCGACTCAGTTTAGGATCAATATAGTTGCTCACGTCAAAGAATGGGCTGAACCCACCTCTGGTATAGTTTATTAAATTCTTCAACAAGACAAACAAAACCACATAACCTCCTTTTCGGAAAACAGTTCTATTTAGCTGTGCATATGACACCTGAAAGTATTTTATCTGCACGATTAATGATGATCTTAATGATTATTTTTAATGTTTTTTTATTTTTATTTTTTTATTTCTTTTTAATGATTTTATTGCCTTCTTGTGATTTTATGTAGCTGCAAAGCACTTTGAATTACCTTGTGTACGAATTGTGCTCTATAAATAAAATTGCCTTGCCTTGCCTTTGGAGTGGTAATGGATAAAAAATTTACCGACGGATTAAGGAATCGTCGTTTTAACATGTTATTTTCTTTAGTTAGAACCTTTTAAACTAAGTTACAGTTGTAACTGAGCAAAAGTTTAATAAACACATGTTTACATCCGTCCACTTGAGAGACAGAGAAGGGGCTTTATTTCATCTTTTATTTCCATCCATCCATCCATTATCTATACCGCTGAATCCGTCGGTCGGGTTGCGGTAATCTTTTATTTGTCATTATTTATTTATTTCAGTTGGGTGGAGGGGGTTGAGTTTCCTGAATACCTGAGGCTTTCTCCGTAAATTGGAGGGGGTGAACCTGATTCTCCGTAAATGAGGTCTCTTCCTGGAGTGACGCACATTAAAACCGAAAGTGCATGTGGTGGATGAAGCACACGGGAGAGCAGCACAGAAACGTCTCAGGTAACAGTTATGAAGATAGCATATTCGTTTACTGTCAATATTGTAATAAATGATCACTGAGGTGTTATTATTACATTTATTGCCTTGTACAGAATCTTTGGTGATAACCGGTGTGCGTGCGTGTTTCCTGGACGCGAAGCAGCATGAGCCAATGGAAGCAGATTCAGCAGCTGGAGATGAGACTCCTGGAACATGTGGATTATCTTTATGATGATAACTTTCCCATGGACATCCGACAGGTGCTGGCCGGCTGGATCGAGTCCCAAGACTGGTGAGTGAACCTTCTGATATAAAAAATTAAAAACTACATCCATGTCTTATTTTCTATGTTTATATTAAATTGATTTGATATCCAAATGATTACATGGGAAAGTAAAATTCAGTCTTAAAACAGCAGTTTTCCAACAGCTCATATACAGTCACGTGAAACAAAGAATACTATGGCTTTCAGTTCTGTGATTTTATGTATGTATGTATTAAGAAGGGCTTCATAAAAAAAAAAAAGATCTGGTCCTTACCAGGTTTTAAAATGATGTAAATACAACCACAGATGAACAACAACACATGACATATTACACTGTGTCATTATTTAGCAAAAACTAAGCCAAAATGTCTATGCTTCCATAGGAATTAAGAGGGTTGGTAGCGACTAAGAGCTGTTATTCAAATGCATTTAATAAACTGATCAGAAGCAAGTGCGACCACCTCTATAAAAGCAGATGTTTTGCCAGTTTGCTTGTCCAGAGCATTTTGGAACATTCCGGTGTGTGTTGACACAATGCAGAGGAGGAGATACATCAGCAATGATCTTAGCGAGGCAACTATTGCTGACGTCAATCTGGGAAAGGTTAAAAGACCATTTCCAAACTATTTGAAGTCCATCATTCTATAGTGAAATGGTCACAAGTGGAGGTGGAGTGGGACGTTGAGGACCCAGAATGCCAAAGTACCAGGAAGGAGGTGAGGAACTAACTATTTAAAAAATTAAAATCAGAAAAAGAGAAAGAGACTGACTTAATACAATGGAAACACACAAAAGAACATGGATGACCTGATCTACTAACAAACAACATGTACTGTATGTATGCAACGGTCTGGCAAGGAAGAACGGAAAACCAGGAGAATATATACTGAGGGATGATTAACAAATGGAAGACAGCTCAGGTAAAGAGCCAATGAAACCAGGTGTGACACAGAAACCAGAAAACTAATAGAAATGAACAGAGACCAAAATTAAACTGGAAGCATGAAGACAGAAAATCCATGACCAAACTAAAGCAAAGGTACAAAACGTGGTAAAATACAATAAAAAAAAACATGGACCACGACAGAGAAGGATTATTCACAACATTAAAGACAGTTGCCGGACGTCCTGGCACGTTCGCCAGCTAAATCTCAGACTTTATTGGTCTTAGTTAGTATGCTAATTGTTAGAGTTCATAATGGCACAGTTAGACATAACAAGTATGCTTTGTTCGGATGGTTTGCCAGGATAAATCCTATTCTCTGGACTTCTGAAACAATGTTTTTTGACAGACAAGACCAAAATGGAGATGTTTGGTCATAATGCCACAGCACCACACACAGCATATCAGCAGAAACACCTCATGTCAAGCACGGTGGTGGAAGGGTGGTGATTGGTCTTATTTTGCAGCCACTGGACCTGGACGCCTTGCAGTCATTACGATGACCATGAACTTGTCAGCATACCAAAATATTCTAAAGTTATATGTGAGACCATCTGTCTGACAGCAACAGGACAATGATCCCAAGCACAGGAGCATATTCACAACAGAAAGGCTGAGAAAGAAAAGACTCAAAGTGTTGCAATGGTCCAGTCAAAGTTCAGACCTGTAGCAGTGCATAAATGAAGGCTCAGTTTGCTCATGAATTTAGTTAGACATCCTTTTGAATTTACATCCCAGTTTTTCTCTATGAATTGCAGGTGGGGGACAGTAATAGTTAGTAAAAGTTATCTTCCTGATTCTCCAAGTCAGCCTTTTAATGGATTGCATTCATTTATCCTAATTGTATTAGTTAGGAAGAGATTACTATTGAGAACAAGGATTATTGAATCCACCTTCACCTATTTCGGAGGCCCATTAGGATGGATTTCCTTATGTGCAGTGAAGAGGAACATCTTTAGTTAGGAGAAACAATATTTTAAAGAAAAATACTATTTTCAATTTAACAACATATAAAGTGGAAATAAAACAATACTTCAAAGTAACAATAAACATTGTTGTTAAATGTTCTTTTTTTTAGTTGTTAGCATGCTAGACAGATTATTTCCTGCAATTCATGTTTACAACCCCACATCATTTCCTGTGCTGCCTGCTTTCTACCACATTTTTGGTGTACTTCACCTCTCTGACTGCAGTTTCATGTCTCTCCTCTGGTATCTATACACAGATAGGCTTGTATTACTTAAAACAAACCTCTTGATGTTTGGCAACTAATCAAAACAGAAAAATGAAAAGTGACAGTGACACTGTGATGGATAAAGTCACCCTTCAATTTAATGCTAATTCAGTACGTGCTGTTAGTGTGGGGTTAATTCTAACTTTCAAATTGAATGCATATTTTTATTTTTTTTTTTAGATGATACTGGTGATTTAGTTTCACACTATTTATTACTAAGATTTTCAGTAATTCAAATGCTAAATCAGTTGTTTTCCTCATTGTTTTCTTTTCATAAAGGGCATTCCACAAACCCATTTATATAAAAAAATATATTAAATATCTTTTTAAAACATATTTCATGCAGTAAAGCTGAATTATTTTTTTTTCTCCACATTTTGGTCGTTTCCCAAAAGAGTAAACATCAAATTATCTCAATCATGTAAAATGCAAAATACATGTTTTTACCCAGACACATCCTTCTGCAAAAGTATATGGATGCTTTCGCAAACACAAGACAAGTGGGTTGTTTCAGAAGGTGTTGCAGACACACAAAAGTTGTTTAATGCCAACCGCAAAGAATTCCCAATACATGAAGTGAAAGAACCTAAGCATGCATTTTAATTTGTAGACCATTGAATCACTGGGTTGACATTAGATTTGAATTTAACTGCCGTAGTTATTAACAACAGATGCAGATATGTCTGGGTGTTGTGAAATGGGGGCCATTTCAGAATCAAAGCCACAGAGGCTTATCTCCCCTCTCTGAAGTTCCCCCTCCAGAGTGTTTTGGTGTATTTCATCTCATTACTTTGGTTTTAAAGCCCTTAACTTTCCTATAATCAGTGTCACTCCCTGTTTTCAGTTTTGTTTTAAATATTAAGAATTATTATTATTATGTTAAAAATAAAGTATTTAACGTAAAAAGTTTGTTTTTTTAAGCTAAAGATAAGTAAGAATGACTTTAAATAGTTTCTTATGTGTCTGGTGATATCATCAGTCTTGCGTCACCTTGGTATGCATGTCAGTTTTTGTTGCCTCAGCTGCCTTTGTTTTTTATGAAAAAAAAATTGGTTGGTTTGGCTTTAAATATTTCTTTTCTTTTTTTTCAAGAATTTCCAAAACACTTAATGCAGTATTGTCCTCAAATGTACATGCTACTTTTATGCAAATGTTTCATAGAATACTTCCTGAAGTATTTGCACCAAATAACCAGTTTGTGTCAAGCAAAAGTACAGATAAGCAGGGTATCAGTTATTTTTTTTTTGCCTCTTTAATATCTCTTTGGTTTGTTTTGATTAAAAGAATCAAAGAAGTAGCTGGGCTGCTTCACATGACTGTGATCTGATCTGATCCCATAAGGATTTGCTAGTAAGATTTAAACTTGAATAAGTGACAGCAGAAAATTACTTTATTAAAGGGATAGTTTGCCTCTTTTGACATGAAGCTGTATGACATCCCATATTAGCAATATCATTATTGAACATTAACTTAACATTAACTTCTTGTTTGGTTCATTTCCTGAAAGTGGCTTGCTGTGTTCTTTTCAGGGACACAGCTGTTGACGACGAGTCAATGGCAGCAGTGATGTTCACCAACCTGCTGTCCCAGTTGGAGAAGGTGCGTTTGCTGGAGCAGAACTTCCTACAGAGACACAACATGAAAATCATTCAACAGCAGCTACAGGTACATCACTGTCATCTCATCTCATAATCTTTTTGAGTTATTTCATGTTTACTTTGTAAGAAGACACAGTGTTTCTAGACAGACAACTGGAGCATAGAGTAAACAAATGGAAGGATCAAAGAATGCTTTACATGCACATCATTATAAAAGAGAAATGGGAACCCATGTTCTGAAATGGTGAATGTGAGATAGTAAAATTCATTCAACCTTGTAAAACTCTAAAGACATGACCTACTGACACAGCAGGGAAAAAACACAAAGGCGTTTGTAAGCGTGTTTCTCGCTTAAAAAGATTAAGTAGATTCCTTTTCTATTTGGAGTCCATCATTCTACAGGGAGAAAGATTATTCACAAGTGGAAAACATTCGACACAGATGGCATTCTTGCCAGGAGTGCATGTCCTTGAAAGTTCAGCCCAAGGTCAGAACATGCAATATTCAGAGAAAGTGCACAAAAAAAATAGCTACACCTCAGACCCTACAGACCTCAGTTAGCATATTAAATGTAGAAGTTCATGACAGTACAGTTAGAAAAATGCTGAACAACGTTGGCTTGATTGGAAGGGTTGCTAAGAGAAAACCTATTTCTAAAAAGAATGTGGCAGCACAGCTTAGTTTTGCAAAGTTGCATCTGAACAAACCAAAAAGACTTATTGAACAATGTTCTTTGGACATTGGTCCAGTCAAAGCTCAGACCTCCACCTGACTGAAAAGCTGTAATGGGACCTTAAGAGAGACGTGTGCGTAAATGAATGCCAATAAATCTGAATAAACTGAAGCAACATTGTAAAGAAGAGTGGCCCAAAATTCTTCCAAAACAACGTGAGATACTGATAACATCACACAGAAAACTATTCCTCATGTTGGTGCTGCTAAAGGTGGTTCCACTAGTTATTGAATTACAGGATGTGCTTAGTTTTTCACTTTTTTTCTGTATACATTTTAGAGAAATAGATAATAATACCAGGTATATAATGGTGTATTGTGTTTATCTGAGGTTGTATCTACTTAATAAGATGTGGCAAAGACCAAATTATTTTTCTTTATTCTGATAGGTAAAGCCTTAGAATCAAGGGTCCGTTTGCTTTTTAACAACTGTATGTAGAATACTTTGGGGAAAGAAGACAACAGCCCCAAAACAGCACATTTTTTTGACTTTTGACTCTAAAATTCCAAAGTTCTCGTTGGAACTTTCTGTTTATCATGGTTTTCCATATGTATTGAGATCTTTCTTGTCAAATTACAATAATCCACATCGCAGTCATAAGGAAAAAGTCTGTCATTACTTTCCTGAGTATTAATGTAAAGCATTTATTCACTCGATTTAACAAAAAAAAATCTGATAATTCTTCTTTTTACAATAATCATCCTGCACTTGATGTGCATTTACACAGAAGCTTGGTGCTTCATAGCAGAAGAAAAGTTCGACCATGGACCAACCGTCACTGTCATCATTTTCAACAGTTGTTTTTAAAAGACCTACAAAAAGGAGAAGTAGTTTGATGGTCTTTGACGTGTGTGTGTGTGCTATAGTTGAAAGGGAAGTAAAATGATTGTTGTATTCTGAAAAAGGACTTTGAATGTGCTACTGATTTCTCCTTTGTCTCTGTTACCTGTCAGTAGTTACTACTTTTTTAAAAAAAAAACTCAGTGTCAAATGTCAAATCAAGTAAATAAAGCCTACGGAAATTTTGCTTTTTGGAAGTTTAAGTCGGCCTATTCTTCAACAAACTATACATTCATGTACTTCCCTATAAATACTCTGTTGTTATCTTGAAATAATCTCTTGGTGAACTCTGAAGAGTGTAGAATTCAGCAGGGGAGCTCTACAGGATGTTTGGTTGAGCTCAGAGCACGTTCAGCGTATGCTCAGTTTGTGTTTTATTCTTGAAAAGACCCGTACCTTTGCAGAACAAGCTGGTGAGGCTCACACCGCTGTTTCCTGTGTCTCTGAATGTATGTGTCAAAGTCAACACTTCTCAGAGGAAGTAGTTATTCCTATGTGGTAGTCATTAGTATTTGTGGCTTATTGTTGTTGTTGTTACGTGTGAGCAAAGTTTGTTTCTTCGATTCATCTAACACAAGAGAGAATTCAGTCTATATAAATGTTTCTCACTGTTAAGTCAAGAGGCTTTCATGGGGAAACCCCTTGTTACACGTAAGCTTATTTGACCTTTAGTGAGAGATGTCTATTGCATGAACATCACAACAGTTAGTGGTTAGCCCCGATAATGGCAAACAAGAAAAGAGAAGCGAGCTTGTGATTGGCAGATGCTGGAAACACAAAACTAAACAAATGTGGTGCTTGCCAGTGGCAGTGATGTTACTATAAGGAAAGTGTGAATGTTTAGGTGTGCATTTGTGCATTCTTGGTCTCTCTGACAAAGGTGCTAATGACATGATACTACATGGAGGCGAGGGCAAAAGTTTCCCCCAACCCTCAGCAAAATTTTCTGTACTTTTCTGAATGGATTGAGGCCAAAAGCACCATCACAGGGAAAGTTTTTGGTTGCTGGTTATTAGACAAGACACGACTTTATTTCTTCCCAAGTTGGATTTTTACACGTTACAGCAGCAACCGAGAGTCAGAAAAATGATCAATGCTGTGATCTATATCAACTGCAAAGAATATTATCAATAAGATTAAAGAAAGATTTTAAATTCTCATTAAAGATATCGAAATAAGTATTAACTGGTAGATTTGTAATACACTCAAGACAGCCACCAAGGTCATGGATAGACAGAAGTAAAGAAACCCAACAGCTGAAAAAGAATCAATACTGCAAAAGGAGCTGCTCAGAGTTATGTTAGATGTACTAAAGGAACATCAAACAATGATGGTGTGGCTCCAGAGCGGCTTTGTCTGGAGTGGAAAAATAATCCTGTTAAGCCTGATGATATATCACTGTCATTAGGGTCATCTGAGCGTGAGAACTTTACTTTTTTTTTAACTGAATTGATTCATCTTGGCTTTGATTAGACCAATCCAAGACATTTGAATATGTACCCTTAAAGGAGAAGTTTGTTTTTTTTAAAGCTGGACCTTATTTCTGGCATAAAATACGTTCATCTACACACGATAACAGTTTGGTGAAAGTCGGCATCCTTCGGAAGATATTTAGATCCGCGTATATTTATATATATAAAAAAACTTCACTTGTGTGTTCCTTTAGTAGTATGCTTAAGTTAGTTGTTTTCTCATAAAAAATTAGAGGTGTTGGGTCTGTAATCAATGCTGGATTTTCCATGATGGCCAAAAAGTTCTAGTTTCATCTGACCGGCGTACCTTTACCTCATCATGTTTAGGGAGTCTCGCAGATGCTTTTTAAAAAAAAATCAAGGGCAAGCTTATTTCCGTTTGCCAAGGTCATCAGATGTGACAATGATCTTAACAATGTCGTGGGTGCTTTTGTGGTCTGCATGTATTGTTATTCAAGAGGAAACTTTAAAATGGAAAGTGATGCCTGTTTCTTTGTCGCTGATACTTTGAATACTCTCTTTATATCTGTGTGTGTGTGTGTGTGTGTGTGTGTGTGTGTGTGTGTGTTGCCCAACAGCTGAAATACTCAACCAACCCTGCAGTAATGGCTAGAGTTATATCTACCTGCCTCAGGGAAGAGCGACGCATTCTCTCCAGCACCTGCACGCAGGAACAGGTTTGTCACATCATCTGTTTTGAAGGGAAAGTCCAACTGCTTCTTTAATTAGATTTGCTGCTGGTAATTCAGGGCCCTTACCAGGAAGACAGCGCTGTGTACTGTACACTCCCACACTCCCGACCGTCTCGTTTCATTCCTTAGAGACCAATGCTGGATGGCAAAATACTTTTTAAGTGTTGCAATAACCGCCAATGATATGGCAGTTTCTCTTTCACAGACACTGTTGCAAAAATGCTAAAAGGCTAGATTAAAAACAGTTGACAAAAGTACGTGGGAAATTGAAACACAAGTTTCAGAAACCTGCTTTTTCATATCGATTAAGTTAATAATGACAGTAGATCACAAGACTTCTTGTGTATGTTAAAGTGTGCATGTTGAAAACGGAATAATCACCCAAAACTGCAAACACCATCCTTTAACACATTGGTTTTATGCCCCTCAACCACTTCTGTTTTTACCAAATAGAAGAGAAATAAAGCCAAATATAGCCATCACAAAATGCAACCTCTAAGTTTGCCATATTAAGTGATAGAATTAACAACACTGTTACTTTACAGATTCCTTTTCTCCAAAGTGGACAAGAAAAATTCCGTAATTCCCAAGTTAGAGTTTTCCCTTAAACCAGAAAGAATCTCATTGATAGTGATAACATTTGATATATTCTCATGTCATGTCATTGTCAACAAAGCAGTATAAGCCCTTTGTTAACTCGGTAGTGCTGCTTAGCATTCTCCAATTAAGACTAAAACAGAACAAAAGGCATCTTTTTTTTAATACTAAGAGTGGATTAATTAAAAACTAAAAAAGTGACTCAAGAAAACATGTTGAACAGGGCCCACTGGAAAAGTCAATACAGAATTCTGTGGCTTTCGAGAGACAGAAGACCATGGACAACAGAGTCGGGGTCATCAGAAGCAGTGTGCAGGTAACTGAAACAGTCCAACCTCTTAGGAAAGATCCAAACAAGCACAGTACCACATTTCATAAATTAACTTTGAAACTGTCTGTTTAAAGTTGATGGACCAGGCTGTGAAATACATTGAGGACATGCAGGATGACTTTGATTTCCGATACAAGACCCTGCAGTCACGAGGTGAGAACTGTAATGGGCTTTGTTTACAAGGTTGAAAAAGAAGAAGGAAAAAAGAGAACTAATAGAAAAAAAAGGGATCTTTTAGTCCTTCGCAGACACCAAGAACCCAACATATTTCATGTTTTGTCTTGCCAGCTTCATTTAATTTCATAATATACATCCATTTTTGCATTTCAAGCATTCAACACATTAAAAAAAATGGAGCAATTTAGGACTAGTAAGAAGACTGAAAAAATATGATGTTATGTCAAACAGGTCATTGTAATCGTGATTTGGTACAAAAGTACATGAAAAGCTTGTCTTTGGGAAAATCATTGAAACATTTAAAAAGTTTATAAATGAAACAAAATCTTTAAAATTGATTTTTAACCTTTTAAAAGCCTCACTGAGATTAAAAATCTCTTTTCCAAGAATGTTCTGGCCAAGACAGCAGCATGCTGATTAAAATTTACAAATGCTATTTAAAACTTCAATGTGCACAAAAAAAAAAAAGAAACTTATGTAAACCTTGTCGAGAGACAGCATCCAAAAGCCAGGCTGTGTGATGATATGGGGGTTGTGTCAGTCATCTTGGCAAAGGTTATTTACACTTCTGTAATGGCAACATTAGCTCGGAAAGGTTCGCTAAGAATTCAGAGCAACATGCTACCTTTCAGATAACATCTTTCCAGGGACATCCATGCATTTTTCAACAAGACAATGCAAAACCACATTCTGCACAAATACAAAGGCATGACTGAGGAAGATGAGGGTCCAGGTACTGGACTGACCTGCACGCAGTCCTCACATGGTCCCAATAGAGAATGTGTGGCAAAGATGGGTTTGCAGGAAAGATGGGGCAAAATATCATCTGAAACGCTTCAGCTCTTGGTAGCCTCGGTACCAGAGCGTCTTTTAAAGGGATAGTTCTCCTCTTTTGACATGAAGCTGTATGACATCCCATACGAGTAATATCATTTATGAATATTTTCTTAGCCCCTGCTGCGTACTGTGAGCCGAGTTACAGCTTCGTTTTGGAGTTGACAAAAGTAGTCCGGCTAGTTGGCTGGGGCTACAAAAATAAAGCGTTTTACTTCTCAATACAATATGCATTCAAAAGAGTAATACATTTGCATCACAAAATCGTTAACCAAGAAAAAGTCAGACCTCACAATCGCTTGGCGCTATTTTCTCTACCTTCGTATCACTGCAATGCTGTGCAGACTGAGCAGTAATATTCATAAATGATATTACTTGTATGGGATGTCATACAGCTTCATGTCAAAAGAGGCTAACTATCCCTTTAAGGAAAATCATCATTACGTAGTGGTAAATACTTTACTGTACCAATGTATGGAACGGGCTGCAGGCTTGAAATGCAAAAATGGGTGTATATGATAACATTTGAAATGTAGTTTCAAGACATAAAACATGAAATATCTTGGGATAATACTGTCTGTAACTAAATAAAAGTAAAAGTAAATGAAAGAAATACTGTTATTATCCTTTTAAGGGAGATTTTACATACTGTCCCTAATTTATTATTATATTTCTTGTTAGTGTCCAACTGCACAGTCTACAACATACCCTGCTCAAATTGAATGTTTGTGAATACATATGTGTGTTTGTTTCAGATTCATCAGATAGGAACTCTGACATTATGAAACAGGAAGTACCAAGACTGCAGGAAATGCTTAACAGGCTCGACTTTAAGAGAAAGGTATGCATTTTCAAAGCTCTACCCGAACCAGGGTTTGCATCCCCACCCCGCTGTAACTGGTGTGCAGTTGGTGAGAAGCTGAGGTAGATTATGGTTGTTGTGGTGTGAGGGGCAGTGTTGGCTGGCATTAGGGGGGTGACTCTGGGACGCCAGTGGTCATTGTCTAGCCTCCTGGAGGTGTCGTGGGCCCAACTAGACGAAACACTGATGAAAGGAGGTTCCCACCTGATGACCCCAATGATATGTTGGTCAGCACTGCTCATTGATCTATATTATAGGGAGTATAGGTAATTATTCACTGAGTCTGGTCCTTTATTTTATTCTATTTTATTTTTTATTTTCTTTAGCACAAGTTTCTTGTGTTTATATTGAATATGAACTCATTGCAGTGCATGAACATGTCAAAAACATTTAGCATCTTTGACTGTTTGTCGTGGCTCTGTAGGAGATACTGTCAAAGATGGATGTTGTGATCAAAGAGATTGATGACCTGATGACCACTCAGCTCAGCCCTGAGCTGCAGGACTGGAAGCGCAGGCAGCAGATTGCTGCCATTGGTGGTCCACTGCTCACTGGCCTGGAGCAGCTGCAGAGTTGGTAATGAACTCCAACAACAGTTTGAAAAATAAATCACAAAGACCTGACGCACATGTTAACAAATGGTTTTCGTAAATGCAACATTCTTATGGGGAAACTTCCAAAAACTGATTTAAAAAAAAGCCACTGACAACAGTTTTACTGTATTTAAAAAGTTTAACTACAATTAAAAATTTAAGTTGGGCTATGCCCCAGCTATAGTAGCATTTAAAAGCAAATCCTACTGTAACTTTTGAGTAATTGTGAAAACAAACCAACTGAACCAACTAACTAACCTGCTTCACAAAGTAAGAATTATTTTTATTACTGAACCAAAACAGTTTTTCATTGTTTTATAACTTTGATGATCCTTCAATTTTTAGATTAATACTGTTAGTAGCTCCAGCTTAGTCAGTACTTTGATTTAGGGCCAAATCTCCTCCAAACCAATAATTAGCCTTCGCTCTACTTTGTGTGAAGCATAGTTATGATTATTACATTATCATTCACTAGCCTAACGAATGGACTTACCTTGGTGAGTGTGTATGTTGGAACAGTTTCGACTGTGCACGTTTCTTCTGGGTGTCATCTGGTACATCTTCATCACTTCTGCTCTCAGTTTTATCAAGTCAAGTAGTTTTCTCACTGACAGGGGCTAAACCCATAATACCATAATATTTTAAAACAGTGTATTTGAGGTCCTATTCCCTTTTTTCTTTGGTCCCTTCCTCTCATCTTCTTCTCCCCCTCAGGTTTACTCTGACGGCACAGAGCCTTTTCCAGATCAAGCGCCAGCTGGACAAACTAGGGGAGCTGGTTGTGAAGGTTACTTATGAGAGTGACCCAATTCCACTGCAAAAACCTCAGCTGGAAGAACGAGTCAAGTACCTCATCTACCATCTCATCAAGAGGTAAAATACTATATACAGTCAATACTTGTTCAAAGGAAAATTAGGCATCACTGTGTAGCTGAACGAAATGCATTTTATTTTCTTATGTAGAGGTTTTAAATGTCCTGGCTTGTTTCAGAAGAGCTGTATTTTAATAAGTGTTTTTCTCAGCCTAGGAAAATATGCAAATTATACATAGGCTGAGAACATTGATGCATAAATAGGCTTTGTCCTCCACTTGCAGTATGAACAACACATTACGCAACTTAGGAAGGCAATGCTGCGAATACAGTTGTATCAGTTGAAATGATCAAATTAATAATATGAGGCATGGTATGTTCTTAGCTCATTTGTGGTGGAGAAACAGCCTTGCATGCCCACACATCCACAGAGACCCCTCATCATCAAAACTGGAGTACAATTTACCACCAAAGTCAGGTATCATTTTCATCATTTTCTTTTTTGCCTTTCCCTTTTTGGTTAGTTCAGTTTTTTAACTGTTAGTTTTGATATTATTGTTTGCTGATAATTCAATCTAGGATTTTTTTTTCTTATCTGATTTCTACCAGGCTCCTGGTCAAACTTCCAGAGGTGGATTATCAGCTGAAAGTGAAAACAACATTTGACAAGTATTTATTTGATTCCTTAAATTTTTTTTATAAAATTGTACTATGTCAGTATTTGTCAGCAGTATTATTCAAGCATCACTTTTACTAACATATATATATGTTTGTGTGTCTGTAGGGACCTCCCTCCTGGCAGAGTGTGAGTACAAACAGTCTCAGTATAGCACATGCACATTGTTCAGTTTTAGTGCAGATAAAAGCAACGTAGCATGAAGGTTGCACTAAACTACATCAAAATATAGATATGTATGTGTTCAGACATACTTTTATGTTGAATTCAGTTTTTACAAACAATGTGCTAGATCACTTAATAGGTGAGTTAGTAGGGAAACAGTAACTGTGGATTGGATTTTAGTAGGTTAACTTGTTCTGTTACCTTTAAACCTACACTCTAGCATGTCTTTGAATTGTGTAGTTTTGCTATAATTCAAATTTATACAAGTTGGAGAATTATAACTTTTGGGAAGAAATCCTTCTTGAAATCCTTCAAATGAGATTGTATATTATGCTAATTTAACACCATATTGTTTCAGATTTCAGCACATATAGGTCTGTATCATTTAAAATAGTCCAACAACTCCAGCCTCAGATTAATCGAGTCCATCAAATCAATCTAAATACTAATTAAAGTAGGCAAATCCATGAATCTGTTGTTGTTTTAACTTCCTTTTTTCCTCAGAAGTCGGCAGTTTTTCATCCTGACCAACAACACTAAAGTGATGGACATTGAGGACTATTCAAATGGCTGCCTCTCAGTGGAGTTTCGACACCTGGTAAGACAACCTCACGGCTCTACAGATACTAAATAGTAAATGCAGCCTACCTTTTATTTGGTCATGTTTATAAAAAATTCTAAGTGTTTTTAGATAGTATTTCATGCAACTGACACTGAGTTTGTGTCTCACAGCAGCTGAAAGAAAAGAAATACATTAATGGCACAAAGGGGAATGAGGTAAGAAATATAGAAGACTGTAGAGCAAGCGTCCCCAACCACCGGTCCTAATTTGTAAAAGCATCTGCTAAATGTAATGTCTGTTGAACGTAAAATACAAAAAAAAAAAAAAAAAGTACCCCCCCCCCCCGACCGGGCCGCGGGAACAAATTGCAGAACCAAACCGGTCCTTGGTGCTGCTGAAAAGGTTGGGGACCCCTGCTGTAGAGGACCTGTAAAGTGCTCCTGTTATCACCTCTGCAGATCACCTCCTCTACGTCAAGGTTTAATTGTGTTTGTCAATCATTTTCAATATCTGACTACTGCAAATTAAGTTTAAATGTATTTTTAAGCCGGCCTGTACACTGATTCCATATGAATGAAGTGGCAGTAAAAAGGCTCTTAAGTGGACTGGTGTTTGGTGTATTTTGCAGGGCCTGCTCTCTGTGACAGAAGAACTTCACTCTCTTAGTTTTGAAGCTTGCTTCACTGTGCAAGGCCTCACCATCGATCTGGAGGTCAGCATCAGTGACGTTTATATTTATTCATTTTAGTCGCAGACAGCGTGTAATCTTTTTTAAAAAAACTTTATTAATCTGTTTTTCCACAGACATGTTCCCTGCCATTAGTGGTGATTTCCAATGTGAGCCAGCTGCCTGGGGGCTGGGCCTCTGTAATGTGGTATAACCTACTGACTGATGAGCCGCGGGTGAGCCGTCACGCACAAAATACAATCATAGGGATGGGAATTGATAAGATTTTTACGATTCCAATTCCATTTTCGATTCTGCTTAACGATTCGGTTCTTTATCGGTTCCCTTATCGATTCTCATTTGGAGAAAAAGGACAACAAACCGGTCGATTAGCATCAACTTTGTTTAGTTTAGAAGTAACACAAGTCATGACCTTACAAACCGTGAGGTCCACATTGGTCTATCATGGCCTGGGTAATTTAACTCTTCCCTGCTCTGGTGAAAGGAGAAGCTGGAGGTAGACGTGAACTGGGGGTAGTACCACCAGCCTCTGGCTCTGAGCCAGTCAGGCTCTGTCTCTCATGATTTCATCTAAATGTAATGCCTGAGAAGGCGTTCATTTAACCTTAACCGTTACTAATAGCAGGTTTTACAATGAGGCAAATGGGGCTAACATGATAGGCAGTGTTTGTTAGTTAGTTAGTGACCTGCAGTGTTAGCCGAGGACATGCTAACGTTGCTAACGTTGCTGGGTTCAGATTCACCAACGTTAGTCTGGAGCAGATCGAAAACGCGACATTTATTCATAGTTACTGAATGTTGGTAGTATTTCCTCCCTTTGGTGAAATATTCACTTTGCAAGTTGCCCTGTTGTCGTCTTTTTTAGGGATGCGTAATCAAACTTTCGAGCGTTTGTACCGCGCCATGTTTACTGTTGACTGCTGGCTGCGCTGGACTCTCCACGCAACGTTGCGTGGTGACGTCATTCGCGCCCGCTGGAATCGATAAGGGAATCGTTTGCAAAATTGCCAAACGATTCCAAGGAATTGAAACACAGGGAACCGGTTCTCAACAAGAACCGGTTTTCGATTCCCATCCCTATACATTCACATACGATTAGCGAATACTAAAGCTGTTTAACACAACAGTTCTTTAATAAATCTAGCCTTTTTGAAGCATTTAATTCTTTTTTTTTACTGAGGAAAACATAGCCAGAAGAAAATTCTCCTTCCTTTCTGAATCATCCTTTCAAAGCAAGCAACATATTATAAAAACAACACAAGCAGCAATAGCCCTTACCTTGCATAAACATTAGATATGTGTGTATTTTCTATTATCTGTAGCAATACACTTGCTAAGTAACTATTTTTTACTAAATAAGCTAATGGATGTTAGTGGGGTAAATTTGTTTTAAAGACGTCTTGATTTACCTTAATGCCCATATTGATGAAAAACATCTTTATTATTTTCCTTCTCTTCCATGTTTGTTCATAGAACTTGGCGTTCTTTGGTAACCCACCTCGGGCCAACTGGAGCCAGCTTTCTGAGGTCCTCAGCTGGCAGTTCTCTACCTTTGCTGGGCGAGGCCTCAACAAAGAGCAACTTGCCATGCTGGTGGAAAAGCTTTTGGGTATGTCTGCCATTTAGTTTTACTCAGTGGATGTACATTTTTAGATTTAAAAAAAATAATCCAATGTAGCAAAAAAATTGAGCTCAAAATGAGTTTAAGAGTACTTTAACAGGACTCATAGCAGTTTACTTTATTTTTTTTTGTTTGTAATATAATTTAGTCCAGCCATTACCACCATTTTCGGTATGTTTCCTGTAGGTCAACATGCCTCCTGTGGTGACTATCAAGTCTCCTGGTCCAAATTTGCCAAGGTAAACACATACACTACGGTGCATTCACAATAATGTGATTTCACCACCTTGTGGGCATTGCAAAAACTATTTCTGTTACCGATGCTATATTTTTTATCCTGGTCGTGTATATGTTCCAATTCTTATTCCTCCTCATTAAAAAATGTCATTTAAATGCAAAATAGGGGATCATTGTCTCTTTCCACGTGTCTTTTACGCATTAAGGAGAATATTCTAGGAAAGCCCTTCAGTTTCTGGATGTGGTTGGACTCAATCCTGGATCTCATCAAGAAGCACCTCCTGCCAATCTGGAATGAGAAGTAGGTCACAAGCTCACTTGGTATATCTCATGTTATCGCACCTTCAACCCCCATCCCCTTCTCCTTTACCAGTAAACTTTTGCTATTTCCTCCCATGGGGACCGATTTAATACTTTGTTTCTCCAATTTTAGAACCTATTTTTCAAAAAACTGTTCTTTTCTGTAAAAAAAAACATAGGCTGCACATTATCATTCTTTCCTTTATGAGTAGTCTCTAGAATCTATTTTTTTTCCTTGAAAAGAGAACATGGCTCATAATCAGTCTATTACTTAATCAACTACTTTTAAGAGATCTTAAATTAAAGGAAGTGAAGTACTGGCATCCCTAGCCACTGCTTTCTTAAAGTTGTATAAAAATTGAAGGCATCATTTTTTGACAAGGCACCATTGATAGGGTTTATGATCTCCTGATAATGGATCTTTTATAATTAATACATAATTTAGTAATGTTGTATAATTCATTATAAGCAATAAGTAAGAACAAGAAGAAAATCTACCTAAGAAGACAGAACTGATGGTGCAACCAAGACTTTGTTTTGGTGGCTTTTAAGTAATCTATAAATCATGATTAATAAATGTACTAACTACAAATTAAACCATAAAAACTCATATCAACAACAGCTATTCAAAGGAAATTAAACATTCTGGCCTGAGGGGAGAAAAAAGTGGTAAAATTGCGGCGTCCAGGTTTATGCTGAAAAGTAAAATTGCAGAGCCACATAACTTCACCACAGATTAAAAAACAGTTGTTACTCTATAAGTGTCAACAGAATGTTAATGTATGACAGAGAGTATCATTTGACACCTCAGGTTAAAACATAAAAAGGTGATATTTGTTCTCTTTTCCCACCATCATTTGTTCAGCTATATCATGGGCTTTGTGAGTAAGGAGATGGAGCGTGCTCTGCTGAAGGACAGAGAGCCTGGTACTTTCCTCTTACGCTTCAGTGAGAGCCACCTCGGGGGAATCACTTTCACCTGGGTGGAGCACAATGACAATGGTGAGGACAAAAGACTGTATGTGTCAATGCAAAGAAAGGATACTTAGCTGCAATTTTTTCTACATTCTACAATTAGTTACTTAATTGTCTTTTATAAAAAAAACATAATTTTGGACCAGAAAAGTGAGTTTTATAACACTGTTTGTCCAAGGCCTACTCCAGTTAAACATCCCCAACAGGCTTCTAAACACTTTTAACCTAACCTTTTTCTGTGCTTGCTAACAGTATTTATTTTTCTTTTAACAACAGGTGATGTGAAGTTCAACTCTGTGGAGCCATACACTAAAAACCGGCTGAGTGCTCTTCCATTTGCTGACATCATACGGGACTACAAAGTGATTTCAGACGGCGTTGTCCCTGAAAACCCACTCAAGTTCCTCTACCCCGACATCCCCAAAGACGAGGCCTTTGGACGGCTCTACAACAGTCAGCCTAGCAAAGGCAAATTCATAAAACCTTGTATCTATCTGGGTTTGAAATTTTTTAATGCTTGAAGTTTTGTGGGGTGCTTAGAATGTAGATGACAACTCTAATGTCTTTTGTACTTTTGTTTAATTTCCAGTGCACCCATACATACATACTACCCTCATCCCCATCTCACAACTACGGTGAGTTCTTTATCTTTTCTATATATGCTTGGAAAACTTCTGTTTAGATCATTTTGCACTAACTTAATTTTTAAGTTGCAATATGTTTGGACATGTTTCTGGTTTTGAAATGCATGTTAATGGAACTAGTAACATCACCTAAGAGGTCGAAAAGTGGCATCTCAATATAGTTTTGCCAGGGCCTTACTTTCAACTTAGAAGTGAGAGGATAAATGGTTTATTGAGACAGGCAAACAGACATTTAAGTACCCTGCAGCACACTTTTTAAGTCTTGATGATGTTAAGATGTTTTTCTTAGCCTTTTTTGATAGAAACAATCAACCATTGACAGTGCAGGGGAGTAGAGAAGATATGGTGACTGTGCTCTACCAGTTGTGCTACAGGAGTACTCACCTGTGAAATCTGAAGTATTTCAGATAAATAGTTGCTAAGATAGCTGAAAACCACAAAGACAGACAGGCTCACAAAGATTTCCATAATTATTATACATTTTATTTTAACATTTGGACCAAATCTGGTAAACCGGTAACAGGGTTACAAGACCCAGGGTTTGTGAATTTCATCAGGACATTTAGAAATAATTTCCATGACTGATTTGAACAATTTTAGACCCATCTCCAAGCTTCCTTTTATTTAAAAAAAATTTGGAAAAAGTTGTTTACACTCAATTAAAATCATTCCTGGATGAGCATGATGTCCAGGAGAGGTCATCAGGGAGGCTTTAAAACACTGCATAGCACAGAGTCAGCTTTATTAAGAGTTTTTAATCCTCCTGGCGAATGACTCTGGTGACTATTTGACTCTTGTCCTCCTGGACTTAAAGGTAGGGTAGGAGATCCTGGATTTTGAGTCCAGCGAAACTGCATTTTGAAAATACACAGGTAAAAAGTCCCAACCCTTTTCTTCACTTTTCCCCCGAAGGCACGCCTCTAGAGTACATGAACGCGCACGAGCACGAAGGTGCACGAGCGCTGTTCTGACAGCAAGCATCGATCGTTGCCGTATTTAGTATTTAGTATATGATAACTATACGTTTAATAATGCTAGGTGCTAGCCAAGCTGGCTCTAGTTTAGCTTCCTGCCAAGCTTCTGGACGTTCACGGAGCAGGGTACGCGCACAGGGGGAAGGAGGGGGAGGGAGGAGCAGATTGCAGTTTGATAGACGGCATCAGTATCCAATCATTGTGAACGGACCGTTCACAATGATTGGATACTGTTTTTCCTAGATTGTACGTTCTAGAGGCCACTAAAACTTTTCATATTTGTGTCAAAACTTTTAATTAATTGGTTGCAATGGGGGTGTGAAGAGTATTTCAAGCAATATGTAAAAAAATGTTCCAGAAAAAGATCCCCTACCCCGCCTTTAACCGCAGCTTTCGATACTGTGGACCACAACATTTTAGTGCCTCGGTTGCAGCACCTAGTGGGCATCTCTGGTATCGCCCTGGACTGGTTCAAGTCCTACTTGGCAGACAGAACCATGTGTCTAAGCCTTGGTGGTTCTGAGTCCTGCTCTTCTCCGCTGTCATATGGGGTTCCGCAGGGTTCAATTTTACGGCCCCTGCTTTTTTCACTGTACTTGCTGCCCCTGGGTTCCTTCCTGAGAAAGCATGGTATCTCTTTCCATTGCTATGCTGATGACAGCCAGATCTATGTGCCCCTAAGGAAGAAGGATGCTTTCTCTCTTAAACCACTTCTGTTATGTCTTGCAGACATTAAAGCCTGGATGTCCTTAAACCTTTTAAAATTCAACGAAAATAAGACAGAAGTGATGGTGTTTGGTCCCAGTGGCTCTTGCAAATCCCCTCCTGTTGACTTGGGCCCCTTGGTGCAATACAGGAAGCAAACAGTAACAAACTTGGGTTTTAAGATGGACAGTGATTTTAAATTGGACCGGCAAATTTGTGCAGTAATGAAGTCCAGCTTTTTTTTATCTTAGGCATCTGGCAAAGGTGAAGCCCTTCCTCGCACATACGCACTTTGAAACAGTAATCCACGCCTTCACTACATCTCGGCTGGATTACTGCAATACACTTTATCTTGAAGTCAGCCAGTCCTCCCTCACACGTCTCCTATTAGTCCAAAATGCTGCCGCTCGCCTCCTAACTGGAACATGTAAACGGAAGCTCAGAGGAGATAGAGCCTTTTCCGCTGCCGGTCCTAAACTGTGGAACGACCTCCCATTTCACATAAGACAAGCCCCTTCACTGCCCATTTTTAAAACCCGTCTTAAAACCCATTTTTATTCCCTGACTTTTAACCCAGCATGAGACTCTGTTTCTGTTATTGTTTTAATATTGTTATTGTTTATTATTGTTTTTACATTGTTCTTATGTTTTATGCCTTATATTTCGTGTTGTTATTCATGTGCAGCACTTTGTTTCAGCCGCGGCTGTTTTAAAGGGCTTTGTAAATAAAGTTGAGTTGAGTTGAGTTGAGTTGATTTTAGGCAACTAACACATAACTATGTCTCCCTTTTTGCTATTCCAGCTCTAATGCAAGCACCACATCACCTGCTCATCAGTCTCCTGAGCCTCCAATGACTCCTGGGGAGTTTGACATGCTCAGTGAGAGCTTATGCTTCGATATTGACACCGTAAGTTTGCATGCACTGACTTCTGTACTTAAAGATAAAGCTGGCAACTATCTGTTCTTCTTTTTGTACATGAATCCAATGAATGACTGAAAATAACAGCAAACTGATCCCACAAAGGTCAAGATTAAGTCCTGATGTAGTTCCTGATTTATTAGAGAATGGCGAGAACACATCCATGAGCCGCATTGCTGCACTTACTTGGCAGGGGAAAATGATCACCAACAAATGCACAATAAAATTCTGCTTGAATATTGTTTGAAATATTGAAAGTGATGATGCTTTGCTGCTAATGTTATTTTTCTTTTTGCTTTACAGATGAGCTCTTCATATTCAGAGTAAAGCAAGATGGCATGTGCAACATTTTAATCAACAAACCTTTCAATATGACCTGATGCCGGTCTTTAATCAATGTCAATATCTTGATATTATTATATGATTGTCAGCTTTGTTTAAAGATGTTTTTTTGTATTGCTTGTTTTATCGTTTTTGAAAAACTTTTTTTAATACTCGTACTTTTTCCAATTAAATCATTTTTTTATGTCAGTCTGTTTTTTATTGACTGTGATGTGTATAAATCTGTTTATTTTGATTGCATTGTAGCATGTTGACATCAGTTTGACATTTCATGTCTCCATCTTTTGTTCACCTTATTGCAAGTGGCAACAGCTGGATTAGTTGTATAGTGTTCCGTTCCACCCTGTGTTACATCCATGCACATAATTATGCCCTCAGCTTGCTTACATGCCACCTATTGGCCACCAAGAGAGTGCTTGAATGTCTAAAGACAACAACTTGGCTGTGTATATTTCTACATCACGCAACGCCTTAAATGTGTGCATCAGCATTTCTGGAGAATCATGTAATTCTCGGCGAGCTGAGAGTGGATGAAGTGTAAAATTATTTACCAGGAAATTTGTCAGCTCTGCTCGGCATGTTGTTCCCTTCGTAAGATGAAAATCACCTTTTCTCCATGAAACAACATAATACAATTCACATACCAACTTCACGTTACAATTTCCACACTCCTTATTAACTCTATTTCCAAACGTATGACGTGTAAACCACTGATCATAACCAAATTATAGCACATCATATCATAAAGTCCTGCTTTATGTGGCAGGGCTGTGAAACCTAATGAAATAAGGCATTTTAGCCGAACAGCCATTGTTTTGCTTCGTCGTACTGTCGCTTGTTTATCATTTAAGTTCGTGTTTGATTTGAACTACAATATGTAAGGGACAATGCCCGACGCGGAGGTTGCTTTCGCGAAGTCCATTCATTTCTGATAATGGACACCTGGGAGGGCATTATGCTGCTTATACCATGGTCACTTACGAAATAAATGAATATTCAATCAATTATTTATACTTTAATGTGTTTTAGAGATAAAATCGTGATTTTATTTTATTTTTTTACAAGTCACAGCTGAGCGGACTATTTAATATCTCTCGACAGTACATACCTTTGTGTTTATCTCGTCCTTGTCATCCTCTTAATTTCTTCAATTCCTCAGGTGTCGCCTTGTGTCGCTTCTCCTTTTTCTTTTCATACTCTCTTTTTCTTCTGCTGCATCCCAGTCTTCAAAGTTATCAAATTCACCAAATAAGTTAAAAGAAATGATAAAATCACTCGTGTTTTTGTCTGTCTTGCCGTTGTAATAAATAAACTGTGAAATAACGTTGAGTCTCTGTTGCCGTGCTTACCAACTAGCCAGAGCCAGAGCTTTCCAACTAATTTAGAACTGTCATCAGGCAATTGACCGGAATGTCTTTCCTGGGTGTCAATTGAAGGAAATCAAAGGGAATATATATTGAGGATAACAACGAATAAGTGACTACAGATCATTTTTGTTGTTGTTGTTATTATCATAGTAAATTGGCTATATTGTCACCTATCTGCCATCAAGAAGAATGTTAGTGTTTGCAGACAACTCAGCGGTAAAATAGAGGTTTGGGACTTTTATTTTGGAAGCAGCCATAAATGAACTGTCTGCAATTAACCTCTGCGTACCACTTGATATCTGATTTCTGGAGAATCAGGTGATCATCAGGTATGGGGTGCCGTTTGTAAAGCGGCTCACGCTGAAAACAACAGCAACATTTAGTCACATTTAGCTTCAAACAATGTTTAAAAAACTGGTGTGAATTTTTGAGCTTCACTTTTTTTGCACATTTACAACAATATTTGTCAACTTAGAGATATTTTAAATATTTAAATCTAAATGTTAAATCTAAATCTAAATGTTAAGTGTAAATGTGAATCTAAATGTTAAATCTAAATGTTAAATTTAAATCTAAATGTTGAATCTAAATCTAAATGTTCCGGAGCTCGTCAAACTGAATGGAACCGCAAGCAAACTTATCATCACTGGACTCATATCTATATTTGCAAGGCATGGTGTGCTAGATGAGTTATTCTCAGATAAGGCGGGTAGACAGCTGGTGAACCAGGAGATGGTGGACTTCAGTGCTGAGTGGGGTTTCAAGCACACTACTTCAAGTCCCACCTTTCCGCAGTCGAAACGGGCAAGTTGAGAGGGTCGTTCAGACCATAAAGAACCTGCTGAGTAAAGCACAGGACGCTGCTGGTTATCCTTACTCTCCTTCCTGGATTACAGGAACACGTCACTGAGTGGGGTTGACTTCTCACCTGCCCAGATGCTCATGGGAAGAAGGCTCGTGTCAAAGTTACCAGTGACAGCCCTATGAAAACAACACGCTGTGAAGGCCTGTCAGAGTGCCACAGCGTTATCTGGACTAAATTAAAAAAAAATAAAAAACTGATTTCATGGACTGTTACCAGGGCTAAATGAAAGACTGTTATGGACTAAGTTCAAGGTTTAGTTTAAACCATTGTGCAGACTTACTGAGGAATCTGACCAGAGATAACAGATGCCATGTTGGGTAGTAAGTTAAGTCTTATAAGAATGCAATATGTTGTTTACATGATGCATTCATGTTCACATCTGGTTTAATGTAACCTATAACCTTGTTCTCATAGTTGCCGTGCACATCTTCTACTTTGAAACACTTAATTGAAAACAATACAACTTGAGAAAGGGAGATATAGTGTATTGCAATAGTAAAAGTGCATTACTGACTTTGTCCACTAGATGGTAGTCTTGCTATTGTATTGCTGTGTTTATATCGGGACTGCAGAATAAAGGTCGTTGTCTGTCTATGGTCTGACTACTCATGCCTGTGTCCACCTCGTATCTTACAACCACAAAATATCTGTTGCTATTTTACGTACTTATACATTAAAGGTAATACGTAAACGTAAATAAAAGAAAATTAAGTAATCATTTTGAAGAAGTTGTCAATTGTTGAAATGCATACACATATATCTAATTCTGATAGATTTCTGTTGGTTTGCAACATGTTTTTTTTCTCCACTTTTTTTTGCTTTGTTAAAAATGTTTTTCTCCAACACCAAATGGCCTAATGGTAATGGACAGAGTAGTCTGAGTCGTTTACTAGCTGTTTGAGTTTTATTTTGACAGTAATGACCGGATGTGACTTCATATAGGTTAAGTAGGGAACATGGCGACCACCAGCAGAACGACCATTGATGACTCGATGCGATATGCTGAATATTCTCCTAAAACAGGCGTCAGGAGCGACGCAGAGATAGACAGGCGGCTGGTAAGTGTGTGACTCAACGTTGAAGCCATTTGTTGAGTAAAACAGGATGCTTTTAATCCGCCGTCGTCTGTTTGGTAACCGGCGAGTCACTCTCTTACATGTGTCGCAAACCGCTTAAATAACCGAAGTAAACCGTGTGAACGAAAAGTGTATTCTTCAACATGGCAAGTTGCAAACTGTAGGCTCAAGTCTGTCGACGTCCTCATCTTTTTAGGCTAATACAGCTCATGTAGTAGATTATGAAATTAACCTTACTATCAAGGACGTCAACTCCACAGTAACCTTGCCAAGCAAATGATCACTGTGGTGGTTGTGTGTTGGGTTTGGATGGAAATGAATTTTGATGAACAGTTTAAGGTGTCGTAGTTCACTCATACGAGGCCGTAAGGAACTGCGCTCGCGCTATCTACACTTGAAAACCGAGTGCCCGTCTACATACGGTAAAGCGTGTGAGCCCAATGCCTGATGTATATGGGCAGATAAAAGAATTCATAAAAAGAAAAAAATCAAATTGTTTTCTGGAAACTCCAGCAGATTATTGTTCTACATGTCCCCAGCTACCTCTGTGGTGATTTTCAAGTGCTTTCATTGAATCATTTTCTGATTCTCTGATGCTGAAATCATCGGTGACATCCCCTCATCCCTATCACTCTCCTGGCCGTGGCTCAGTGGTTTGAGTCGGTCGTCCAATAACCGGAAGGTTCGATTCCCACTCTCGCCACTCAAAAAGATTGGTGAAACTGACTGTGTCAGTCAACCTCCTTGTCACAGCCGAGGTGCCCTTGAGCAAGGCTCCGTACCCCCATGCTCCCCGGGCGCTGTGATTGGCTGCCCAGTGTATGGGCATCTGTCTGAGTGTGTGACACTGTGCAGCATGAGTGTGTCAACAGGTGCCAACCTGGATGGGTTAAAAGCGGAGGACAAATTTCGTGTGTATACATGACAATAAATCCGATCTTAAAATCTAATCCTTCTTTCTTTTGCAGAATGTGGTTTAATTTCACCATTTTTGCTTTTTACTCGCTTGATGTCCTTATGTTTTTACTCTACGTGTGTGTGTGTGTCTATGTGAGACCATATGCCTTATCGGACATCCAGCCCTCCCTGCAATGGACACCCTTCGGAATTATCGTTGCCTTTCACGATTCAATAATAATAATGATAGATCGGTTTTATATAGCACTTTTCATAATACTCAAAACCGTTGTTGTGGACGTTTTTGCTACGTAATGTTTAAACTCATTTTAGACATTGTTTTTATAGGCCTACTGCTTCTAGGCTCTGTGGATAACTGTAGTGCCATTTCAGAGGGTGGCATTCTGTTCCAGTTAATTTTCCCACAGCTTCATTTGATTGTCTCAGCAGCAGACAACTGGAAACGCATACAAAGGTGTAAAGCATTTCCAGTTTGAATGTGGTGCTGAGCCAAACGAAGCTACAGGAAAATGAACTGGTAAAGTGAACAGCTCCATCTTCTGGAACTACAGTTCTATTCAATTCAATTCAAAATGTATTTATATAGCACATTAAAACAACCTCAGCTGACCAAAGTGTTTCACAATAGCAGCTGTATCACATATTGAGAAAGTCATCAATAAAATGGCTATAAGAATAACTGCATCACAGATAAACAATAAAATTTGTAATAAAATTCAGCTTGTGTTGAAAGCCAGGGAAAAGAGATATGTTTTCAGTCTGGATTTGAACTGACCTAAAGACTGAGACAACTTGACAGACAAAGGGAGGCTGTTCCACAGTCTGGGTGCTGGCACGGAGAAGGCTCTATCACCTCTGGTCTTTAGCTTTGGGAGCAGCCAACAGGAGCTGGTCGGCTGACCTCAGTGCTCTGGGTGGAGTGCAGGGCTGCAAGAGCTAACTTAAATAAAACCGTCCCATAGAGTTTAAACACTTAAAAACGATCAATAAAACCTTAAATTTTACCCGAAAGCCAACACAACAAGGTGTAAAAATAAATCACCCCACTCATGTTTTTCCATCTGAATTTTTATTCATCTCTGGCAAAAACACAACCGGCAAAACAAATGAAATTGAGGTAAAAAGAAAAACGACATCAGTCGGCTGTGTGTTCTCCACGTCTTTGTGGTGCGTGCTTCAGATGTACTGAAGAACACACCCTGATGAAGTCCTCTGGCTGTGCCATCAAATTTCATGACTCCATCTGCAGGAGTAGACAATGACCAGTGATTAGAAATATGAAGGCAACCTGCAAGTCCCCATAAGCAAAAATAGGTTGCCTATGCATCCACTACCAATACTAGATTAATAAATGTTATGTTAGTAAATGTTAAAAAATAGCCAGGGTAGACAGTTGGCATTGTATTTTTTTTTTTAATGTCAACGAGAGAAAATGTTTTGTCCAATCAAGTTATTATTTACAGATTGGCAGGGTTTAATTTTTCTTCCCTTAGTCAACATGAAATATGGGCTTAGCTTGTATTGCTTTGTAAACCTTTGTCCTCTCCAAAGGTTTCTTGCCCTTTTTCCCCTTCCCCTTCATATTGAAGTTTGCCATCAGGGCATTAGCCTAAAGAAAATAAATGACCATTTTAAATCAATGTCATTGATTTATGTAGGAACAACATCACACAGGTCATAAAGCCTTTATACTACCTTGATCAGTGTACCACCCACTTTTCCGAAAAGCTGGTCTTTATGACCACAATGTTGTGAATGTGTTGTGAAGTTTTGATTTTGTTTCATTTTCACCTATTACGACATGCTCGGACATTGTTTTTATGCCAACAAGTAGAGAAGGATCAATTCAATTCAGTTTTATTTATATAGCGCCAAATACAACAAATGTCATCTCAAGGTACTTCAATAGTATAGTCCAATTCAAGCCAATTGCAGTTCAATTCATCTCTGCACAGACACAGAACATTACTTTAAGAGCAGTATCAATACAAAAAAAAGAACGTATCGCATCGTTTTTTTTGCGTCGGGGTATCATGATACCTTTCTAGTATCGGAATACCGTCCAAAACTTAAAATCTTTAACTGCCTATTGACGTCGAAGTGAGGTCATAGTTAGACGTCCAAGTAGCGGACCAAATTTGCACGTCGTGTAGAAGTCCAGAATTGGTCTTGGACCGACAGACTCAATATAGACATGATCTGCACGTCCATAAGACGTTGAATGTTTAGTGGGGACATTATATTTATTCGTTATTGCCATAGATACATTTTTGTGTTACTTATGAGCGTATTGATTTATTCATTGAGCCATCTATGTAAGTTTGTATTTATTTTTGTATATGTGCAATTTTAGTCCTCCGTGAAAACACGTTCAAACAACACAGGACGACATGTCAGATTGGCAGTGTAGTTTTGCTACAGTGGAAAAATTATTACTTAAACATGGACAAATGTTTTGTGACGTGCAGTTGACATAAGCAGTTTGCATGTGAGCATATTTTTGGCACAAATGGAACCTCGTACCTTCCTGACTTGTTGACATCCTTATTAAGGTTCTTAATCTGTACTGGGTGCGTAAGATCAGACAACAGCTGTGTTGAATGACCATGTTGTCTTATTTTGTTAACAGGGAGGGACTCTTATCGCAGTTGGTCTTGGTGTTGCTGCCGCAGGATTTGCAGGTGAGAATGATCAGATTTTCTCAAATTAAATTATCTGTAAATGTAAATGAAGCACTGTTTTTATTTACTATCACTAATATTGGCATGGGCCAGTATGAGATTCTGACGGTATGATAACCTTAGGCAAAAATATCACAGTTTCACGGTTTTATGATTACAGCTCTAAAATGTGTATTTTGAATGTCTGTATTTAAAAACAAGAAAAATAAAAAACTTTTCCATTGAACAGTCTTTTATTTTTAAACAATAGAACATGCTGGAGTTATTAGTAAATATGTATTTAAAATGAATAATAAATAGATAAATGACTGAATTCCCTCTAAATAAAATAAATGAATAAATGCAGTCAGTCCTTTAACTGAAGCTAAAACTGCAACTCGAGTCACAAGTTTATGAATTACTTTTAGTGGGGGGAAAAAAACACTAAATGCAAGCACTTAACCTGTGGCTCAAGATCAGAACATACATAATTGAAAAAAGTAAAAACACTTCTAAGATAAAAAATGATCAGCATTCTCACCCACTGCTTACATAATAGCTGATGAGCCTACAGGAGTTGACATTTCAATAGGCATTATAATGCCCATCTCACCTCCAAAGTCTCCTTGCATTATGTTCCATGTGTTATAACCATTATAGTCTGTTATAGTACTCAGAATATTGTTGTAGGACTTTTAAGTGTATTGGGTTACATTTTGTTTGTTTGTTTGTTTGTGTGTGTGCTTCAGTGGACACACTTGGGAATTATCGTCGTCTTTCAGGATGCAATAATAATAATAATAATAATAGATTGGTTTATATAGCGCTTTTCATTATATTCAAAGCCACTTCCAGTGAATGAAACAACAGCAAATTCCCCAAAGTTGTGCCAATCTCCATCAACGAGTTCTGGGAGTTGACGTGGTCACTGTTGTTTCAGAGCAGTGTGGTACAGGTGCCTGCAGCTGCGCACAGTGTGCCCGCAGCTGCGCAGAGTGTGCCCGCAGCTGCGCACAGTGTGCCCGCAGCTGCGCACAGTGTGCCCGCAGCGGCGCACAGTGTGCCCGCAGCAGCTGCGCAGAGTGTGCCCGCAGCAGCTGCGCAGAGTGTGCCCGCAGCAGCTGCGCAGAGTGTGCCCGCAGCAGCTGCGCAGTGTGCCCGCAGCAGCTGCGCACTGTGTGCCCGCAGCAGCTGCGCAGAGTGTGCCCGCAGCAGCTGCGCAGAGTGTGCCCGCAGCTGCGCAGAGTGTGCCCGCAGCTGCGCAGAGTGTGCCCGCAGCAGCTGCGCAGAGTGTGCCCGCAGCTGCGCACTGTGTGCCCGCAGCTGCACTTTCTCTCTGACGAGACGTCACATAAAAAAAAATAAATGAATAAAAAAAACGCTCAAACCGCAGGGATGGTATGACAGAAAATTTGAGTGGTTTTGAAAGCTTGACTTTTCCATACCGTGGTATACCTTGAAACCGGTAACCGGCCCATGCCTAATCACTGTGGCTGAACAATTATGCTTCCTGTGTTTTCTGTTTATTATTTTACTTCACATGTTTTCAGCTCTGAAAATACATTTTCAGTGTCTCCTTTTTTATTTTTGAAACATTTGGTTTCAAGCCGTTTTGTGTATTTTGTGTTCAATCCACAGGCCGTTATGCATTCCAGTTGTGGAAGCCTCTTGGACAGGTTTTCTCTGAAACAGTCAGGAAGATGCCCACATCAGTGAGTGATTGATTAACCTCAGTATATCTGACAAAATGTGGATATTTTGTGGATTTAAATTCAAAATGTTTTGAACTTCAGCCGCTCTTCTTAATTTTGTCATGTGTCTTGTTTTTTATATTTATGAATATTTAGATTTAGATGTTAAATTCTTATTTTTTTCTAAGCCTAATCCGGTTTAAGAAACAAACAGAGAAACCATGTCATTGTTTCAACATGACTTTTTATGGGGGGGTTACCTAGCATTTCAATCAAATGCATTGCATTCTGAGGCTTTTTGTATTGATCCAGTAAGATTCAGACTAATAACAATCAAAAGTTCTAAACAGTCCTCTGTCACTTCAGGCCTTCTCATCATATTACAAAGGAGGCTTTGAGCAGAAGATGTCCAGGCGAGAGGCCAGCCTCATACTTGGCATCAGGTAAAAGGGTGTGACTCTCAGTATAAGTGCTGTTTTACTGTGTGTCTCTGAGGAAAGTTCTCAACTATTATTGGTCACTTTTACTCGTGTTCTGTTCAGCCCAGGGTGCACGAAGTCCAAAGTACGTGAGGCGCATAGGAATATCATGGTCCTGAATCACCCAGATAAAGGTATGCTTACACTTCTCTAAATCTGACCTCTGTCACAATTATCCTTAATGTTGCTGGTTCTGTTCTACAGCTAAAAATTCCTTTAGCCAAGGCCAAGTTTCAGTTTGCCTACAAAATTATTTTTATTTGATGTGTCATGTATAAACTCCTGGAAAGTTTAATGACATTCGAATAAGTTAACTTCGTTGATACTTTGAATAAAAATGAAATGTAGTTGTTTGTCTCCTGAATTTGAGAAATTAAGAATGTAGAGTATATTTAATTTGGAAAAAGAATACATTCGAACATTCATCACCTACAAACAGGTGACTACAGAGGGTATCCCTTAAAGGTTGAAGTATTATGGTTCAGCTGTGTTTGAAAAGCTTGTTGCTGGTTGGGTGTTGGTGGAAGCTGTCACAGAATTGTACCAAAGCATATTTTTGTTTGTAGGTGGGTCGCCATATCTCGCTGCTAAGATCAACGAAGCGAAAGACCTTTTGGACAAAGAGAACCGCCGGTGAGCTGCCAAATACCACTTTAAAGACATCCAATCCCCCATCAGCTCAGTGATGTTGCTCCATCAGCATCCTTACCATTTCCAAGGCTTCAACTCTGGAAAATGGCCAGTTTTCTTTTGGTGTCATCAACCCTGGGAACAAACGACTGTGACCAAAAGTGAAGATATTGCTCACTTTTACACTTGTCTAGTGTGTTGAATTAAAGATGGTTGGGAAAGTTGATTCCTAAAGTGGTAGCTGTGTTACAGTTTGGTATGAGTGTACATATAGCAACATGTAATTTATTGAATACTCATCTATTTAAGAAACAATACAGTGATACATTCAAGTAAATGTGGAAGTAGTAAAACTGTAAATAAATATAGTTGGAAAAACGAACAATCACTGGGTGTTTTTATGAGTGACTGTTTGGGCAGATCTATTTTTTTTAATCTGCATGATTCAGGTTTAATTAAACTAGCAAAAATGATACTTTTACAGTATCTGAAATATAGTTAAAGGTTTAAATTGCCTTATATTACCTAAAACCACCACTGGACTGCCGATTTATCAGCTGCTCTCAATTTAGGAGCCACTTTTAGCATAATTTATACAAAGTGAAGCACAAAATGTGAACTGTTACAGCAGTGGCTTTGTCCCTCAAACTGATGAATCGTAATATGATTATGAAAGAGTGTGCAGCTGAGTGCAGGGAGTTTAAACTGCTTTTGGTTTACAGTTTCTTGAATGTCAGAACACATTTCAGGAAACTGCCCTCCGTTTTCTCTAAACACAAAACACTTTTCTCAAGCTAGCTCCACAAAAACTCGCAGTCTCTTTGCAAAATGAAGCTCACTCAAACTTTCACCACAAAACTGTTGCTCCTATGGCCAAAAACTTTAACAAAATGGTCCTCACAGCTTGCAAAAATGTAAACTGTATTGGATATCTATCACACACACACCTCAATAAAAATTGAAAACACAATGTTCAGGGTGTGATGTTCTAAGTACCCCATCATTTTTATAGTAAGTCACAGATTATTTTTAGGGGAATTGAACCCCATTTATTGACAACCTGTACAAACGTACTTTTCCCAAAACAAATTTCAAAAGCATACATGTCACAAATTCTTACAGTAAAGGAGGTACTATGGGGTCTGTGGGGGGGCCTGTGCATCACGTCGTCGGGTGGGGTCAGGCCACAGGACCTCGTCCACGTCGCAGGCTATGTTTTCCCTCGCCAGGCAACGGGGGACGAAAGCTCTGGCATGCTGGACCCAGCCTGAGTAATCCCCCACATCCCAGGCCAGGTCTATGGCCCTGAGGAGGTTCTCTCTACTATATGGTTCCAGGTCATACACCTTCCACCGCCATGATGAGAAGAGAACTCCTCTATGGGGTCTAGGAAAGGTGAGTAGGGTGGCAGACATACATTGAGGAATAGTTGGTGTATATTGAACCACTCTTTTATCTGGTTGGTGCGGTGAAAACTGACGTTGTCCCAGATGATGACAGATGGGAGGAGGATGTGCTGGAACCAGATTCTGCTGCTCACAGTCAATCAGGATGTCCCGTAGCTCTCCCAGGAATGTGAGGAGACGCTGGGTGTTGAAGGACCCAAGGAGAGCCTGCCTGTGGAGAAGCCCTTCTGAGGTCATGGCTGCACATAGGGAGATATTCCCCCCACGTTGGCCAGGAACGTCCACAATTGCTCTTTGGCCAATTATGTTACGGCCTCTCCTTCTCTTGGTGAGGTTGAAGCCAGCCTCATCCAGGAAGATGTATTCATGAGGTCTCATGGCATCCAAGCCCAAGATTCTGTGGAAATGAATAGAGTATGGGTAGTGTCACAGAAGGAGTACTACAGTACACTGTGGGCTACTGTGCAGTACAGTGAGCTTGTACACCCACTGTACTGTGAATAATCAACATTGTATACTTACTTGCACATACTGGAAACGTAGCTCTTTGATTCTGTCCGAGTTACGCTCAAAGGGAAGCTTGCTTCATGCGTAGCTTCTGGCGACGGAGGACTCTGTCTATGGTGGCCAAACTGACTCTGTCAATACCTCCAAAATTGATGTTGTCAGCTATGACTCTCTCCTTTATTTCCCTGAGTCTGATGATGTTGTTGTTTTCCCGGACCATGTCCACAATGAGGATCTCTTGCTGTGCTGTGAATAGGGGAGCCCTTCCACCATGATGTGGCAATCTTTCAACCCTATAAAAACAAATATGCTTTCACTCTTCAAAAAAAGACTTACAATCTACAACACAAACATCAATGGAAATGTCCAGTCTCCCAAAGCAAAGGTAATGTGGTGAAACCAATTTAGATTGTGGGCTACAAACATTTAGACAAAGTAACTACAGTACATACCTGTTGTGTTTTCTGAATGCCCGAATTATGGTGGACACTGAGAACCTGCTGAGGTTGGGTTGGACTCTTAGTCCAGCTTCTCTCAGTGACATTCCATGGACAATGACAGTAGCTCGCATTTCATCTGTGATGATTGTACGTGGTTGCCTTGCACTCCTCTGACACAAACTCTGCCTCTGTCCATTCTGTTGCCGTTTGGCACCTTCAGCAAACTGTGCATTCTAAACTGGCCTATATAGGTGTTGTCACATCATTGGAAGGTGTCTTCAATTTTGAGTCGTTGTGCATTCTCAAGCGGCCAATATGGATGGTGTCACGTGTCTTCAATTTTGAGTCACCGTGTTTAAGCAATGACGCCCGTGCTTTCATTGTGTTCAACTTTTGATGTCTGAGTCTACCATTTTGCATTGTGTGAGCAAAAGTGTGTTTTAGCAAGTGAGAAAGTGTTTAGCATAAGTGTGAATGTGTTTTGGCAAATGCAAATGTGTTCAGAGTTTTGTGAAATTGGAGATTGAGGTGAAATGTGTTTATAGTTAAGCCAACTAGGGGCCTGATTTATTAAATGTGTTTAGGCAACTGGTCATTGTGCTCAGAGATCTAGAAATTGTGCTTTAGCAATCGAGAAAAACTGTAATGTTCAAGGACACCAGAGGGGCTGTGAGATGTTTATGGAGAGCAGAGAATGACATTTTTGATTTTCATTAATATATGAAACATTAAAATAAGATCATGTGAAGTTTAGATGAAAAAATTACAAATCGCCATTATTAGAGCTACTAACTCCTTACAGGCCTCACTCATTCACCAGCCATCGGGCACTGGGGGAAGGGTGTCCTTTTCTTTTAGGGATCGGGGCCCTTAGTTAGGGTGACCATGCGTCCGTATTTCCCGGGACATGTCCGTATTTCACGTCCTGTCCTGGGCGTCCCGTGAAATACGGACATGTCCCGGGAAATACGGACGCATGGTCACCCTACCTTAGTTAACCACTACACCTCCAATCCCAAAATGAAAAGGGGCAGTTTATCCAATCAGACAAAATACAATATGGAAGAAATATCAGAAACTGAAAAAGGTTATCAGATAGTAATGAAATATAGTAAGTAATTTTATATTTCCCACTGAGATGCAGATAAGTATAAAAGAGCATAAAATGGAAGTGCCTAAGAGTACAAGTATTTCAAATTTCAAGTACTTAAAAATCTATATAAATAACACGAGGATGCTGTTTTCTCTACTGCACATCAACAAAGACGCATGGTCCTGACCACTCAAGCTATTTGAGAAGACTCAGGCAAACCAAGCAAGCATCATTACTGTGTGTGGTGTTTTTACTTTTCTACATGTCAGACTAGTGAAGATGTTTTTTGATCCTGAGTTACACTTAACCCAGTAACTAATATAGCTCCAAGGCCTTTTTCGCAAATTAACACGGTCAGTATTATATGTAGTGCATCGGTAAATTTGTAAATATATCTTCTTCTTCTTTAAAAATTGTCAAAGCAGTTATTTAATTTCATATTAGACAAACAAAGTTCATAAAAGACTCCATCCTGGACATAATGTTTTAATACCTTTTTATTTAGAGCAGAATGTCGTGTTGATATCACTGTACATCTTGTCGGATGTAACAGACAAGTAGGGAGACACAGCAATTAGCAGTTGCACATACAGCAGCAGTTATTGGTCAAAAACACCAGTTAGAGAGGTTTCTTTAAAAAAAAAACAAAGAATGAAATAAATAGAATAAAAAAATCTGCCGTCTTTTGAAGTTGCATTTCCATTTTTATATTCATTTGATAATGGCCTAAATGCAGAACCCCTAGTACAGTCAAAAAATTGGCTGGACCATTTAATAATTCATAATCTCAATTTGAATGATAGAATAAAACTAATAAATCCCAGTGAGTTAGTGAGGGATAATCCTGAAAAAAAGCAGAAAACTGATCTGTGCAGGCACTAAAACAGTTCTTACACTAAACCGCTGTTAGATTTGCAACAGCTACGCTCTCACAAGCTTCATGACCAAGTCTGTGATCTCATCTTGCTTTGTGTAAACAGGAAGACTTTACCAACACACAGCACAAACTGGACGTATAAAAACAGAAATTATACCCCTTTTTTGGTATAAATCAGGATGAAATGTCCACCTTAAATATTTCCAAATATTCTATCCCCATATTGTGAAATTTTGCATGATTGTGTGTGTATTTTATTCATGATACTCACAATATTTGGTTATAACCTGTGTCTTCAAGAAGTTGTGGTTGCACATAGCAAAGTCATGATGATGCCACCTTGTGCCTTGAGGACAACCTGACTTCAGATATATTGTTTTCGAGGCATAGAACGACCCAACATGAATCCTGCTGACACAATACACACCCACTAGATATGTCACCTGACACTGTAAAAAAATTCCCTGCATGGTTGTCATGAGGGTTGAATTGGGAATAGTGACCAAAAGTGTTTATTTCTTCTGTAGGCTTTTTTAGCTGAGATAGATTCAAGTGGGCCACGCAGAGAACTGCCCTGGGTTGGGCTCAATTTTCTGGAGTTTGCCTCCAGTAATGTTACAGGTGTCTTCTCTTTTCTTAAATATTTAAGGGAGCATATCCTGCTGCATCTGGAATGTGCCACCATCCACCACTGACAGAAATAAGGAGGATATCTTACACAAAAAAATGCCAAGAATTTTAAAGTCAACTCAAAAACAACTTTAGAAGTAAATTCAGATGTTTTCTTTTAGCCGTTTGGATGTTTTGTTTCTTCCAGATGATCTTTTGGACTTAACTTTGTCTTCTCAAGGTGCTATAAAAGAGTTTTAGTCTAAACTATTTTTTTTTTCCAGCTTTTTAGTTCTGGTGATCTGCCATCCGAGTGTTGAAAAGCTCCATCAAACAGACATCTGTAGGTTAAAATGTAGAAGATGTAGAAGCAGGAACAAAAAGCGAGGGTAAGCACAATGACTCTGCGTCGACGAATAAGGAGGACAAGGCGGCATTAGGAGTACAGGTTAGGGGCATCCAAAAGGGAGAATTTTACAGATGATCTTTTTCAACAGAGCAGAGGGGATGTTCCAGTTATTTAATTCCAGTATTCTACATTTTGTTATGCTTTCAAGGAGTGAAGCACGACTGAGAAATTGCATCAAACATGTTTATCCACTCAATGGGAAAATTAAGCAGAGGCAAAGTGGGCTTAATATAAAGAAATACCAACAGGAAGATCGATGTTCTGCTGCTGTTGGGCTGAAGCCACCAGTGGAGGGCGTTCTTCGCCGAGAGAAAACACACAAGGTCTCGGTGCTTCATTAAGGCTGCTTGCTCAGTTAAACGTCGCAGATCCGTTAGCAGTCCTGTGTAGCCCTCCCCGAGTCTTCATCCTGCCTCCTCCTTCTCCTCATCTTGCTCTTCTTTCTCACTCGTTTCCTCTCCTATGACATCTAGCCGCCCCTCCTGCCCGTTCAGCACCTCCTCCTCCTCCTTGTCTTCACCGTTATGAAGCGTCACCTCTTGCAGCTGCAGCCGCCGCTCTTCCACCAGAAGGAGGCGCTCTCTGACACCCTCGGCCGCCGCCGCCGTCTCGCTGGGACTTCCAAAGAACTGCTCACTCCTAGAAAGACAGCAATTTGAGTTAGGAGTTTTGTTTTATTTGACAAAACTGACTCACCACAAACAACTGGGTTTAGATAAGTCAACTTTTTACAACTGATGATGCTCACAGTTCCAAGATATTTGATCAAACTTTCAAGTTATTACTTTGGTTTTACAACCTTCAACTTCAGTGTTTTTATTCAGTCTCACAGCTCTCATACAGTTAATCCTATGAGCTTGAATAAGGGCGACTGGACTCTTTTTCTTGATTCTTGATGATTTTTAATTTCTGAAGTACTGAAGAAGCCTTTCAGATGCAAGGTGACACGTCTTCAAGAATCAAGAAAATGAGTCCAGTTGCCCTTATTCAAGCTCTTGTGACAGGTCATGTTCACAACTTCAACAAAAATCAATTGCTACAGGTTTAAGTATAAGATTAGGTACATAAAGTAGGGATTTTGGAAAAGTAAAGTCTCTTAACTAAATGTATTTGAGTGTGTCTATACCCATCGGGGAAGATAACTGGCAAGGCGAGTCTGTCTAGCAGAATCTTCCCAGAAGAGTCAATTTCATTCAGAGACTCCACATCCACATGTTCGTGCTGTAACACCTGAAATGTCATGAAAATACAAGGCAAATTAATACTTTCAAAGATCTTGTAGCTGTTACAGTATGTGGGGGCGTAGATACTGTCAGCTGCATTTATAGTGGTGGCAAAAGTTTGGGCTCTTCCGCTTGAGAATAGGTATAAACAGAATGTAACATTTAATATCGTGAAGAAGATCTTTTTTTTGTTTTATTACCTCCCCCAAGAAGCTCATGTGGTTGGTTTGGTTATTGCATAAAAAGTTTAACAAATAAGGGTCCAGTATTTTGGCTCAGTCTTGACAGAGGGAGGTAGTCTTTGACTGATTGTTTCAACCTTCTACAGTTTTAAGAAAGCAAAAAATGAAAAAAAAAAAAAAAAAAAAAAAATATATATATATAAGGCCTGAAACATAGTCGGTACTTTTTAAACCAGGAACCACAGCTCGTCAAAGCCATTTTCAGCATCTACAATTTTTTTTTCTGCAAAGTACCTCTAGAGCTTTGAGCTTCTTGGGTTTAGCCAAACATTTTGGATCAAGTTTAGGCCAGGGACAACGGGGGCAATGGCAAAAGCCTCAGCTTGGGCCTCATAAGTTAGTTGATTGCAGATTTTTTTTGGACCAATTTCTTAATTACATCATGGACTGATGAAACCACTACGTGAAAAGAGTTTAATATCCTCTTATAAACCTCTCCTGATTATGGTATCAATTATGTTCATTTCTTGCTGGGTAGCTACTTTAGAGAAGTTCATGGCAGCTAATTGTTGGATTGAGATTTGAGGGGTAAGAAAGTTTCATTGACTTAACTCTAAAATTGAACAAAGCAAAAATAAATCAGTAATATTTCTTAAATTGAAAGTGAGGAGTTCACATGATCTCACAGCAGTAAAAAAATGTTTTGCAGACTTTTGCATGTGATTGTATAAAGGCTCGGTATGCTACTCCATTGCTATCCGCCAATCCGTCTCCGTGGTCACGCAGAGGCTATGAAACCTTTCGAAGTTCTCCGTTGGGATGTCGGATTCGCAAGGCATTTCACCTCCGCATCAGTAGGTGTCGCTATGCTAGACGACCCAATCTCGCGACGTCTATCGTGAAAGTCGTTGATTGATTGTTTACCTTCTGGCTCCGTTCCACTCCTCACAGTGAACGATGGCGACCGAGAGAGAAAGACTGTTGTTGGAGCTTATTGATATTGAAATTGTTGACCGGCACACTTGATAAGATTTTTACGATTCCAATTCCATTTTCGATTCTGCTTAACGATTCGGTTCTTTATCGGTTCCCTTATCGATTCTCATTTGGAGAAAAAGGACAACAAACCGGTCGATTAGCATCAACTTTGTTTAGTTTAGAAGTAACATGAGTCATGATCTTACAAACCCAACAACAGTGAGATCCACATTGGTCTATCATGGCCTGGGTAATTTAACTCTTCCCTGCTCTGGTGAAAGGAGAAGCTGGAGGTAGACGTGAACTGGGGGTAGTACCACCAGCCTCTGGCTCTGAGCCAGTCAGGCTCTGTCTCTCATGATTTCATCTAAATGTAATGCCTGAGAAGGCATTCATTTAACCTTAACCGTTACTAATAGCAGGTTTTACAATGAGGCAAATGGCGCTAACATGATAGGCAGTGTTTGTTAGTTAGTTAGTGACCTGCAGTGTTAGCCGAGGACATGCTAACGTTGCTAAAGTTGCTGGGTTCAGATTCACCGACGTTAATCATTCATTCATAGTATTTCCTCCTTTTGGTGAAATATTCACTTTTCAAGTTGCCCTGTTGTCGTCTATTTTAGGGATGTGTAATCAAACTTTCGAGCGTTTGTAACGCTTGGGCGCCATGTTTACTGTTGACTGCTGGCTGCACTGGACTCGCCACGCAACGTTGCGTGGTGACGTCATTCGCGCCCACTGGAATCGATAAGGGAATCGTTTGCAAAATCGCCAAACGATGGCAAGGAATTGAAACACAGGGAACCGGTTCTCAACAAGAACCGGTTCTCGATTCCCATCCCTAGTGTTGTTGTTGTGAGAGGAAGGAGCTAAACCGGTAAAGTGATTCCGGAAATGATGTTGTTAGCCGACCAATCTTTGCGGTCTCCGCGAGTCTCCGTCTCCTCGACGGATAGATGGAGGAATTTTGGCCGACGCATGCATTTTGGTTTCCGACGACAGAGAGGGCTCTCCGTGGCCTTTCCAGGACGATTATAAATCAGGCTTAAGCCTGCCACGTACACAGACACATAGTTTTATCACAAATTTGATTCCAACATGTCAATTTTTTTTAATCTCCGTTTCATATTGGCATGTTGATGCTCCACATGCGACTGCTGTGGGACCTGTTGGATAAATACTTGGCGTGTCTCACCCTCTCAGCTGTAGTGTAGAAGTTCAGAGCCAGATCGAGTCTCTGTTGTCTCTCATCTGCGCTAACGCTGAACTGCTTCCAGACCCGGTTGAGTCGAGGCAGAGTGTCACCAGATGAGCGGGTTGTACAGCGCAGGGACTGACAGAGGACGACAGTCGCCTGCAGCAGCTGACGCCCGTAATCATAGGTGCTCTGAAGAAAAACAAAGGAGCACAGATATTGTCAGTCTCTTTGTCTTTCGATTATCTTTTGTACAGACAACAATATCTAAATAACTGAATAATTATAAAATTCTGGGAAATTTGTGGTCAAAGATGATAAAGCCTGCAGACATTGGAGATCTTTTAATACTGCCCCACCTGAGCTACATCCACAAACTTTCTGTGTTTGTCCAACATGGTCCTCGTCTCCTGGGAGTCGTCGCCAAGTCTGACGTGAGTCTTTAACAAAGCATCCAACAGCTCACTAAGCCACTCTACTGCCTGAACAGAGACGCACAGGTTAACCTTTCATCACATGCAGAAGTGCACAGAGTGTTCATGCGGGTACTTTTTGTCCCGTCTGTCTGACCTGTAAAGCATCTTCTTCACATTTAAACAACTGGACCATCTGAAGCATCTTCAGCCTCCTCACATCCACCATGTCCTCACACCTGCAACAACCACACAGTCAGAAGCTGTCATTACCTAAACCCCACAGGAAGCAGCCATCATTACACTATATACAAACCGCTGGCCTGAACGTGAAGTATGAACATTAATAGTGTTGTGAAGGGTAACTTTTATCAGCTCTTTATCAGCTTTATGAGCTTTATCAGCTCATCAGTGCTCATAAACTCATATGATAAGCATTATGTTGCAGTGTGACCATATAGAGAAGTGTCGCTAAGTGGTTGGCCCACTTGCTACCTTCCTTTTTACTAGCATGTGTGTCACTAAGGTTGTGATCAAACTTCTCCTTGCAGACAGATACAACCGGGCCTTTTCAGTTGGTGCGCACAGTCTCTATAACAGTCCTCTGTTACATAAGTCTTCCTCCAACAAGAATCATCTCTCCCTGTTTAGTTCTGTTTGATATTACCCAAATTACATCTGCTCTTAATTTCTTTAAACAGCCTAGTTCTTTAGAATTATGGGTGCAGTTTTTCTTTTGTTTTGCCCTTTAATTTTCCATTTAAAGTTCTTTGTTTTGATCATTTTGTTGATTGTTTAATGAACTGTTTTTAATCCAATACACCATACTATGTTTTCTACATTCATGTCAATATACTATTTCTTCCTTATACCAGAGACTGTAATCATTTACTCAAATAGAGTCATGATTAACATATTTCTTTAACTAGAAATCTGAAACTGAAAAACAAAACAAAACAAAAAAAAAACCACACTCATTATCCTGAAACATCCCATAGTTAAGCTGCTATAGGCCCAGCCTGCTGGGGGGGCTCTGTCACACCTTTCCTCACTTTACTCTCTTTTCCCCCGTTTAATTTCTCAAATGATATTATGTACATGTGACATTATTGTGGTCATTAACTCGTGTTTCCCTGTTCCAACAGATATCCTTTGAATGGTGTTACAGTGCCCCCCCCCCCCCCTTGTCTTCTCAAACCCCAGCTGGTCGAGGCGGATGGCCACCCTTCCTGAGTCTGGTTCTGCCAGAGGTTTCTTCCTGTTAAAAGGGAGTCGTTCCTTTCCACAGTCACCTCAGGCACGCTCAGGACGGGAGATTGGACTGAAGACAAGTTTCAGTGCAATCTGTTGGTTTCCTTAGCTAGGAAATTGTTTTTGAATTGGCTCTATATGAACGAATTGGATTATTTTATGAATAATTATGATTACAATTAATTGAATTCCAATTGGCTTGAATTGGACTTTATTATCTAAGTGCCTTGAGATGACATTTGTTGTATGCTATATAAATAAAAATGAATTGAATTACTTTTTAGTGACAACTAAAATGCCAGGTTTGTCCTGAAACTTGTGCTAGTGGAATACGAAGGAACAGGAAAAGGATCTTTGATGAAACTCTCAGGCCTCCATCCCTCTCCTCCTCAGGGTCTGCCTGTCTGTAGTACACGATATCATTTCGGCTAACTGTTTTTTAGATAATGATTTCAGACACTGAAAGCTCTCAGCACACAATAAAGTGATTTTTCCACTCTTTAACAGACAAATGCAGCTCAAGTCAGAGGAAAACAAACATACCTCTGCTTGCGGAGCTGCATTTCCTCCATCACAGCCTGAATGTGCTGAACGTTGTCCTGCTGTTCTCCAGCTGGACTCTCCGTTTCCTTCAGAGACCATGAAGGCTGGCTGCACATCTGCTCCAGCAACAGCCCCCCCTTCTGACGCAGGGAAGTAAGACCTGCTTCTGCATTGGAGGAGATGGGGAAACTATTAAAACATAAAAGGGAACTTTTGGAGAAAAATGGGAAGGAAAGATTTACTGGAGTACAAACCAACAGTGTGCAGCTTCTCCTCCAGCAGTTTGAGGTTTTGCTGAATCGATGCCCCGTCAGCTGGAGCCACATCAGCACAGAGCATGCCCAGTAGACTGTCCAACTGCTGAGACAGCTGCAGAGACAGACATATATTTTGGAGTGACACCAAGAACTCATCCTTTATCCTTAAGTTGCTGAACAAATTACTAAGCACTTTTCATATTTTTGGTGCTGGAGTGAAGAAGGCATGTTTCCAGTCCAGTTTGTGGCTGTTACCTCCTGTGTGGAGCTGTGGAAGCCCTGCGCTGCCTGCAGGACATTCTGTCGGGTCTCCAGCTGAGCCGCCTGTGTGTAGCAGACATCACTGAGCTGCTGCTGCAGCGCCTTCAGCTCTGCCACTTCCTCCTCCTCCCCGGCACTGAGCAGGGCAGCAATCTGCTGGTTCAACTCCACGTACACTGCAAACCACTCCTGTACACACACACACACACACACACACACACACACACACACACACACACACACACACACACACACACACACACACACACACACACACACACACACACACACACACACACACACGAGTGCACAGTCAGTCTACAACAGTTCAAAACAGAACAGAAGTAACATCCACTCTGTTACCAGGTTTCAAGGTTGCCAGTCCAAAGTAAAATACTGCTATCCTGTGAACAAAGCTAAAAGCTCTACACTGGATTCATGGAAGAGAGCCGCTTCGGCTATAACGAACCTGCTCAGTTCAGAATAAAGGTACCCAGAAGAACTGTAAGGCACTAAACCGAGAGGGGAGGGAGGGAGGGAGGGAGACTACCCAATCTTGTCATGTGAAATTATAATTTCAATAAAATAATTGTTCACAAAAAAAAAAAAATACTGCTATACTGTTGACTGCTATAGAACTTGCTCATCTTACGAAGGACTGTAGATTGCAGGGATGTAAAAAATATTTAACAGAACCATTACTTTGAAAAATAAAATGACTTTCATTGGACGGGGAGGTCAAATAAAGCACCCGTAGGACTGAGTAGTTAAAACATCTTATGGCATGCATTCGAGCACCCCACAAATGATGATTTTCATGAAATCACTCATGAAACTTGTTGCTATTTTGTGGATATTTTTTCTGTTTGTAAAACAAGAATCAATGTGCTGCTCTTCTTAAATCAACATGAAGGTGTGTCACGGGACATACCTTTTTTAAACACGTGAGTGAGCAGAGATCACAACATGATGGCATATGTAATGTATACAATGGGAAATTAAACTCTAATCAGAGAGGAATCTTTTAAAAGTAAAAGCACATCATATAAATCAATAGAGTCCTCAGATGATAAAAGACATGCCTGGTGTCTAGATCTTAAAGAAGAAATAACTGATGAAGAATGGAAGCATGTATGCTTACAAAGCCAAGTTCAAACGATAAATACACGGTTTAAGTTACTTCAGTACAAATGGCTGATGAGAACATATATTACTCCAGTAATACAACATCATATTGATCCTAACACACCTGATCTATGTGTTAAATGGTACACATAAAGGGACTCTGTTTCATTGTCTTTGGGAATGTTCCATTATCCAAGAATTTTGGAAGGAGATAATTACTAGCCTAGAAATCTAGACGCCCCTAGTGGCCGCAAATGGAATTTGCTCCGGGCTAGTCTAGTCACTTGTGGTCGTTTTGCGAGGTTCCAAATCAAAACTTAATCGAGCCAATCAAATCATGAGGAGCGGGGTCGGAGGCCGGGCTACCTAGTGACGACAGAGGTGCTACGTTTCAGTGTGTAGTTCCAGAGAGAGGTAAACAATGGCTGCGCCCAGCGAACAGGCTTATATAACAGCTATATTGCGTTCCATTAGCTAGCTCTCTTTAGATTTATAGGGAAACAAAGTAAACTTACATCTGAGAGCAATCCCCAGTCAATTGCGAGCATGATGTACCGAAGACGGCGGGCCGATCTTCGTCTCAGAGCTGACAAAACTCTCCGGTAAGGCATTCGAACGGTCAAATTCCGTTAACGGGACGAGAGTAGTCAAAACGGCACAACCGGAAGTGCGTTGCTCACTGCGGCTAGCTTTAGCAGCGCCGAATTCGTGGGAACAAAATTGTAAATAGCCGGTATTTTGTCAGATTTTCAACACCTTGGGGGTCTAAACGACTACTTTCTCGCCTGAAAATGTTTCAAATGTTGCTAAAGTTTACAGAGTTTAGAGCTTAAGAGAAATCAGCTTTTCAGGCCATAGACTACAAACCACGATGTACATTCCGTCGCGTTGACTACATAAAACTTCTTCATCGCTCTGATTGGTTGTTGCGCCATCCTATTGCGTGGCATTGAACTTGACAGACAGCCGTTTATCCCGCCCACACTGCTATCCAGCGTCACTAGACCCCTGTACAGCTTTTTGCTGTACGGGTCTGGCTTGCTAGGCTAGATAATTACGACTTTGTCTAAGATTACTGATACACATCTTCCACTATGCCCTAAGCTTTGTATACTGGGACTTTTCCCAGAAAACTGTACACTCAGTAAGTATGAGAAATCAATGGTCACATATTGTATACTTGAAGCAAAACATAAAATTGCTCTCTCATGGAGATCTATGTATAGGCCAAGTAAGCAAATGTGGGCTGAAGGACTCTCACACTGTATAGCCATGGAGAAATTGACATACTTGATCAAGGGGAAATATAACAGATTTGTTAAGATCTGGGATTTGTTTATGGAGTTTTTGGAGGGAGGGGCTTTGTCGGAGATTGTATAACTTATCTTCTTTTTTTTTTCTTCTGCTCATGTTATTCTTTTTACTTTCTTCACTAATGTTAATTTCCAGATTTTGTATCTACTTACTGTTGTGCTTGATGATTATGTCTGTTAATGTGCCTTCTTTTGTTCTTGTTGCTTTGTTTTTGTATGTGGTTGTTTGTTAATTAAAAGAAAAAAATCAATAAAGATATTTGTCAAAAAAAAAAAAAAAAAAGTAAAAGGACTTAGTTCTGTATTTAGCCCCAGATTTAAGTCATCAGATTGTCACATGATGACGTGCGTGGTGTGTTTTCTCACGCTGTGCTGGCTCTCGATCTCCTCGTGTTTCTGCTGTAGGGTCTGAGCTGCTCGCATCGAGTCTCCGATCGCTTGCTGAGTCTTCAGCAGCTCTGAACCAGGACCCTGCAGCCAGGTGACCACCTGAAAGAAAGACAAAAGAGCTCATGTTGTGGGAGCAGCTTGCATGAACAGGAATCTTGTCTATAGCCGCTTTCGGACTGTAGGAACCTTTGGCAGTTCTAATAACCTTTTAATCCGCAGGGCCGTTTTCTCCCATGTTCGGACATACAGGAACTCGGGGCTTTCTCCCTTAGTTCCTATAACTATTTAGCTCCTTCTCCGAGGTCGGGTCTTTTCATAGTTCTATAGAACTAATCTAACGGAGGTGTGTGGTGGTCGGTAGCTACGCCCCATGTCATGCTATCACGGCTGAAATGTCTCCTCATATGACACAGACACAACCAGCGGGTGTTTAATAAGTTAAACTTACACTGGTCTCATTAGTCTGCAGCGCTCTGCTCTCCTTTCTTCCTTCATGAAATAAAAAAGTATCTCCTGACTCTCTCTGTGAGCTCTTCCAGCCTCGATATTAGACGCCTGATGTGATTGTCCATGATTAATATCACCATCATGCAGACCATAAACACGATGGCCTCCCTGCTCTCCATATTAGCTTCTTGGTGGTGTTTTTTCTACTCTCCTTACTTTTGCCGTTTTGTTTTGTGTTTGAATGTAGCGCTAAACGGCTAACGGCTAACACGTCACTGCAGCAGACTGCTGCGCGCGGCGCATCAGTCCCTATCAGGTCCCGACTCATGTGCAAATGCAGACTGAAACAGTTCCGCTGGGGAAGGATAGTTATCAGAACGAAATTCAAGGAGGGTAGTTCTGATAACTACTTTCTTAGAACTGTCTGTCCGAAAGCGGCTATTATCTACAAACAAAAGGGGAGTTATATGCTTTTTTTTTTTTTTTTACACTCAGGGCATTCTGCCAGAAAAGATTTCCAAGCAGAAAGGCTTTCAATCATTTTATGTGTAAAAAACATGTTGATGTGACTGAGGTGACTTTTGTTGGCACTATATCAGTGTTAATTTCGTCAACCAGGACGATGACGAAAATATTTCGTTAACGCCCCTTTTTCCCGTGTCAATGACGAGACGATGAGGCACAAAATTGCTTCCAGAAAATAAAAATATGACGAGAATAAAAACTGATTTTCGTTAACGAGACTTAAGGCCGAGTTATACTTCTTTTAACTGCCCTTGCGTGTTAATGGCTCGAGACGTTTATGCTTATTTAGCTTTGTCGGCGCTTGCGTGTGCTGCTTGGCAATTCAACGCCAGGACAGGAGGGGGTAGATAGTGGCTTGCGTCTTTTTTTTTTTTTTCACTTTGCGTGAAGTTTAGAAAATTGAGGTGACACTCAGAAGCACGCAAGGGGGGGCTTGCAACCGCGCAAGGGCTTGCGTTTCTTCTTGTGTCTGGCTTTGCCTCTTGCGTTACCGACTATAAACCAGGCTTAAAGGCTGAGTTATACTTCTTTTAACTGCCCTTGCGCTTGCGTCTTGCGCGTATGTTAATGGCTCGAGACGTTTATACTTCATTTTGCTTTGTCAGCGCTTGCGTGTGCTGCATGGGGATTCACCGCCAGGACAGTAGGTGGAGTAGCGGGTTTTTTCAATGACAAGCCTACAATGATGAAAGCAAATTCACCGCCAGGACCTCTTCGAGTGGATTCATGCTTCTTCTTCTTGTAAATAGCCGGTATTTTGTCAGATTTTCAACACCTTGGGGGTCTAAACGACTACTTTCTTGCCTGAAAATGTTTCAAATGTTGCTAAAGTTATATATTTACAGAGTTTATAGCTTAAGGGAAATCAGCTTTTCAGGCCGGCTGATTTGGCCTCGGACAGGAGTGAAGTGCACTGTGTGTAAACGCTCTGCATACTGTCAGATCGATGAGTATGCCGTTTTCAAGTAGTAGGCGGTTTCGACCACAGCCAGTGGCTTGTGCTTGCGTCTTGCGTAAAGTTTAGAAAATTGAGGTGACACACGCAAGCACGCAAGGGGGGGCTTGCAACCGCGCAAGGGCTTGCGTTGCGTATTGCGTTACTGACTATAAACCAGGCTTAAGACGAGACGAAATTTACAGCCATGGACGAATGGACATTAAAAAATGTAATTGTTATAATTAATTTGTAATTTGTAATTGTTAATATAAGTGTTTCTTGATGTAGAAAAGGCTCCAAAGTTGAGATTTGTTACGTTTATAGATATATTGTGTTGGTCAGTTCAGAGCGGAGCGGTCCCCTGCTGGTCATGTAGCGTAACTTGAGATCCCTAAAATTTCTGGGAATTAGAGGCAAATGAAGATGTAGTAATTCCACTACTCCTTTATTAGAGAGAAAGAGCTTATTCTTTATTCATTTGGGTATTTGTTATTGTTCTTTTGATTGGAAACCACATACATGACCTTATTGCCTGCAATAAAAGGGAAATAAATCACCTGAACCATCATTAACCTGCCTCTTCCTTTGGACCCTCTGGAAGTCTGATTGGCCTTAAGTTGGTGTTCTCGCACCCCAGTGTGAACTTTGTGTTAACCCCTGAACTAACGCCTGATATAATTTAGCCCAGTGTCTTCACTACACTTGAACTTCATAGAAGATTACACGCTGTTGCCCTGTTTGTCCTTGCACGGCGCCTGTCCCACAGTGCCTCGCGCGGCTCAATCAGTAGTAGTTCAGTTGAGTTTAGGCCCTTCCCATGTCAAGTAACGTAGCCAGTAGCTAACTATAACTTAACCGTAGCTAGTTCAACTTTGCAGTCTAGTCGTGGCGTCGGGCTCGGATACCGGTATACGGTTTGTTGGAGCTGGGCGAAAACAACGCCTGGATGTATGGAGCCATTTCGTTTACAACGCGAAGGACAACAAAACGACCTGTATGATAATGATTGATCATGCCGTCGGGTGTGGAGAAGTTCTATTATGTACAGTGTTCACTGAAATTACTAAAATTTGACTAAGACTAAAATTGATTTTCGACATTGTGACTGAGGCTACGTGCCCACGACAACGCTCTGAAGCATAAACGCAGATGTCCGTTTTTTTCCTCCACAATTTATCTGCGTTCTCACGAGCGCTCGGGGGTGGATATCTGTCTACCCATGGGAACAGGGAAAACGTATAAAACTCATAGTTTGCCGATGTAGTATGCACGCCCCGGACGTAGGTGGCAGTAGCAACAATACCTTTGGTATTGTTATATGAGTTATATTGTTATATATTAATAAATATGAGAAATGCCTGTTTTGTGGCTACTTCCTCCGCGTCAGTTGGAAGAAAATGGCGAAGCGTGGCAGCAACAACAGTACGCCTTCAAACTTTGTTTGGACAGATGATGAGGTCCACTTGCTCCTGAACACAACACTGAACTACAAAGCCAGGAAGGCAGTGGATAATGTGGATTGGGAGAGTGTCCAAAATAAATATAGTGAGATATGGGAGTCGTTCATGGAGAACTACCCACTTAACGTGTGCAGAAAACGCACTTCTGCGTTTTGAACTGTTCCTATGGCGACGAGAAGTTGGATCGTTTTCAAGATCTCCACTCTGGAGGGCGTTTGCGTTTTCTCCGTTTTGAACTCCTAAAAACGCCGTCGCCGTGTGCAAGATAGGCACATCTGTCGAAATGTTCTGCGTTTATCTGTCGTTACCGATGTCGTGGGCACGTAGCCTAAGACTTAGACTAAATTGGGAAGGCAATGACTAAATATGACTAAAATTGATTTTCGACATTATGACTAAGACTAAATTAAAAAAAGCTGACGAAATTAACACTGCACTATATAAATAAAACTGAACTAATCGACACAGAGCTCAAAGCTCCATCTCAACCCACACCATATTTTCCTAAACCTTTACAAGCAGTTTTGTGCCTAAACCACTTTGATCCAAGCATAGAATTTGGTAGTCCACTGATGTATTCTTTCAGCCACAAAAGTCTTACCTACTGTATCTCTGATGGTTAGGATTTCTGGTAAATTAACTGTTTATGTTTGAATCCTGTTTTTTTTTGGGGGGGGCGGGGGTATTTTTCCCTCTTTCACAGCATATATCTCTGGCTTAATATTTTTGTGTTTGCGACACTAATAGATTAAATTGAAGTGGGCTGTATTTTATTAGATATTAGATGTGCATTAAACTTGTAAAGATCCATGCAATTACTTTTATTGTGAATCGGTGCTATGTTAGTTGCTATGCGCAGAGGTGCAGAGCTGGAACAAAACTAAAGGCAAAGAGGCACAACAGGAGTTTTTTTTTTTTTTTAAATCAGATAATAATAATAATAATAATAATAATAATAATACAACATTTAATTTTAAAAAAGCGCCTTTCTCAACGCTCAAGGACACTTTACAACACATTAAAAACACAATAAATAGAAGATGGGTAAACCCCCGCAATGCGACTGTTAAAGCTGCCGTCGGCAACTTTTTTTTAGTCATATTAGCTTGAACTGTCATGGGATTCTGAAAGGAGAATATTAAATAGGCTGTTTAGGAAAAATCCCAAATTCTGTAGCTCCCTCTGAAGCCTGTAATCGTGCTCGCAAAAATCGAGCGCTCCCGGCTGTTTTTAACCAATCACGTTAGGTTTATTACTGATCTATTATCTGAGCGGAACAGTCACCAACCACGTCTTCCATGCTGAGCGTGAGTCTGCCCCCAGCTTGTGTGCGCGCACACTGGTGTGAACTCACGTGCACAACCTCATCCACAGAGGGGGAGGGACCTGAAAGTTGTATCAGTTCGAATTTTCCGACTTTAGACTCGGAATTTTGAAAACCTGCCGACGGCAGCTTTAAGGAGAGGGTTTGTTGTCCACACATCGAACTGCTGTTGGTTTCCGTGCGTTCTATGCGCCCAGAGAGTTCCTATACACAGTCGTCATCATTGTTTACATTCCACCGAGGGCGACACCGACAACGCCTGTCATGATGCCGTTGCTAGGATACAGACCCAGCGTCCTGAGGCATTCATTGCAATCACAGGGGATTTCAACCACGTCTCTCTATCCTCCTGCCTGACTGGCTTTGTACAACATGTGGAGAAAGGACATTAGATCTGTTCTATGCTAACGTGAAGGAGACTTACAGGTTACTATTACTACGAGATCTTTCAGGAAGTGGTCACCAGAGGCGAGTGATGCATTGAGAGACTGCTTTGATGTCACAGACTGGGCTGTACTGCTGGAGGAAGATGAAATGGACATTGACATTGACAGGAGGGTCAGCACCATCACAGACTACATTAACTTCTGTAGGGACACTGTGATTCCAGTCAGGACTGTAAGATGCTATCCAAATAACAAACCATGGATCACCAGTGACATCAAAGACCTCCTGAATCAGAAAAAGAGGGCGTTCCAGAATGGGGATAGAGAAAGGCGGAGGAGTGTACAACAGGAGCTAAAAAAGACATTACGTCGAGCTAAGGTGGAGTACAAGAAAAAGGTAGAGGGACAGCTGGAGAACAACAACACCAAGGAGGTGTGGAGGGGCATGAGGACCATCACTGGATACAGACTGAAGAACTCTCAGTCTGTAGAAGGTGATGTGGAAAGAGCCAATACTTTCAACCAATATTACAACAGGTTTGATAGTGTGGCTTTTTCCTCCTCTGCTGCTGCTCCTTCCACCCCCAGCACTACACCTGCTTCCTCTATACTGCTTCCACTGCCCTGCTGTACTTCCACCTCAATGGCAACCTGCATCGCCAAGCCTCCTCCTCCGCCTGACTGCACCTCCACCTCTGCAGCAGCTGTCACCAACAGGCTTCCTCTGTCCAGCTGTACCTCCACCTCTACAGCAACTGTCACCAACAGGCTTCCTCTGCCCAGCTGCACCCCCACATGTGCGGCAGCTTCCACCACCAGGCCTACTTTTCAATATAAGCATTCAGATGGAAAAAGTCCTGGTGCTGTGGAAAACTTCTTGTCTCATACCTAATGCCCTAATCTTGCCCAAATTAGGACAACCGGTACGGGCCTTTCAGTATGGGAGGCCCGTCGGGGGTTGAGGACCGCTGCAGCAGAGCATCCAGCAGAGGGCTCTTAGGCTCAACCTGCCACAGTGATACATTTCCCTTACAATCCATACAGATCATTTCTTGAATCAAGATTTTTCTTCCCATTTACAGTGCATACAGCTCTTCTTTATCATACTATGGCATTTTGCTTACTTATTTTACACAAGTTTGTCCCCTTCGAGGAATGGTTCACCTAATTCAATGTAGTCTGTTAAAGGATACTCTCTGTTCCGTACATGGCCACTTCTTCCAAATTCTGCATCCCGTGTTTTGTAATAAAGTCTCCAGTAACATCACAAAAATAATAGGTGGCTTTATCTGTTAAACTAGAGAAGTGTGCATTTAAAAGCCATGCTCCACTGACAGTCAGACATTGATGTAACATTTGGGCCACTTTCGGTATGTTATAATTGGCTTTGTTCTTAGACATTATTTATTCATATTCTGTATTTTTCTAAATAACCTATGTTCCTAGTTTGTACTTCTCCACTGTGCTCATACTACATATATATAGATGACCTTAAATGGTCCAAGACTCTAAGATAGCATAACTAGACTAAAAAACTGGGTCAGATGAAGCTTCTCCATTTTGTCAGATAGACTGGTACATTAGATACACGCCTAAAACAACACTCGCACACACACGTTGTTTATCACATCCAAAGACCGGTGACGTGAATGGCGGTTGGCCTGCTCATGTCACTAATAACTGGACAATTATACTTGGTCGCGAGTCAGAACATAAATATGAAATGTTTCCGGATATCAGAGCTCAGTCTGATGGATTTCCTGCGAGTGCTCTTTCACTCCAAGTCCAGCGCTGACATACTTTACATGTGACCACTAATAAATACTTTGTTTAACTTAAGATTTCTCCAGTTTGTTCTTGGGCTTCCAATGAAAGAATCGGGCTAACAAGTATTTACAGCTGATTTGTGAAACTGTGGATTAAGATTAAGATCAGATTTATTGGTCATGCATACATACGAAATTTGTCCTCCGCTTTTAACCCATGTGCCTTGGGTTGCATTGACTTACTGTATTGTAATTGTGGTCATTATTAAAATAAGTTAAAACGACTGCCTGTGTGGCTGTCAATAACAAAAAAAATCTTAAATCATTTTGTGGGTTGAAGCTGAAAACTACATCATAGCAATTATTAGCTCAGTAACATCTGAAACTGTCTAGCATGTGTGTGTGTGAGTCTATGTGTGTATCAGGATCATGACTCAATTGTATTTATTAGGTCAGTGATGCTTTAAAGAGCACACACACACACACACACACACACACACACACACACACTTCGATCCAGAACTAGGCCAACCCCCCAACCTCAAATCTTCCAGGCTAGTGACCGACATGTTACAGTTACTATAGCAACCCAATGCTCATTTCCAAGATGGTGGTGTTACCCATCATCCCATGGGGCTGCAGGATCTCCAGTCACCAGAGAGTATAACACTTGTACCAAAGAGCTGTGGAGCATTGACGCTGCTCACTGAGACAGTTCTATGAGAGCAGAAGGTCAAAAATGTTGAACAGACTGAGGAGGCAAATACTGTAGCACCAGTATATACAGAGAATTTGTACAGTTTAGGAACATAACCTTTTATTAACGCTATTATTATTATTATCTCTAAAACCTAATTATCAAGTTAGAAATCTCGGGGTAATATTGAACTCAGACCTAAACTTTAAAAGCCACATTAAATCAATAACATCAGCAGCTTTTTACCATCTAAAAAACATTGCCAGAATCAAAGGAATAGTGTCTAAACCAGACTTAGAAAGACTAATCCATGTGTTTGTCTCCAGCAGGTTAGACTGCTGTAACGGCCTGCTCACTGGGCTCTCTAAACGGGCTATAAGACAGCTGCAGTACATCCAGAACGCTGCTGCTCGAGTCCTGACTAGAACCAGGAAATACGGCCATATTAGTCCAGTGCTCAGGTCTCTGCACTGACTTCATCTGACTACACTTCATGGTCTTGCGCCAAAGTACATCTCTGACAGGTAAGAGCCATATGAACCAACTCGGGCTCTGAGAACCTCAGGGAGGGGTCTCCTGCCCCAGGGAGGGGTCTCCTACTGGTGCCCAGAGGCTGCATTTCAGTTTTATGCTCCTAACATCTGGAACAGTCTTCCAGAAGATGTGAGACAGGCCTCAACTCTGACAATGTTTAAATCCAGGCTGAAAACAGTTCCATTTAGCTGTGCATATGACAACTGAAAGTATTTTATCTGCACTCTTCACTTTTAAATTAACTAATTAATGATTATTTTTAATGTTTTTTTTTATTTTTAATTCTTTTTTTAAAATTGTATTGCCTTGTGATTTTATGTAGCTGTAAAGCACTTTGAATTAAGTGTACGAATTGTGCTCTATAAATAAAATCGCCTTGCCTTGCCTATTTGAAAGGCTACATGAGAAGCAGTGAACATACGCTTAAATCTCTTTGCTGTTTCTCTTTACTATTAAAATCTTAAACCATCTCCAATGTTGTAATAAAATATATATATTTAGATTAAAAATGTAGACCTCTGCCTATTAAGTGCAGCCAAACATAGTTTACCAAATGCAAGTTGAGATATTTAACTGCATGTCATATTTATAAGAATAGGTCACTGTACACTGTACTGGAGGACGTGTGTCACCTGCATGACCTTGGCGTGGATCTCGTCTAGCTGAGTGCGCTTGTTTCGCTGCCTGCAGAGCTCCTGGTATCTGGTGTACTGCTCCCTGAGCGAGTCCAGCAGCTTCATCACCTGAGGCTGAGCCAGCAGCTCCTCCTCCATGGGGCACCAAGCTGGACCTGGAGGTCAGAGATCAAAGATAAATCAGGCAGACGATCTATAGAGTTTCAGTCATGTCCTTACACTTACAAAAGGTGTCTGTAAGGCTCATTTCAGGTTATGGAAATACGTTTTCTTTTGGAGTCTAATACCTAGGCAGTATAATTTTTTTTTAAAAAGAGCATGTAAACCTATTCCTTATGACAAGTGATGGCAGAAGCATGCGGCTTTGGATCTGCTACTCATCCAACTCTTGAAAAAGAGTCAAAAATACATGGATTTGCGGCTTTATACCACAGCAGCAAAAATATGTAGTCTAAACAGTCTACATTCCTTTTCTTTAACACTATTTAGCAGATTTCTGAACATGGCTTCATACATTTGCTTCCGATCATCCATGAGAGTCTTCACCAATGTTGAGAGATGAGGTCTGGCCGAGAGTCAAAAAGTGAAAGAATGATGTTGATTTCTAAATACGTCTGTATCACAGTGAAATATAGTCTCTATTGGGAAAGTTTACATTGCTTTTATCCACTCTGACTTGTTAAAATGTAATATTTATACAGCTAGAGTTAATATATTGAGCTCTTGAGAGAAGAAAAAAAAATGAAAACAGAACATAATAAATAATACAGAGGCAATACTATAATACTAGCTCAGCAAGAGTAACATAGGGAAGCTGCGTTTCACCATGATGGCACCTATCCCAGCATGCTTTTTGTCCAGTAAATTTCTAATGGTACTTTGTGCTGCCTCTTACAGGAGATACCATAAAAAGAGGCTTTAATCACTGTAAATTGAATTAGTGGACAATTTCCTGTTTACACTCCACTAATGCTAAGTGGTTTTTAATAGTCCTCCACACTACCTATAACTGCAGTACTTTACACAGCACAAGCTTACACTGTGTCACACTTTTTTCTCTCAAATAAGCAAAAACTATTGTGATAGAATTCTGTTTTTCATTCATCTATCCATGCACAAGCAGACCCAGCACAGAGACATCTTTACGACAGCTGCTTCCTCACCTGCTTGTCCTCCTCCCCCTCCCTCTGAGCCGTTAAAACGACGCTGCTGCAGCTCCGACAGCAGCTCATGACCTGCGGGCAGACAGAGACAGGGGCAGGTTATGAAAGTATGAGAAACAATAATGCGTCAGTGTTTGTTTACATGCTGTTACATTAGGAAAGAAGCTGGTGGAGAGAGGCGGGTGGTACCACAAACAATGACTCCTTTCACCTCTGCCCAACACACAAACACACACAGTCTGCTCTGTACAGTACATCCATCCAACATTGCCTATTTGGCTCTGGGTCTTGGTGTCAGACTAGGTTGTTAGTTTCATATACCGCTTCTCTCCTCCAACAGGTCAGTATGAGCGCTGGCATCACCACAAGGAAAACTTACTTTGACTGCTTGAATCTACAGTCATTTTCAGGAACTATGCAGAGCTCAAGTCAACACAAATGAGCAGAAAATAGTTGGCAAATCAGCGAGATGGTTCAATTATTATTTTGACTATAAACGGCCTTAGTTTTTTACCTTTTGTACTGTGATGGGAAGGACAAATTTGCTCAACAATTTTGAAAATTAACATTTTCTCATAATTATTAATTAACCATTATAAAATTCATAAAATGTAATGTCCGTCTTAAAGGGATAGTTCGCCTCTTTTGACATGAAGCTGTATGACATCCCATACTAGCAATATCGTGCATGAACATAGTCATAGTGAACTTTATTGTCAATCTTCTATGCAACAGTACATTACACAGTGATTGAAATTGCATTTTCCCAGACTCCAAATGTGCAGAAAGCTAAATTTGACACGTAACTAAGACATAAACTAAAATTTACACTAAAGATAAAAATTTACACATAAACTAGTATATGACATAAAGTGCAGATAAATATCAGTAACAACACAACAAAACAACAGTCAACAAATGATGCAAATGTGTTACTCTTTTTAACACAATGTTTTTTTAATTTTTGTGGCCCCAGCAAACTAGCTGGACTACCTTCGTACAGCACCAAAACGAGGCCGGAACTCGGCTCACAGGACGCAGTAGGTGGTAAGTCAATGTTCATGCACAATATTGCTAGTATGGGAAGTCATACAGCTTCATGTCAAAAGAGGTGACCCATCCCTTTAAGCCTTTTGGAATTCAATCAAAGAAGCTGATCTCGTACAGTTGTGGCAGCAGAAATCTTGTCTGTGTGGCATGGGCTCTGGCTTGTATTGTGACCAAGTATTTCTACAAAAATGGAGCTAGGTAAATATTACACAACAGTAAACATAGTATAAGACTTTGTAAATCACTTTGCCCTATTAAATTTTCTTTCTACCAGAAAAAAAAGCATGTTTGCATCTTGAGGACAACACAAAGATTGTTCAGTGAAGAACTGTGTGTGTGCCCCATTATCAAATCCTTCATCCACATATCAGCTCGCTTGACCGGAAATCTTGATGTAGTTTATAGTTGTGCTCTACTGTACTTCTTGTTACTGAGATATTGTAGTCATCACCGAGTGATAAATGAAAATGTAGGTTTGTATATTAAAAAGAAGAAAGCTGCATTAAATTCTTGTTCATCTAGATTTTTTTCAGAAAACAAAAACAACCTCAATATGTAGCTTCTAATATCAAATTCAAAAGGCTTTATCTGAAAAAATGTTAAACCCTGAACACCTGTTTACAGAACTTTCAAATGATGAGCTTCTAACTTTTATTTAGCTGATCTCTGAGTGTTTTGTGACAATCGATAAATCTTTTATTTTGAAACAGGAAAAACATGTAACATTTCAGGTGCTTATAACCAGGAAGTGAGGAGAAGCACGCTTCAGAGGTGCTGTTTTTGCTAGTTTTTTCTATCCTGTTGAGTCTGCCTGCATCTTATGCCCTTTGATGGCATCGTTGGTATGTATCAAGTAGTTTATTGTTATTAATGATCGCAGATTCACAGATTATTTTTGTGGCAATGTTTAGTTTTGAGAAGTTTATGCAGGAAGTCTATTGAGTCATTATATTTACTGTTACTGTTGCTAAAATTCATACAAGGGAAGAAGTGTGAATAAATAGTTGATTATACGTTAAAATAGGTTCAAATACAATGGTTTTGCAGGTAAAAAAAAAAAAAAGGAAAAAATACATGAAAAGTAGCAGTTAAAAACAAGCACTGTAGCTCATTTAAGAGTCAGTATATTTACATGGTGTGTGTGTGTGTGTGTGTGTAAGCATAAAGAGGAAGCAATTTTATTTGTATTCATTATGTCTTTGTGTGTTTTAGTTTTACTCTTTCTTACATCAATAAACCTGTGGACAAGGGACAACTGTCTCCAGAGTCGTGATGTCAGGAAGGAGTTTGTCTAACTGCCAAAGTGTATCACAGCACATATACTGAAGGCAGCATACTGAGACTGTCTCTCAATTTTTTTAAATCTGTTACCATCACACGAGTTTTAAATCAGAGAAAATCTTATTTACCGGTCTGAAGGACAGTCTCAGGGTCAAAGGACGGCAAGAGAGCACAGTCAGCAGATCTGCAGAAGGACAGACAGACAGTATATTTCAAACTGTAACTGTGTGTGCATACATGTGAGTAGGTGAGTGTGTGCGTGTGTGTGTGTGTGTGTGCCTACTTGTCCTTGTCAACCGAGCTGCTATTGTCACCGTCGTTGATAATCGACAGCTCATCCAGCAGCGAAGTCGACTCCTTTGTGAACTTTTCAAAAACCTGCAAAGAATGACCAATGCTCACAACTGCTTGGTGTCCAGTTATCATGGAAACAAGCATTTTAATTTCTAAAAAAGAAATAAAAATAGTAAGAACTTAAATAACCTAGTTACCAGTCTCTTGTTGAGCCAGTCGTTGTGGTCATACTCCAGACTTCCACCAAAATCATCGGTCAGCTGGCAAGGTTCGATGTAACGAGTCAACTTATTGGCTGAAACCAGAATCACCTGACAGGAAGCGGAGACACCAACATACAACGCATGAGTATTCAGGCAGAAAACAGTTGTTTATATTGTCAACTGGACAATAAAAGAGATAATACATCTGAACAGGGCCGATGGACACTACAAAACACCACAGGGAGTCATTATTGTGATGATCAGGTCGCTAATCATATGGTTTGTGACAAGGTTTCTCTGTAGATATGACAATATGCCAGTTTGGCAGAATTATCCAGCTTCAATGTTTAAGGTAAAACTCTAAATTCTTTCTAAGGGGTCTTTAAGATTTAAGAGTCACTGCAATAAGCACTGACAAGTAAGAAAAAAAAAATCTTTGTTAAACAATTCTCTTACTTTTGTTATCAGGACCTTCTTCTTTCCTGACTAAAACCTTCTTGGATCACAGATTAAAGCATCAAATTTTTTCCCTTTGATAAATTTCACCCTCAGCTTTTCTGTGTTTTCTAAATCTGGACACAGAACATTCAGTTTGTGAGAAACCTTCAAGATTCTAAACGGGTTTATGAAAGACTACCTTTTCTGAAGAAGTCATATTCATCACCAACTTAAACATTTAGGCATAAAATCAGTTTCGTAAGTGTCTGTACTGTTGTGTCATTATATGAAGCTCTCTGAACAAAAATTGTATGAAGGGATGCCTCACAGATAAACCTGGACAGACAGCTGGTAGTGCGTCTGTCTCCCAGTTGTCACTGCAGCAGATGCCAACAGTAAACCTGGACTCAACACAGAGGGTGTGTGTTTATTTAAATGTTAGGTCAGACGTTAGAGCAGCTGTACGACACACACCCCACTGAGTCATCCACAAACACCTTCCTTAGTTGAGATGAGTCACATTTCAGCACCATCACAGGAATCTCTCTTCTAACAGCTGTGTGCGCGCTTGTGTGCAAGTACTGAAATATAAGCAAGACGATGAGTGCCACGGGTTTCTTCTTTCAAAATGCATCCTCTCAACTTTCTCAACTCACAACTTCTACATGAGCAAACAAGGACAGGGTCAACAAGCACTGCTTCACAGCCGTACGAGGGGATCGAGACCCGTAAATCAGAGATGGGTTAACCCCTGCAATGTGACCTTGAAGGAGAGGGTATGTTGTCCAAACATTGAACTGCTGTCAGTTGGTTTTTCGTGCGTTCTCGTCAAGCAAACTTGATATATAACAGGGGACTATTTTACGAAACTCCTACGACAGGTCTGGATCACTCGTAAACTCTGTTCGTACCTGAAAGAAAACGTAAAATATGAAAAGATTGGTTGTGAAAAAGGCTGGTTCTGTTGTAGGCAGAAGGCTGGACCCTCTCAGTGCTGTGGTGGAGAAACGGATGAGGAGGAAGTTAGATTCTGTTTTGGAGAACAATAAACATCCTCTCCACAGCATCCTGGCAGGACAGAGGAGCAGCTGCAGTGAGAGGCTCATCTCTCTGCGCTGCAGGACTGCGAGGTTCAGGAGGTCCTTTGTCCCCACAGCCATAGGGCTTTATAACAGTGAATGCTGACATGTTCTTCTCAAATTTATTTATTTAGTAATTTATTATCATTATCATTAGTAGTAGTATTATTATCATTATTTTTGTCTAATATTCAATCATTGTAAATATTTATATTTTTTTGAGCTACTTGACTAATTTGAATTTATCCCATCGGGGGATGAATAAAGTATTTTTCTATTCTAACAGAAAAATATGAATTTTAGTCATCTCTTAGCTTAAATTCGTTCTCCTAAGCTGACTCTTAGGCTGCGGCTACACGGAAACGTTTTTCACTGTAAACGATACTTTTTCTTATCGTTTCGCTGTCGCGGCCACACGGAGCCGGCGTTCCCACTACCCCAAAACGATAGTTTTTGAGAACGGGTTCCAGAGTGGGAAAGTTTGAAAACGGCCTCGTTTCGTTTCCATTGTTACAGCTAAAACGTTTTTGCGTCAGTCACACGTTGACGCTGTGAGCCAATTTTTACACTTCTCTATTGTCTCACAGCGTGGCGTGACACAGTGGCGTGTCTACTGCATCGTTTCATCGTTTTCGTCTGGACAGCAGCGCGTTTCCGTGTGGTCGCAAGAATTTTCGTACCCGTTTTAAAAAAAAACCTCGTTTCGTTTTCGTGTAGCCGTAGCCTTAGATGCCAGTGTCCTTGAACGCACCAACAGTCGCTGCTCGAGGCTCAAAGCAGATAACCCCAATTTGATTTTTTTTCTTTGTTTAACAAAAGATCATTTGTGACAGATTATGTTTCTATAACAACTTTCAAGTCACTACAGACCAACCAACCAACTTGATCTGGTTACCATAGCAACAATCATGGAGCTTACATGGCTGCAGAAATCTGGGTCAGCGGGACTACTGATCTCCATTGGTAAAACCATCTGTTGTAATAGAGGCAGGACAAAAATCTCTCACTCTCTCTCTCACACTCACACACACACACACTCTTTGTGAGTTTCCAAATGCAGGTTATGCAAGGTAAATGTAACTGGATGAATTTATATTTGGTTTATATCAGCCACAACTTGGAGGTGTGTTTTGTGCCAAGTATTTACAAGAACAATGCGTTTGTTGCTCAACTCACTCTCTGTGACAATAACCATTCCAGCCTTTCATTTCCACTAGAAACATTTTCTTAGGTAAAGGATACAACAAGTTCTATTCTGCTTCAACAGCACAGAACCTCTTTAGTATTTGTGAGGAAGAGGCCAAAAGGTGGTACATAAGATTTCTAATTAACAAGCAGTCCTGGTTATACAACCGTGAGAAGTTAAAAAGATCCGAACACTTTGGGGTACTGGGATCACCAGTTATTACAATCACCCCCCGAAGGACAGAAATGTCTTTCGTTGATGTGGAGAACTGACAAACACTGCCAGCTACACTGCTTACATGACATGAGGTTTAACTGGGCTGTACGTGCTTAGACATTTGCACACAAGCTGGTGTGATAAGGAAGCTGCAGGCAAGGCTCACCTCGAAGCCCAGCCGGTCTTTCTCCTTCCAGAAGCAGAAGTGTGTGACCTTCTTATCCCAGAATTCATCAGGTTTTACCACACAGACCAGCGACACCTCTGCCGGGATCACATTCTGAAACGACATCCACAACGTCGCTATTAAAACTAACACAAATTAATGTAAAGTCAGCACTGGGTCTGGAGGGATTTTAAATGTGTTTGTACCTGCAACATGAGCACCACAGTCTTCACAATGTTCCACTGAGACTTCCGCCCATCCACAATAACGGTGAAACCTCGAGCCTTACATTTTTCACTGAGGGAGAAAAGAAAATTCATTGTTTCTATGAAAACACTAACTAGCATTTACATGCATTTTGATCAACACCTATTACCCCGGTCAAAACATTCCTTCTGTGTGTAAATTCAGTGGGTTTCCAGTTTCTTAGAGTGGGAGAATCCGTTCTTTAATCAGAGAATTGCATTTCAATTAAATTACGACTACAAATTACTATACATTTTGTCATACTTCTGGGACATATTCAAACTAGTTCAACTAGCAGCTGAGACACTACTCACTACTCAATAGTGAATCAATCTACTCACTAATAGATCAGAGATGCAGCAGCATTTTACAACAAAAATTAAAAATCTAATTTGGAGCCCCTCAGCAGGTCATATGGATCTTCATGTAAGGGAAGCCATATCAGTGATGACTCAGACACACCAACATGCAAACGTGTCCAGCCTGGGAGCCACAACGAGGAACAAAGAAGCTTCAGTTACAACACAAAAGGAATTAGCTAATTTTCTGGTAATTAATCCTATGAACTGAACAGCCATAACATTATGACCACCCGACAGCTCTAAGGATGTACTGTGGCATCTAATTCTGAGATGTTGGCAGTGGATCTTTTAGCATCTAACTTTTGGGTAGGATGAATTGGATTAGGCTTGTTCTGATGCGTCCTGTCGCTGCTCGGTTAGATCGGGATCTGGAAAGTTTGAAGACCAGGCCCAAAATCTTGGCGTTGGTCCTGAGCAGTTTTAGCTGTGGCGGGGCACTGTGACGCTGGGGCAAACTACTTTGTGGTTGTTTTTAAAAGAGCGCTTTAGTATCATTATCATTTCTGCCATCAGAGTGTGCAGATCCCAACAGGGGTTGTGCTTGGATGGGAAAAAAAATTAAAAAAAAGCAAAAAGAAGCACGGGAATGTCAACATAGCAAAATGCCAAAGGAGGTTTCTTAAGCGTTGGTTGGAAAAGTCTACAATCAGGTGGATTACTTAACGTCCTCCATTATCAGAACTTATCTGATAATGTTACAAACAAAGTTAATATTTTATGTTCATATAAAACTCAAATCTAAATAAAGTTGAAATCTTTAAATCAAGTTTCAGTTCATCATTATTAACCCCACATTTTAGTGGTTTTAATGTTGTGTGGTCACAGTATCTTTACATTTCAAATACTAGCTTGCTGAAACCTATCAGTTACTCACGCTTTGACAGGCAGCGCAGCTACGCCGACAGTTAAAATCATAATCAAGCGGAGTGGCAGATTTATCAACACACATAGGCCACTAAATTATAAACTGGGTTTTATTTAGTTTTCAGGCAATGGTAGCTCAGGAGGGAGAGCGCCTGTCTTTCAAACAAAAGGTTGCTAGTGCAATCCCCACTTCTTCAAGTCTTCATGTCAAAGTATCTTTAGGCATTGCTTCCCAATGTGTTGCTTTGGATTAAAAACCCCTCATAAATCAATGTAACATAATTTGGAATATAACATATATTAGTACCATTCCTGGCACTTGCAACATTGCTGAAGCTTTATCATAAGAGATAATAATAGAAACAAAAATAACACCTGAATACGGAATATTGGTATTGCTGGAAAGTCCCTTTACAAAAACTATCTCAGAGGGCTAAACCTCATATAAACTGCTTTTGAAAATGAGAGATCAACATGGACAAGGGACCGAGTCATCTGACGAGCAGCCAAAAATAGCAGCAGAAAGAAAACATCGTGATGAGGACCTCCAAACGGCAGAGTGAAGATGGCTTCCATTTTTTACAGTTACATAGCCCCAAAAAAGAAATCTTGTTGGGTGGATGTGGGGTTGTCTCATACACAAGTCACACACAAGTTGTTAAAAAGTTGGATCATCTTTTAAGCTTCCTGCAGCAAATTTGAACATGCTGCAATCCACAACTGGAGCCAAGACACAAGGTTCAGATCCAGCAGCTCTTAACTAACAAGTCAAATAAAACAGATCTGAAGGCATTAACAAAACAGCACACAGACACACGATTAAACTGCTTTTATGAGTGTGCATACCTGGGGATACTAAGCAGGTAGTCCAGTGTGGCGCTGAGCTCCTCCATGCTGGTCTGGTCTGAATTGAGGGGTATGGTCAGGATCAGACCACTGCGCCGGTCTTTTCCTCCTAACAAGACAGACATAAGACACATAAAGAAGTCAGATCACTGATGACAGAGACCTAACACTGATGTAACAGATGCACACGTCTTAATGTCTTTTACCTGACAGAAAGGCCAGTTTCTTCTTGAGGACGGGAAGCATGGTGGTAGCTTCCATGGTAACGCTGGATATCTGAATCAACATATGTACAGAAAAATGAGAGAGCAGTAATTCACAAAAGGTTTACCGACTCACTTACAAAGACATTTTTAAACTCCAACAACATCACATGGGCAATAAAAAGGTCCTTTCCTGACCCGGTCATAATGTAATACAACAAGTCAGTAACGCTCTCTGAAGCCAATATGCAAACTTAGTTTTACAAATCGGGTGAGAGAAACCAGCCCACAGCTGTTTGTAATTATAGATTGGCTTCTGAATCCTCAAGCTCTAGTGGAATTTAAGCAATACTAGAGAATTTGAATTCACCAAAAAAAACAAACCCACAGAAATCTCACTGTAGAGATCACAGCAGGTTATCACAGGACAAGTAAGGTAATGTCAAAAATGAATCATCATAATAATGTAAATGGTGAGATCTTAAAAACTTTTAAGCTTGCTTCAGGTGTTTTTTGCCTTTACAAAAAACAAGTTGATATGCGACGGAGCAACCGAAAACGCCAGATTTTCTCTCATCTGGCGTTTCTCCCAACAGATTAAAATTGTTGGCTTCAGCTCAGCATGTGATTTACTGACCGTTTCATCAGTTTAGTGTTTGGTTTGATTTAGTTATCGGTTCAACACTGTTTTTTTTTTTTTTTAAACACTCACTTTGCACTTGGAACTCTTTTCATCCCTCAGTCAGTTCATAACTGATATTGTTTTGTAAACTTGTACTCTCGTAACTAATAATTCCATCTCCTTTTAAGTAAATGGCTTTGGGATTTGGGGGATCTGACAGCAACTATAAAGTTCACGTGTTTTTGTTTGGAGATACAGCTAGTTACTTAAAAACTTAACCGTGAAAACGAGATGACCAATAATCTTTTAATCTTTTTAAAGTGGTCTTGAGGAACATTTCTCCAGGCTGTCCGAAGGTCTTTCCTTTGGACATTGGCTGCTTTTTAAAACTTATTTTCAGTGAATTCTTCGTGTCAGAGGAATTTGCTTGTTTAATCGAGCCACTTAACACGGACCTATGACTATGAAAAAAGGTCCTTACACAAAGGATAAATTAGTGTTGTGTCTCAACATAACAGACAACTTAGCAGGGAACCAATTTTAAATTGTATCTTAGGCACTAGCAGGCTGTCACAAAGATCTATGAAAAAATAAATAGCATTTTTGCACCAACAAGGTAATTCCCAAAGAGCTTTTAGATGAAAACTTGACATGTATCAACATGGTGAACAGTGTGTCCATTTGAGGAAACTGCACAAATAAGAGGACAAAAGAAGAAGTGTCAGGCCTAAAAAAAAAAAAAACTATCTAGAAGCAGATGAACAGTATCTGAAAGTGATGTCCTTAAAGTGATACTCCGGAGTAGATTCAACCTGGGGTCATTTGAACCGTGATATCCAGTCAAGTAGCCCACCCGCAGTTTTTTCGATATTGGCTGAACATCAGCTGAGTTACTGAGTTATCCCGAATAGCTTAGTACAAGGGTTAATGGATCCAGGTCCGTATCTCCAAAATTACCACACTAAAATCACATGCCATGACACCAAACTTCTACAGTAGTACAAATATGGTCTGTACTCACAAAGCGATGCATTTGGAAGTTTGAAAATAGTCCAGGAGTTTATTATTATCAACACAAGCCTGATAGCTTTTCTGCTGCTAAAGCTGCGTCGACGTCACTTCTGGGAGCTGGGAGCTTCAAAGTAAGATGAGGGTTGATCTACTACTGTAGACAACAAAGTATATGCTATATTCTACATGTTTTTTTTTATGAATTTTTATGTTGTAGAGTTGTGAAATTATTTTATCAATGGAGAAATTGAGCAGCCTTGCTTTGTTGTCTACAGTAGTAGATCAACCCTCATCTTAAGGGCGGATTATACTTCTGCGTCTATCGTCTTGACGTGTTGCTTTGCTCTGGTCACGAACAACTTTTCATGTTATGGTTCTGCAACCTCAGTCTGGAATTTCTCGGGACGCACAGCAGTTTCCCCTCGCGAGAATTTCGGTGGGCGGTGACGAGAACTTCGGCGGCGCTGGCGGAAGTGTTTGTTTTTACAAAAAAGAAAAAGTGTATGCAAGATATGGATTTGGAGTTGCTCGACATCGAAGAAGAACAGCTTTTTTTTTTGGAGTTGGCGAAAATGCAAAGGTGGAAGCCACACAGACAACCGGAAAGGCACACCGAGGACCAATCACAGCCGCTTTTGTCTGCGCACTTCCGTTGGTGGTCTGCACGGGTCTGCAACCGTCTGACGCGTTGTCAGGATTTTTTTGAGGTGCGCGACGACGGTTGCAGAGCCTCTGCGCGGGGGGGCGTGGTCGCGCACAGAGCAGATCTGACGGTTGCAGAGCCTCTGCAACCGTCAGCATCAAAAAGTATAAATTGGCCTTTACTTTGAAGCTCCCAGCTCCCTGAAGTGACGTCGACGCAGCTTTAGCTGTAGAGAAGCTATCAGGCTTGTGTTGATAATAATAAACTCCTGGACTATTTTCAAACTTCCAAATGCATCGTTTGGTGAGTACAGACCATATTTGTACTACTGTAGAAGTTTGGTGTCATGGCATGGGATTTTAGTGTGGTATTTTTGGAGATACGGACCAGGATCCATTAGCGCTTGTACGAAGCTATTCGGGATAACTCAGTAACTCAGCTGATGTTCAGCCAATATCGAAAAAAACTGCGGGTGGGCTACTTGGCTGGATGTCACGGTTCAAATGACCCCAGGTTGAATCTACTCCGGAGTATCACTTTAAGGAAGGAAAAAAATCCAGCAAATACCTGACACGGGACCTGAAAGTTGCATCTGGGCCTTCAGTTGATCACTGAAGCCTCATCAGAAATGATATTCATGGAAGGGTGGCTGAAAAGAAAGCCATTCTTAAAGAGAAAACACAGGGAGAACAGGGAGAAAAGGCTGAGGTATGCCAAAAGACATAAGAAGTGGACTGAAACTCAGCGGCAACAGGTCTCATGGAGTGATGAGACCTGTTGCCTACATTGTTGAAGCAGTGTAGGATCATCTTGACAGAGAACGGAACAAAAGGCCAACATCCAAAGAAGAGCTTTGGAATGTCCCTCAAGAAGCCTGGAGAAGTATTCCTGAAGACTACTTTAAGAAATTCCAAGAAAGTTTATCTAAAAGGGTTCAGGCTGTGTCGAAGAATAAAAATGAGCATATCAAATACTGACTTTCAAGCCTTTGTGGTGTATTAACATTGTTTTGCACATTTCAATGAATCACTGCATCTATTTTTTTGTTTTCCTGGCAATATCTAAAGAAATGGGGGAGGCTCAAGACTTTTGTTGAGTACTGTAATAAAATAATGAAATTGCTCCTTTAGGTGAAGGTATAACCTGCCTCGCCTTAGTTTTGGAGTTAAGAGATGTTTATGACAGTGGGATGTTTATTATATGATAGTTTTATTTGGTTGCCCGGTAAGATGGAGACGGTTTTAGCCAAGCATACAGGAATGATTTCTCTCTCTGAACTGAATGGGGATAAAGTATAATATATCTCTACAAAAACAAAAAAGAAAGAGAAAAAGTCATGATTTTGTAATATCTGAGCTGAAATCATTTCTTCGTCGTGGCACTTTTGGGGGTTGTTACTTTATGTGGCAACTCTGGCTGGAAAAAAAAACACTCCTGATGAAGAAGCGAGCAAATCAAGGGTTCTGAAAATAAAATGTTTCAATCCAAAATTCACTTTCTGCAATTTCATCTGTGTTACTCATGTACCTATTATTAGTCTTTGAATGCAAATTCTCCCCCCCCCCCCCCCCCCCCCAACTAACTTTGCTTCAGTTTAATAATCATTTGACACAAACGTGGTCATTTTTATTTTCATTATCTGCCTCAGAATCCAACAGAACTCATTTCAGTGATGACTGTAGTAGCCTTCCTCCTTCTCTTCTTCCTCAGCCTTCCTGCGGCCTTGCTGCGGCTGCAGGACAGCCCGGCACGGCTCCGTTCGGTTTGACTATGCTCGGTTCGGCTCGACCCACAGACACAATGACCTACATTCAGCAGCAGCAGACTGCGGCTGCTGCGGCTGGAACCACCCTCACCACAGCCATGATCCGCCCAGCATCGTAAAACTTTGGAATCAATCGGTTCTAAGTATTGATCCGGTGGATTTTCTTACCTTTCAGTTAAATCTGCAGCATTGCCCACCGTCCCGTTTTTCTCCTCCCAGTACTCCTCCTCTTCTCCGCCGTCTCTCCTTGTCCTCCTCGTCCTTTCTTCTCTTCTCCTCCTCTAAGGCTGAATTATCAGATGATACCGAATAGGGTTTTCCATGAAAAACAATGAAGATCTTAGTTTGTTCTCCTCCGCTTCCAACAACAGTGGAACCACAGAGAGCAGGCGTTGGAGCTCGTTCCACTGCGCAGTCTCAGTAAAGTCGAATCAACGGGAACGATTTCCGGGAAAAGCGATTTTCCAAATAAAAACCTCGCGACAGCGACTGACTTGTACATGGCAAATACTGACACCAGAGGGAAAATAATAGATTACTGGGTAGTATTTATTAATCACACCAAGTGCAATAGGTTAAAATCATCAAATGAAAGAAACAGCTTAGACTTACTTACTAAGCCTACTGCTTGGCAGAGAAAAAAAAAAGGTTTTGGATTTCTTTTTTTTTTACACCACATAAGTCTTTACGACGCTAAAGTTAGCATCCGATTCGCGCATTAAAGGGGTGGGCATAAAGGGCCATTTCACTGCATTTTTGGAATTCTGATCACCCTGAACTGGGTCCTGTATGGAAACTACATTAGTTAGACTGCTCAAATCTGGATATAATTATTTTAAAGAGGCTATAGATTCATAAAAACCTTGTTTGGGATTTGTGAAACCTTTTTCTGATTTGTGAAAATACAGAACAGGGCCATTTCACTGCATTTGTGGTATTCTGATCACCCTGAACTGGGTCCTGTATGGAAACTACATTAGTTAGACTGCTCAAATCTGGATATAATTATTTTAAAGAGGCTATAGATTCATTAAAACCTTGTTTGGGATTTGTGAAACCTTTTTCTGATTTGTGAAAATACAGAACAGGGCCATTTCACTGCATTTTTAGTATTCTGATCACCCAGAACTGGGTCCTGCATGGAAACTACATTACTTGGACTGCTCAAATCTGGATAGAATTATTCTAAAGAGGGTACAGAGTCTTTAAAACACATTTTATTATTTGTGAAAACTTTATTTGGTCATTGAAAATTCAAAAAGTTCCTCTGAGCTTTCGTTCTTCTTTTCATTTGGACCATCCAAAACCAGAACCTGTATGAAAAATGATTAAATATGGGTTTAATCATTGATCACATGATATAAATGATATCAAACACACTTTAGAATTTGTGAAACCTTTCTTTGTCCCAAAATTCACAGACGTCCTCGCCTCTCCATGTTCATTTTAATTTCCATGAGGATCTCCTGTCTTTCACTACATGGGAAAAAGAAAAAGTTCATGCATTTTACGTCACAAACTACTTACAAGAGTCTTCTTCACTTGTTGACTTTATTCTCATGTTCTTTTATCTAGAAACAATGACTTCTCTCACCTTTCTTCCATCTGCCCGTGGTCAACCTCTGCCACCGATTCAATCCGTTTCATTTTTCTGACTACTTCCAGAGCCTTTATTGTTGCCTGGATCAGACATCCCATAGTCCAACCATTAATATGCCCTATTCTGTATTGGATGCTTTGATGAAATCTGCATCACAAATTTATTGCTGTCATCTCATTAATCTTTCCACTAACATGTGGTATCATTTCAGACCCTGCTTGTCTTCTCCTGCTCCCATCATAGTCATCTTACCTCCCATCTGAGTGCAGACAGGACCTTCTTCATCCCTTCATTAACACTATCTTAGATACTGTACCACAACTTCCTAATTATATCGTCTATCAAACCCATAGTATTTTGCCATTATGTGTTATGTGCACTGATGAATTGGATATTAAACATTACATGTTGCTGTTAGAGTTAACCCTATACCAGACAAGACAATTTGTGAATGTAAGGTTGAAATACATTTACTTAAAGGATAAGACCGGTTTTTTGACATTGGGCCCTTGATTTCACATTATAACATGATGTTCTACTCACCCCTGCTTGTTGTTGGTCATTTGGAGCTGTTCCGAAGATATTCGAGAGGCGTCTGGCTGCTCTCTTGAGATATTCGGACATGAAACGGTTTCCTATGGGCAAGTTTATACAGGCACAAACTATGCTGTTTATAATTTATTAATTACTGTACACTAGCACTGATAACGTGGAGGTGCGTCGCTTACTTAAAAAAATTCGGGTTACTAATTTTGAATTTTAGCCGAATGAATAAATAGGCAGCAGGTCTGTGGGCTGTCTGTGGCAGTAGCACGACGAGGACGTCAGTAACACCCACTTTACGACAAAAATTCAAAATTACAGTAACCCGGATTTTTTTAAGTAAGCGACGCACCTCCACGTTATCAGTGCTAGTGTACAGTAATTAATAAATTATAAACAGCATAGTTTGTGCCTGTATAAGCTTGCCCATAGGAAACCGTTTCATGGCCGAATATCTCAAGAGAGCAGCCAGACGCCTCTCGAATATCTTCGGAACAGCTCCAAATGACCAACAACAAGCAGGGGTGAGTAGAACATCATGTTATAATGTGAAATCAAGGGCCCAATGTCAAAAAACCGGTCTTATCCTTTAATCAAGATTTGTCTTTCTGGAATGTTGAAGATGTCTTTTGGGTTATACCATTTCTTCATATCTTCAAGTGGTTGCCAGTGAGAAATAAACTTCTTGTTAAGTTGTTGTAATATAGATAGTACAGTGTGTAGTTTGGTCAGTTAAAAATGTGTAGTGTTGTCGTGGCTCCAGAGTAGAGTAAAATAAATTACAACGGGAAAATGGGCTACTGTAATGAAGGTAATCTTCATTACTGACTTTTGGTCTATGAGGTCACATGAGTAGTATTTTTAATAATGTGGCATAAATAAATTGTCAAATGTTTTATTGAATGTGTATATTAACAACAAGTGGGTGTGCAAGTTCTGTGTTGCCCTCAGCGAGGAGTGAGGGGGGACCAGGCCTGTAAAGGGAAACATCCAGTCAGTTAGCAGCCTGAAATGCTCTGTGATAAGGATACATGTAGCTAAAGGATGTGATAATCTGTGAGGTGACTATGCTGTTTGGAATTGTGAATTCTGAAATTTGTGTGTAAAGTCATTCACCTATGTCTCTTCTCCAGGGTGCTCGGTCAAAAGAGTCCCTACATTCAGTCTGCAGCATTTGAAGGTTCCGGGTCGTACCATGTGCTGATTAGTGTAGGGGGGAGTGCACCAGAATCAGTTAGGGGAAGTCTTTGGTAGATTTGGTACTTTTGTTTAGACATGCTAGGAATTGATTGATTTTATAATAGAGGGTAAATGTATTTTAAGGTTTTTGTGTGTTGTTGTTATGGGGATGTGTAATGGGAGGAGCAGAATCCCCCAGGGGTTTGGTTGGTGGAGCCAGAGTAGGATATAAGGCTGCCAGTTGTACCATGTGAGAGAGTTGGTCCTGTTACTACGAATGCTGCCAGGACCACAGTGCTCCTGGTCCGCAGTATGTGTCCATGTTAAAGTGTATGATTGATGTAAATGTTGGTGAATAAAACACCCGGTTGGTTCATCACTACCTCTGCCTCAAGCCTCCTACCTTGCGTATCCAGCTGCTACATGGCCATCCTAACAGATACATATGTCCATGTACAGTATTCTAAATCATGTAAGCACAACCTAATGATTACTTTTGGTCTTAACCACCTATTATTTTACATTAAATATGTCAAATAAAATAAATTTTTATTTTCTTGACGTGTCTTGTAAAATGGCAACTGGAAACAAACTTTAGCCAAATAGACAGTTTTTAATCTCATTATTACAATGGCAGGTTATCACATTCACAAACAGGCTAAAGGGCTGTAAGGCAAAGACAATGTTGAACAGTTGTTTTACAGACATCTAAGATAGTGTTAATAAAGGGATGAAGAAGGTCCTGTCTGCACTCAGATGGGAGGTAAGATGACTATGATGGGAGCAGGAGAAGACAAGCAGGGTCTGAAATGATACCACATGTTAGTGGAAAGATTAATGAGATGACGGCAATAAATTTGTGATGCAGATTTCATCAAAGCATCCAATACAGAATAGGGCATATTAATGGTTGGACTATGGGATGTCTGATCCAGGCAACAATAAAGGCTCTGGAAGTAGTCAGAAAAATGAGACGGATTGAATCGGTGGCAGAGGTTGACCACGGGCAGATGGAAGAAAGGTGAGAGAAGTCATTGTTTCTAGATAAAAGAACATGAGAATAAAGTCAACAAGTGAAGAAGACTCTTGTAAGTAGTTTGTGACGTAAAATGCATGAACTTTTTCTTTTTCCCATGTAGTGAAAGACAGGAGATCCTCATGGAAATTAAAATGAACATGGAGAGGCGAGGACGTCTGTGAATTTTGGGACAAAGAAAGGTTTCACAAATTCTAAAGTGTGTTTGATATCATTTATATCATGTGATCAATGATTAAACCCATATTTAATCATTTTTCATACAGGTTCTGGTTTTGGATGGTCCAAATGAAAAGAAGAAAGAAAGCTCAGAGGAACTTTTTGAATTTTCAATGACCAAATAAAGTTTTCACAAATAATAAAATGTGTTTTAAAGACTCTGTACCCTCTTTAGAATAATTCTATCCAGATTTGAGCAGTCCAAGTAATGTAGTTTCCATACAGGACCCAGTTCAGGGTGATCAGAATACCAAAAATGCAGTGAAATGGCCCTGTTCTGTATTTTCACAAATCAGAAAAAGGTTTCACAAATCCCAAACAAGGTTTTAATAAATCTATAGCCTCTTTAAAATAATTATATCCAGATTTGAGCAGTCTAACTAATGTAGTTTCCATACAGGACCCAGTTCAGGGTGATCAGAATTCCAAAAATGCAGTGAAATGGCCCTGTTCTGTATTTTCACAAATCAGAAAAAGGTTTCACAAATCCCAAACAAGGTTTTAATGAATCTATGGCCTCTTTAGAATAATTACATCCAGATTTGAGCAGTGTAACTTTTGTAGTTTCCATACAGGACCTTGTTTTGGTCGATCAAAATGCAAAAAAAGCAGTGAAATGGCCCTATTCTGCATTTTCACAAATCAGAAAAAGGTTTCACAAATCCCAAACAAGGTTTTAATGAATCTATAGCCTCTTTGGAATAATTCCATCCAGATTTGAGCAGTCTAAGTAATGTAGTTTCCATACAGGACCCAGTTCAGGGTGATCAGAATACCAGAAATGCAGTGAAATGGCCCTGTTCTGTATTTTCACAAATCAGAAAAAGGTTTCACAAATCCCAGACAAGGTTTTAATGAATCTATAGCCTCTTTAGAATAATTCCAGCCAGATTTGAGCAGTCTAAGTAATGTAGTTTCCATACAGGACCTAGTTCAGGGTGATCAGAATACCAAAAATGCAGTGAAATGGCCCTGTTCTGTATTTTCACAAATCAGAAAAAGGTTTTACAAATCCCAAACAAGATTTTAATGAATCTATAACCTCTTTAGAATAATTCCATCCAGATTTGAGCAGTGTAACTTTTGTAGTTTCCATACAGGACCTTGTTTTGGTCGATCAAAATGCAAAAGAAAAAAGCAGTGAAATGGCCCTTTATGCCCACCCCTTTAATGCGCAAATCGGAGGCTGGCGAATCGGATGCCAACTTCAGCGTCGTTAAGTCTTTGGGGTGAAAAAAACATTACTAAAAAAAATGTCAAAACATGTTTTTATTCTCCTTTGGAGAGGACATTGGGACACATTTAGAGTTGTACATTTACCTCTGAACTCTGAACACCTTTAAGGTTGTACATTTACAACTGAACTCTTTTGAACCTTAGTTTTTGGTGCAAGGAATATTCCTGAGAGAGAGGTGATACTCAGCCAAGGTAACGTAGTAAAGTAACGTAATGTAACAAAGGTAGCCTACGTTACTTTGGCACAAAGGAAAGTAAAATGGCCACATCCTTTAAGCCAGTCGTTCCCATCACCTTATTTAACAAATCAAGAGTTAGCTGATTAGTGTAGTTGAATCAGGTGTGTTAGTTCTGGGTTGGTTTTGGATTGTGGTACTCCATGAAGCAGTTCTTCCTCTTTGAGATGCAGATGTTTTACACTATTTTATTGTGTAAAACAGGTGAAAAAAAAGTTAGCACATCCTGATGTCCTCTATGGAGGACACACATAAACGAGATATTTTTTAGGTGAAAAAATAATTACACTCCTCTGAAAACTCATCTAAACTATTCCTTAGATATTAATTTACTAGAATCAATCTGAATATTAAACTCACAAAGCTCATAATTACACAATTATACACTTATCTTTCTTCTTTCCCTAAAATGTGCTCGTTGTGATCTCGGCCATTTTGAAGAACCAGGAAGAGAATTCTGTCAAGACTCCACCCAAACACATGTCATATCATTGACAAGCCCAGGATGTCCTCTGTAAGGGCCAATAGGAATTAACACGGTGGCATGTATGGCTTAAGAGATACAGACCAAAAACCTATGTCCACTACAGAGGACAAAAATGAATGAATGAAAATGAATTGCTGGGTCTCAGGAGGATGTTCTCGTTGTGGTCCTTCTATGGATTTGGGCTGGATCACTGTCGTCAACTTAATATACATACAGACACACACACACACACATACCCACTCAAGAACAATATAAGATATAAGTATATAAGATAAAAATAAGCAAATCGGAGTTTGTTCAGAAGAGGCACGAGAGAAAAGCTAATAGAAAGATGTTTATTAAATGTCTTAAAACTCACAGCTACATAAACAATGTTGAACTGAATAAAAGCAGTAACTGATTCTAGCACAGAAAGCCTTGCAGGTTTGTCTCATTACAAATGTAAAACATGCACCACTGGAAAGTTACCAATGATTTTAAACCTGAACAAAGATTATGGATGTACAGTAAGTTATTGTTTTAAATGATTACTAATTGACTTGATGACTGCATGTCACTTGATTCTGTGAATAAAAATCAAAATAAGTTTGTTGATACTAAAGACGTATAAGATATAAAGACAGTACCAAAGAAAAACTAAAGCATTTGAATGATGGAGCACGTTTGCACCAGATTGCATGAAAAATCACCCAAAAGTTTCTCACATTTCACTCTAAGCCGGGAAGCAACAGTCATAGAATTCCCCTGCCAAGAAACATGAATGTCTGAGGATGGATTGTCTCAGTGTACCATATAGAATAGAGAAATAGAGAAAATAGAGAAATTTTGCTGGATAAGTTTGAATTTTGACAAATAAAAAACTTGAACCTAAAAAGACTTTAAAAGTCCTCTCTCTGCACCAAAAAATGTTTCTGTAATGGTTCAGGGCAATCCTCCCAATTCTGAAAGCTGATGTGTTTTATGTTACACCAAAAGGCTGGAGCCCTAAAGAGTGTTTCTTGTGAGCCTCATAGTCAGTCTGTTTTTTTACAGTTTATAGTTTCTGTGCATTTATTTTGAAAGCCTGACTGCTTCCCTTCTTTGCAATTGATACAAGCGAAGTCGTATTTCCGGGGCGGGGTCACAGTTTAACAGGCCACGCCCTGTCCAGTTCAGACATGAGTTAAGATGTACCTGTTATATGGGGGAAATTTTGGGTCAAATTGATCGAAATATATGTGATTAAAAATGAATATAAATATGAACGAATTTATAAATGTATATATAATTAATATAAATATAAAAATGTGACACACAAATAAATGTATATATGTATATAAATATACATACATTTGTAAATATATTTTCGAGAAATAAATATGCTTGACTTTGTGTGTGCAGTCTGGCAGTCTGCATTTGTGGATCCATTTTTTGCTCTCGTGTCCATGGCGTAATTTTGACACACTCCTGCTGTGCTGCAAGATGCAAAAACAAATGCATGCCGATTTGAATGTGAACAGCGGCACATCCCTCTATTCACGGAGCATCCACCAGATGGCAGTGACTAGCAGTCCAAGACAGAGGCTTTGGACGATCAATATGGAGTCGACAAGTGGAACAACTGGATGGGTATGACTAGCAGTTTAATCATTTATGACTTTTCCTAAATCCCTTTGGCTAGGGAGAATGAAAGGTAAAATGTATTAAACTTATTAGTCCAGGGTGTTCTTCATTAAGACTGGTCTGGAGCTAGCATTGACGTAGATAGAATGAGAGTAGATAGAACCTAGAGAATCTTTGATAGATTCCGATTCAGGTTCTAGGTCAGAGGGCGAAATATGGGGGAAATTTTGAAGAAAAAATTTGACCCTGTTCTACACTTAGTCCAATTTCAGAAGAGCTAATGTTTGGATGCTGTTTTTTTAAATGAGTTTAAACCTGTAACGCAGGGTTGGGACTTTAAAAATCCAGACTTCTTAGTGAGGGTTAGGAAATGATCATGGTTAGGGGTCAAATGTAATCTTTTGACAGGGAGTTGGTACCTTATTTGGATAAAGGACAGTCTTTGAGTTAGGATTCAATTCAATTCAAACAAGAAAGAATACCTTTCTCATCCCAAATTGAAAAAGATAACATTACAGTGATTGCTTTTCCACAATTTACATATTACCTTTACATGTGACTATGTGTCCCAGCAGGAAGCTGAGGACTTCTGTCCTGTGAATAGTTTTATCAGCTGTATAGATAAATATATATGATTTAATGTTCAACTCTTCATACCCATTTCTATGTGTAACTATAAAAAAATGACCCTGTTCTACACTTTGTCCAATTTGAGAAGAGCTAATGTTTGGATGTGGTTTTTTCTTTTGAAATGAGTTTAAACCTGACTTCAGCATACTTTGCCTTTAAGCTGAAGGTGGGAAGTGTTTATTTCAGAGGTTTTTGGTCATTTCAATATGAGTGACTATGGACTTTTTAAAAATCTTCTCAGTGGAAACTTTAGAAAAGAGTGCAGACTTTGACATATCTCAAACCTGATATTTTCCCTGTTGGAAGTATGTTGTTCCACTTTTCTGGGTTCCTGAGAGTGTGTTCTTCATGTTGGGATGCAACAAGTCCTCAGCAGAAGTTTTGAATCTTCCAGAACTGGTGGAGAGAAATGTGAAGAAAAAAAGTTGTGAAGACTGATGGTGTTTATGTTTGTTTTTAAATCATGCTGCGATGATGCTTCTGAGGAGGGAACCATGGCGATCATGGAATTCCTATGGGCTGTGGCCAGAAAGCTAAGAATCCTCTCACAGAACTGCAAACTTAACCTGAAAGTCCTGCAGCTCGGAATCATAGTTGAAGAGTAATTATTGAGCCTGAATATCACAGCACCTCTGAGCAAAGAAAGATAAAAAAAAACCTCATCTTATGAGGAAGTGGGGCTGAACCTGTTGTTGGGCAGGACACCTGCTTTTCAAGACTGTGATAGCTGATCACAGGAAAAACCCACACACAGTCACATTTGAAAGTGCTCCTAAATATGACAGATCTTAAGCCTTTACTTTGAAATAACTGGCCTCTCTGTACCATAATCACTTACAGACACACATACAAGTAGTGTCCATTTTACTTGTGGTCTTGTTCACATGTAAACACGACACATTAGGATGGAACTTTGTCACTTCCTGTTTAGGTTTAGCCAATAACGCAGGGTTGGGACTATAAAAATCCAGACTTCTTAGGCTACGGCTACACGAAAATGAAACGAGTTTTTTTTTGAAAACGGGTACGAAAATTCTTGCGACCACACGGCAACGCGCTGCTGTAAAGACTCAGGTCCAGACGAAAACGGATGAAAACGATGAAACGATGCAGTACACACGCCACTGTGTCACGCCACGCTGTGAGACAATAGAGAAGTGTTAAAATTGGCTCACAGCGTCAACGTGTGACTGACGCAAAAACGTTTTAGCTGTAACAATGGAAACGAAACGAGGCCGTTTTCAAACTTTCCCACTCTGGAACCTGTTCTCAAAAACTATCGTTTTGGGGTAGTGGGAATGCCGGCTCCGTGTGGCCGCGACAGCGAAACGATAAGAAAAAGTATCGTTTCCAGTGAAAAACGTTTTCGTGTAGCCGCAGCCTTAGTGAGGGTTAGGAAATGATCATGGTTAGGGGTCAAATGTAATCTTTTGACAGGGAGTTGGTACCTTATTTGGATAAAGGACAGTCTTTGAGTTAGGATTCAATTCAATTCAAACAAGAAAGAATACCTTTCTGTTTGTACATGAAATGTGCTATATATAAAAACAAAAAATAATCCCAAATTGAAAAAGATAACATTACAGTGATTGCTTTTCCACAATTTACATATTACCTTTACATGTGACTATGTGTCCCAGCAGGAAGCTGAGGACTTCTGTCCTGTGAATAGTTTTATCAGCTGTATAGATAAATATATATGATTTAATGTTCAACTCTTCATACCCATTTCTATGTGTAACTATAAAAAAATGACCCTGTTCTACACTTTGTCCAATTTGAGAAGAGCTAATGTTTGGATGTGGTTTTTTCTTTTGAAATGAGTTTAAACCTGACTTCAGCATACTTTGCCTTTAAGCTGAAGGTGGGAAGTGTTTATTTCAGAGGTTTTTGGTCATTTCAATATGAGTGACTATGAACTTTTTAAAAATCTTCTCAGTGGAAACTTTAGAAAAGAGTGCAGACTTTGACATATCTCAAACCTGATATTTTCCCTGTTGGAAGTATGTTGTTCCACTTTTCTGGGTTCCTGAGAGTGTGTTCTTCATGTTGGGATGCAACAAGTCCTCAGCAGAAGTTTTGAATCTTCCAGAACTGGTGGAGAGAAATGTGAAGAAAAAAAGTTGTGAAGACTGATGGTGTTTATGTTTGTTTTTAAATCATGCTGCGATGATGCTTCTGAGGAGGGAACCATGGCGATCATGGAATTCCTATGGGCTGTGGCCAGAAAGCTAAGAATCCTCTCACGGAACTGCAAACTTAACCTGAAAGTCCTGTAGCTCGGAATCATAGTTGAAGAGTAATTATTGAGCCTGAATATCACAGCACCTCTGAGCAAAGAAAGATAAAAAAAAACCTCATCTTATGAGGAAGTGGGGCTGAACCTGTTGTTGGGCAGGACACCTGCTTTTCAAGACTGTGATAGCTGATCACAGGAAAAACCCACACACAGTCATATTTGAAAGTGCTCCTAAATATGACAGATCTTAAGCCTTTACTTTGAAATAACTGGCCTCTCTGTACCATAATCACTTACAGACGCACATACAAGTAGTGTCCATTTTACTTGTGGTCTTGTTCACATGTAAACACGACACATTCGGATGAAACTTTGTCACTTCCTGTTTAGATTTAGCCAATAACGCAGGGTTGGGACTTAAAAATCCAGACTTCTTAGTGAGGGTTAGGAAATGATCATGGTTAGGAGTCAAATGTAATCTTTTGACAGGGAGTTGGTACCTTATTTGGATAAAGGACAGTCTTTGAGTTAGGATTCAATTCAATTCAAACAAGAAAGAATACCTTTCTGTTTGTACATGAAATGTGCTATATATAAAAACAAAAAATAATCCCAAATTGAAAAAGATAACATTACAGTGATTGCTTTTCCACAATTTACATATTACCTTTACATGTGACTATGTGTCCCAGCAGGAAGCTGAGGACTTCTGTCCTGTGAATAGTTTTATCAGCTGTATAGATAAATATATATGATTTAATGTTCAACTCTTCATACCCATTTCTATGTGTAACTATAAAAAAATGACCCTGTTCTACACTTTGTCCAATTTGAGAAGAGCTAATGTTTGGATGTGGTTTTTTCTTTTGAAATGAGTTTAAACCTGACTTCAGCATACTTTGCCTTTAAGCTGAAGGTGGGAAGTGTTTATTTCAGAGGTTTTTGGTCATTTCAATATGAGTGACTATGAACTTTTTAAAAATCTTCTCAGTGGAAACTTTAGAAAAGAGTGCAGACTTTGACATATCTCAAACCTGATATTTCCCCTGTTGGAAGTATGTTGTTCCACTTTTCTGGGTTCCTGAGAGTGTGTTCTTCATGTTGGGATGCAACAAGTCCTCAGCAGAAGTTTTGAATCTTCCAGAACTGGTGGAGAGAAATGTGAAGAAAAAAAGTTGTGAAGACTGATGGTGTTTATGTTTGTTTTTAAAAGATGCTGCGATGATGCTTCTGAGGAGGGAACCATGGCGATCATGGAATTCCTATGGGCTGTGGCCAGAAAGCTAGGAATCCTCTCACGGAACTGCAAACTTAACCTGAAAGTCCTGCAGCTCGGAATCATAGTTGAAGAGTAATTATTGAGCCTGAATATCACAGCACCTCTGAGCAAAGAAAGATAAAAAAAAACCTCATCTTATGAGGAAGTGGGGCTGAACCTGTTGTTGGGCAGGACACCTGCTTTTCAAGACAGTGATAGCTGATCACAGGAAAAACCCACACACAGTCACATTTGAAAGTGCTCCTAAATATGACAGATCTTAAGCCTTTACTTTGAAATAACTGGCCTCTCTGTACCATAATCACTTACAGACGCACATACAAGTAGTGTCCATTTTACTTGTGGTCTTGTTCACATGTAAACACGACACATTCGGATGAAACTTTGTCACTTCCTGTTTAGATTTAGCCAATAACGCAGGGTTGGGACTTTCAAATCCAGACTTCTTAGTGAGGGTTAGGAAATGATCATGGTTAGGGGTCAAATGTAATCTTTTGACAGGGAGTTGGTACCTTATTTGGATAAAGGACAGTCTTTGAGTTAGGATTCAATTCAATTCAAACAAGAAAGAATACCTTTCTGTTTGTACATGAAATGTGCTATATGTAAAAACAAAAAATAATCCCAAATTGAAAAAGATAACATTACAGTGATTGCTTTTCCACAATTTACATATTACCTTTACATGTGACTATGTGTCCCAGCAGGAAGCTGAGGACTTCTGTCCTGTGAATAGTTTTATCAGCTGTATAGATAAATATATATGATTTAATGTTCAACTCTTCATACCCATTTCTATGTGTAACTATAAAAAATGACCCTGTTCTACACTTTGTCCAATTTGAGAAGAGCTAATGTTTGGATGTGGTTTTTTCTTTTGAAATGAGTTTAAACCTGACTTCAGCATACTTTGCCTTTAAGCTGAAGGTGGGAAGTGTTTATTTCAGAGGTTTTTGGTCATTTCAATATGAGTGACTATGAACTTTTTAAAAATCTTCTCAGTGGAAACTTTAGAAAAGAGTGCAGACTTTGACATATCTCAAACCTGATATTTTCCCTGTTGGAAGTATGTTGTTCCACTTTTCTGGGTTCCTGAGAGTGTGTTCTTCATGTTGGGATGCAACAAGTCCTCAGCAGAAGTTTTGAATCTTCCAGAACTGGTGGAGAGAAATGTGAAGAAAAAAAGTTGTGAAGACTGATGGTGTTTATGTTTGTTTTTAAATCATGCTGCGATGATGCTTCTGAGGAGGGAACCATGGCGATCATGGAATTCCTATGGGCTGTGGCCAGAAAGCTAAGAATCCTCTCACGGAACTGCAAACTTAACCTGAAAGTCCTGTAGCTCGGAATCATAGTTGAAGAGTAATTATTGAGCCTGAATATCACAGCACCTCTGCGCAAAGAAAGATAAAAAAAAACCTCATCTTATGAGGAAGTGGGGCTGAACCTGTTGTTGGGCAGGACACCTGCTTTTCAAGACTGTGATAGCTGATCACAGGAAAAACCCACACACAGTCACATTTGAAAGTGCTCCTAAATATGACAGATCTTAAGCCTTTACTTTGAAATAACTGGCCTCTCTGTACCATAATCACTTACAGACGCACATACAAGTAGTGTCCATTTTACTTGTGGTCTTGTTCACATGTAAACACGACACATTCGGATGAAACTTTGTCACTTCCTGTTTAGATTTAGCCAATAACGCAGGGTTGGGACTTAAAAATCCAGACTTCTTAGTGAGGGTTAGGAAATGATCATGGTTAGGGGTCAAATGTAATCTTTTGACAGGGAGTTGGTACCTTATTTGGATAAAGGACAGTCTTTGAGGAAGTCGGACTTGAAAAAGTCAAGTGCCTTTGTACGACAGCCTTCGTTTGAAGACTGACGCTCCAAAGCTGACGCTTCCAACAACAGGAGTTGCTTTGTACTGATTCACTAATTGCTGATTGTCTGCAGGAGTGCAGACCCCTCCCACAGATTAAAAGACAAGTGGCCACTCAGGGCTGAAGCTAGTTTCAAAGGGGCTGTTATCAAACAGTGAAAAGAAGCCTCCGGCAAATTTACTTTTAGCAGTCAAAAATCTAGCAGAAATCAAGCAAAAAGCAAAATGGTACACAAGATAAATGTAGCTTACGAATTCTGGATGAATCAAGACGCACATACAAGTAGTGTCCATTTTACTTGTGGTCTTGTTCACATGTAAACACGACACATTCGGATGAAACTTTGTCACTTCCTGTTTAGATTTAGCCAATAACGCAGGGTTGGGACTTTAAAAATCCAGACTTCTTAGTGAGGGTTAGGAAATGATCATGGTTAGGGGTCAAATGTAATCTTTTGACAGGGAGTTGGTACCTTATTTGGATAAAGGACAGTCTTTGAGTTAGGATTCAATTCAATTCAAACAAGAAAGAATACCTTTCTGTTTGTACATGAAATGTGCTATATATAAAAACAAAAAATAATCCCAAATTGAAAAAGATAACATTACAGTGATTGCTTTTCCACAATTTACATATTACCTTTATATGTGACTATGTGTCCCAGCAGGAAGCTGAGGACTTCTGTCCTGTGAATAGTTTTATCAGCTGTATAGATAAATATATATGATTTAATGTTCAACTCTTCATACCCATTTCTATGTGTAACTATAAAAAAATGACCCTGTTCTACACTTTGTCCAATTTGAGAAGAGCTAATGTTTGGATGTGGTTTTTTCTTTTGAAATGAGTTTAAACCTGACTTCAGCATACTTTGCCTTTAAGCTGAAGGTGGGAAGTGTTTATTTCAGAGGTTTTTGGTCATTTCAATATGAGTGACTATGAACTTTTTAAAAATCTTCTCAGTGGAAACTTTAGAAAAGAGTGCAGACTTTGACATATCTCAAACCTGATATTTTCCCTGTTGGAAGTATGTTGTTCCACTTTTCTGGGTTCCTGAGAGTGTGTTCTTCATGTTGGGATGCAACAAGTCCTCAGCAGAAGTTTTGAATCTTCCAGAACTGCTGGAGAGAAATGTGAAGAAAAAAAGTTGTGAAGACTGATGGTGTTTATGTTTGTTTTTAAATCATGCTGCGATGATGCTTCTGAGGAGGGAACCATGGCGATCATGGAATTCCTATGGGCTGTGGCCAGAAAGCTAGGAATCCTCTCACGGAACTGCAAACTTAACCTGAAAGTCCTGCAGCTCGGAATCATAGTTGAAGAGTAATTATTGAGCCTGAATATCACAGCACCTCTGAGCAAAGAAAGATAAAAAAAAAACCTCATCTTATGAGGAAGTGGGGCTGAACCTGTTGTTGGGCAGGACACCTGCTTTTCAAGACTGTGATAGCTGATCACAGGAAAAACCCACACACAGTCACATTTGAAAGTGCTCCTAAATATGACAGATCTTAAGCCTTTACTTTGAAATAACTGGCCTCTCTGTACCATAATCACTTACAGACGCACATACAAGTAGTGTCCATTTTACTTGTGGTCTTGTTCACATGTAAACACGACACATTCGGATGAAACTTTGTCACTTCCTGTTTAGATTTAGCCAATAACGCAGGGTTGGGACTTAAAACTCCAGACTTCTTAGTGAGGGTTAGGAAATGATCATGGTTAGGGGTCAAATGTAATCTTTTGACAGGGAGTTGGTACCTTATTTGGATAAAGGACAGTCTTTGAGGAAGTCGGACTTGAAAAAGTCAAGTGCCTTTGTACGACAGCCTTCGTTTGAAGACTGACGCTCCAAAGCTGACGCTTCCAACAACAGGAGTTGCTTTGTACTGATTCACTAATTGCTGATTGTCTGCAGGAGTGCAGACCCCTCCCACAGATTAAAAGACAAGTGGCCACTCAGGGCTGAAGCTAGTTTCAAAGGGGCTGTTATCAAACAGTGAAAAGAAGCCTCCGGCAAATTTACTTTTAGCAGTCAAAAATCTAGCAGAAATCAAGCAAAAAGCAAAATGGTACACAAGATAAATGTAGCTTACGAATTCTGGATGAATCAAGACGCACATACAAGTAGTGTCCATTTTACTTGTGGTCTTGTTCACATGTAAACACGACACATTCGGATGAAACTTTGTCACTTCCTGTTTAGATTTAGCCAATAACGCAGGGTTGGGACTTTAAAAATCCAGACTTCTTAGTGAGGGTTAGGAAATGATCATGGTTAGGGGTCAAATGTAATCTTTTGACAGGGAGTTGGTACCTTATTTGGATAAAGGACAGTCTTTGAGTTAGGATTCAATTCAATTCAAACAAGAAAGAATACCTTTCTGTTTGTACATGAAATGTGCTATATGTAAAAACAAAAAATAATCCCAAATTGAAAAAGATAACATTACAGTGATTGCTTTTCCACAATTTACATATTACCTTTACATGTGACTATGTGTCCCAGCAGGAAGCTGAGGACTTCTGTCCTGTGAATAGTTTTATCAGCTGTATAGATAAATATATATGATTTAATGTTCAACTCTTCATACCCATTTCTATGTGTAACTATAAAAAATGACCCTGTTCTACACTTTGTCCAATTTGAGAAGAGCTAATGTTTGGATGTGTTTTTTTCTTTTGAAATGAGTTTAAACCTGACTTCAGCATACTTTGCCTTTAAGCTGAAGGTGGGAAGTGTTTATTTCAGAGGTTTTTGGTCATTTCAATATGAGTGACTATGAACTTTTTAAAAATCTTCTCAGTGGAAACTTTAGAAAAGAGTGCAGACTTTGACATATCTCAAACCTGATATTTTCCCTGTTGGAAGTATGTTGTTCCACTTTTCTGGGTTCCTGAGAGTGTGTTCTTCATGTTGGGATGCAACAAGTCCTCAGCAGAAGTTTTGAATCTTCCAGAACTGCTGGAGAGAAATGTGAAGAAAAAAAGTTGTGAAGACTGATGGTGTTTATGTTTGTTTTTAAATCATGCTGCGATGATGCTTCTGAGGAGGGAACCATGGGATCATGGAATTCCTATGGGCTGTGGCCAGAAAGCTAAGAATCCTCTCACGGAACTGCAAACTTAACCTGAAAGTCCTGTAGCTCGGAATCATAGTTGAAGAGTAATTATTGAGCCTGAATATCACAGCACCTCTGAGCAAAGAAAGATAAAAAAAAACCTCATCTTATGAGGAAGTGGGGCTGAACCTGTTGTTGGGCAGGACACCTGCTTTTCAAGACTGTGATAGCTGATCACAGGAAAAACCCACACACAGTCACATTTGAAAGTGCTCCTAAATATGACAGATCTTAAGCCTTTACTTTGAAATAACTGGCCTCTCTGTACCATAATCACTTACAGACGCACATACAAGTAGTGTCCATTTTACTTGTGGTCTTGTTCACATGTAAACACGACACATTCGGATGAAACTTTGTCACTTCCTGTTTAGATTTAGCCAATAACGCAGGGTTGGGACTTAAAACTCCAGACTTCTTAGTGAGGGTTAGGAAATGATCATGGTTAGGGGTCAAATGTAATCTTTTGACAGGGAGTTGGTACCTTATTTGGATAAAGGACAGTCTTTGAGTTAGGATTCAATTCAATTCAAACAAGAAAGAATACCTTTCTGTTTGTACATGAAATGTGCTATATATAAAAACAAAAAATAATCCCAAATTGAAAAAGATAACATTACAGTGATTGCTTTTCCACAATTTACATATTACCTTTACATGTGACTATGTGTCCCAGCAGGAAGCTGAGGACTTCTGTCCTGTGAATAGTTTTATCAGCTGTATAGATAAATATATATGATTTAATGTTCAACTCTTCATACCCATTTCTATGTGTAACTATAAAAAAATGACCCTGTTCTACACTTTGTCCAATTTGAGAAGAGCTAATGTTTGGATGTGGTTTTTTCTTTTGAAATGAGTTTAAACCTGACTTCAGCATACTTTGCCTTTAAGCTGAAGGTGGGAAGTGTTTATTTCAGAGGTTTTTGGTCATTTCAATATGAGTGACTATGAACTTTTTAAAAATCTTCTCAGTGGAAACTTTAGAAAAGAGTGCAGACTTTGACATATCTCAAACCTGATATTTTCCCTGTTGGAAGTATGTTGTTCCACTTTTCTGGGTTCCTGAGAGTGTGTTCTTCATGTTGGGATGCAACAAGTCCTCAGCAGAAGTTTTGAATCTTCCAGAACTGGTGGAGAGAAATGTGAAGAAAAAAAGTTGTGAAGACTGATGGTGTTTATGTTTGTTTTTAAATCATGCTGCGATGATGCTTTTGAGGAGGGAACCATGGCGATCATGGAATTCCTATGGGCTGTGGCCAGAAAGCTAAGAATCCTCTCACAGAACTGCAAACTTAACCTGAAAGTCCTGCAGCTCGGAATCATAGTTGAAGAGTAATTATTGAGCCTGAATATCACAGCACCTCTGAGCAAAGAAAGATAAAAAAAACCTCATCTTATGAGGAAGTGGGGCTGAACCTGTTGTTGGGCAGGACACCTGCTTTTCAAGACTGTGATAGCTGATCACAGGAAAAACCCACACACAGTCACATGTGAAAGTGCTCCTAAATATGACAGATCTTAAGCCTTTACTTTGAAATAACTGGCCTCTCTGTACCATAATCACTTACAGACGCACATACAAGTAGTGTCCATTTTACTTGTGGTCTTGTTCACATGTAAACACGACACATTCGGATGAAACTTTGTCACTTCCTGTTTAGATTTAGCCAATAACGCAGGGTTGGGACTTTCAAATCCAGACTTCTTAGTGAGGGTTAGGAAATGATCATGGTTAGGGGTCAAATGTAATCTTTTGACAGGGAGTTGGTACCTTATTTGGATAAAGGACAGTCTTTGAGTTAGGATTCAATTCAATTCAAACAAGAAAGAATACCTTTCTGTTTGTACATGAAATGTGCTATATGTAAAAACAAAAAATAATCCCAAATTGAAAAAGATAACATTACAGTGATTGCTTTTCCACAATTTACATATTACCTTTACATGTGACTATGTGTCCCAGCAGGAAGCTGAGGACTTCTGTCCTGTGAATAGTTTTATCAGCTGTATAGATAAATATATATGATTTAATGTTCAACTCTTCATACCCATTTCTATGTGTAACTATAAAAAATGACCCTGTTCTACACTTTGTCCAATTTGAGAAGAGCTAATGTTTGGATGTGTTTTTTTCTTTTGAAATGAGTTTAAACCTGACTTCAGCATACTTTGCCTTTAAGCTGAAGGTGGGAAGTGTTTATTTCAGAGGTTTTTGGTCATTTCAATATGAGTGACTATGAACTTTTTAAAAATCTTCTCAGTGGAAACTTTAGAAAAGAGTGCAGACTTTGACATATCTCAAACCTGATATTTCCCCTGTTGGAAGTATGTTGTTCCACTTTTCTGGGTTCCTGAGAGTGTGTTCTTCATGTTGGGATGCAACAAGTCCTCAGCAGAAGTTTTGAATCTTCCAGAACTGGTGGAGAGAAATGTGAAGAAAAAAAGTTGTGAAGACTGATGGTGTTTATGTTTGTTTTTAAAAGATGCTGCGATGATGCTTCTGAGGAGGGAACCATGGCGATCATGGAATTCCTATGGGCTGTGGCCAGAAAGCTAGGAATCCTCTCACGGAACTGCAAACTTAACCTGAAAGTCCTGCAGCTCGGAATCATAGTTGAAGAGTAATTATTGAGCCTGAATATCACAGCACCTCTGAGCAAAGAAAGATAAAAAAAAACCTCATCTTATGAGGAAGTGGGGCTGAACCTGTTGTTGGGCAGGACACCTGCTTTTCAAGACAGTGATAGCTGATCACAGGAAAAACCCACACACAGTCACATTTGAAAGTGCTCCTAAATATGACAGATCTTAAGCCTTTACTTTGAAATAACTGGCCTCTCTGTACCATAATCACTTACAGACGCACATACAAGTAGTGTCCATTTTACTTGTGGTCTTGTTCACATGTAAACACGACACATTCGGATGAAACTTTGTCACTTCCTGTTTAGATTTAGCCAATAACGCAGGGTTGGGACTTTCAAATCCAGACTTCTTAGTGAGGGTTAGGAAATGATCATGGTTAGGGGTCAAATGTAATCTTTTGACAGGGAGTTGGTACCTTATTTGGATAAAGGACAGTCTTTGAGTTAGGATTCAATTCAATTCAAACAAGAAAGAATACCTTTCTGTTTGTACATGAAATGTGCTATATGTAAAAACAAAAAATAATCCCAAATTGAAAAAGATAACATTACAGTGATTGCTTTTCCACAATTTACATATTACCTTTACATGTGACTATGTGTCCCAGCAGGAAGCTGAGGACTTCTGTCCTGTGAATAGTTTTATCAGCTGTATAGATAAATATATATGATTTAATGTTCAACTCTTCATACCCATTTCTATGTGTAACTATAAAAAATGACCCTGTTCTACACTTTGTCCAATTTGAGAAGAGCTAATGTTTGGATGTGGTTTTTTCTTTTGAAATGAGTTTAAACCTGACTTCAGCATACTTTGCCTTTAAGCTGAAGGTGGGAAGTGTTTATTTCAGAGGTTTTTGGTCATTTCAATATGAGTGACTATGAACTTTTTAAAAATCTTCTCAGTGGAAACTTTAGAAAAGAGTGCAGACTTTGACATATCTCAAACCTGATATTTTCCCTGTTGGAAGTATGTTGTTCCACTTTTCTGGGTTCCTGAGAGTGTGTTCTTCATGTTGGGATGCAACAAGTCCTCAGCAGAAGTTTTGAATCTTCCAGAACTGGTGGAGAGAAATGTGAAGAAAAAAAGTTGTGAAGACTGATGGTGTTTATGTTTGTTTTTAAATCATGCTGCGATGATGCTTCTGAGGAGGGAACCATGGCGATCATGGAATTCCTATGGGCTGTGGCCAGAAAGCTAAGAATCCTCTCACGGAACTGCAAACTTAACCTGAAAGTCCTGTAGCTCGGAATCATAGTTGAAGAGTAATTATTGAGCCTGAATATCACAGCACCTCTGCGCAAAGAAAGATAAAAAAAAACCTCATCTTATGAGGAAGTGGGGCTGAACCTGTTGTTGGGCAGGACACCTGCTTTTCAAGACTGTGATAGCTGATCACAGGAAAAACCCACACACAGTCACATTTGAAAGTGCTCCTAAATATGACAGATCTTAAGCCTTTACTTTGAAATAACTGGCCTCTCTGTACCATAATCACTTACAGACGCACATACAAGTAGTGTCCATTTTACTTGTGGTCTTGTTCACATGTAAACACGACACATTCGGATGAAACTTTGTCACTTCCTGTTTAGATTTAGCCAATAACGCAGGGTTGGGACTTAAAAATCCAGACTTCTTAGTGAGGGTTAGGAAATGATCATGGTTAGGGGTCAAATGTAATCTTTTGACAGGGAGTTGGTACCTTATTTGGATAAAGGACAGTCTTTGAGGAAGTCGGACTTGAAAAAGTCAAGTGCCTTTGTACGACAGCCTTCGTTTGAAGACTGACGCTCCAAAGCTGACGCTTCCAACAACAGGAGTTGCTTTGTACTGATTCACTAATTGCTGATTGTCTGCAGGAGTGCAGACCCCTCCCACAGATTAAAAGACAAGTGGCCACTCAGGGCTGAAGCTAGTTTCAAAGGGGCTGTTATCAAACAGTGAAAAGAAGCCTCCGGCAAATTTACTTTTAGCAGTCAAAAATCTAGCAGAAATCAAGCAAAAAGCAAAATGGTACACAAGATAAATGTAGCTTACGAATTCTGGATGAATCAAGACGCACATACAAGTAGTGTCCATTTTACTTGTGGTCTTGTTCACATGTAAACACGACACATTCGGATGAAACTTTGTCACTTCCTGTTTAGATTTAGCCAATAACGCAGGGTTGGGACTTTAAAAATCCAGACTTCTTAGTGAGGGTTAGGAAATGATCATGGTTAGGGGTCAAATGTAATCTTTTGACAGGGAGTTGGTACCTTATTTGGATAAAGGACAGTCTTTGAGTTAGGATTCAATTCAATTCAAACAAGAAAGAATACCTTTCTGTTTGTACATGAAATGTGCTATATATAAAAACAAAAAATAATCCCAAATTGAAAAAGATAACATTACAGTGATTGCTTTTCCACAATTTACATATTACCTTTATATGTGACTATGTGTCCCAGCAGGAAGCTGAGGACTTCTGTCCTGTGAATAGTTTTATCAGCTGTATAGATAAATATATATGATTTAATGTTCAACTCTTCATACCCATTTCTATGTGTAACTATAAAAAAATGACCCTGTTCTACACTTTGTCCAATTTGAGAAGAGCTAATGTTTGGATGTGGTTTTTTCTTTTGAAATGAGTTTAAACCTGACTTCAGCATACTTTGCCTTTAAGCTGAAGGTGGGAAGTGTTTATTTCAGAGGTTTTTGGTCATTTCAATATGAGTGACTATGAACTTTTTAAAAATCTTCTCAGTGGAAACTTTAGAAAAGAGTGCAGACTTTGACATATCTCAAACCTGATATTTTCCCTGTTGGAAGTATGTTGTTCCACTTTTCTGGGTTCCTGAGAGTGTGTTCTTCATGTTGGGATGCAACAAGTCCTCAGCAGAAGTTTTGAATCTTCCAGAACTGCTGGAGAGAAATGTGAAGAAAAAAAGTTGTGAAGACTGATGGTGTTTATGTTTGTTTTTAAATCATGCTGCGATGATGCTTCTGAGGAGGGAACCATGGCGATCATGGAATTCCTATGGGCTGTGGCCAGAAAGCTAGGAATCCTCTCACGGAACTGCAAACTTAACCTGAAAGTCCTGCAGCTCGGAATCATAGTTGAAGAGTAATTATTGAGCCTGAATATCACAGCACCTCTGAGCAAAGAAAGATAAAAAAAAAACCTCATCTTATGAGGAAGTGGGGCTGAACCTGTTGTTGGGCAGGACACCTGCTTTTCAAGACTGTGATAGCTGATCACAGGAAAAACCCACACACAGTCACATTTGAAAGTGCTCCTAAATATGACAGATCTTAAGCCTTTACTTTGAAATAACTGGCCTCTCTGTACCATAATCACTTACAGACGCACATACAAGTAGTGTCCATTTTACTTGTGGTCTTGTTCACATGTAAACACGACACATTCGGATGAAACTTTGTCACTTCCTGTTTAGATTTAGCCAATAACGCAGGGTTGGGACTTAAAACTCCAGACTTCTTAGTGAGGGTTAGGAAATGATCATGGTTAGGGGTCAAATGTAATCTTTTGACAGGGAGTTGGTACCTTATTTGGATAAAGGACAGTCTTTGAGGAAGTCGGACTTGAAAAAGTCAAGTGCCTTTGTACGACAGCCTTCGTTTGAAGACTGACGCTCCAAAGCTGACGCTTCCAACAACAGGAGTTGCTTTGTACTGATTCACTAATTGCTGATTGTCTGCAGGAGTGCAGACCCCTCCCACAGATTAAAAGACAAGTGGCCACTCAGGGCTGAAGCTAGTTTCAAAGGGGCTGTTATCAAACAGTGAAAAGAAGCCTCCGGCAAATTTACTTTTAGCAGTCAAAAATCTAGCAGAAATCAAGCAAAAAGCAAAATGGTACACAAGATAAATGTAGCTTACGAATTCTGGATGAATCAAGACGCACATACAAGTAGTGTCCATTTTACTTGTGGTCTTGTTCACATGTAAACACGACACATTCGGATGAAACTTTGTCACTTCCTGTTTAGATTTAGCCAATAACGCAGGGTTGGGACTTTAAAAATCCAGACTTCTTAGTGAGGGTTAGGAAATGATCATGGTTAGGGGTCAAATGTAATCTTTTGACAGGGAGTTGGTACCTTATTTGGATAAAGGACAGTCTTTGAGTTAGGATTCAATTCAATTCAAACAAGAAAGAATACCTTTCTGTTTGTACATGAAATGTGCTATATGTAAAAACAAAAAATAATCCCAAATTGAAAAAGATAACATTACAGTGATTGCTTTTCCACAATTTACATATTACCTTTACATGTGACTATGTGTCCCAGCAGGAAGCTGAGGACTTCTGTCCTGTGAATAGTTTTATCAGCTGTATAGATAAATATATATGATTTAATGTTCAACTCTTCATACCCATTTCTATGTGTAACTATAAAAAATGACCCTGTTCTACACTTTGTCCAATTTGAGAAGAGCTAATGTTTGGATGTGTTTTTTTCTTTTGAAATGAGTTTAAACCTGACTTCAGCATACTTTGCCTTTAAGCTGAAGGTGGGAAGTGTTTATTTCAGAGGTTTTTGGTCATTTCAATATGAGTGACTATGAACTTTTTAAAAATCTTCTCAGTGGAAACTTTAGAAAAGAGTGCAGACTTTGACATATCTCAAACCTGATATTTTCCCTGTTGGAAGTATGTTGTTCCACTTTTCTGGGTTCCTGAGAGTGTGTTCTTCATGTTGGGATGCAACAAGTCCTCAGCAGAAGTTTTGAATCTTCCAGAACTGCTGGAGAGAAATGTGAAGAAAAAAAGTTGTGAAGACTGATGGTGTTTATGTTTGTTTTTAAATCATGCTGCGATGATGCTTCTGAGGAGGGAACCATGGGATCATGGAATTCCTATGGGCTGTGGCCAGAAAGCTAAGAATCCTCTCACGGAACTGCAAACTTAACCTGAAAGTCCTGTAGCTCGGAATCATAGTTGAAGAGTAATTATTGAGCCTGAATATCACAGCACCTCTGAGCAAAGAAAGATAAAAAAAAACCTCATCTTATGAGGAAGTGGGGCTGAACCTGTTGTTGGGCAGGACACCTGCTTTTCAAGACTGTGATAGCTGATCACAGGAAAAACCCACACACAGTCACATTTGAAAGTGCTCCTAAATATGACAGATCTTAAGCCTTTACTTTGAAATAACTGGCCTCTCTGTACCATAATCACTTACAGACGCACATACAAGTAGTGTCCATTTTACTTGTGGTCTTGTTCACATGTAAACACGACACATTCGGATGAAACTTTGTCACTTCCTGTTTAGATTTAGCCAATAACGCAGGGTTGGGACTTAAAACTCCAGACTTCTTAGTGAGGGTTAGGAAATGATCATGGTTAGGGGTCAAATGTAATCTTTTGACAGGGAGTTGGTACCTTATTTGGATAAAGGACAGTCTTTGAGTTAGGATTCAATTCAATTCAAACAAGAAAGAATACCTTTCTGTTTGTACATGAAATGTGCTATATATAAAAACAAAAAATAATCCCAAATTGAAAAAGATAACATTACAGTGATTGCTTTTCCACAATTTACATATTACCTTTACATGTGACTATGTGTCCCAGCAGGAAGCTGAGGACTTCTGTCCTGTGAATAGTTTTATCAGCTGTATAGATAAATATATATGATTTAATGTTCAACTCTTCATACCCATTTCTATGTGTAACTATAAAAAAATGACCCTGTTCTACACTTTGTCCAATTTGAGAAGAGCTAATGTTTGGATGTGGTTTTTTCTTTTGAAATGAGTTTAAACCTGACTTCAGCATACTTTGCCTTTAAGCTGAAGGTGGGAAGTGTTTATTTCAGAGGTTTTTGGTCATTTCAATATGAGTGACTATGAACTTTTTAAAAATCTTCTCAGTGGAAACTTTAGAAAAGAGTGCAGACTTTGACATATCTCAAACCTGATATTTTCCCTGTTGGAAGTATGTTGTTCCACTTTTCTGGGTTCCTGAGAGTGTGTTCTTCATGTTGGGATGCAACAAGTCCTCAGCAGAAGTTTTGAATCTTCCAGAACTGGTGGAGAGAAATGTGAAGAAAAAAAGTTGTGAAGACTGATGGTGTTTATGTTTGTTTTTAAATCATGCTGCGATGATGCTTTTGAGGAGGGAACCATGGCGATCATGGAATTCCTATGGGCTGTGGCCAGAAAGCTAAGAATCCTCTCACAGAACTGCAAACTTAACCTGAAAGTCCTGCAGCTCGGAATCATAGTTGAAGAGTAATTATTGAGCCTGAATATCACAGCACCTCTGAGCAAAGAAAGATAAAAAAAACCTCATCTTATGAGGAAGTGGGGCTGAACCTGTTGTTGGGCAGGACACCTGCTTTTCAAGACTGTGATAGCTGATCACAGGAAAAACCCACACACAGTCACATGTGAAAGTGCTCCTAAATATGACAGATCTTAAGCCTTTACTTTGAAATAACTGGCCTCTCTGTACCATAATCACTTACAGACGCACATACAAGTAGTGTCCATTTTACTTGTGGTCTTGTTCACATGTAAACACGACACATTCGGATGAAACTTTGTCACTTCCTGTTTAGATTTAGCCAATAACGCAGGGTTGGGACTTTCAAATCCAGACTTCTTAGTGAGGGTTAGGAAATGATCATGGTTAGGGGTCAAATGTAATCTTTTGACAGGGAGTTGGTACCTTATTTGGATAAAGGACAGTCTTTGAGTTAGGATTCAATTCAATTCAAACAAGAAAGAATACCTTTCTGTTTGTACATGAAATGTGCTATATGTAAAAACAAAAAATAATCCCAAATTGAAAAAGATAACATTACAGTGATTGCTTTTCCACAATTTACATATTACCTTTACATGTGACTATGTGTCCCAGCAGGAAGCTGAGGACTTCTGTCCTGTGAATAGTTTTATCAGCTGTATAGATAAATATATATGATTTAATGTTCAACTCTTCATACCCATTTCTATGTGTAACTATAAAAAATGACCCTGTTCTACACTTTGTCCAATTTGAGAAGAGCTAATGTTTGGATGTGTTTTTTTCTTTTGAAATGAGTTTAAACCTGACTTCAGCATACTTTGCCTTTAAGCTGAAGGTGGGAAGTGTTTATTTCAGAGGTTTTTGGTCATTTCAATATGAGTGACTATGAACTTTTTAAAAATCTTCTCAGTGGAAACTTTAGAAAAGAGTGCAGACTTTGACATATCTCAAACCTGATATTTTCCCTGTTGGAAGTATGTTGTTCCACTTTTCTGGGTTCCTGAGAGTGTGTTCTTCATGTTGGGATGCAACAAGTCCTCAGCAGAAGTTTTGAATCTTCCAGAACTGGTGGAGAGAAATGTGAAGAAAAAAAGTTGTGAAGACTGATGGTGTTTATGTTTGTTTTTAAATCATGCTGCGATGATGCTTCTGAGGAGGGAACCATGGGATCATGGAATTCCTATGGGCTGTGGCCAGAAAGCTAGGAATCCTCTCACGGAACTGCAAACTTAACCTGAAAGTCCTGTAGCTCGGAATCATAGTTGAAGAGTAATTATTGAGCCTGAATATCACAGCACCTCTGAGCAAAGAAAGATAAAAAAAAACCTCATCTTATGAGGAAGTGGGGCTGAACCTGTTGTTGGGCAGGACACCTGCTTTTCAAGACTGTGATAGCTGATCACAGGAAAAACCCACACACAGTCACATTTGAAAGTGCTCCTAAATATGACAGATCTTAAGCCTTTACTTTGAAATAACTGGCCTCTCTGTACCATAATCACTTACAGACGCACATACAAGTAGTGTCCATTTTACTTGTGGTCTTGTTCACATGTAAACACGACACATTCGGATGAAACTTTGTCACTTCCTGTTTAGATTTAGCCAATAACGCAGGGTTGGGACTTAAAACTCCAGACTTCTTAGTGAGGGTTAGGAAATGATCATGGTTAGGGGTCAAATGTAATCTTTTGACAGGGAGTTGGTACCTTATTTGGATAAAGGACAGTCTTTGAGTTAGGATTCAATTCAATTCAAACAAGAAAGAATACCTTTCTGTTTGTACATGAAATGTGCTATATATAAAAACAAAAAATAATCCCAAATTGAAAAAGATAACATTACAGTGATTGCTTTTCCACAATTTACATATTACCTTTACATGTGACTATGTGTCCCAGCAGGAAGCTGAGGACTTCTGTCCTGTGAATAGTTTTATCAGCTGTATAGATAAATATATATGATTTAATGTTCAACTCTTCATACCCATTTCTATGTGTAACTATAAAAAAATGACCCTGTTCTACACTTTGTCCAATTTGAGAAGAGCTAATGTTTGGATGTGGTTTTTTCTTTTGAAATGAGTTTAAACCTGACTTCAGCATACTTTGCCTTTAAGCTGAAGGTGGGAAGTGTTTATTTCAGAGGTTTTTGGTCATTTCAATATGAGTGACTATGAACTTTTTAAAAATCTTCTCAGTGGAAACTTTAGAAAAGAGTGCAGACTTTGACATATCTCAAACCTGATATTTTCCCTGTTGGAAGTATGTTGTTCCACTTTTCTGGGTTCCTGAGAGTGTGTTCTTCATGTTGGGATGCAACAAGTCCTCAGCAGAAGTTTTGAATCTTCCAGAACTGGTGGAGAGAAATGTGAAGAAAAAAAGTTGTGAAGACTGATGGTGTTTATGTTTGTTTTTAAATCATGCTGCGATGATGCTTTTGAGGAGGGAACCATGGCGATCATGGAATTCCTATGGGCTGTGGCCAGAAAGCTAAGAATCCTCTCACAGAACTGCAAACTTAACCTGAAAGTCCTGCAGCTCGGAATCATAGTTGAAGAGTAATTATTGAGCCTGAATATCACAGCACCTCTGAGCAAAGAAAGATAAAAAAAACCTCATCTTATGAGGAAGTGGGGCTGAACCTGTTGTTGGGCAGGACACCTGCTTTTCAAGACTGTGATAGCTGATCACAGGAAAAACCCACAAACAGTCACATGTGAAAGTGCTCCTAAATATGACAGATCTTAAGCCTTTACTTTGAAATAACTGGCCTCTCTGTACCATAATCACTTACAGACGCACATACAAGTAGTGTCCATTTTACTTGTGGTCTTGTTCACATGTAAACACGACACATTCGGATGAAACTTTGTCACTTCCTGTTTAGATTTAGCCAATAACGCAGGGTTGGGACTTTCAAATCCAGACTTCTTAGTGAGGGTTAGGAAATGATCATGGTTAGGGGTCAAATGTAATCTTTTGACAGGGAGTTGGTACCTTATTTGGATAAAGGACAGTCTTTGAGTTAGGATTCAATTCAATTCAAACAAGAAAGAATACCTTTCTGTTTGTACATGAAATGTGCTATATATAAAAACAAAAAATAATCCCAAATTGAAAAAGATAACATTACAGTGATTGCTTTTCCACAATTTACATATTACCTTTACATGTGACTATGTGTCCCAGCAGGAAGCTGAGGACTTCTGTCCTGTGAATAGTTTTATCAGCTGTATAGATAAATATATATGATTTAATGTTCAACTCTTCATACCCATTTCTATGTGTAACTATAAAAAAATGACCCTGTTCTACACTTTGTCCAATTTGAGAAGAGCTAATGTTTGGATGTGGTTTTTTTCTTTTGAAATGAGTTTAAACCTGACTTCAGCATACTTTGCCTTTAAGCTGAAGGTGGGAAGTGGTTATTTCAGAGGTTTTTGGTCATTTCAATATGAGTGACTATGAACTTTTTAAAAATCTTCTCAGTGGAAACTTTAGAAAAGAGTGCAGACTTTGACATATCTCAAACCTGATATTTTCCCTGTTGGAAGTATGTTGTTCCACTTTTCTGGGTTCCTGAGAGTGTGTTCTTCATGTTGGGATGCAACAAGTCCTCAGCAGAAGTTTTGAATTTTCCAGAACTGGTGGAGAGAAATGTGAAGAAAAAAAGTTGTGAAGACTGATGGTGTTTATGTTTGTTTTTAAATCATGCTGCGATGATGCTTCTGAGGAGGGAACCATGGCGATCATGGAATTCCTATGGGCTGTGGCCAGAAAGCTAGGAATCCTCTCACGGAACTGCAAACTTAACCTGAAAGTCCTGCAGCTCGGAATCATAGTTGAAGAGTAATTATTGAGCCTGAATATCACAGCACCTCTGAGCAAAGAAAGATAAAAAAAAACCTCATCTTATGAGGAAGTGGGGCTGAACCTGTTGTTGGGCAGGACACCTGCTTTTCAAGACTGTGATAGCTGATCACAGGAAAAACCCACACACAGTCACATTTGAAAGTGCTCCTAAATATGACAGATCTTAAGCCTTTACTTTGAAATAACTGGCCTCTCTGTACCATAATCACTTACAGACGCACATACAAGTAGTGTCCATTTTACTTGTGGTCTTGTTCACATGTAAACACGACACATTAGGATGAAACTTTGTCACTTCCTGTTTAGATTTAGCCAATAACGCAGGGTTGGGACTTAAAAATCCAGACTTCTTAGTGAGGGTTAGGAAATGATCATGGTTAGGGGTCAAATGTAATCTTTTGACAGGGAGTTGGTACCTTATTTGGATAAAAGACAGTCTTTGAGGAAGTCGGACTTGAAAAAGTCAAGTGCCTTTGTACGACAGCCTTCGTTTGAAGACTGACGCTCCAAAGCTGACGCTTCCAACAACAGGAGTTGCTTTGTACTGATTCACTAATTGCTGATTGTCTGCAGGAGTGCAGACCCCTCCCACAGATTAAAAGACAAGTGGCCACTCAGGGCTGAAGCTAGTTTCAAAGGGGCTGTTATCAAACAGTGAAAAGAAGCCTCCGGCAAATTTACTTTTAGCAGTCAAAAATCTAGCAGAAATCAAGGAAAAAGCAAAATGGTACACAAGATAAATGTAGCTTACAAATTCTGGATGAATCAAGACGCACATACAAGTAGTGTCCATTTTACTTGTGGTCTTGTTCACATGTAAACACGACACATTAGGATGAAACTTTGTCACTTCCTGTTTAGATTTAGCCAATAACGCAGGGTTGGGACTTAAAACTCCAGACTTCTTAGTGAGGGTTAGGAAATGATCATGGTTAGGGGTCAAATGTAATCTTTTGACAGGGAGTTGGTACCTTATTTGGATAAAGGACAGTCTTTGAGGAAGTCAGACTTGAAAAAGTCAAGTGCCTTTGTACGACAGCCTTCGTTTGAAGACTGACGCTCCAAAGCTGACGCTTCCAACAACAGGAGTTGCTTTGTACTGATTCACTAATTGCTGATTGTCTGCAGGAGTGCAGACCCCTCCCACAGATTAAAAGACAAGTGGCCACTCAGGGCTGAAGCTAGTTTCAAAGGGGCTGTTATCAAACAGTGAAAAGAAGCCTCCGGCAAATTTACTTTTAGCAGTCAAAAATCTAGCAGAAATCAAGCAAAAAGCAAAATGGTACACAAGATAAATGTACCTTACGAATTCTGGATGAATCAAGACGCACATACAAGTAGTGTCCATTTTACTTGTGGTCTTGTTCACATGTAAACACGACACATTCGGATGAAACTTTGTCACTTCCTGTTTAGATTTAGCCAATAACGCAAGGTTGGGACTTTCAAATCCAGACTTCTTAGTGAGGGTTAGGAAATGATCATGGTTAGGGGTCAAATGTAATCTTTTGACAGGGAGTTGGTACCTTATTTGGATAAAGGACAGTCTTTGAGTTAGGATTCAATTCAATTCAAACAAGAAAGAATACCTTTCTGTTTGTACATGAAATGTGCTATATATAAAAACAAAAAATAATCCCAAATTGAAAAAGATAACATTACAGTGATTGCTTTTCCACAATTTACATATTACCTTTACATGTGACTATGTGTCCCAGCAGGAAGCTGAGGACTTCTGTCCTGTGAATAGTTTTATCAGCTGTATAGATAAATATATATGATTTAATGTTCAACTCTTCATACCCATTTCTATGTGTAACTATAAAAAAATGACCCTGTTCTACACTTTGTCCAATTTGAGAAGAGCTAATGTTTGGATGTGGTTTTTTCTTTTGAAATGAGTTTAAACCTGACTTCAGCATACTTTGCCTTTAAGCTGAAGGTGGGAAGTGTTTATTTCAGAGGTTTTTGGTCATTTCAATATGAGTGACTATGAACTTTTTAAAAATCTTCTCAGTGGAAACTTTAGAAAAGAGTGCAGACTTTGACATATCTCAAACCTGATATTTTCCCTGTTGGAAGTATGTTGTTCCACTTTTCTGGGTTCCTGAGAGTGTGTTCTTCATGTTGGGATGCAACAAGTCCTCAGCAGAAGTTTTGAATCTTCCAGAACTGGTGGAGAGAAATGTGAAGAAAAAAAGTTGTGAAGACTGATGGTGTTTATGTTTGTTTTTAAATCATGCTGCGATGATGCTTCTGAGGAGGGAACCATGGCGATCATGGAATTCCTATGGGCTGTGGCCAGAAAGCTAGGAATCCTCTCACGGAACTGCAAACTTAACCTGAAAGTCCTGCAGCTCGGAATCATAGTTGAAGAGTAATTATTGAGCCTGAATATCACAGCACCTCTGAGCAAAGAAAGATAAAAAAAAAACCTCATCTTATGAGGAAGTGGGGCTGAACCTGTTGTTGGGCAGGACACCTGCTTTTCAAGACTGTGATAGCTGATCACAGGAAAAACCCACACACAGTCACATTTGAAAGTGCTCCTAAATATGACAGATCTTAAGCCTTTACTTTGAAATAACTGGCCTCTCTGTACCATAATCACTTACAGACGCACATACAAGTAGTGTCCATTTTACTTGTGGTCTTGTTCACATGTAAACACGACACATTCGGATGAAACTTTGTCACTTCCTGTTTAGATTTAGCCAATAACGCAGGGTTGGGACTTAAAAATCCAGACTTCTTAGTGAGGGTTAGGAAATGATCATGGTTAGGGGTCAAATGTAATCTTTTGACAGGGAGTTGGTACCTTATTTGGATAAAGGACAGTCTTTGAGGAAGTCGGACTTGAAAAAGTCAAGTGCCTTTGTACGACAGCCTTCGTTTGAAGACTGACGCTCCAAAGCTGACGCTTCCAACAACAGGAGTTGCTTTGTACTGATTCACTAATTGCTGATTGTCTGCAGGAGTGCAGACCCCTCCCACAGATTAAAAGACAAGTGGCCACTCAGGGCTGAAGCTAGTTTCAAAGGGGCTGTTATCAAACAGTGAAAAGAAGCCTCCGGCAAATTTACTTTTAGCAGTCAAAAATCTAGCAGAAATCAAGCAAAAAGCAAAATGGTACACAAGATAAATGTAGCTTACGAATTCTGGATGAATCAAGACGCACATACAAGTAGTGTCCATTTTACTTGTGGTCTTGTTCACATGTAAACACGACACATTCGGATGAAACTTTGTCACTTCCTGTTTAGATTTAGCCAATAACGCAGGGTTGGGACTTTAAAAATCCAGACTTCTTAGTGAGGGTTAGGAAATGATCATGGTTAGGGGTCAAATGTAATCTTTTGACAGGGAGTTGGTACCTTATTTGGATAAAGGACAGTCTTTGAGTTAGGATTCAATTCAATTCAAACAAGAAAGAATACCTTTCTGTTTGTACATGAAATGTGCTATATATAAAAACAAAAAATAATCCCAAATTGAAAAAGATAACATTACAGTGATTGCTTTTCCACAATTTACATATTACCTTTACATGTGACTATGTGTCCCAGCAGGAAGCTGAGGACTTCTGTCCTGTGAATAGTTTTATCAGCTGTATAGATAAATATATATGATTTAATGTTCAACTCTTCATACCCATTTCTATGTGTAACTATAAAAAAATGATCCTGTTCTACACTTTGTCCAATTTGAGAAGAGCTAATGTTTGGATGTGGTTTTTTCTTTTGAAATGAGTTTAAACCTGACTTCAGCATACTTTGCCTTTAAGCTGAAGGTGGGAAGTGTTTATTTCAGAGGTTTTTGGTCATTTCAATATGAGTGACTATGAACTTTTTAAAAATCTTCTCAGTGGAAACTTTAGAAAAGAGTGCAGACTTTGACATATCTCAAACCTGATATTTTCCCTGTTGGAAGTATGTTGTTCCACTTTTCTGGGTTCCTGAGAGTGTGTTCTTCATGTTGGGATGCAACAAGTCCTCAGCAGAAGTTTTGAATCTTCCAGAACTGGTGGAGAGAAATGTGAAGAAAAAAAGTTGTGAAGACTGATGGTGTTTATGTTTGTTTTTAAATCATGCTGCGATGATGCTTCTGAGGAGGGAACCATGGCGATCATGGAATTCCTATGGGCTGTGGCCAGAAAGCTAGGAATCCTCTCACGGAACTGCAAACTTAACCTGAAAGTCCTGCAGCTCGGAATCATAGTTGAAGAGTAATTATTGAGCCTGAATATCACAGCACCTCTGAGCAAAGAAAGATAAAAAAACCTCATCTTATGAGGAAGTGGGGCTGAACCTGTTGTTGGGCAGGACACCTGCTTTTCAAGACAGTGATAGCTGATCACAGGAAAAACCCACACACAGTCACATTTGAAAGTGCTCCTAAATATGACAGATCTTAAGCCTTTACTTTGAAATAACTGGCCTCTCTGTACCATAATCACTTACAGACGCACATACAAGTAGTGTCCATTTTACTTGTGGTCTTGTTCACATGTAAACACGACACATTCGGATGAAACTTTGTCACTTCCTGTTTAGATTTAGCCAATAACGCAGGGTTGGGACTTAAAAATCCAGACTTCTTAGTGAGGGTTAGGAAATGATCATGGTTAGGGGTCAAATGTAATCTTTTGACAGGGAGTTGGTACCTTATTTGGATAAAGGACAGTCTTTGAGGAAGTCGGACTTGAAAAAGTCAAGTGCCTTTGTACGACAGCCTTCGTTTGAAGACTGACGCTCCAAAGCTGACGCTTCCAACAACAGGAGTTGCTTTGTACTGATTCACTAATTGCTGATTGTCTGCAGGAGTGCAGACCCCTCCCACAGATTAAAAGACAAGTGGCCACTCAGGGCTGAAGCTAGTTTCAAAGGGGCTGTTATCAAACAGTGAAAAGAAGCCTCCGGCAAATTTACTTTTAGCAGTCAAAAATCTAGCAGAAATCAAGCAAAAAGCAAAATGGTACACAAGATAAATGTAGCTTACGAATTCTGGATGAATCAAGACGCACATACAAGTAGTGTCCATTTTACTTGTGGTCTTGTTCACATGTAAACACGACACATTCGGATGAAACTTTGTCACTTCCTGTTTAGATTTAGCCAATAACGCAGGGTTGGGACTTTAAAAATCCAGACTTCTTAGTGAGGGTTAGGAAATGATCATGGTTAGGGGTCAAATGTAATCTTTTGACAGGGAGTTGGTACCTTATTTGGATAAAGGACAGTCTTTGAGTTAGGATTCAATTCAATTCAAACAAGAAAGAATACCTTTCTGTTTGTACATGAAATGTGCTATATGTAAAAACAAAAAATAATCCCAAATTGAAAAAGATAACATTACAGTGATTGCTTTTCCACAATTTACATATTACCTTTACATGTGACTATGTGTCCCAGCAGGAAGCTGAGGACTTCTGTCCTGTGAATAGTTTTATCAGCTGTATAGATAAATATATATGATTTAATGTTCAACTCTTCATACCCATTTCTATGTGTAACTATAAAAAATGACCCTGTTCTACACTTTGTCCAATTTGAGAAGAGCTAATGTTTGGATGTGTTTTTTTCTTTTGAAATGAGTTTAAACCTGACTTCAGCATACTTTGCCTTTAAGCTGAAGGTGGGAAGTGTTTATTTCAGAGGTTTTTGGTCATTTCAATATGAGTGACTATGAACTTTTTAAAAATCTTCTCAGTGGAAACTTTAGAAAAGAGTGCAGACTTTGACATATCTCAAACCTGATATTTTCCCTGTTGGAAGTATGTTGTTCCACTTTTCTGGGTTCCTGAGAGTGTGTTCTTCATGTTGGGATGCAACAAGTCCTCAGCAGAAGTTTTGAATCTTCCAGAACTGGTGGAGAGAAATGTGAAGAAAAAAAGTTGTGAAGACTGATGGTGTTTATGTTTGTTTTTAAATCATGCTGCGATGATGCTTCTGAGGAGGGAACCATGGCGATCATGGAATTCCTATGGGCTGTGGCCAGAAAGCTAAGAATCCTCTCACGGAACTGCAAACTTAACCTGAAAGTCCTGTAGCTCGGAATCATAGTTGAAGAGTAATTATTGAGCCTGAATATCACAGCACCTCTGAGCAAAGAAAGATAAAAAAAAACCTCATCTTATGAGGAAGTGGGGCTGAACCTGTTGTTGGGCAGGACACCTGCTTTTCAAGACTGTGATAGCTGATCACAGGAAAAACCCACACACAGTCACATTTGAAAGTGCTCCTAAATATGACAGATCTTAAGCCTTTACTTTGAAATAACTGGCCTCTCTGTACCATAATCACTTACAGACGCACATACAAGTAGTGTCCATTTTACTTGTGGTCTTGTTCACATGTAAACACGACACATTCGGATGAAACTTTGTCACTTCCTGTTTAGATTTAGCCAATAACGCAGGGTTGGGACTTAAAAATCCAGACTTCTTAGTGAGGGTTAGGAAATGATCATGGTTAGGGGTCAAATGTAATCTTTTGACAGGGAGTTGGTACCTTATTTGGATAAAGGACAGTCTTTGAGGAAGTCGGACTTGAAAAAGTCAAGTGCCTTTGTACGACAGCCTTCGTTTGAAGACTGACGCTCCAAAGCTGACGCTTCCAACAACAGGAGTTGCTTTGTACTGATTCACTAATTGCTGATTGTCTGCAGGAGTGCAGACCCCTCCCACAGATTAAAAGACAAGTGGCCACTCAGGGCTGAAGCTAGTTTCAAAGGGGCTGTTATCAAACAGTGAAAAGAAGCCTCCGGCAAATTTACTTTTAGCAGTCAAAAATCTAGCAGAAATCAAGCAAAAAGCAAAATGGTACACAAGATAAATGTAGCTTACGAATTCTGGATGAATCAAGACGCACATACAAGTAGTGTCCATTTTACTTGTGGTCTTGTTCACATGTAAACACGACACATTCGGATGAAACTTTGTCACTTCCTGTTTAGATTTAGCCAATAACGCAGGGTTGGGACTTTCAAATCCAGACTTCTTAGTGAGGGTTAGGAAATGATCATGGTTAGGGGTCAAATGTAATCTTTTGACAGGGAGTTGGTACCTTATTTGGATAAAGGACAGTCTTTGAGTTAGGATTCAATTCAATTCAAACAAGAAAGAATACCTTTCTGTTTGTACATGAAATGTGCTATATATAAAAACAAAAAATAATCCCAAATTGAAAAAGATAACATTACAGTGATTGCTTTTCCACAATTTACATATTACCTTTACATGTGACTATGGCTACGGCTACACGAAAACGAAACGAGGTTTTTTTTGAAAACGGGTACGAAAATTCTTGCGACCACACGGAAACGCGCTGCTGGTCCAGACGAAAACGATGAAACGATGCAGTACACACGCCACTGTGTCACGCCACGCTGTGAGACAATAGAGAAGTGTTAAAATTGGCTCACAGCGTCAACGTGTGACTGACGCAAAAACGTTTTAGCTGTAACAATGGAAACGAAACGAGGCCGTTTTCAAACTTTCCCACTCTGGAACCCGTTCTCAAAAACTATCGTTTTGGGGTAGTGGGAACGCCGGCTCCGTGTGGCCGCGACAGCGAAACGATAAGAAAAAGTATCGTTTACAGTGAAAAACGTTTTCGCGTAGCCGCAGCCTATGTGTCCCAGCAGGAAGCTGAGGACTTCTGTCCTGTGAATAGTTTTATCAGCTGTATAGATAAATATATATGATTTAATGTTCAACTCTTCATACCCATTTCTATGTGTAACTATAAAAAAATGACCCTGTTCTACACTTTGTCCAATTTGAGAAGAGCTAATGTTTGGATGTGGTTTTTTCTTTTGAAATGAGTTTAAACCTGACTTCAGCATACTTTGCCTTTAAGCTGAAGGTGGGAAGTGTTTATTTCAGAGGTTTTTGGTCATTTCAATATGAGTGACTATGAACTTTTTAAAAATCTTCTCAGTGGAAACTTTAGAAAAGAGTGCAGACTTTGACATATCTCAAACCTGATATTTTCCCTGTTGGAAGTATGTTGTTCCACTTTTCTGGGTTCCTGAGAGTGTGTTCTTCATGTTGGGATGCAACAAGTCCTCAGCAGAAGTTTTGAATCTTCCAGAACTGGTGGAGAGAAATGTGAAGAAAAAAAGTTGTGAAGACTGATGGTGTTTATGTTTGTTTTTAAAAGATGCTGCGATGATGCTTCTGAGGAGGGAACCATGGCGATCATGGAATTCCTATGGGCTGTGGCCAGAAAGCTAGGAATCCTCTCACGGAACTGCAAACTTAACCTGAAAGTCCTGCAGCTCGGAATCATAGTTTAAGAGTAATTATTGAGCCTGAATATCACAGCACCTCTGAGCAAAGAAAGATAAAAAAAAACCTCATCTTATGAGGAAGTGGGGCTGAACCTGTTGTTGGGCAGGACACCTGCTTTTCAAGACTGTGATAGCTGATCACAGGAAAAACCCACACACAGTCACATGTGAAAGTGCTCCTAAATATGACAGATCTTAAGCCTTTACTTTGAAATAACTGGCCTCTCTGTACCATAATCACTTACAGACGCACATACAAGTAGTGTCCATTTTACTTGTGGTCTTGTTCACATGTAAACACGACACATTCGGATGAAACTTTGTCACTTCCTGTTTAGATTTAGCCAATAACGCAGGGTTGGGACTTAAAAATCCAGACTTCTTAGTGAGGGTTAGGAAATGATCATGGTTAGGGGTCAAATGTAATCTTTTGACAGGGAGTTGGTACCTTATTTGGATAAAGGACAGTCTTTGAGGAAGTCGGACTTGAAAAAGTCAAGTGCCTTTGTACGACAGCCTTCGTTTGAAGACTGACGCTCCAAAGCTGACGCTTCCAACAACAGGAGTTGCTTTGTACTGATTCACTAATTGCTGATTGTCTGCAGGAGTGCAGACCCCTCCCACAGATTAAAAGACAAGTGGCCACTCAGGGCTGAAGCTAGTTTCAAAGGGGCTGTTATCAAACAGTGAAAAGAAGCCTCCGGCAAATTTACTTTTAGCAGTCAAAAATCTAGCAGAAATCAAGCAAAAAGCAAAATGGTACACAAGATAAATGTAGCTTACGAATTCTGGATGAATCAAGACGCACATACAAGTAGTGTCCATTTTACTTGTGGTCTTGTTCACATGTAAACACGACACATTCGGATGAAACTTTGTCACTTCCTGTTTAGATTTAGCCAATAACGCAGGGTTGGGACTTTCAAATCCAGACTTCTTAGTGAGGGTTAGGAAATGATCATGGTTAGGGGTCAAATGTAATCTTTTGACAGGGAGTTGGTACCTTATTTGGATAAAGGACAGTCTTTGAGTTAGGATTCAATTCAATTCAAACAAGAAAGAATACCTTTCTGTTTGTACATGAAATGTGCTATATATAAAAACAAAAAATAATCCCAAATTGAAAAAGATAACATTACAGTGATTGCTTTTCCACAATTTACATATTACCTTTACATGTGACTATGTGTCCCAGCAGGAAGCTGAGGACTTCTGTCCTGTGAATAGTTTTATCAGCTGTATAGATAAATATATATGATTTAATGTTCAACTCTTCATACCCATTTCTATGTGTAACTATAAAAAAATGACCCTGTTCTACACTTTGTCCAATTTGAGAAGAGCTAATGTTTGGATGTGGTTTTTTCTTTTGAAATGAGTTTAAACCTGACTTCAGCATACTTTGCCTTTAAGCTGAAGGTGGGAAGTGTTTATTTCAGAGGTTTTTGGTCATTTCAATATGAGTGACTATGAACTTTTTAAAAATCTTCTCAGTGGAAACTTTAGAAAAGAGTGCAGACTTTGACATATCTCAAACCTGATATTTTCCCTGTTGGAAGTATGTTGTTCCACTTTTCTGGGTTCCTGAGAGTGTGTTCTTCATGTTGGGATGCAACAAGTCCTCAGCAGAAGTTTTGAATCTTCCAGAACTGGTGGAGAGAAATGTGAAGAAAAAAAGTTGTGAAGACTGATGGTGTTTATGTTTGTTTTTAAATCATGCTGCGATGATGCTTCTGAGGAGGGAACCATGGCGATCATGGAATTCCTATGGGCTGTGGCCAGAAAGCTAGGAATCCTCTCACGGAACTGCAAACTTAACCTGAAAGTCCTGCAGCTCGGAATCATAGTTGAAGAGTAATTATTGAGCCTGAATATCACAGCACCTCTGAGCAAAGAAAGATAAAAAAAAAACCTCATCTTATGAGGAAGTGGGGCTGAACCTGTTGTTGGGCAGGACACCTGCTTTTCAAGACTGTGATAGCTGATCACAGGAAAAACCCACACACAGTCACATTTGAAAGTGCTCCTAAATATGACAGATCTTAAGCCTTTACTTTGAAATAACTGGCCTCTCTGTACCATAATCACTTAGAGACGCACATACAAGTAGTGTCCATTTTACTTGTGGTCTTGTTCACATGTAAACACGACACATTCGGATGAAACTTTGTCACTTCCTGTTTAGATTTAGCCAATAACGCAGGGTTGGGACTTTAAAAATCCAGACTTCTTAGTGAGGGTTAGGAAATGATCATGGTTAGGGGTCAAATGTAATCTTTTGACAGGGAGTTGGTACCTTATTTGGATAAAGGACAGTCTTTGAGTTAGGATTCAATTCAATTCAAACAAGAAAGAATACCTTTCTGTTTGTACATGAAATGTGCTATATATAAAAACAAAAAATAATCCCAAATTGAAAAAGATAACATTACAGTGATTGCTTTTCCACAATTTACATATTACCTTTACATGTGACTATGGCTACGGCTACACGAAAACGAAACGAGGTTTTTTTTGAAAACGGGTACGAAAATTCTTGCGACCACACGGAAACGCGCTGCTGGTCCAGACGAAAACGATGAAACGATGCAGTACACACGCCACTGTGTCACGCCACGCTGTGAGACAATAGAGAAGTGTTAAAATTGGCTCACAGCGTCAACGTGTGACTGACGCAAAAACGTTTTAGCTGTAACAATGGAAACGAAACGAGGCCGTTTTCAAACTTTCCCACTCTGGAACCCGTTCTCAAAAACTATCGTTTTGGGGTAGTGGGAACGCCGGCTCCGTGTGGCCGCGACAGCGAAACGATAAGAAAAAGTATCGTTTACAGTGAAAAACGTTTTCGTGTAGCCGCAGCCTATGTGTCCCAGCAGGAAGCTGAGGACTTCTGTCCTGTGAATAGTTTTATCAGCTGTATAGATAAATATATATGATTTAATGTTCAACTCTTCATACCCATTTCTATGTGTAACTATAAAAAAATGACCCTGTTCTACACTTTGTCCAATTTGAGAAGAGCTAATGTTTGGATGTGGTTTTTTCTTTTGAAATGAGTTTAAACCTGACTTCAGCATACTTTGCCTTTAAGCTGAAGGTGGGAAGTGTTTATTTCAGAGGTTTTTGGTCATTTCAATATGAGTGACTATGAACTTTTTAAAAATCTTCTCAGTGGAAACTTTAGAAAAGAGTGCAGACTTTGACATATCTCAAACCTGATATTTCCCCTGTTGGAAGTATGTTGTTCCACTTTTCTGGGTTCCTGAGAGTGTGTTCTTCATGTTGGGATGCAACAAGTCCTCAGCAGAAGTTTTGAATCTTCCAGAACTGGTGGAGAGAAATGTGAAGAAAAAAAGTTGTGAAGACTGATGGTGTTTATGTTTGTTTTTAAAAGATGCTGCGATGATGCTTCTGAGGAGGGAACCATGGCGATCATGGAATTCCTATGGGCTGTGGCCAGAAAGCTAGGAATCCTCTCACGGAACTGCAAACTTAACCTGAAAGTCCTGCAGCTCGGAATCATAGTTGAAGAGTAATTATTGAGCCTGAATATCACAGCACCTCTGAGCAAAGAAAGATAAAAAAAAACCTCATCTTATGAGGAAGTGGGGCTGAACCTGTTGTTGGGCAGGACACCTGCTTTTCAAGACAGTGATAGCTGATCACAGGAAAAACCCACACACAGTCACATTTGAAAGTGCTCCTAAATATGACAGATCTTAAGCCTTTACTTTGAAATAACTGGCCTCTCTGTACCATAATCACTTACAGACGCACATACAAGTAGTGTCCATTTTACTTGTGGTCTTGTTCACATGTAAACACGACACATTCGGATGAAACTTTGTCACTTCCTGTTTAGATTTAGCCAATAACGCAGGGTTGGGACTTTAAAAATCCAGACTTCTTAGTGAGGGTTAGGAAATGATCATGGTTAGGGGTCAAATGTAATCTTTTGACAGGGAGTTGGTACCTTATTTGGATAAAGGACAGTCTTTGAGTTAGGATTCAATTCAATTCAAACAAGAAAGAATACCTTTCTGTTTGTACATGAAATGTGCTATATATAAAAACAAAAAATAATCCCAAATTGAAAAAGATAACATTACAGTGATTGCTTTTCCACAATTTACATATTACCTTTACATGTGACTATGTGTCCCAGCAGGAAGCTGAGGACTTCTGTCCTGTGAATAGTTTTATCAGCTGTATAGATAAATATATATGATTTAATGTTCAACTCTTCATACCCATTTCTATGTGTAACTATAAAAAAATGATCCTGTTCTACACTTTGTCCAATTTGAGAAGAGCTAATGTTTGGATGTGGTTTTTTCTTTTGAAATGAGTTTAAACCTGACTTCAGCATACTTTGCCTTTAAGCTGAAGGTGGGAAGTGTTTATTTCAGAGGTTTTTGGTCATTTCAATATGAGTGACTATGAACTTTTTAAAAATCTTCTCAGTGGAAACTTTAGAAAAGAGTGCAGACTTTGACATATCTCAAACCTGATATTTTCCCTGTTGGAAGTATGTTGTTCCACTTTTCTGGGTTCCTGAGAGTGTGTTCTTCATGTTGGGATGCAACAAGTCCTCAGCAGAAGTTTTGAATCTTCCAGAACTGGTGGAGAGAAATGTGAAGAAAAAAAGTTGTGAAGACTGATGGTGTTTATGTTTGTTTTTAAATCATGCTGCGATGATGCTTCTGAGGAGGGAACCATGGCGATCATGGAATTCCTATGGGCTGTGGCCAGAAAGCTAGGAATCCTCTCACGGAACTGCAAACTTAACCTGAAAGTCCTGCAGCTCGGAATCATAGTTGAAGAGTAATTATTGAGCCTGAATATCACAGCACCTCTGAGCAAAGAAAGATAAAAAAAAAACCTCATCTTATGAAGAAGTGGGGCTGAACCTGTTGTTGGGCAGGACACCTGCTTTTCAAGACAGTGATAGCTGATCACAGGAAAAACCCACACACAGTCACATTTGAAAGTGCTCCTAAATATGACAGATCTTAAGCCTTTACTTTGAAATAACTGGCCTCTCTGTACCATAATCACTTACAGACGCACATACAAGTAGTGTCCATTTTACTTGTGGTCTTGTTCACATGTAAACACGACACATTAGGATGAAACTTTGTCACTTCCTGTTTAGATTTAGCCAATAACGCAGGGTTGGGACTTAAAACTCCAGACTTCTTAGTGAGGGTTAGGAAATGATCATGGTTAGGGGTCAAATGTAATCTTTTGACAGGGAGTTGGTACCTTATTTGGATAAAGGACAGTCTTTGAGGAAGTCGGACTTGAAAAAGTCAAGTGCCTTTGTACGACAGCCTTCGTTTGAAGACTGACGCTCCAAAGCTGACGCTTCCAACAACAGGAGTTGCTTTGTACTGATTCACTAATTGCTGATTGTCTGCAGGAGTGCAGACCCCTCCCACAGATTAAAAGACAAGTGGCCACTCAGGGCTGAAGCTAGTTTCAAAGGGGCTGTTATCAAACAGTGAAAAGAAGCCTCCGGCAAATTTACTTTTAGCAGTCAAAAATCTAGCAGAAATCAAGCAAAAAGCAAAATGGTACACAAGATAAATGTAGCTTACGAATTCTGGATGAATCAAGACGCACATACAAGTAGTGTCCATTTTACTTGTGGTCTTGTTCACATGTAAACACGACACATTCGGATGAAACTTTGTCACTTCCTGTTTAGATTTAGCCAATAACGCAGGGTTGGGACTTAAAAATCCAGACTTCTTAGTGAGGGTTAGGAAATGATCATGGTTAGGGGTCAAATGTAATCTTTTGACAGGGAGTTGGTACCTTATTTGGATAAAGGACAGTCTTTGAGTTAGGATTCAATTCAATTCAAACAAGAAAGAATACCTTTCTGTTTGTACATGAAATGTGCTATATATAAAAACAAAAAATAATCCCAAATTGAAAAAGATAACATTACAGTGATTGCTTTTCCACAATTTACATATTACCTTTACATGTGACTATGTGTCCCAGCAGGAAGCTGAGGACTTCTGTCCTGTGAATAGTTTTATCAGCTGTATAGATAAATATATATGATTTAATGTTCAACTCTTCATACCCATTTCTATGTGTAACTATAAAAAATGACCCTGTTCTACACTTTGTCCAATTTGAGAAGAGCTAATGTTTGGATGTGTTTTTTTCTTTTGAAATGAGTTTAAACCTGACTTCAGCATACTTTGCCTTTAAGCTGAAGGTGGGAAGTGTTTATTTCAGAGGTTTTTGGTCATTTCAATATGAGTGACTATGAACTTTTTAAAAATCTTCTCAGTGGAAACTTTAGAAAAGAGTGCAGACTTTGACATATCTCAAACCTGATATTTTCCCTGTTGGAAGTATGTTGTTCCACTTTTCTGGGTTCCTGAGAGTGTGTTCTTCATGTTGGGATGCAACAAGTCCTCAGCAGAAGTTTTGAATCTTCCAGAACTGGTGGAGAGAAATGTGAAGAAAAAAAGTTGTGAAGACTGATGGTGTTTATGTTTGTTTTTAAATCATGCTGCGATGATGCTTCTGAGGAGGGAACCATGGGATCATGGAATTCCTATGGGCTGTGGCCAGAAAGCTAAGAATCCTCTCACGGAACTGCAAACTTAACCTGAAAGTCCTGTAGCTCGGAATCATAGTTGAAGAGTAATTATTGAGCCTGAATATCACAGCACCTCTGAGCAAAGAAAGATAAAAAAAAACCTCATCTTATGAGGAAGTGGGGCTGAACCTGTTGTTGGGCAGGACACCTGCTTTTCAAGACTGTGATAGCTGATCACAGGAAAAACCCACACACAGTCACATTTGAAAGTGCTCCTAAATATGACAGATCTTAAGCCTTTACTTTGAAATAACTGGCCTCTCTGTACCATAATCACTTACAGACGCACATACAAGTAGTGTCCATTTTACTTGTGGTCTTGTTCACATGTAAACACGACACATTCGGATGAAACTTTGTCACTTCCTGTTTAGATTTAGCCAATAACGCAGGGTTGGGACTTAAAACTCCAGACTTCTTAGTGAGGGTTAGGAAATGATCATGGTTAGGGGTCAAATGTAATCTTTTGACAGGGAGTTGGTACCTTATTTGGACAAAGGACAGTCTTTGAGTTAGGATTCAATTCAATTCAAACAAGAAAGAATACCTTTCTGTTTGTACATGAAATGTGCTATATATAAAAACAAAAAATAATCCCAAATTGAAAAAGATAACATTACAGTGATTGCTTTTCCACAATTTACATATTACCTTTACATGTGACTATGTGTCCCAGCAGGAAGCTGAGGACTTCTGTCCTGTGAATAGTTTTATCAGCTGTATAGATAAATATATATGATTTAATGTTCAACTCTTCATACCCATTTCTATGTGTAACTATAAAAAAATGACCCTGTTCTACACTTTGTCCAATTTGAGAAGAGCTAATGTTTGGATGTGGTTTTTTCTTTTGAAATGAGTTTAAACCTGACTTCAGCATACTTTGCCTTTAAGCTGAAGGTGGGAAGTGTTTATTTCAGAGGTTTTTGGTCATTTCAATATGAGTGACTATGAACTTTTTAAAAATCTTCTCAGTGGAAACTTTAGAAAAGAGTGCAGACTTTGACATATCTCAAACCTGATATTTTCCCTGTTGGAAGTATGTTGTTCCACTTTTCTGGGTTCCTGAGAGTGTGTTCTTCATGTTGGGATGCAACAAGTCCTCAGCAGAAGTTTTGAATCTTCCAGAACTGGTGGAGAGAAATGTGAAGAAAAAAAGTTGTGAAGACTGATGGTGTTTATGTTTGTTTTTAAATCATGCTGCGATGATGCTTTTGAGGAGGGAACCATGGCGATCATGGAATTCCTATGGGCTGTGGCCAGAAAGCTAAGAATCCTCTCACAGAACTGCAAACTTAACCTGAAAGTCCTGCAGCTCGGAATCATAGTTGAAGAGTAATTATTGAGCCTGAATATCACAGCACCTCTGAGCAAAGAAAGATAAAAAAAACCTCATCTTATGAGGAAGTGGGGCTGAACCTGTTGTTGGGCAGGACACCTGCTTTTCAAGACTGTGATAGCTGATCACAGGAAAAACCCACACACAGTCACATGTGAAAGTGCTCCTAAATATGACAGATCTTAAGCCTTTACTTTGAAATAACTGGCCTCTCTGTACCATAATCACTTACAGACGCACATACAAGTAGTGTCCATTTTACTTGTGGTCTTGTTCACATGTAAACACGACACATTCGGATGAAACTTTGTCACTTCCTGTTTAGATTTAGCCAATAACGCAGGGTTGGGACTTTCAAATCCAGACTTCTTAGTGAGGGTTAGGAAATGATCATGGTTAGGGGTCAAATGTAATCTTTTGACAGGGAGTTGGTACCTTATTTGGATAAAGGACAGTCTTTGAGTTAGGATTCAATTCAATTCAAACAAGAAAGAATACCTTTCTGTTTGTACATGAAATGTGCTATATATAAAAACAAAAAATAATCCCAAATTGAAAAAGATAACATTACAGTGATTGCTTTTCCACAATTTACATATTACCTTTACATGTGACTATGTGTCCCAGCAGGAAGCTGAGGACTTCTGTCCTGTGAATAGTTTTATCAGCTGTATAGATAAATATATATGATTTAATGTTCAACTCTTCATACCCATTTCTATGTGTAACTATAAAAAAATGACCCTGTTCTACACTTTGTCCAATTTGAGAAGAGCTAATGTTTGGATGTGGTTTTTTTCTTTTGAAATGAGTTTAAACCTGACTTCAGCATACTTTGCCTTTAAGCTGAAGGTGGGAAGTGGTTATTTCAGAGGTTTTTGGTCATTTCAATATGAGTGACTATGAACTTTTTAAAAATCTTCTCAGTGGAAACTTTAGAAAAGAGTGCAGACTTTGACATATCTCAAACCTGATATTTTCCCTGTTGGAAGTATGTTGTTCCACTTTTCTGGGTTCCTGAGAGTGTGTTCTTCATGTTGGGATGCAACAAGTCCTCAGCAGAAGTTTTGAATTTTCCAGAACTGCTGGAGAGAAATGTGAAGAAAAAAAGTTGTGAAGACTGATGGTGTTTATGTTTGTTTTTAAATCATGCTGCGATGATGCTTCTGAGGAGGGAACCATGGCGATCATGGAATTCCTATGGGCTGTGGCCAGAAAGCTAGGAATCCTCTCACGGAACTGCAAACTTAACCTGAAAGTCCTGCAGCTCGGAATCATAGTTGAAGAGTAATTATTGAGCCTGAATATCACAGCACCTCTGAGCAAAGAAAGATAAAAAAAAACCTCATCTTATGAGGAAGTGGGGCTGAACCTGTTGTTGGGCAGGACACCTGCTTTTCAAGACTGTGATAGCTGATCACAGGAAAAACCCACACACAGTCACATTTGAAAGTGCTCCTAAATATGACAGATCTTAAGCCTTTACTTTGAAATAACTGGCCTCTCTGTACCATAATCACTTACAGACGCACATACAAGTAGTGTCCATTTTACTTGTGGTCTTGTTCACATGTAAACACGACACATTAGGATGAAACTTTGTCACTTCCTGTTTAGATTTAGCCAATAACGCAGGGTTGGGACTTAAAAATCCAGACTTCTTAGTGAGGGTTAGGAAATGATCATGGTTAGGGGTCAAATGTAATCTTTTGACAGGGAGTTGGTACCTTATTTGGATAAAAGACAGTCTTTGAGGAAGTCGGACTTGAAAAAGTCAAGTGCCTTTGTACGACAGCCTTCGTTTGAAGACTGACGCTCCAAAGCTGACGCTTCCAACAACAGGAGTTGCTTTGTACTGATTCACTAATTGCTGATTGTCTGCAGGAGTGCAGACCCCTCCCACAGATTAAAAGACAAGTGGCCACTCAGGGCTGAAGCTAGTTTCAAAGGGGCTGTTATCAAACAGTGAAAAGAAGCCTCCGGCAAATTTACTTTTAGCAGTCAAAAATCTAGCAGAAATCAAGGAAAAAGCAAAATGGTACACAAGATAAATGTAGCTTACAAATTCTGGATGAATCAAGACGCACATACAAGTAGTGTCCATTTTACTTGTGGTCTTGTTCACATGTAAACACGACACATTCGGATGAAACTTTGTCACTTCCTGTTTAGATTTAGCCAATAACGCAGGGTTGGGACTTAAAACTCCAGACTTCTTAGTGAGGGTTAGGAAATGATCATGGTTAGGGGTCAAATGTAATCTTTTGACAGGGAGTTGGTACCTTATTTGGATAAAGGACAGTCTTTGAGGAAGTCGGACTTGAAAAAGTCAAGTGCCTTTGTACGACAGCCTTCGTTTGAAGACTGACGCTCCAAAGCTGACGCTTCCAACAACAGGAGTTGCTTTGTACTGATTCACTAATTGCTGATTGTCTGCAGGAGTGCAGACCCCTCCCACAGATTAAAAGACAAGTGGCCACTCAGGGCTGAAGCTAGTTTCAAAGGGGCTGTTATCAAACAGTGAAAAGAAGCCTCCGGCAAATTTACTTTTAGCAGTCAAAAATCTAGCAGAAATCAAGGAAAAAGCAAAATGGTACACAAGATAAATGTAGCTTACAAATTCTGGATGAATCAAGACGCACATACAAGTAGTGTCCATTTTACTTGTGGTCTTGTTCACATGTAAACACGACACATTCGGATGAAACTTTGTCACTTCCTGTTTAGATTTAGCCAATAACGCAGGGTTGGGACTTAAAACTCCAGACTTCTTAGTGAGGGTTAGGAAATGATCATGGTTAGGGGTCAAATGTAATCTTTTGACAGGGAGTTGGTACCTTATTTGGATAAAGGACAGTCTTTGAGGAAGTCGGACTTGAAAAAGTCAAGTGCCTTTGTACGACAGCCTTCGTTTGAAGACTGACGCTCCAAAGCTGACGCTTCCAACAACAGGAGTTGCTTTGTACTGATTCACTAATTGCTGATTGTCTGCAGGAGTGCAGACCCCTCCCACAGATTAAAAGACAAGTGGCCACTCAGGGCTGAAGCTAGTTTCAAAGGGGCTGTTATCAAACAGTGAAAAGAAGCCTCCGGCAAATTTACTTTTAGCAGTCAAAAATCTAGCAGAAATCAAGCAAAAAGCAAAATGGTACACAAGATAAATGTACCTTACGAATTCTGGATGAATCAAGACGCACATACAAGTAGTGTCCATTTTACTTGTGGTCTTGTTCACATGTAAACACGAAACATTCGGATGAAACTTTGTCACTTCCTGTTTAGATTTAGCCAATAACGCAAGGTTGGGACTTTCAAATCCAGACTTCTTAGTGAGGGTTAGGAAATGATCATGGTTAGGGGTCAAATGTAATCTTTTGACAGGGAGTTGGTACCTTATTTGGATAAAGGACAGTCTTTGAGTTAGGATTCAATTCAATTCAAACAAGAAAGAATACCTTTCTGTTTGTACATGAAATGTGCTATATATAAAAACAAAAAATAATCCCAAATTGAAAAAGATAACATTACAGTGATTGCTTTTCCACAATTTACATATTACCTTTACATGTGACTATGTGTCCCAGCAGGAAGCTGAGGACTTCTGTCCTGTGAATAGTTTTATCAGCTGTATAGATAAATATATATGATTTAATGTTCAACTCTTCATACCCATTTCTATGTGTAACTATAAAAAAATGACCCTGTTCTACACTTTGTCCAATTTGAGAAGAGCTAATGTTTGGATGTGGTTTTTTCTTTTGAAATGAGTTTAAACCTGACTTCAGCATACTTTGCCTTTAAGCTGAAGGTGGGAAGTGTTTATTTCAGAGGTTTTTGGTCATTTCAATATGAGTGACTATGAACTTTTTAAAAATCTTCTCAGTGGAAACTTTAGAAAAGAGTGCAGACTTTGACATATCTCAAACCTGATATTTTCCCTGTTGGAAGTATGTTGTTCCACTTTTCTGGGTTCCTGAGAGTGTGTTCTTCATGTTGGGATGCAACAAGTCCTCAGCAGAAGTTTTGAATCTTCCAGAACTGGTGGAGAGAAATGTGAAGAAAAAAAGTTGTGAAGACTGATGGTGTTTATGTTTGTTTTTAAATCATGCTGCGATGATGCTTCTGAGGAGGGAACCATGGCGATCATGGAATTCCTATGGGCTGTGGCCAGAAAGCTAGGAATCCTCTCACGGAACTGCAAACTTAACCTGAAAGTCCTGCAGCTCGGAATCATAGTTGAAGAGTAATTATTGAGCCTGAATATCACAGCACCTCTGAGCAAAGAAAGATAAAAAAAAAACCTCATCTTATGAGGAAGTGGGGCTGAACCTGTTGTTGGGCAGGACACCTGCTTTTCAAGACTGTGATAGCTGATCACAGGAAAAACCCACACACAGTCACATTTGAAAGTGCTCCTAAATATGACAGATCTTAAGCCTTTACTTTGAAATAACTGGCCTCTCTGTACCATAATCACTTACAGACGCACATACAAGTAGTGTCCATTTTACTTGTGGTCTTGTTCACATGTAAACACGACACATTCGGATGAAACTTTGTCACTTCCTGTTTAGATTTAGCCAATAACGCAGGGTTGGGACTTAAAAATCCAGACTTCTTAGTGAGGGTTAGGAAATGATCATGGTTAGGGGTCAAATGTAATCTTTTGACAGGGAGTTGGTACCTTATTTGGATAAAGGACAGTCTTTGAGGAAGTCGGACTTGAAAAAGTCAAGTGCCTTTGTACGACAGCCTTCGTTTGAAGACTGACGCTCCAAAGCTGACGCTTCCAACAACAGGAGTTGCTTTGTACTGATTCACTAATTGCTGATTGTCTGCAGGAGTGCAGACCCCTCCCACAGATTAAAAGACAAGTGGCCACTCAGGGCTGAAGCTAGTTTCAAAGGGGCTGTTATCAAACAGTGAAAAGAAGCCTCCGGCAAATTTACTTTTAGCAGTCAAAAATCTAGCAGAAATCAAGCAAAAAGCAAAATGGTACACAAGATAAATGTAGCTTACGAATTCTGGATGAATCAAGACGCACATACAAGTAGTGTCCATTTTACTTGTGGTCTTGTTCACATGTAAACACGACACATTCGGATGAAACTTTGTCACTTCCTGTTTAGATTTAGCCAATAACGCAGGGTTGGGACTTTAAAAATCCAGACTTCTTAGTGAGGGTTAGGAAATGATCATGGTTAGGGGTCAAATGTAATCTTTTGACAGGGAGTTGGTACCTTATTTGGATAAAGGACAGTCTTTGAGTTAGGATTCAATTCAATTCAAACAAGAAAGAATACCTTTCTGTTTGTACATGAAATGTGCTATATATAAAAACAAAAAATAATCCCAAATTGAAAAAGATAACATTACAGTGATTGCTTTTCCACAATTTACATATTACCTTTACATGTGACTATGTGTCCCAGCAGGAAGCTGAGGACTTCTGTCCTGTGAATAGTTTTATCAGCTGTATAGATAAATATATATGATTTAATGTTCAACTCTTCATACCCATTTCTATGTGTAACTATAAAAAAATGATCCTGTTCTACACTTTGTCCAATTTGAGAAGAGCTAATGTTTGGATGTGGTTTTTTCTTTTGAAATGAGTTTAAACCTGACTTCAGCATACTTTGCCTTTAAGCTGAAGGTGGGAAGTGTTTATTTCAGAGGTTTTTGGTCATTTCAATATGAGTGACTATGAACTTTTTAAAAATCTTCTCAGTGGAAACTTTAGAAAAGAGTGCAGACTTTGACATATCTCAAACCTGATATTTTCCCTGTTGGAAGTATGTTGTTCCACTTTTCTGGGTTCCTGAGAGTGTGTTCTTCATGTTGGGATGCAACAAGTCCTCAGCAGAAGTTTTGAATCTTCCAGAACTGGTGGAGAGAAATGTGAAGAAAAAAAGTTGTGAAGACTGATGGTGTTTATGTTTGTTTTTAAATCATGCTGCGATGATGCTTCTGAGGAGGGAACCATGGCGATCATGGAATTCCTATGGGCTGTGGCCAGAAAGCTAGGAATCCTCTCACGGAACTGCAAACTTAACCTGAAAGTCCTGCAGCTCGGAATCATAGTTGAAGAGTAATTATTGAGCCTGAATATCACAGCACCTCTGAGCAAAGAAAGATAAAAAAACCTCATCTTATGAGGAAGTGGGGCTGAACCTGTTGTTGGGCAGGACACCTGCTTTTCAAGACAGTGATAGCTGATCACAGGAAAAACCCACACACAGTCACATTTGAAAGTGCTCCTAAATATGACAGATCTTAAGCCTTTACTTTGAAATAACTGGCCTCTCTGTACCATAATCACTTACAGACGCACATACAAGTAGTGTCCATTTTACTTGTGGTCTTGTTCACATGTAAACACGACACATTCGGATGAAACTTTGTCACTTCCTGTTTAGATTTAGCCAATAACGCAGGGTTGGGACTTAAAAATCCAGACTTCTTAGTGAGGGTTAGGAAATGATCATGGTTAGGGGTCAAATGTAATCTTTTGACAGGGAGTTGGTACCTTATTTGGATAAAGGACAGTCTTTGAGGAAGTCGGACTTGAAAAAGTCAAGTGCCTTTGTACGACAGCCTTCGTTTGAAGACTGACGCTCCAAAGCTGACGCTTCCAACAACAGGAGTTGCTTTGTACTGATTCACTAATTGCTGATTGTCTGCAGGAGTGCAGACCCCTCCCACAGATTAAAAGACAAGTGGCCACTCAGGGCTGAAGCTAGTTTCAAAGGGGCTGTTATCAAACAGTGAAAAGAAGCCTCCGGCAAATTTACTTTTAGCAGTCAAAAATCTAGCAGAAATCAAGCAAAAAGCAAAATGGTACACAAGATAAATGTAGCTTACGAATTCTGGATGAATCAAGACGCACATACAAGTAGTGTCCATTTTACTTGTGGTCTTGTTCACATGTAAACACGACACATTCGGATGAAACTTTGTCACTTCCTGTTTAGATTTAGCCAATAACGCAGGGTTGGGACTTTAAAAATCCAGACTTCTTAGTGAGGGTTAGGAAATGATCATGGTTAGGGGTCAAATGTAATCTTTTGACAGGGAGTTGGTACCTTATTTGGATAAAGGACAGTCTTTGAGTTAGGATTCAATTCAATTCAAACAAGAAAGAATACCTTTCTGTTTGTACATGAAATGTGCTATATATAAAAACAAAAAATAATCCCAAATTGAAAAAGATAACATTACAGTGATTGCTTTTCCACAATTTACATATTACCTTTACATGTGACTATGTGTCCCAGCAGGAAGCTGAGGACTTCTGTCCTGTGAATAGTTTTATCAGCTGTATAGATAAATATATATGATTTAATGTTCAACTCTTCATACCCATTTCTATGTGTAACTATAAAAAAATGATCCTGTTCTACACTTTGTCCAATTTGAGAAGAGCTAATGTTTGGATGTGGTTTTTTCTTTTGAAATGAGTTTAAACCTGACTTCAGCATACTTTGCCTTTAAGCTGAAGGTGGGAAGTGTTTATTTCAGAGGTTTTTGGTCATTTCAATATGAGTGACTATGAACTTTTTAAAAATCTTCTCAGTGGAAACTTTAGAAAAGAGTGCAGACTTTGACATATCTCAAACCTGATATTTTCCCTGTTGGAAGTATGTTGTTCCACTTTTCTGGGTTCCTGAGAGTGTGTTCTTCATGTTGGGATGCAACAAGTCCTCAGCAGAAGTTTTGAATCTTCCAGAACTGGTGGAGAGAAATGTGAAGAAAAAAAGTTGTGAAGACTGATGGTGTTTATGTTTGTTTTTAAATCATGCTGCGATGATGCTTCTGAGGAGGGAACCATGGCGATCATGGAATTCCTATGGGCTGTGGCCAGAAAGCTAGGAATCCTCTCACGGAACTGCAAACTTAACCTGAAAGTCCTGCAGCTCGGAATCATAGTTGAAGAGTAATTATTGAGCCTGAATATCACAGCACCTCTGAGCAAAGAAAGATAAAAAAACCTCATCTTATGAGGAAGTGGGGCTGAACCTGTTGTTGGGCAGGACACCTGCTTTTCAAGACAGTGATAGCTGATCACAGGAAAAACCCACACACAGTCACATTTGAAAGTGCTCCTAAATATGACAGATCTTAAGCCTTTACTTTGAAATAACTGGCCTCTCTGTACCATAATCACTTACAGACGCACATACAAGTAGTGTCCATTTTACTTGTGGTCTTGTTCACATGTAAACACGACACATTCGGATGAAACTTTGTCACTTCCTGTTTAGATTTAGCCAATAACGCAGGGTTGGGACTTTCAAATCCAGACTTCTTAGTGAGGGTTAGGAAATGATCATGGTTAGGGGTCAAATGTAATCTTTTGACAGGGAGTTGATACCTTATTTGGATAAAGGACAGTCTTTGAGGAAGTCGGACTTGAAAAAGTCAAGTGCCTTTGTACGACAGCCTTCGTTTGAAGACTGACGCTCCAAAGCTGACGCTTCCAACAACAGGAGTTGCTTTGTACTGATTCACTAATTGCTGATTGTCTGCAGGAGTGCAGACCCCTCCCACAGATTAAAAGACAAGTGGCCACTCAGGGCTGAAGCTAGTTTCAAAGGGGCTGTTATCAAACAGTGAAAAGAAGCCTCCGGCAAATTTACTTTTAGCAGTCAAAAATCTAGCAGAAATCAAGCAAAAAGCAAAATGGTACACAAGATAAATGTAGCTTACGAATTCTGGATGAATCAAGACGCACATGCAAGTAGTGTCCATTTTACTTGTGGTCTTGTTCACATGTAAACACGACACATTCGGATGAAACTTTGTCACTTCCTGTTTAGATTTAGCCAATAACGCAGGGTTGGGACTTTAAAAATCCAGACTTCTTAGTGAGGGTTAGGAAATGATCATGGTTAGGGGTCAAATGTAATCTTTTGACAGGGAGTTGGTACCTTATTTGGATAAAGGATAGTCTTTGAGTTAGGATTCAATTCAATTCAAACAAGAAAGAATACCTTTCTGTTTGTACATGAAATGTGCTATATATAAAAACAAAAAATAATCCCAAATTGAAAAAGATAACATTACAGTGATTGCTTTTCCACAATTTACATATTACCTTTACATGTGACTATGTGTCCCAGCAGGAAGCTGAGGACTTCTGTCCTGTGAATAGTTTTATCAGCTGTATAGATAAATATATATGATTTAATGTTCAACTCTTCATACCCATTTCTATGTGTAACTATAAAAAAATGACCCTGTTCTACACTTTGTCCAATTTGAGAAGAGCTAATGTTTGGATGTGGTTTTTTCTTTTGAAATGAGTTTAAACCTGACTTCAGCATACTTTGCCTTTAAGCTGAAGGTGGGAAGTGTTTATTTCAGAGGTTTTTGGTCATTTCAATATGAGTGACTATGAACTTTTTAAAAATCTTCTCAGTGGAAACTTTAGAAAAGAGTGCAGACTTTGACATATCTCAAACCTGATATTTCCCCTGTTGGAAGTATGTTGTTCCACTTTTCTGGGTTCCTGAGAGTGTGTTCTTCATGTTGGGATGCAACAAGTCCTCAGCAGAAGTTTTGAATCTTCCAGAACTGGTGGAGAGAAATGTGAAGAAAAAAAGTTGTGAAGACTGATGGTGTTTATGTTTGTTTTTAAAAGATGCTGCGATGATGCTTCTGAGGAGGGAACCATGGCGATCATGGAATTCCTATGGGCTGTGGCCAGAAAGCTAGGAATCCTCTCACGGAACTGCAAACTTAACCTGAAAGTCCTGCAGCTCGGAATCATAGTTGAAGAGTAATTATTGAGCCTGAATATCACAGCACCTCTGAGCAAAGAAAGATAAAAAAAAACCTCATCTTATGAGGAAGTGGGGCTGAACCTGTTGTTGGGCAGGACACCTGCTTTTCAAGACAGTGATAGCTGATCACAGGAAAAACCCACACACAGTCACATTTGAAAGTGCTCCTAAATATGACAGATCTTAAGCCTTTACTTTGAAATAACTGGCCTCTCTGTACCATAATCACTTACAGACGCACATACAAGTAGTGTCCATTTTACTTGTGGTCTTGTTCACATGTAAACACGACACATTCGGATGAAACTTTGTCACTTCCTGTTTAGATTTAGCCAATAACGCAGGGTTGGGACTTTCAAATCCAGACTTCTTAGTGAGGGTTAGGAAATGATCATGGTTAGGGGTCAAATGTAATCTTTTGACAGGGAGTTGGTACCTTATTTGGATAAAGGACAGTCTTTGAGTTAGGATTCAATTCAATTCAAACAAGAAAGAATACCTTTCTGTTTGTACATGAAATGTGCTATATGTAAAAACAAAAAATAATCCCAAATTGAAAAAGATAACATTACAGTGATTGCTTTTCCACAATTTACATATTACCTTTACATGTGACTATGTGTCCCAGCAGGAAGCTGAGGACTTCTGTCCTGTGAATAGTTTTATCAGCTGTATAGATAAATATATATGATTTAATGTTCAACTCTTCATACCCATTTCTATGTGTAACTATAAAAAATGACCCTGTTCTACACTTTGTCCAATTTGAGAAGAGCTAATGTTTGGATGTGGTTTTTTCTTTTGAAATGAGTTTAAACCTGACTTCAGCATACTTTGCCTTTAAGCTGAAGGTGGGAAGTGTTTATTTCAGAGGTTTTTGGTCATTTCAATATGAGTGACTATGAACTTTTTAAAAATCTTCTCAGTGGAAACTTTAGAAAAGAGTGCAGACTTTGACATATCTCAAACCTGATATTTTCCCTGTTGGAAGTATGTTGTTCCACTTTTCTGGGTTCCTGAGAGTGTGTTCTTCATGTTGGGATGCAACAAGTCCTCAGCAGAAGTTTTGAATCTTCCAGAACTGGTGGAGAGAAATGTGAAGAAAAAAAGTTGTGAAGACTGATGGTGTTTATGTTTGTTTTTAAATCATGCTGCGATGATGCTTCTGAGGAGGGAACCATGGCGATCATGGAATTCCTATGGGCTGTGGCCAGAAAGCTAAGAATCCTCTCACGGAACTGCAAACTTAACCTGAAAGTCCTGCAGCTCGGAATCATAGTTGAAGAGTAATTATTGAGCCTGAATATCACAGCACCTCTGAGCAAAGAAAGATAAAAAAAAACCTCATCTTATGAGGAAGTGGGGCTGAACCTGTTGTTGGGCAGGACACCTGCTTTTCAAGACTGTGATAGCTGATCACAGGAAAAACCCACACACAGTCACATTTGAAAGTGCTCCTAAATATGACAGATCTTAAGCCTTTACTTTGAAATAACTGGCCTCTCTGTACCATAATCACTTACAGACACACATACAAGTAGTGTCCATTTTACTTGTGGTCTTGTTCACATGTAAACACGACACATTCGGATGAAACTTTGTCACTTCCTGTTTAGATTTAGCCAATAACGCAGGGTTGGGACTTAAAAATCCAGACTTCTTAGTGAGGGTTAGGAAATGATCATGGTTAGGGGTCAAATGTAATCTTTTGACAGGGAGTTGGTACCTTATTTGGATAAAGGACAGTCTTTGAGGAAGTCGGACTTGAAAAAGTCAAGTGCCTTTGTACGACAGCCTTCGTTTGAAGACTGACGCTCCAAAGCTGACGCTTCCAACAACAGGAGTTGCTTTGTACTGATTCACTAATTGCTGATTGTCTGCAGGAGTGCAGACCCCTCCCACAGATTAAAAGACAAGTGGCCACTCAGGGCTGAAGCTAGTTTCAAAGGGGCTGTTATCAAACAGTGAAAAGAAGCCTCCGGCAAATTTACTTTTAGCAGTCAAAAATCTAGCAGAAATCAAGCAAAAAGCAAAATGGTACACAAGATAAATGTAGCTTACGAATTCTGGATGAATCAAGACGCACATACAAGTAGTGTCCATTTTACTTGTGGTCTTGTTCACATGTAAACACGACACATTCGGATGAAACTTTGTCACTTCCTGTTTAGATTTAGCCAATAACGCAGGGTTGGGACTTTAAAAATCCAGACTTCTTAGTGAGGGTTAGGAAATGATCATGGTTAGGGGTCAAATGTAATCTTTTGACAGGGAGTTGGTACCTTATTTGGATAAAGGACAGTCTTTGAGTTAGGATTCAATTCAATTCAAACAAGAAAGAATACCTTTCTGTTTGTACATGAAATGTGCTATATATAAAAACAAAAAATAATCCCAAATTGAAAAAGATAACATTACAGTGATTGCTTTTCCACAATTTACATATTACCTTTACATGTGACTATGTGTCCCAGCAGGAAGCTGAGGACTTCTGTCCTGTGAATAGTTTTATCAGCTGTATAGATAAATATATATGATTTAATGTTCAACTCTTCATACCCATTTCTATGTGTAACTATAAAAAAATGACCCTGTTCTACACTTTGTCCAATTTGAGAAGAGCTAATGTTTGGATGTGGTTTTTTCTTTTGAAATGAGTTTAAACCTGACTTCAGCATACTTTGCCTTTAAGCTGAAGGTGGGAAGTGTTTATTTCAGAGGTTTTTGGTCATTTCAATATGAGTGACTATGAACTTTTTAAAAATCTTCTCAGTGGAAACTTTAGAAAAGAGTGCAGACTTTGACATATCTCAAACCTGATATTTTCCCTGTTGGAAGTATGTTGTTCCACTTTTCTGGGTTCCTGAGAGTGTGTTCTTCATGTTGGGATGCAACAAGTCCTCAGCAGAAGTTTTGAATCTTCCAGAACTGGTGGAGAGAAATGTGAAGAAAAAAAGTTGTGAAGACTGATGGTGTTTATGTTTGTTTTTAAATCATGCTGCGATGATGCTTCTGAGGAGGGAACCATGGCGATCATGGAATTCCTATGGGCTGTGGCCAGAAAGCTAGGAATCCTCTCACGGAACTGCAAACTTAACCTGAAAGTCCTGCAGCTCGGAATCATAGTTGAAGAGTAATTATTGAGCCTGAATATCACAGCACCTCTGAGCAAAGAAAGATAAAAAAACCTCATCTTATGAGGAAGTGGGGCTGAACCTGTTGTTGGGCAGGACACCTGCTTTTCAAGACAGTGATAGCTGATCACAGGAAAAACCCACACACAGTCACATTTGAAAGTGCTCCTAAATATGACAGATCTTAAGCCTTTACTTTGAAATAACTGGCCTCTCTGTACCATAATCACTTACAGACGCACATACAAGTAGTGTCCATTTTACTTGTGGTCTTGTTCACATGTAAACACGACACATTCGGATGAAACTTTGTCACTTCCTGTTTAGATTTAGCCAATAACGCAGGGTTGGGACTTAAAAATCCAGACTTCTTAGTGAGGGTTAGGAAATGATCATGGTTAGGGGTCAAATGTAATCTTTTGACAGGGAGTTGGTACCTTATTTGGATAAAGGACAGTCTTTGAGGAAGTCGGACTTGAAAAAGTCAAGTGCCTTTGTACGACAGCCTTCGTTTGAAGACTGACGCTCCAAAGCTGACGCTTCCAACAACAGGAGTTGCTTTGTACTGATTCACTAATTGCTGATTGTCTGCAGGAGTGCAGACCCCTCCCACAGATTAAAAGACAAGTGGCCACTCAGGGCTGAAGCTAGTTTCAAAGGGGCTGTTATCAAACAGTGAAAAGAAGCCTCCGGCAAATTTACTTTTAGCAGTCAAAAATCTAGCAGAAATCAAGCAAAAAGCAAAATGGTACACAAGATAAATGTAGCTTACGAATTCTGGATGAATCAAGACGCACATACAAGTAGTGTCCATTTTACTTGTGGTCTTGTTCACATGTAAACACGACACATTCGGATGAAACTTTGTCACTTCCTGTTTAGATTTAGCCAATAACGCAGGGTTGGGACTTTAAAAATCCAGACTTCTTAGTGAGGGTTAGGAAATGATCATGGTTAGGGGTCAAATGTAATCTTTTGACAGGGAGTTGGTACCTTATTTGGATAAAGGACAGTCTTTGAGTTAGGATTCAATTCAATTCAAACAAGAAAGAATACCTTTCTGTTTGTACATGAAATGTGCTATATATAAAAACAAAAAATAATCCCAAATTGAAAAAGATAACATTACAGTGATTGCTTTTCCACAATTTACATATTACCTTTACATGTGACTATGTGTCCCAGCAGGAAGCTGAGGACTTCTGTCCTGTGAATAGTTTTATCAGCTGTATAGATAAATATATATGATTTAATGTTCAACTCTTCATACCCATTTCTATGTGTAACTATAAAAAAATGATCCTGTTCTACACTTTGTCCAATTTGAGAAGAGCTAATGTTTGGATGTGGTTTTTTCTTTTGAAATGAGTTTAAACCTGACTTCAGCATACTTTGCCTTTAAGCTGAAGGTGGGAAGTGTTTATTTCAGAGGTTTTTGGTCATTTCAATATGAGTGACTATGAACTTTTTAAAAATCTTCTCAGTGGAAACTTTAGAAAAGAGTGCAGACTTTGACATATCTCAAACCTGATATTTTCCCTGTTGGAAGTATGTTGTTCCACTTTTCTGGGTTCCTGAGAGTGTGTTCTTCATGTTGGGATGCAACAAGTCCTCAGCAGAAGTTTTGAATCTTCCAGAACTGGTGGAGAGAAATGTGAAGAAAAAAAGTTGTGAAGACTGATGGTGTTTATGTTTGTTTTTAAATCATGCTGCGATGATGCTTCTGAGGAGGGAACCATGGCGATCATGGAATTCCTATGGGCTGTGGCCAGAAAGCTAGGAATCCTCTCACGGAACTGCAAACTTAACCTGAAAGTCCTGCAGCTCGGAATCATAGTTGAAGAGTAATTATTGAGCCTGAATATCACAGCACCTCTGAGCAAAGAAAGATAAAAAAACCTCATCTTATGAGGAAGTGGGGCTGAACCTGTTGTTGGGCAGGACACCTGCTTTTCAAGACAGTGATAGCTGATCACAGGAAAAACCCACACACAGTCACATTTGAAAGTGCTCCTAAATATGACAGATCTTAAGCCTTTACTTTGAAATAACTGGCCTCTCTGTACCATAATCACTTACAGACGCACATACAAGTAGTGTCCATTTTACTTGTGGTCTTGTTCACATGTAAACACGACACATTCGGATGAAACTTTGTCACTTCCTGTTTAGATTTAGCCAATAACGCAGGGTTGGGACTTTCAAATCCAGACTTCTTAGTGAGGGTTAGGAAATGATCATGGTTAGGGGTCAAATGTAATCTTTTGACAGGGAGTTGATACCTTATTTGGATAAAGGACAGTCTTTGAGGAAGTCGGACTTGAAAAAGTCAAGTGCCTTTGTACGACAGCCTTCGTTTGAAGACTGACGCTCCAAAGCTGACGCTTCCAACAACAGGAGTTGCTTTGTACTGATTCACTAATTGCTGATTGTCTGCAGGAGTGCAGACCCCTCCCACAGATTAAAAGACAAGTGGCCACTCAGGGCTGAAGCTAGTTTCAAAGGGGCTGTTATCAAACAGTGAAAAGAAGCCTCCGGCAAATTTACTTTTAGCAGTCAAAAATCTAGCAGAAATCAAGCAAAAAGCAAAATGGTACACAAGATAAATGTAGCTTACGAATTCTGGATGAATCAAGACGCACATGCAAGTAGTGTCCATTTTACTTGTGGTCTTGTTCACATGTAAACACGACACATTCGGATGAAACTTTGTCACTTCCTGTTTAGATTTAGCCAATAACGCAGGGTTGGGACTTTAAAAATCCAGACTTCTTAGTGAGGGTTAGGAAATGATCATGGTTAGGGGTCAAATGTAATCTTTTGACAGGGAGTTGGTACCTTATTTGGATAAAGGACAGTCTTTGAGTTAGGATTCAATTCAATTCAAACAAGAAAGAATACCTTTCTGTTTGTACATGAAATGTGCTATATATAAAAACAAAAAATAATCCCAAATTGAAAAAGATAACATTACAGTGATTGCTTTTCCACAATTTACATATTACCTTTACATGTGACTATGTGTCCCAGCAGGAAGCTGAGGACTTCTGTCCTGTGAATAGTTTTATCAGCTGTATAGATAAATATATATGATTTAATGTTCAACTCTTCATACCCATTTCTATGTGTAACTATAAAAAAATGACCCTGTTCTACACTTTGTCCAATTTGAGAAGAGCTAATGTTTGGATGTGGTTTTTTCTTTTGAAATGAGTTTAAACCTGACTTCAGCATACTTTGCCTTTAAGCTGAAGGTGGGAAGTGTTTATTTCAGAGGTTTTTGGTCATTTCAATATGAGTGACTATGAACTTTTTAAAAATCTTCTCAGTGGAAACTTTAGAAAAGAGTGCAGACTTTGACATATCTCAAACCTGATATTTTCCCTGTTGGAAGTATGTTGTTCCACTTTTCTGGGTTCCTGAGAGTGTGTTCTTCATGTTGGGATGCAACAAGTCCTCAGCAGAAGTTTTGAATCTTCCAGAACTGGTGGAGAGAAATGTGAAGAAAAAAAGTTGTGAAGACTGATGGTGTTTATGTTTGTTTTTAAATCATGCTGCGATGATGCTTCTGAGGAGGGAACCATGGCGATCATGGAATTCCTATGGGCTGTGGCCAGAAAGCTAGGAATCCTCTCACGGAACTGCAAACTTAACCTGAAAGTCCTGCAGCTCGGAATCATAGTTGAAGAGTAATTATTGAGCCTGAATATCACAGCACCTCTGAGCAAAGAAAGATAAAAAAAAAACCTCATCTTATGAAGAAGTGGGGCTGAACCTGTTGTTGGGCAGGACACCTGCTTTTCAAGACAGTGATAGCTGATCACAGGAAAAACCCACACACAGTCACATTTGAAAGTGCTCCTAAATATGACAGATCTTAAGCCTTTACTTTGAAATAACTGGCCTCTCTGTACCATAATCACTTACAGACGCACATACAAGTAGTGTCCATTTTACTTGTGGTCTTGTTCACATGTAAACACGACACATTAGGATGAAACTTTGTCACTTCCTGTTTAGATTTAGCCAATAACGCAGGGTTGGGACTTAAAACTCCAGACTTCTTAGTGAGGGTTAGGAAATGATCATGGTTAGGGGTCAAATGTAATCTTTTGACAGGGAGTTGGTACCTTATTTGGATAAAGGACAGTCTTTGAGGAAGTCGGACTTGAAAAAGTCAAGTGCCTTTGTACGACAGCCTTCGTTTGAAGACTGACGCTCCAAAGCTGACGCTTCCAACAACAGGAGTTGCTTTGTACTGATTCACTAATTGCTGATTGTCTGCAGGAGTGCAGACCCCTCCCACAGATTAAAAGACAAGTGGCCACTCAGGGCTGAAGCTAGTTTCAAAGGGGCTGTTATCAAACAGTGAAAAGAAGCCTCCGGCAAATTTACTTTTAGCAGTCAAAAATCTAGCAGAAATCAAGCAAAAAGCAAAATGGTACACAAGATAAATGTAGCTTACGAATTCTGGATGAATCAAGACGCACATACAAGTAGTGTCCATTTTACTTGTGGTCTTGTTCACATGTAAACACGACACATTCGGATGAAACTTTGTCACTTCCTGTTTAGATTTAGCCAATAACGCAGGGTTGGGACTTTAAAAATCCAGACTTCTTAGTGAGGGTTAGGAAATGATCATGGTTAGGGGTCAAATGTAATCTTTTGACAGGGAGTTGGTACCTTATTTGGATAAAGGATAGTCTTTGAGTTAGGATTCAATTCAATTCAAACAAGAAAGAATACCTTTCTGTTTGTACATGAAATGTGCTATATATAAAAACAAAAAATAATCCCAAATTGAAAAAGATAACATTACAGTGATTGCTTTTCCACAATTTACATATTACCTTTACATGTGACTATGTGTCCCAGCAGGAAGCTGAGGACTTCTGTCCTGTGAATAGTTTTATCAGCTGTATAGATAAATATATATGATTTAATGTTCAACTCTTCATACCCATTTCTATGTGTAACTATAAAAAAATGACCCTGTTCTACACTTTGTCCAATTTGAGAAGAGCTAATGTTTGGATGTGGTTTTTTCTTTTGAAATGAGTTTAAACCTGACTTCAGCATACTTTGCCTTTAAGCTGAAGGTGGGAAGTGTTTATTTCAGAGGTTTTTGGTCATTTCAATATGAGTGACTATGAACTTTTTAAAAATCTTCTCAGTGGAAACTTTAGAAAAGAGTGCAGACTTTGACATATCTCAAACCTGATATTTTCCCTGTTGGAAGTATGTTGTTCCACTTTTCTGGGTTCCTGAGAGTGTGTTCTTCATGTTGGGATGCAACAAGTCCTCAGCAGAAGTTTTGAATCTTCCAGAACTGGTGGAGAGAAATGTGAAGAAAAAAAGTTGTGAAGACTGATGGTGTTTATGTTTGTTTTTAAATCATGCTGCGATGATGCTTCTGAGGAGGGAACCATGGCGATCATGGAATTCCTATGGGCTGTGGCCAGAAAGCTAGGAATCCTCTCACGGAACTGCAAACTTAACCTGAAAGTCCTGCAGCTCGGAATCATAGTTGAAGAGTAATTATTGAGCCTGAATATCACAGCACCTCTGAGCAAAGAAAGATAAAAAAAACCCTCATCTTATGAGGAAGTGGGGCTGAACCTGTTGTTGGGCAGGACACCTGGTTTTCAAGACAGTGATAGCTGATCACAGGAAAAACCCACACACAGTCACATTTGAAAGTGCTCCTAAATATGACAGATCTTAAGCCTTTACTTTGAAATAACTGGCCTCTCTGTACCATAATCACTTACAGACGCACATACAAGTAGTGTCCATTTTACTTGTGGTCTTGTTCACATGTAAACACGACACATTCGGATGAAACTTTGTCACTTCCTGTTTAGATTTAGCCAATAACGCAGGGTTGGGACTTTCAAATCCAGACTTCTTAGTGAGGGTTAGGAAATGATCATGGTTAGGGGTCAAATGTAATCTTTTGACAGGGAGTTGGTACCTTATTTGGATAAAGGACAGTCTTTGAGTTAGGATTCAATTCAATTCAAACAAGAAAGAATACCTTTCTGTTTGTACATGAAATGTGCTATATGTAAAAACAAAAAATAATCCCAAATTGAAAAAGATAACATTACAGTGATTGCTTTTCCACAATTTACATATTACCTTTACATGTGACTATGTGTCCCAGCAGGAAGCTGAGGACTTCTGTCCTGTGAATAGTTTTATCAGCTGTATAGATAAATATATATGATTTAATGTTCAACTCTTCATACCCATTTCTATGTGTAACTATAAAAAATGACCCTGTTCTACACTTTGTCCAATTTGAGAAGAGCTAATGTTTGGATGTGTTTTTTTCTTTTGAAATGAGTTTAAACCTGACTTCAGCATACTTTGCCTTTAAGCTGAAGGTGGGAAGTGTTTATTTCAGAGGTTTTTGGTCATTTCAATATGAGTGACTATGAACTTTTTAAAAATCTTCTCAGTGGAAACTTTAGAAAAGAGTGCAGACTTTGACATATCTCAAACCTGATATTTTCCCTGTTGGAAGTATGTTGTTCCACTTTTCTGGGTTCCTGAGAGTGTGTTCTTCATGTTGGGATGCAACAAGTCCTCAGCAGAAGTTTTGAATCTTCCAGAACTGCTGGAGAGAAATGTGAAGAAAAAAAGTTGTGAAGACTGATGGTGTTTATGTTTGTTTTTAAATCATGCTGCGATGATGCTTCTGAGGAGGGAACCATGGCGATCATGGAATTCCTATGGGCTGTGGCCAGAAAGCTAGGAATCCTCTCACGGAACTGCAAACTTAACCTGAAAGTCCTGCAGCTCGGAATCATAGTTGAAGAGTAATTATTGAGCCTGAATATCACAGCACCTCTGAGCAAAGAAAGATAAAAAAAACCCTCATCTTATGAGGAAGTGGGGCTGAACCTGTTGTTGGGCAGGACACCTGGTTTTCAAGACAGTGATAGCTGATCACAGGAAAAACCCACACACAGTCACATTTGAAAGTGCTCCTAAATATGACAGATCTTAAGCCTTTACTTTGAAATAACTGGCCTCTCTGTACCATAATCACTTACAGACGCACATACAAGTAGTGTCCATTTTACTTGTGGTCTTGTTCACATGTAAACACGACACATTCGGATGAAACTTTGTCACTTCCTGTTTAGATTTAGCCAATAACGCAGGGTTGGGACTTTCAAATCCAGACTTCTTAGTGAGGGTTAGGAAATGATCATGGTTAGGGGTCAAATGTAATCTTTTGACAGGGAGTTGGTACCTTATTTGGATAAAGGACAGTCTTTGAGTTAGGATTCAATTCAATTCAAACAAGAAAGAATACCTTTCTGTTTGTACATGAAATGTGCTATATGTAAAAACAAAAAATAATCCCAAATTGAAAAAGATAACATTACAGTGATTGCTTTTCCACAATTTACATATTACCTTTACATGTGACTATGTGTCCCAGCAGGAAGCTGAGGACTTCTGTCCTGTGAATAGTTTTATCAGCTGTATAGATAAATATATATGATTTAATGTTCAACTCTTCATACCCATTTCTATGTGTAACTATAAAAAATGACCCTGTTCTACACTTTGTCCAATTTGAGAAGAGCTAATGTTTGGATGTGTTTTTTTCTTTTGAAATGAGTTTAAACCTGACTTCAGCATACTTTGCCTTTAAGCTGAAGGTGGGAAGTGTTTATTTCAGAGGTTTTTGGTCATTTCAATATGAGTGACTATGAACTTTTTAAAAATCTTCTCAGTGGAAACTTTAGAAAAGAGTGCAGACTTTGACATATCTCAAACCTGATATTTTCCCTGTTGGAAGTATGTTGTTCCACTTTTCTGGGTTCCTGAGAGTGTGTTCTTCATGTTGGGATGCAACAAGTCCTCAGCAGAAGTTTTGAATCTTCCAGAACTGCTGGAGAGAAATGTGAAGAAAAAAAGTTGTGAAGACTGATGGTGTTTATGTTTGTTTTTAAATCATGCTGCGATGATGCTTCTGAGGAGGGAACCATGGCGATCATGGAATTCCTATGGGCTGTGGCCAGAAAGCTAGGAATCCTCTCACGGAACTGCAAACTTAACCTGAAAGTCCTGCAGCTCGGAATCATAGTTGAAGAGTAATTATTGAGCCTGAATATCACAGCACCTCTGAGCAAAGAAAGATAAAAAAAACCCTCATCTTATGAGGAAGTGGGGCTGAACCTGTTGTTGGGCAGGACACCTGGTTTTCAAGACAGTGATAGCTGATCACAGGAAAAACCCACACACAGTCACATTTGAAAGTGCTCCTAAATATGACAGATCTTAAGCCTTTACTTTGAAATAACTGGCCTCTCTGTACCATAATCACTTACAGACGCACATACAAGTAGTGTCCATTTTACTTGTGGTCTTGTTCACATGTAAACACGACACATTCGGATGAAACTTTGTCACTTCCTGTTTAGATTTAGCCAATAACGCAGGGTTGGGACTTTCAAATCCAGACTTCTTAGTGAGGGTTAGGAAATGATCATGGTTAGGGGTCAAATGTAATCTTTTGACAGGGAGTTGGTACCTTATTTGGATAAAGGACAGTCTTTGAGTTAGGATTCAATTCAATTCAAACAAGAAAGAATACCTTTCTGTTTGTACATGAAATGTGCTATATGTAAAAACAAAAAATAATCCCAAATTGAAAAAGATAACATTACAGTGATTGCTTTTCCACAATTTACATATTACCTTTACATGTGACTATGTGTCCCAGCAGGAAGCTGAGGACTTCTGTCCTGTGAATAGTTTTATCAGCTGTATAGATAAATATATATGATTTAATGTTCAACTCTTCATACCCATTTCTATGTGTAACTATAAAAAATGACCCTGTTCTACACTTTGTCCAATTTGAGAAGAGCTAATGTTTGGATGTGTTTTTTTCTTTTGAAATGAGTTTAAACCTGACTTCAGCATACTTTGCCTTTAAGCTGAAGGTGGGAAGTGTTTATTTCAGAGGTTTTTGGTCATTTCAATATGAGTGACTATGAACTTTTTAAAAATCTTCTCAGTGGAAACTTTAGAAAAGAGTGCAGACTTTGACATATCTCAAACCTGATATTTTCCCTGTTGGAAGTATGTTGTTCCACTTTTCTGGGTTCCTGAGAGTGTGTTCTTCATGTTGGGATGCAACAAGTCCTCAGCAGAAGTTTTGAATCTTCCAGAACTGCTGGAGAGAAATGTGAAGAAAAAAAGTTGTGAAGACTGATGGTGTTTATGTTTGTTTTTAAATCATGCTGCGATGATGCTTCTGAGGAGGGAACCATGGCGATCATGGAATTCCTATGGGCTGTGGCCAGAAAGCTAAGAATCCTCTCACGGAACTGCAAACTTAACCTGAAAGTCCTGTAGCTCGGAATCATAGTTGAAGAGTAATTATTGAGCCTGAATATCACAGCACCTCTGAGCAACGAAAGATAAAAAAAAACCTCATCTTATGAGGAAGTGGGGCTGAACCTGTTGTTGGGCAGGACACCTGCTTTTCAAGACTGTGATAGCTGATCACAGGAAAAACCCACACACAGTCACATTTGAAAGTGCTCCTAAATATGACAGATCTTAAGCCTTTACTTTGAAATAACTGGCCTCTCTGTACCATAATCACTTACAGACGCACATACAAGTAGTGTCCATTTTACTTGTGGTCTTGTTCACATGTAAACACGACACATTCGGATGAAACTTTGTCACTTCCTGTTTAGATTTAGCCAATAACGCAGGGTTGGGACTTAAAAATCCAGACTTCTTAGTGAGGGTTAGGAAATGATCATGGTTAGGGGTCAAATGTAATCTTTTGACAGGGAGTTGGTACCTTATTTGGATAAAGGACAGTCTTTGAGGAAGTCGGACTTGAAAAAGTCAAGTGCCTTTGTACGACAGCCTTCGTTTGAAGACTGACGCTCCAAAGCTGACGCTTCCAACAACAGGAGTTGCTTTGTACTGATTCACTAATTGCTGATTGTCTGCAGGAGTGCAGACCCCTCCCACAGATTAAAAGACAAGTGGCCACTCAGGGCTGAAGCTAGTTTCAAAGGGGCTGTTATCAAACAGTGAAAAGAAGCCTCCGGCAAATTTACTTTTAGCAGTCAAAAATCTAGCAGAAATCAAGCAAAAAGCAAAATGGTACACAAGATAAATGTAGCTTACGAATTCTGGATGAATCAAGACGCACATACAAGTAGTGTCCATTTTACTTGTGGTCTTGTTCACATGTAAACACGACACATTCGGATGAAACTTTGTCACTTCCTGTTTAGATTTAGCCAATAACGCAGGGTTGGGACTTTCAAATCCAGACTTCTTAGTGAGGGTTAGGAAATGATCATGGTTAGGGGTCAAATGTAATCTTTTGACAGGGAGTTGGTACCTTATTTGGATAAAGGACAGTCTTTGAGTTAGGATTCAATTCAATTCAAACAAGAAAGAATACCTTTCTGTTTGTACATGAAATGTGCTATATATAAAAACAAAAAATAATCCCAAATTGAAAAAGATAACATTACAGTGATTGCTTTTCCACAATTTACATATTACCTTTACATGTGACTATGGCTACGGCTACACGAAAACGAAACGAGGTTTTTTTTGAAAACGGGTACGAAAATTCTTGCGACCACACGGAAACGCGCTGCTGGTCCAGACGAAAACGATGAAACGATGCAGTACACACGCCACTGTGTCACGCCACGCTGTGAGACAATAGAGAAGTGTTAAAATTGGCTCACAGCGTCAACGTGTGACTGACGCAAAAACGTTTTAGCTGTAACAATGGAAACGAAACGAGGCCGTTTTCAAACTTTCCCACTCTGGAACCCGTTCTCAAAAACTATCGTTTTGGGGTAGTGGGAACGCCGGCTCCGTGTGGCCGCGACAGCGAAACGATAAGAAAAAGTATCGTTTACAGTGAAAAACGTTTTCGCGTAGCCGCAGCCTATGTGTCCCAGCAGGAAGCTGAGGACTTCTGTCCTGTGAATAGTTTTATCAGCTGTATAGATAAATATATATGATTTAATGTTCAACTCTTCATACCCATTTCTATGTGTAACTATAAAAAAATGACCCTGTTCTACACTTTGTCCAATTTGAGAAGAGCTAATGTTTGGATGTGGTTTTTTCTTTTGAAATGAGTTTAAACCTGACTTCAGCATACTTTGCCTTTAAGCTGAAGGTGGGAAGTGTTTATTTCAGAGGTTTTTGGTCATTTCAATATGAGTGACTATGAACTTTTTAAAAATCTTCTCAGTGGAAACTTTAGAAAAGAGTGCAGACTTTGACATATCTCAAACCTGATATTTTCCCTGTTGGAAGTATGTTGTTCCACTTTTCTGGGTTCCTGAGAGTGTGTTCTTCATGTTGGGATGCAACAAGTCCTCAGCAGAAGTTTTGAATCTTCCAGAACTGGTGGAGAGAAATGTGAAGAAAAAAAGTTGTGAAGACTGATGGTGTTTATGTTTGTTTTTAAAAGATGCTGCGATGATGCTTCTGAGGAGGGAACCATGGCGATCATGGAATTCCTATGGGCTGTGGCCAGAAAGCTAGGAATCCTCTCACGGAACTGCAAACTTAACCTGAAAGTCCTGCAGCTCGGAATCATAGTTTAAGAGTAATTATTGAGCCTGAATATCACAGCACCTCTGAGCAAAGAAAGATAAAAAAAAACCTCATCTTATGAGGAAGTGGGGCTGAACCTGTTGTTGGGCAGGACACCTGCTTTTCAAGACTGTGATAGCTGATCACAGGAAAAACCCACACACAGTCACATGTGAAAGTGCTCCTAAATATGACAGATCTTAAGCCTTTACTTTGAAATAACTGGCCTCTCTGTACCATAATCACTTACAGACGCACATACAAGTAGTGTCCATTTTACTTGTGGTCTTGTTCACATGTAAACACGACACATTCGGATGAAACTTTGTCACTTCCTGTTTAGATTTAGCCAATAACGCAGGGTTGGGACTTAAAAATCCAGACTTCTTAGTGAGGGTTAGGAAATGATCATGGTTAGGGGTCAAATGTAATCTTTTGACAGGGAGTTGGTACCTTATTTGGATAAAGGACAGTCTTTGAGGAAGTCGGACTTGAAAAAGTCAAGTGCCTTTGTACGACAGCCTTCGTTTGAAGACTGACGCTCCAAAGCTGACGCTTCCAACAACAGGAGTTGCTTTGTACTGATTCACTAATTGCTGATTGTCTGCAGGAGTGCAGACCCCTCCCACAGATTAAAAGACAAGTGGCCACTCAGGGCTGAAGCTAGTTTCAAAGGGGCTGTTATCAAACAGTGAAAAGAAGCCTCCGGCAAATTTACTTTTAGCAGTCAAAAATCTAGCAGAAATCAAGCAAAAAGCAAAATGGTACACAAGATAAATGTAGCTTACGAATTCTGGATGAATCAAGACGCACATACAAGTAGTGTCCATTTTACTTGTGGTCTTGTTCACATGTAAACACGACACATTCGGATGAAACTTTGTCACTTCCTGTTTAGATTTAGCCAATAACGCAGGGTTGGGACTTTCAAATCCAGACTTCTTAGTGAGGGTTAGGAAATGATCATGGTTAGGGGTCAAATGTAATCTTTTGACAGGGAGTTGGTACCTTATTTGGATAAAGGACAGTCTTTGAGTTAGGATTCAATTCAATTCAAACAAGAAAGAATACCTTTCTGTTTGTACATGAAATGTGCTATATATAAAAACAAAAAATAATCCCAAATTGAAAAAGATAACATTACAGTGATTGCTTTTCCACAATTTACATATTACCTTTACATGTGACTATGGCTACGGCTACACGAAAACGAAACGAGGTTTTTTTTGAAAACGGGTACGAAAATTCTTGCGACCACACGGAAACGCGCTGCTGGTCCAGACGAAAACGATGAAACGATGCAGTACACACGCCACTGTGTCACGCCACGCTGTGAGACAATAGAGAAGTGTTAAAATTGGCTCACAGCGTCAACGTGTGACTGACGCAAAAACGTTTTAGCTGTAACAATGGAAACGAAACGAGGCCGTTTTCAAACTTTCCCACTCTGGAACCCGTTCTCAAAAACTATCGTTTTGGGGTAGTGGGAACGCCGGCTCCGTGTGGCCGCGACAGCGAAACGATAAGAAAAAGTATCGTTTACAGTGAAAAACGTTTTCGCGTAGCCGCAGCCTATGTGTCCCAGCAGGAAGCTGAGGACTTCTGTCCTGTGAATAGTTTTATCAGCTGTATAGATAAATATATATGATTTAATGTTCAACTCTTCATACCCATTTCTATGTGTAACTATAAAAAAATGACCCTGTTCTACACTTTGTCCAATTTGAGAAGAGCTAATGTTTGGATGTGGTTTTTTCTTTTGAAATGAGTTTAAACCTGACTTCAGCATACTTTGCCTTTAAGCTGAAGGTGGGAAGTGTTTATTTCAGAGGTTTTTGGTCATTTCAATATGACTGACTATGAACTTTTTAAAAATCTTCTCAGTGGAAACTTTAGAAAAGAGTGCAGACTTTGACATATCTCAAACCTGATATTTCCCCTGTTGGAAGTATGTTGTTCCACTTTTCTGGGTTCCTGAGAGTGTGTTCTTCATGTTGGGATGCAACAAGTCCTCAGCAGAAGTTTTGAATCTTCCAGAACTGGTGGAGAGAAATGTGAAGAAAAAAAGTTGTGAAGACTGATGGTGTTTATGTTTGTTTTTAAATCATGCTGCGATGATGCTTCTGAGGAGGGAACCATGGCGATCATGGAATTCCTATGGGCTGTGGCCAGAAAGCTAAGAATCCTCTCACAGAACTGCAAACTTAACCTGAAAGTCCTGCAGCTCGGAATCATAGTTGAAGAGTAATTATTGAGCCTGAATATCACAGCACCTCTGAGCAAAGAAAGATAAAAAAAAACCTCATCTTATGAGGAAGTGGGGCTGAACCTGTTGTTGGGCAGGACACCTGCTTTTCAAGACTGTGATAGCTGATCACAGGAAAAACCCACACACAGTCACATGTGAAAGTGCTCCTAAATATGACAGATCTTAAGCCTTTACTTTGAAATAACTGGCCTCTCTGTACCATAATCACTTACAGACGCACATACAAGTAGTGTCCATTGTACTTGTGGTCTTGTTCACATGTAAACACGACACATTCGGATGAAACTTTGTCACTTCCTGTTTAGATTTAGCCAATAACGCAGGGTTGGGACTTTAAAAATCCAGACTTCTTAGTGAGGGTTAGGAAATGATCATGGTTAGGGGTCAAATGTAATCTTTTGACAGGGAGTTGGTACCTTATTTGGATAAAGGACAGTCTTTGAGGAAGTCGGACTTGAAAAAGTCAAGTGCCTTTGTACGACAGCCTTCGTTTGAAGACTGACGCTCCAAAGCTGACGCTTCCAACAACAGGAGTTGCTTTGTACTGATTCACTAATTGCTGATTGTCTGCAGGAGTGCAGACCCCTCCCACAGATTAAAAGACAAGTGGCCACTCAGGGCTGAAGCTAGTTTCAAAGGGGCTGTTATCAAACAGTGAAAAGAAGCCTCCGGCAAATTTACTTTTAGCAGTCAAAAATCTAGCAGAAATCAAGCAAAAAGCAAAATGGTACACAAGATAAATGTAGCTTACGAATTCTGGATGAATCAAGACGCACATACAAGTAGTGTCCATTTTACTTGTGGTCTTGTTCACATGTAAACACGACACATTCGGATGAAACTTTGTCACTTCCTGTTTAGATTTAGCCAATAACGCAGGGTTGGGACTTTCAAATCCAGACTTCTTAGTGAGGGTTAGGAAATGATCATGGTTAGGGGTCAAATGTAATCTTTTGACAGGGAGTTGGTACCTTATTTGGATAAAGGACAGTCTTTGATTAAGGATTCAATTCAATTCAAACAAGAAAGAATACCTTTCTGTTTGTACATGAAATGTGCTATATATAAAAACAAAAAATAATCCCAAATTGAAAAAGATAACATTACAGTGATTGCTTTTCCACAATTTACATATTACCTTTACATGTGACTATGGCTACGGCTACACGAAAACGAAACAAGGTTTTTTTTGAAAACGGGTACGAAAATTCTTGCGACCACACGGAAACGCGCTGCTGGTCCAGACGAAAACGATGAAACGATGCAGTACACACGCCACTGTGTCACGCCACGCTGTGAGACAATAGAGAAGTGTTAAAATTGGCTCACAGCGTCAACGTGTGACTGACGCAAAAACGTTTTAGCTGTAACAATGGAAACGAAACGAGGCCGTTTTCAAACTTTCCCACTCTGGAACCCGTTCTCAAAAACTATCGTTTTGGGGTAGTGGGAACGCCGGCTCCGTGTGGCCACGACAGCGAAACGATAAGAAAAAGTATCGTTTACAGTGAAAAACGTTTTCGCGTAGCCGCAGCCTATGTGTCCCAGCAGGAAGCTGAGGACTTCTGTCCTGTGAATAGTTTTATCAGCTGTATAGATAAATATATATGATTTAATGTTCAACTCTTCATACCCATTTCTATGTGTAACTATAAAAAAATGACCCTGTTCTACACTTTGTCCAATTTGAGAAGAGCTAATGTTTGGATGTGGTTTTTTCTTTTGAAATGAGTTTAAACCTGACTTCAGCATACTTTGCCTTTAAGCTGAAGGTGGGAAGTGTTTATTTCAGAGGTTTTTGGTCATTTCAATATGAGTGACTATGAACTTTTTAAAAATCTTCTCAGTGGAAACTTTAGAAAAGAGTGCAGACTTTGACATATCTCAAACCTGATATTTTCCCTGTTGGAAGTATGTTGTTCCACTTTTCTGGGTTCCTGAGAGTGTGTTCTTCATGTTGGGATGCAACAAGTCCTCAGCAGAAGTTTTGAATCTTCCAGAACTGGTGGAGAGAAATGTGAAGAAAAAAAGTTGTGAAGACTGATGGTGTTTATGTTTGTTTTTAAATCATGCTGCGATGATGCTTCTGAGGAGGGAACCATGGCGATCATGGAATTCCTATGGGCTGTGGCCAGAAAGCTAAGAATCCTCTCACAGAACTGCAAACTTAACCTGAAAGTCCTGCAGCTCGGAATCATAGTTGAAGAGTAATTATTGAGCCTGAATATCACAGCACCTCTGAGCAAAGAAAGATAAAAAAAACCCTCATCTTATGAGGAAGTGGGGCTGAACCTGTTGTTGGGCAGGACACCTGCTTTTCAAGACTGTGATAGCTGATCACAGGAAAAACCCACACACAGTCACATGTGAAAGTGCTCCTAAATATGACAGATCTTAAGCCTTTACTTTGAAATAACTGGCCTCTCTGTACCATAATCACTTACAGACGCACATACAAGTAGTGTCCATTTTACTTGTGGTCTTGTTCACATGTAAACACGACACATTCGGATGAAACTTTGTCACTTCCTGTTTAGATTTAGCCAATAACGCAGGGTTGGGACTTTAAAAATCCAGACTTCTTAGTGAGGGTTAGGAAATGATCATGGTTAGGGGTCAAATGTAATCTTTTGACAGGGAGTTGGTACCTTATTTGGATAAAGGACAGTCTTTGAGGAAGTCGGACTTGAAAAAGTCAAGTGCCTTTGTACGACAGCCTTCGTTTGAAGACTGACGCTCCAAAGCTGACGCTTCCAACAACAGGAGTTGCTTTGTACTGATTCACTAATTGCTGATTGTCTGCAGGAGTGCAGACCCCTCCCACAGATTAAAAGACAAGTGGCCACTCAGGGCTGAAGCTAGTTTCAAAGGGGCTGTTATCAAACAGTGAAAAGAAGCCTCCGGCAAATTTACTTTTAGCAGTCAAAAATCTAGCAGAAATCAAGCAAAAAGCAAAATGGTACACAAGATAAATGTAGCTTACGAATTCTGGATGAATCAAGACGCACATACAAGTAGTGTCCATTTTACTTGTGGTCTTGTTCACATGTAAACACGACACATTCGGATGAAACTTTGTCACTTCCTGTTTAGATTTAGCCAATAACGCAGGGTTGGGACTTTAAAAATCCAGACTTCTTAGTGAGGGTTAGGAAATGATCATGGTTAGGGGTCAAATGTAATCTTTTGACAGGGAGTTGGTACCTTATTTGGATAAAGGACAGTCTTTGAGTTAGGATTCAATTCAATTCAAACAAGAAAGAATACCTTTCTGTTTGTACATGAAATGTGCTATATATAAAAACAAAAAATAATCCCAAATTGAAAAAGATAACATTACAGTGATTGCTTTTCCACAATTTACATATTACCTTTACATGTGACTATGTGTCCCAGCAGGAAGCTGAGGACTTCTGTCCTGTGAATAGTTTTATCAGCTGTATAGATAAATATATATGATTTAATGTTCAACTCTTCATACCCATTTCTATGTGTAACTATAAAAAAATGACCCTGTTCTACACTTTGTCCAATTTGAGAAGAGCTAATGTTTGGATGTGGTTTTTTCTTTTGAAATGAGTTTAAACCTGACTTCAGCATACTTTGCCTTTAAGCTGAAGGTGGGAAGTGTTTATTTCAGAGGTTTTTGGTCATTTCAATATGAGTGACTATGAACTTTTTAAAAATCTTCTCAGTGGAAACTTTAGAAAAGAGTGCAGACTTTGACATATCTCAAACCTGATATTTTCCCTGTTGGAAGTATGTTGTTCCACTTTTCTGGGTTCCTGAGAGTGTGTTCTTCATGTTGGGATGCAACAAGTCCTCAGCAGAAGTTTTGAATCTTCCAGAACTGGTGGAGAGAAATGTGAAGAAAAAAAGTTGTGAAGACTGATGGTGTTTATGTTTGTTTTTAAAAGATGCTGCGATGATGCTTCTGAGGAGGGAACCATGGCGATCATGGAATTCCTATGGGCTGTGGCCAGAAAGCTAGGAATCCTCTCACGGAACTGCAAACTTAACCTGAAAGTCCTGCAGCTCGGAATCATAGTTTAAGAGTAATTATTGAGCCTGAATATCACAGCACCTCTGAGCAAAGAAAGATAAAAAAAAACCTCATCTTATGAGGAAGTGGGGCTGAACCTGTTGTTGGGCAGGACACCTGCTTTTCAAGACTGTGATAGCTGATCACAGGAAAAACCCACACACAGTCACATGTGAAAGTGCTCCTAAATATGACAGATCTTAAGCCTTTACTTTGAAATAACTGGCCTCTCTGTACCATAATCACTTACAGACGCACATACAAGTAGTGTCCATTTTACTTGTGGTCTTGTTCACATGTAAACACGACACATTCGGATGAAACTTTGTCACTTCCTGTTTAGATTTAGCCAATAACGCAGGGTTGGGACTTAAAAATCCAGACTTCTTAGTGAGGGTTAGGAAATGATCATGGTTAGGGGTCAAATGTAATCTTTTGACAGGGAGTTGGTACCTTATTTGGATAAAGGACAGTCTTTGAGGAAGTCGGACTTGAAAAAGTCAAGTGCCTTTGTACGACAGCCTTCGTTTGAAGACTGACGCTCCAAAGCTGACGCTTCCAACAACAGGAGTTGCTTTGTACTGATTCACTAATTGCTGATTGTCTGCAGGAGTGCAGACCCCTCCCACAGATTAAAAGACAAGTGGCCACTCAGGGCTGAAGCTAGTTTCAAAGGGGCTGTTATCAAACAGTGAAAAGAAGCCTCCGGCAAATTTACTTTTAGCAGTCAAAAATCTAGCAGAAATCAAGCAAAAAGCAAAATGGTACACAAGATAAATGTAGCTTACGAATTCTGGATGAATCAAGACGCACATACAAGTAGTGTCCATTTTACTTGTGGTCTTGTTCACATGTAAACACGACACATTCGGATGAAACTTTGTCACTTCCTGTTTAGATTTAGCCAATAACGCAGGGTTGGGACTTTCAAATCCAGACTTCTTAGTGAGGGTTAGGAAATGATCATGGTTAGGGGTCAAATGTAATCTTTTGACAGGGAGTTGGTACCTTATTTGGATAAAGGACAGTCTTTGAGTTAGGATTCAATTCAATTCAAACAAGAAAGAATACCTTTCTGTTTGTACATGAAATGTGCTATATATAAAAACAAAAAATAATCCCAAATTGAAAAAGATAACATTACAGTGATTGCTTTTCCACAATTTACATATTACCTTTACATGTGACTATGGCTACGGCTACACGAAAACGAAACGAGGTTTTTTTTGAAAACGGGTACGAAAATTCTTGCGACCACACGGAAACGCGCTGCTGGTCCAGACGAAAACGATGAAACGATGCAGTACACACGCCACTGTGTCACGCCACGCTGTGAGACAATAGAGAAGTGTTAAAATTGGCTCACAGCGTCAACGTGTGACTGACGCAAAAACGTTTTAGCTGTAACAATGGAAACGAAACGAGGCCGTTTTCAAACTTTCCCACTCTGGAACCCGTTCTCAAAAACTATCGTTTTGGGGTAGTGGGAACGCCGGCTCCGTGTGGCCGCGACAGCGAAACGATAAGAAAAAGTATCGTTTACAGTGAAAAACGTTTTCGCGTAGCCGCAGCCTATGTGTCCCAGCAGGAAGCTGAGGACTTCTGTCCTGTGAATAGTTTTATCAGCTGTATAGATAAATATATATGATTTAATGTTCAACTCTTCATACCCATTTCTATGTGTAACTATAAAAAAATGACCCTGTTCTACACTTTGTCCAATTTGAGAAGAGCTAATGTTTGGATGTGGTTTTTTCTTTTGAAATGAGTTTAAACCTGACTTCAGCATACTTTGCCTTTAAGCTGAAGGTGGGAAGTGTTTATTTCAGAGGTTTTTGGTCATTTCAATATGACTGACTATGAACTTTTTAAAAATCTTCTCAGTGGAAACTTTAGAAAAGAGTGCAGACTTTGACATATCTCAAACCTGATATTTCCCCTGTTGGAAGTATGTTGTTCCACTTTTCTGGGTTCCTGAGAGTGTGTTCTTCATGTTGGGATGCAACAAGTCCTCAGCAGAAGTTTTGAATCTTCCAGAACTGGTGGAGAGAAATGTGAAGAAAAAAAGTTGTGAAGACTGATGGTGTTTATGTTTGTTTTTAAATCATGCTGCGATGATGCTTCTGAGGAGGGAACCATGGCGATCATGGAATTCCTATGGGCTGTGGCCAGAAAGCTAAGAATCCTCTCACAGAACTGCAAACTTAACCTGAAAGTCCTGCAGCTCGGAATCATAGTTGAAGAGTAATTATTGAGCCTGAATATCACAGCACCTCTGAGCAAAGAAAGATAAAAAAAAACCTCATCTTATGAGGAAGTGGGGCTGAACCTGTTGTTGGGCAGGACACCTGCTTTTCAAGACTGTGATAGCTGATCACAGGAAAAACCCACACACAGTCACATGTGAAAGTGCTCCTAAATATGACAGATCTTAAGCCTTTACTTTGAAATAACTGGCCTCTCTGTACCATAATCACTTACAGACGCACATACAAGTAGTGTCCATTGTACTTGTGGTCTTGTTCACATGTAAACACGACACATTCGGATGAAACTTTGTCACTTCCTGTTTAGATTTAGCCAATAACGCAGGGTTGGGACTTTAAAAATCCAGACTTCTTAGTGAGGGTTAGGAAATGATCATGGTTAGGGGTCAAATGTAATCTTTTGACAGGGAGTTGGTACCTTATTTGGATAAAGGACAGTCTTTGAGGAAGTCGGACTTGAAAAAGTCAAGTGCCTTTGTACGACAGCCTTCGTTTGAAGACTGACGCTCCAAAGCTGACGCTTCCAACAACAGGAGTTGCTTTGTACTGATTCACTAATTGCTGATTGTCTGCAGGAGTGCAGACCCCTCCCACAGATTAAAAGACAAGTGGCCACTCAGGGCTGAAGCTAGTTTCAAAGGGGCTGTTATCAAACAGTGAAAAGAAGCCTCCGGCAAATTTACTTTTAGCAGTCAAAAATCTAGCAGAAATCAAGCAAAAAGCAAAATGGTACACAAGATAAATGTAGCTTACGAATTCTGGATGAATCAAGACGCACATACAAGTAGTGTCCATTTTACTTGTGGTCTTGTTCACATGTAAACACGACACATTCGGATGAAACTTTGTCACTTCCTGTTTAGATTTAGCCAATAACGCAGGGTTGGGACTTTCAAATCCAGACTTCTTAGTGAGGGTTAGGAAATGATCATGGTTAGGGGTCAAATGTAATCTTTTGACAGGGAGTTGGTACCTTATTTGGATAAAGGACAGTCTTTGATTAAGGATTCAATTCAATTCAAACAAGAAAGAATACCTTTCTGTTTGTACATGAAATGTGCTATATATAAAAACAAAAAATAATCCCAAATTGAAAAAGATAACATTACAGTGATTGCTTTTCCACAATTTACATATTACCTTTACATGTGACTATGGCTACGGCTACACGAAAACGAAACAAGGTTTTTTTTGAAAACGGGTACGAAAATTCTTGCGACCACACGGAAACGCGCTGCTGGTCCAGACGAAAACGATGAAACGATGCAGTACACACGCCACTGTGTCACGCCACGCTGTGAGACAATAGAGAAGTGTTAAAATTGGCTCACAGCGTCAACGTGTGACTGACGCAAAAACGTTTTAGCTGTAACAATGGAAACGAAACGAGGCCGTTTTCAAACTTTCCCACTCTGGAACCCGTTCTCAAAAACTATCGTTTTGGGGTAGTGGGAACGCCGGCTCCGTGTGGCCACGACAGCGAAACGATAAGAAAAAGTATCGTTTACAGTGAAAAACGTTTTCGCGTAGCCGCAGCCTATGTGTCCCAGCAGGAAGCTGAGGACTTCTGTCCTGTGAATAGTTTTATCAGCTGTATAGATAAATATATATGATTTAATGTTCAACTCTTCATACCCATTTCTATGTGTAACTATAAAAAAATGACCCTGTTCTACACTTTGTCCAATTTGAGAAGAGCTAATGTTTGGATGTGGTTTTTTCTTTTGAAATGAGTTTAAACCTGACTTCAGCATACTTTGCCTTTAAGCTGAAGGTGGGAAGTGTTTATTTCAGAGGTTTTTGGTCATTTCAATATGAGTGACTATGAACTTTTTAAAAATCTTCTCAGTGGAAACTTTAGAAAAGAGTGCAGACTTTGACATATCTCAAACCTGATATTTTCCCTGTTGGAAGTATGTTGTTCCACTTTTCTGGGTTCCTGAGAGTGTGTTCTTCATGTTGGGATGCAACAAGTCCTCAGCAGAAGTTTTGAATCTTCCAGAACTGGTGGAGAGAAATGTGAAGAAAAAAAGTTGTGAAGACTGATGGTGTTTATGTTTGTTTTTAAATCATGCTGCGATGATGCTTCTGAGGAGGGAACCATGGCGATCATGGAATTCCTATGGGCTGTGGCCAGAAAGCTAAGAATCCTCTCACAGAACTGCAAACTTAACCTGAAAGTCCTGCAGCTCGGAATCATAGTTGAAGAGTAATTATTGAGCCTGAATATCACAGCACCTCTGAGCAAAGAAAGATAAAAAAAACCCTCATCTTATGAGGAAGTGGGGCTGAACCTGTTGTTGGGCAGGACACCTGCTTTTCAAGACTGTGATAGCTGATCACAGGAAAAACCCACACACAGTCACATGTGAAAGTGCTCCTAAATATGACAGATCTTAAGCCTTTACTTTGAAATAACTGGCCTCTCTGTACCATAATCACTTACAGACGCACATACAAGTAGTGTCCATTTTACTTGTGGTCTTGTTCACATGTAAACACGACACATTCGGATGAAACTTTGTCACTTCCTGTTTAGATTTAGCCAATAACGCAGGGTTGGGACTTTAAAAATCCAGACTTCTTAGTGAGGGTTAGGAAATGATCATGGTTAGGGGTCAAATGTAATCTTTTGACAGGGAGTTGGTACCTTATTTGGATAAAGGACAGTCTTTGAGGAAGTCGGACTTGAAAAAGTCAAGTGCCTTTGTACGACAGCCTTCGTTTGAAGACTGACGCTCCAAAGCTGACGCTTCCAACAACAGGAGTTGCTTTGTACTGATTCACTAATTGCTGATTGTCTGCAGGAGTGCAGACCCCTCCCACAGATTAAAAGACAAGTGGCCACTCAGGGCTGAAGCTAGTTTCAAAGGGGCTGTTATCAAACAGTGAAAAGAAGCCTCCGGCAAATTTACTTTTAGCAGTCAAAAATCTAGCAGAAATCAAGCAAAAAGCAAAATGGTACACAAGATAAATGTAGCTTACGAATTCTGGATGAATCAAGACGCACATACAAGTAGTGTCCATTTTACTTGTGGTCTTGTTCACATGTAAACACGACACATTCGGATGAAACTTTGTCACTTCCTGTTTAGATTTAGCCAATAACGCAGGGTTGGGACTTTAAAAATCCAGACTTCTTAGTGAGGGTTAGGAAATGATCATGGTTAGGGGTCAAATGTAATCTTTTGACAGGGAGTTGGTACCTTATTTGGATAAAGGACAGTCTTTGAGTTAGGATTCAATTCAATTCAAACAAGAAAGAATACCTTTCTGTTTGTACATGAAATGTGCTATATATAAAAACAAAAAATAATCCCAAATTGAAAAAGATAACATTACAGTGATTGCTTTTCCACAATTTACATATTACCTTTACATGTGACTATGTGTCCCAGCAGGAAGCTGAGGACTTCTGTCCTGTGAATAGTTTTATCAGCTGTATAGATAAATATATATGATTTAATGTTCAACTCTTCATACCCATTTCTATGTGTAACTATAAAAAAATGACCCTGTTCTACACTTTGTCCAATTTGAGAAGAGCTAATGTTTGGATGTGGTTTTTTCTTTTGAAATGAGTTTAAACCTGACTTCAGCATACTTTGCCTTTAAGCTGAAGGTGGGAAGTGTTTATTTCAGAGGTTTTTGGTCATTTCAATATGAGTGACTATGAACTTTTTAAAAATCTTCTCAGTGGAAACTTTAGAAAAGAGTGCAGACTTTGACATATCTCAAACCTGATATTTTCCCTGTTGGAAGTATGTTGTTCCACTTTTCTGGGTTCCTGAGAGTGTGTTCTTCATGTTGGGATGCAACAAGTCCTCAGCAGAAGTTTTGAATCTTCCAGAACTGCTGGAGAGAAATGTGAAGAAAAAAAAGTTGTGAAGACTGATGGTGTTTATGTTTGTTTTTAAATCATGCTGCGATGATGCTTCTGAGGAGGGAACCATGGCAATCATGGAATTCCTATGGGCTGTGGCCAGAAAGCTAGGAATCCTCTCACGGAACTGCAAACTTAACCTGAAAGTCCTGCAGCTCGGAATCATAGTTGAAGAGTAATTATTGAGCCTGAATATCACAGCACCTCTGAGCAAAGAAAGATAAAAAAAAAACTCATCTTATGAGGAAGTGGGGCTGAACCTGTTGTTGGGCAGGACACCTGCTTTTCAAGACTGTGATAGCTGATCACAGGAAAAACCCACACACAGTAACATGTGAAAGTGCTCCTAAATATGACAGATCTTAAGCCTTTACTTTGAAATAACTGGCCTCTCTGTACCATAATCACTTACAGACGCACATACAAGTAGTGTCCATTTTACTTGTGGTCTTGTTCACATGTAAACACGACACATTCGGATGAAACTTTGTCACTTCCTGTTTAGATTTAGCCAATAACGCAAGGTTGGGACTTTCAAATCCAGACTTCTTAGTGAGGGTTAGGAAATGATCATGGTTAGGGGTCAAATGTAATCTTTTGACAGGGAGTTGGTACCTTATTTGGATAAAGGACAGTCTTTGAGTTAGGATTCAATTCAATTCAAACAAGAAAGAATACCTTTCTGTTTGTACATGAAATGTGCTATATATAAAAACAAAAAATAATCCCAAATTGAAAAAGATAACATTACAGTGATTGCTTTTCCACAATTTACATATTACCTTTACATGTGACTATGTGTCCCAGCAGGAAGCTGAGGACTTCTGTCCTGTGAATAGTTTTATCAGCTGTATAGATAAATATATATGATTTAATGTTCAACTCTTCATACCCATTTCTATGTGTAACTATAAAAAAATGACCCTGTTCTACACTTTGTCCAATTTGAGAAGAGCTAATGTTTGGATGTGGTTTTTTCTTTTGAAATGAGTTTAAACCTGACTTCAGCATACTTTGCCTTTAAGCTGAAGGTGGGAAGTGTTTATTTCAGAGGTTTTTGGTCATTTCAATATGAGTGACTATGAACTTTTTAAAAATCTTCTCAGTGGAAACTTTAGAAAAGAGTGCAGACTTTGACATATCTCAAACCTGATATTTTCCCTGTTGGAAGTATGTTGTTCCACTTTTCTGGGTTCCTGAGAGTGTGTTCTTCATGTTGGGATGCAACAAGTCCTCAGCAGAAGTTTTGAATCTTCCAGAACTGCTGGAGAGAAATGTGAAGAAAAAAAGTTGTGAAGACTGATGGTGTTTATGTTTGTTTTTAAATCATGCTGCGATGATGCTTCTGAGGAGGGAACCATGGCGATCATGGAATTCCTATGGGCTGTGGCCAGAAAGCTAGGAATCCTCTCACGGAACTGCAAACTTAACCTGAAAGTCCTGCAGCTCGGAATCATAGTTGAAGAGTAATTATTGAGCCTGAATATCACAGCACCTCTGAGCAAAGAAAGATAAAAAAAAAACCTCATCTTATGAAGAAGTGGGGCTGAACCTGTTGTTGGGCAGGACACCTGCTTTTCAAGACAGTGATAGCTGATCACAGGAAAAACCCACACACAGTCACATTTGAAAGTGCTCCTAAATATGACAGATCTTAAGCCTTTACTTTGAAATAACTGGCCTCTCTGTACCATAATCACTTACAGACGCACATACAAGTAGTGTCCATTTTACTTGTGGTCTTGTTCACATGTAAACACGACACATTCGGATGAAACTTTGTCACTTCCTGTTTAGATTTAGCCAATAACGCAGGGTTGGGACTTAAAACTCCAGACTTCTTAGTGAGGGTTAGGAAATGATCATGGTTAGGGGTCAAATGTAATCTTTTGACAGGGAGTTGGTACCTTATTTGGATAAAGGACAGTCTTTGAGGAAGTCGGACTTGAAAAAGTCAAGTGCCTTTGTACGACAGCCTTCGTTTGAAGACTGACGCTCCAAAGCTGACGCTTCCAACAACAGGAGTTGCTTTGTACTGATTCACTAATTGCTGATTGTCTGCAGGAGTGCAGACCCCTCCCACAGATTAAAAGACAAGTGGCCACTCAGGGCTGAAGCTAGTTTCAAAGGGGCTGTTATCAAACAGTGAAAAGAAGCCTCCGGCAAATTTACTTTTAGCAGTCAAAAATCTAGCAGAAATCAAGCAAAAAGCAAAATGGTACACAAGATAAATGTAGCTTACGAATTCTGGATGAATCAAGACGCACATACAAGTAGTGTCCATTTTACTTGTGGTCTTGTTCACATGTAAACACGACACATTCGGATGAAACTTTGTCACTTCCTGTTTAGATTTAGCCAATAACGCAGGGTTGGGACTTTAAAAATCCAGACTTCTTAGTGAGGGTTAGGAAATGATCATGGTTAGGGGTCAAATGTAATCTTTTGACAGGGAGTTGGTACCTTATTTGGATAAAGGACAGTCTTTGAGTTAGGATTCAATTCAATTCAAACAAGAAAGAATACCTTTCTGTTTGTACATGAAATGTGCTATATATAAAAACAAAAAATAATCCCAAATTGAAAAAGATAACATTACAGTGATTGCTTTTCCACAATTTACATATTACCTTTACATGTGACTATGTGTCCCAGCAGGAAGCTGAGGACTTCTGTCCTGTGAATAGTTTTATCAGCTGTATAGATAAATATATATGATTTAATGTTCAACTCTTCATACCCATTTCTATGTGTAACTATAAAAAAATGACCCTGTTCTACACTTTGTCCAATTTGAGAAGAGCTAATGTTTGGATGTGGTTTTTTCTTTTGAAATGAGTTTAAACCTGACTTCAGCATACTTTGCCTTTAAGCTGAAGGTGGGAAGTGTTTATTTCAGAGGTTTTTGGTCATTTCAATATGAGTGACTATGAACTTTTTAAAAATCTTCTCAGTGGAAACTTTAGAAAAGAGTGCAGACTTTGACATATCTCAAACCTGATATTTTCCCTGTTGGAAGTATGTTGTTCCACTTTTCTGGGTTCCTGAGAGTGTGTTCTTCATGTTGGGATGCAACAAGTCCTCAGCAGAAGTTTTGAATCTTCCAGAACTGCTGGAGAGAAATGTGAAGAAAAAAAGTTGTGAAGACTGATGGTGTTTATGTTTGTTTTTAAATCATGCTGCGATGATGCTTCTGAGGAGGGAACCATGGCGATCATGGAATTCCTATGGGCTGTGGCCAGAAAGCTAGGAATCCTCTCACGGAACTGCAAACTTAACCTGAAAGTCCTGCAGCTCGGAATCATAGTTGAAGAGTAATTATTGAGCCTGAATATCACAGCACCTCTGAGCAAAGAAAGATAAAAAAAAACCTCATCTTATGAGGAAGTGGGGCTGAACCTGTTGTTGGGCAGGACACCTGCTTTTCAAGACTGTGATAGCTGATCACAGGAAAAACCCACACACAGTCACATGTGAAAGTGCTCCTAAATATGACAGATCTTAAGCCTTTACTTTGAAATAACTGGCCTCTCTGTACCATAATCACTTACAGACGCACATACAAGTAGTGTCCATTTTACTTGTGGTCTTGTTCACATGTAAACACGACACATTCGGATGAAACTTTGTCACTTCCTGTTTAGATTTAGCCAATAACGCAGGGTTGGGACTTTCAAATCCAGACTTCTTAGTGAGGGTTAGGAAATGATCATGGTTAGGGGTCAAATGTAATCTTTTGACAGGGAGTTGGTACGTTATTTGGATAAAGGACAGTCTTTGAGTTAGGATTCAATTCAATTCAAACAAGAAAGAATACCTTTCTGTTTGTACATGAAATGTGCTATATATAAAAACAAAAAATAATCCCAAATTGAAAAAGATAACATTACAGTGATTGCTTTTCCACAATTTACATATTACCTTTACATGTGACTATGTGTCCCAGCAGGAAGCTGAGGACTTCTGTCCTGTGAATAGTTTTATCAGCTGTATAGATAAATATATATGATTTAATGTTCAACTCTTCATACCCATTTCTATGTGTAACTATAAAAAAATGACCCTGTTCTACACTTTGTCCAATTTGAGAAGAGCTAATGTTTGGATGTGGTTTTTTCTTTTGAAATGAGTTTAAACCTGACTTAAGCATACTTTGCCTTTAGCATACTTTGCCTTTAAGCTGAAGGTGGGAAGTGTTTATTTCAGAGGTTTTTGGTCATTTCAATATGAGTGACTATGAACTTTTTAAAAATCTTCTCAGTGGAAACTTTAGAAAAGAGTGCAGACTTTGACATATCTCAAACCTGATATTTTCCCTGTTGGAAGTATGTTGTTCCACTTTTCTGGGTTCCTGAGAGTGTGTTCTTCATGTTGGGATGCAACAAGTCCTCAGCAGAAGTTTTGAATCTTCCAGAACTGCTGGAGAGAAATGTGAAGAAAAAAAGTTGTGAAGACTGATGGTGTTTATGTTTGTTTTTAAATCATGCTGCGATGATGCTTCTGAGGAGGGAACCATGGCGATCATGGAATTCCTATGGGCTGTGGCCAGAAAGCTAGGAATCCTCTCACGGAACTGCAAACTTAACCTGAAAGTCCTGCAGCTCGGAATCATAGTTGAAGAGTAATTATTGAGCCTGAAAATCACAGCACCTCTGAGCAAAGAAAGATAAAAAAAAAACCTCATCTTATGAAGAAGTGGGGCTGAACCTGTTGTTGGGCAGGACACCTGCTTTTCAAGACAGTGATAGCTGATCACAGGAAAAACCCACACACAGTCACATTTGAAAGTGCTCCTAAATATGACAGATCTTAAGCCTTTACTTTGAAATAACTGGCCTCTCTGTACCATAATCACTTACAGACGCACATACAAGTAGTGTCCATTTTACTTGTGGTCTTGTTCACATGTAAACACGACACATTAGGATGAAACTTTGTCACTTCCTGTTTAGATTTAGCCAATAACGCAGGGTTGGGACTTAAAACTCCAGACTTCTTAGTGAGGGTTAGGAAATGATCATGGTTAGGGGTCAAATGTAATCTTTTGACAGGGAGTTGGTACCTTATTTGGATAAAGGACAGTCTTTGAGGAAGTCGGACTTGAAAAAGTCAAGTGCCTTTGTACGACAGCCTTCGTTTGAAGACTGACGCTCCAAAGCTGACGCTTCCAACAACAGGAGTTGCTTTGTACTGATTCACTAATTGCTGATTGTCTGCAGGAGTGCAGACCCCTCCCACAGATTAAAAGACAAGTGGCCACTCAGGGCTGAAGCTAGTTTCAAAGGGGCTGTTATCAAACAGTGAAAAGAAGCCTCCGGCAAATTTACTTTTAGCAGTCAAAAATCTAGCAGAAATCAAGCAAAAAGCAAAATGGTACACAAGATAAATGTAGCTTACGAATTCTGGATGAATCAAGACGCACATACAAGTAGTGTCCATTTTACTTGTGGTCTTGTTCACATGTAAACACGACACATTCGGATGAAACTTTGTCACTTCCTGTTTAGATTTAGCCAATAACGCAGGGTTGGGACTTTAAAAATCCAGACTTCTTAGTGAGGGTTAGGAAATGATCATGGTTAGGGGTCAAATGTAATCTTTTGACAGGGAGTTGGTACCTTATTTGGATAAAGGACAGTCTTTGAGTTAGGATTCAATTCAATTCAAACAAGAAAGAATACCTTTCTGTTTGTACATGAAATGTGCTATATATAAAAACAAAAAATAATCCCAAATTGAAAAAGATAACATTACAGTGATTGCTTTTCCACAATTTACATATTACCTTTACATGTGACTATGTGTCCCAGCAGGAAGCTGAGGACTTCTGTCCTGTGAATAGTTTTATCAGCTGTATAGATAAATATATATGATTTAATGTTCAACTCTTCATACCCATTTCTATGTGTAACTATAAAAAAATGACCCTGTTCTACACTTTGTCCAATTTGAGAAGAGCTAATGTTTGGATGTGGTTTTTTCTTTTGAAATGAGTTTAAACCTGACTTCAGCATACTTTGCCTTTAAGCTGAAGGTGGGAAGTGTTTATTTCAGAGGTTTTTGGTCATTTCAATATGAGTGACTATGAACTTTTTAAAAATCTTCTCAGTGGAAACTTTAGAAAAGAGTGCAGACTTTGACATATCTCAAACCTGATATTTTCCCTGTTGGAAGTATGTTGTTCCACTTTTCTGGGTTCCTGAGAGTGTGTTCTTCATGTTGGGATGCAACAAGTCCTCAGCAGAAGTTTTGAATCTTCCAGAACTGCTGGAGAGAAATGTGAAGAAAAAAAGTTGTGAAGACTGATGGTGTTTATGTTTGTTTTTAAATCATGCTGCGATGATGCTTCTGAGGAGGGAACCATGGCGATCATGGAATTCCTATGGGCTGTGGCCAGAAAGCTAGGAATCCTCTCACGGAACTGCAAACTTAACCTGAAAGTCCTGCAGCTCGGAATCATAGTTGAAGAGTAATTATTGAGCCTGAATATCACAGCACCTCTGAGCAAAGAAAGATAAAAAAAAACCTCATCTTATGAGGAAGTGGGGCTGAACCTGTTGTTGGGCAGGACACCTGCTTTTCAAGACTGTGATAGCTGATCACAGGAAAAACCCACACACAGTCACATGTGAAAGTGCTCCTAAATATGACAGATCTTAAGCCTTTACTTTGAAATAACTGGCCTCTCTGTACCATAATCACTTACAGACGCACATACAAGTAGTGTCCATTTTACTTGTGGTCTTGTTCACATGTAAACACGACACATTCGGATGAAACTTTGTCACTTCCTGTTTAGATTTAGCCAATAACGCAGGGTTGGGACTTTCAAATCCAGACTTCTTAGTGAGGGTTAGGAAATGATCATGGTTAGGGGTCAAATGTAATCTTTTGACAGGGAGTTGGTACGTTATTTGGATAAAGGACAGTCTTTGAGTTAGGATTCAATTCAATTCAAACAAGAAAGAATACCTTTCTGTTTGTACATGAAATGTGCTATATATAAAAACAAAAAATAATCCCAAATTGAAAAAGATAACATTACAGTGATTGCTTTTCCACAATTTACATATTACCTTTACATGTGACTATGTGTCCCAGCAGGAAGCTGAGGACTTCTGTCCTGTGAATAGTTTTATCAGCTGTATAGATAAATATATATGATTTAATGTTCAACTCTTCATACCCATTTCTATGTGTAACTATAAAAAAATGACCCTGTTCTACACTTTGTCCAATTTGAGAAGAGCTAATGTTTGGATGTGGTTTTTTCTTTTGAAATGAGTTTAAACCTGACTTCAGCATACTTTGCCTTTAGCATACTTTGCCTTTAAGCTGAAGGTGGGAAGTGTTTATTTCAGAGGTTTTTGGTCATTTCAATATGAGTGACTATGAACTTTTTAAAAATCTTCTCAGTGGAAACTTTAGAAAAGAGTGCAGACTTTGACATATCTCAAACCTGATATTTTCCCTGTTGGAAGTATGTTGTTCCACTTTTCTGGGTTCCTGAGAGTGTGTTCTTCATGTTGGGATGCAACAAGTCCTCAGCAGAAGTTTTGAATCTTCCAGAACTGCTGGAGAGAAATGTGAAGAAAAAAAGTTGTGAAGACTGATGGTGTTTATGTTTGTTTTTAAATCATGCTGCGATGATGCTTCTGAGGAGGGAACCATGGCGATCATGGAATTCCTATGGGCTGTGGCCAGAAAGCTAGGAATCCTCTCACGGAACTGCAAACTTAACCTGAAAGTCCTGCAGCTCGGAATCATAGTTGAAGAGTAATTATTGAGCCTGAATATCACAGCACCTCTGAGCAAAGAAAGATAAAAAAAAAACCTCATCTTATGAAGAAGTGGGGCTGAACCTGTTGTTGGGCAGGACACCTGCTTTTCAAGACAGTGATAGCTGATCACAGGAAAAACCCACACACAGTCACATTTGAAAGTGCTCCTAAATATGACAGATCTTAAGCCTTTACTTTGAAATAACTGGCCTCTCTGTACCATAATCACTTACAGACGCACATACAAGTAGTGTCCATTTTACTTGTGGTCTTGTTCACATGTAAACACGACACATTCGGATGAAACTTTGTCACTTCCTGTTTAGATTTAGCCAATAACGCAGGGTTGGGACTTAAAACTCCAGACTTCTTAGTGAGGGTTAGGAAATGATCATGGTTAGGGGTCAAATGTAATCTTTTGACAGGGAGTTGGTACCTTATTTGGATAAAGGACAGTCTTTGAGGAAGTCGGACTTGAAAAAGTCAAGTGCCTTTGTACGACAGCCTTCGTTTGAAGACTGACGCTCCAAAGCTGACGCTTCCAACAACAGGAGTTGCTTTGTACTGATTCACTAATTGCTGATTGTCTGCAGGAGTGCAGACCCCTCCCACAGATTAAAAGACAAGTGGCCACTCAGGGCTGAAGCTAGTTTCAAAGGGGCTGTTATCAAACAGTGAAAAGAAGCCTCCGGCAAATTTACTTTTAGCAGTCAAAAATCTAGCAGAAATCAAGCAAAAAGCAAAATGGTACACAAGATAAATGTAGCTTACGAATTCTGGATGAATCAAGACGCACATACAAGTAGTGTCCATTTTACTTGTGGTCTTGTTCACATGTAAACACGACACATTCGGATGAAACTTTGTCACTTCCTGTTTAGATTTAGCCAATAACGCAGGGTTGGGACTTTAAAAATCCAGACTTCTTAGTGAGGGTTAGGAAATGATCATGGTTAGGGGTCAAATGTAATCTTTTGACAGGGAGTTGGTACCTTATTTGGATAAAGGACAGTCTTTGAGTTAGGATTCAATTCAATTCAAACAAGAAAGAATACCTTTCTGTTTGTACATGAAATGTGCTATATATAAAAACAAAAAATAATCCCAAATTGAAAAAGATAACATTACAGTGATTGCTTTTCCACAATTTACATATTACCTTTACATGTGACTATGTGTCCCAGCAGGAAGCTGAGGACTTCTGTCCTGTGAATAGTTTTATCAGCTGTATAGATAAATATATATGATTTAATGTTCAACTCTTCATACCCATTTCTATGTGTAACTATAAAAAAATGACCCTGTTCTACACTTTGTCCAATTTGAGAAGAGCTAATGTTTGGATGTGGTTTTTTCTTTTGAAATGAGTTTAAACCTGACTTCAGCATACTTTGCCTTTAAGCTGAAGGTGGGAAGTGTTTATTTCAGAGGTTTTTGGTCATTTCAATATGAGTGACTATGAACTTTTTAAAAATCTTCTCAGTGGAAACTTTAGAAAAGAGTGCAGACTTTGACATATCTCAAACCTGATATTTTCCCTGTTGGAAGTATGTTGTTCCACTTTTCTGGGTTCCTGAGAGTGTGTTCTTCATGTTGGGATGCAACAAGTCCTCAGCAGAAGTTTTGAATCTTCCAGAACTGCTGGAGAGAAATGTGAAGAAAAAAAAGTTGTGAAGACTGATGGTGTTTATGTTTGTTTTTAAATCATGCTGCGATGATGCTTCTGAGGAGGGAACCATGGCGATCATGGAATTCCTATGGGCTGTGGCCAGAAAGCTAGGAATCCTCTCACAGAACTGCAAACTTAACCTGAAAGTCCTGCAGCTCGGAATCATAGTTTAAGAGTAATTATTGAGCCTGAATATCACAGCACCTCTGAGCAAAGAAAGATAAAAAAAACCTCATCTTATGAGGAAGTGGGGCTGAACCTGTTGTTGGGCAGGACACCTGCTTTTCAAGACCGTGATAGCTGATCACAGGAAAAACCCACACACAGTCACATGTGAAAGTGCTCCTGAATATGACAGATCTTAAGCCTTTACTTTGAAATAACTGGCCTCTCTGTACCATAATCACTTACAGACGCACATACAAGTAGTGTCCATTTTACTTGTGGTCTTGTTCACATGTAAACACGACACATTCGGATGAAACTTTGTCACTTCCTGTTTAGATTTAGCCAATAACGCAGGGTTGGGACTTTAAAAATCCAGACTTCTTAGTGAGGGTTAGGAAATGATCATGGTTAGGGGTCAAATGTAATCTTTTGACAGGGAGTTGGTACCTTATTTGGATAAAGGACAGTCTTTGAGTTAGGATTCAATTCAATTCAAACAAGAAAGAATACCTTTCTGTTTGTACATGAAATGTGCTATATATAAAAACAAAAAATAATCCCAAATTGAAAAAGATAACATTACAGTGATTGCTTTTCCACAATTTACATATTACCTTTACATGTGACTATGTGTCCCAGCAGGAAGCTGAGGACTTCTGTCCTGTGAATAGTTTTATCAGCTGTATAGATAAATATATATGATTTAATGTTCAACTCTTCATACCCATTTCTATGTGTAACTATAAAAAAATGACCCTGTTCTACACTTTGTCCAATTTGAGAAGAGCTAATGTTTGGATGTGGTTTTTTCTTTTGAAATGAGTTTAAACCTGACTTCAGCATACTTTGCCTTTAAGCTGAAGGTGGGAAGTGTTTATTTCAGAGGTTTTTGGTCATTTCAATATGAGTGACTATGAACTTTTTAAAAATCTTCTCAGTGGAAACTTTAGAAAAGAGTGCAGACTTTGACATATCTCAAACCTGATATTTCCCCTGTTGGAAGTATGTTGTTCCACTTTTCTGGGTTCCTGAAAGTGTTTTCTTCATGTTGGGATGCAACAAGTCCTCAGCAGAAGTTTTGAATCTTCCAGAACTGGTGGAGAGAAATGTGAAGAAAAAAAGTTGTGAAGACTGATGGTGTTTATGTTTGTTTTTAAATCATGCTGCGATGATGCTTCTGAGGAGGGAACCATGGCGATCATGGAATTCCTATGGGCTGTGGCCAGAAAGCTAAGAATCCTCTCACAGAACTGCAAACTTTAACATGAAAGTCCTGCAGCTCGGAATCATAGTTGAAGAGTAATTATTGAGCCTGAATATCACAGCACCTCTGAGCAAAGAAAGATAAAAAAAACCTCATCTTATGAGGAAGTGGGGCTGAACCTGTTGTTGGGCAGGACACCTGCTTTTCAAGACAGTGATAGCTGATCACAGGAAAAACCCACACACAGTCACATTTGAAAGTGCTCCTAAATATGACAGATCTTAAGCCTTTACTTTGAAATAACTGGCCTCTCTGTACCATAATCACTTACAGACGCACATACAAGTAGTGTCCATTTTACTTGTGGTCTTGTTCACATGTAAACACGACACATTAGGATGAAACTTTGTCACTTCCTGTTTAGATTTAGCCAATAACGCAGGGTTGGGACTTAAAACTCCAGACTTCTTAGTGAGGGTTAGGAAATGATCATGGTTAGGGGTCAAATGTAATCTTTTGACAGGGAGTTGGTACGTTATTTGGATAAAGGACAGTCTTTGAATTAGGATTCAATTCAATTCAAACAAGAAAGAATACCTTTCTGTTTGTACATGAAATGTGCTATATATAAAAACAAAAAATAATCCCAAATTGAAAAAGATAACATTACAGTGATTGCTTTTCCACAATTTACATATTACCTTTACATGTGACTATGTGTCCCAGCAGGAAGCTGAGGACTTCTGTCCTGTGAATAGTTTTATCAGCTGTATAGATAAATATATATGATTTAATGTTCAACTCTTCATACCCATTTCTATGTGTAACTATAAAAAAATGACCCTGTTCTACACTTTGTCCAATTTGAGAAGAGCTAATGTTTGGATGTGGTTTTTTCTTTTGAAATGAGTTTAAACCTGACTTCAGCATACTTTGCCTTTAGCATACTTTGCCTTTAAGCTGAAGGTGGGAAGTGTTTATTTCAGAGGTTTTTGGTCATTTCAATATGAGTGACTATGAACTTTTTAAAAATCTTCTCAGTGGAAACTTTAGAAAAGAGTGCAGACTTTGACATATCTCAAACCTGATATTTTCCCTGTTGGAAGTATGTTGTTCCACTTTTCTTGGTTCCTGAGAGTGTGTTCTTCATGTTGGGATGCAACAAGTCCTCAGCAGAAGTTTTGAATCTTCCAGAACTGCTGGAGAGAAATGTGAAGAAAAAAAGTTGTGAAGACTGATGGTGTTTATGTTTGTTTTTAAATCATGCTGCGATGATGCTTCTGAGGAGGGAACCATGGCGATCATGGAATTCCTATGGGCTGTGGCCAGAAAGCTAGGAATCCTCTCACGGAACTGCAAACTTAACCTGAAAGTCCTGCAGCTCGGAATCATAGTTGAAGAGTAATTATTGAGCCTGAATATCACAGCACCTCTGAGCAAAGAAAGATAAAAAAAAAACCTCATCTTATGAAGAAGTGGGGCTGAACCTGTTGTTGGGCAGGACACCTGCTTTTCAAGACAGTGATAGCTGATCACAGGAAAAACCCACACACAGTCACATTTGAAAGTGCTCCTAAATATGACAGATCTTAAGCCTTTACTTTGAAATAACTGGCCTCTCTGTACCATAATCACTTACAGACGCACATACAAGTAGTGTCCATTTTACTTGTGGTCTTGTTCACATGTAAACACGACACATTAGGATGAAACTTTGTCACTTCCTGTTTAGATTTAGCCAATAACGCAGGGTTGGGACTTAAAACTCCAGACTTCTTAGTGAGGGTTAGGAAATGATCATGGTTAGGGGTCAAATGTAATCTTTTGACAGGGAGTTGGTACCTTATTTGGATAAAGGACAGTCTTTGAGGAAGTCGGACTTGAAAAAGTCAAGTGCCTTTGTACGACAGCCTTCGTTTGAAGACTGACGCTCCAAAGCTGACGCTTCCAACAACAGGAGTTGCTTTGTACTGATTCACTAATTGCTGATTGTCTGCAGGAGTGCAGACCCCTCCCACAGATTAAAAGACAAGTGGCCACTCAGGGCTGAAGCTAGTTTCAAAGGGGCTGTTATCAAACAGTGAAAAGAAGCCTCCGGCAAATTTACTTTTAGCAGTCAAAAATCTAGCAGAAATCAAGCAAAAAGCAAAATGGTACACAAGATAAATGTAGCTTACGAATTCTGGATGAATCAAGACGCACATACAAGTAGTGTCCATTTTACTTGTGGTCTTGTTCACATGTAAACACGACACATTCGGATGAAACTTTGTCACTTCCTGTTTAGATTTAGCCAATAACGCAGGGTTGGGACTTTAAAAATCCAGACTTCTTAGTGAGGGTTAGGAAATGATCATGGTTAGGGGTCAAATGTAATCTTTTGACAGGGAGTTGGTACCTTATTTGGATAAAGGACAGTCTTTGAGTTAGGATTCAATTCAATTCAAACAAGAAAGAATACCTTTCTGTTTGTACATGAAATGTGCTATATATAAAAACAAAAAATAATCCCAAATTGAAAAAGATAACATTACAGTGATTGCTTTTCCACAATTTACATATTACCTTTACATGTGACTATGTGTCCCAGCAGGAAGCTGAGGACTTCTGTCCTGTGAATAGTTTTATCAGCTGTATAGATAAATATATATGATTTAATGTTCAACTCTTCATACCCATTTCTATGTGTAACTATAAAAAAATGACCCTGTTCTACACTTTGTCCAATTTGAGAAGAGCTAATGTTTGGATGTGGTTTTTTCTTTTGAAATGAGTTTAAACCTGACTTCAGCATACTTTGCCTTTAAGCTGAAGGTGGGAAGTGTTTATTTCAGAGGTTTTTGGTCATTTCAATATGAGTGACTATGAACTTTTTAAAAATCTTCTCAGTGGAAACTTTAGAAAAGAGTGCAGACTTTGACATATCTCAAACCTGATATTTTCCCTGTTGGAAGTATGTTGTTCCACTTTTCTGGGTTCCTGAGAGTGTGTTCTTCATGTTGGGATGCAACAAGTCCTCAGCAGAAGTTTTGAATCTTCCAGAACTGCTGGAGAGAAATGTGAAGAAAAAAAGTTGTGAAGACTGATGGTGTTTATGTTTGTTTTTAAATCATGCTGCGATGATGCTTCTGAGGAGGGAACCATGGCGATCATGGAATTCCTATGGGCTGTGGCCAGAAAGCTAGGAATCCTCTCACGGAACTGCAAACTTAACCTGAAAGTCCTGCAGCTCGGAATCATAGTTGAAGAGTAATTATTGAGCCTGAATATCACAGCACCTCTGAGCAAAGAAAGATAAAAAAAAACCTCATCTTATGAGGAAGTGGGGCTGAACCTGTTGTTGGGCAGGACACCTGCTTTTCAAGACTGTGATAGCTGATCACAGGAAAAACCCACACACAGTCACATGTGAAAGTGCTCCTAAATATGACAGATCTTAAGCCTTTACTTTGAAATAACTGGCCTCTCTGTACCATAATCACTTACAGACGCACATACAAGTAGTGTCCATTTTACTTGTGGTCTTGTTCACATGTAAACACGACACATTCGGATGAAACTTTGTCACTTCCTGTTTAGATTTAGCCAATAACGCAGGGTTGGGACTTTCAAATCCAGACTTCTTAGTGAGGGTTAGGAAATGATCATGGTTAGGGGTCAAATGTAATCTTTTGACAGGGAGTTGGTACGTTATTTGGATAAAGGACAGTCTTTGAGTTAGGATTCAATTCAATTCAAACAAGAAAGAATACCTTTCTGTTTGTACATGAAATGTGCTATATATAAAAACAAAAAATAATCCCAAATTGAAAAAGATAACATTACAGTGATTGCTTTTCCACAATTTACATATTACCTTTACATGTGACTATGTGTCCCAGCAGGAAGCTGAGGACTTCTGTCCTGTGAATAGTTTTATCAGCTGTATAGATAAATATATATGATTTAATGTTCAACTCTTCATACCCATTTCTATGTGTAACTATAAAAAAATGACCCTGTTCTACACTTTGTCCAATTTGAGAAGAGCTAATGTTTGGATGTGGTTTTTTCTTTTGAAATGAGTTTAAACCTGACTTCAGCATACTTTGCCTTTAGCATACTTTGCCTTTAAGCTGAAGGTGGGAAGTGTTTATTTCAGAGGTTTTTGGTCATTTCAATATGAGTGACTATGAACTTTTTAAAAATCTTCTCAGTGGAAACTTTAGAAAAGAGTGCAGACTTTGACATATCTCAAACCTGATATTTTCCCTGTTGGAAGTATGTTGTTCCACTTTTCTGGGTTCCTGAGAGTGTGTTCTTCATGTTGGGATGCAACAAGTCCTCAGCAGAAGTTTTGAATCTTCCAGAACTGCTGGAGAGAAATGTGAAGAAAAAAAGTTGTGAAGACTGATGGTGTTTATGTTTGTTTTTAAATCATGCTGCGATGATGCTTCTGAGGAGGGAACCATGGCGATCATGGAATTCCTATGGGCTGTGGCCAGAAAGCTAGGAATCCTCTCACGGAACTGCAAACTTAACCTGAAAGTCCTGCAGCTCGGAATCATAGTTGAAGAGTAATTATTGAGCCTGAAAATCACAGCACCTCTGAGCAAAGAAAGATAAAAAAAAAACCTCATCTTATGAAGAAGTGGGGCTGAACCTGTTGTTGGGCAGGACACCTGCTTTTCAAGACAGTGATAGCTGATCACAGGAAAAACCCACACACAGTCACATGTGAAAGTGCTCCTAAATATGACAGATCTTAAGCCTTTACTTTGAAATAACTGGCCTCTCTGTACCATAATCACTTACAGACGCACATACAAGTAGTGTCCATTTTACTTGTGGTCTTGTTCACATGTAAACACGACACATTCGGATGAAACTTTGTCACTTCCTGTTTAGATTTAGCCAATAACGCAGGGTTGGGACTTTAAAAATCCAGACTTCTTAGTGAGGGTTAGGAAATGATCATGGTTAGGGGTCAAATGTAATCTTTTGACAGGGAGTTGGTACCTTATTTGGATAAAGGACAGTCTTTGAGTTAGGATTCAATTCAATTCAAACAAGAAAGAATACCTTTCTGTTTGTACATGAAATGTGCTATATATAAAAACAAAAAATAATCCCAAATTGAAAAAGATAACATTACAGTGATTGCTTTTCCACAATTTACATATTACCTTTACATGTGACTATGTGTCCCAGCAGGAAGCTGAGGACTTCTGTCCTGTGAATAGTTTTATCAGCTGTATAGATAAATATATATGATTTAATGTTCAACTCTTCATACCCATTTCTATGTGTAACTATAAAAAAATGACCCTGTTCTACACTTTGTCCAATTTGAGAAGAGCTAATGTTTGGATGTGGTTTTTTCTTTTGAAATGAGTTTAAACCTGACTTCAGCATACTTTGCCTTTAAGCTGAAGGTGGGAAGTGTTTATTTCAGAGGTTTTTGGTCATTTCAATATGAGTGACTATGAACTTTTTAAAAATCTTCTCAGTGGAAACTTTAGAAAAGAGTGCAGACTTTGACATATCTCAAACCTGATATTTTCCCTGTTGGAAGTATGTTGTTCCACTTTTCTGGGTTCCTGAGAGTGTGTTCTTCATGTTGGGATGCAACAAGTCCTCAGCAGAAGTTTTGAATCTTCCAGAACTGGTGGAGAGAAATGTGAAGAAAAAAAGTTGTGAAGACTGATGGTGTTTATGTTTGTTTTTAAATCATGCTGCGATGATGCTTCTGAGGAGGGAACCATGGCGATCATGGAATTCCTATGGGCTGTGGCCAGAAAGCTAGGAATCCTCTCACAGAACTGCAAACTTAACCTGAAAGTCCTGCAGCTCGGAATCATAGTTTAAGAGGAATTATTGAGCCTGAATATCACAGCACCTCTGAGCAAAGAAAGATAAAAAAAACCTCATCTTATGAGGAAGTGGGGCTGAACCTGTTGTTGGGCAGGACACCTGCTTTTCAAGACCGTGATAGCTGATCACAGGAAAAACCCACACACAGTCACATGTGAAAGTGCTCCTGAATATGACAGATCTTAAGCCTTTACTTTGAAATAACTGGCCTCTCTGTACCATAATCACTTACAGATGCACATACAAGTAGTGTCCATTTTACTTGTGGTCTTGTTCACATGTAAACACGACACATTCGGATGAAACTTTGTCACTTCCTGTTTAGATTTAGCCAATAACGCAGGGTTGGGACTTTAAAAATCCAGACTTCTTAGTGAGGGTTAGGAAATGATCATGGTTAGGGGTCAAATGTAATCTTTTGACAGGGAGTTGGTACCTTATTTGGATAAAGGACAGTCTTTGAGTTAGGATTCAATTCAATTCAAACAAGAAAGAATACCTTTCTGTTTGTACATGAAATGTGCTATATATAAAAACAAAAAATAATCCCAAATTGAAAAAGATAACATTACAGTGATTGCTTTTCCACAATTTACATATTACCTTTACATGTGACTATGTGTCCCAGCAGGAAGCTGAGGACTTCTGTCCTGTGAATAGTTTTATCAGCTGTATAGATAAATATATATGATTTAATGTTCAACTCTTCATACCCATTTCTATGTGTAACTATAAAAAAATGACCCTGTTCTACACTTTGTCCAATTTGAGAAGAGCTAATGTTTGGATGTGGTTTTTTCTTTTGAAATGAGTTTAAACCTGACTTCAGCATACTTTGCCTTTAGCATACTTTGCCTTTAAGCTGAAGGTGGGAAGTGTTTATTTCAGAGGTTTTTGGTCATTTCAATATGAGTGACTATGAACTTTTTAAAAATCTTCTCAGTGGAAACTTTAGAAAAGAGTGCAGACTTTGACATATCTCAAACCTGATATTTTCCCTGTTGGAAGTATGTTGTTCCACTTTTCTGGGTTCCTGAGAGTGTGTTCTTCATGTTGGGATGCAACAAGTCCTCAGCAGAAGTTTTGAATCTTCCAGAACTGCTGGAGAGAAATGTGAAGAAAAAAAGTTGTGAAGACTGATGGTGTTTATGTTTGTTTTTAAATCATGCTGCGATGATGCTTCTGAGGAGGGAACCATGGCGATCATGGAATTCCTATGGGCTGTGGCCAGAAAGCTAGGAATCCTCTCACGGAACTGCAAACTTAACCTGAAAGTCCTGCAGCTCGGAATCATAGTTGAAGAGTAATTATTGAGCCTGAATATCACAGCACCTCTGAGCAAAGAAAGATAAAAAAAAAACCTCATCTTATGAAGAAGTGGGGCTGAACCTGTTGTTGGGCAGGACACCTGCTTTTCAAGACAGTGATAGCTGATCACAGGAAAAACCCACACACAGTCACATTTGAAAGTGCTCCTAAATATGACAGATCTTAAGCCTTTACTTTGAAATAACTGGCCTCTCTGTACCATAATCACTTACAGACGCACATACAAGTAGTGTCCATTTTACTTGTGGTCTTGTTCACATGTAAACACGACACATTAGGATGAAACTTTGTCACTTCCTGTTTAGATTTAGCCAATAACGCAGGGTTGGGACTTAAAACTCCAGACTTCTTAGTGAGGGTTAGGAAATGATCATGGTTAGGGGTCAAATGTAATCTTTTGACAGGGAGTTGGTACCTTATTTGGATAAAGGACAGTCTTTGAGGAAGTCGGACTTGAAAAAGTCAAGTGCCTTTGTACGACAGCCTTCGTTTGAAGACTGACGCTCCAAAGCTGACGCTTCCAACAACAGGAGTTGCTTTGTACTGATTCACTAATTGCTGATTGTCTGCAGGAGTGCAGACCCCTCCCACAGATTAAAAGACAAGTGGCCACTCAGGGCTGAAGCTAGTTTCAAAGGGGCTGTTATCAAACAGTGAAAAGAAGCCTCCGGCAAATTTACTTTTAGCAGTCAAAAATCTAGCAGAAATCAAGCAAAAAGCAAAATGGTACACAAGATAAATGTAGCTTACGAATTCTGGATGAATCAAGACGCACATACAAGTAGTGTCCATTTTACTTGTGGTCTTGTTCACATGTAAACACGACACATTCGGATGAAACTTTGTCACTTCCTGTTTAGATTTAGCCAATAACGCAGGGTTGGGACTTTAAAAATCCAGACTTCTTAGTGAGGGTTAGGAAATGATCATGGTTAGGGGTCAAATGTAATCTTTTGACAGGGAGTTGGTACCTTATTTGGATAAAGGACAGTCTTTGAGTTAGGATTCAATTCAATTCAAACAAGAAAGAATACCTTTCTGTTTGTACATGAAATGTGCTATATATAAAAACAAAAAATAATCCCAAATTGAAAAAGATAACATTACAGTGATTGCTTTTCCACAATTTACATATTACCTTTACATGTGACTATGTGTCCCAGCAGGAAGCTGAGGACTTCTGTCCTGTGAATAGTTTTATCAGCTGTATAGATAAATATATATGATTTAATGTTCAACTCTTCATACCCATTTCTATGTGTAACTATAAAAAAATGACCCTGTTCTACACTTTGTCCAATTTGAGAAGAGCTAATGTTTGGATGTGGTTTTTTCTTTTGAAATGAGTTTAAACCTGACTTCAGCATACTTTGCCTTTAAGCTGAAGGTGGGAAGTGTTTATTTCAGAGGTTTTTGGTCATTTCAATATGAGTGACTATGAACTTTTTAAAAATCTTCTCAGTGGAAACTTTAGAAAAGAGTGCAGACTTTGACATATCTCAAACCTGATATTTTCCCTGTTGGAAGTATGTTGTTCCACTTTTCTGGGTTCCTGAGAGTGTGTTCTTCATGTTGGGATGCAACAAGTCCTCAGCAGAAGTTTTGAATCTTCCAGAACTGGTGGAGAGAAATGTGAAGAAAAAAAGTTGTGAAGACTGATGGTGTTTATGTTTGTTTTTAAATCATGCTGCGATGATGCTTCTGAGGAGGGAACCATGGCGATCATGGAATTCCTATGGGCTGTGGCCAGAAAGCTAGGAATCCTCTCACAGAACTGCAAACTTAACCTGAAAGTCCTGCAGCTCGGAATCATAGTTTAAGAGTAATTATTGAGCCTGAATATCACAGCACCTCTGAGCAAAGAAAGATAAAAAAAACCTCATCTTATGAGGAAGTGGGGCTGAACCTGTTGTTGGGCAGGACACCTGCTTTTCAAGACCGTGATAGCTGATCACAGGAAAAACCCACACACAGTCACATGTGAAAGTGCTCCTGAATATGACAGATCTTAAGCCTTTACTTTGAAATAACTGGCCTCTCTGTACCATAATCACTTACAGATGCACATACAAGTAGTGTCCATTTTACTTGTGGTCTTGTTCACATGTAAACACGACACATTCGGATGAAACTTTGTCACTTCCTGTTTAGATTTAGCCAATAACGCAGGGTTGGGACTTTAAAAATCCAGACTTCTTAGTGAGGGTTAGGAAATGATCATGGTTAGGGGTCAAATGTAATCTTTTGACAGGGAGTTGGTACCTTATTTGGATAAAGGACAGTCTTTGAGTTAGGATTCAATTCAATTCAAACAAGAAAGAATACCTTTCTGTTTGTACATGAAATGTGCTATATATAAAAACAAAAAATAATCCCAAATTGAAAAAGATAACATTACAGTGATTGCTTTTCCACAATTTACATATTACCTTTACATGTGACTATGTGTCCCAGCAGGAAGCTGAGGACTTCTGTCCTGTGAATAGTTTTATCAGCTGTATAGATAAATATATATGATTTAATGTTCAACTCTTCATACCCATTTCTATGTGTAACTATAAAAAAATGACCCTGTTCTACACTTTGTCCAATTTGAGAAGAGCTAATGTTTGGATGTGGTTTTTTCTTTTGAAATGAGTTTAAACCTGACTTCAGCATACTTTGCCTTTAAGCTGAAGGTGGGAAGTGTTTATTTCAGAGGTTTTTGGTCATTTCAATATGAGTGACTATGAACTTTTTAAAAATCTTCTCAGTGGAAACTTTAGAAAAGAGTGCAGACTTTGACATATCTCAAACCTGATATTTTCCCTGTTGGAAGTATGTTGTTCCACTTTTCTGGGTTCCTGAGAGTGTGTTCTTCATGTTGGGATGCAACAAGTCCTCAGCAGAAGTTTTGAATCTTCCAGAACTGGTGGAGAGAAATGTGAAGAAAAAAAGTTGTGAAGACTGATGGTGTTTATGTTTGTTTTTAAATCATGCTGCGATGATGCTTCTGAGGAGGGAACCATGGCGATCATGGAATTCCTATGGGCTGTGGCCAGAAAGCTAGGAATCCTCTCACAGAACTGCAAACTTAACCTGAAAGTCCTGCAGCTCGGAATCATAGTTTAAGAGTAATTATTGAGCCTGAATATCACAGCACCTCTGAGCAAAGAAAGATAAAAAAAACCTCATCTTATGAGGAAGTGGGGCTGAACCTGTTGTTGGGCAGGACACCTGCTTTTCAAGACCGTGATAGCTGATCACAGGAAAAACCCACACACAGTCACATGTGAAAGTGCTCCTGAATATGACAGATCTTAAGCCTTTACTTTGAAATAACTGGCCTCTCTGTACCATAATCACTTACAGACGCACATACAAGTAGTGTCCATTTTACTTGTGGTCTTGTTCACATGTAAACACGACACATTCGGATGAAACTTTGTCACTTCCTGTTTAGATTTAGCCAATAACGCAGGGTTGGGACTTTAAAAATCCAGACTTCTTAGTGAGGGTTAGGAAATGATCATGGTTAGGGGTCAAATGTAATCTTTTGACAGGGAGTTGGTACCTTATTTGGATAAAGGACAGTCTTTGAGTTAGGATTCAATTCAATTCAAACAAGAAAGAATACCTTTCTGTTTGTACATGAAATGTGCTATATATAAAAACAAAAAATAATCCCAAATTGAAAAAGATAACATTACAGTGATTGCTTTTCCACAATTTACATATTACCTTTACATGTGACTATGTGTCCCAGCAGGAAGCTGAGGACTTCTGTCCTGTGAATAGTTTTATCAGCTGTATAGATAAATATATATGATTTAATGTTCAACTCTTCATACCCATTTCTATGTGTAACTATAAAAAAATGACCCTGTTCTACACTTTGTCCAATTTGAGAAGAGCTAATGTTTGGATGTGGTTTTTTCTTTTGAAATGAGTTTAAACCTGACTTCAGCATACTTTGCCTTTAAGCTGAAGGTGGGAAGTGTTTATTTCAGAGGTTTTTGGTCATTTCAATATGAGTGACTATGAACTTTTTAAAAATCTTCTCAGTGGAAACTTTAGAAAAGAGTGCAGACTTTGACATATCTCAAACCTGATATTTCCCCTGTTGGAAGTATGTTGTTCCACTTTTCTGGGTTCCTGAAAGTGTTTTCTTCATGTTGGGATGCAACAAGTCCTCAGCAGAAGTTTTGAATCTTCCAGAACTGGTGGAGAGAAATGTGAAGAAAAAAAGTTGTGAAGACTGATGGTGTTTATGTTTGTTTTTAAATCATGCTGCGATGATGCTTCTGAGGAGGGAACCATGGCGATCATGGAATTCCTATGGGCTGTGGCCAGAAAGCTAAGAATCCTCTCACAGAACTGCAAACTTTAACCTGAAAGTCCTGCAGCTCGGAATCATAGTTGAAGAGTAATTATTGAGCCTGAATATCACAGCACCTCTGAGCAAAGAAAGATAAAAAAAACCTCATCTTATGAGGAAGTGGGGCTGAACCTGTTGTTGGGCAGGACACCTGCTTTTCAAGACAGTGATAGCTGATCACAGGAAAAACCCACACACAGTCACATTTGAAAGTGCTCCTAAATATGACAGATCTTAAGCCTTTACTTTGAAATAACTGGCCTCTCTGTACCATAATCACTTACAGACGCACATACAAGTAGTGTCCATTTTACTTGTGGTCTTGTTCACATGTAAACACGACACATTAGGATGAAACTTTGTCACTTCCTGTTTAGATTTAGCCAATAACGCAGGGTTGGGACTTAAAACTCCAGACTTCTTAGTGAGGGTTAGGAAATGATCATGGTTAGGGGTCAAATGTAATCTTTTGACAGGGAGTTGGTACCTTATTTGGATAAAGGACAGTCTTTGAGGAAGTCGGACTTGAAAAAGTCAAGTGCCTTTGTACGACAGCCTTCGTTTGAAGACTGACGCTCCAAAGCTGACGCTTCCAACAACAGGAGTTGCTTTGTACTGATTCACTAATTGCTGATTGTCTGCAGGAGTGCAGACCCCTCCCACAGATTAAAAGACAAGTGGCCACTCAGGGCTGAAGCTAGTTTCAAAGGGGCTGTTATCAAACAGTGAAAAGAAGCCTCCGGCAAATTTACTTTTAGCAGTCAAAAATCTAGCAGAAATCAAGCAAAAAGCAAAATGGTACACAAGATAAATGTAGCTTACGAATTCTGGATGAATCAAGACGCACATACAAGTAGTGTCCATTTTACTTGTGGTCTTGTTCACATGTAAACACGACACATTCGGATGAAACTTTGTCACTTCCTGTTTAGATTTAGCCAATAACGCAGGGTTGGGACTTTAAAAATCCAGACTTCTTAGTGAGGGTTAGGAAATGATCATGGTTAGGGGTCAAATGTAATCTTTTGACAGGGAGTTGGTACCTTATTTGGATAAAGGACAGTCTTTGAGTTAGGATTCAATTCAATTCAAACAAGAAAGAATACCTTTCTGTTTGTACATGAAATGTGCTATATATAAAAACAAAAAATAATCCCAAATTGAAAAAGATAACATTACAGTGATTGCTTTTCCACAATTTACATATTACCTTTACATGTGACTATGTGTCCCAGCAGGAAGCTGAGGACTTCTGTCCTGTGAATAGTTTTATCAGCTGTATAGATAAATATATATGATTTAATGTTCAACTCTTCATACCCATTTCTATGTGTAACTATAAAAAAATGACCCTGTTCTACACTTTGTCCAATTTGAGAAGAGCTAATGTTTGGATGTGGTTTTTTCTTTTGAAATGAGTTTAAACCTGACTTCAGCATACTTTGCCTTTAAGCTGAAGGTGGGAAGTGTTTATTTCAGAGGTTTTTGGTCATTTCAATATGAGTGACTATGAACTTTTTAAAAATCTTCTCAGTGGAAACTTTAGAAAAGAGTGCAGACTTTGACATATCTCAAACCTGATATTTTCCCTGTTGGAAGTATGTTGTTCCACTTTTCTGGGTTCCTGAGAGTGTGTTCTTCATGTTGGGATGCAACAAGTCCTCAGCAGAAGTTTTGAATCTTCCAGAACTGGTGGAGAGAAATGTGAAGAAAAAAAGTTGTGAAGACTGATGGTGTTTATGTTTGTTTTTAAATCATGCTGCGATGATGCTTCTGAGGAGGGAACCATGGCGATCATGGAATTCCTATGGGCTGTGGCCAGAAAGCTAGGAATCCTCTCACAGAACTGCAAACTTAACCTGAAAGTCCTGCAGCTCGGAATCATAGTTTAAGAGTAATTATTGAGCCTGAATATCACAGCACCTCTGAGCAAAGAAAGATAAAAAAAACCTCATCTTATGAGGAAGTGGGGCTGAACCTGTTGTTGGGCAGGACACCTGCTTTTCAAGACCGTGATAGCTGATCACAGGAAAAACCCACACACAGTCACATGTGAAAGTGCTCCTGAATATGACAGATCTTAAGCCTTTACTTTGAAATAACTGGCCTCTCTGTACCATAATCACTTACAGACGCACATACAAGTAGTGTCCATTTTACTTGTGGTCTTGTTCACATGTAAACACGACACATTCGGATGAAACTTTGTCACTTCCTGTTTAGATTTAGCCAATAACGCAGGGTTGGGACTTTAAAAATCCAGACTTCTTAGTGAGGGTTAGGAAATGATCATGGTTAGGGGTCAAATGTAATCTTTTGACAGGGAGTTGGTACCTTATTTGGATAAAGGACAGTCTTTGAGTTAGGATTCAATTCAATTCAAACAAGAAAGAATACCTTTCTGTTTGTACATGAAATGTGCTATATATAAAAACAAAAAATAATCCCAAATTGAAAAAGATAACATTACAGTGATTGCTTTTCCACAATTTACATATTACCTTTACATGTGACTATGTGTCCCAGCAGGAAGCTGAGGACTTCTGTCCTGTGAATAGTTTTATCAGCTGTATAGATAAATATATATGATTTAATGTTCAACTCTTCATACCCATTTCTATGTGTAACTATAAAAAAATGACCCTGTTCTACACTTTGTCCAATTTGAGAAGAGCTAATGTTTGGATGTGGTTTTTTCTTTTGAAATGAGTTTAAACCTGACTTCAGCATACTTTGCCTTTAAGCTGAAGGTGGGAAGTGTTTATTTCAGAGGTTTTTGGTCATTTCAATATGAGTGACTATGAACTTTTTAAAAATCTTCTCAGTGGAAACTTTAGAAAAGAGTGCAGACTTTGACATATCTCAAACCTGATATTTCCCCTGTTGGAAGTATGTTGTTCCACTTTTCTGGGTTCCTGAAAGTGTTTTCTTCATGTTGGGATGCAACAAGTCCTCAGCAGAAGTTTTGAATCTTCCAGAACTGGTGGAGAGAAATGTGAAGAAAAAAAGTTGTGAAGACTGATGGTGTTTATGTTTGTTTTTAAATCATGCTGCGATGATGCTTCTGAGGAGGGAACCATGGCGATCATGGAATTCCTATGGGCTGTGGCCAGAAAGCTAAGAATCCTCTCACAGAACTGCAAACTTTAACCTGAAAGTCCTGCAGCTCGGAATCATAGTTGAAGAGTAATTATTGAGCCTGAATATCACAGCACCTCTGAGCAAAGAAAGATAAAAAAAACCTCATCTTATGAGGAAGTGGGGCTGAACCTGTTGTTGGGCAGGACACCTGCTTTTCAAGACAGTGATAGCTGATCACAGGAAAAACCCACACACAGTCACATTTGAAAGTGCTCCTAAATATGACAGATCTTAAGCCTTTACTTTGAAATAACTGGCCTCTCTGTACCATAATCACTTACAGACGCACATACAAGTAGTGTCCATTTTACTTGTGGTCTTGTTCACATGTAAACACGACACATTAGGATGAAACTTTGTCACTTCCTGTTTAGATTTAGCCAATAACGCAGGGTTGGGACTTAAAACTCCAGACTTCTTAGTGAGGGTTAGGAAATGATCATGGTTAGGGGTCAAATGTAATCTTTTGACAGGGAGTTGGTACCTTATTTGGATAAAGGACAGTCTTTGAGGAAGTCGGACTTGAAAAAGTCAAGTGCCTTTGTACGACAGCCTTCGTTTGAAGACTGACGCTCCAAAGCTGACGCTTCCAACAACAGGAGTTGCTTTGTACTGATTCACTAATTGCTGATTGTCTGCAGGAGTGCAGACCCCTCCCACAGATTAAAAGACAAGTGGCCACTCAGGGCTGAAGCTAGTTTCAAAGGGGCTGTTATCAAACAGTGAAAAGAAGCCTCCGGCAAATTTACTTTTAGCAGTCAAAAATCTAGCAGAAATCAAGCAAAAAGCAAAATGGTACACAAGATAAATGTAGCTTACGAATTCTGGATGAATCAAGACGCACATACAAGTAGTGTCCATTTTACTTGTGGTCTTGTTCACATGTAAACACGACACATTCGGATGAAACTTTGTCACTTCCTGTTTAGATTTAGCCAATAACGCAGGGTTGGGACTTTAAAAATCCAGACTTCTTAGTGAGGGTTAGGAAATGATCATGGTTAGGGGTCAAATGTAATCTTTTGACAGGGAGTTGGTACCTTATTTGGATAAAGGACAGTCTTTGAGTTAGGATTCAATTCAATTCAAACAAGAAAGAATACCTTTCTGTTTGTACATGAAATGTGCTATATATAAAAACAAAAAATAATCCCAAATTGAAAAAGATAACATTACAGTGATTGCTTTTCCACAATTTACATATTACCTTTACATGTGACTATGTGTCCCAGCAGGAAGCTGAGGACTTCTGTCCTGTGAATAGTTTTATCAGCTGTATAGATAAATATATATGATTTAATGTTCAACTCTTCATACCCATTTCTATGTGTAACTATAAAAAAATGACCCTGTTCTACACTTTGTCCAATTTGAGAAGAGCTAATGTTTGGATGTGGTTTTTTCTTTTGAAATGAGTTTAAACCTGACTTCAGCATACTTTGCCTTTAAGCTGAAGGTGGGAAGTGTTTATTTCAGAGGTTTTTGGTCATTTCAATATGAGTGACTATGAACTTTTTAAAAATCTTCTCAGTGGAAACTTTAGAAAAGAGTGCAGACTTTGACATATCTCAAACCTGATATTTTCCCTGTTGGAAGTATGTTGTTCCACTTTTCTGGGTTCCTGAGAGTGTGTTCTTCATGTTGGGATGCAACAAGTCCTCAGCAGAAGTTTTGAATCTTCCAGAACTGGTGGAGAGAAATGTGAAGAAAAAAAGTTGTGAAGACTGATGGTGTTTATGTTTGTTTTTAAATCATGCTGCGATGATGCTTCTGAGGAGGGAACCATGGCGATCATGGAATTCCTATGGGCTGTGGCCAGAAAGCTAGGAATCCTCTCACAGAACTGCAAACTTAACCTGAAAGTCCTGCAGCTCGGAATCATAGTTTAAGAGTAATTATTGAGCCTGAATATCACAGCACCTCTGAGCAAAGAAAGATAAAAAAAACCTCATCTTATGAGGAAGTGGGGCTGAACCTGTTGTTGGGCAGGACACCTGCTTTTCAAGACCGTGATAGCTGATCACAGGAAAAACCCACACACAGTCACATGTGAAAGTGCTCCTGAATATGACAGATCTTAAGCCTTTACTTTGAAATAACTGGCCTCTCTGTACCATAATCACTTACAGACGCACATACAAGTAGTGTCCATTTTACTTGTGGTCTTGTTCACATGTAAACACGACACATTCGGATGAAACTTTGTCACTTCCTGTTTAGATTTAGCCAATAACGCAGGGTTGGGACTTTAAAAATCCAGACTTCTTAGTGAGGGTTAGGAAATGATCATGGTTAGGGGTCAAATGTAATCTTTTGACAGGGAGTTGGTACCTTATTTGGATAAAGGACAGTCTTTGAGTTAGGATTCAATTCAATTCAAACAAGAAAGAATACCTTTCTGTTTGTACATGAAATGTGCTATATATAAAAACAAAAAATAATCCCAAATTGAAAAAGATAACATTACAGTGATTGCTTTTCCACAATTTACATATTACCTTTACATGTGACTATGTGTCCCAGCAGGAAGCTGAGGACTTCTGTCCTGTGAATAGTTTTATCAGCTGTATAGATAAATATATATGATTTAATGTTCAACTCTTCATACCCATTTCTATGTGTAACTATAAAAAAATGACCCTGTTCTACACTTTGTCCAATTTGAGAAGAGCTAATGTTTGGATGTGGTTTTTTCTTTTGAAATGAGTTTAAACCTGACTTCAGCATACTTTGCCTTTAAGCTGAAGGTGGGAAGTGTTTATTTCAGAGGTTTTTGGTCATTTCAATATGAGTGACTATGAACTTTTTAAAAATCTTCTCAGTGGAAACTTTAGAAAAGAGTGCAGACTTTGACATATCTCAAACCTGATATTTTCCCTGTTGGAAGTATGTTGTTCCACTTTTCTGGGTTCCTGAGAGTGTGTTCTTCATGTTGGGATGCAACAAGTCCTCAGCAGAAGTTTTGAATCTTCCAGAACTGGTGGAGAGAAATGTGAAGAAAAAAAGTTGTGAAGACTGATGGTGTTTATGTTTGTTTTTAAATCATGCTGCGATGATGCTTCTGAGGAGGGAACCATGGCGATCATGGAATTCCTATGGGCTGTGGCCAGAAAGCTAGGAATCCTCTCACAGAACTGCAAACTTAACCTGAAAGTCCTGCAGCTCGGAATCATAGTTTAAGAGTAATTATTGAGCCTGAATATCACAGCACCTCTGAGCAAAGAAAGATAAAAAAAACCTCATCTTATGAGGAAGTGGGGCTGAACCTGTTGTTGGGCAGGACACCTGCTTTTCAAGACCGTGATAGCTGATCACAGGAAAAACCCACACACAGTCACATGTGAAAGTGCTCCTGAATATGACAGATCTTAAGCCTTTACTTTGAAATAACTGGCCTCTCTGTACCATAATCACTTACAGATGCACATACAAGTAGTGTCCATTTTACTTGTGGTCTTGTTCACATGTAAACACGACACATTCGGATGAAACTTTGTCACTTCCTGTTTAGATTTAGCCAATAACGCAGGGTTGGGACTTTAAAAATCCAGACTTCTTAGTGAGGGTTAGGAAATGATCATGGTTAGGGGTCAAATGTAATCTTTTGACAGGGAGTTGGTACCTTATTTGGATAAAGGACAGTCTTTGAGTTAGGATTCAATTCAATTCAAACAAGAAAGAATACCTTTCTGTTTGTACATGAAATGTGCTATATATAAAAACAAAAAATAATCCCAAATTGAAAAAGATAACATTACAGTGATTGCTTTTCCACAATTTACATATTACCTTTACATGTGACTATGTGTCCCAGCAGGAAGCTGAGGACTTCTGTCCTGTGAATAGTTTTATCAGCTGTATAGATAAATATATATGATTTAATGTTCAACTCTTCATACCCATTTCTATGTGTAACTATAAAAAAATGACCCTGTTCTACACTTTGTCCAATTTGAGAAGAGCTAATGTTTGGATGTGGTTTTTTCTTTTGAAATGAGTTTAAACCTGACTTCAGCATACTTTGCCTTTAAGCTGAAGGTGGGAAGTGTTTATTTCAGAGGTTTTTGGTCATTTCAATATGAGTGACTATGAACTTTTTAAAAATCTTCTCAGTGGAAACTTTAGAAAAGAGTGCAGACTTTGACATATCTCAAACCTGATATTTCCCCTGTTGGAAGTATGTTGTTCCACTTTTCTGGGTTCCTGAAAGTGTTTTCTTCATGTTGGGATGCAACAAGTCCTCAGCAGAAGTTTTGAATCTTCCAGAACTGGTGGAGAGAAATGTGAAGAAAAAAAGTTGTGAAGACTGATGGTGTTTATGTTTGTTTTTAAATCATGCTGCGATGATGCTTCTGAGGAGGGAACCATGGCGATCATGGAATTCCTATGGGCTGTGGCCAGAAAGCTAAGAATCCTCTCACAGAACTGCAAACTTTAACCTGAAAGTCCTGCAGCTCGGAATCATAGTTGAAGAGTAATTATTGAGCCTGAATATCACAGCACCTCTGAGCAAAGAAAGATAAAAAAAACCTCATCTTATGAGGAAGTGGGGCTGAACCTGTTGTTGGGCAGGACACCTGCTTTTCAAGACAGTGATAGCTGATCACAGGAAAAACCCACACACAGTCACATTTGAAAGTGCTCCTAAATATGACAGATCTTAAGCCTTTACTTTGAAATAACTGGCCTCTCTGTACCATAATCACTTACAGACGCACATACAAGTAGTGTCCATTTTACTTGTGGTCTTGTTCACATGTAAACACGACACATTAGGATGAAACTTTGTCACTTCCTGTTTAGATTTAGCCAATAACGCAGGGTTGGGACTTAAAACTCCAGACTTCTTAGTGAGGGTTAGGAAATGATCATGGTTAGGGGTCAAATGTAATCTTTTGACAGGGAGTTGGTACCTTATTTGGATAAAGGACAGTCTTTGAGGAAGTCGGACTTGAAAAAGTCAAGTGCCTTTGTACGACAGCCTTCGTTTGAAGACTGACGCTCCAAAGCTGACGCTTCCAACAACAGGAGTTGCTTTGTACTGATTCACTAATTGCTGATTGTCTGCAGGAGTGCAGACCCCTCCCACAGATTAAAAGACAAGTGGCCACTCAGGGCTGAAGCTAGTTTCAAAGGGGCTGTTATCAAACAGTGAAAAGAAGCCTCCGGCAAATTTACTTTTAGCAGTCAAAAATCTAGCAGAAATCAAGCAAAAAGCAAAATGGTACACAAGATAAATGTAGCTTACGAATTCTGGATGAATCAAGACGCACATACAAGTAGTGTCCATTTTACTTGTGGTCTTGTTCACATGTAAACACGACACATTCGGATGAAACTTTGTCACTTCCTGTTTAGATTTAGCCAATAACGCAGGGTTGGGACTTTAAAAATCCAGACTTCTTAGTGAGGGTTAGGAAATGATCATGGTTAGGGGTCAAATGTAATCTTTTGACAGGGAGTTGGTACCTTATTTGGATAAAGGACAGTCTTTGAGTTAGGATTCAATTCAATTCAAACAAGAAAGAATACCTTTCTGTTTGTACATGAAATGTGCTATATATAAAAACAAAAAATAATCCCAAATTGAAAAAGATAACATTACAGTGATTGCTTTTCCACAATTTACATATTACCTTTACATGTGACTATGTGTCCCAGCAGGAAGCTGAGGACTTCTGTCCTGTGAATAGTTTTATCAGCTGTATAGATAAATATATATGATTTAATGTTCAACTCTTCATACCCATTTCTATGTGTAACTATAAAAAAATGACCCTGTTCTACACTTTGTCCAATTTGAGAAGAGCTAATGTTTGGATGTGGTTTTTTCTTTTGAAATGAGTTTAAACCTGACTTCAGCATACTTTGCCTTTAAGCTGAAGGTGGGAAGTGTTTATTTCAGAGGTTTTTGGTCATTTCAATATGAGTGACTATGAACTTTTTAAAAATCTTCTCAGTGGAAACTTTAGAAAAGAGTGCAGACTTTGACATATCTCAAACCTGATATTTTCCCTGTTGGAAGTATGTTGTTCCACTTTTCTGGGTTCCTGAGAGTGTGTTCTTCATGTTGGGATGCAACAAGTCCTCAGCAGAAGTTTTGAATCTTCCAGAACTGGTGGAGAGAAATGTGAAGAAAAAAAGTTGTGAAGACTGATGGTGTTTATGTTTGTTTTTAAATCATGCTGCGATGATGCTTCTGAGGAGGGAACCATGGCGATCATGGAATTCCTATGGGCTGTGGCCAGAAAGCTAGGAATCCTCTCACAGAACTGCAAACTTAACCTGAAAGTCCTGCAGCTCGGAATCATAGTTTAAGAGTAATTATTGAGCCTGAATATCACAGCACCTCTGAGCAAAGAAAGATAAAAAAAACCTCATCTTATGAGGAAGTGGGGCTGAACCTGTTGTTGGGCAGGACACCTGCTTTTCAAGACCGTGATAGCTGATCACAGGAAAAACCCACACACAGTCACATGTGAAAGTGCTCCTGAATATGACAGATCTTAAGCCTTTACTTTGAAATAACTGGCCTCTCTGTACCATAATCACTTACAGACGCACATACAAGTAGTGTCCATTTTACTTGTGGTCTTGTTCACATGTAAACACGACACATTCGGATGAAACTTTGTCACTTCCTGTTTAGATTTAGCCAATAACGCAGGGTTGGGACTTTAAAAATCCAGACTTCTTAGTGAGGGTTAGGAAATGATCATGGTTAGGGGTCAAATGTAATCTTTTGACAGGGAGTTGGTACCTTATTTGGATAAAGGACAGTCTTTGAGTTAGGATTCAATTCAATTCAAACAAGAAAGAATACCTTTCTGTTTGTACATGAAATGTGCTATATATAAAAACAAAAAATAATCCCAAATTGAAAAAGATAACATTACAGTGATTGCTTTTCCACAATTTACATATTACCTTTACATGTGACTATGTGTCCCAGCAGGAAGCTGAGGACTTCTGTCCTGTGAATAGTTTTATCAGCTGTATAGATAAATATATATGATTTAATGTTCAACTCTTCATACCCATTTCTATGTGTAACTATAAAAAAATGACCCTGTTCTACACTTTGTCCAATTTGAGAAGAGCTAATGTTTGGATGTGGTTTTTTCTTTTGAAATGAGTTTAAACCTGACTTCAGCATACTTTGCCTTTAAGCTGAAGGTGGGAAGTGTTTATTTCAGAGGTTTTTGGTCATTTCAATATGAGTGACTATGAACTTTTTAAAAATCTTCTCAGTGGAAACTTTAGAAAAGAGTGCAGACTTTGACATATCTCAAACCTGATATTTTCCCTGTTGGAAGTATGTTGTTCCACTTTTCTGGGTTCCTGAGAGTGTGTTCTTCATGTTGGGATGCAACAAGTCCTCAGCAGAAGTTTTGAATCTTCCAGAACTGGTGGAGAGAAATGTGAAGAAAAAAAGTTGTGAAGACTGATGGTGTTTATGTTTGTTTTTAAATCATGCTGCGATGATGCTTCTGAGGAGGGAACCATGGCGATCATGGAATTCCTATGGGCTGTGGCCAGAAAGCTAGGAATCCTCTCACAGAACTGCAAACTTAACCTGAAAGTCCTGCAGCTCGGAATCATAGTTTAAGAGTAATTATTGAGCCTGAATATCACAGCACCTCTGAGCAAAGAAAGATAAAAAAAACCTCATCTTATGGGGAAGTGGGGCTGAACCTGTTGTTGGGCAGGACACCTGCTTTTCAAGACCGTGATAGCTGATCACAGGAAAAACCCACACACAGTCACATGTGAAAGTGCTCCTGAATATGACAGATCTTAAGCCTTTACTTTGAAATAACTGGCCTCTCTGTACCATAATCACTTACAGACGCACATACAAGTAGTGTCCATTTTACTTGTGGTCTTGTTCACATGTAAACACGACACATTCGGATGAAACTTTGTCACTTCCTGTTTAGATTTAGCCAATAACGCAGGGTTGGGACTTTAAAAATCCAGACTTCTTAGTGAGGGTTAGGAAATGATCATGGTTAGGGGTCAAATGTAATCTTTTGACAGGGAGTTGGTACCTTATTTGGATAAAGGACAGTCTTTGAGTTAGGATTCAATTCAATTCAAACAAGAAAGAATACCTTTCTGTTTGTACATGAAATGTGCTATATATAAAAACAAAAAATAATCCCAAATTGAAAAAGATAACATTACAGTGATTGCTTTTCCACAATTTACATATTACCTTTACATGTGACTATGTGTCCCAGCAGGAAGCTGAGGACTTCTGTCCTGTGAATAGTTTTATCAGCTGTATAGATAAATATATATGATTTAATGTTCAACTCTTCATACCCATTTCTATGTGTAACTATAAAAAAATGACCCTGTTCTACACTTTGTCCAATTTGAGAAGAGCTAATGTTTGGATGTGGTTTTTTCTTTTGAAATGAGTTTAAACCTGACTTCAGCATACTTTGCCTTTAAGCTGAAGGTGGGAAGTGTTTATTTCAGAGGTTTTTGGTCATTTCAATATGAGTGACTATGAACTTTTTAAAAATCTTCTCAGTGGAAACTTTAGAAAAGAGTGCAGACTTTGACATATCTCAAACCTGATATTTTCCCTGTTGGAAGTATGTTGTTCCACTTTTCTGGGTTCCTGAGAGTGTGTTCTTCATGTTGGGATGCAACAAGTCCTCAGCAGAAGTTTTGAATCTTCCAGAACTGGTGGAGAGAAATGTGAAGAAAAAAAGTTGTGAAGACTGATGGTGTTTATGTTTGTTTTTAAATCATGCTGCGATGATGCTTCTGAGGAGGGAACCATGGCGATCATGGAATTCCTATGGGCTGTGGCCAGAAAGCTAGGAATCCTCTCACAGAACTGCAAACTTAACCTGAAAGTCCTGCAGCTCGGAATCATAGTTTAAGAGTAATTATTGAGCCTGAATATCACAGCACCTCTGAGCAAAGAAAGATAAAAAAAACCTCATCTTATGAGGAAGTGGGGCTGAACCTGTTGTTGGGCAGGACACCTGCTTTTCAAGACCGTGATAGCTGATCACAGGAAAAACCCACACACAGTCACATGTGAAAGTGCTCCTGAATATGACAGATCTTAAGCCTTTACTTTGAAATAACTGGCCTCTCTGTACCATAATCACTTACAGACGCACATACAAGTAGTGTCCATTTTACTTGTGGTCTTGTTCACATGTAAACACGACACATTCGGATGAAACTTTGTCACTTCCTGTTTAGATTTAGCCAATAACGCAGGGTTGGGACTTTAAAAATCCAGACTTCTTAGTGAGGGTTAGGAAATGATCATGGTTAGGGGTCAAATGTAATCTTTTGACAGGGAGTTGGTACCTTATTTGGATAAAGGACAGTCTTTGAGTTAGGATTCAATTCAATTCAAACAAGAAAGAATACCTTTCTGTTTGTACATGAAATGTGCTATATATAAAAACAAAAAATAATCCCAAATTGAAAAAGATAACATTACAGTGATTGCTTTTCCACAATTTACATATTACCTTTACATGTGACTATGTGTCCCAGCAGGAAGCTGAGGACTTCTGTCCTGTGAATAGTTTTATCAGCTGTATAGATAAATATATATGATTTAATGTTCAACTCTTCATACCCATTTCTATGTGTAACTATAAAAAAATGACCCTGTTCTACACTTTGTCCAATTTGAGAAGAGCTAATGTTTGGATGTGGTTTTTTCTTTTGAAATGAGTTTAAACCTGACTTCAGCATACTTTGCCTTTAAGCTGAAGGTGGGAAGTGTTTATTTCAGAGGTTTTTGGTCATTTCAATATGAGTGACTATGAACTTTTTAAAAATCTTCTCAGTGGAAACTTTAGAAAAGAGTGCAGACTTTGACATATCTCAAACCTGATATTTTCCCTGTTGGAAGTATGTTGTTCCACTTTTCTGGGTTCCTGAGAGTGTGTTCTTCATGTTGGGATGCAACAAGTCCTCAGCAGAAGTTTTGAATCTTCCAGAACTGGTGGAGAGAAATGTGAAGAAAAAAAGTTGTGAAGACTGATGGTGTTTATGTTTGTTTTTAAATCATGCTGCGATGATGCTTCTGAGGAGGGAACCATGGCGATCATGGAATTCCTATGGGCTGTGGCCAGAAAGCTAGGAATCCTCTCACAGAACTGCAAACTTAACCTGAAAGTCCTGCAGCTCGGAATCATAGTTTAAGAGTAATTATTGAGCCTGAATATCACAGCACCTCTGAGCAAAGAAAGATAAAAAAAACCTCATCTTATGAGGAAGTGGGGCTGAACCTGTTGTTGGGCAGGACACCTGCTTTTCAAGACCGTGATAGCTGATCACAGGAAAAACCCACACACAGTCACATGTGAAAGTGCTCCTGAATATGACAGATCTTAAGCCTTTACTTTGAAATAACTGGCCTCTCTGTACCATAATCACTTACAGACGCACATACAAGTAGTGTCCATTTTACTTGTGGTCTTGTTCACATGTAAACACGACACATTCGGATGAAACTTTGTCACTTCCTGTTTAGATTTAGCCAATAACGCAGGGTTGGGACTTTAAAAATCCAGACTTCTTAGTGAGGGTTAGGAAATGATCATGGTTAGGGGTCAAATGTAATCTTTTGACAGGGAGTTGGTACCTTATTTGGATAAAGGACAGTCTTTGAGTTAGGATTCAATTCAATTCAAACAAGAAAGAATACCTTTCTGTTTGTACATGAAATGTGCTATATATAAAAACAAAAAATAATCCCAAATTGAAAAAGATAACATTACAGTGATTGCTTTTCCACAATTTACATATTACCTTTACATGTGACTATGTGTCCCAGCAGGAAGCTGAGGACTTCTGTCCTGTGAATAGTTTTATCAGCTGTATAGATAAATATATATGATTTAATGTTCAACTCTTCATACCCATTTCTATGTGTAACTATAAAAAAATGACCCTGTTCTACACTTTGTCCAATTTGAGAAGAGCTAATGTTTGGATGTGGTTTTTTCTTTTGAAATGAGTTTAAACCTGACTTCAGCATACTTTGCCTTTAAGCTGAAGGTGGGAAGTGTTTATTTCAGAGGTTTTTGGTCATTTCAATATGAGTGACTATGAACTTTTTAAAAATCTTCTCAGTGGAAACTTTAGAAAAGAGTGCAGACTTTGACATATCTCAAACCTGATATTTCCCCTGTTGGAAGTATGTTGTTCCACTTTTCTGGGTTCCTGAGAGTGTGTTCTTCATGTTGGGATGCAACAAGTCCTCAGCAGAAGTTTTGAATCTTCCAGAACTGGTGGAGAGAAATGTGAAGAAAAAAAGTTGTGAAGACTGATGGTGTTTATGTTTGTTTTTAAATCATGCTGCGATGATGCTTCTGAGGAGGGAACCATGGCGATCATGGAATTCCTATGGGCTGTGGCCAGAAAGCTAAGAATCCTCTCACAGAACTGCAAACTTTAACCTGAAAGTCCTGCAGCTCGGAATCATAGTTGAAGAGTAATTATTGAGCCTGAATATCACAGCACCTCTGAGCAAAGAAAGATAAAAAAAACCTCATCTTATGAGGAAGTGGGGCTGAACCTGTTGTTGGGCAGGACACCTGCTTTTCAAGACAGTGATAGCTGATCACAGGAAAAACCCACACACAGTCACATTTGAAAGTGCTCCTAAATATGACAGATCTTAAGCCTTTACTTTGAAATAACTGGCCTCTCTGTACCATAATCACTTACAGACGCACATACAAGTAGTGTCCATTTTACTTGTGGTCTTGTTCACATGTAAACACGACACATTCGGATGAAACTTTGTCACTTCCTGTTTAGATTTAGCCAATAACGCAGGGTTGGGACTTTAGAAATCCAGACTTCTTAGTGAGGGTTAGGAAATGATCATGGTTAGGGGTCAAATGTAATCTTTTGACAGGGAGTTGGTACCTTATTTGGATAAAGGACAGTCTTTGAGGAAGTCGGACTTGAAAAAGTCAAGTGCCTTTGTACGACAGCCTTCGTTTGAAGACTGACGCTCCAAAGCTGACGCTTCCAACAACAGGAGTTGCTTTGTACTGATTCACTAATTGCTGATTGTCTGCAGGAGTGCAGACCCCTCCCACAGATTAAAAGACAAGTGGCCACTCAGGGCTGAAGCTAGTTTCAAAGGGGCTGTTATCAAACAGTGAAAAGAAGCCTCCGGCAAATTTACTTTTAGCAGTCAAAAATCTAGCAGAAATCAAGCAAAAAGCAAAATGGTACACAAGATAAATGTAGCTTACGAATTCTGGATGAATCAAGACGCACATACAAGTAGTGTCCATTTCACTTGTGGTCTTGTTCACATGTAAACACGACACATTCGGATGAAACTTTGTCACTTCCTGTTTAGATTTAGCCAATAACGCAGGGTTGGGACTTTAAAAATCCAGACTTCTTAGTGAGGGTTAGGAAATGATCATGGTTAGGGGTCAAATGTAATCTTTTGACAGGGAGTTGGTACCTTATTTGGATAAAGGACAGTCTTTGAGTTAGGATTCAATTCAATTCAAACAAGAAAGAATACCTTTCTGTTTGTACATGAAATGTGCTATATATAAAAACAAAAAATAATCCCAAATTGAAAAAGATAACATTACAGTGATTGCTTTTCCACAATTTACATATTACCTTTACATGTGACTATGTGTCCCAGCAGGAAGCTGAGGACTTCTGTCCTGTGAATAGTTTTATCAGCTGTATAGATAAATATATATGATTTAATGTTCAACTCTTCATACCCATTTCTATGTGTAACTATAAAAAAATGACCCTGTTCTACACTTTGTCCAATTTGAGAAGAGCTAATGTTTGGATGTGGTTTTTTCTTTTGAAATGAGTTTAAACCTGACTTCAGCATACTTTGCCTTTAAGCTGAAGGTGGGAAGTGTTTATTTCAGAGGTTTTTGGTCATTTCAATATGAGTGACTATGAACTTTTTAAAAATCTTCTCAGTGGAAACTTTAGAAAAGAGTGCAGACTTTGACATATCTCAAACCTGATATTTCCCCTGTTGGAAGTATGTTGTTCCACTTTTCTGGGTTCCTGAGAGTGTGTTCTTCATGTTGGGATGCAACAAGTCCTCAGCAGAAGTTTTGAATCTTCCAGAACTGGTGGAGAGAAATGTGAAGAAAAAAAGTTGTGAAGACTGATGGTGTTTATGTTTGTTTTTAAATCATGCTGCGATGATGCTTCTGAGGAGGGAACCATGGCGATCATGGAATTCCTATGGGCTGTGGCCAGAAAGCTAAGAATCCTCTCACAGAACTGCAAACTTAACCTGAAAGTCCTGCAGCTCGGAATCATAGTTGAAGAGTAATTATTGAGCCTGAATATCACAGCACCTCTGAGCAAAGAAAGATAAAAAAACCTCATCTTATGAGGAAGTGGGGCTGAACCTGTTGTTGGGCAGGACACCTGCTTTTCAAGACAGTGATAGCTGATCACAGGAAAAACCCACACACAGTCATATTTGAAAGTGCTCCTAAATATGACAGATCTTAAGCCTTTACTTTGAAATAACTGGCCTCTCTGTACCATAATCACTTACAGACGCACATACAAGTAGTGTCCATTTTACTTGTGGTCTTGTTCACATGTAAACACGACACATTCGGATGAAACTTTGTCACTTCCTGTTTAGATTTAGCCAATAACGCAAGGTTGGGACTTTCAAATCCAGACTTCTTAGTGAGGGTTAGGAAATGATCATGGTTAGGGGTCAAATGTAATCTTTTGACAGGGAGTTGGTACCTTATTTGGATAAAGGACAGTCTTTGAGTTAGGATTCAATTCAATTCAAACAAGAAAGAATACCTTTCTGTTTGTACATGAAATGTGCTATATATAAAAACAAAAAATAATCCCAAATTGAAAAAGATAACATTACAGTGATTGCTTTTCCACAATTTACATATTACCTTTACATGTGACTATGTGTCCCAGCAGGAAGCTGAGGACTTCTGTCCTGTGAATAGTTTTATCAGCTGTATAGATAAATATATATGATTTAATGTTCAACTCTTCATACCCATTTCTATGTGTAACTATAAAAAAATGACCCTGTTCTACACTTTGTCCAATTTGAGAAGAGCTAATGTTTGGATGTGGTTTTTTCTTTTGAAATGAGTTTAAACCTGACTTCAGCATACTTTGCCTTTAAGCTGAAGGTGGGAAGTGTTTATTTCAGAGGTTTTTGGTCATTTCAATATGAGTGACTATGAACTTTTTAAAAATCTTCTCAGTGGAAACTTTAGAAAAGAGTGCAGACTTTGACATATCTCAAACCTGATATTTTCCCTGTTGGAAGTATGTTGTTCCACTTTTCTGGGTTCCTGAGAGTGTGTTCTTCATGTTGGGATGCAACAAGTCCTCAGCAGAAGTTTTGAATCTTCCAGAACTGGTGGAGAGAAATGTGAAGAAAAAAAGTTGTGAAGACTGATGGTGTTTATGTTTGTTTTTAAATCATGCTGCGATGATGCTTCTGAGGAGGGAACCATGGCGATCATGGAATTCCTATGGGCTGTGGCCAGAAAGCTAAGAATCCTCTCACAGAACTGCAAACTTAACCTGAAAGTCCTGCAGCTCGGAATCATAGTTGAAGAGTAATTATTGAGCCTGAATATCACAGCACCTCTGAGCAAAGAAAGATAAAAAAACCTCATCTTATGAGGAAGTGGGGCTGAACCTGTTGTTGGGCAGGACACCTGCTTTTCAAGACAGTGATAGCTGATCACAGGAAAAACCCACACACAGTCATATTTGAAAGTGCTCCTAAATATGACAGATCTTAAGCCTTTACTTTGAAATAACTGGCCTCTCTGTACCATAATCACTTACAGACGCACATACAAGTAGTGTCCATTTTACTTGTGGTCTTGTTCACATGTAAACACGACACATTCGGATGAAACTTTGTCACTTCCTGTTTAGATTTAGCCAATAACGCAAGGTTGGGACTTTCAAATCCAGACTTCTTAGTGAGGGTTAGGAAATGATCATGGTTAGGGGTCAAATGTAATCTTTTGACAGGGAGTTGGTACCTTATTTGGATAAAGGACAGTCTTTGAGTTAGGATTCAATTCAATTCAAACAAGAAAGAATACCTTTCTGTTTGTACATGAAATGTGCTATATATAAAAACAAAAAATAATCCCAAATTGAAAAAGATAACATTACAGTGATTGCTTTTCCACAATTTACATATTACCTTTACATGTGACTATGTGTCCCAGCAGGAAGCTGAGGACTTCTGTCCTGTGAATAGTTTTATCAGCTGTATAGATAAATATATATGATTTAATGTTCAACTCTTCATACCCATTTCTATGTGTAACTATAAAAAAATGACCCTGTTCTACACTTTGTCCAATTTGAGAAGAGCTAATGTTTGGATGTGGTTCTTTCTTTTGAAATGAGTTTAAACCTGACTTCAGCATACTTTGCCTTTAAGCTGAAGGTGGGAAGTGTTTATTTCAGAGGTTTTTGGTCATTTCAATATGAGTGACTATGAACTTTTTAAAAATCTTCTCAGTGGAAACTTTAGAAAAGAGTGCAGACTTTGACATATCTCAAACCTGATATTTTCCCTGTTGGAAGTATGTTGTTCCACTTTTCTGGGTTCCTGAGAGTGTGTTCTTCATGTTGGGATGCAACAAGTCCTCAGCAGAAGTTTTGAATCTTCCAGAACTGGTGGAGAGAAATGTGAAGAAAAAAAGTTGTGAAGACTGATGGTGTTTATGTTTGTTTTTAAATCATGCTGCGATGATGCTTCTGAGGAGGGAACCATGGCGATCATGGAATTCCTATGGGCTGTGGCCAGAAAGCTAAGAATCCTCTCACAGAACTGCAAACTTAACCTGAAAGTCCTGCAGCTCGGAATCATAGTTGAAGAGTAATTATTGAGCCTGAATATCACAGCACCTCTGAGCAAAGAAAGATAAAAAAACCTCATCTTATGAGGAAGTGGGGCTGAACCTGTTGTTGGGCAGGACACCTGCTTTTCAAGACAGTGATAGCTGATCACAGGAAAAACCCACACACAGTCATATTTGAAAGTGCTCCTAAATATGACAGATCTTAAGCCTTTACTTTGAAATAACTGGCCTCTCTGTACCATAATCACTTACAGACGCACATACAAGTAGTGTCCATTTTACTTGTGGTCTTGTTCACATGTAAACACGACACATTCGGATGAAACTTTGTCACTTCCTGTTTAGATTTAGCCAATAACGCAGGGTTGGGACTTAAAAATCCAGACTTCTTAGTGAGGGTTAGGAAATGATCATGGTTAGGGGTCAAATGTAATCTTTTGACAGGGAGTTGGTACCTTATTTGGATAAAGGACAGTCTTTGAGTTAGGATTCAATTCAATTCAAACAAGAAAGAATACCTTTCTGTTTGTACATGAAATGTGCTATATATAAAAACAAAAAATAATCCCAAATTGAAAAAGATAACATTACAGTGATTGCTTTTCCACAATTTACATATTACCTTTACATGTGACTATGTGTCCCAGCAGGAAGCTGAGGACTTCTGTCCTGTGAATAGTTTTATCAGCTGTATAGATAAATATATATGATTTAATGTTCAACTCTTCATACCCATTTCTATGTGTAACTATAAAAAAATGACCCTGTTCTACACTTTGTCCAATTTGAGAAGAGCTAATGTTTGGATGTGGTTTTTTCTTTTGAAATGAGTTTAAACCTGACTTCAGCATACTTTGCCTTTAAGCTGAAGGTGGGAAGTGTTTATTTCAGAGGTTTTTGGTCATTTCAATATGAGTGACTATGAACTTTTTAAAAATCTTCTCAGTGGAAACTTTAGAAAAGAGTGCAGACTTTGACATATCTCAAACCTGATATTTCCCCTGTTGGAAGTATGTTGTTCCACTTTTCTGGGTTCCTGAGAGTGTGTTCTTCATGTTGGGATGCAACAAGTCCTCAGCAGAAGTTTTGAATCTTCCAGAACTGGTGGAGAGAAATGTGAAGAAAAAAAGTTGTGAAGACTGATGGTGTTTATGTTTGTTTTTAAATCATGCTGCGATGATGCTTCTGAGGAGGGAACCATGGCGATCATGGAATTCCTATGGGCTGTGGCCAGAAAGCTAGGAATCCTCTCACGGAACTGCAAACTTAACCTGAAAGTCCTGCAGCTCGGAATCATAGTTGAAGAGTAATTATTGAGCCTGAATATCACAGCACCTCTGAGCAAAGAAAGATAAAAAAAAACCTCATCTTATGAGGAAGTGGGGCTGAACCTGTTGTTGGGCAGGACACCTGCTTTTCAAGACAGTGATAGCTGATCACAGGAAAAACCCACACACAGTCACATTTGAAAGTGCTCCTAAATATGACAGATCTTAAGCCTTTACTTTGAAATAACTGGCCTCTCTGTACCATAATCACTTACAGACGCACATACAAGTAGTGTCCATTTTACTTGTGGTCTTGTTCACATGTAAACACGACACATTCGGATGAAACTTTGTCACTTCCTGTTTAGATTTAGCCAATAACGCAGGGTTGGGACTTTCAAATCCAGACTTCTTAGTGAGGGTTAGGAAATGATCATGGTTAGGGGTCAAATGTAATCTTTTGACAGGGAGTTGGTACCTTATTTGGATAAAGGACAGTCTTTGAGTTAGGATTCAATTCAATTCAAACAAGAAAGAATACCTTTCTGTTTGTACATGAAATGTGCTATATGTAAAAACAAAAAATAATCCCAAATTGAAAAAGATAACATTACAGTGATTGCTTTTCCACAATTTACATATTACCTTTACATGTGACTATGTGTCCCAGCAGGAAGCTGAGGACTTCTGTCCTGTGAATAGTTTTATCAGCTGTATAGATAAATATATATGATTTAATGTTCAACTCTTCATACCCATTTCTATGTGTAACTATAAAAAATGACCCTGTTCTACACTTTGTCCAATTTGAGAAGAGCTAATGTTTGGATGTGTTTTTTTCTTTTGAAATGAGTTTAAACCTGACTTCAGCATACTTTGCCTTTAAGCTGAAGGTGGGAAGTGTTTATTTCAGAGGTTTTTGGTCATTTCAATATGAGTGACTATGAACTTTTTAAAAATCTTCTCAGTGGAAACTTTAGAAAAGAGTGCAGACTTTGACATATCTCAAACCTGATATTTTCCCTGTTGGAAGTATGTTGTTCCACTTTTCTGGGTTCCTGAGAGTGTGTTCTTCATGTTGGGATGCAACAAGTCCTCAGCAGAAGTTTTGAATCTTCCAGAACTGGTGGAGAGAAATGTGAAGAAAAAAAGTTGTGAAGACTGATGGTGTTTATGTTTGTTTTTAAATCATGCTGCGATGATGCTTCTGAGGAGGGAACCATGGCGATCATGGAATTCCTATGGGCTGTGGCCAGAAAGCTAAGAATCCTCTCACGGAACTGCAAACTTAACCTGAAAGTCCTGTAGCTCGGAATCATAGTTGAAGAGTAATTATTGAGCCTGAATATCACAGCACCTCTGAGCAAAGAAAGATAAAAAAAAACCTCATCTTATGAGGAAGTGGGGCTGAACCTGTTGTTGGGCAGGACACCTGCTTTTCAAGACTGTGATAGCTGATCACAGGAAAAACCCACACACAGTCACATTTGAAAGTGCTCCTAAATATGACAGATCTTAAGCCTTTACTTTGAAATAACTGGCCTCTCTGTACCATAATCACTTACAGACGCACATACAAGTAGTGTCCATTTTACTTGTGGTCTTGTTCACATGTAAACACGACACATTCGGATGAAACTTTGTCACTTCCTGTTTAGATTTAGCCAATAACGCAGGGTTGGGACTTAAAAATCCAGACTTCTTAGTGAGGGTTAGGAAATGATCATGGTTAGGGGTCAAATGTAATCTTTTGACAGGGAGTTGGTACCTTATTTGGATAAAGGACAGTCTTTGAGGAAGTCGGACTTGAAAAAGTCAAGTGCCTTTGTACGACAGCCTTCGTTTGAAGACTGACGCTCCAAAGCTGACGCTTCCAACAACAGGAGTTGCTTTGTACTGATTCACTAATTGCTGATTGTCTGCAGGAGTGCAGACCCCTCCCACAGATTAAAAGACAAGTGGCCACTCAGGGCTGAAGCTAGTTTCAAAGGGGCTGTTATCAAACAGTGAAAAGAAGCCTCCGGCAAATTTACTTTTAGCAGTCAAAAATCTAGCAGAAATCAAGCAAAAAGCAAAATGGTACACAAGATAAATGTAGCTTACGAATTCTGGATGAATCAAGACGCACATACAAGTAGTGTCCATTTTACTTGTGGTCTTGTTCACATGTAAACACGACACATTCGGATGAAACTTTGTCACTTCCTGTTTAGATTTAGCCAATAACGCAGGGTTGGGACTTTAAAAATCCAGACTTCTTAGTGAGGGTTAGGAAATGATCATGGTTAGGGGTCAAATGTAATCTTTTGACAGGGAGTTGGTACCTTATTTGGATAAAGGACAGTCTTTGAGTTAGGATTCAATTCAATTCAAACAAGAAAGAATACCTTTCTGTTTGTACATGAAATGTGCTATATATAAAAACAAAAAATAATCCCAAATTGAAAAAGATAACATTACAGTGATTGCTTTTCCACAATTTACATATTACCTTTACATGTGACTATGTGTCCCAGCAGGAAGCTGAGGACTTCTGTCCTGTGAATAGTTTTATCAGCTGTATAGATAAATATATATGATTTAATGTTCAACTCTTCATACCCATTTCTATGTGTAACTATAAAAAAATGACCCTGTTCTACACTTTGTCCAATTTGAGAAGAGCTAATGTTTGGATGTGGTTTTTTCTTTTGAAATGAGTTTAAACCTGACTTCAGCATACTTTGCCTTTAAGCTGAAGGTGGGAAGTGTTTATTTCAGAGGTTTTTGGTCATTTCAATATGAGTGACTATGAACTTTTTAAAAATCTTCTCAGTGGAAACTTTAGAAAAGAGTGCAGACTTTGACATATCTCAAACCTGATATTTTCCCTGTTGGAAGTATGTTGTTCCACTTTTCTGGGTTCCTGAGAGTGTGTTCTTCATGTTGGGATGCAACAAGTCCTCAGCAGAAGTTTTGAATCTTCCAGAACTGCTGGAGAGAAATGTGAAGAAAAAAAGTTGTGAAGACTGATGGTGTTTATGTTTGTTTTTAAATCATGCTGCGATGATGCTTCTGAGGAGGGAACCATGGCGATCATGGAATTCCTATGGGCTGTGGCCAGAAAGCTAGGAATCCTCTCACGGAACTGCAAACTTAACCTGAAAGTCCTGCAGCTCGGAATCATAGTTGAAGAGTAATTATTGAGCCTGAATATCACAGCACCTCTGAGCAAAGAAAGATAAAAAAAAAACCTCATCTTATGAGGAAGTGGGGCTGAACCTGTTGTTGGGCAGGACACCTGCTTTTCAAGACTGTGATAGCTGATCACAGGAAAAACCCACACACAGTCACATTTGAAAGTGCTCCTAAATATGACAGATCTTAAGCCTTTACTTTGAAATAACTGGCCTCTCTGTACCATAATCACTTACAGACGCACATACAAGTAGTGTCCATTTTACTTGTGGTCTTGTTCACATGTAAACACGACACATTCGGATGAAACTTTGTCACTTCCTGTTTAGATTTAGCCAATAACGCAGGGTTGGGACTTAAAAATCCAGACTTCTTAGTGAGGGTTAGGAAATGATCATGGTTAGGGGTCAAATGTAATCTTTTGACAGGGAGTTGGTACCTTATTTGGATAAAGGACAGTCTTTGAGGAAGTCGGACTTGAAAAAGTCAAGTGCCTTTGTACGACAGCCTTCGTTTGAAGACTGACGCTCCAAAGCTGACGCTTCCAACAACAGGAGTTGCTTTGTACTGATTCACTAATTGCTGATTGTCTGCAGGAGTGCAGACCCCTCCCACAGATTAAAAGACAAGTGGCCACTCAGGGCTGAAGCTAGTTTCAAAGGGGCTGTTATCAAACAGTGAAAAGAAGCCTCCGGCAAATTTACTTTTAGCAGTCAAAAATCTAGCAGAAATCAAGCAAAAAGCAAAATGGTACACAAGATAAATGTAGCTTACGAATTCTGGATGAATCAAGACGCACATACAAGTAGTGTCCATTTTACTTGTGGTCTTGTTCACATGTAAACACGACACATTCGGATGAAACTTTGTCACTTCCTGTTTAGATTTAGCCAATAACGCAGGGTTGGGACTTTAAAAATCCAGACTTCTTAGTGAGGGTTAGGAAATGATCATGGTTAGGGGTCAAATGTAATCTTTTGACAGGGAGTTGGTACCTTATTTGGATAAAGGATAGTCTTTGAGTTAGGATTCAATTCAATTCAAACAAGAAAGAATACCTTTCTGTTTGTATATGAAATGTGCTATATATAAAAACAAAAAATAATCCCAAATTGAAAAAGATAACATTACAGTGATTGCTTTTCCACAATTTACATATTACCTTTACATGTGACTATGTGTCCCAGCAGGAAGCTGAGGACTTCTGTCCTGTGAATAGTTTTATCAGCTGTATAGATAAATATATATGATTTAATGTTCAACTCTTCATACCCATTTCTATGTGTAACTATAAAAAAATGACCCTGTTCTACACTTTGTCCAATTTGAGAAGAGCTAATGTTTGGATGTGGTTTTTTCTTTTGAAATGAGTTTAAACCTGACTTCAGCATACTTTGCCTTTAAGCTGAAGGTGGGAAGTGTTTATTTCAGAGGTTTTTGGTCATTTCAATATGACTGACTATGAACTTTTTAAAAATCTTCTCAGTGGAAACTTTAGAAAAGAGTGCAGACTTTGACATATCTCAAACCTGATATTTTCCCTGTTGGAAGTATGTTGTTCCACTTTTCTGGGTTCCTGAGAGTGTGTTCTTCATGTTGGGATGCAACAAGTCCTCAGCAGAAGTTTTGAATCTTCCAGAACTGGTGGAGAGAAATGTGAAGAAAAAAAGTTGTGAAGACTGATGGTGTTTATGTTTGTTTTTAAATCATGCTGCGATGATGCTTCTGAGGAGGGAACCATGGCGATCATGGAATTCCTATGGGCTGTGGCCAGAAAGCTAGGAATCCTCTCACGGAACTGCAAACTTAACCTGAAAGTCCTGCAGCTCGGAATCATAGTTGAAGAGTAATTATTGAGCCTGAATATCACAGCACCTCTGAGCAAAGAAAGATAAAAAAAAAACCTCATCTTATGAGGAAGTGGGGCTGAACCTGTTGTTGGGCAGGACACCTGCTTTTCAAGACTGTGATAGCTGATCACAGGAAAAACCCACACACAGTCACATTTGAAAGTGCTCCTAAATATGACAGATCTTAAGCCTTTACTTTGAAATAACTGGCCTCTCTGTACCATAATCACTTACAGACGCACATACAAGTAGTGTCCATTTTACTTGTGGTCTTGTTCACATGTAAACACGACACATTCGGATGAAACTTTGTCACTTCCTGTTTAGATTTAGCCAATAACGCAGGGTTGGGACTTAAAAATCCAGACTTCTTAGTGAGGGTTAGGAAATGATCATGGTTAGGGGTCAAATGTAATCTTTTGACAGGGAGTTGGTACCTTATTTGGATAAAGGACAGTCTTTGAGTTAGGATTCAATTCAATTCAAACAAGAAAGAATACCTTTCTGTTTGTACATGAAATGTGCTATATATAAAAACAAAAAATAATCCCAAATTGAAAAAGATAACATTACAGTGATTGCTTTTCCACAATTTACATATTACCTTTACATGTGACTATGGCTACGGCTACACGAAAACGAAACGAGGTTTTTTTTGAAAACGGGTACGAAAATTCTTGCGACCACACGGAAACGCGCTGCTGGTCCAGACGAAAACGATGAAACGATGCAGTACACACGCCACTGTGTCACGCCACGCTGTGAGACAATAGAGAAGTGTTAAAATTGGCTCACAGCGTCAACGTGTGACTGACGCAAAAACGTTTTAGCTGTAACAATGGAAACGAAACGAGGCCGTTTTCAAACTTTCCCACTCTGGAACCCGTTCTCAAAAACTATCGTTTTGGGGTAGTGGGAACGCCGGCTCCGTGTGGCCGCGACAGCGAAACGATAAGAAAAAGTATCGTTTACAGTGAAAAACGTTTTCGTGTAGCCGCAGCCTATGTGTCCCAGCAGGAAGCTGAGGACTTCTGTCCTGTGAATAGTTTTATCAGCTGTATAGATAAATATATATGATTTAATGTTCAACTCTTCATACCCATTTCTATGTGTAACTATAAAAAAAATGACCCTGTTCTACACTTTGTCCAATTTGAGAAGAGCTAATGTTTGGATGTGGTTTTTTCTTTTGAAATGAGTTTAAACCTGACTTCAGCATACTTTGCCTTTAAGCTGAAGGTGGGAAGTGTTTATTTCAGAGGTTTTTGGTCATTTCAATATGACTGACTATGAACTTTTTAAAAATCTTCTCAGTGGAAACTTTAGAAAAGAGTGCAGACTTTGACATATCTCAAACCTGATATTTCCCCTGTTGGAAGTATGTTGTTCCACTTTTCTGGGTTCCTGAGAGTGTGTTCTTCATGTTGGGATGCAACAAGTCCTCAGCAGAAGTTTTGAATCTTCCAGAACTGGTGGAGAGAAATGTGAAGAAAAAAAGTTGTGAAGACTGATGGTGTTTATGTTTGTTTTTAAATCATGCTGCGATGATGCTTCTGAGGAGGGAACCATGGCGATCATGGAATTCCTATGGGCTGTGGCCAGAAAGCTAGGAATCCTCTCACGGAACTGCAAACTTAACCTGAAAGTCCTACAGCTCGGAATCATAGTTGAAGAGTAATTATTGAGCCTGAATATCACAGCACCTCTGAGCAAAGAAAGATAAAAAAAAACCTCATCTTATGAGGAAGTGGGGCTGAACCTGTTGTTGGGCAGGACACCTGCTTTTCAAGACAGTGATAGCTGATCACAGGAAAAACCCACACACAGTCACATTTGAAAGTGCTCCTAAATATGACAGATCTTAAGCCTTTACTTTGAAATAACTGGCCTCTCTGTACCATAATCACTTACAGACGCACATACAAGTAGTGTCCATTTTACTTGTGGTCTTGTTCACATGTAAACACGACACATTCGGATGAAACTTTGTCACTTCCTGTTTAGATTTAGCCAATAACGCAGGGTTGGGACTTTCAAATCCAGACTTCTTAGTGAGGGTTAGGAAATGATCATGGTTAGGGGTCAAATGTAATCTTTTGACAGGGAGTTGGTACCTTATTTGGATAAAGGACAGTCTTTGAGTTAGGATTCAATTCAATTCAAACAAGAAAGAATACCTTTCTGTTTGTACATGAAATGTGCTATATGTAAAAACAAAAAATAATCCCAAATTGAAAAAGATAACATTACAGTGATTGCTTTTCCACAATTTACATATTACCTTTACATGTGACTATGTGTCCCAGCAGGAAGCTGAGGACTTCTGTCCTGTGAATAGTTTTATCAGCTGTATAGATAAATATATATGATTTAATGTTCAACTCTTCATACCCATTTCTATGTGTAACTATAAAAAATGACCCTGTTCTACACTTTGTCCAATTTGAGAAGAGCTAATGTTTGGATGTGGTTTTTTCTTTTGAAATGAGTTTAAACCTGACTTCAGCATACTTTGCCTTTAAGCTGAAGGTGGGAAGTGTTTATTTCAGAGGTTTTTGGTCATTTCAATATGAGTGACTATGAACTTTTTAAAAATCTTCTCAGTGGAAACTTTAGAAAAGAGTGCAGACTTTGACATATCTCAAACCTGATATTTTCCCTGTTGGAAGTATGTTGTTCCACTTTTCTGGGTTCCTGAGAGTGTGTTCTTCATGTTGGGATGCAACAAGTCCTCAGCAGAAGTTTTGAATCTTCCAGAACTGGTGGAGAGAAATGTGAAGAAAAAAAGTTGTGAAGACTGATGGTGTTTATGTTTGTTTTTAAATCATGCTGCGATGATGCTTCTGAGGAGGGAACCATGGCGATCATGGAATTCCTATGGGCTGTGGCCAGAAAGCTAGGAATCCTCTCACGGAACTGCAAACTTAACCTGAAAGTCCTGCAGCTCGGAATCATAGTTGAAGAGTAATTATTGAGCCTGAATATCACAGCACCTCTGAGCAAAGAAAGATAAAAAAAAAACCTCATCTTATGAGGAAGTGGGGCTGAACCTGTTGTTGGGCAGGACACCTGCTTTTCAAGACTGTGATAGCTGATCACAGGAAAAACCCACACACAGTCACATTTGAAAGTGCTCCTAAATATGACAGATCTTAAGCCTTTACTTTGAAATAACTGGCCTCTCTGTACCATAATCACTTACAGACGCACATACAAGTAGTGTCCATTTTACTTGTGGTCTTGTTCACATGTAAACACGACACATTCGGATGAAACTTTGTCACTTCCTGTTTAGATTTAGCCAATAACGCAGGGTTGGGACTTAAAAATCCAGACTTCTTAGTGAGGGTTAGGAAATGATCATGGTTAGGGGTCAAATGTAATCTTTTGACAGGGAGTTGGTACCTTATTTGGATAAAGGACAGTCTTTGAGTTAGGATTCAATTCAATTCAAACAAGAAAGAATACCTTTCTGTTTGTACATGAAATGTGCTATATATAAAAACAAAAAATAATCCCAAATTGAAAAAGATAACATTACAGTGATTGCTTTTCCACAATTTACATATTACCTTTACATGTGACTATGGCTACGGCTACACGAAAACGAAACGAGGTTTTTTTTGAAAACGGGTACGAAAATTCTTGCGACCACACGGAAACGCGCTGCTGGTCCAGACGAAAACGATGAAACGATGCAGTACACACGCCACTGTGTCACGCCACGCTGTGAGACAATAGAGAAGTGTTAAAATTGGCTCACAGCGTCAACGTGTGACTGACGCAAAAACGTTTTAGCTGTAACAATGGAAACGAAACGAGGCCGTTTTCAAACTTTCCCACTCTGGAACCCGTTCTCAAAAACTATCGTTTTGGGGTAGTGGGAACGCCGGCTCCGTGTGGCCGCGACAGCGAAACGATAAGAAAAAGTATCGTTTACAGTGAAAAACGTTTTCGTGTAGCCGCAGCCTATGTGTCCCAGCAGGAAGCTGAGGACTTCTGTCCTGTGAATAGTTTTATCAGCTGTATAGATAAATATATATGATTTAATGTTCAACTCTTCATACCCATTTCTATGTGTAACTATAAAAAAATGACCCTGTTCTACACTTTGTCCAATTTGAGAAGAGCTAATGTTTGGATGTGGTTTTTTCTTTTGAAATGAGTTTAAACCTGACTTCAGCATACTTTGCCTTTAAGCTGAAGGTGGGAAGTGTTTATTTCAGAGGTTTTTGGTCATTTCAATATGACTGACTATGAACTTTTTAAAAATCTTCTCAGTGGAAACTTTAGAAAAGAGTGCAGACTTTGACATATCTCAAACCTGATATTTCCCCTGTTGGAAGTATGTTGTTCCACTTTTCTGGGTTCCTGAGAGTGTGTTCTTCATGTTGGGATGCAACAAGTCCTCAGCAGAAGTTTTGAATCTTCCAGAACTGGTGGAGAGAAATGTGAAGAAAAAAAGTTGTGAAGACTGATGGTGTTTATGTTTGTTTTTAAATCATGCTGCGATGATGCTTCTGAGGAGGGAACCATGGCGATCATGGAATTCCTATGGGCTGTGGCCAGAAAGCTAGGAATCCTCTCACGGAACTGCAAACTTAACCTGAAAGTCCTACAGCTCGGAATCATAGTTGAAGAGTAATTATTGAGCCTGAATATCACAGCACCTCTGAGCAAAGAAAGATAAAAAAAAACCTCATCTTATGAGGAAGTGGGGCTGAACCTGTTGTTGGGCAGGACACCTGCTTTTCAAGACAGTGATAGCTGATCACAGGAAAAACCCACACACAGTCACATTTGAAAGTGCTCCTAAATATGACAGATCTTAAGCCTTTACTTTGAAATAACTGGCCTCTCTGTACCATAATCACTTACAGACGCACATACAAGTAGTGTCCATTTTACTTGTGGTCTTGTTCACATGTAAACACGACACATTCGGATGAAACTTTGTCACTTCCTGTTTAGATTTAGCCAATAACGCAGGGTTGGGACTTTCAAATCCAGACTTCTTAGTGAGGGTTAGGAAATGATCATGGTTAGGGGTCAAATGTAATCTTTTGACAGGGAGTTGGTACCTTATTTGGATAAAGGACAGTCTTTGAGTTAGGATTCAATTCAATTCAAACAAGAAAGAATACCTTTCTGTTTGTACATGAAATGTGCTATATGTAAAAACAAAAAATAATCCCAAATTGAAAAAGATAACATTACAGTGATTGCTTTTCCACAATTTACATATTACCTTTACATGTGACTATGTGTCCCAGCAGGAAGCTGAGGACTTCTGTCCTGTGAATAGTTTTATCAGCTGTATAGATAAATATATATGATTTAATGTTCAACTCTTCATACCCATTTCTATGTGTAACTATAAAAAATGACCCTGTTCTACACTTTGTCCAATTTGAGAAGAGCTAATGTTTGGATGTGTTTTTTTCTTTTGAAATGAGTTTAAACCTGACTTCAGCATACTTTGCCTTTAAGCTGAAGGTGGGAAGTGTTTATTTCAGAGGTTTTTGGTCATTTCAATATGAGTGACTATGAACTTTTTAAAAATCTTCTCAGTGGAAACTTTAGAAAAGAGTGCAGACTTTGACATATCTCAAACCTGATATTTTCCCTGTTGGAAGTATGTTGTTCCACTTTTCTGGGTTCCTGAGAGTGTGTTCTTCATGTTGGGATGCAACAAGTCCTCAGCAGAAGTTTTGAATCTTCCAGAACTGGTGGAGAGAAATGTGAAGAAAAAAAGTTGTGAAGACTGATGGTGTTTATGTTTGTTTTTAAATCATGCTGCGATGATGCTTCTGAGGAGGGAACCATGGCGATCATGGAATTCCTATGGGCTGTGGCCAGAAAGCTAAGAATCCTCTCACGGAACTGCAAACTTAACCTGAAAGTCCTGTAGCTCGGAATCATAGTTGAAGAGTAATTATTGAGCCTGAATATCACAGCACCTCTGAGCAACGAAAGATAAAAAAAAAACCTCATCTTATGAGGAAGTGGGGCTGAACCTGTTGTTGGGCAGGACACCTGCTTTTCAAGACTGTGATAGCTGATCACAGGAAAAACCCACACACAGTCACATTTGAAAGTGCTCCTAAATATAACAGATCTTAAGCCTTTACTTTGAAATAACTGGCCTCTCTGTACCATAATCACTTACAGACGCACATACAAGTAGTGTCCATTTTACTTGTGGTCTTGTTCACATGTAAACACGACACATTCGGATGAAACTTTGTCACTTCCTGTTTAGATTTAGCCAATAACGCAGGGTTGGGACTTAAAAATCCAGACTTCTTAGTGAGGGTTAGGAAATGATCATGGTTAGGGGTCAAATGTAATCTTTTGACAGGGAGTTGGTACCTTATTTGGATAAAGGACAGTCTTTGAGGAAGTCGGACTTGAAAAAGTCAAGTGCCTTTGTACGACAGCCTTCGTTTGAAGACTGACGCTCCAAAGCTGACGCTTCCAACAACAGGAGTTGCTTTGTACTGATTCACTAATTGCTGATTGTCTGCAGGAGTGCAGACCCCTCCCACAGATTAAAAGACAAGTGGCCACTCAGGGCTGAAGCTAGTTTCAAAGGGGCTGTTATCAAACAGTGAAAAGAAGCCTCCGGCAAATTTACTTTTAGCAGTCAAAAATCTAGCAGAAATCAAGCAAAAAGCAAAATGGTACACAAGATAAATGTAGCTTACGAATTCTGGATGAATCAAGACGCACATACAAGTAGTGTCCATTTTACTTGTGGTCTTGTTCACATGTAAACACGACACATTCGGATGAAACTTTGTCACTTCCTGTTTAGATTTAGCCAATAACGCAGGGTTGGGACTTTAAAAATCCAGACTTCTTAGTGAGGGTTAGGAAATGATCATGGTTAGGGGTCAAATGTAATCTTTTGACAGGGAGTTGGTACCTTATTTGGATAAAGGACAGTCTTTGAGTTAGGATTCAATTCAATTCAAACAAGAAAGAATACCTTTCTGTTTGTACATGAAATGTGCTATATATAAAAACAAAAAATAATCCCAAATTGAAAAAGATAACATTACAGTGATTGCTTTTCCACAATTTACATATTACCTTTACATGTGACTATGTGTCCCAGCAGGAAGCTGAGGACTTCTGTCCTGTGAATAGTTTTATCAGCTGTATAGATAAATATATATGATTTAATGTTCAACTCTTCATACCCATTTCTATGTGTAACTATAAAAAAATGACCCTGTTCTACACTTTGTCCAATTTGAGAAGAGCTAATGTTTGGATGTGGTTTTTTCTTTTGAAATGAGTTTAAACCTGACTTCAGCATACTTTGCCTTTAAGCTGAAGGTGGGAAGTGTTTATTTCAGAGGTTTTTGGTCATTTCAATATGAGTGACTATGAACTTTTTAAAAATCTTCTCAGTGGAAACTTTAGAAAAGAGTGCAGACTTTGACATATCTCAAACCTGATATTTTCCCTGTTGGAAGTATGTTGTTCCACTTTTCTGGGTTCCTGAGAGTGTGTTCTTCATGTTGGGATGCAACAAGTCCTCAGCAGAAGTTTTGAATCTTCCAGAACTGGTGGAGAGAAATGTGAAGAAAAAAAGTTGTGAAGACTGATGGTGTTTATGTTTGTTTTTAAATCATGCTGCGATGATGCTTCTGAGGAGGGAACCATGGCGATCATGGAATTCCTATGGGCTGTGGCCAGAAAGCTAAGAATCCTCTCACGGAACTGCAAACTTAACCTGAAAGTCCTGTAGCTCGGAATCATAGTTGAAGAGTAATTATTGAGCCTGAATATCACAGCACCTCTGAGCAAAGAAAGATAAAAAAAAACCTCATCTTATGAGGAAGTGGGGCTGAACCTGTTGTTGGGCAGGACACCTGCTTTTCAAGACTGTGATAGCTGATCACAGGAAAAACCCACACACAGTCACATTTGAAAGTGCTCCTAAATATGACAGATCTTAAGCCTTTACTTTGAAATAACTGGCCTCTCTGTACCATAATCACTTACAGACGCACATACAAGTAGTGTCCATTTTACTTGTGGTCTTGTTCACATGTAAACACGACACATTCGGATGAAACTTTGTCACTTCCTGTTTAGATTTAGCCAATAACGCAGGGTTGGGACTTAAAACTCCAGACTTCTTAGTGAGGGTTAGGAAATGATCATGGTTAGGGGTCAAATGTAATCTTTTGACAGGGAGTTGGTACCTTATTTGGATAAAGGACAGTCTTTGAGGAAGTCGGACTTGAAAAAGTCAAGTGCCTTTGTACGACAGCCTTCGTTTGAAGACTGACGCTCCAAAGCTGACGCTTCCAACAACAGGAGTTGCTTTGTACTGATTCACTAATTGCTGATTGTCTGCAGGAGTGCAGACCCCTCCCACAGATTAAAAGACAAGTGGCCACTCAGGGCTGAAGCTAGTTTCAAAGGGGCTGTTATCAAACAGTGAAAAGAAGCCTCCGGCAAATTTACTTTTAGCAGTCAAAAATCTAGCAGAAATCAAGCAAAAAGCAAAATGGTACACAAGATAAATGTAGCTTACGAATTCTGGATGAATCAAGACGCACATACAAGTAGTGTCCATTTTACTTGTGGTCTTGTTCACATGTAAACACGACACATTCGGATGAAACTTTGTCACTTCCTGTTTAGATTTAGCCAATAACGCAGGGTTGGGACTTTAAAAATCCAGACTTCTTAGTGAGGGTTAGGAAATGATCATGGTTAGGGGTCAAATGTAATCTTTTGACAGGGAGTTGGTACCTTATTTGGATAAAGGACAGTCTTTGAGTTAGGATTCAATTCAATTCAAACAAGAAAGAATACCTTTCTGTTTGTACATGAAATGTGCTATATATAAAAACAAAAAATAATCCCAAATTGAAAAAGATAACATTACAGTGATTGCTTTTCCACAATTTACATATTACCTTTACATGTGACTATGTGTCCCAGCAGGAAGCTGAGGACTTCTGTCCTGTGAATAGTTTTATCAGCTGTATAGATAAATATATATGATTTAATGTTCAACTCTTCATACCCATTTCTATGTGTAACTATAAAAAATGACCCTGTTCTACACTTTGTCCAATTTGAGAAGAGCTAATGTTTGGATGTGGTTTTTTCTTTTGAAATGAGTTTAAACCTGACTTCAGCATACTTTGCCTTTAAGCTGAAGGTGGGAAGTGTTTATTTCAGAGGTTTTTGGTCATTTCAATATGAGTGACTATGAACTTTTTAAAAATCTTCTCAGTGGAAACTTTAGAAAAGAGTGCAGACTTTGACATATCTCAAACCTGATATTTTCCCTGTTGGAAGTATGTTGTTCCACTTTTCTGGGTTCCTGAGAGTGTGTTCTTCATGTTGGGATGCAACAAGTCCTCAGCAGAAGTTTTGAATCTTCCAGAACTGCTGGAGAGAAATGTGAAGAAAAAAAGTTGTGAAGACTGATGGTGTTTATGTTTGTTTTTAAATCATGCTGCGATGATGCTTCTGAGGAGGGAACCATGGCGATCATGGAATTCCTATGGGCTGTGGCCAGAAAGCTAGGAATCCTCTCACAGAACTGCAAACTTAACCTGAAAGTCCTGCAGCTCGGAATCATAGTTGAAGAGTAATTATTGAACCTGAATATCACAGCACCTCTGAGCAAAGAAAGATAAAAAAAAAAACCTCATCTTATGAGGAAGTGGGGCTGAACCTGTTGTTGGGCAGGACACCTGCTTTTCAAGACTGTGATAGCTGATCACAGGAAAAACCCACACACAGTCACATTTGAAAGTGCTCCTAAATATGACAGATCTTAAGCCTTTACTTTGAAATAACTGGCCTCTCTGTACCATAATCACTTACAGACGCACATACAAGTAGTGTCCATTTTACTTGTGGTCTTGTTCACATGTAAACACGACACATTAGGATGAAACTTTGTCACTTCCTGTTTAGATTTAGCCAATAACGCAGGGTTGGGACTTAAAACTCCAGACTTCTTAGTGAGGGTTAGGAAATGATCATGGTTAGGGGTCAAATGTAATCTTTTGACAGGGAGTTGGTACCTTATTTGGATAAAGGACAGTCTTTGAGGAAGTCGGACTTGAAAAAGTCAAGTGCCTTTGTACGACAGCCTTCGTTTGAAGACTGACGCTCCAAAGCTGACGCTTCCAACAACAGGAGTTGCTTTGTACTGATTCACTAATTGCTGATTGTCTGCAGGAGTGCAGACCCCTCCCACAGATTAAAAGACAAGTGGCCACTCAGGGCTGAAGCTAGTTTCAAAGGGGCTGTTATCAAACAGTGAAAAGAAGCCTCCGGCAAATTTACTTTTAGCAGTCAAAAATCTAGCAGAAATCAAGCAAAAAGCAAAATGGTACACAAGATAAATGTAGCTTACGAATTCTGGATGAATCAAGACGCACATACAAGTAGTGTCCATTTTACTTGTGGTCTTGTTCACATGTAAACACGACACATTCGGATGAAACTTTGTCACTTCCTGTTTAGATTTAGCCAATAACGCAGGGTTGGGACTTTAAAAATCCAGACTTCTTAGTGAGGGTTAGGAAATGATCATGGTTAGGGGTCAAATGTAATCTTTTGACAGGGAGTTGGTACCTTATTTGGATAAAGGACAGTCTTTGAGTTAGGATTCAATTCAATTCAAAGAAGAAAGAATACCTTTCTGTTTGTACATGAAATGTGCTATATATAAAAACAAAAAATAATCCCAAATTGAAAAAGATAACATTACAGTGATTGCTTTTCCACAATTTACATATTACCTTTACATGTGACTATGTGTCCCAGCAGGAAGCTGAGGACTTCTGTCCTGTGAATAGTTTTATCAGCTGTATAGATAAATATATATGATTTAATGTTCAACTCTTCATACCCATTTCTATGTGTAACTATAAAAAAATGACCCTGTTCTACACTTTGTCCAATTTGAGAAGAGCTAATGTTTGGATGTGGTTTTTTCTTTTGAAATGAGTTTAAACCTGACTTCAGCATACTTTGCCTTTAAGCTGAAGGTGGGAAGTGTTTATTTCAGAGGTTTTTGGTCATTTCAATATGAGTGACTATGAACTTTTTAAAAATCTTCTCAGTGGAAACTTTAGAAAAGAGTGCAGACTTTGACATATCTCAAACCTGATATTTTCCCTGTTGGAAGTATGTTGTTCCACTTTTCTGGGTTCCTGAGAGTGTGTTCTTCATGTTGGGATGCAACAAGTCCTCAGCAGAAGTTTTGAATCTTCCAGAACTGGTGGAGAGAAATGTGAAGAAAAAAAGTTGTGAAGACTGATGGTGTTTATGTTTGTTTTTAAATCATGCTGCGATGATGCTTCTGAGGAGGGAACCATGGCGATCATGGAATTCCTATGGGCTGTGGCCAGAAAGCTAGGAATCCTCTCACAGAACTGCAAACTTAACCTGAAAGTCCTGCAGCTCGGAATCATAGTTTAAGAGTAATTATTGAGCCTGAATATCACAGCACCTCTGAGCAAAGAAAGATAAAAAAAACCTCATCTTATGAGGAAGTGGGGCTGAACCTGTTGTTGGGCAGGACACCTGCTTTTCAAGACCGTGATAGCTGATCACAGGAAAAACCCACACACAGTCACATGTGAAAGTGCTCCTGAATATGACAGATCTTAAGCCTTTACTTTGAAATAACTGGCCTCTCTGTACCATAATCACTTACAGACGCACATACAAGTAGTGTCCATTTTACTTGTGGTCTTGTTCACATGTAAACACGACACATTCGGATGAAACTTTGTCACTTCCTGTTTAGATTTAGCCAATAACGCAGGGTTGGGACTTTAAAAATCCAGACTTCTTAGTGAGGGTTAGGAAATGATCATGGTTAGGGGTCAAATGTAATCTTTTGACAGGGAGTTGGTACCTTATTTGGATAAAGGACAGTCTTTGAGTTAGGATTCAATTCAATTCAAACAAGAAAGAATACCTTTCTGTTTGTACATGAAATGTGCTATATATAAAAACAAAAAATAATCCCAAATTGAAAAAGATAACATTACAGTGATTGCTTTTCCACAATTTACATATTACCTTTACATGTGACTATGTGTCCCAGCAGGAAGCTGAGGACTTCTGTCCTGTGAATAGTTTTATCAGCTGTATAGATAAATATATATGATTTAATGTTCAACTCTTCATACCCATTTCTATGTGTAACTATAAAAAAATGACCCTGTTCTACACTTTGTCCAATTTGAGAAGAGCTAATGTTTGGATGTGGTTTTTTCTTTTGAAATGAGTTTAAACCTGACTTCAGCATACTTTGCCTTTAAGCTGAAGGTGGGAAGTGTTTATTTCAGAGGTTTTTGGTCATTTCAATATGAGTGACTATGAACTTTTTAAAAATCTTCTCAGTGGAAACTTTAGAAAAGAGTGCAGACTTTGACATATCTCAAACCTGATATTTCCCCTGTTGGAAGTATGTTGTTCCACTTTTCTGGGTTCCTGAGAGTGTGTTCTTCATGTTGGGATGCAACAAGTCCTCAGCAGAAGTTTTGAATCTTCCAGAACTGGTGGAGAGAAATGTGAAGAAAAAAAGTTGTGAAGACTGATGGTGTTTATGTTTGTTTTTAAATCATGCTGCGATGATGCTTCTGAGGAGGGAACCATGGCGATCATGGAATTCCTATGGGCTGTGGCCAGAAAGCTAAGAATCCTCTCACAGAACTGCAAACTTTAACCTGAAAGTCCTGCAGCTCGGAATCATAGTTGAAGAGTAATTATTGAGCCTGAATATCACAGCACCTCTGAGCAAAGAAAGATAAAAAAAACCTCATCTTATGAGGAAGTGGGGCTGAACCTGTTGTTGGGCAGGACACCTGCTTTTCAAGACAGTGATAGCTGATCACAGGAAAAACCCACACACAGTCACATTTGAAAGTGCTCCTAAATATGACAGATCTTAAGCCTTTACTTTGAAATAACTGGCCTCTCTGTACCATAATCACTTACAGACGCACATACAAGTAGTGTCCATTTTACTTGTGGTCTTGTTCACATGTAAACACGACACATTCGGATGAAACTTTGTCACTTCCTGTTTAGATTTAGCCAATAACGCAGGGTTGGGACTTTAGAAATCCAGACTTCTTAGTGAGGGTTAGGAAATGATCATGGTTAGGGGTCAAATGTAATCTTTTGACAGGGAGTTGGTACCTTATTTGGATAAAGGACAGTCTTTGAGGAAGTCGGACTTGAAAAAGTCAAGTGCCTTTGTACGACAGCCTTCGTTTGAAGACTGACGCTCCAAAGCTGACGCTTCCAACAACAGGAGTTGCTTTGTACTGATTCACTAATTGCTGATTGTCTGCAGGAGTGCAGACCCCTCCCACAGATTAAAAGACAAGTGGCCACTCAGGGCTGAAGCTAGTTTCAAAGGGGCTGTTATCAAACAGTGAAAAGAAGCCTCCGGCAAATTTACTTTTAGCAGTCAAAAATCTAGCAGAAATCAAGCAAAAAGCAAAATGGTACACAAGATAAATGTAGCTTACGAATTCTGGATGAATCAAGACGCACATACAAGTAGTGTCCATTTTACTTGTGGTCTTGTTCACATGTAAACACGACACATTCGGATGAAACTTTGTCACTTCCTGTTTAGATTTAGCCAATAACGCAGGGTTGGGACTTTAAAAATCCAGACTTCTTAGTGAGGGTTAGGAAATGATCATGGTTAGGGGTCAAATGTAATCTTTTGACAGGGAGTTGGTACCTTATTTGGATAAAGGACAGTCTTTGAGTTAGGATTCAATTCAATTCAAACAAGAAAGAATACCTTTCTGTTTGTACATGAAATGTGCTATATATAAAAACAAAAAATAATCCCAAATTGAAAAAGATAACATTACAGTGATTGCTTTTCCACAATTTACATATTACCTTTACATGTGACTATGTGTCCCAGCAGGAAGCTGAGGACTTCTGTCCTGTGAATAGTTTTATCAGCTGTATAGATAAATATATATGATTTAATGTTCAACTCTTCATACCCATTTCTATGTGTAACTATAAAAAAATGACCCTGTTCTACACTTTGTCCAATTTGAGAAGAGCTAATGTTTGGATGTGGTTTTTTCTTTTGAAATGAGTTTTAACCTGACTTCAGCATACTTTGCCTTTAAGCTGAAGGTGGGAAGTGTTTATTTCAGAGGTTTTTGGTCATTTCAATATGAGTGACTATGAACTTTTTAAAAATCTTCTCAGTGGAAACTTTAGAAAAGAGTGCAGACTTTGACATATCTCAAACCTGATATTTCCCCTGTTGGAAGTATGTTGTTCCACTTTTCTGGGTTCCTGAAAGTGTTTTCTTCATGTTGGGATGCAACAAGTCCTCAGCAGAAGTTTTGAATCTTCCAGAACTGGTGGAGAGAAATGTGAAGAAAAAAAGTTGTGAAGACTGATGGTGTTTATGTTTGTTTTTAAATCATGCTGCGATGATGCTTCTGAGGAGGGAACCATGGCGATCATGGAATTCCTATGGGCTGTGGCCAGAAAGCTAAGAATCCTCTCACAGAACTGCAAACTTAACCTGAAAGTCCTGCAGCTCGGAATCATAGTTGAAGAGTAATTATTGAGCCTGAATATCACAGCACCTCTGAGCAAAGAAAGATAAAAAAACCTCATCTTATGAGGAAGTGGGGCTGAACCTGTTGTTGGGCAGGACACCTGCTTTTCAAGACAGTGATAGCTGATCACAGGAAAAACCCACACACAGTCATATTTGAAAGTGCTCCTAAATATGACAGATCTTAAGCCTTTACTTTGAAATAACTGGCCTCTCTGTACCATAATCACTTACAGACGCACATACAAGTAGTGTCCATTTTACTTGTGGTCTTGTTCACATGTAAACACGACACATTCGGATGAAACTTTGTCACTTCCTGTTTAGATTTAGCCAATAACGCAAGGTTGGGACTTTCAAATCCAGACTTCTTAGTGAGGGTTAGGAAATGATCATGGTTAGGGGTCAAATGTAATCTTTTGACAGGGAGTTGGTACCTTATTTGGATAAAGGACAGTCTTTGAGTTAGGATTCAATTCAATTCAAACAAGAAAGAATACCTTTCTGTTTGTACATGAAATGTGCTATATATAAAAACAAAAAATAATCCCAAATTGAAAAAGATAACATTACAGTGATTGCTTTTCCACAATTTACATATTACCTTTACATGTGACTATGTGTCCCAGCAGGAAGCTGAGGACTTCTGTCCTGTGAATAGTTTTATCAGCTGTATAGATAAATATATATGATTTAATGTTCAACTCTTCATACCCATTTCTATGTGTAACTATAAAAAAATGACCCTGTTCTACACTTTGTCCAATTTGAGAAGAGCTAATGTTTGGATGTGGTTTTTTCTTTTGAAATGAGTTTAAACCTGACTTCAGCATACTTTGCCTTTAAGCTGAAGGTGGGAAGTGTTTATTTCAGAGGTTTTTGGTCATTTCAATATGAGTGACTATGAACTTTTTAAAAATCTTCTCAGTGGAAACTTTAGAAAAGAGTGCAGACTTTGACATATCTCAAACCTGATATTTTCCCTGTTGGAAGTATGTTGTTCCACTTTTCTGGGTTCCTGAGAGTGTGTTCTTCATGTTGGGATGCAACAAGTCCTCAGCAGAAGTTTTGAATCTTCCAGAACTGGTGGAGAGAAATGTGAAGAAAAAAAGTTGTGAAGACTGATGGTGTTTATGTTTGTTTTTAAATCATGCTGCGATGATGCTTCTGAGGAGGGAACCATGGCGATCATGGAATTCCTATGGGCTGTGGCCAGAAAGCTAAGAATCCTCTCACAGAACTGCAAACTTAACCTGAAAGTCCTGCAGCTCGGAATCATAGTTGAAGAGTAATTATTGAGCCTGAATATCACAGCACCTCTGAGCAAAGAAAGATAAAAAAACCTCATCTTATGAGGAAGTGGGGCTGAACCTGTTGTTGGGCAGGACACCTGCTTTTCAAGACAGTGATAGCTGATCACAGGAAAAACCCACACACAGTCATATTTGAAAGTGCTCCTAAATATGACAGATCTTAAGCCTTTACTTTGAAATAACTGGCCTCTCTGTACCATAATCACTTACAGACGCACATACAAGTAGTGTCCATTTTACTTGTGGTCTTGTTCACATGTAAACACGACACATTCGGATGAAACTTTGTCACTTCCTGTTTAGATTTAGCCAATAACGCAGGGTTGGGACTTAAAAATCCAGACTTCTTAGTGAGGGTTAGGAAATGATCATGGTTAGGGGTCAAATGTAATCTTTTGACAGGGAGTTGGTACCTTATTTGGATAAAGGACAGTCTTTGAGTTAGGATTCAATTCAATTCAAACAAGAAAGAATACCTTTCTGTTTGTACATGAAATGTGCTATATATAAAAACAAAAAATAATCCCAAATTGAAAAAGATAACATTACAGTGATTGCTTTTCCACAATTTACATATTACCTTTACATGTGACTATGTGTCCCAGCAGGAAGCTGAGGACTTCTGTCCTGTGAATAGTTTTATCAGCTGTATAGATAAATATATATGATTTAATGTTCAACTCTTCATACCCATTTCTATGTGTAACTATAAAAAAATGACCCTGTTCTACACTTTGTCCAATTTGAGAAGAGCTAATGTTTGGATGTGGTTTTTTCTTTTGAAATGAGTTTAAACCTGACTTCAGCATACTTTGCCTTTAAGCTGAAGGTGGGAAGTGTTTATTTCAGAGGTTTTTGGTCATTTCAATATGAGTGACTATGAACTTTTTAAAAATCTTCTCAGTGGAAACTTTAGAAAAGAGTGCAGACTTTGACATATCTCAAACCTGATATTTCCCCTGTTGGAAGTATGTTGTTCCACTTTTCTGGGTTCCTGAGAGTGTGTTCTTCATGTTGGGATGCAACAAGTCCTCAGCAGAAGTTTTGAATCTTCCAGAACTGGTGGAGAGAAATGTGAAGAAAAAAAGTTGTGAAGACTGATGGTGTTTATGTTTGTTTTTAAATCATGCTGCGATGATGCTTCTGAGGAGGGAACCATGGCGATCATGGAATTCCTATGGGCTGTGGCCAGAAAGCTAGGAATCCTCTCACGGAACTGCAAACTTAACCTGAAAGTCCTGCAGCTCGGAATCATAGTTGAAGAGTAATTATTGAGCCTGAATATCACAGCACCTCTGAGCAAAGAAAGATAAAAAAAAACCTCATCTTATGAGGAAGTGGGGCTGAACCTGTTGTTGGGCAGGACACCTGCTTTTCAAGACAGTGATAGCTGATCACAGGAAAAACCCACACACAGTCACATTTGAAAGTGCTCCTAAATATGACAGATCTTAAGCCTTTACTTTGAAATAACTGGCCTCTCTGTACCATAATCACTTACAGACGCACATACAAGTAGTGTCCATTTTACTTGTGGTCTTGTTCACATGTAAACACGACACATTCGGATGAAACTTTGTCACTTCCTGTTTAGATTTAGCCAATAACGCAGGGTTGGGACTTTCAAATCCAGACTTCTTAGTGAGGGTTAGGAAATGATCATGGTTAGGGGTCAAATGTAATCTTTTGACAGGGAGTTGGTACCTTATTTGGATAAAGGACAGTCTTTGAGTTAGGATTCAATTCAATTCAAACAAGAAAGAATACCTTTCTGTTTGTACATGAAATGTGCTATATGTAAAAACAAAAAATAATCCCAAATTGAAAAAGATAACATTACAGTGATTGCTTTTCCACAATTTACATATTACCTTTACATGTGACTATGTGTCCCAGCAGGAAGCTGAGGACTTCTGTCCTGTGAATAGTTTTATCAGCTGTATAGATAAATATATATGATTTAATGTTCAACTCTTCATACCCATTTCTATGTGTAACTATAAAAAAATGACCCTGTTCTACACTTTGTCCAATTTGAGAAGAGCTAATGTTTGGATGTGGTTTTTTCTTTTGAAATGAGTTTAAACCTGACTTCAGCATACTTTGCCTTTAAGCTGAAGGTGGGAAGTGTTTATTTCAGAGGTTTTTGGTCATTTCAATATGACTGACTATGAACTTTTTAAAAATCTTCTCAGTGGAAACTTTAGAAAAGAGTGCAGACTTTGACATATCTCAAACCTGATATTTCCCCTGTTGGAAGTATGTTGTTCCACTTTTCTGGGTTCCTGAGAGTGTGTTCTTCATGTTGGGATGCAACAAGTCCTCAGCAGAAGTTTTGAATCTTCCAGAACTGGTGGAGAGAAATGTGAAGAAAAAAAGTTGTGAAGACTGATGGTGTTTATGTTTGTTTTTAAATCATGCTGCGATGATGCTTCTGAGGAGGGAACCATGGCGATCATGGAATTCCTATGGGCTGTGGCCAGAAAGCTAGGAATCCTCTCACGGAACTGCAAACTTAACCTGAAAGTCCTACAGCTCGGAATCATAGTTGAAGAGTAATTATTGAGCCTGAATATCACAGCACCTCTGAGCAAAGAAAGATAAAAAAAAACCTCATCTTATGAGGAAGTGGGGCTGAACCTGTTGTTGGGCAGGACACCTGCTTTTCAAGACAGTGATAGCTGATCACAGGAAAAACCCACACACAGTCACATTTGAAAGTGCTCCTAAATATGACAGATCTTAAGCCTTTACTTTGAAATAACTGGCCTCTCTGTACCATAATCACTTACAGACGCACATACAAGTAGTGTCCATTTTACTTGTGGTCTTGTTCACATGTAAACACGACACATTCGGATGAAACTTTGTCACTTCCTGTTTAGATTTAGCCAATAACGCAGGGTTGGGACTTTAAAAATCCAGACTTCTTAGTGAGGGTTAGGAAATGATCATGGTTAGGGGTCAAATGTAATCTTTTGACAGGGAGTTGGTACCTTATTTGGATAAAGGACAGTCTTTGAGGAAGTCGGACTTGAAAAAGTCAAGTGCCTTTGTACGACAGCCTTCGTTTGAAGACTGACGCTCCAAAGCTGACGCTTCCAACAACAGGAGTTGCTTTGTACTGATTCACTAATTGCTGATTGTCTGCAGGAGTGCAGACCCCTCCCACAGATTAAAAGACAAGTGGCCACTCAGGGCTGAAGCTAGTTTCAAAGGGGCTGTTATCAAACAGTGAAAAGAAGCCTCCGGCAAATTTACTTTTAGCAGTCAAAAATCTAGCAGAAATCAAGCAAAAAGCAAAATGGTACACAAGATAAATGTAGCTTACGAATTCTGGATGAATCAAGACGCACATACAAGTAGTGTCCATTTTACTTGTGGTCTTGTTCACATGTAAACACGACACATTCGGATGAAACTTTGTCACTTCCTGTTTAGATTTAGCCAATAACGCAGGGTTGGGACTTTAAAAATCCAGACTTCTTAGTGAGGGTTAGGAAATGATCATGGTTAGGGGTCAAATGTAATCTTTTGACAGGGAGTTGGTACCTTATTTGGATAAAGGACAGTCTTTGAGTTAGGATTCAATTCAATTCAAACAAGAAAGAATACCTTTCTGTTTGTACATGAAATGTGCTATATATAAAAACAAAAAATAATCCCAAATTGAAAAAGATAACATTACAGTGATTGCTTTTCCACAATTTACATATTACCTTTACATGTGACTATGTGTCCCAGCAGGAAGCTGAGGACTTCTGTCCTGTGAATAGTTTTATCAGCTGTATAGATAAATATATATGATTTAATGTTCAACTCTTCATACCCATTTCTATGTGTAACTATAAAAAAATGACCCTGTTCTACACTTTGTCCAATTTGAGAAGAGCTAATGTTTGGATGTGGTTTTTTCTTTTGAAATGAGTTTAAACCTGACTTCAGCATACTTTGCCTTTAAGCTGAAGGTGGGAAGTGTTTATTTCAGAGGTTTTTGGTCATTTCAATATGAGTGACTATGAACTTTTTAAAAATCTTCTCAGTGGAAACTTTAGAAAAGAGTGCAGACTTTGACATATCTCAAACCTGATATTTTCCCTGTTGGAAGTATGTTGTTCCACTTTTCTGGGTTCCTGAGAGTGTGTTCTTCATGTTGGGATGCAACAAGTCCTCAGCAGAAGTTTTGAATCTTCCAGAACTGCTGGAGAGAAATGTGAAGAAAAAAAGTTGTGAAGACTGATGGTGTTTATGTTTGTTTTTAAATCATGCTGCGATGATGCTTCTGAGGAGGGAACCATGGCGATCATGGAATTCCTATGGGCTGTGGCCAGAAAGCTAGGAATCCTCTCACGGAACTACAAACTTAACCTGAAAGTCCTGCAGCTCGGAATCATAGTTGAAGAGTAATTATTGAGCCTGAATATCACAGCACCTCTGAGCAAAGAAAGATAAAAAAAAACCTCATCTTATGAGGAAGTGGGGCTGAACCTGTTGTTGGGCAGGACACCTGCTTTTCAAGACTGTGATAGCTGATCACAGGAAAAACCCACACACAGTCACATTTGAAAGTGCTCCTAAATATGACAGATCTTAAGCCTTTACTTTGAAATAACTGGCCTCTCTGTACCATAATCACTTACAGACGCACATACAAGTAGTGTCCATTTTACTTGTGGTCTTGTTCACATGTAAACACGACACATTCGGATGAAACTTTGTCACTTCCTGTTTAGATTTAGCCAATAACGCAGGGTTGGGACTTAAAAATCCAGACTTCTTAGTGAGGGTTAGGAAATGATCATGGTTAGGGGTCAAATGTAATCTTTTGACAGGGAGTTGGTACCTTATTTGGATAAAGGACAGTCTTTGAGGAAGTCGGACTTGAAAAAGTCAAGTGCCTTTGTACGACAGCCTTCGTTTGAAGACTGACGCTCCAAAGCTGACGCTTCCAACAACAGGAGTTGCTTTGTACTGATTCACTAATTGCTGATTGTCTGCAGGAGTGCAGACCCCTCCCACAGATTAAAAGACAAGTGGCCACTCAGGGCTGAAGCTAGTTTCAAAGGGGCTGTTATCAAACAGTGAAAAGAAGCCTCCGGCAAATTTACTTTTAGCAGTCAAAAATCTAGCAGAAATCAAGCAAAAAGCAAAATGGTACACAAGATAAATGTAGCTTACGAATTCTGGATGAATCAAGACGCACATACAAGTAGTGTCCATTTTACTTGTGGTCTTGTTCACATGTAAACACGACACATTCGGATGAAACTTTGTCACTTCCTGTTTAGATTTAGCCAATAACGCAGGGTTGGGACTTTAAAAATCCAGACTTCTTAGTGAGGGTTAGGAAATGATCATGGTTAGGGGTCAAATGTAATCTTTTGACAGGGAGTTGGTACCTTATTTGGATAAAGGATAGTCTTTGAGTTAGGATTCAATTCAATTCAAACAAGAAAGAATACCTTTCTGTTTGTACATGAAATGTGCTATATATAAAAACAAAAAATAATCCCAAATTGAAAAAGATAACATTACAGTGATTGCTTTTCCACAATTTACATATTACCTTTACATGTGACTATGTGTCCCAGCAGGAAGCTGAGGACTTCTGTCCTGTGAATAGTTTTATCAGCTGTATAGATAAATATATATGATTTAATGTTCAACTCTTCATACCCATTTCTATGTGTAACTATAAAAAAATGACCCTGTTCTACACTTTGTCCAATTTGAGAAGAGCTAATGTTTGGATGTGGTTTTTTCTTTTGAAATGAGTTTAAACCTGACTTCAGCATACTTTGCCTTTAAGCTGAAGGTGGGAAGTGTTTATTTCAGAGGTTTTTGGTCATTTCAATATGAGTGACTATGAACTTTTTAAAAATCTTCTCAGTGGAAACTTTAGAAAAGAGTGCAGACTTTGACATATCTCAAACCTGATATTTTCCCTGTTGGAAGTATGTTGTTCCACTTTTCTGGGTTCCTGAGAGTGTGTTCTTCATGTTGGGATGCAACAAGTCCTCAGCAGAAGTTTTGAATCTTCCAGAACTGGTGGAGAGAAATGTGAAGAAAAAAAGTTGTGAAGACTGATGGTGTTTATGTTTGTTTTTAAATCATGCTGCGATGATGCTTCTGAGGAGGGAACCATGGCGATCATGGAATTCCTATGGGCTGTGGCCAGAAAGCTAGGAATCCTCTCACGGAACTGCAAACTTAACCTGAAAGTCCTGCAGCTCGGAATCATAGTTGAAGAGTAATTATTGAGCCTGAATATCACAGCACCTCTGAGCAAAGAAAGATAAAAAAAAAACCTCATCTTATGAGGAAGTGGGGCTGAACCTGTTGTTGGGCAGGACACCTGCTTTTCAAGACTGTGATAGCTGATCACAGGAAAAACCCACACACAGTCACATTTGAAAGTGCTCCTAAATATGACAGATCTTAAGCCTTTACTTTGAAATAACTGGCCTCTCTGTACCATAATCACTTACAGACGCACATACAAGTAGTGTCCATTTTACTTGTGGTCTTGTTCACATGTAAACACGACACATTCGGATGAAACTTTGTCACTTCCTGTTTAGATTTAGCCAATAACGCAGGGTTGGGACTTAAAAATCCAGACTTCTTAGTGAGGGTTAGGAAATGATCATGGTTAGGGGTCAAATGTAATCTTTTGACAGGGAGTTGGTACCTTATTTGGATAAAGGACAGTCTTTGAGTTAGGATTCAATTCAATTCAAACAAGAAAGAATACCTTTCTGTTTGTACATGAAATGTGCTATATATAAAAACAAAAAATAATCCCAAATTGAAAAAGATAACATTACAGTGATTGCTTTTCCACAATTTACATATTACCTTTACATGTGACTATGGCTACGGCTACACGAAAACGAAACGAGGTTTTTTTTGAAAACGGGTACGAAAATTCTTGCGACCACACGGAAACGCGCTGCTGGTCCAGACGAAAACGATGAAACGATGCAGTACACACGCCACTGTGTCACGCCACGCTGTGAGACAATAGAGAAGTGTTAAAATTGGCTCACAGCGTCAACGTGTGACTGACGCAAAAACGTTTTAGCTGTAACAATGGAAACGAAACGAGGCCGTTTTCAAACTTTCCCACTCTGGAACCCGTTCTCAAAAACTATCGTTTTGGGGTAGTGGGAACGCCGGCTCCGTGTGGCCGCGACAGCGAAACGATAAGAAAAAGTATCGTTTACAGTGAAAAACGTTTTCGTGTAGCCGCAGCCTATGTGTCCCAGCAGGAAGCTGAGGACTTCTGTCCTGTGAATAGTTTTATCAGCTGTATAGATAAATATATATGATTTAATGTTCAACTCTTCATACCCATTTCTATGTGTAACTATAAAAAAATGACCCTGTTCTACACTTTGTCCAATTTGAGAAGAGCTAATGTTTGGATGTGGTTTTTTCTTTTGAAATGAGTTTAAACCTGACTTCAGCATACTTTGCCTTTAAGCTGAAGGTGGGAAGTGTTTATTTCAGAGGTTTTTGGTCATTTCAATATGACTGACTATGAACTTTTTAAAAATCTTCTCAGTGGAAACTTTAGAAAAGAGTGCAGACTTTGACATATCTCAAACCTGATATTTCCCCTGTTGGAAGTATGTTGTTCCACTTTTCTGGGTTCCTGAGAGTGTGTTCTTCATGTTGGGATGCAACAAGTCCTCAGCAGAAGTTTTGAATCTTCCAGAACTGGTGGAGAGAAATGTGAAGAAAAAAAGTTGTGAAGACTGATGGTGTTTATGTTTGTTTTTAAATCATGCTGCGATGATGCTTCTGAGGAGGGAACCATGGCGATCATGGAATTCCTATGGGCTGTGGCCAGAAAGCTAGGAATCCTCTCACGGAACTGCAAACTTAACCTGAAAGTCCTACAGCTCGGAATCATAGTTGAAGAGTAATTATTGAGCCTGAATATCACAGCACCTCTGAGCAAAGAAAGATAAAAAAAAACCTCATCTTATGAGGAAGTGGGGCTGAACCTGTTGTTGGGCAGGACACCTGCTTTTCAAGACAGTGATAGCTGATCACAGGAAAAACCCACACACAGTCACATTTGAAAGTGCTCCTAAATATGACAGATCTTAAGCCTTTACTTTGAAATAACTGGCCTCTCTGTACCATAATCACTTACAGACGCACATACAAGTAGTGTCCATTTTACTTGTGGTCTTGTTCACATGTAAACACGACACATTCGGATGAAACTTTGTCACTTCCTGTTTAGATTTAGCCAATAACGCAGGGTTGGGACTTTCAAATCCAGACTTCTTAGTGAGGGTTAGGAAATGATCATGGTTAGGGGTCAAATGTAATCTTTTGACAGGGAGTTGGTACCTTATTTGGATAAAGGACAGTCTTTGAGTTAGGATTCAATTCAATTCAAACAAGAAAGAATACCTTTCTGTTTGTACATGAAATGTGCTATATGTAAAAACAAAAAATAATCCCAAATTGAAAAAGATAACATTACAGTGATTGCTTTTCCACAATTTACATATTACCTTTACATGTGACTATGTGTCCCAGCAGGAAGCTGAGGACTTCTGTCCTGTGAATAGTTTTATCAGCTGTATAGATAAATATATATGATTTAATGTTCAACTCTTCATACCCATTTCTATGTGTAACTATAAAAAATGACCCTGTTCTACACTTTGTCCAATTTGAGAAGAGCTAATGTTTGGATGTGTTTTTTTCTTTTGAAATGAGTTTAAACCTGACTTCAGCATACTTTGCCTTTAAGCTGAAGGTGGGAAGTGTTTATTTCAGAGGTTTTTGGTCATTTCAATATGAGTGACTATGAACTTTTTAAAAATCTTCTCAGTGGAAACTTTAGAAAAGAGTGCAGACTTTGACATATCTCAAACCTGATATTTTCCCTGTTGGAAGTATGTTGTTCCACTTTTCTGGGTTCCTGAGAGTGTGTTCTTCATGTTGGGATGCAACAAGTCCTCAGCAGAAGTTTTGAATCTTCCAGAACTGGTGGAGAGAAATGTGAAGAAAAAAAGTTGTGAAGACTGATGGTGTTTATGTTTGTTTTTAAATCATGCTGCGATGATGCTTCTGAGGAGGGAACCATGGCGATCATGGAATTCCTATGGGCTGTGGCCAGAAAGCTAGGAATCCTCTCACGGAACTGCAAACTTAACCTGAAAGTCCTGCAGCTCGGAATCATAGTTGAAGAGTAATTATTGAGCCTGAATATCACAGCACCTCTGAGCAAAGAAAGATAAAAAAAAAACCTCATCTTATGAGGAAGTGGGGCTGAACCTGTTGTTGGGCAGGACACCTGCTTTTCAAGACTGTGATAGCTGATCACAGGAAAAACCCACACACAGTCACATTTGAAAGTGCTCCTAAATATGACAGATCTTAAGCCTTTACTTTGAAATAACTGGCCTCTCTGTACCATAATCACTTACAGACGCACATACAAGTAGTGTCCATTTTACTTGTGGTCTTGTTCACATGTAAACACGACACATTCGGATGAAACTTTGTCACTTCCTGTTTAGATTTAGCCAATAACGCAGGGTTGGGACTTTAAAAATCCAGACTTCTTAGTGAGGGTTAGGAAATGATCATGGTTAGGGGTCAAATGTAATCTTTTGACAGGGAGTTGGTACCTTATTTGGATAAAGGACAGTCTTTGAGTTAGGATTCAATTCAATTCAAACAAGAAAGAATACCTTTCTGTTTGTACATGAAATGTGCTATATATAAAAACAAAAAATAATCCCAAATTGAAAAAGATAACATTACAGTGATTGCTTTTCCACAATTTACATATTACCTTTACATGTGACTATGGCTACGGCTACACGAAAACGAAACGAGGTTTTTTTTGAAAACGGGTACGAAAATTCTTGCGACCACACGGAAACGCGCTGCTGGTCCAGACGAAAACGATGAAACGATGCAGTACACACGCCACTGTGTCACGCCACGCTGTGAGACAATAGAGAAGTGTTAAAATTGGCTCACAGCGTCAACGTGTGACTGACGCAAAAACGTTTTAGCTGTAACAATGGAAACGAAACGAGGCCGTTTTCAAACTTTCCCACTCTGGAACCCGTTCTCAAAAACTATCGTTTTGGGGTAGTGGGAACGCCGGCTCCGTGTGGCCGCGACAGCGAAACGATAAGAAAAAGTATCGTTTACAGTGAAAAACGTTTTCGTGTAGCCGCAGCCTATGTGTCCCAGCAGGAAGCTGAGGACTTCTGTCCTGTGAATAGTTTTATCAGCTGTATAGATAAATATATATGATTTAATGTTCAACTCTTCATACCCATTTCTATGTGTAACTATAAAAAAATGACCCTGTTCTACACTTTGTCCAATTTGAGAAGAGCTAATGTTTGGATGTGGTTTTTTCTTTTGAAATGAGTTTAAACCTGACTTCAGCATACTTTGCCTTTAAGCTGAAGGTGGGAAGTGTTTATTTCAGAGGTTTTTGGTCATTTCAATATGACTGACTATGAACTTTTTAAAAATCTTCTCAGTGGAAACTTTAGAAAAGAGTGCAGACTTTGACATATCTCAAACCTGATATTTCCCCTGTTGGAAGTATGTTGTTCCACTTTTCTGGGTTCCTGAGAGTGTGTTCTTCATGTTGGGATGCAACAAGTCCTCAGCAGAAGTTTTGAATCTTCCAGAACTGGTGGAGAGAAATGTGAAGAAAAAAAGTTGTGAAGACTGATGGTGTTTATGTTTGTTTTTAAATCATGCTGCGATGATGCTTCTGAGGAGGGAACCATGGCGATCATGGAATTCCTATGGGCTGTGGCCAGAAAGCTAGGAATCCTCTCACGGAACTGCAAACTTAACCTGAAAGTCCTACAGCTCGGAATCATAGTTGAAGAGTAATTATTGAGCCTGAATATCACAGCACCTCTGAGCAAAGAAAGATAAAAAAAAACCTCATCTTATGAGGATGTGGGGCTGAACCTGTTGTTGGGCAGGACACCTGCTTTTCAAGACAGTGATAGCTGATCACAGGAAAAACCCACACACAGTCACATTTGAAAGTGCTCCTAAATATGACAGATCTTAAGCCTTTACTTTGAAATAACTGGCCTCTCTGTACCATAATCACTTACAGACGCACATACAAGTAGTGTCCATTTTACTTGTGGTCTTGTTCACATGTAAACACGACACATTCGGATGAAACTTTGTCACTTCCTGTTTAGATTTAGCCAATAACGCAGGGTTGGGACTTTCAAATCCAGACTTCTTAGTGAGGGTTAGGAAATGATCATGGTTAGGGGTCAAATGTAATCTTTTGACAGGGAGTTGGTACCTTATTTGGATAAAGGACAGTCTTTGAGTTAGGATTCAATTCAATTCAAACAAGAAAGAATACCTTTCTGTTTGTACATGAAATGTGCTATATGTAAAAACAAAAAATAATCCCAAATTGAAAAAGATAACATTACAGTGATTGCTTTTCCACAATTTACATATTACCTTTACATGTGACTATGTGTCCCAGCAGGAAGCTGAGGACTTCTGTCCTGTGAATAGTTTTATCAGCTGTATAGATAAATATATATGATTTAATGTTCAACTCTTCATACCCATTTCTATGTGTAACTATAAAAAATGACCCTGTTCTACACTTTGTCCAATTTGAGAAGAGCTAATGTTTGGATGTGTTTTTTTCTTTTGAAATGAGTTTAAACCTGACTTCAGCATACTTTGCCTTTAAGCTGAAGGTGGGAAGTGTTTATTTCAGAGGTTTTTGGTCATTTCAATATGAGTGACTATGAACTTTTTAAAAATCTTCTCAGTGGAAACTTTAGAAAAGAGTGCAGACTTTGACATATCTCAAACCTGATATTTTCCCTGTTGGAAGTATGTTGTTCCACTTTTCTGGGTTCCTGAGAGTGTGTTCTTCATGTTGGGATGCAACAAGTCCTCAGCAGAAGTTTTGAATCTTCCAGAACTGGTGGAGAGAAATGTGAAGAAAAAAAGTTGTGAAGACTGATGGTGTTTATGTTTGTTTTTAAATCATGCTGCGATGATGCTTCTGAGGAGGGAACCATGGCGATCATGGAATTCCTATGGGCTGTGGCCAGAAAGCTAAGAATCCTCTCACGGAACTGCAAACTTAACCTGAAAGTCCTGTAGCTCGGAATCATAGTTGAAGAGTAATTATTGAGCCTGAATATCACAGCACCTCTGAGCAACGAAAGATAAAAAAAAAACCTCATCTTATGAGGAAGTGGGGCTGAACCTGTTGTTGGGCAGGACACCTGCTTTTCAAGACTGTGATAGCTGATCACAGGAAAAACCCACACACAGTCACATTTGAAAGTGCTCCTAAATATGACAGATCTTAAGCCTTTACTTTGAAATAACTGGCCTCTCTGTACCATAATCACTTACAGACGCACATACAAGTAGTGTCCATTTTACTTGTGGTCTTGTTCACATGTAAACACGACACATTCGGATGAAACTTTGTCACTTCCTGTTTAGATTTAGCCAATAACGCAGGGTTGGGACTTAAAAATCCAGACTTCTTAGTGAGGGTTAGGAAATGATCATGGTTAGGGGTCAAATGTAATCTTTTGACAGGGAGTTGGTACCTTATTTGGATAAAGGACAGTCTTTGAGGAAGTCGGACTTGAAAAAGTCAAGTGCCTTTGTACGACAGCCTTCGTTTGAAGACTGACGCTCCAAAGCTGACGCTTCCAACAACAGGAGTTGCTTTGTACTGATTCACTAATTGCTGATTGTCTGCAGGAGTGCAGACCCCTCCCACAGATTAAAAGACAAGTGGCCACTCAGGGCTGAAGCTAGTTTCAAAGGGGCTGTTATCAAACAGTGAAAAGAAGCCTCCGGCAAATTTACTTTTAGCAGTCAAAAATCTAGCAGAAATCAAGCAAAAAGCAAAATGGTACACAAGATAAATGTAGCTTACGAATTCTGGATGAATCAAGACGCACATACAAGTAGTGTCCATTTTACTTGTGGTCTTGTTCACATGTAAACACGACACATTCGGATGAAACTTTGTCACTTCCTGTTTAGATTTAGCCAATAACGCAGGGTTGGGACTTTAAAAATCCAGACTTCTTAGTGAGGGTTAGGAAATGATCATGGTTAGGGGTCAAATGTAATCTTTTGACAGGGAGTTGGTACCTTATTTGGATAAAGGACAGTCTTTGAGTTAGGATTCAATTCAATTCAAACAAGAAAGAATACCTTTCTGTTTGTACATGAAATGTGCTATATATAAAAACAAAAAATAATCCCAAATTGAAAAAGATAACATTACAGTGATTGCTTTTCCACAATTTACATATTACCTTTACATGTGACTATGGCTACGGCTACACGAAAACGAAACGAGGTTTTTTTTGAAAACGGGTACGAAAATTCTTGCGACCACACGGAAACGCGCTGCTGGTCCAGACGAAAACGATGAAACGATGCAGTACACACGCCACTGTGTCACGCCACGCTGTGAGACAATAGAGAAGTGTTAAAATTGGCTCACAGCGTCAACGTGTGACTGACGCAAAAACGTTTTAGCTGTAACAATGGAAACGAAACGAGGCCGTTTTCAAACTTTCCCACTCTGGAACCCGTTCTCAAAAACTATCGTTTTGGGGTAGTGGGAACGCCGGCTCCGTGTGGCCGCGACAGCGAAACGATAAGAAAAAGTATCGTTTACAGTGAAAAACGTTTTCGTGTAGCCGCAGCCTATGTGTCCCAGCAGGAAGCTGAGGACTTCTGTCCTGTGAATAGTTTTATCAGCTGTATAGATAAATATATATGATTTAATGTTCAACTCTTCATACCCATTTCTATGTGTAACTATAAAAAAATGACCCTGTTCTACACTTTGTCCAATTTGAGAAGAGCTAATGTTTGGATGTGGTTTTTTCTTTTGAAATGAGTTTAAACCTGACTTCAGCATACTTTGCCTTTAAGCTGAAGGTGGGAAGTGTTTATTTCAGAGGTTTTTGGTCATTTCAATATGAGTGACTATGAACTTTTTAAAAATCTTCTCAGTGGAAACTTTAGAAAAGAGTGCAGACTTTGACATATCTCAAACCTGATATTTCCCCTGTTGGAAGTATGTTGTTCCACTTTTCTGGGTTCCTGAGAGTGTGTTCTTCATGTTGGGATGCAACAAGTCCTCAGCAGAAGTTTTGAATCTTCCAGAACTGCTGGAGAGAAATGTGAAGAAAAAAAAGTTGTGAAGACTGATGGTGTTTATGTTTGTTTTTAAATCATGCTGCGATGATGCTTCTGAGGAGGGAACCATGGCGATCATGGAATTCCTATGGGCTGTGGCCAGAAAGCTAGGAATCCTCTCACGGAACTGCAAACTTAACCTGAAAGTCCTGCAGCTCGGAATCATAGTTGAAGAGTAATTATTGAGCCTGAATATCACAGCACCTCTGAGCAAAGAAAGATAAAAAAAAAACTCATCTTATGAGGAAGTGGGGCTGAACCTGTTGTTGGGCAGGACACCTGCTTTTCAAGACTGTGATAGCTGATCACAGGAAAAACCCACACACAGTAACATGTGAAAGTGCTCCTAAATATGACAGATCTTAAGCCTTTACTTTGAAATAACTGGCCTCTCTGTACCATAATCACTTACAGACGCACATACAAGTAGTGTCCATTTTACTTGTGGTCTTGTTCACATGTAAACACGACACATTCGGATGAAACTTTGTCACTTCCTGTTTAGATTTAGCCAATAACGCAAGGTTGGGACTTTCAAATCCAGACTTCTTAGTGAGGGTTAGGAAATGATCATGGTTAGGGGTCAAATGTAATCTTTTGACAGGGAGTTGGTACCTTATTTGGATAAAGGACAGTCTTTGAGTTAGGATTCAATTCAATTCAAACAAGAAAGAATACCTTTCTGTTTGTACATGAAATGTGCTATATATAAAAACAAAAAATAATCCCAAATTGAAAAAGATAACATTACAGTGATTGCTTTTCCACAATTTACATATTACCTTTACATGTGACTATGTGTCCCAGCAGGAAGCTGAGGACTTCTGTCCTGTGAATAGTTTTATCAGCTGTATAGATAAATATATATGATTTAATGTTCAACTCTTCATACCCATTTCTATGTGTAACTATAAAAAAATGACCCTGTTCTACACTTTGTCCAATTTGAGAAGAGCTAATGTTTGGATGTGGTTTTTTCTTTTGAAATGAGTTTAAACCTGACTTCAGCATACTTTGCCTTTAAGCTGAAGGTGGGAAGTGTTTATTTCAGAGGTTTTTGGTCATTTCAATATGAGTGACTATGAACTTTTTAAAAATCTTCTCAGTGGAAACTTTAGAAAAGAGTGCAGACTTTGACATATCTCAAACCTGATATTTCCCCTGTTGGAAGTATGTTGTTCCACTTTTCTGGGTTCCTGAGAGTGTGTTCTTCATGTTGGGATGCAACAAGTCCTCAGCAGAAGTTTTGAATCTTCCAGAACTGGTGGAGAGAAATGTGAAGAAAAAAAGTTGTGAAGACTGATGGTGTTTATGTTTGTTTTTAAATCATGCTGCGATGATGCTTCTGAGGAGGGAACCATGGCGATCATGGAATTCCTATGGGCTGTGGCCAGAAAGCTAGGAATCCTCTCACGGAACTGCAAACTTAACCTGAAAGTCCTGCAGCTCGGAATCATAGTTGAAGAGTAATTATTGAGCCTGAATATCACAGCACCTCTGAGCAAAGAAAGATAAAAAAAAACCTCATCTTATGAGGAAGTGGGGCTGAACCTGTTGTTGGGCAGGACACCTGCTTTTCAAGACTGTGATAGCTGATCACAGGAAAAACCCACACACAGTCACATGTGAAAGTGCTCCTAAATATGACAGATCTTAAGCCTTTACTTTGAAATAACTGGCCTCTCTGTACCATAATCACTTACAGACGCACATACAAGTAGTGTCCATTTTACTTGTGGTCTTGTTCACATGTAAACACGACACATTCGGATGAAACTTTGTCACTTCCTGTTTAGATTTAGCCAATAACGCAGGGTTGGGACTTTCAAATCCAGACTTCTTAGTGAGGGTTAGGAAATGATCATGGTTAGGGGTCAAATGTAATCTTTTGACAGGGAGTTGGTACGTTATTTGGATAAAGGACAGTCTTTGAGTTAGGATTCAATTCAATTCAAACAAGAAAGAATACCTTTCTGTTTGTACATGAAATGTGCTATATATAAAAACAAAAAATAATCCCAAATTGAAAAAGATAACATTACAGTGATTGCTTTTCCACAATTTACATATTACCTTTACATGTGACTATGTGTCCCAGCAGGAAGCTGAGGACTTCTGTCCTGTGAATAGTTTTATCAGCTGTATAGATAAATATATATGATTTAATGTTCAACTCTTCATACCCATTTCTATGTGTAACTATAAAAAAATGACCCTGTTCTACACTTTGTCCAATTTGAGAAGAGCTAATGTTTGGATGTGGTTTTTTCTTTTGAAATGAGTTTAAACCTGACTTCAGCATACTTTGCCTTTAAGCTGAAGGTGGGAAGTGTTTATTTCAGAGGTTTTTGGTCATTTCAATATGAGTGACTATGAACTTTTTAAAAATCTTCTCAGTGGAAACTTTAGAAAAGAGTGCAGACTTTGACATATCTCAAACCTGATATTTCCCCTGTTGGAAGTATGTTGTTCCACTTTTCTGGGTTCCTGAAAGTGTTTTCTTCATGTTGGGATGCAACAAGTCCTCAGCAGAAGTTTTGAATCTTCCAGAACTGGTGGAGAGAAATGTGAAGAAAAAAAGTTGTGAAGACTGATGGTGTTTATGTTTGTTTTTAAATCATGCTGCGATGATGCTTCTGAGGAGGGAACCATGGCGATCATGGAATTCCTATGGGCTGTGGCCAGAAAGCTAAGAATCCTCTCACAGAACTGCAAACTTTAACCTGAAAGTCCTGCAGCTCGGAATCATAGTTGAAGAGTAATTATTGAGCCTGAATATCACAGCACCTCTGAGCAAAGAAAGATAAAAAAAAAACCTCATCTTATGAGGAAGTGGGGCTGAACCTGTTGTTGGGCAGGACACCTGCTTTTCAAGACAGTGATAGCTGATCACAGGAAAAACCCACACACAGTCACATTTGAAAGTGCTCCTAAATATGACAGATCTTAAGCCTTTACTTTGAAATAACTGGCCTCTCTCTACCATAATCACTTACAGACGCATATACAAGTAGTGTCCATTTTACTTGTGGTCTTGTTCACATGTAAACACGACACATTCGGATGAAACTTTGTCACTTCCTGTTTAGATTTAGCCAATAACGCAAGGTTGGGACTTTCAAATCCAGACTTCTTAGTGAGGGTTAGGAAATGATCATGGTTAGGGGTCAAATGTAATCTTTTGACAGGGAGTTGGTACCTTATTTGGATAAAGGACAGTCTTTGAGTTAGGATTCAATTCAATTCAAACAAGAAAGAATACCTTTCTGTTTGTACATGAAATGTGCTATATATAAAAACAAAAAATAATCCCAAATTGAAAAAGATAACATTACAGTGATTGCTTTTCCACAATTTACATATTACCTTTACATGTGACTATGTGTCCCAGCAGGAAGCTGAGGACTTCTGTCCTGTGAATAGTTTTATCAGCTGTATAGATAAATATATATGATTTAATGTTCAACTCTTCATACCCATTTCTATGTGTAACTATAAAAAATGACCCTGTTCTACACTTTGTCCAGTTTGAGAAGAGCTAATGTTTGGATGTGGTTTTTTCTTTTGAAATGAGTTTAAACCTGACTTCAGCATACTTTGCCTTTAAGCTGAAGGTGGGAAGTGTTTATTTCAGAGGTTTTTGGTCATTTCAATATGAGTGACTATGAACTTTTTAAAAATCTTCTCAGTGGAAACTTTAGAAAAGAGTGCAGACTTTGACATATCTCAAACCTGATATTTTCCCTGTTGGAAGTATGTTGTTCCACTTTTCTGGGTTCCTGAGAGTGTGTTCTTCATGTTGGGATGCAACAAGTCCTCAGCAGAAGTTTTGAATCTTCCAGAACTGCTGGAGAGAAATGTGAAGAAAAAAAGTTGTGAAGACTGATGGTGTTTATGTTTGTTTTTAAATCATGCTGCGATGATGCTTCTGAGGAGGGAACCATGGCGATCATGGAATTCCTATGGGCTGTGGCCAGAAAGCTAGGAATCCTCTCACGGAACTGCAAACTTAACCTGAAAGTCCTGCAGCTCGGAATCATAGTTGAAGAGTAATTATTGAGCCTGAATATCACAGCACCTCTGAGCAAAGAAAGATAAAAAAAAAACCTCATCTTATGAAGAAGTGGGGCTGAACCTGTTGTTGGGCAGGACACCTGCTTTTCAAGACAGTGATAGCTGATCACAGGAAAAACCCACACACAGTCACATTTGAAAGTGCTCCTAAATATGACAGATCTTAAGCCTTTACTTTGAAATAACTGGCCTCTCTGTACCATAATCACTTACAGACGCACATACAAGTAGTGTCCATTTTACTTGTGGTCTTGTTCACATGTAAACACGACACATTAGGATGAAACTTTGTCACTTCCTGTTTAGATTTAGCCAATAACGCAGGGTTGGGACTTAAAACTCCAGACTTCTTAGTGAGGGTTAGGAAATGATCATGGTTAGGGGTCAAATGTAATCTTTTGACAGGGAGTTGGTACCTTATTTGGATAAAGGACAGTCTTTGAGGAAGTCGGACTTGAAAAAGTCAAGTGCCTTTGTACGACAGCCTTCGTTTGAAGACTGACGCTCCAAAGCTGACGCTTCCAACAACAGGAGTTGCTTTGTACTGATTCACTAATTGCTGATTGTCTGCAGGAGTGCAGACCCCTCCCACAGATTAAAAGACAAGTGGCCACTCAGGGCTGAAGCTAGTTTCAAAGGGGCTGTTATCAAACAGTGAAAAGAAGCCTCCGGCAAATTTACTTTTAGCAGTCAAAAATCTAGCAGAAATCAAGCAAAAAGCAAAATGGTACACAAGATAAATGTAGCTTACGAATTCTGGATGAATCAAGACGCACATACAAGTAGTGTCCATTTTACTTGTGGTCTTGTTCACATGTAAACACGACACATTCGGATGAAACTTTGTCACTTCCTGTTTAGATTTAGCCAATAACGCAGGGTTGGGACTTTAAAAATCCAGACTTCTTAGTGAGGGTTAGGAAATGATCATGGTTAGGGGTCAAATGTAATCTTTTGACAGGGAGTTGGTACCTTATTTGGATAAAGGACAGTCTTTGAGTTAGGATTCAATTCAATTCAAACAAGAAAGAATACCTTTCTGTTTGTACATGAAATGTGCTATATATAAAAACAAAAAATAATCCCAAATTGAAAAAGATAACATTACAGTGATTGCTTTTCCACAATTTACATATTACCTTTACATGTGACTATGTGTCCCAGCAGGAAGCTGAGGACTTCTGTCCTGTGAATAGTTTTATCAGCTGTATAGATAAATATATATGATTTAATGTTCAACTCTTCATACCCATTTCTATGTGTAACTATAAAAAAATGACCCTGTTCTACACTTTGTCCAATTTGAGAAGAGCTAATGTTTGGATGTGGTTTTTTCTTTTGAAATGAGTTTAAACCTGACTTCAGCATACTTTGCCTTTAAGCTGAAGGTGGGAAGTGTTTATTTCAGAGGTTTTTGGTCATTTCAATATGAGTGACTATGAACTTTTTAAAAATCTTCTCAGTGGAAACTTTAGAAAAGAGTGCAGACTTTGACATATCTCAAACCTGATATTTTCCCTGTTGGAAGTATGTTGTTCCACTTTTCTGGGTTCCTGAGAGTGTGTTCTTCATGTTGGGATGCAACAAGTCCTCAGCAGAAGTTTTGAATCTTCCAGAACTGCTGGAGAGAAATGTGAAGAAAAAAAGTTGTGAAGACTGATGGTGTTTATGTTTGTTTTTAAATCATGCTGCGATGATGCTTCTGAGGAGGGAACCATGGCGATCATGGAATTCCTATGGGCTGTGGCCAGAAAGCTAGGAATCCTCTCACGGAACTGCAAACTTAACCTGAAAGTCCTGCAGCTCGGAATCATAGTTGAAGAGTAATTATTGAGCCTGAATATCACAGCACCTCTGAGCAAAGAAAGATAAAAAAAAACCTCATCTTATGAGGAAGTGGGGCTGAACCTGTTGTTGGGCAGGACACCTGCTTTTCAAGACTGTGATAGCTGATCACAGGAAAAACCCACACACAGTCACATGTGAAAGTGCTCCTAAATATGACAGATCTTAAGCCTTTACTTTGAAATAACTGGCCTCTCTGTACCATAATCACTTACAGACGCACATACAAGTAGTGTCCATTTTACTTGTGGTCTTGTTCACATGTAAACACGACACATTCGGATGAAACTTTGTCACTTCCTGTTTAGATTTAGCCAATAACGCAGGGTTGGGACTTTCAAATCCAGACTTCTTAGTGAGGGTTAGGAAATGATCATGGTTAGGGGTCAAATGTAATCTTTTGACAGGGAGTTGGTACGTTATTTGGATAAAGGACAGTCTTTGAGTTAGGATTCAATTCAATTCAAACAAGAAAGAATACCTTTCTGTTTGTACATGAAATGTGCTATATATAAAAACAAAAAATAATCCCAAATTGAAAAAGATAACATTACAGTGATTGCTTTTCCACAATTTACATATTACCTTTACATGTGACTATGTGTCCCAGCAGGAAGCTGAGGACTTCTGTCCTGTGAATAGTTTTATCAGCTGTATAGATAAATATATATGATTTAATGTTCAACTCTTCATACCCATTTCTATGTGTAACTATAAAAAAATGACCCTGTTCTACACTTTGTCCAATTTGAGAAGAGCTAATGTTTGGATGTGGTTTTTTCTTTTGAAATGAGTTTAAACCTGACTTCAGCATACTTTGCCTTTAGCATACTTTGCCTTTAAGCTGAAGGTGGGAAGTGTTTATTTCAGAGGTTTTTGGTCATTTCAATATGAGTGACTATGAACTTTTTAAAAATCTTCTCAGTGGAAACTTTAGAAAAGAGTGCAGACTTTGACATATCTCAAACCTGATATTTTCCCTGTTGGAAGTATGTTGTTCCACTTTTCTGGGTTCCTGAGAGTGTGTTCTTCATGTTGGGATGCAACAAGTCCTCAGCAGAAGTTTTGAATCTTCCAGAACTGCTGGAGAGAAATGTGAAGAAAAAAAGTTGTGAAGACTGATGGTGTTTATGTTTGTTTTTAAATCATGCTGCGATGATGCTTCTGAGGAGGGAACCATGGCGATCATGGAATTCCTATGGGCTGTGGCCAGAAAGCTAGGAATCCTCTCACGGAACTGCAAACTTAACCTGAAAGTCCTGCAGCTCGGAATCATAGTTGAAGAGTAATTATTGAGCCTGAATATCACAGCACCTCTGAGCAAAGAAAGATAAAAAAAAAACCTCATCTTATGAAGAAGTGGGGCTGAACCTGTTGTTGGGCAGGACACCTGCTTTTCAAGACTGTGATAGCTGATCACAGGAAAAACCCACACACAGTCACATGTGAAAGTGCTCCTAAATATGACAGATCTTAAGCCTTTACTTTGAAATAACTGGCCTCTCTGTACCATAATCACTTACAGACGCACATACAAGTAGTGTCCATTTTACTTGTGGTCTTGTTCACATGTAAACACGACACATTCGGATGAAACTTTGTCACTTCCTGTTTAGATTTAGCCAATAACGCAGGGTTGGGACTTTAAAAATCCAGACTTCTTAGTGAGGGTTAGGAAATGATCATGGTTAGGGGTCAAATGTAATCTTTTGACAGGGAGTTGGTACCTTATTTGGATAAAGGACAGTCTTTGAGGAAGTCGGACTTGAAAAAGTCAAGTGCCTTTGTACGACAGCCTTCGTTTGAAGACTGACGCTCCAAAGCTGACGCTTCCAACAACAGGAGTTGCTTTGTACTGATTCACTAATTGCTGATTGTCTGCAGGAGTGCAGACCCCTCCCACAGATTAAAAGACAAGTGGCCACTCAGGGCTGAAGCTAGTTTCAAAGGGGCTGTTATCAAACAGTGAAAAGAAGCCTCCGGCAAATTTACTTTTAGCAGTCAAAAATCTAGCAGAAATCAAGCAAAAAGCAAAATGGTACACAAGATAAATGTAGCTTACGAATTCTGGATGAATCAAGACGCACATACAAGTAGTGTCCATTTTACTTGTGGTCTTGTTCACATGTAAACACGACACATTCGGATGAAACTTTGTCACTTCCTGTTTAGATTTAGCCAATAACGCAGGGTTGGGACTTTAAAAATCCAGACTTCTTAGTGAGGGTTAGGAAATGATCATGGTTAGGGGTCAAATGTAATCTTTTGACAGGGAGTTGGTACCTTATTTGGATAAAGGACAGTCTTTGAGTTAGGATTCAATTCAATTCAAACAAGAAAGAATACCTTTCTGTTTGTACATGAAATGTGCTATATATAAAAACAAAAAATAATCCCAAATTGAAAAAGATAACATTACAGTGATTGCTTTTCCACAATTTACATATTACCTTTACATGTGACTATGTGTCCCAGCAGGAAGCTGAGGACTTCTGTCCTGTGAATAGTTTTATCAGCTGTATAGATAAATATATATGATTTAATGTTCAACTCTTCATACCCATTTCTATGTGTAACTATAAAAAAATGACCCTGTTCTACACTTTGTCCAATTTGAGAAGAGCTAATGTTTGGATGTGGTTTTTTCTTTTGAAATGAGTTTAAACCTGACTTCAGCATACTTTGCCTTTAAGCTGAAGGTGGGAAGTGTTTATTTCAGAGGTTTTTGGTCATTTCAATATGAGTGACTATGAACTTTTTAAAAATCTTCTCAGTGGAAACTTTAGAAAAGAGTGCAGACTTTGACATATCTCAAACCTGATATTTTCCCTGTTGGAAGTATGTTGTTCCACTTTTCTGGGTTCCTGAGAGTGTGTTCTTCATGTTGGGATGCAACAAGTCCTCAGCAGAAGTTTTGAATCTTCCAGAACTGGTGGAGAGAAATGTGAAGAAAAAAAAGTTGTGAAGACTGATGGTGTTTATGTTTGTTTTTAAATCATGCTGCGATGATGCTTCTGAGGAGGGAACCATGGCGATCATGGAATTCCTATGGGCTGTGGCCAGAAAGCTAGGAATCCTCTCACGGAACTGCAAACTTAACCTGAAAGTCCTGCAGCTCGGAATCATAGTTGAAGAGTAATTATTGAGCCTGAATATCACAGCACCTCTGAGCAAAGAAAGATAAAAAAAAAACTCATCTTATGAGGAAGTGGGGCTGAACCTGTTGTTGGGCAGGACACCTGCTTTTCAAGACTGTGATAGCTGATCACAGGAAAAACCCACACACAGTAACATGTGAAAGTGCTCCTAAATATGACAGATCTTAAGCCTTTACTTTGAAATAACTGGCCTCTCTGTACCATAATCACTTACAGACGCACATACAAGTAGTGTCCATTTTACTTGTGGTCTTGTTCACATGTAAACACGACACATTCGGATGAAACTTTGTCACTTCCTGTTTAGATTTAGCCAATAACGCAAGGTTGGGACTTTCAAATCCAGACTTCTTAGTGAGGGTTAGGAAATGATCATGGTTAGGGGTCAAATGTAATCTTTTGACAGGGAGTTGGTACCTTATTTGGATAAAGGACAGTCTTTGAGTTAGGATTCAATTCAATTCAAACAAGAAAGAATACCTTTCTGTTTGTACATGAAATGTGCTATATATAAAAACAAAAAATAATCCCAAATTGAAAAAGATAACATTACAGTGATTGCTTTTCCACAATTTACATATTACCTTTACATGTGACTATGTGTCCCAGCAGGAAGCTGAGGACTTCTGTCCTGTGAATAGTTTTATCAGCTGTATAGATAAATATATATGATTTAATGTTCAACTCTTCATACCCATTTCTATGTGTAACTATAAAAAAATGACCCTGTTCTACACTTTGTCCAATTTGAGAAGAGCTAATGTTTGGATGTGGTTTTTTCTTTTGAAATGAGTTTAAACCTGACTTCAGCATACTTTGCCTTTAAGCTGAAGGTGGGAAGTGTTTATTTCAGAGGTTTTTGGTCATTTCAATATGAGTGACTATGAACTTTTTAAAAATCTTCTCAGTGGAAACTTTAGAAAAGAGTGCAGACTTTGACATATCTCAAATCTGATATTTCCCCTGTTGGAAGTATGTTGTTCCACTTTTCTGGGTTCCTGAGAGTGTGTTCTTCATGTTGGGATGCAACAAGTCCTCAGCAGAAGTTTTGAATCTTCCAGAACTGGTGGAGAGAAATGTGAAGAAAAAAAGTTGTGAAGACTGATGGTGTTTATGTTTGTTTTTAAATCATGCTGCGATGATGCTTCTGAGGAGGGAACCATGGCGATCATGGAATTCCTATGGGCTGTGGCCAGAAAGCTAGGAATCCTCTCACGGAACTGCAAACTTAACCTGAAAGTCCTGCAGCTCGGAATCATAGTTGAAGAGTAATTATTGAGCCTGAATATCACAGCACCTCTGAGCAAAGAAAGATAAAAAAAAACCTCATCTTATGAGGAAGTGGGGCTGAACCTGTTGTTGGGCAGGACACCTGCTTTTCAAGACTGTGATAGCTGATCACAGGAAAAACCCACACACAGTCACATGTGAAAGTGCTCCTAAATATGACAGATCTTAAGCCTTTACTTTGAAATAACTGGCCTCTCTGTACCATAATCACTTACAGACGCACATACAAGTAGTGTCCATTTTACTTGTGGTCTTGTTCACATGTAAACACGACACATTCGGATGAAACTTTGTCACTTCCTGTTTAGATTTAGCCAATAACGCAGGGTTGGGACTTTCAAATCCAGACTTCTTAGTGAGGGTTAGGAAATGATCATGGTTAGGGGTCAAATGTAATCTTTTGACAGGGAGTTGGTACGTTATTTGGATAAAGGACAGTCTTTGAGTTAGGATTCAATTCAATTCAAACAAGAAAGAATACCTTTCTGTTTGTACATGAAATGTGCTATATATAAAAACAAAAAATAATCCCAAATTGAAAAAGATAACATTACAGTGATTGCTTTTCCACAATTTACATATTACCTTTACATGTGACTATGTGTCCCAGCAGGAAGCTGAGGACTTCTGTCCTGTGAATAGTTTTATCAGCTGTATAGATAAATATATATGATTTAATGTTCAACTCTTCATACCCATTTCTATGTGTAACTATAAAAAAATGACCCTGTTCTACACTTTGTCCAATTTGAGAAGAGCTAATGTTTGGATGTGGTTTTTTCTTTTGAAATGAGTTTAAACCTGACTTCAGCATACTTTGCCTTTAGCATACTTTGCCTTTAAGCTGAAGGTGGGAAGTGTTTATTTCAGAGGTTTTTGGTCATTTCAATATGAGTGACTATGAACTTTTTAAAAATCTTCTCAGTGGAAACTTTAGAAAAGAGTGCAGACTTTGACATATCTCAAACCTGATATTTTCCCTGTTGGAAGTATGTTGTTCCACTTTTCTGGGTTCCTGAGAGTGTGTTCTTCATGTTGGGATGCAACAAGTCCTCAGCAGAAGTTTTGAATCTTCCAGAACTGCTGGAGAGAAATGTGAAGAAAAAAAGTTGTGAAGACTGATGGTGTTTATGTTTGTTTTTAAATCATGCTGCGATGATGCTTCTGAGGAGGGAACCATGGCGATCATGGAATTCCTATGGGCTGTGGCCAGAAAGCTAGGAATCCTCTCACGGAACTGCAAACTTAACCTGAAAGTCCTGCAGCTCGGAATCATAGTTGAAGAGTAATTATTGAGCCTGAATATCACAGCACCTCTGAGCAAAGAAAGATAAAAAAAAAACCTCATCTTATGAAGAAGTGGGGCTGAACCTGTTGTTGGGCAGGACACCTGCTTTTCAAGACAGTGATAGCTGATCACAGGAAAAACCCACACACAGTCACATTTGAAAGTGCTCCTAAATATGACAGATCTTAAGCCTTTACTTTGAAATAACTGGCCTCTCTGTACCATAATCACTTACAGACGCACATACAAGTAGTGTCCATTTTACTTGTGGTCTTGTTCACATGTAAACACGACACATTAGGATGAAACTTTGTCACTTCCTGTTTAGATTTAGCCAATAACGCAGGGTTGGGACTTAAAACTCCAGACTTCTTAGTGAGGGTTAGGAAATGATCATGGTTAGGGGTCAAATGTAATCTTTTGACAGGGAGTTGGTACCTTATTTGGATAAAGGACAGTCTTTGAGGAAGTCGGACTTGAAAAAGTCAAGTGCCTTTGTACGACAGCCTTCGTTTGAAGACTGACGCTCCAAAGCTGACGCTTCCAACAACAGGAGTTGCTTTGTACTGATTCACTAATTGCTGATTGTCTGCAGGAGTGCAGACCCCTCCCACAGATTAAAAGACAAGTGGCCACTCAGGGCTGAAGCTAGTTTCAAAGGGGCTGTTATCAAACAGTGAAAAGAAGCCTCCGGCAAATTTACTTTTAGCAGTCAAAAATCTAGCAGAAATCAAGCAAAAAGCAAAATGGTACACAAGATAAATGTAGCTTACGAATTCTGGATGAATCAAGACGCACATACAAGTAGTGTCCATTTTACTTGTGGTCTTGTTCACATGTAAACACGACACATTCGGATGAAACTTTGTCACTTCCTGTTTAGATTTAGCCAATAACGCAGGGTTGGGACTTTAAAAATCCAGACTTCTTAGTGAGGGTTAGGAAATGATCATGGTTAGGGGTCAAATGTAATCTTTTGACAGGGAGTTGGTACCTTATTTGGATAAAGGACAGTCTTTGAGTTAGGATTCAATTCAATTCAAACAAGAAAGAATACCTTTCTGTTTGTACATGAAATGTGCTATATATAAAAACAAAAAATAATCCCAAATTGAAAAAGATAACATTACAGTGATTGCTTTTCCACAATTTACATATTACCTTTACATGTGACTATGTGTCCCAGCAGGAAGCTGAGGACTTCTGTCCTGTGAATAGTTTTATCAGCTGTATAGATAAATATATATGATTTAATGTTCAACTCTTCATACCCATTTCTATGTGTAACTATAAAAAAATGACCCTGTTCTACACTTTGTCCAATTTGAGAAGAGCTAATGTTTGGATGTGGTTTTTTCTTTTGAAATGAGTTTAAACCTGACTTCAGCATACTTTGCCTTTAAGCTGAAGGTGGGAAGTGTTTATTTCAGAGGTTTTTGGTCATTTCAATATGAGTGACTATGAACTTTTTAAAAATCTTCTCAGTGGAAACTTTAGAAAAGAGTGCAGACTTTGACATATCTCAAACCTGATATTTTCCCTGTTGGAAGTATGTTGTTCCACTTTTCTGGGTTCCTGAGAGTGTGTTCTTCATGTTGGGATGCAACAAGTCCTCAGCAGAAGTTTTGAATCTTCCAGAACTGCTGGAGAGAAATGTGAAGAAAAAAAGTTGTGAAGACTGATGGTGTTTATGTTTGTTTTTAAATCATGCTGCGATGATGCTTCTGAGGAGGGAACCATGCCGATCATGGAATTCCTATGGGCTGTGGCCAGAAAGCTAGGAATCCTCTCACGGAACTGCAAACTTAACCTGAAAGTCCTGCAGCTCGGAATCATAGTTGAAGAGTAATTATTGAGCCTGAATATCACAGCACCTCTGAGCAAAGAAAGATAAAAAAAAACCTCATCTTATGAGGAAGTGGGGCTGAACCTGTTGTTGGGCAGGACACCTGCTTTTCAAGACTGTGATAGCTGATCACAGGAAAAACCCACACACAGTCACATGTGAAAGTGCTCCTAAATATGACAGATCTTAAGCCTTTACTTTGAAATAACTGGCCTCTCTGTACCATAATCACTTACAGACGCACATACAAGTAGTGTCCATTTTACTTGTGGTCTTGTTCACATGTAAACACGACACATTCGGATGAAACTTTGTCACTTCCTGTTTAGATTTAGCCAATAACGCAGGGTTGGGACTTTAAAAATCCAGACTTCTTAGTGAGGGTTAGGAAATGATCATGGTTAGGGGTCAAATGTAATCTTTTGACAGGGAGTTGGTACCTTATTTGGATAAAGGACAGTCTTTGAGTTAGGATTCAATTCAATTCAAAGAAGAAAGAATACCTTTCTGTTTGTACATGAAATGTGCTATATATAAAAACAAAAAATAATCCCAAATTGAAAAAGATAACATTACAGTGATTGCTTTTCCACAATTTACATATTACCTTTACATGTGACTATGTGTCCCAGCAGGAAGCTGAGGACTTCTGTCCTGTGAATAGTTTTATCAGCTGTATAGATAAATATATATGATTTAATGTTCAACTCTTCATACCCATTTCTATGTGTAACTATAAAAAAATGACCCTGTTCTACACTTTGTCCAATTTGAGAAGAGCTAATGTTTGGATGTGGTTTTTTCTTTTGAAATGAGTTTAAACCTGACTTCAGCATACTTTGCCTTTAAGCTGAAGGTGGGAAGTGTTTATTTCAGAGGTTTTTGGTCATTTCAATATGAGTGACTATGAACTTTTTAAAAATCTTCTCAGTGGAAACTTTAGAAAAGAGTGCAGACTTTGACATATCTCAAACCTGATATTTTCCCTGTTGGAAGTATGTTGTTCCACTTTTCTGGGTTCCTGAGAGTGTGTTCTTCATGTTGGGATGCAACAAGTCCTCAGCAGAAGTTTTGAATCTTCCAGAACTGGTGGAGAGAAATGTGAAGAAAAAAAGTTGTGAAGACTGATGGTGTTTATGTTTGTTTTTAAATCATGCTGCGATGATGCTTCTGAGGAGGGAACCATGGCGATCATGGAATTCCTATGGGCTGTGGCCAGAAAGCTAGGAATCCTCTCACAGAACTGCAAACTTAACCTGAAAGTCCTGCAGCTCGGAATCATAGTTTAAGAGTAATTATTGAGCCTGAATATCACAGCACCTCTGAGCAAAGAAAGATAAAAAAAACCTCATCTTATGAGGAAGTGGGGCTGAACCTGTTGTTGGGCAGGACACCTGCTTTTCAAGACCGTGATAGCTGATCACAGGAAAAACCCACACACAGTCACATGTGAAAGTGCTCCTGAATATGACAGATCTTAAGCCTTTACTTTGAAATAACTGGCCTCTCTGTACCATAATCACTTACAGACGCACATACAAGTAGTGTCCATTTTACTTGTGGTCTTGTTCACATGTAAACACGACACATTCGGATGAAACTTTGTCACTTCCTGTTTAGATTTAGCCAATAACGCAGGGTTGGGACTTTAAAAATCCAGACTTCTTAGTGAGGGTTAGGAAATGATCATGGTTAGGGGTCAAATGTAATCTTTTGACAGGGAGTTGGTACCTTATTTGGATAAAGGACAGTCTTTGAGTTAGGATTCAATTCAATTCAAACAAGAAAGAATACCTTTCTGTTTGTACATGAAATGTGCTATATATAAAAACAAAAAATAATCCCAAATTGAAAAAGATAACATTACAGTGATTGCTTTTCCACAATTTACATATTACCTTTACATGTGACTATGTGTCCCAGCAGGAAGCTGAGGACTTCTGTCCTGTGAATAGTTTTATCAGCTGTATAGATAAATATATATGATTTAATGTTCAACTCTTCATACCCATTTCTATGTGTAACTATAAAAAAATGACCCTGTTCTACACTTTGTCCAATTTGAGAAGAGCTAATGTTTGGATGTGGTTTTTTCTTTTGAAATGAGTTTAAACCTGACTTCAGCATACTTTGCCTTTAAGCTGAAGGTGGGAAGTGTTTATTTCAGAGGTTTTTGGTCATTTCAATATGAGTGACTATGAACTTTTTAAAAATCTTCTCAGTGGAAACTTTAGAAAAGAGTGCAGACTTTGACATATCTCAAACCTGATATTTCCCCTGTTGGAAGTATGTTGTTCCACTTTTCTGGGTTCCTGAGAGTGTGTTCTTCATGTTGGGATGCAACAAGTCCTCAGCAGAAGTTTTGAATCTTCCAGAACTGCTGGAGAGAAATGTGAAGAAAAAAAGTTGTGAAGACTGATGGTGTTTATGTTTGTTTTTAAATCATGCTGCGATGATGCTTCTGAGGAGGGAACCATGGCGATCATGGAATTCCTATGGGCTGTGGCCAGAAAGCTAGGAATCCTCTCACGGAACTGCAAACTTAACCTGAAAGTCCTGCAGCTCGGAATCATAGTTGAAGAGTAATTATTGAGCCTGAATATCACAGCACCTCTGAGCAAAGAAAGATAAAAAAAAACCTCATCTTATGAGGAAGTGGGGCTGAACCTGTTGTTGGGCAGGACACCTGCTTTTCAAGACTGTGATAGCTGATCACAGGAAAAACCCACACACAGTCACATGTGAAAGTGCTCCTAAATATGACAGATCTTAAGCCTTTACTTTGAAATAACTGGCCTCTCTGTACCATAATCACTTACAGACGCACATACAAGTAGTGTCCATTTTACTTGTGGTCTTGTTCACATGTAAACACGACACATTCGGATGAAACTTTGTCACTTCCTGTTTAGATTTAGCCAATAACGCAGGGTTGGGACTTTCAAATCCAGACTTCTTAGTGAGGGTTAGGAAATGATCATGGTTAGGGGTCAAATGTAATCTTTTGACAGGGAGTTGGTACGTTATTTGGATAAAGGACAGTCTTTGAGTTAGGATTCAATTCAATTCAAACAAGAAAGAATACCTTTCTGTTTGTACATGAAATGTGCTATATATAAAAACAAAAAATAATCCCAAATTGAAAAAGATAACATTACAGTGATTGCTTTTCCACAATTTACATATTACCTTTACATGTGACTATGTGTCCCAGCAGGAAGCTGAGGACTTCTGTCCTGTGAATAGTTTTATCAGCTGTATAGATAAATATATATGATTTAATGTTCAACTCTTCATACCCATTTCTATGTGTAACTATAAAAAAATGACCCTGTTCTACACTTTGTCCAATTTGAGAAGAGCTAATGTTTGGATGTGGTTTTTTCTTTTGAAATGAGTTTAAACCTGACTTCAGCATACTTTGCCTTTAGCATACTTTGCCTTTAAGCTGAAGGTGGGAAGTGTTTATTTCAGAGGTTTTTGGTCATTTCAATATGAGTGACTATGAACTTTTTAAAAATCTTCTCAGTGGAAACTTTAGAAAAGAGTGCAGACTTTGACATATCTCAAACCTGATATTTTCCCTGTTGGAAGTATGTTGTTCCACTTTTCTGGGTTCCTGAGAGTGTGTTCTTCATGTTGGGATGCAACAAGTCCTCAGCAGAAGTTTTGAATCTTCCAGAACTGCTGGAGAGAAATGTGAAGAAAAAAAGTTGTGAAGACTGATGGTGTTTATGTTTGTTTTTAAATCATGCTGCGATGATGCTTCTGAGGAGGGAACCATGGCGATCATGGAATTCCTATGGGCTGTGGCCAGAAAGCTAGGAATCCTCTCACGGAACTGCAAACTTAACCTGAAAGTCCTGCAGCTCGGAATCATAGTTGAAGAGTAATTATTGAGCCTGAATATCACAGCACCTCTGAGCAAAGAAAGATAAAAAAAAAACCTCATCTTATGAAGAAGTGGGGCTGAACCTGTTGTTGGGCAGGACACCTGCTTTTCAAGACAGTGATAGCTGATCACAGGAAAAACCCACACACAGTCACATTTGAAAGTGCTCCTAAATATGACAGATCTTAAGCCTTTACTTTGAAATAACTGGCCTCTCTGTACCATAATCACTTACAGACGCACATACAAGTAGTGTCCATTTTACTTGTGGTCTTGTTCACATGTAAACACGACACATTAGGATGAAACTTTGTCACTTCCTGTTTAGATTTAGCCAATAACGCAGGGTTGGGACTTAAAACTCCAGACTTCTTAGTGAGGGTTAGGAAATGATCATGGTTAGGGGTCAAATGTAATCTTTTGACAGGGAGTTGGTACCTTATTTGGATAAAGGACAGTCTTTGAGGAAGTCGGACTTGAAAAAGTCAAGTGCCTTTGTACGACAGCCTTCGTTTGAAGACTGACGCTCCAAAGCTGACGCTTCCAACAACAGGAGTTGCTTTGTACTGATTCACTAATTGCTGATTGTCTGCAGGAGTGCAGACCCCTCCCACAGATTAAAAGACAAGTGGCCACTCAGGGCTGAAGCTAGTTTCAAAGGGGCTGTTATCAAACAGTGAAAAGAAGCCTCCGGCAAATTTACTTTTAGCAGTCAAAAATCTAGCAGAAATCAAGCAAAAAGCAAAATGGTACACAAGATAAATGTAGCTTACGAATTCTGGATGAATCAAGACGCACATACAAGTAGTGTCCATTTTACTTGTGGTCTTGTTCACATGTAAACACGACACATTCGGATGAAACTTTGTCACTTCCTGTTTAGATTTAGCCAATAACGCAGGGTTGGGACTTTAAAAATCCAGACTTCTTAGTGAGGGTTAGGAAATGATCATGGTTAGGGGTCAAATGTAATCTTTTGACAGGGAGTTGGTACCTTATTTGGATAAAGGACAGTCTTTGAGTTAGGATTCAATTCAATTCAAACAAGAAAGAATACCTTTCTGTTTGTACATGAAATGTGCTATATATAAAAACAAAAAATAATCCCAAATTGAAAAAGATAACATTACAGTGATTGCTTTTCCACAATTTACATATTACCTTTACATGTGACTATGTGTCCCAGCAGGAAGCTGAGGACTTCTGTCCTGTGAATAGTTTTATCAGCTGTATAGATAAATATATATGATTTAATGTTCAACTCTTCATACCCATTTCTATGTGTAACTATAAAAAAATGACCCTGTTCTACACTTTGTCCAATTTGAGAAGAGCTAATGTTTGGATGTGGTTTTTTCTTTTGAAATGAGTTTAAACCTGACTTCAGCATACTTTGCCTTTAAGCTGAAGGTGGGAAGTGTTTATTTCAGAGGTTTTTGGTCATTTCAATATGAGTGACTATGAACTTTTTAAAAATCTTCTCAGTGGAAACTTTAGAAAAGAGTGCAGACTTTGACATATCTCAAACCTGATATTTTCCCTGTTGGAAGTATGTTGTTCCACTTTTCTGGGTTCCTGAGAGTGTGTTCTTCATGTTGGGATGCAACAAGTCCTCAGCAGAAGTTTTGAATCTTCCAGAACTGGTGGAGAGAAATGTGAAGAAAAAAAGTTGTGAAGACTGATGGTGTTTATGTTTGTTTTTAAATCATGCTGCGATGATGCTTCTGAGGAGGGAACCATGGCGATCATGGAATTCCTATGGGCTGTGGCCAGAAAGCTAAGAATCCTCTCACAGAACTGCAAACTTAACCTGAAAGTCCTGCAGCTCGGAATCATAGTTGAAGAGTAATTATTGAGCCTGAATATCACAGCACCTCTGAGCAAAGAAAGATAAAAAAAACCCTCATCTTATGAGGAAGTGGGGCTGAACCTGTTGTTGGGCAGGACACCTGCTTTTCAAGACTGTGATAGCTGATCACAGGAAAAACCCACACACAGTCACATGTGAAAGTGCTCCTAAATATGACAGATCTTAAGCCTTTACTTTGAAATAACTGGCCTCTCTGTACCATAATCACTTACAGACGCACATACAAGTAGTGTCCATTTTACTTGTGGTCTTGTTCACATGTAAACACGACACATTCGGATGAAACTTTGTCACTTCCTGTTTAGATTTAGCCAATAACGCAGGGTTGGGACTTTAAAAATCCAGACTTCTTAGTGAGGGTTAGGAAATGATCATGGTTAGGGGTCAAATGTAATCTTTTGACAGGGAGTTGGTACCTTATTTGGATAAAGGACAGTCTTTGAGGAAGTCGGACTTGAAAAAGTCAAGTGCCTTTGTACGACAGCCTTCGTTTGAAGACTGACGCTCCAAAGCTGACGCTTCCAACAACAGGAGTTGCTTTGTACTGATTCACTAATTGCTGATTGTCTGCAGGAGTGCAGACCCCTCCCACAGATTAAAAGACAAGTGGCCACTCAGGGCTGAAGCTAGTTTCAAAGGGGCTGTTATCAAACAGTGAAAAGAAGCCTCCGGCAAATTTACTTTTAGCAGTCAAAAATCTAGCAGAAATCAAGCAAAAAGCAAAATGGTACACAAGATAAATGTAGCTTACGAATTCTGGATGAATCAAGACGCACATACAAGTAGTGTCCATTTTACTTGTGGTCTTGTTCACATGTAAACACGACACATTCGGATGAAACTTTGTCACTTCCTGTTTAGATTTAGCCAATAACGCAGGGTTGGGACTTTAAAAATCCAGACTTCTTAGTGAGGGTTAGGAAATGATCATGGTTAGGGGTCAAATGTAATCTTTTGACAGGGAGTTGGTACCTTATTTGGATAAAGGACAGTCTTTGAGTTAGGATTCAATTCAATTCAAACAAGAAAGAATACCTTTCTGTTTGTACATGAAATGTGCTATATATAAAAACAAAAAATAATCCCAAATTGAAAAAGATAACATTACAGTGATTGCTTTTCCACAATTTACATATTACCTTTACATGTGACTATGTGTCCCAGCAGGAAGCTGAGGACTTCTGTCCTGTGAATAGTTTTATCAGCTGTATAGATAAATATATATGATTTAATGTTCAACTCTTCATACCCATTTCTATGTGTAACTATAAAAAAATGACCCTGTTCTACACTTTGTCCAATTTGAGAAGAGCTAATGTTTGGATGTGGTTTTTTCTTTTGAAATGAGTTTAAACCTGACTTCAGCATACTTTGCCTTTAAGCTGAAGGTGGGAAGTGTTTATTTCAGAGGTTTTTGGTCATTTCAATATGAGTGACTATGAACTTTTTAAAAATCTTCTCAGTGGAAACTTTAGAAAAGAGTGCAGACTTTGACATATCTCAAACCTGATATTTTCCCTGTTGGAAGTATGTTGTTCCACTTTTCTGGGTTCCTGAGAGTGTGTTCTTCATGTTGGGATGCAACAAGTCCTCAGCAGAAGTTTTGAATCTTCCAGAACTGCTGGAGAGAAATGTGAAGAAAAAAAGTTGTGAAGACTGATGGTGTTTATGTTTGTTTTTAAATCATGCTGCGATGATGCTTCTGAGGAGGGAACCATGGCGATCATGGAATTCCTATGGGCTGTGGCCAGAAAGCTAGGAATCCTCTCACGGAACTGCAAACTTAACCTGAAAGTCCTGCAGCTCGGAATCATAGTTGAAGAGTAATTATTGAGCCTGAATATCACAGCACCTCTGAGCAAAGAAAGATAAAAAAAAAACTCATCTTATGAGGAAGTGGGGCTGAACCTGTTGTTGGGCAGGACACCTGCTTTTCAAGACAGTGATAGCTGATCACAGGAAAAACCCACACACAGTCACATTTGAAAGTGCTCCTAAATATGACAGATCTTAAGCCTTTACTTTGAAATAACTGGCCTCTCTGTACCATAATCACTTACAGACGCACATACAAGTAGTGTCCATTTTACTTGTGGTCTTGTTCACATGTAAACACGACACATTCGGATGAAACTTTGTCACTTCCTGTTTAGATTTAGCCAATAACGCAAGGTTGGGACTTTCAAATCCAGACTTCTTAGTGAGGGTTAGGAAATGATCATGGTTAGGGGTCAAATGTAATCTTTTGACAGGGAGTTGGTACCTTATTTGGATAAAGGACAGTCTTTGAGTTAGGATTCAATTCAATTCAAACAAGAAAGAATACCTTTCTGTTTGTACATGAAATGTGCTATATATAAAAACAAAAAATAATCCCAAATTGAAAAAGATAACATTACAGTGATTGCTTTTCCACAATTTACATATTACCTTTACATGTGACTATGTGTCCCAGCAGGAAGCTGAGGACTTCTGTCCTGTGAATAGTTTTATCAGCTGTATAGATAAATATATATGATTTAATGTTCAACTCTTCATACCCATTTCTATGTGTAACTATAAAAAAATGACCCTGTTCTACACTTTGTCCAATTTGAGAAGAGCTAATGTTTGGATGTGGTTTTTTCTTTTGAAATGAGTTTAAACCTGACTTCAGCATACTTTGCCTTTAAGCTGAAGGTGGGAAGTGTTTATTTCAGAGGTTTTTGGTCATTTCAATATGAGTGACTATGAACTTTTTAAAAATCTTCTCAGTGGAAACTTTAGAAAAGAGTGCAGACTTTGACATATCTCAAACCTGATATTTTCCCTGTTGGAAGTATGTTGTTCCACTTTTCTGGGTTCCTGAGAGTGTGTTCTTCATGTTGGGATGCAACAAGTCCTCAGCAGAAGTTTTGAATCTTCCAGAACTGGTGGAGAGAAATGTGAAGAAAAAAAGTTGTGAAGACTGATGGTGTTTATGTTTGTTTTTAAATCATGCTGCGATGATGCTTCTGAGGAGGGAACCATGGCGATCATGGAATTCCTATGGGCTGTGGCCAGAAAGCTAAGAATCCTCTCACAGAACTGCAAACTTAACCTGAAAGTCCTGCAGCTCGGAATCATAGTTGAAGAGTAATTATTGAGCCTGAATATCACAGCACCTCTGAGCAAAGAAAGATAAAAAAAACCCTCATCTTATGAGGAAGTGGGGCTGAACCTGTTGTTGGGCAGGACACCTGCTTTTCAAGACTGTGATAGCTGATCACAGGAAAAACCCACACACAGTCACATGTGAAAGTGCTCCTAAATATGACAGATCTTAAGCCTTTACTTTGAAATAACTGGCCTCTCTGTACCATAATCACTTACAGACGCACATACAAGTAGTGTCCATTTTACTTGTGGTCTTGTTCACATGTAAACACGACACATTCGGATGAAACTTTGTCACTTCCTGTTTAGATTTAGCCAATAACGCAGGGTTGGGACTTTAAAAATCCAGACTTCTTAGTGAGGGTTAGGAAATGATCATGGTTAGGGGTCAAATGTAATCTTTTGACAGGGAGTTGGTACCTTATTTGGATAAAGGACAGTCTTTGAGTTAGGATTCAATTCAATTCAAACAAGAAAGAATACCTTTCTGTTTGTACATGAAATGTGCTATATATAAAAACAAAAAATAATCCCAAATTGAAAAAGATAACATTACAGTGATTGCTTTTCCACAATTTACATATTACCTTTACATGTGACTATGTGTCCCAGCAGGAAGCTGAGGACTTCTGTCCTGTGAATAGTTTTATCAGCTGTATAGATAAATATATATGATTTAATGTTCAACTCTTCATACCCATTTCTATGTGTAACTATAAAAAAATGACCCTGTTCTACACTTTGTCCAATTTGAGAAGAGCTAATGTTTGGATGTGGTTTTTTCTTTTGAAATGAGTTTAAACCTGACTTCAGCATACTTTGCCTTTAGCATACTTTGCCTTTAAGCTGAAGGTGGGAAGTGTTTATTTCAGAGGTTTTTGGTCATTTCAATATGAGTGACTATGAACTTTTTAAAAATCTTCTCAGTGGAAACTTTAGAAAAGAGTGCAGACTTTGACATATCTCAAACCTGATATTTTCCCTGTTGGAAGTATGTTGTTCCACTTTTCTGGGTTCCTGAGAGTGTGTTCTTCATGTTGGGATGCAACAAGTCCTCAGCAGAAGTTTTGAATCTTCCAGAACTGCTGGAGAGAAATGTGAAGAAAAAAAGTTGTGAAGACTGATGGTGTTTATGTTTGTTTTTAAATCATGCTGCGATGATGCTTCTGAGGAGGGAACCATGGCGATCATGGAATTCCTATGGGCTGTGGCCAGAAAGCTAGGAATCCTCTCACGGAACTGCAAACTTAACCTGAAAGTCCTGCAGCTCGGAATCATAGTTGAAGAGTAATTATTGAGCCTGAATATCACAGCACCTCTGAGCAAAGAAAGATAAAAAAAAAACCTCATCTTATGAAGAAGTGGGGCTGAACCTGTTGTTGGGCAGGACACCTGCTTTTCAAGACAGTGATAGCTGATCACAGGAAAAACCCACACACAGTCACATTTGAAAGTGCTCCTAAATATGACAGATCTTAAGCCTTTACTTTGAAATAACTGGCCTCTCTGTACCATAATCACTTACAGACGCACATACAAGTAGTGTCCATTTTACTTGTGGTCTTGTTCACATGTAAACACGACACATTAGGATGAAACTTTGTCACTTCCTGTTTAGATTTAGCCAATAACGCAGGGTTGGGACTTAAAACTCCAGACTTCTTAGTGAGGGTTAGGAAATGATCATGGTTAGGGGTCAAATGTAATCTTTTGACAGGGAGTTGGTACCTTATTTGGATAAAGGACAGTCTTTGAGGAAGTCGGACTTGAAAAAGTCAAGTGCCTTTGTACGACAGCCTTCGTTTGAAGACTGACGCTCCAAAGCTGACGCTTCCAACAACAGGAGTTGCTTTGTACTGATTCACTAATTGCTGATTGTCTGCAGGAGTGCAGACCCCTCCCACAGATTAAAAGACAAGTGGCCACTCAGGGCTGAAGCTAGTTTCAAAGGGGCTGTTATCAAACAGTGAAAAGAAGCCTCCGGCAAATTTACTTTTAGCAGTCAAAAATCTAGCAGAAATCAAGCAAAAAGCAAAATGGTACACAAGATAAATGTAGCTTACGAATTCTGGATGAATCAAGACGCACATACAAGTAGTGTCCATTTTACTTGTGGTCTTGTTCACATGTAAACACGACACATTCGGATGAAACTTTGTCACTTCCTGTTTAGATTTAGCCAATAACGCAGGGTTGGGACTTTAAAAATCCAGACTTCTTAGTGAGGGTTAGGAAATGATCATGGTTAGGGGTCAAATGTAATCTTTTGACAGGGAGTTGGTACCTTATTTGGATAAAGGACAGTCTTTGAGTTAGGATTCAATTCAATTCAAACAAGAAAGAATACCTTTCTGTTTGTACATGAAATGTGCTATATATAAAAACAAAAAATAATCCCAAATTGAAAAAGATAACATTACAGTGATTGCTTTTCCACAATTTACATATTACCTTTACATGTGACTATGTGTCCCAGCAGGAAGCTGAGGACTTCTGTCCTGTGAATAGTTTTATCAGCTGTATAGATAAATATATATGATTTAATGTTCAACTCTTCATACCCATTTCTATGTGTAACTATAAAAAAATGACCCTGTTCTACACTTTGTCCAATTTGAGAAGAGCTAATGTTTGGATGTGGTTTTTTCTTTTGAAATGAGTTTAAACCTGACTTCAGCATACTTTGCCTTTAAGCTGAAGGTGGGAAGTGTTTATTTCAGAGGTTTTTGGTCATTTCAATATGAGTGACTATGAACTTTTTAAAAATCTTCTCAGTGGAAACTTTAGAAAAGAGTGCAGACTTTGACATATCTCAAACCTGATATTTCCCCTGTTGGAAGTATGTTGTTCCACTTTTCTGGGTTCCTGAGAGTGTGTTCTTCATGTTGGGATGCAACAAGTCCTCAGCAGAAGTTTTGAATCTTCCAGAACTGCTGGAGAGAAATGTGAAGAAAAAAAGTTGTGAAGACTGATGGTGTTTATGTTTGTTTTTAAATCATGCTGCGATGATGCTTCTGAGGAGGGAACCATGCCGATCATGGAATTCCTATGGGCTGTGGCCAGAAAGCTAGGAATCCTCTCACGGAACTGCAAACTTAACCTGAAAGTCCTGCAGCTCGGAATCATAGTTGAAGAGTAATTATTGAGCCTGAATATCACAGCACCTCTGAGCAAAGAAAGATAAAAAAAAACCTCATCTTATGAGGAAGTGGGGCTGAACCTGTTGTTGGGCAGGACACCTGCTTTTCAAGACTGTGATAGCTGATCACAGGAAAAACCCACACACAGTCACATGTGAAAGTGCTCCTAAATATGACAGATCTTAAGCCTTTACTTTGAAATAACTGGCCTCTCTGTACCATAATCACTTACAGACGCACATACAAGTAGTGTCCATTTTACTTGTGGTCTTGTTCACATGTAAACACGACACATTCGGATGAAACTTTGTCACTTCCTGTTTAGATTTAGCCAATAACGCAGGGTTGGGACTTTCAAATCCAGACTTCTTAGTGAGGGTTAGGAAATGATCATGGTTAGGGGTCAAATGTAATCTTTTGACAGGGAGTTGGTACCTTATTTGGATAAAGGACAGTCTTTGAGTTAGGATTCAATTCAATTCAAACAAGAAAGAATACCTTTCTGTTTGTACATGAAATGTGCTATATATAAAAACAAAAAATAATCCCAAATTGAAAAAGATAACATTACAGTGATTGCTTTTCCACAATTTACATATTACCTTTACATGTGACTATGTGTCCCAGCAGGAAGCTGAGGACTTCTGTCCTGTGAATAGTTTTATCAGCTGTATAGATAAATATATATGATTTAATGTTCAACTCTTCATACCCATTTCTATGTGTAACTATAAAAAAATGACCCTGTTCTACACTTTGTCCAATTTGAGAAGAGCTAATGTTTGGATGTGGTTTTTTCTTTTGAAATGAGTTTAAACCTGACTTCAGCATACTTTGCCTTTAGCATACTTTGCCTTTAAGCTGAAGGTGGGAAGTGTTTATTTCAGAGGTTTTTGGTCATTTCAATATGAGTGACTATGAACTTTTTAAAAATCTTCTCAGTGGAAACTTTAGAAAAGAGTGCAGACTTTGACATATCTCAAACCTGATATTTTCCCTGTTGGAAGTATGTTGTTCCACTTTTCTGGGTTCCTGAGAGTGTGTTCTTCATGTTGGGATGCAACAAGTCCTCAGCAGAAGTTTTGAATCTTCCAGAACTGCTGGAGAGAAATGTGAAGAAAAAAAGTTGTGAAGACTGATGGTGTTTATGTTTGTTTTTAAATCATGCTGCGATGATGCTTCTGAGGAGGGAACCATGGCGATCATGGAATTCCTATGGGCTGTGGCCAGAAAGCTAGGAATCCTCTCACGGAACTGCAAACTTAACCTGAAAGTCCTGCAGCTCGGAATCATAGTTGAAGAGTAATTATTGAGCCTGAATATCACAGCACCTCTGAGCAAAGAAAGATAAAAAAAAAACCTCATCTTATGAAGAAGTGGGGCTGAACCTGTTGTTGGGCAGGACACCTGCTTTTCAAGACAGTGATAGCTGATCACAGGAAAAACCCACACACAGTCACATTTGAAAGTGCTCCTAAATATGACAGATCTTAAGCCTTTACTTTGAAATAACTGGCCTCTCTGTACCATAATCACTTACAGACGCACATACAAGTAGTGTCCATTTTACTTGTGGTCTTGTTCACATGTAAACACGACACATTAGGATGAAACTTTGTCACTTCCTGTTTAGATTTAGCCAATAACGCAGGGTTGGGACTTAAAACTCCAGACTTCTTAGTGAGGGTTAGGAAATGATCATGGTTAGGGGTCAAATGTAATCTTTTGACAGGGAGTTGGTACCTTATTTGGATAAAGGACAGTCTTTGAGGAAGTCGGACTTGAAAAAGTCAAGTGCCTTTGTACGACAGCCTTCGTTTGAAGACTGACGCTCCAAAGCTGACGCTTCCAACAACAGGAGTTGCTTTGTACTGATTCACTAATTGCTGATTGTCTGCAGGAGTGCAGACCCCTCCCACAGATTAAAAGACAAGTGGCCACTCAGGGCTGAAGCTAGTTTCAAAGGGGCTGTTATCAAACAGTGAAAAGAAGCCTCCGGCAAATTTACTTTTAGCAGTCAAAAATCTAGCAGAAATCAAGCAAAAAGCAAAATGGTACACAAGATAAATGTAGCTTACGAATTCTGGATGAATCAAGACGCACATACAAGTAGTGTCCATTTTACTTGTGGTCTTGTTCACATGTAAACACGACACATTCGGATGAAACTTTGTCACTTCCTGTTTAGATTTAGCCAATAACGCAGGGTTGGGACTTTAAAAATCCAGACTTCTTAGTGAGGGTTAGGAAATGATCATGGTTAGGGGTCAAATGTAATCTTTTGACAGGGAGTTGGTACCTTATTTGGATAAAGGACAGTCTTTGAGTTAGGATTCAATTCAATTCAAACAAGAAAGAATACCTTTCTGTTTGTACATGAAATGTGCTATATATAAAAACAAAAAATAATCCCAAATTGAAAAAGATAACATTACAGTGATTGCTTTTCCACAATTTACATATTACCTTTACATGTGACTATGTGTCCCAGCAGGAAGCTGAGGACTTCTGTCCTGTGAATAGTTTTATCAGCTGTATAGATAAATATATATGATTTAATGTTCAACTCTTCATACCCATTTCTATGTGTAACTATAAAAAAATGACCCTGTTCTACACTTTGTCCAATTTGAGAAGAGCTAATGTTTGGATGTGGTTTTTTCTTTTGAAATGAGTTTAAACCTGACTTCAGCATACTTTGCCTTTAAGCTGAAGGTGGGAAGTGTTTATTTCAGAGGTTTTTGGTCATTTCAATATGAGTGACTATGAACTTTTTAAAAATCTTCTCAGTGGAAACTTTAGAAAAGAGTGCAGACTTTGACATATCTCAAACCTGATATTTTCCCTGTTGGAAGTATGTTGTTCCACTTTTCTGGGTTCCTGAGAGTGTGTTCTTCATGTTGGGATGCAACAAGTCCTCAGCAGAAGTTTTGAATCTTCCAGAACTGGTGGAGAGAAATGTGAAGAAAAAAAGTTGTGAAGACTGATGGTGTTTATGTTTGTTTTTAAATCATGCTGCGATGATGCTTCTGAGGAGGGAACCATGGCGATCATGGAATTCCTATGGGCTGTGGCCAGAAAGCTAAGAATCCTCTCACAGAACTGCAAACTTAACCTGAAAGTCCTGCAGCTCGGAATCATAGTTGAAGAGTAATTATTGAGCCTGAATATCACAGCACCTCTGAGCAAAGAAAGATAAAAAAAAAACTCATCTTATGAGGAAGTGGGGCTGAACCTGTTGTTGGGCAGGACACCTGCTTTTCAAGACAGTGATAGCTGATCACAGGAAAAACCCACACACAGTCACATTTGAAAGTGCTCCTAAATATGACAGATCTTAAGCCTTTACTTTGAAATAACTGGCCTCTCTGTACCATAATCACTTACAGACGCACATACAAGTAGTGTCCATTTTACTTGTGGTCTTGTTCACATGTAAACACGACACATTCGGATGAAACTTTGTCACTTCCTGTTTAGATTTAGCCAATAACGCAAGGTTGGGACTTTCAAATCCAGACTTCTTAGTGAGGGTTAGGAAATGATCATGGTTAGGGGTCAAATGTAATCTTTTGACAGGGAGTTGGTACCTTATTTGGATAAAGGACAGTCTTTGAGTTAGGATTCAATTCAATTCAAACAAGAAAGAATACCTTTCTGTTTGTACATGAAATGTGCTATATATAAAAACAAAAAATAATCCCAAATTGAAAAAGATAACATTACAGTGATTGCTTTTCCACAATTTACATATTACCTTTACATGTGACTATGTGTCCCAGCAGGAAGCTGAGGACTTCTGTCCTGTGAATAGTTTTATCAGCTGTATAGATAAATATATATGATTTAATGTTCAACTCTTCATACCCATTTCTATGTGTAACTATAAAAAATGACCCTGTTCTACACTTTGTCCAATTTGAGAAGAGCTAATGTTTGGATGTGGTTTTTTCTTTTGAAATGAGTTTAAACCTGACTTCAGCATACTTTGCCTTTAAGCTGAAGGTGGGAAGTGTTTATTTCAGAGGTTTTTGGTCATTTCAATATGAGTGACTATGAACTTTTTAAAAATCTTCTCAGTGGAAACTTTAGAAAAGAGTGCAGACTTTGACATATCTCAAACCTGATATTTTCCCTGTTGGAAGTATGTTGTTCCACTTTTCTGGGTTCCTGAGAGTGTGTTCTTCATGTTGGGATGCAACAAGTCCTCAGCAGAAGTTTTGAATCTTCCAGAACTGCTGGAGAGAAATGTGAAGAAAAAAAGTTGTGAAGACTGATGGTGTTTATGTTTGTTTTTAAATCATGCTGCGATGATGCTTCTGAGGAGGGAACCATGGCGATCATGGAATTCCTATGGGCTGTGGCCAGAAAGCTAGGAATCCTCTCACAGAACTGCAAACTTAACCTGAAAGTCCTGCAGCTCGGAATCATAGTTGAAGAGTAATTATTGAGCCTGAATATCACAGCACCTCTGAGCAAAGAAAGATAAAAAAAAAAACCTCATCTTATGAGGAAGTGGGGCTGAACCTGTTGTTGGGCAGGACACCTGCTTTTCAAGACTGTGATAGCTGATCACAGGAAAAACCCACACACAGTCACATTTGAAAGTGCTCCTAAATATGACAGATCTTAAGCCTTTACTTTGAAATAACTGGCCTCACTGTAGCATAATCACTTACAGACGCACATACAAGTAGTGTCCATTTTACTTGTGGTCTTGTTCACATGTAAACACGACACATTAGGATGAAACTTTGTCACTTCCTGTTTAGATTTAGCCAATAACGCAGGGTTGGGACTTAAAACTCCAGACTTCTTAGTGAGGGTTAGGAAATGATCATGGTTAGGGGTCAAATGTAATCTTTTGACAGGGAGTTGGTACCTTATTTGGATAAAGGACAGTCTTTGAGGAAGTCGGACTTGAAAAAGTCAAGTGCCTTTGTACGACAGCCTTCGTTTGAAGACTGACGCTCCAAAGCTGACGCTTCCAACAACAGGAGTTGCTTTGTACTGATTCACTAATTGCTGATTGTCTGCAGGAGTGCAGACCCCTCCCACAGATTAAAAGACAAGTGGCCACTCAGGGCTGAAGCTAGTTTCAAAGGGGCTGTTATCAAACAGTGAAAAGAAGCCTCCGGCAAATTTACTTTTAGCAGTCAAAAATCTAGCAGAAATCAAGCAAAAAGCAAAATGGTACACAAGATAAATGTAGCTTACGAATTCTGGATGAATCAAGACGCACATACAAGTAGTGTCCATTTTACTTGTGGTCTTGTTCACATGTAAACACGACACATTCGGATGAAACTTTGTCACTTCCTGTTTAGATTTAGCCAATAACGCAGGGTTGGGACTTTAAAAATCCAGACTTCTTAGTGAGGGTTAGGAAATGATCATGGTTAGGGGTCAAATGTAATCTTTTGACAGGGAGTTGGTACCTTATTTGGATAAAGGACAGTCTTTGAGTTAGGATTCAATTCAATTCAAAGAAGAAAGAATACCTTTCTGTTTGTACATGAAATGTGCTATATATAAAAACAAAAAATAATCCCAAATTGAAAAAGATAACATTACAGTGATTGCTTTTCCACAATTTACATATTACCTTTACATGTGACTATGTGTCCCAGCAGGAAGCTGAGGACTTCTGTCCTGTGAATAGTTTTATCAGCTGTATAGATAAATATATATGATTTAATGTTCAACTCTTCATACCCATTTCTATGTGTAACTATAAAAAAATGACCCTGTTCTACACTTTGTCCAATTTGAGAAGAGCTAATGTTTGGATGTGGTTTTTTCTTTTGAAATGAGTTTAAACCTGACTTCAGCATACTTTGCCTTTAAGCTGAAGGTGGGAAGTGTTTATTTCAGAGGTTTTTGGTCATTTCAATATGAGTGACTATGAACTTTTTAAAAATCTTCTCAGTGGAAACTTTAGAAAAGAGTGCAGACTTTGACATATCTCAAACCTGATATTTTCCCTGTTGGAAGTATGTTGTTCCACTTTTCTGGGTTCCTGAGAGTGTGTTCTTCATGTTGGGATGCAACAAGTCCTCAGCAGAAGTTTTGAATCTTCCAGAACTGGTGGAGAGAAATGTGAAGAAAAAAAGTTGTGAAGACTGATGGTGTTTATGTTTGTTTTTAAATCATGCTGCGATGATGCTTCTGAGGAGGGAACCATGGCGATCATGGAATTCCTATGGGCTGTGGCCAGAAAGCTAGGAATCCTCTCACAGAACTGCAAACTTAACCTGAAAGTCCTGCAGCTCGGAATCATAGTTTAAGAGTAATTATTGAGCCTGAATATCACAGCACCTCTGAGCAAAGAAAGATAAAAAAAAACTCATCTTATGAGGAAGTGGGGCTGAACCTGTTGTTGGGCAGGACACCTGCTTTTCAAGACCGTGATAGCTGATCACAGGAAAAACCCACACACAGTCACATGTGAAAGTGCTCCTGAATATGACAGATCTTAAGCCTTTACTTTGAAATAACTGGCCTCTCTGTACCATAATCACTTACAGACGCACATACAAGTAGTGTCCATTTTACTTGTGGTCTTGTTCACATGTAAACACGACACATTCGGATGAAACTTTGTCACTTCCTGTTTAGATTTAGCCAATAACGCAGGGTTGGGACTTTAAAAATCCAGACTTCTTAGTGAGGGTTAGGAAATGATCATGGTTAGGGGTCAAATGTAATCTTTTGACAGGGAGTTGGTACCTTATTTGGATAAAGGACAGTCTTTGAGTTAGGATTCAATTCAATTCAAACAAGAAAGAATACCTTTCTGTTTGTACATGAAATGTGCTATATATAAAAACAAAAAATAATCCCAAATTGAAAAAGATAACATTACAGTGATTGCTTTTCCACAATTTACATATTACCTTTACATGTGACTATGTGTCCCAGCAGGAAGCTGAGGACTTCTGTCCTGTGAATAGTTTTATCAGCTGTATAGATAAATATATATGATTTAATGTTCAACTCTTCATACCCATTTCTATGTGTAACTATAAAAAAATGACCCTGTTCTACACTTTGTCCAATTTGAGAAGAGCTAATGTTTGGATGTGGTTTTTTCTTTTGAAATGAGTTTAAACCTGACTTCAGCATACTTTGCCTTTAAGCTGAAGGTGGGAAGTGTTTATTTCAGAGGTTTTTGGTCATTTCAATATGAGTGACTATGAACTTTTTAAAAATCTTCTCAGTGGAAACTTTAGAAAAGAGTGCAGACTTTGACATATCTCAAACCTGATATTTCCCCTGTTGGAAGTATGTTGTTCCACTTTTCTGGGTTCCTGAGAGTGTGTTCTTCATGTTGGGATGCAACAAGTCCTCAGCAGAAGTTTTGAATCTTCCAGAACTGGTGGAGAGAAATGTGAAGAAAAAAAGTTGTGAAGACTGATGGTGTTTATGTTTGTTTTTAAATCATGCTGCGATGATGCTTCTGAGGAGGGAACCATGGCGATCATGGAATTCCTATGGGCTGTGGCCAGAAAGCTAAGAATCCTCTCACAGAACTGCAAACTTTAACCTGAAAGTCCTGCAGCTCGGAATCATAGTTGAAGAGTAATTATTGAGCCTGAATATCACAGCACCTCTGAGCAAAGAAAGATAAAAAAAACCTCATCTTATGAGGAAGTGGGGCTGAACCTGTTGTTGGGCAGGACACCTGCTTTTCAAGACAGTGATAGCTGATCACAGGAAAAACCCACACACAGTCACATTTGAAAGTGCTCCTAAATATGACAGATCTTAAGCCTTTACTTTGAAATAACTGGCCTCTCTGTACCATAATCACTTACAGACGCACATACAAGTAGTGTCCATTTTACTTGTGGTCTTGTTCACATGTAAACACGACACATTCGGATGAAACTTTGTCACTTCCTGTTTAGATTTAGCCAATAACGCAGGGTTGGGACTTTAGAAATCCAGACTTCTTAGTGAGGGTTAGGAAATGATCATGGTTAGGGGTCAAATGTAATCTTTTGACAGGGAGTTGGTACCTTATTTGGATAAAGGACAGTCTTTGAGGAAGTCGGACTTGAAAAAGTCAAGTGCCTTTGTACGACAGCCTTCGTTTGAAGACTGACGCTCCAAAGCTGACGCTTCCAACAACAGGAGTTGCTTTGTACTGATTCACTAATTGCTGATTGTCTGCAGGAGTGCAGACCCCTCCCACAGATTAAAAGACAAGTGGCCACTCAGGGCTGAAGCTAGTTTCAAAGGGGCTGTTATCAAACAGTGAAAAGAAGCCTCCGGCAAATTTACTTTTAGCAGTCAAAAATCTAGCAGAAATCAAGCAAAAAGCAAAATGGTACACAAGATAAATGTAGCTTACGAATTCTGGATGAATCAAGACGCACATACAAGTAGTGTCCATTTTACTTGTGGTCTTGTTCACATGTAAACACGACACATTCGGATGAAACTTTGTCACTTCCTGTTTAGATTTAGCCAATAACGCAGGGTTGGGACTTTAAAAATCCAGACTTCTTAGTGAGGGTTAGGAAATGATCATGGTTAGGGGTCAAATGTAATCTTTTGACAGGGAGTTGGTACCTTATTTGGATAAAGGACAGTCTTTGAGTTAGGATTCAATTCAATTCAAACAAGAAAGAATACCTTTCTGTTTGTACATGAAATGTGCTATATATAAAAACAAAAAATAATCCCAAATTGAAAAAGATAACATTACAGTGATTGCTTTTCCACAATTTACATATTACCTTTACATGTGACTATGTGTCCCAGCAGGAAGCTGAGGACTTCTGTCCTGTGAATAGTTTTATCAGCTGTATAGATAAATATATATGATTTAATGTTCAACTCTTCATACCCATTTCTATGTGTAACTATAAAAAAATGACCCTGTTCTACACTTTGTCCAATTTGAGAAGAGCTAATGTTTGGATGTGGTTTTTTCTTTTGAAATGAGTTTAAACCTGACTTCAGCATACTTTGCCTTTAAGCTGAAGGTGGGAAGTGTTTATTTCAGAGGTTTTTGGTCATTTCAATATGAGTGACTATGAACTTTTTAAAAATCTTCTCAGTGGAAACTTTAGAAAAGAGTGCAGACTTTGACATATCTCAAACCTGATATTTCCCCTGTTGGAAGTATGTTGTTCCACTTTTCTGGGTTCCTGAAAGTGTTTTCTTCATGTTGGGATGCAACAAGTCCTCAGCAGAAGTTTTGAATCTTCCAGAACTGGTGGAGAGAAATGTGAAGAAAAAAAGTTGTGAAGACTGATGGTGTTTATGTTTGTTTTTAAATCATGCTGCGATGATGCTTCTGAGGAGGGAACCATGGCGATCATGGAATTCCTATGGGCTGTGGCCAGAAAGCTAAGAATCCTCTCACAGAACTGCAAACTTAACCTGAAAGTCCTGCAGCTCGGAATCATAGTTGAAGAGTAATTATTGAGCCTGAATATCACAGCACCTCTGAGCAAAGAAAGATAAAAAAACCTCATCTTATGAGGAAGTGGGGCTGAACCTGTTGTTGGGCAGGACACCTGCTTTTCAAGACAGTGATAGCTGATCACAGGAAAAACCCACACACAGTCATATTTGAAAGTGCTCCTAAATATGACAGATCTTAAGCCTTTACTTTGAAATAACTGGCCTCTCTGTACCATAATCACTTACAGACGCACATACAAGTAGTGTCCATTTTACTTGTGGTCTTGTTCACATGTAAACACGACACATTCGGATGAAACTTTGTCACTTCCTGTTTAGATTTAGCCAATAACGCAAGGTTGGGACTTTCAAATCCAGACTTCTTAGTGAGGGTTAGGAAATGATCATGGTTAGGGGTCAAATGTAATCTTTTGACAGGGAGTTGGTACCTTATTTGGATAAAGGACAGTCTTTGAGTTAGGATTCAATTCAATTCAAACAAGAAAGAATACCTTTCTGTTTGTACATGAAATGTGCTATATATAAAAACAAAAAATAATCCCAAATTGAAAAAGATAACATTACAGTGATTGCTTTTCCACAATTTACATATTACCTTTACATGTGACTATGTGTCCCAGCAGGAAGCTGAGGACTTCTGTCCTGTGAATAGTTTTATCAGCTGTATAGATAAATATATATGATTTAATGTTCAACTCTTCATACCCATTTCTATGTGTAACTATAAAAAAATGACCCTGTTCTACACTTTGTCCAATTTGAGAAGAGCTAATGTTTGGATGTGGTTTTTTCTTTTGAAATGAGTTTAAACCTGACTTCAGCATACTTTGCCTTTAAGCTGAAGGTGGGAAGTGTTTATTTCAGAGGTTTTTGGTCATTTCAATATGACTGACTATGAACTTTTTAAAAATCTTCTCAGTGGAAACTTTAGAAAAGAGTGCAGACTTTGACATATCTCAAACCTGATATTTTCCCTGTTGGAAGTATGTTGTTCCACTTTTCTGGGTTCCTGAGAGTGTGTTCTTCATGTTGGGATGCAACAAGTCCTCAGCAGAAGTTTTGAATCTTCCAGAACTGCTGGAGAGAAATGTGAAGAAAAAAAGTTGTGAAGACTGATGGTGTTTATGTTTGTTTTTAAATCATGCTGCGATGATGCTTCTGAGGAGGGAACCATGGCGATCATGGAATTCCTATGGGCTGTGGCCAGAAAGCTAGGAATCCTCTCACGGAACTGCAAACTTAACCTGAAAGTCCTGCAGCTCGGAATCATAGTTGAAGAGTAATTATTGAGCCTGAATATCACAGCACCTCTGAGCAAAGAAAGATAAAAAAAAACCTCATCTTATGAGGAAGTGGGGCTGAACCTGTTGTTGGGCAGGACACCTGCTTTTCAAGACAGTGATAGCTGATCACAGGAAAAACCCACACACAGTCACATTTGAAAGTGCTCCTAAATATGACAGATCTTAAGCCTTTACTTTGAAATAACTGGCCTCTCTGTACCATAATCACTTACAGACGCACATACAAGTAGTGTCCATTTTACTTGTGGTCTTGTTCACATGTAAACACGACACATTCGGATGAAACTTTGTCACTTCCTGTTTAGATTTAGCCAATAACGCAGGGTTGGGACTTTCAAATCCAGACTTCTTAGTGAGGGTTAGGAAATGATCATGGTTAGGGGTCAAATGTAATCTTTTGACAGGGAGTTGGTACGTTATTTGGATAAAGGACAGTCTTTGAGTTAGGATTCAATTCAATTCAAACAAGAAAGAATACCTTTCTGTTTGTACATGAAATGTGCTATATATAAAAACAAAAAATAATCCCAAATTGAAAAAGATAACATTACAGTGATTGCTTTTCCACAATTTACATATTACCTTTACATGTGACTATGTGTCCCAGCAGGAAGCTGAGGACTTCTGTCCTGTGAATAGTTTTATCAGCTGTATAGATAAATATATATGATTTAATGTTCAACTCTTCATACCCATTTCTATGTGTAACTATAAAAAAATGACCCTGTTCTACACTTTGTCCAATTTGAGAAGAGCTAATGTTTGGATGTGGTTTTTTCTTTTGAAATGAGTTTAAACCTGACTTCAGCATACTTTGCCTTTAAGCTGAAGGTGGGAAGTGTTTATTTCAGAGGTTTTTGGTCATTTCAATATGAGTGACTATGAACTTTTTAAAAATCTTCTCAGTGGAAACTTTAGAAAAGAGTGCAGACTTTGACATATCTCAAACCTGATATTTTCCCTGTTGGAAGTATGTTGTTCCACTTTTCTGGGTTCCTGAGAGTGTGTTCTTCATGTTGGGATGCAACAAGTCCTCAGCAGAAGTTTTGAATCTTCCAGAACTGGTGGAGAGAAATGTGAAGAAAAAAAGTTGTGAAGACTGATGGTGTTTATGTTTGTTTTTAAATCATGCTGCGATGATGCTTCTGAGGAGGGAACCATGGCGATCATGGAATTCCTATGGGCTGTGGCCAGAAAGCTAAGAATCCTCTCACGGAACTGCAAACTTAACCTGAAAGTCCTGTAGCTCGGAATCATAGTTGAAGAGTAATTATTGAGCCTGAATATCACAGCACCTCTGAGCAACGAAAGATAAAAAAAAAACCTCATCTTATGAGGAAGTGGGGCTGAACCTGTTGTTGGGCAGGACACCTGCTTTTCAAGACTGTGATAGCTGATCACAGGAAAAACCCACACACAGTCACATTTGAAAGTGCTCCTAAATATGACAGATCTTAAGCCTTTACTTTGAAATAACTGGCCTCTCTGTACCATAATCACTTACAGACGCACATACAAGTAGTGTCCATTTTACTTGTGGTCTTGTTCACATGTAAACACGACACATTCGGATGAAACTTTGTCACTTCCTGTTTAGATTTAGCCAATAACGCAGGGTTGGGACTTAAAAATCCAGACTTCTTAGTGAGGGTTAGGAAATGATCATGGTTAGGGGTCAAATGTAATCTTTTGACAGGGAGTTGGTACCTTATTTGGATAAAGGACAGTCTTTGAGGAAGTCGGACTTGAAAAAGTCAAGTGCCTTTGTACGACAGCCTTCGTTTGAAGACTGACGCTCCAAAGCTGACGCTTCCAACAACAGGAGTTGCTTTGTACTGATTCACTAATTGCTGATTGTCTGCAGGAGTGCAGACCCCTCCCACAGATTAAAAGACAAGTGGCCACTCAGGGCTGAAGCTAGTTTCAAAGGGGCTGTTATCAAACAGTGAAAAGAAGCCTCCGGCAAATTTACTTTTAGCAGTCAAAAATCTAGCAGAAATCAAGCAAAAAGCAAAATGGTACACAAGATAAATGTAGCTTACGAATTCTGGATGAATCAAGACGCACATACAAGTAGTGTCCATTTTACTTGTGGTCTTGTTCACATGTAAACACGACACATTCGGATGAAACTTTGTCACTTCCTGTTTAGATTTAGCCAATAACGCAGGGTTGGGACTTTAAAAATCCAGACTTCTTAGTGAGGGTTAGGAAATGATCATGGTTAGGGGTCAAATGTAATCTTTTGACAGGGAGTTGGTACCTTATTTGGATAAAGGACAGTCTTTGAGTTAGGATTCAATTCAATTCAAACAAGAAAGAATACCTTTCTGTTTGTACATGAAATGTGCTATATATAAAAACAAAAAATAATCCCAAATTGAAAAAGATAACATTACAGTGATTGCTTTTCCACAATTTACATATTACCTTTACATGTGACTATGTGTCCCAGCAGGAAGCTGAGGACTTCTGTCCTGTGAATAGTTTTATCAGCTGTATAGATAAATATATATGATTTAATGTTCAACTCTTCATACCCATTTCTATGTGTAACTATAAAAAATGACCCTGTTCTACACTTTGTCCAATTTGAGAAGAGCTAATGTTTGGATGTGGTTTTTTCTTTTGAAATGAGTTTAAACCTGACTTCAGCATACTTTGCCTTTAAGCTGAAGGTGGGAAGTGTTTATTTCAGAGGTTTTTGGTCATTTCAATATGAGTGACTATGAACTTTTTAAAAATCTTCTCAGTGGAAACTTTAGAAAAGAGTGCAGACTTTGACATATCTCAAACCTGATATTTTCCCTGTTGGAAGTATGTTGTTCCACTTTTCTGGGTTCCTGAGAGTGTGTTCTTCATGTTGGGATGCAACAAGTCCTCAGCAGAAGTTTTGAATCTTCCAGAACTGCTGGAGAGAAATGTGAAGAAAAAAAGTTGTGAAGACTGATGGTGTTTATGTTTGTTTTTAAATCATGCTGCGATGATGCTTCTGAGGAGGGAACCATGGCGATCATGGAATTCCTATGGGCTGTGGCCAGAAAGCTAGGAATCCTCTCACAGAACTGCAAACTTAACCTGAAAGTCCTGCAGCTCGGAATCATAGTTGAAGAGTAATTATTGAGCCTGAATATCACAGCACCTCTGAGCAAAGAAAGATAAAAAAAAAAACCTCATCTTATGAGGAAGTGGGGCTGAACCTGTTGTTGGGCAGGACACCTGCTTTTCAAGACTGTGATAGCTGATCACAGGAAAAACCCACACACAGTCACATTTGAAAGTGCTCCTAAATATGACAGATCTTAAGCCTTTACTTTGAAATAACTGGCCTCACTGTAGCATAATCACTTACAGACGCACATACAAGTAGTGTCCATTTTACTTGTGGTCTTGTTCACATGTAAACACGACACATTAGGATGAAACTTTGTCACTTCCTGTTTAGATTTAGCCAATAACGCAGGGTTGGGACTTAAAACTCCAGACTTCTTAGTGAGGGTTAGGAAATGATCATGGTTAGGGGTCAAATGTAATCTTTTGACAGGGAGTTGGTACCTTATTTGGATAAAGGACAGTCTTTGAGTTAGGATTCAATTCAATTCAAAGAAGAAAGAATACCTTTCTGTTTGTACATGAAATGTGCTATATATAAAAACAAAAAATAATCCCAAATTGAAAAAGATAACATTACAGTGATTGCTTTTCCACAATTTACATATTACCTTTACATGTGACTATGTGTCCCAGCAGGAAGCTGAGGACTTCTGTCCTGTGAATAGTTTTATCAGCTGTATAGATAAATATATATGATTTAATGTTCAACTCTTCATACCCATTTCTATGTGTAACTATAAAAAAATGACCCTGTTCTACACTTTGTCCAATTTGAGAAGAGCTAATGTTTGGATGTGGTTTTTTCTTTTGAAATGAGTTTAAACCTGACTTCAGCATACTTTGCCTTTAAGCTGAAGGTGGGAAGTGTTTATTTCAGAGGTTTTTGGTCATTTCAATATGAGTGACTATGAACTTTTTAAAAATCTTCTCAGTGGAAACTTTAGAAAAGAGTGCAGACTTTGACATATCTCAAACCTGATATTTTCCCTGTTGGAAGTATGTTGTTCCACTTTTCTGGGTTCCTGAGAGTGTGTTCTTCATGTTGGGATGCAACAAGTCCTCAGCAGAAGTTTTGAATCTTCCAGAACTGGTGGAGAGAAATGTGAAGAAAAAAAGTTGTGAAGACTGATGGTGTTTATGTTTGTTTTTAAATCATGCTGCGATGATGCTTCTGAGGAGGGAACCATGGCGATCATGGAATTCCTATGGGCTGTGGCCAGAAAGCTAGGAATCCTCTCACAGAACTGCAAACTTAACCTGAAAGTCCTGCAGCTCGGAATCATAGTTTAAGAGTAATTATTGAGCCTGAATATCACAGCACCTCTGAGCAAAGAAAGATAAAAAAAACCTCATCTTATGAGGAAGTGGGGCTGAACCTGTTGTTGGGCAGGACACCTGCTTTTCAAGACCGTGATAGCTGATCACAGGAAAAACCCACACACAGTCACATGTGAAAGTGCTCCTGAATATGACAGATCTTAAGCCTTTACTTTGAAATAACTGGCCTCTCTGTACCATAATCACTTACAGACGCACATACAAGTAGTGTCCATTTTACTTGTGGTCTTGTTCACATGTAAACACGACACATTCGGATGAAACTTTGTCACTTCCTGTTTAGATTTAGCCAATAACGCAGGGTTGGGACTTTAAAAATCCAGACTTCTTAGTGAGGGTTAGGAAATGATCATGGTTAGGGGTCAAATGTAATCTTTTGACAGGGAGTTGGTACCTTATTTGGATAAAGGACAGTCTTTGAGTTAGGATTCAATTCAATTCAAACAAGAAAGAATACCTTTCTGTTTGTACATGAAATGTGCTATATATAAAAACAAAAAATAATCCCAAATTGAAAAAGATAACATTACAGTGATTGCTTTTCCACAATTTACATATTACCTTTACATGTGACTATGTGTCCCAGCAGGAAGCTGAGGACTTCTGTCCTGTGAATAGTTTTATCAGCTGTATAGATAAATATATATGATTTAATGTTCAACTCTTCATACCCATTTCTATGTGTAACTATAAAAAAATGACCCTGTTCTACACTTTGTCCAATTTGAGAAGAGCTAATGTTTGGATGTGGTTTTTTCTTTTGAAATGAGTTTAAACCTGACTTCAGCATACTTTGCCTTTAAGCTGAAGGTGGGAAGTGTTTATTTCAGAGGTTTTTGGTCATTTCAATATGAGTGACTATGAACTTTTTAAAAATCTTCTCAGTGGAAACTTTAGAAAAGAGTGCAGACTTTGACATATCTCAAACCTGATATTTTCCCTGTTGGAAGTATGTTGTTCCACTTTTCTGGGTTCCTGAGAGTGTGTTCTTCATGTTGGGATGCAACAAGTCCTCAGCAGAAGTTTTGAATCTTCCAGAACTGCTGGAGAGAAATGTGAAGAAAAAAAGTTGTGAAGACTGATGGTGTTTATGTTTGTTTTTAAATCATGCTGCGATGATGCTTCTGAGGAGGGAACCATGGCGATCATGGAATTCCTATGGGCTGTGGCCAGAAAGCTAGGAATCCTCTCACAGAACTGCAAACTTAACCTGAAAGTCCTGCAGCTCGGAATCATAGTTGAAGAGTAATTATTGAGCCTGAATATCACAGCACCTCTGAGCAAAGAAAGATAAAAAAAAAAACCTCATCTTATGAGGAAGTGGGGCTGAACCTGTTGTTGGGCAGGACACCTGCTTTTCAAGACTGTGATAGCTGATCACAGGAAAAACCCACACACAGTCACATTTGAAAGTGCTCCTAAATATGACAGATCTTAAGCCTTTACTTTGAAATAACTGGCCTCACTGTAGCATAATCACTTACAGACGCACATACAAGTAGTGTCCATTTTACTTGTGGTCTTGTTCACATGTAAACACGACACATTAGGATGAAACTTTGTCACTTCCTGTTTAGATTTAGCCAATAACGCAGGGTTGGGACTTAAAACTCCAGACTTCTTAGTGAGGGTTAGGAAATGATCATGGTTAGGGGTCAAATGTAATCTTTTGACAGGGAGTTGGTACCTTATTTGGATAAAGGACAGTCTTTGAGGAAGTCGGACTTGAAAAAGTCAAGTGCCTTTGTACGACAGCCTTCGTTTGAAGACTGACGCTCCAAAGCTGACGCTTCCAACAACAGGAGTTGCTTTGTACTGATTCACTAATTGCTGATTGTCTGCAGGAGTGCAGACCCCTCCCACAGATTAAAAGACAAGTGGCCACTCAGGGCTGAAGCTAGTTTCAAAGGGGCTGTTATCAAACAGTGAAAAGAAGCCTCCGGCAAATTTACTTTTAGCAGTCAAAAATCTAGCAGAAATCAAGCAAAAAGCAAAATGGTACACAAGATAAATGTAGCTTACGAATTCTGGATGAATCAAGACGCACATACAAGTAGTGTCCATTTTACTTGTGGTCTTGTTCACATGTAAACACGACACATTCGGATGAAACTTTGTCACTTCCTGTTTAGATTTAGCCAATAACGCAGGGTTGGGACTTTAAAAATCCAGACTTCTTAGTGAGGGTTAGGAAATGATCATGGTTAGGGGTCAAATGTAATCTTTTGACAGGGAGTTGGTACCTTATTTGGATAAAGGACAGTCTTTGAGTTAGGATTCAATTCAATTCAAAGAAGAAAGAATACCTTTCTGTTTGTACATGAAATGTGCTATATATAAAAACAAAAAATAATCCCAAATTGAAAAAGATAACATTACAGTGATTGCTTTTCCACAATTTACATATTACCTTTACATGTGACTATGTGTCCCAGCAGGAAGCTGAGGACTTCTGTCCTGTGAATAGTTTTATCAGCTGTATAGATAAATATATATGATTTAATGTTCAACTCTTCATACCCATTTCTATGTGTAACTATAAAAAAATGACCCTGTTCTACACTTTGTCCAATTTGAGAAGAGCTAATGTTTGGATGTGGTTTTTTCTTTTGAAATGAGTTTAAACCTGACTTCAGCATACTTTGCCTTTAAGCTGAAGGTGGGAAGTGTTTATTTCAGAGGTTTTTGGTCATTTCAATATGAGTGACTATGAACTTTTTAAAAATCTTCTCAGTGGAAACTTTAGAAAAGAGTGCAGACTTTGACATATCTCAAACCTGATATTTTCCCTGTTGGAAGTATGTTGTTCCACTTTTCTGGGTTCCTGAGAGTGTGTTCTTCATGTTGGGATGCAACAAGTCCTCAGCAGAAGTTTTGAATCTTCCAGAACTGGTGGAGAGAAATGTGAAGAAAAAAAGTTGTGAAGACTGATGGTGTTTATGTTTGTTTTTAAATCATGCTGCGATGATGCTTCTGAGGAGGGAACCATGGCGATCATGGAATTCCTATGGGCTGTGGCCAGAAAGCTAGGAATCCTCTCACAGAACTGCAAACTTAACCTGAAAGTCCTGCAGCTCGGAATCATAGTTTAAGAGTAATTATTGAGCCTGAATATCACAGCACCTCTGAGCAAAGAAAGATAAAAAAAACCTCATCTTATGAGGAAGTGGGGCTGAACCTGTTGTTGGGCAGGACACCTGCTTTTCAAGACCGTGATAGCTGATCACAGGAAAAACCCACACACAGTCACATGTGAAAGTGCTCCTGAATATGACAGATCTTAAGCCTTTACTTTGAAATAACTGGCCTCTCTGTACCATAATCACTTACAGACGCACATACAAGTAGTGTCCATTTTACTTGTGGTCTTGTTCACATGTAAACACGACACATTCGGATGAAACTTTGTCACTTCCTGTTTAGATTTAGCCAATAACGCAGGGTTGGGACTTTAAAAATCCAGACTTCTTAGTGAGGGTTAGGAAATGATCATGGTTAGGGGTCAAATGTAATCTTTTGACAGGGAGTTGGTACCTTATTTGGATAAAGGACAGTCTTTGAGTTAGGATTCAATTCAATTCAAACAAGAAAGAATACCTTTCTGTTTGTACATGAAATGTGCTATATATAAAAACAAAAAATAATCCCAAATTGAAAAAGATAACATTACAGTGATTGCTTTTCCACAATTTACATATTACCTTTACATGTGACTATGTGTCCCAGCAGGAAGCTGAGGACTTCTGTCCTGTGAATAGTTTTATCAGCTGTATAGATAAATATATATGATTTAATGTTCAACTCTTCATACCCATTTCTATGTGTAACTATAAAAAAATGACCCTGTTCTACACTTTGTCCAATTTGAGAAGAGCTAATGTTTGGATGTGGTTTTTTCTTTTGAAATGAGTTTAAACCTGACTTCAGCATACTTTGCCTTTAAGCTGAAGGTGGGAAGTGTTTATTTCAGAGGTTTTTGGTCATTTCAATATGAGTGACTATGAACTTTTTAAAAATCTTCTCAGTGGAAACTTTAGAAAAGAGTGCAGACTTTGACATATCTCAAACCTGATATTTCCCCTGTTGGAAGTATGTTGTTCCACTTTTCTGGGTTCCTGAGAGTGTGTTCTTCATGTTGGGATGCAACAAGTCCTCAGCAGAAGTTTTGAATCTTCCAGAACTGCTGGAGAGAAATGTGAAGAAAAAAAGTTGTGAAGACTGATGGTGTTTATGTTTGTTTTTAAATCATGCTGCGATGATGCTTCTGAGGAGGGAACCATGGCGATCATGGAATTCCTATGGGCTGTGGCCAGAAAGCTAAGAATCCTCTCACGGAACTGCAAACTTAACCTGAAAGTCCTGTAGCTCGGAATCATAGTTGAAGAGTAATTATTGAGCCTGAATATCACAGCACCTCTGAGCAAAGAAAGATAAAAAAAAACCTCATCTTATGAGGAAGTGGGGCTGAACCTGTTGTTGGGCAGGACACCTGCTTTTCAAGACTGTGATAGCTGATCACAGGAAAAACCCACACACAGTCACATTTGAAAGTGCTCCTAAATATGACAGATCTTAAGCCTTTACTTTGAAATAACTGGCCTCTCTGTACCATAATCACTTACAGACGCACATACAAGTAGTGTCCATTTTACTTGTGGTCTTGTTCACATGTAAACACGACACATTCGGATGAAACTTTGTCACTTCCTGTTTAGATTTAGCCAATAACGCAGGGTTGGGACTTAAAAATCCAGACTTCTTAGTGAGGGTTAGGAAATGATCATGGTTAGGGGTCAAATGTAATCTTTTGACAGGGAGTTGGTACCTTATTTGGATAAAGGACAGTCTTTGAGGAAGTCGGACTTGAAAAAGTCAAGTGCCTTTGTACGACAGCCTTCGTTTGAAGACTGACGCTCCAAAGCTGACGCTTCCAACAACAGGAGTTGCTTTGTACTGATTCACTAATTGCTGATTGTCTGCAGGAGTGCAGACCCCTCCCACAGATTAAAAGACAAGTGGCCACTCAGGGCTGAAGCTAGTTTCAAAGGGGCTGTTATCAAACAGTGAAAAGAAGCCTCCGGCAAATTTACTTTTAGCAGTCAAAAATCTAGCAGAAATCAAGCAAAAAGCAAAATGGTACACAAGATAAATGTAGCTTACGAATTCTGGATGAATCAAGACGCACATACAAGTAGTGTCCATTTTACTTGTGGTCTTGTTCACATGTAAACACGACACATTCGGATGAAACTTTGTCACTTCCTGTTTAGATTTAGCCAATAACGCAGGGTTGGGACTTTAAAAATCCAGACTTCTTAGTGAGGGTTAGGAAATGATCATGGTTAGGGGTCAAATGTAATCTTTTGACAGGGAGTTGGTACCTTATTTGGATAAAGGACAGTCTTTGAGTTAGGATTCAATTCAATTCAAACAAGAAAGAATACCTTTCTGTTTGTACATGAAATGTGCTATATATAAAAACAAAAAATAATCCCAAATTGAAAAAGATAACATTACAGTGATTGCTTTTCCACAATTTACATATTACCTTTACATGTGACTATGTGTCCCAGCAGGAAGCTGAGGACTTCTGTCCTGTGAATAGTTTTATCAGCTGTATAGATAAATATATATGATTTAATGTTCAACTCTTCATACCCATTTCTATGTGTAACTATAAAAAAATGACCCTGTTCTACACTTTGTCCAATTTGAGAAGAGCTAATGTTTGGATGTGGTTTTTTCTTTTGAAATGAGTTTAAACCTGACTTCAGCATACTTTGCCTTTAAGCTGAAGGTGGGAAGTGTTTATTTCAGAGGTTTTTGGTCATTTCAATATGAGTGACTATGAACTTTTTAAAAATCTTCTCAGTGGAAACTTTAGAAAAGAGTGCAGACTTTGACATATCTCAAACCTGATATTTTCCCTGTTGGAAGTATGTTGTTCCACTTTTCTGGGTTCCTGAGAGTGTGTTCTTCATGTTGGGATGCAACAAGTCCTCAGCAGAAGTTTTGAATCTTCCAGAACTGCTGGAGAGAAATGTGAAGAAAAAAAGTTGTGAAGACTGATGGTGTTTATGTTTGTTTTTAAATCATGCTGCGATGATGCTTCTGAGGAGGGAACCATGGCGATCATGGAATTCCTATGGGCTGTGGCCAGAAAGCTAGGAATCCTCTCACGGAACTGCAAACTTAACCTGAAAGTCCTGCAGCTCGGAATCATAGTTGAAGAGTAATTATTGAGCCTGAATATCACAGCACCTCTGAGCAAAGAAAGATAAAAAAAAACCTCATCTTATGAGGAAGTGGGGCTGAACCTGTTGTTGGGCAGGACACCTGCTTTTCAAGACTGTGATAGCTGATCACAGGAAAAACCCACACACAGTCACATTTGAAAGTGCTCCTAAATATGACAGATCTTAAGCCTTTACTTTGAAATAACTGGCCTCTCTGTACCATAATCACTTACAGACGCACATACAAGTAGTGTCCATTTTACTTGTGGTCTTGTTCACATGTAAACACGACACATTCGGATGAAACTTTGTCACTTCCTGTTTAGATTTAGCCAATAACGCAGGGTTGGGACTTAAAAATCCAGACTTCTTAGTGAGGGTTAGGAAATGATCATGGTTAGGGGTCAAATGTAATCTTTTGACAGGGAGTTGGTACCTTATTTGGATAAAGGACAGTCTTTGAGGAAGTCGGACTTGAAAAAGTCAAGTGCCTTTGTACGACAGCCTTCGTTTGAAGACTGACGCTCCAAAGCTGACGCTTCCAACAACAGGAGTTGCTTTGTACTGATTCACTAATTGCTGATTGTCTGCAGGAGTGCAGACCCCTCCCACAGATTAAAAGACAAGTGGCCACTCAGGGCTGAAGCTAGTTTCAAAGGGGCTGTTATCAAACAGTGAAAAGAAGCCTCCGGCAAATTTACTTTTAGCAGTCAAAAATCTAGCAGAAATCAAGCAAAAAGCAAAATGGTACACAAGATAAATGTAGCTTACGAATTCTGGATGAATCAAGACGCACATACAAGTAGTGTCCATTTTACTTGTGGTCTTGTTCACATGTAAACACGACACATTCGGATGAAACTTTGTCACTTCCTGTTTAGATTTAGCCAATAACGCAGGGTTGGGACTTTAAAAATCCAGACTTCTTAGTGAGGGTTAGGAAATGATCATGGTTAGGGGTCAAATGTAATCTTTTGACAGGGAGTTGGTACCTTATTTGGATAAAGGATAGTCTTTGAGTTAGGATTCAATTCAATTCAAACAAGAAAGAATACCTTTCTGTTTGTACATGAAATGTGCTATATATAAAAACAAAAAATAATCCCAAATTGAAAAAGATAACATTACAGTGATTGCTTTTCCACAATTTACATATTACCTTTACATGTGACTATGTGTCCCAGCAGGAAGCTGAGGACTTCTGTCCTGTGAATAGTTTTATCAGCTGTATAGATAAATATATATGATTTAATGTTCAACTCTTCATACCCATTTCTATGTGTAACTATAAAAAAATGACCCTGTTCTACACTTTGTCCAATTTGAGAAGAGCTAATGTTTGGATGTGGTTTTTTCTTTTGAAATGAGTTTAAACCTGACTTCAGCATACTTTGCCTTTAAGCTGAAGGTGGGAAGTGTTTATTTCAGAGGTTTTTGGTCATTTCAATATGAGTGACTATGAACTTTTTAAAAATCTTCTCAGTGGAAACTTTAGAAAAGAGTGCAGACTTTGACATATCTCAAACCTGATATTTTCCCTGTTGGAAGTATGTTGTTCCACTTTTCTGGGTTCCTGAGAGTGTGTTCTTCATGTTGGGATGCAACAAGTCCTCAGCAGAAGTTTTGAATCTTCCAGAACTGGTGGAGAGAAATGTGAAGAAAAAAAGTTGTGAAGACTGATGGTGTTTATGTTTGTTTTTAAATCATGCTGCGATGATGCTTCTGAGGAGGGAACCATGGCGATCATGGAATTCCTATGGGCTGTGGCCAGAAAGCTAGGAATCCTCTCACGGAACTGCAAACTTAACCTGAAAGTCCTGCAGCTCGGAATCATAGTTGAAGAGTAATTATTGAGCCTGAATATCACAGCACCTCTGAGCAAAGAAAGATAAAAAAAAACCTCATCTTATGAGGAAGTGGGGCTGAACCTGTTGTTGGGCAGGACACCTGCTTTTCAAGACTGTGATAGCTGATCACAGGAAAAACCCACACACAGTCACATTTGAAAGTGCTCCTAAATATGACAGATCTTAAGCCTTTACTTTGAAATAACTGGCCTCTCTGTACCATAATCACTTACAGACGCACATACAAGTAGTGTCCATTTTACTTGTGGTCTTGTTCACATGTAAACACGACACATTCGGATGAAACTTTGTCACTTCCTGTTTAGATTTAGCCAATAACGCAGGGTTGGGACTTAAAAATCCAGACTTCTTAGTGAGGGTTAGGAAATGATCATGGTTAGGGGTCAAATGTAATCTTTTGACAGGGAGTTGGTACCTTATTTGGATAAAGGACAGTCTTTGAGTTAGGATTCAATTCAATTCAAACAAGAAAGAATACCTTTCTGTTTGTACATGAAATGTGCTATATATAAAAACAAAAAATAATCCCAAATTGAAAAAGATAACATTACAGTGATTGCTTTTCCACAATTTACATATTACCTTTACATGTGACTATGGCTACGGCTACACGAAAACGAAACGAGGTTTTTTTTGAAAACGGGTACGAAAATTCTTGCGACCACACGGAAACGCGCTGCTGGTCCAGACGAAAACGATGAAACGATGCAGTACACACGCCACTGTGTCACGCCACGCTGTGAGACAATAGAGAAGTGTTAAAATTGGCTCACAGCGTCAACGTGTGACTGACGCAAAAACGTTTTAGCTGTAACAATGGAAACGAAACGAGGCCGTTTTCAAACTTTCCCACTCTGGAACCCGTTCTCAAAAACTATCGTTTTGGGGTAGTGGGAACGCCGGCTCCGTGTGGCCGCGACAGCGAAACGATAAGAAAAAGTATCGTTTACAGTGAAAAACGTTTTCGTGTAGCCGCAGCCTATGTGTCCCAGCAGGAAGCTGAGGACTTCTGTCCTGTGAATAGTTTTATCAGCTGTATAGATAAATATATATGATTTAATGTTCAACTCTTCATACCCATTTCTATGTGTAACTATAAAAAAATGACCCTGTTCTACACTTTGTCCAATTTGAGAAGAGCTAATGTTTGGATGTGGTTTTTTCTTTTGAAATGAGTTTAAACCTGACTTCAGCATACTTTGCCTTTAAGCTGAAGGTGGGAAGTGTTTATTTCAGAGGTTTTTGGTCATTTCAATATGACTGACTATGAACTTTTTAAAAATCTTCTCAGTGGAAACTTTAGAAAAGAGTGCAGACTTTGACATATCTCAAACCTGATATTTCCCCTGTTGGAAGTATGTTGTTCCACTTTTCTGGGTTCCTGAGAGTGTGTTCTTCATGTTGGGATGCAACAAGTCCTCAGCAGAAGTTTTGAATCTTCCAGAACTGGTGGAGAGAAATGTGAAGAAAAAAAGTTGTGAAGACTGATGGTGTTTATGTTTGTTTTTAAATCATGCTGCGATGATGCTTCTGAGGAGGGAACCATGGCGATCATGGAATTCCTATGGGCTGTGGCCAGAAAGCTAGGAATCCTCTCACGGAACTGCAAACTTAACCTGAAAGTCCTACAGCTCGGAATCATAGTTGAAGAGTAATTATTGAGCCTGAATATCACAGCACCTCTGAGCAAAGAAAGATAAAAAAAAACCTCATCTTATGAGGAAGTGGGGCTGAACCTGTTGTTGGGCAGGACACCTGCTTTTCAAGACAGTGATAGCTGATCACAGGAAAAACCCACACACAGTCACATTTGAAAGTGCTCCTAAATATGACAGATCTTAAGCCTTTACTTTGAAATAACTGGCCTCTCTGTACCATAATCACTTACAGACGCACATACAAGTAGTGTCCATTTTACTTGTGGTCTTGTTCACATGTAAACACGACACATTCGGATGAAACTTTGTCACTTCCTGTTTAGATTTAGCCAATAACGCAGGGTTGGGACTTTCAAATCCAGACTTCTTAGTGAGGGTTAGGAAATGATCATGGTTAGGGGTCAAATGTAATCTTTTGACAGGGAGTTGGTACCTTATTTGGATAAAGGACAGTCTTTGAGTTAGGATTCAATTCAATTCAAACAAGAAAGAATACCTTTCTGTTTGTACATGAAATGTGCTATATGTAAAAACAAAAAATAATCCCAAATTGAAAAAGATAACATTACAGTGATTGCTTTTCCACAATTTACATATTACCTTTACATGTGACTATGTGTCCCAGCAGGAAGCTGAGGACTTCTGTCCTGTGAATAGTTTTATCAGCTGTATAGATAAATATATATGATTTAATGTTCAACTCTTCATACCCATTTCTATGTGTAACTATAAAAAATGACCCTGTTCTACACTTTGTCCAATTTGAGAAGAGCTAATGTTTGGATGTGTTTTTTTCTTTTGAAATGAGTTTAAACCTGACTTCAGCATACTTTGCCTTTAAGCTGAAGGTGGGAAGTGTTTATTTCAGAGGTTTTTGGTCATTTCAATATGAGTGACTATGAACTTTTTAAAAATCTTCTCAGTGGAAACTTTAGAAAAGAGTGCAGACTTTGACATATCTCAAACCTGATATTTTCCCTGTTGGAAGTATGTTGTTCCACTTTTCTGGGTTCCTGAGAGTGTGTTCTTCATGTTGGGATGCAACAAGTCCTCAGCAGAAGTTTTGAATCTTCCAGAACTGGTGGAGAGAAATGTGAAGAAAAAAAGTTGTGAAGACTGATGGTGTTTATGTTTGTTTTTAAATCATGCTGCGATGATGCTTCTGAGGAGGGAACCATGGCGATCATGGAATTCCTATGGGCTGTGGCCAGAAAGCTAGGAATCCTCTCACGGAACTGCAAACTTAACCTGAAAGTCCTGCAGCTCGGAATCATAGTTGAAGAGTAATTATTGAGCCTGAATATCACAGCACCTCTGAGCAAAGAAAGATAAAAAAAAAACCTCATCTTATGAGGAAGTGGGGCTGAACCTGTTGTTGGGCAGGACACCTGCTTTTCAAGACTGTGATAGCTGATCACAGGAAAAACCCACACACAGTCACATTTGAAAGTGCTCCTAAATATGACAGATCTTAAGCCTTTACTTTGAAATAACTGGCCTCTCTGTACCATAATCACTTACAGACGCACATACAAGTAGTGTCCATTTTACTTGTGGTCTTGTTCACATGTAAACACGACACATTCGGATGAAACTTTGTCACTTCCTGTTTAGATTTAGCCAATAACGCAGGGTTGGGACTTAAAAATCCAGACTTCTTAGTGAGGGTTAGGAAATGATCATGGTTAGGGGTCAAATGTAATCTTTTGACAGGGAGTTGGTACCTTATTTGGATAAAGGACAGTCTTTGAGTTAGGATTCAATTCAATTCAAACAAGAAAGAATACCTTTCTGTTTGTACATGAAATGTGCTATATATAAAAACAAAAAATAATCCCAAATTGAAAAAGATAACATTACAGTGATTGCTTTTCCACAATTTACATATTACCTTTACATGTGACTATGGCTACGGCTACACGAAAACGAAACGAGGTTTTTTTTGAAAACGGGTACGAAAATTCTTGCGACCACACGGAAACGCGCTGCTGGTCCAGACGAAAACGATGAAACGATGCAGTACACACGCCACTGTGTCACGCCACGCTGTGAGACAATAGAGAAGTGTTAAAATTGGCTCACAGCGTCAACGTGTGACTGACGCAAAAACGTTTTAGCTGTAACAATGGAAACGAAACGAGGCCGTTTTCAAACTTTCCCACTCTGGAACCCGTTCTCAAAAACTATCGTTTTGGGGTAGTGGGAACGCCGGCTCCGTGTGGCCGCGACAGCGAAACGATAAGAAAAAGTATCGTTTACAGTGAAAAACGTTTTCGTGTAGCCGCAGCCTATGTGTCCCAGCAGGAAGCTGAGGACTTCTGTCCTGTGAATAGTTTTATCAGCTGTATAGATAAATATATATGATTTAATGTTCAACTCTTCATACCCATTTCTATGTGTAACTATAAAAAAATGACCCTGTTCTACACTTTGTCCAATTTGAGAAGAGCTAATGTTTGGATGTGGTTTTTTCTTTTGAAATGAGTTTAAACCTGACTTCAGCATACTTTGCCTTTAAGCTGAAGGTGGGAAGTGTTTATTTCAGAGGTTTTTGGTCATTTCAATATGACTGACTATGAACTTTTTAAAAATCTTCTCAGTGGAAACTTTAGAAAAGAGTGCAGACTTTGACATATCTCAAACCTGATATTTCCCCTGTTGGAAGTATGTTGTTCCACTTTTCTGGGTTCCTGAGAGTGTGTTCTTCATGTTGGGATGCAACAAGTCCTCAGCAGAAGTTTTGAATCTTCCAGAACTGGTGGAGAGAAATGTGAAGAAAAAAAGTTGTGAAGACTGATGGTGTTTATGTTTGTTTTTAAATCATGCTGCGATGATGCTTCTGAGGAGGGAACCATGGCGATCATGGAATTCCTATGGGCTGTGGCCAGAAAGCTAGGAATCCTCTCACGGAACTGCAAACTTAACCTGAAAGTCCTACAGCTCGGAATCATAGTTGAAGAGTAATTATTGAGCCTGAATATCACAGCACCTCTGAGCAAAGAAAGATAAAAAAAAACCTCATCTTATGAGGAAGTGGGGCTGAACCTGTTGTTGGGCAGGACACCTGCTTTTCAAGACAGTGATAGCTGATCACAGGAAAAACCCACACACAGTCACATTTGAAAGTGCTCCTAAATATGACAGATCTTAAGCCTTTACTTTGAAATAACTGGCCTCTCTGTACCATAATCACTTACAGACGCACATACAAGTAGTGTCCATTTTACTTGTGGTCTTGTTCACATGTAAACACGACACATTCGGATGAAACTTTGTCACTTCCTGTTTAGATTTAGCCAATAACGCAGGGTTGGGACTTTCAAATCCAGACTTCTTAGTGAGGGTTAGGAAATGATCATGGTTAGGGGTCAAATGTAATCTTTTGACAGGGAGTTGGTACCTTATTTGGATAAAGGACAGTCTTTGAGTTAGGATTCAATTCAATTCAAACAAGAAAGAATACCTTTCTGTTTGTACATGAAATGTGCTATATGTAAAAACAAAAAATAATCCCAAATTGAAAAAGATAACATTACAGTGATTGCTTTTCCACAATTTACATATTACCTTTACATGTGACTATGTGTCCCAGCAGGAAGCTGAGGACTTCTGTCCTGTGAATAGTTTTATCAGCTGTATAGATAAATATATATGATTTAATGTTCAACTCTTCATACCCATTTCTATGTGTAACTATAAAAAATGACCCTGTTCTACACTTTGTCCAATTTGAGAAGAGCTAATGTTTGGATGTGTTTTTTTCTTTTGAAATGAGTTTAAACCTGACTTCAGCATACTTTGCCTTTAAGCTGAAGGTGGGAAGTGTTTATTTCAGAGGTTTTTGGTCATTTCAATATGAGTGACTATGAACTTTTTAAAAATCTTCTCAGTGGAAACTTTAGAAAAGAGTGCAGACTTTGACATATCTCAAACCTGATATTTTCCCTGTTGGAAGTATGTTGTTCCACTTTTCTGGGTTCCTGAGAGTGTGTTCTTCATGTTGGGATGCAACAAGTCCTCAGCAGAAGTTTTGAATCTTCCAGAACTGGTGGAGAGAAATGTGAAGAAAAAAAGTTGTGAAGACTGATGGTGTTTATGTTTGTTTTTAAATCATGCTGCGATGATGCTTCTGAGGAGGGAACCATGGCGATCATGGAATTCCTATGGGCTGTGGCCAGAAAGCTAAGAATCCTCTCACGGAACTGCAAACTTAACCTGAAAGTCCTGTAGCTCGGAATCATAGTTGAAGAGTAATTATTGAGCCTGAATATCACAGCACCTCTGAGCAACGAAAGATAAAAAAAAAACCTCATCTTATGAGGAAGTGGGGCTGAACCTGTTGTTGGGCAGGACACCTGCTTTTCAAGACTGTGATAGCTGATCACAGGAAAAACCCACACACAGTCACATTTGAAAGTGCTCCTAAATATGACAGATCTTAAGCCTTTACTTTGAAATAACTGGCCTCTCTGTACCATAATCACTTACAGACGCACATACAAGTAGTGTCCATTTTACTTGTGGTCTTGTTCACATGTAAACACGACACATTAGGATGAAACTTTGTCACTTCCTGTTTAGATTTAGCCAATAACGCAGGGTTGGGACTTAAAACTCCAGACTTCTTAGTGAGGGTTAGGAAATGATCATGGTTAGGGGTCAAATGTAATCTTTTGACAGGGAGTTGGTACCTTATTTGGATAAAGGACAGTCTTTGAGGAAGTCGGACTTGAAAAAGTCAAGTGCCTTTGTACGACAGCCTTCGTTTGAAGACTGACGCTCCAAAGCTGACGCTTCCAACAACAGGAGTTGCTTTGTACTGATTCACTAATTGCTGATTGTCTGCAGGAGTGCAGACCCCTCCCACAGATTAAAAGACAAGTGGCCACTCAGGGCTGAAGCTAGTTTCAAAGGGGCTGTTATCAAACAGTGAAAAGAAGCCTCCGGCAAATTTACTTTTAGCAGTCAAAAATCTAGCAGAAATCAAGCAAAAAGCAAAATGGTACACAAGATAAATGTAGCTTACGAATTCTGGATGAATCAAGACGCACATACAAGTAGTGTCCATTTTACTTGTGGTCTTGTTCACATGTAAACACGACACATTCGGATGAAACTTTGTCACTTCCTGTTTAGATTTAGCCAATAACGCAGGGTTGGGACTTTAAAAATCCAGACTTCTTAGTGAGGGTTAGGAAATGATCATGGTTAGGGGTCAAATGTAATCTTTTGACAGGGAGTTGGTACCTTATTTGGATAAAGGACAGTCTTTGAGTTAGGATTCAATTCAATTCAAACAAGAAAGAATACCTTTCTGTTTGTACATGAAATGTGCTATATATAAAAACAAAAAATAATCCCAAATTGAAAAAGATAACATTACAGTGATTGCTTTTCCACAATTTACATATTACCTTTACATGTGACTATGGCTACGGCTACACGAAAACGAAACGAGGTTTTTTTTGAAAACGGGTACGAAAATTCTTGCGACCACACGGAAACGCGCTGCTGGTCCAGACGAAAACGATGAAACGATGCAGTACACACGCCACTGTGTCACGCCACGCTGTGAGACAATAGAGAAGTGTTAAAATTGGCTCACAGCGTCAACGTGTGACTGACGCAAAAACGTTTTAGCTGTAACAATGGAAACGAAACGAGGCCGTTTTCAAACTTTCCCACTCTGGAACCCGTTCTCAAAAACTATCGTTTTGGGGTAGTGGGAACGCCGGCTCCGTGTGGCCGCGACAGCGAAACGATAAGAAAAAGTATCGTTTACAGTGAAAAACGTTTTCGTGTAGCCGCAGCCTATGTGTCCCAGCAGGAAGCTGAGGACTTCTGTCCTGTGAATAGTTTTATCAGCTGTATAGATAAATATATATGATTTAATGTTCAACTCTTCATACCCATTTCTATGTGTAACTATAAAAAAATGACCCTGTTCTACACTTTGTCCAATTTGAGAAGAGCTAATGTTTGGATGTGGTTTTTTCTTTTGAAATGAGTTTAAACCTGACTTCAGCATACTTTGCCTTTAAGCTGAAGGTGGGAAGTGTTTATTTCAGAGGTTTTTGGTCATTTCAATATGAGTGACTATGAACTTTTTAAAAATCTTCTCAGTGGAAACTTTAGAAAAGAGTGCAGACTTTGACATATCTCAAACCTGATATTTTCCCTGTTGGAAGTATGTTGTTCCACTTTTCTGGGTTCCTGAGAGTGTGTTCTTCATGTTGGGATGCAACAAGTCCTCAGCAGAAGTTTTGAATCTTCCAGAACTGCTGGAGAGAAATGTGAAGAAAAAAAAGTTGTGAAGACTGATGGTGTTTATGTTTGTTTTTAAATCATGCTGCGATGATGCTTCTGAGGAGGGAACCATGGCGATCATGGAATTCCTATGGGCTGTGGCCAGAAAGCTAGGAATCCTCTCACGGAACTGCAAACTTAACCTGAAAGTCCTGCAGCTCGGAATCATAGTTGAAGAGTAATTATTGAGCCTGAATATCACAGCACCTCTGAGCAAAGAAAGATAAAAAAAAAACTCATCTTATGAGGAAGTGGGGCTGAACCTGTTGTTGGGCAGGACACCTGCTTTTCAAGACTGTGATAGCTGATCACAGGAAAAACCCACACACAGTAACATGTGAAAGTGCTCCTAAATATGACAGATCTTAAGCCTTTACTTTGAAATAACTGGCCTCTCTGTACCATAATCACTTACAGACGCACATACAAGTAGTGTCCATTTTACTTGTGGTCTTGTTCACATGTAAACACGACACATTCGGATGAAACTTTGTCACTTCCTGTTTAGATTTAGCCAATAACGCAAGGTTGGGACTTTCAAATCCAGACTTCTTAGTGAGGGTTAGGAAATGATCATGGTTAGGGGTCAAATGTAATCTTTTGACAGGGAGTTGGTACCTTATTTGGATAAAGGACAGTCTTTGAGTTAGGATTCAATTCAATTCAAACAAGAAAGAATACCTTTCTGTTTGTACATGAAATGTGCTATATATAAAAACAAAAAATAATCCCAAATTGAAAAAGATAACATTACAGTGATTGCTTTTCCACAATTTACATATTACCTTTACATGTGACTATGTGTCCCAGCAGGAAGCTGAGGACTTCTGTCCTGTGAATAGTTTTATCAGCTGTATAGATAAATATATATGATTTAATGTTCAACTCTTCATACCCATTTCTATGTGTAACTATAAAAAAATGACCCTGTTCTACACTTTGTCCAATTTGAGAAGAGCTAATGTTTGGATGTGGTTTTTTCTTTTGAAATGAGTTTAAACCTGACTTCAGCATACTTTGCCTTTAAGCTGAAGGTGGGAAGTGTTTATTTCAGAGGTTTTTGGTCATTTCAATATGAGTGACTATGAACTTTTTAAAAATCTTCTCAGTGGAAACTTTAGAAAAGAGTGCAGACTTTGACATATCTCAAACCTGATATTTCCCCTGTTGGAAGTATGTTGTTCCACTTTTCTGGGTTCCTGAGAGTGTGTTCTTCATGTTGGGATGCAACAAGTCCTCAGCAGAAGTTTTGAATCTTCCAGAACTGGTGGAGAGAAATGTGAAGAAAAAAAGTTGTGAAGACTGATGGTGTTTATGTTTGTTTTTAAATCATGCTGCGATGATGCTTCTGAGGAGGGAACCATGGCGATCATGGAATTCCTATGGGCTGTGGCCAGAAAGCTAGGAATCCTCTCACGGAACTGCAAACTTAACCTGAAAGTCCTGCAGCTCGGAATCATAGTTGAAGAGTAATTATTGAGCCTGAATATCACAGCACCTCTGAGCAAAGAAAGATAAAAAAAAACCTCATCTTATGAGGAAGTGGGGCTGAACCTGTTGTTGGGCAGGACACCTGCTTTTCAAGACTGTGATAGCTGATCACAGGAAAAACCCACACACAGTCACATGTGAAAGTGCTCCTAAATATGACAGATCTTAAGCCTTTACTTTGAAATAACTGGCCTCTCTGTACCATAATCACTTACAGACGCACATACAAGTAGTGTCCATTTTACTTGTGGTCTTGTTCACATGTAAACACGACACATTCGGATGAAACTTTGTCACTTCCTGTTTAGATTTAGCCAATAACGCAGGGTTGGGACTTTCAAATCCAGACTTCTTAGTGAGGGTTAGGAAATGATCATGGTTAGGGGTCAAATGTAATCTTTTGACAGGGAGTTGGTACGTTATTTGGATAAAGGACAGTCTTTGAGTTAGGATTCAATTCAATTCAAACAAGAAAGAATACCTTTCTGTTTGTACATGAAATGTGCTATATATAAAAACAAAAAATAATCCCAAATTGAAAAAGATAACATTACAGTGATTGCTTTTCCACAATTTACATATTACCTTTACATGTGACTATGTGTCCCAGCAGGAAGCTGAGGACTTCTGTCCTGTGAATAGTTTTATCAGCTGTATAGATAAATATATATGATTTAATGTTCAACTCTTCATACCCATTTCTATGTGTAACTATAAAAAAATGACCCTGTTCTACACTTTGTCCAATTTGAGAAGAGCTAATGTTTGGATGTGGTTTTTTCTTTTGAAATGAGTTTAAACCTGACTTCAGCATACTTTGCCTTTAGCATACTTTGCCTTTAAGCTGAAGGTGGGAAGTGTTTATTTCAGAGGTTTTTGGTCATTTCAATATGAGTGACTATGAACTTTTTAAAAATCTTCTCAGTGGAAACTTTAGAAAAGAGTGCAGACTTTGACATATCTCAAACCTGATATTTTCCCTGTTGGAAGTATGTTGTTCCACTTTTCTGGGTTCCTGAGAGTGTGTTCTTCATGTTGGGATGCAACAAGTCCTCAGCAGAAGTTTTGAATCTTCCAGAACTGCTGGAGAGAAATGTGAAGAAAAAAAGTTGTGAAGACTGATGGTGTTTATGTTTGTTTTTAAATCATGCTGCGATGATGCTTCTGAGGAGGGAACCATGGCGATCATGGAATTCCTATGGGCTGTGGCCAGAAAGCTAGGAATCCTCTCACGGAACTGCAAACTTAACCTGAAAGTCCTGCAGCTCGGAATCATAGTTGAAGAGTAATTATTGAGCCTGAATATCACAGCACCTCTGAGCAAAGAAAGATAAAAAAAAAACCTCATCTTATGAAGAAGTGGGGCTGAACCTGTTGTTGGGCAGGACACCTGCTTTTCAAGACAGTGATAGCTGATCACAGGAAAAACCCACACACAGTCACATTTGAAAGTGCTCCTAAATATGACAGATCTTAAGCCTTTACTTTGAAATAACTGGCCTCTCTGTACCATAATCACTTACAGACGCACATACAAGTAGTGTCCATTTTACTTGTGGTCTTGTTCACATGTAAACACGACACATTAGGATGAAACTTTGTCACTTCCTGTTTAGATTTAGCCAATAACGCAGGGTTGGGACTTAAAACTCCAGACTTCTTAGTGAGGGTTAGGAAATGATCATGGTTAGGGGTCAAATGTAATCTTTTGACAGGGAGTTGGTACCTTATTTGGATAAAGGACAGTCTTTGAGGAAGTCGGACTTGAAAAAGTCAAGTGCCTTTGTACGACAGCCTTCGTTTGAAGACTGACGCTCCAAAGCTGACGCTTCCAACAACAGGAGTTGCTTTGTACTGATTCACTAATTGCTGATTGTCTGCAGGAGTGCAGACCCCTCCCACAGATTAAAAGACAAGTGGCCACTCAGGGCTGAAGCTAGTTTCAAAGGGGCTGTTATCAAACAGTGAAAAGAAGCCTCCGGCAAATTTACTTTTAGCAGTCAAAAATCTAGCAGAAATCAAGCAAAAAGCAAAATGGTACACAAGATAAATGTAGCTTACGAATTCTGGATGAATCAAGACGCACATACAAGTAGTGTCCATTTTACTTGTGGTCTTGTTCACATGTAAACACGACACATTCGGATGAAACTTTGTCACTTCCTGTTTAGATTTAGCCAATAACGCAGGGTTGGGACTTTAAAAATCCAGACTTCTTAGTGAGGGTTAGGAAATGATCATGGTTAGGGGTCAAATGTAATCTTTTGACAGGGAGTTGGTACCTTATTTGGATAAAGGACAGTCTTTGAGTTAGGATTCAATTCAATTCAAACAAGAAAGAATACCTTTCTGTTTGTACATGAAATGTGCTATATATAAAAACAAAAAATAATCCCAAATTGAAAAAGATAACATTACAGTGATTGCTTTTCCACAATTTACATATTACCTTTACATGTGACTATGTGTCCCAGCAGGAAGCTGAGGACTTCTGTCCTGTGAATAGTTTTATCAGCTGTATAGATAAATATATATGATTTAATGTTCAACTCTTCATACCCATTTCTATGTGTAACTATAAAAAAATGACCCTGTTCTACACTTTGTCCAATTTGAGAAGAGCTAATGTTTGGATGTGGTTTTTTCTTTTGAAATGAGTTTAAACCTGACTTCAGCATACTTTGCCTTTAAGCTGAAGGTGGGAAGTGTTTATTTCAGAGGTTTTTGGTCATTTCAATATGAGTGACTATGAACTTTTTAAAAATCTTCTCAGTGGAAACTTTAGAAAAGAGTGCAGACTTTGACATATCTCAAACCTGATATTTCCCCTGTTGGAAGTATGTTGTTCCACTTTTCTGGGTTCCTGAAAGTGTTTTCTTCATGTTGGGATGCAACAAGTCCTCAGCAGAAGTTTTGAATCTTCCAGAACTGGTGGAGAGAAATGTGAAGAAAAAAAGTTGTGAAGACTGATGGTGTTTATGTTTGTTTTTAAATCATGCTGCGATGATGCTTCTGAGGAGGGAACCATGGCGATCATGGAATTCCTATGGGCTGTGGCCAGAAAGCTAAGAATCCTCTCACAGAACTGCAAACTTTAACCTGAAAGTCCTGCAGCTCGGAATCATAGTTGAAGAGTAATTATTGAGCCTGAATATCACAGCACCTCTGAGCAAAGAAAGATAAAAAAAAAACCTCATCTTATGAGGAAGTGGGGCTGAACCTGTTGTTGGGCAGGACACCTGCTTTTCAAGACAGTGATAGCTGATCACAGGAAAAACCCACACACAGTCACATTTGAAAGTGCTCCTAAATATGACAGATCTTAAGCCTTTACTTTGAAATAACTGGCCTCTCTGTACCATAATCACTTACAGACGCACATACAAGTAGTGTCCATTTTACTTGTGGTCTTGTTCACATGTAAACACGACACATTCGGATGAAACTTTGTCACTTCCTGTTTAGATTTAGCCAATAACGCAAGGTTGGGACTTTCAAATCCAGACTTCTTAGTGAGGGTTAGGAAATGATCATGGTTAGGGGTCAAATGTAATCTTTTGACAGGGAGTTGGTACCTTATTTGGATAAAGGACAGTCTTTGAGTTAGGATTCAATTCAATTCAAACAAGAAAGAATACCTTTCTGTTTGTACATGAAATGTGCTATATATAAAAACAAAAAATAATCCCAAATTGAAAAAGATAACATTACAGTGATTGCTTTTCCACAATTTACATATTACCTTTACATGTGACTATGTGTCCCAGCAGGAAGCTGAGGACTTCTGTCCTGTGAATAGTTTTATCAGCTGTATAGATAAATATATATGATTTAATGTTCAACTCTTCATACCCATTTCTATGTGTAACTATAAAAAAATGACCCTGTTCTACACTTTGTCCAATTTGAGAAGAGCTAATGTTTGGATGTGGTTTTTTCTTTTGAAATGAGTTTAAACCTGACTTCAGCATACTTTGCCTTTAGCATACTTTGCCTTTAAGCTGAAGGTGGGAAGTGTTTATTTCAGAGGTTTTTGGTCATTTCAATATGAGTGACTATGAACTTTTTAAAAATCTTCTCAGTGGAAACTTTAGAAAAGAGTGCAGACTTTGACATATCTCAAACCTGATATTTTCCCTGTTGGAAGTATGTTGTTCCACTTTTCTGGGTTCCTGAGAGTGTGTTCTTCATGTTGGGATGCAACAAGTCCTCAGCAGAAGTTTTGAATCTTCCAGAACTGCTGGAGAGAAATGTGAAGAAAAAAAGTTGTGAAGACTGATGGTGTTTATGTTTGTTTTTAAATCATGCTGCGATGATGCTTCTGAGGAGGGAACCATGGCGATCATGGAATTCCTATGGGCTGTGGCCAGAAAGCTAGGAATCCTCTCACGGAACTGCAAACTTAACCTGAAAGTCCTGCAGCTCGGAATCATAGTTGAAGAGTAATTATTGAGCCTGAATATCACAGCACCTCTGAGCAAAGAAAGATAAAAAAAAAACCTCATCTTATGAAGAAGTGGGGCTGAACCTGTTGTTGGGCAGGACACCTGCTTTTCAAGACAGTGATAGCTGATCACAGGAAAAACCCACACACAGTCACATTTGAAAGTGCTCCTAAATATGACAGATCTTAAGCCTTTACTTTGAAATAACTGGCCTCTCTGTACCATAATCACTTACAGACGCACATACAAGTAGTGTCCATTTTACTTGTGGTCTTGTTCACATGTAAACACGACACATTAGGATGAAACTTTGTCACTTCCTGTTTAGATTTAGCCAATAACGCAGGGTTGGGACTTAAAACTCCAGACTTCTTAGTGAGGGTTAGGAAATGATCATGGTTAGGGGTCAAATGTAATCTTTTGACAGGGAGTTGGTACCTTATTTGGATAAAGGACAGTCTTTGAGGAAGTCGGACTTGAAAAAGTCAAGTGCCTTTGTACGACAGCCTTCGTTTGAAGACTGACGCTCCAAAGCTGACGCTTCCAACAACAGGAGTTGCTTTGTACTGATTCACTAATTGCTGATTGTCTGCAGGAGTGCAGACCCCTCCCACAGATTAAAAGACAAGTGGCCACTCAGGGCTGAAGCTAGTTTCAAAGGGGCTGTTATCAAACAGTGAAAAGAAGCCTCCGGCAAATTTACTTTTAGCAGTCAAAAATCTAGCAGAAATCAAGCAAAAAGCAAAATGGTACACAAGATAAATGTAGCTTACGAATTCTGGATGAATCAAGACGCACATACAAGTAGTGTCCATTTTACTTGTGGTCTTGTTCACATGTAAACACGACACATTCGGATGAAACTTTGTCACTTCCTGTTTAGATTTAGCCAATAACGCAGGGTTGGGACTTTAAAAATCCAGACTTCTTAGTGAGGGTTAGGAAATGATCATGGTTAGGGGTCAAATGTAATCTTTTGACAGGGAGTTGGTACCTTATTTGGATAAAGGACAGTCTTTGAGTTAGGATTCAATTCAATTCAAACAAGAAAGAATACCTTTCTGTTTGTACATGAAATGTGCTATATATAAAAACAAAAAATAATCCCAAATTGAAAAAGATAACATTACAGTGATTGCTTTTCCACAATTTACATATTACCTTTACATGTGACTATGTGTCCCAGCAGGAAGCTGAGGACTTCTGTCCTGTGAATAGTTTTATCAGCTGTATAGATAAATATATATGATTTAATGTTCAACTCTTCATACCCATTTCTATGTGTAACTATAAAAAAATGACCCTGTTCTACACTTTGTCCAATTTGAGAAGAGCTAATGTTTGGATGTGGTTTTTTCTTTTGAAATGAGTTTAAACCTGACTTCAGCATACTTTGCCTTTAAGCTGAAGGTGGGAAGTGTTTATTTCAGAGGTTTTTGGTCATTTCAATATGAGTGACTATGAACTTTTTAAAAATCTTCTCAGTGGAAACTTTAGAAAAGAGTGCAGACTTTGACATATCTCAAACCTGATATTTCCCCTGTTGGAAGTATGTTGTTCCACTTTTCTGGGTTCCTGAAAGTGTTTTCTTCATGTTGGGATGCAACAAGTCCTCAGCAGAAGTTTTGAATCTTCCAGAACTGGTGGAGAGAAATGTGAAGAAAAAAAGTTGTGAAGACTGATGGTGTTTATGTTTGTTTTTAAATCATGCTGCGATGATGCTTCTGAGGAGGGAACCATGGCGATCATGGAATTCCTATGGGCTGTGGCCAGAAAGCTAAGAATCCTCTCACAGAACTGCAAACTTTAACCTGAAAGTCCTGCAGCTCGGAATCATAGTTGAAGAGTAATTATTGAGCCTGAATATCACAGCACCTCTGAGCAAAGAAAGATAAAAAAAAAACCTCATCTTATGAGGAAGTGGGGCTGAACCTGTTGTTGGGCAGGACACCTGCTTTTCAAGACAGTGATAGCTGATCACAGGAAAAACCCACACACAGTCACATTTGAAAGTGCTCCTAAATATGACAGATCTTAAGCCTTTACTTTGAAATAACTGGCCTCTCTGTACCATAATCACTTACAGACGCACATACAAGTAGTGTCCATTTTACTTGTGGTCTTGTTCACATGTAAACACGACACATTCGGATGAAACTTTGTCACTTCCTGTTTAGATTTAGCCAATAACGCAAGGTTGGGACTTTCAAATCCAGACTTCTTAGTGAGGGTTAGGAAATGATCATGGTTAGGGGTCAAATGTAATCTTTTGACAGGGAGTTGGTACCTTATTTGGATAAAGGACAGTCTTTGAGTTAGGATTCAATTCAATTCAAACAAGAAAGAATACCTTTCTGTTTGTACATGAAATGTGCTATATATAAAAACAAAAAATAATCCCAAATTGAAAAAGATAACATTACAGTGATTGCTTTTCCACAATTTACATATTACCTTTACATGTGACTATGTGTCCCAGCAGGAAGCTGAGGACTTCTGTCCTGTGAATAGTTTTATCAGCTGTATAGATAAATATATATGATTTAATGTTCAACTCTTCATACCCATTTCTATGTGTAACTATAAAAAAATGACCCTGTTCTACACTTTGTCCAATTTGAGAAGAGCTAATGTTTGGATGTGGTTTTTTCTTTTGAAATGAGTTTAAACCTGACTTCAGCATACTTTGCCTTTAAGCTGAAGGTGGGAAGTGTTTATTTCAGAGGTTTTTGGTCATTTCAATATGAGTGACTATGAACTTTTTAAAAATCTTCTCAGTGGAAACTTTAGAAAAGAGTGCAGACTTTGACATATCTCAAACCTGATATTTCCCCTGTTGGAAGTATGTTGTTCCACTTTTCTGGGTTCCTGAAAGTGTTTTCTTCATGTTGGGATGCAACAAGTCCTCAGCAGAAGTTTTGAATCTTCCAGAACTGGTGGAGAGAAATGTGAAGAAAAAAAGTTGTGAAGACTGATGGTGTTTATGTTTGTTTTTAAATCATGCTGCGATGATGCTTCTGAGGAGGGAACCATGGCGATCATGGAATTCCTATGGGCTGTGGCCAGAAAGCTAAGAATCCTCTCACAGAACTGCAAACTTTAACCTGAAAGTCCTGCAGCTCGGAATCATAGTTGAAGAGTAATTATTGAGCCTGAATATCACAGCACCTCTGAGCAAAGAAAGATAAAAAAAAAACCTCATCTTATGAGGAAGTGGGGCTGAACCTGTTGTTGGGCAGGACACCTGCTTTTCAAGACAGTGATAGCTGATCACAGGAAAAACCCACACACAGTCACATTTGAAAGTGCTCCTAAATATGACAGATCTTAAGCCTTTACTTTGAAATAACTGGCCTCTCTGTACCATAATCACTTACAGACGCACATACAAGTAGTGTCCATTTTACTTGTGGTCTTGTTCACATGTAAACACGACACATTCGGATGAAACTTTGTCACTTCCTGTTTAGATTTAGCCAATAACGCAAGGTTGGGACTTTCAAATCCAGACTTCTTAGTGAGGGTTAGGAAATGATCATGGTTAGGGGTCAAATGTAATCTTTTGACAGGGAGTTGGTACCTTATTTGGATAAAGGACAGTCTTTGAGTTAGGATTCAATTCAATTCAAACAAGAAAGAATACCTTTCTGTTTGTACATGAAATGTGCTATATATAAAAACAAAAAATAATCCCAAATTGAAAAAGATAACATTACAGTGATTGCTTTTCCACAATTTACATATTACCTTTACATGTGACTATGTGTCCCAGCAGGAAGCTGAGGACTTCTGTCCTGTGAATAGTTTTATCAGCTGTATAGATAAATATATATGATTTAATGTTCAACTCTTCATACCCATTTCTATGTGTAACTATAAAAAATGACCCTGTTCTACACTTTGTCCAGTTTGAGAAGAGCTAATGTTTGGATGTGGTTTTTTCTTTTGAAATGAGTTTAAACCTGACTTCAGCATACTTTGCCTTTAAGCTGAAGGTGGGAAGTGTTTATTTCAGAGGTTTTTGGTCATTTCAATATGAGTGACTATGAACTTTTTAAAAATCTTCTCAGTGGAAACTTTAGAAAAGAGTGCAGACTTTGACATATCTCAAACCTGATATTTTCCCTGTTGGAAGTATGTTGTTCCACTTTTCTGGGTTCCTGAGAGTGTGTTCTTCATGTTGGGATGCAACAAGTCCTCAGCAGAAGTTTTGAATCTTCCAGAACTGCTGGAGAGAAATGTGAAGAAAAAAAGTTGTGAAGACTGATGGTGTTTATGTTTGTTTTTAAATCATGCTGCGATGATGCTTCTGAGGAGGGAACCATGGCGATCATGGAATTCCTATGGGCTGTGGCCAGAAAGCTAGGAATCCTCTCACGGAACTGCAAACTTAACCTGAAAGTCCTGCAGCTCGGAATCATAGTTGAAGAGTAATTATTGAGCCTGAATATCACAGCACCTCTGAGCAAAGAAAGATAAAAAAAAAACCTCATCTTATGAAGAAGTGGGGCTGAACCTGTTGTTGGGCAGGACACCTGCTTTTCAAGACAGTGATAGCTGATCACAGGAAAAACCCACACACAGTCACATTTGAAAGTGCTCCTAAATATGACAGATCTTAAGCCTTTACTTTGAAATAACTGGCCTCTCTGTACCATAATCACTTACAGACGCACATACAAGTAGTGTCCATTTTACTTGTGGTCTTGTTCACATGTAAACACGACACATTAGGATGAAACTTTGTCACTTCCTGTTTAGATTTAGCCAATAACGCAGGGTTGGGACTTAAAACTCCAGACTTCTTAGTGAGGGTTAGGAAATGATCATGGTTAGGGGTCAAATGTAATCTTTTGACAGGGAGTTGGTACCTTATTTGGATAAAGGACAGTCTTTGAGGAAGTCGGACTTGAAAAAGTCAAGTGCCTTTGTACGACAGCCTTCGTTTGAAGACTGACGCTCCAAAGCTGACGCTTCCAACAACAGGAGTTGCTTTGTACTGATTCACTAATTGCTGATTGTCTGCAGGAGTGCAGACCCCTCCCACAGATTAAAAGACAAGTGGCCACTCAGGGCTGAAGCTAGTTTCAAAGGGGCTGTTATCAAACAGTGAAAAGAAGCCTCCGGCAAATTTACTTTTAGCAGTCAAAAATCTAGCAGAAATCAAGCAAAAAGCAAAATGGTACACAAGATAAATGTAGCTTACGAATTCTGGATGAATCAAGACGCACATACAAGTAGTGTCCATTTTACTTGTGGTCTTGTTCACATGTAAACACGACACATTCGGATGAAACTTTGTCACTTCCTGTTTAGATTTAGCCAATAACGCAGGGTTGGGACTTTAAAAATCCAGACTTCTTAGTGAGGGTTAGGAAATGATCATGGTTAGGGGTCAAATGTAATCTTTTGACAGGGAGTTGGTACCTTATTTGGATAAAGGACAGTCTTTGAGTTAGGATTCAATTCAATTCAAACAAGAAAGAATACCTTTCTGTTTGTACATGAAATGTGCTATATATAAAAACAAAAAATAATCCCAAATTGAAAAAGATAACATTACAGTGATTGCTTTTCCACAATTTACATATTACCTTTACATGTGACTATGTGTCCCAGCAGGAAGCTGAGGACTTCTGTCCTGTGAATAGTTTTATCAGCTGTATAGATAAATATATATGATTTAATGTTCAACTCTTCATACCCATTTCTATGTGTAACTATAAAAAAATGACCCTGTTCTACACTTTGTCCAATTTGAGAAGAGCTAATGTTTGGATGTGGTTTTTTCTTTTGAAATGAGTTTAAACCTGACTTCAGCATACTTTGCCTTTAAGCTGAAGGTGGGAAGTGTTTATTTCAGAGGTTTTTGGTCATTTCAATATGAGTGACTATGAACTTTTTAAAAATCTTCTCAGTGGAAACTTTAGAAAAGAGTGCAGACTTTGACATATCTCAAACCTGATATTTCCCCTGTTGGAAGTATGTTGTTCCACTTTTCTGGGTTCCTGAAAGTGTTTTCTTCATGTTGGGATGCAACAAGTCCTCAGCAGAAGTTTTGAATCTTCCAGAACTGGTGGAGAGAAATGTGAAGAAAAAAAGTTGTGAAGACTGATGGTGTTTATGTTTGTTTTTAAATCATGCTGCGATGATGCTTCTGAGGAGGGAACCATGGCGATCATGGAATTCCTATGGGCTGTGGCCAGAAAGCTAAGAATCCTCTCACAGAACTGCAAACTTTAACCTGAAAGTCCTGCAGCTCGGAATCATAGTTGAAGAGTAATTATTGAGCCTGAATATCACAGCACCTCTGAGCAAAGAAAGATAAAAAAAAAACCTCATCTTATGAGGAAGTGGGGCTGAACCTGTTGTTGGGCAGGACACCTGCTTTTCAAGACAGTGATAGCTGATCACAGGAAAAACCCACACACAGTCACATTTGAAAGTGCTCCTAAATATGACAGATCTTAAGCCTTTACTTTGAAATAACTGGCCTCTCTGTACCATAATCACTTACAGACGCACATACAAGTAGTGTCCATTTTACTTGTGGTCTTGTTCACATGTAAACACGACACATTCGGATGAAACTTTGTCACTTCCTGTTTAGATTTAGCCAATAACGCAAGGTTGGGACTTTCAAATCCAGACTTCTTAGTGAGGGTTAGGAAATGATCATGGTTAGGGGTCAAATGTAATCTTTTGACAGGGAGTTGGTACCTTATTTGGATAAAGGACAGTCTTTGAGTTAGGATTCAATTCAATTCAAACAAGAAAGAATACCTTTCTGTTTGTACATGAAATGTGCTATATATAAAAACAAAAAATAATCCCAAATTGAAAAAGATAACATTACAGTGATTGCTTTTCCACAATTTACATATTACCTTTACATGTGACTATGTGTCCCAGCAGGAAGCTGAGGACTTCTGTCCTGTGAATAGTTTTATCAGCTGTATAGATAAATATATATGATTTAATGTTCAACTCTTCATACCCATTTCTATGTGTAACTATAAAAAAATGACCCTGTTCTACACTTTGTCCAATTTGAGAAGAGCTAATGTTTGGATGTGGTTTTTTCTTTTGAAATGAGTTTAAACCTGACTTCAGCATACTTTGCCTTTAAGCTGAAGGTGGGAAGTGTTTATTTCAGAGGTTTTTGGTCATTTCAATATGAGTGACTATGAACTTTTTAAAAATCTTCTCAGTGGAAACTTTAGAAAAGAGTGCAGACTTTGACATATCTCAAACCTGATATTTCCCCTGTTGGAAGTATGTTGTTCCACTTTTCTGGGTTCCTGAAAGTGTTTTCTTCATGTTGGGATGCAACAAGTCCTCAGCAGAAGTTTTGAATCTTCCAGAACTGGTGGAGAGAAATGTGAAGAAAAAAAGTTGTGAAGACTGATGGTGTTTATGTTTGTTTTTAAATCATGCTGCGATGATGCTTCTGAGGAGGGAACCATGGCGATCATGGAATTCCTATGGGCTGTGGCCAGAAAGCTAAGAATCCTCTCACAGAACTGCAAACTTTAACCTGAAAGTCCTGCAGCTCGGAATCATAGTTGAAGAGTAATTATTGAGCCTGAATATCACAGCACCTCTGAGCAAAGAAAGATAAAAAAAAAACCTCATCTTATGAGGAAGTGGGGCTGAACCTGTTGTTGGGCAGGACACCTGCTTTTCAAGACAGTGATAGCTGATCACAGGAAAAACCCACACACAGTCACATTTGAAAGTGCTCCTAAATATGACAGATCTTAAGCCTTTACTTTGAAATAACTGGCCTCTCTGTACCATAATCACTTACAGACGCACATACAAGTAGTGTCCATTTTACTTGTGGTCTTGTTCACATGTAAACACGACACATTCGGATGAAACTTTGTCACTTCCTGTTTAGATTTAGCCAATAACGCAAGGTTGGGACTTTCAAATCCAGACTTCTTAGTGAGGGTTAGGAAATGATCATGGTTAGGGGTCAAATGTAATCTTTTGACAGGGAGTTGGTACCTTATTTGGATAAAGGACAGTCTTTGAGTTAGGATTCAATTCAATTCAAACAAGAAAGAATACCTTTCTGTTTGTACATGAAATGTGCAATATATAAAAACAAAAAATAATCCCAAATTGAAAAAGATAACATTACAGTGATTGCTTTTCCACAATTTACATATTACCTTTACATGTGACTATGTGTCCCAGCAGGAAGCTGAGGACTTCTGTCCTGTGAATAGTTTTATCAGCTGTATAGATAAATATATATGATTTAATGTTCAACTCTTCATACCCATTTCTATGTGTAACTATAAAAAATGACCCTGTTCTACACTTTGTCCAGTTTGAGAAGAGCTAATGTTTGGATGTGGTTTTTTCTTTTGAAATGAGTTTAAACCTGACTTCAGCATACTTTGCCTTTAAGCTGAAGGTGGGAAGTGTTTATTTCAGAGGTTTTTGGTCATTTCAATATGAGTGACTATGAACTTTTTAAAAATCTTCTCAGTGGAAACTTTAGAAAAGAGTGCAGACTTTGACATATCTCAAACCTGATATTTTCCCTGTTGGAAGTATGTTGTTCCACTTTTCTGGGTTCCTGAGAGTGTGTTCTTCATGTTGGGATGCAACAAGTCCTCAGCAGAAGTTTTGAATCTTCCAGAACTGCTGGAGAGAAATGTGAAGAAAAAAAGTTGTGAAGACTGATGGTGTTTATGTTTGTTTTTAAATCATGCTGCGATGATGCTTCTGAGGAGGGAACCATGGCGATCATGGAATTCCTATGGGCTGTGGCCAGAAAGCTAGGAATCCTCTCACGGAACTGCAAACTTAACCTGAAAGTCCTGCAGCTCGGAATCATAGTTGAAGAGTAATTATTGAGCCTGAATATCACAGCACCTCTGAGCAAAGAAAGATAAAAAAAAAACCTCATCTTATGAAGAAGTGGGGCTGAACCTGTTGTTGGGCAGGACACCTGCTTTTCAAGACAGTGATAGCTGATCACAGGAAAAACCCACACACAGTCACATTTGAAAGTGCTCCTAAATATGACAGATCTTAAGCCTTTACTTTGAAATAACTGGCCTCTCTGTACCATAATCACTTACAGACGCACATACAAGTAGTGTCCATTTTACTTGTGGTCTTGTTCACATGTAAACACGACACATTAGGATGAAACTTTGTCACTTCCTGTTTAGATTTAGCCAATAACGCAGGGTTGGGACTTAAAACTCCAGACTTCTTAGTGAGGGTTAGGAAATGATCATGGTTAGGGGTCAAATGTAATCTTTTGACAGGGAGTTGGTACCTTATTTGGATAAAGGACAGTCTTTGAGGAAGTCGGACTTGAAAAAGTCAAGTGCCTTTGTACGACAGCCTTCGTTTGAAGACTGACGCTCCAAAGCTGACGCTTCCAACAACAGGAGTTGCTTTGTACTGATTCACTAATTGCTGATTGTCTGCAGGAGTGCAGACCCCTCCCACAGATTAAAAGACAAGTGGCCACTCAGGGCTGAAGCTAGTTTCAAAGGGGCTGTTATCAAACAGTGAAAAGAAGCCTCCGGCAAATTTACTTTTAGCAGTCAAAAATCTAGCAGAAATCAAGCAAAAAGCAAAATGGTACACAAGATAAATGTAGCTTACGAATTCTGGATGAATCAAGACGCACATACAAGTAGTGTCCATTTTACTTGTGGTCTTGTTCACATGTAAACACGACACATTCGGATGAAACTTTGTCACTTCCTGTTTAGATTTAGCCAATAACGCAGGGTTGGGACTTTAAAAATCCAGACTTCTTAGTGAGGGTTAGGAAATGATCATGGTTAGGGGTCAAATGTAATCTTTTGACAGGGAGTTGGTACCTTATTTGGATAAAGGACAGTCTTTGAGTTAGGATTCAATTCAATTCAAACAAGAAAGAATACCTTTCTGTTTGTACATGAAATGTGCTATATATAAAAACAAAAAATAATCCCAAATTGAAAAAGATAACATTACAGTGATTGCTTTTCCACAATTTACATATTACCTTTACATGTGACTATGTGTCCCAGCAGGAAGCTGAGGACTTCTGTCCTGTGAATAGTTTTATCAGCTGTATAGATAAATATATATGATTTAATGTTCAACTCTTCATACCCATTTCTATGTGTAACTATAAAAAAATGACCCTGTTCTACACTTTGTCCAATTTGAGAAGAGCTAATGTTTGGATGTGGTTTTTTCTTTTGAAATGAGTTTAAACCTGACTTCAGCATACTTTGCCTTTAAGCTGAAGGTGGGAAGTGTTTATTTCAGAGGTTTTTGGTCATTTCAATATGAGTGACTATGAACTTTTTAAAAATCTTCTCAGTGGAAACTTTAGAAAAGAGTGCAGACTTTGACATATCTCAAACCTGATATTTTCCCTGTTGGAAGTATGTTGTTCCACTTTTCTGGGTTCCTGAGAGTGTGTTCTTCATGTTGGGATGCAACAAGTCCTCAGCAGAAGTTTTGAATCTTCCAGAACTGGTGGAGAGAAATGTGAAGAAAAAAAGTTGTGAAGACTGATGGTGTTTATGTTTGTTTTTAAATCATGCTGCGATGATGCTTCTGAGGAGGGAACCATGGCGATCATGGAATTCCTATGGGCTGTGGCCAGAAAGCTAAGAATCCTCTCACAGAACTGCAAACTTAACCTGAAAGTCCTGCAGCTCGGAATCATAGTTGAAGAGTAATTATTGAGCCTGAATATCACAGCACCTCTGAGCAAAGAAAGATAAAAAAAACCCTCATCTTATGAGGAAGTGGGGCTGAACCTGTTGTTGGGCAGGACACCTGCTTTTCAAGACTGTGATAGCTGATCACAGGAAAAACCCACACACAGTCACATGTGAAAGTGCTCCTAAATATGACAGATCTTAAGCCTTTACTTTGAAATAACTGGCCTCTCTGTACCATAATCACTTACAGACGCACATACAAGTAGTGTCCATTTTACTTGTGGTCTTGTTCACATGTAAACACGACACATTCGGATGAAACTTTGTCACTTCCTGTTTAGATTTAGCCAATAACGCAAGGTTGGGACTTTAGAAATCCAGACTTCTTAGTGAGGGTTAGGAAATGATCATGGTTAGGGGTCAAATGTAATCTTTTGACAGGGAGTTGGTACCTTATTTGGATAAAGGACAGTCTTTGAGGAAGTCGGACTTGAAAAAGTCAAGTGCCTTTGTACGACAGCCTTCGTTTGAAGACTGACGCTCCAAAGCTGACGCTTCCAACAACAGGAGTTGCTTTGTACTGATTCACTAATTGCTGATTGTCTGCAGGAGTGCAGACCCCTCCCACAGATTAAAAGACAAGTGGCCACTCAGGGCTGAAGCTAGTTTCAAAGGGGCTGTTATCAAACAGTGAAAAGAAGCCTCCGGCAAATTTACTTTTAGCAGTCAAAAATCTAGCAGAAATCAAGCAAAAAGCAAAATGGTACACAAGATAAATGTAGCTTACGAATTCTGGATGAATCAAGACGCACATACAAGTAGTGTCCATTTTACTTGTGGTCTTGTTCACATGTAAACACGACACATTCGGATGAAACTTTGTCACTTCCTGTTTAGATTTAGCCAATAACGCAGGGTTGGGACTTTAAAAATCCAGACTTCTTAGTGAGGGTTAGGAAATGATCATGGTTAGGGGTCAAATGTAATCTTTTGACAGGGAGTTGGTACCTTATTTGGATAAAGGACAGTCTTTGAGTTAGGATTCAATTCAATTCAAACAAGAAAGAATACCTTTCTGTTTGTACATGAAATGTGCTATATATAAAAACAAAAAATAATCCCAAATTGAAAAAGATAACATTACAGTGATTGCTTTTCCACAATTTACATATTACCTTTACATGTGACTATGTGTCCCAGCAGGAAGCTGAGGACTTCTGTCCTGTGAATAGTTTTATCAGCTGTATAGATAAATATATATGATTTAATGTTCAACTCTTCATACCCATTTCTATGTGTAACTATAAAAAAATGACCCTGTTCTACACTTTGTCCAATTTGAGAAGAGCTAATGTTTGGATGTGGTTTTTTCTTTTGAAATGAGTTTAAACCTGACTTCAGCATACTTTGCCTTTAGCATACTTTGCCTTTAAGCTGAAGGTGGGAAGTGTTTATTTCAGAGGTTTTTGGTCATTTCAATATGAGTGACTATGAACTTTTTAAAAATCTTCTCAGTGGAAACTTTAGAAAAGAGTGCAGACTTTGACATATCTCAAACCTGATATTTTCCCTGTTGGAAGTATGTTGTTCCACTTTTCTGGGTTCCTGAGAGTGTGTTCTTCATGTTGGGATGCAACAAGTCCTCAGCAGAAGTTTTGAATCTTCCAGAACTGCTGGAGAGAAATGTGAAGAAAAAAAGTTGTGAAGACTGATGGTGTTTATGTTTGTTTTTAAATCATGCTGCGATGATGCTTCTGAGGAGGGAACCATGGCGATCATGGAATTCCTATGGGCTGTGGCCAGAAAGCTAGGAATCCTCTCACGGAACTGCAAACTTAACCTGAAAGTCCTGCAGCTCGGAATCATAGTTGAAGAGTAATTATTGAGCCTGAATATCACAGCACCTCTGAGCAAAGAAAGATAAAAAAAAAACCTCATCTTATGAAGAAGTGGGGCTGAACCTGTTGTTGGGCAGGACACCTGCTTTTCAAGACAGTGATAGCTGATCACAGGAAAAACCCACACACAGTCACATTTGAAAGTGCTCCTAAATATGACAGATCTTAAGCCTTTACTTTGAAATAACTGGCCTCTCTGTACCATAATCACTTACAGACGCACATACAAGTAGTGTCCATTTTACTTGTGGTCTTGTTCACATGTAAACACGACACATTAGGATGAAACTTTGTCACTTCCTGTTTAGATTTAGCCAATAACGCAGGGTTGGGACTTAAAACTCCAGACTTCTTAGTGAGGGTTAGGAAATGATCATGGTTAGGGGTCAAATGTAATCTTTTGACAGGGAGTTGGTACCTTATTTGGATAAAGGACAGTCTTTGAGGAAGTCGGACTTGAAAAAGTCAAGTGCCTTTGTACGACAGCCTTCGTTTGAAGACTGACGCTCCAAAGCTGACGCTTCCAACAACAGGAGTTGCTTTGTACTGATTCACTAATTGCTGATTGTCTGCAGGAGTGCAGACCCCTCCCACAGATTAAAAGACAAGTGGCCACTCAGGGCTGAAGCTAGTTTCAAAGGGGCTGTTATCAAACAGTGAAAAGAAGCCTCCGGCAAATTTACTTTTAGCAGTCAAAAATCTAGCAGAAATCAAGCAAAAAGCAAAATGGTACACAAGATAAATGTAGCTTACGAATTCTGGATGAATCAAGACGCACATACAAGTAGTGTCCATTTTACTTGTGGTCTTGTTCACATGTAAACACGACACATTCGGATGAAACTTTGTCACTTCCTGTTTAGATTTAGCCAATAACGCAGGGTTGGGACTTTAAAAATCCAGACTTCTTAGTGAGGGTTAGGAAATGATCATGGTTAGGGGTCAAATGTAATCTTTTGACAGGGAGTTGGTACCTTATTTGGATAAAGGACAGTCTTTGAGTTAGGATTCAATTCAATTCAAACAAGAAAGAATACCTTTCTGTTTGTACATGAAATGTGCTATATATAAAAACAAAAAATAATCCCAAATTGAAAAAGATAACATTACAGTGATTGCTTTTCCACAATTTACATATTACCTTTACATGTGACTATGTGTCCCAGCAGGAAGCTGAGGACTTCTGTCCTGTGAATAGTTTTATCAGCTGTATAGATAAATATATATGATTTAATGTTCAACTCTTCATACCCATTTCTATGTGTAACTATAAAAAAATGACCCTGTTCTACACTTTGTCCAATTTGAGAAGAGCTAATGTTTGGATGTGGTTTTTTCTTTTGAAATGAGTTTAAACCTGACTTCAGCATACTTTGCCTTTAAGCTGAAGGTGGGAAGTGTTTATTTCAGAGGTTTTTGGTCATTTCAATATGAGTGACTATGAACTTTTTAAAAATCTTCTCAGTGGAAACTTTAGAAAAGAGTGCAGACTTTGACATATCTCAAACCTGATATTTTCCCTGTTGGAAGTATGTTGTTCCACTTTTCTGGGTTCCTGAGAGTGTGTTCTTCATGTTGGGATGCAACAAGTCCTCAGCAGAAGTTTTGAATCTTCCAGAACTGCTGGAGAGAAATGTGAAGAAAAAAAGTTGTGAAGACTGATGGTGTTTATGTTTGTTTTTAAATCATGCTGCGATGATGCTTCTGAGGAGGGAACCATGGCGATCATGGAATTCCTATGGGCTGTGGCCAGAAAGCTAGGAATCCTCTCACGGAACTGCAAACTTAACCTGAAAGTCCTGCAGCTCGGAATCATAGTTGAAGAGTAATTATTGAGCCTGAATATCACAGCACCTCTGAGCAAAGAAAGATAAAAAAAAACCTCATCTTATGAGGAAGTGGGGCTGAACCTGTTGTTGGGCAGGACACCTGCTTTTCAAGACTGTGATAGCTGATCACAGGAAAAACCCACACACAGTCACATGTGAAAGTGCTCCTAAATATGACAGATCTTAAGCCTTTACTTTGAAATAACTGGCCTCTCTGTACCATAATCACTTACAGACGCACATACAAGTAGTGTCCATTTTACTTGTGGTCTTGTTCACATGTAAACACGACACATTCGGATGAAACTTTGTCACTTCCTGTTTAGATTTAGCCAATAACGCAGGGTTGGGACTTTCAAATCCAGACTTCTTAGTGAGGGTTAGGAAATGATCATGGTTAGGGGTCAAATGTAATCTTTTGACAGGGAGTTGGTACGTTATTTGGATAAAGGACAGTCTTTGAGTTAGGATTCAATTCAATTCAAACAAGAAAGAATACCTTTCTGTTTGTACATGAAATGTGCTATATATAAAAACAAAAAATAATCCCAAATTGAAAAAGATAACATTACAGTGATTGCTTTTCCACAATTTACATATTACCTTTACATGTGACTATGTGTCCCAGCAGGAAGCTGAGGACTTCTGTCCTGTGAATAGTTTTATCAGCTGTATAGATAAATATATATGATTTAATGTTCAACTCTTCATACCCATTTCTATGTGTAACTATAAAAAAATGACCCTGTTCTACACTTTGTCCAATTTGAGAAGAGCTAATGTTTGGATGTGGTTTTTTCTTTTGAAATGAGTTTAAACCTGACTTCAGCATACTTTGCCTTTAGCATACTTTGCCTTTAAGCTGAAGGTGGGAAGTGTTTATTTCAGAGGTTTTTGGTCATTTCAATATGAGTGACTATGAACTTTTTAAAAATCTTCTCAGTGGAAACTTTAGAAAAGAGTGCAGACTTTGACATATCTCAAACCTGATATTTTCCCTGTTGGAAGTATGTTGTTCCACTTTTCTGGGTTCCTGAGAGTGTGTTCTTCATGTTGGGATGCAACAAGTCCTCAGCAGAAGTTTTGAATCTTCCAGAACTGCTGGAGAGAAATGTGAAGAAAAAAAGTTGTGAAGACTGATGGTGTTTATGTTTGTTTTTAAATCATGCTGCGATGATGCTTCTGAGGAGGGAACCATGGCGATCATGGAATTCCTATGGGCTGTGGCCAGAAAGCTAGGAATCCTCTCACGGAACTGCAAACTTAACCTGAAAGTCCTGCAGCTCGGAATCATAGTTGAAGAGTAATTATTGAGCCTGAATATCACAGCACCTCTGAGCAAAGAAAGATAAAAAAAAAACCTCATCTTATGAAGAAGTGGGGCTGAACCTGTTGTTGGGCAGGACACCTGCTTTTCAAGACAGTGATAGCTGATCACAGGAAAAACCCACACACAGTCACATTTGAAAGTGCTCCTAAATATGACAGATCTTAAGCCTTTACTTTGAAATAACTGGCCTCTCTGTACCATAATCACTTACAGACGCACATACAAGTAGTGTCCATTTTACTTGTGGTCTTGTTCACATGTAAACACGACACATTAGGATGAAACTTTGTCACTTCCTGTTTAGATTTAGCCAATAACGCAGGGTTGGGACTTAAAACTCCAGACTTCTTAGTGAGGGTTAGGAAATGATCATGGTTAGGGGTCAAATGTAATCTTTTGACAGGGAGTTGGTACCTTATTTGGATAAAGGACAGTCTTTGAGGAAGTCGGACTTGAAAAAGTCAAGTGCCTTTGTACGACAGCCTTCGTTTGAAGACTGACGCTCCAAAGCTGACGCTTCCAACAACAGGAGTTGCTTTGTACTGATTCACTAATTGCTGATTGTCTGCAGGAGTGCAGACCCCTCCCACAGATTAAAAGACAAGTGGCCACTCAGGGCTGAAGCTAGTTTCAAAGGGGCTGTTATCAAACAGTGAAAAGAAGCCTCCGGCAAATTTACTTTTAGCAGTCAAAAATCTAGCAGAAATCAAGCAAAAAGCAAAATGGTACACAAGATAAATGTAGCTTACGAATTCTGGATGAATCAAGACGCACATACAAGTAGTGTCCATTTTACTTGTGGTCTTGTTCACATGTAAACACGACACATTCGGATGAAACTTTGTCACTTCCTGTTTAGATTTAGCCAATAACGCAGGGTTGGGACTTTAAAAATCCAGACTTCTTAGTGAGGGTTAGGAAATGATCATGGTTAGGGGTCAAATGTAATCTTTTGACAGGGAGTTGGTACCTTATTTGGATAAAGGACAGTCTTTGAGTTAGGATTCAATTCAATTCAAACAAGAAAGAATACCTTTCTGTTTGTACATGAAATGTGCTATATATAAAAACAAAAAATAATCCCAAATTGAAAAAGATAACATTACAGTGATTGCTTTTCCACAATTTACATATTACCTTTACATGTGACTATGTGTCCCAGCAGGAAGCTGAGGACTTCTGTCCTGTGAATAGTTTTATCAGCTGTATAGATAAATATATATGATTTAATGTTCAACTCTTCATACCCATTTCTATGTGTAACTATAAAAAAATGACCCTGTTCTACACTTTGTCCAATTTGAGAAGAGCTAATGTTTGGATGTGGTTTTTTCTTTTGAAATGAGTTTAAACCTGACTTCAGCATACTTTGCCTTTAAGCTGAAGGTGGGAAGTGTTTATTTCAGAGGTTTTTGGTCATTTCAATATGAGTGACTATGAACTTTTTAAAAATCTTCTCAGTGGAAACTTTAGAAAAGAGTGCAGACTTTGACATATCTCAAACCTGATATTTTCCCTGTTGGAAGTATGTTGTTCCACTTTTCTGGGTTCCTGAGAGTGTGTTCTTCATGTTGGGATGCAACAAGTCCTCAGCAGAAGTTTTGAATCTTCCAGAACTGGTGGAGAGAAATGTGAAGAAAAAAAGTTGTGAAGACTGATGGTGTTTATGTTTGTTTTTAAATCATGCTGCGATGATGCTTCTGAGGAGGGAACCATGGCGATCATGGAATTCCTATGGGCTGTGGCCAGAAAGCTAAGAATCCTCTCACAGAACTGCAAACTTAACCTGAAAGTCCTGCAGCTCGGAATCATAGTTGAAGAGTAATTATTGAGCCTGAATATCACAGCACCTCTGAGCAAAGAAAGATAAAAAAAACCCTCATCTTATGAGGAAGTGGGGCTGAACCTGTTGTTGGGCAGGACACCTGCTTTTCAAGACTGTGATAGCTGATCACAGGAAAAACCCACACACAGTCACATGTGAAAGTGCTCCTAAATATGACAGATCTTAAGCCTTTACTTTGAAATAACTGGCCTCTCTGTACCATAATCACTTACAGACGCACATACAAGTAGTGTCCATTTTACTTGTGGTCTTGTTCACATGTAAACACGACACATTCGGATGAAACTTTGTCACTTCCTGTTTAGATTTAGCCAATAACGCAGGGTTGGGACTTTAAAAATCCAGACTTCTTAGTGAGGGTTAGGAAATGATCATGGTTAGGGGTCAAATGTAATCTTTTGACAGGGAGTTGGTACGTTATTTGGATAAAGGACAGTCTTTGAGTTAGGATTCAATTCAATTCAAACAAGAAAGAATACCTTTCTGTTTGTACATGAAATGTGCTATATATAAAAACAAAAAATAATCCCAAATTGAAAAAGATAACATTACAGTGATTGCTTTTCCACAATTTACATATTACCTTTACATGTGACTATGTGTCCCAGCAGGAAGCTGAGGACTTCTGTCCTGTGAATAGTTTTATCAGCTGTATAGATAAATATATATGATTTAATGTTCAACTCTTCATACCCATTTCTATGTGTAACTATAAAAAAATGACCCTGTTCTACACTTTGTCCAATTTGAGAAGAGCTAATGTTTGGATGTGGTTTTTTCTTTTGAACTGAGTTTAAACCTGACTTCAGCATACTTTGCCTTTAAGCTGAAGGTGGGAAGTGTTTATTTCAGAGGTTTTTGGTCATTTCAATATGAGTGACTATGAACTTTTTAAAAATCTTCTCAGTGGAAACTTTAGAAAAGAGTGCAGACTTTGACATATCTCAAACCTGATATTTCCCCTGTTGGAAGTATGTTGTTCCACTTTTCTGGGTTCCTGAGAGTGTGTTCTTCATGTTGGGATGCAACAAGTCCTCAGCAGAAGTTTTGAATCTTCCAGAACTGGTGGAGAGAAATGTGAAGAAAAAAAGTTGTGAAGACTGATGGTGTTTATGTTTGTTTTTAAATCATGCTGCGATGATGCTTCTGAGGAGGGAACCATGGCGATCATGGAATTCCTATGGGCTGTGGCCAGAAAGCTAAGAATCCTCTCACAGAACTGCAAACTTTAACCTGAAAGTCCTGCAGCTCGGAATCATAGTTGAAGAGTAATTATTGAGCCTGAATATCACAGCACCTCTGAGCAAAGAAAGATAAAAAAAACCTCATCTTATGAGGAAGTGGGGCTGAACCTGTTGTTGGGCAGGACACCTGCTTTTCAAGACAGTGATAGCTGATCACAGGAAAAACCCACACACAGTCACATTTGAAAGTGCTCCTAAATATGACAGATCTTAAGCCTTTACTTTGAAATAACTGGCCTCTCTGTACCATAATCACTTACAGACGCACATACAAGTAGTGTCCATTTTACTTGTGGTCTTGTTCACATGTAAACACGACACATTCGGATGAAACTTTGTCACTTCCTGTTTAGATTTAGCCAATAACGCAGGGTTGGGACTTTAGAAATCCAGACTTCTTAGTGAGGGTTAGGAAATGATCATGGTTAGGGGTCAAATGTAATCTTTTGACAGGGAGTTGGTACCTTATTTGGATAAAGGACAGTCTTTGAGGAAGTCGGACTTGAAAAAGTCAAGTGCCTTTGTACGACAGCCTTCGTTTGAAGACTGACGCTCCAAAGCTGACGCTTCCAACAACAGGAGTTGCTTTGTACTGATTCACTAATTGCTGATTGTCTGCAGGAGTGCAGACCCCTCCCACAGATTAAAAGACAAGTGGCCACTCAGGGCTGAAGCTAGTTTCAAAGGGGCTGTTATCAAACAGTGAAAAGAAGCCTCCGGCAAATTTACTTTTAGCAGTCAAAAATCTAGCAGAAATCAAGCAAAAAGCAAAATGGTACACAAGATAAATGTAGCTTACGAATTCTGGATGAATCAAGACGCACATACAAGTAGTGTCCATTTTACTTGTGGTCTTGTTCACATGTAAACACGACACATTCGGATGAAACTTTGTCACTTCCTGTTTAGATTTAGCCAATAACGCAGGGTTGGGACTTTAAAAATCCAGACTTCTTAGTGAGGGTTAGGAAATGATCATGGTTAGGGGTCAAATGTAATCTTTTGACAGGGAGTTGGTACCTTATTTGGATAAAGGACAGTCTTTGAGTTAGGATTCAATTCAATTCAAACAAGAAAGAATACCTTTCTGTTTGTACATGAAATGTGCTATATATAAAAACAAAAAATAATCCCAAATTGAAAAAGATAACATTACAGTGATTGCTTTTCCACAATTTACATATTACCTTTACATGTGACTATGTGTCCCAGCAGGAAGCTGAGGACTTCTGTCCTGTGAATAGTTTTATCAGCTGTATAGATAAATATATATGATTTAATGTTCAACTCTTCATACCCATTTCTATGTGTAACTATAAAAAAATGACCCTGTTCTACACTTTGTCCAATTTGAGAAGAGCTAATGTTTGGATGTGGTTTTTTCTTTTGAAATGAGTTTAAACCTGACTTCAGCATACTTTGCCTTTAAGCTGAAGGTGGGAAGTGTTTATTTCAGAGGTTTTTGGTCATTTCAATATGAGTGACTATGAACTTTTTAAAAATCTTCTCAGTGGAAACTTTAGAAAAGAGTGCAGACTTTGACATATCTCAAACCTGATATTTTCCCTGTTGGAAGTATGTTGTTCCACTTTTCTGGGTTCCTGAGAGTGTGTTCTTCATGTTGGGATGCAACAAGTCCTCAGCAGAAGTTTTGAATCTTCCAGAACTGCTGGAGAGAAATGTGAAGAAAAAAAGTTGTGAAGACTGATGGTGTTTATGTTTGTTTTTAAATCATGCTGCGATGATGCTTCTGAGGAGGGAACCATGGCGATCATGGAATTCCTATGGGCTGTGGCCAGAAAGCTAGGAATCCTCTCACGGAACTGCAAACTTAACCTGAAAGTCCTGCAGCTCGGAATCATAGTTGAAGAGTAATTATTGAGCCTGAATATCACAGCACCTCTGAGCAAAGAAAGATAAAAAAACCTCATCTTATGAGGAAGTGGGGCTGAACCTGTTGTTGGGCAGGACACCTGCTTTTCAAGACAGTGATAGCTGATCACAGGAAAAACCCACACACAGTCATATTTGAAAGTGCTCCTAAATATGACAGATCTTAAGCCTTTACTTTGAAATAACTGGCCTCTCTGTACCATAATCACTTACAGACGCACATACAAGTAGTGTCCATTTTACTTGTGGTCTTGTTCACATGTAAACACGACACATTCGGATGAAACTTTGTCACTTCCTGTTTAGATTTAGCCAATAACGCAAGGTTGGGACTTTCAAATCCAGACTTCTTAGTGAGGGTTAGGAAATGATCATGGTTAGGGGTCAAATGTAATCTTTTGACAGGGAGTTGGTACCTTATTTGGATAAAGGACAGTCTTTGAGTTAGGATTCAATTCAATTCAAACAAGAAAGAATACCTTTCTGTTTGTACATGAAATGTGCTATATATAAAAACAAAAAATAATCCCAAATTGAAAAAGATAACATTACAGTGATTGCTTTTCCACAATTTACATATTACCTTTACATGTGACTATGTGTCCCAGCAGGAAGCTGAGGACTTCTGTCCTGTGAATAGTTTTATCAGCTGTATAGATAAATATATATGATTTAATGTTCAACTCTTCATACCCATTTCTATGTGTAACTATAAAAAAATGACCCTGTTCTACACTTTGTCCAATTTGAGAAGAGCTAATGTTTGGATGTGGTTTTTTCTTTTGAAATGAGTTTAAACCTGACTTCAGCATACTTTGCCTTTAAGCTGAAGGTGGGAAGTGTTTATTTCAGAGGTTTTTGGTCATTTCAATATGAGTGACTATGAACTTTTTAAAAATCTTCTCAGTGGAAACTTTAGAAAAGAGTGCAGACTTTGACATATCTCAAACCTGATATTTTCCCTGTTGGAAGTATGTTGTTCCACTTTTCTGGGTTCCTGAGAGTGTGTTCTTCATGTTGGGATGCAACAAGTCCTCAGCAGAAGTTTTGAATCTTCCAGAACTGCTGGAGAGAAATGTGAAGAAAAAAAGTTGTGAAGACTGATGGTGTTTATGTTTGTTTTTAAATCATGCTGCGATGATGCTTCTGAGGAGGGAACCATGGCGATCATGGAATTCCTATGGGCTGTGGCCAGAAAGCTAGGAATCCTCTCACGGAACTGCAAACTTAACCTGAAAGTCCTGCAGCTCGGAATCATAGTTGAAGAGTAATTATTGAGCCTGAATATCACAGCACCTCTGAGCAAAGAAAGATAAAAAAACCTCATCTTATGAGGAAGTGGGGCTGAACCTGTTGTTGGGCAGGACACCTGCTTTTCAAGACAGTGATAGCTGATCACAGGAAAAACCCACACACAGTCATATTTGAAAGTGCTCCTAAATATGACAGATCTTAAGCCTTTACTTTGAAATAACTGGCCTCTCTGTACCATAATCACTTACAGACGCACATACAAGTAGTGTCCATTTTACTTGTGGTCTTGTTCACATGTAAACACGACACATTCGGATGAAACTTTGTCACTTCCTGTTTAGATTTAGCCAATAACGCAAGGTTGGGACTTTCAAATCCAGACTTCTTAGTGAGGGTTAGGAAATGATCATGGTTAGGGGTCAAATGTAATCTTTTGACAGGGAGTTGGTACCTTATTTGGATAAAGGACAGTCTTTGAGTTAGGATTCAATTCAATTCAAACAAGAAAGAATACCTTTCTGTTTGTACATGAAATGTGCTATATATAAAAACAAAAAATAATCCCAAATTGAAAAAGATAACATTACAGTGATTGCTTTTCCACAATTTACATATTACCTTTACATGTGACTATGTGTCCCAGCAGGAAGCTGAGGACTTCTGTCCTGTGAATAGTTTTATCAGCTGTATAGATAAATATATATGATTTAATGTTCAACTCTTCATACCCATTTCTATGTGTAACTATAAAAAAATGACCCTGTTCTACACTTTGTCCAATTTGAGAAGAGCTAATGTTTGGATGTGGTTTTTTCTTTTGAAATGAGTTTAAACCTGACTTCAGCATACTTTGCCTTTAAGCTGAAGGTGGGAAGTGTTTATTTCAGAGGTTTTTGGTCATTTCAATATGAGTGACTATGAACTTTTTAAAAATCTTCTCAGTGGAAACTTTAGAAAAGAGTGCAGACTTTGACATATCTCAAACCTGATATTTTCCCTGTTGGAAGTATGTTGTTCCACTTTTCTGGGTTCCTGAGAGTGTGTTCTTCATGTTGGGATGCAACAAGTCCTCAGCAGAAGTTTTGAATCTTCCAGAACTGGTGGAGAGAAATGTGAAGAAAAAAAGTTGTGAAGACTGATGGTGTTTATGTTTGTTTTTAAATCATGCTGCGATGATGCTTCTGAGGAGGGAACCATGGCGATCATGGAATTCCTATGGGCTGTGGCCAGAAAGCTAAGAATCCTCTCACAGAACTGCAAACTTAACCTGAAAGTCCTGCAGCTCGGAATCATAGTTGAAGAGTAATTATTGAGCCTGAATATCACAGCACCTCTGAGCAAAGAAAGATAAAAAAACCTCATCTTATGAGGAAGTGGGGCTGAACCTGTTGTTGGGCAGGACACCTGCTTTTCAAGACAGTGATAGCTGATCACAGGAAAAACCCACACACAGTCATATTTGAAAGTGCTCCTAAATATGACAGATCTTAAGCCTTTACTTTGAAATAACTGGCCTCTCTGTACCATAATCACTTACAGACGCACATACAAGTAGTGTCCATTTTACTTGTGGTCTTGTTCACATGTAAACACGACACATTCGGATGAAACTTTGTCACTTCCTGTTTAGATTTAGCCAATAACGCAGGGTTGGGACTTAAAAATCCAGACTTCTTAGTGAGGGTTAGGAAATGATCATGGTTAGGGGTCAAATGTAATCTTTTGACAGGGAGTTGGTACCTTATTTGGATAAAGGACAGTCTTTGAGTTAGGATTCAATTCAATTCAAACAAGAAAGAATACCTTTCTGTTTGTACATGAAATGTGCTATATATAAAAACAAAAAATAATCCCAAATTGAAAAAGATAACATTACAGTGATTGCTTTTCCACAATTTACATATTACCTTTACATGTGACTATGTGTCCCAGCAGGAAGCTGAGGACTTCTGTCCTGTGAATAGTTTTATCAGCTGTATAGATAAATATATATGATTTAATGTTCAACTCTTCATACCCATTTCTATGTGTAACTATAAAAAAATGACCCTGTTCTACACTTTGTCCAATTTGAGAAGAGCTAATGTTTGGATGTGGTTTTTTCTTTTGAAATGAGTTTAAACCTGACTTCAGCATACTTTGCCTTTAAGCTGAAGGTGGGAAGTGTTTATTTCAGAGGTTTTTGGTCATTTCAATATGAGTGACTATGAACTTTTTAAAAATCTTCTCAGTGGAAACTTTAGAAAAGAGTGCAGACTTTGACATATCTCAAACCTGATATTTCCCCTGTTGGAAGTATGTTGTTCCACTTTTCTGGGTTCCTGAGAGTGTGTTCTTCATGTTGGGATGCAACAAGTCCTCAGCAGAAGTTTTGAATCTTCCAGAACTGGTGGAGAGAAATGTGAAGAAAAAAAGTTGTGAAGACTGATGGTGTTTATGTTTGTTTTTAAATCATGCTGCGATGATGCTTCTGAGGAGGGAACCATGGCGATCATGGAATTCCTATGGGCTGTGGCCAGAAAGCTAGGAATCCTCTCACGGAACTGCAAACTTAACCTGAAAGTCCTGCAGCTCGGAATCATAGTTGAAGAGTAATTATTGAGCCTGAATATCACAGCACCTCTGAGCAAAGAAAGATAAAAAAAAACCTCATCTTATGAGGAAGTGGGGCTGAACCTGTTGTTGGGCAGGACACCTGCTTTTCAAGACAGTGATAGCTGATCACAGGAAAAACCCACACACAGTCACATTTGAAAGTGCTCCTAAATATGACAGATCTTAAGCCTTTACTTTGAAATAACTGGCCTCTCTGTACCATAATCACTTACAGACGCACATACAAGTAGTGTCCATTTTACTTGTGGTCTTGTTCACATGTAAACACGACACATTCGGATGAAACCTTGTCACTTCCTGTTTAGATTTAGCCAATAACGCAAGGTTGGGACTTTCAAATCCAGACTTCTTAGTGAGGGTTAGGAAATGATCATGGTTAGGGGTCAAATGTAATCTTTTGACAGGGAGTTGGTACCTTATTTGGATAAAGGACAGTCTTTGAGTTAGGATTCAATTCAATTCAAACAAGAAAGAATACCTTTCTGTTTGTACATGAAATGTGCTATATATAAAAACAAAAAATAATCCCAAATTGAAAAAGATAACATTACAGCGATTGCTTTTCCACAATTTACATATTACCTTTACATGTGACTATGGCTACGGCTACACGAAAACGAAACGAGGTTTTTTTTGAAAACGGGTACGAAAATTCTTGCGACCACACGGAAACGCGCTGCTGGTCCAGACGAAAACGATGAAACGATGCAGTACACACGCCACTGTGTCACGCCACGCTGTGAGACAATAGAGAAGTGTTAAAATTGGCTCACAGCGTCAACGTGTGACTGACGCAAAAACGTTTTAGCTGTAACAATGGAAACGAAACGAGGCCGTTTTCAAACTTTCCCACTCTGGAACCCGTTCTCAAAAACTATCGTTTTGGGGTAGTGGGAACGCCGGCTCCGTGTGGCCGCGACAGCGAAACGATAAGAAAAAGTATCGTTTACAGTGAAAAACGTTTTCGCGTAGCCGCAGCCTATGTGTCCCAGCAGGAAGCTGAGGACTTCTGTCCTGTGAATAGTTTTATCAGCTGTATAGATAAATATATATGATTTAATGTTCAACTCTTCATACCCATTCCTATGTGTAACTATAAAAAAATGACCCTGTTCTACACTTTGTCCAATTTGAGAAGAGCTAATGTTTGGATGTGGTTTTTTCTTTTGAAATGAGTTTAAACCTGACTTCAGCATACTTTGCCTTTAAGCTGAAGGTGGGAAGTGTTTATTTCAGAGGTTTTTGGTCATTTCAATATGAGTGACTATGAACTTTTTAAAAATCTTCTCAGTGGAAACTTTAGAAAAGAGTGCAGACTTTGACATATCTCAAACCTGATATTTTCCCTGTTGGAAGTATGTTGTTCCACTTTTCTGGGTTCCTGAGAGTGTGTTCTTCATGTTGGGATGCAACAAGTCCTCAGCAGAAGTTTTGAATCTTCCAGAACTGCTGGAGAGAAATGTGAAGAAAAAAAGTTGTGAAGACTGATGGTGTTTATGTTTGTTTTTAAATCATGCTGCGATGATGCTTCTGAGGAGGGAACCATGGCGATCATGGAATTCCTATGGGCTGTGGCCAGAAAGCTAGGAATCCTCTCACGGAACTGCAAACTTAACCTGAAAGTCCTGCAGCTCGGAATCATAGTTGAAGAGTAATTATTGAGCCTGAATATCACAGCACCTCTGAGCAAAGAAAGATAAAAAAAAAACCTCATCTTATGAGGAAGTGGGGCTGAACCTGTTGTTGGGCAGGACACCTGCTTTTCAAGACTGTGATAGCTGATCACAGGAAAAACCCACACACAGTCACATTTGAAAGTGCTCCTAAATATGACAGATCTTAAGCCTTTACTTTGAAATAACTGGCCTCTCTGTACCATAATCACTTACAGACGCACATACAAGTAGTGTCCATTTTACTTGTGGTCTTGTTCACATGTAAACACGACACATTCGGATGAAACTTTGTCACTTCCTGTTTAGATTTAGCCAATAACGCAGGGTTGGGACTTAAAAATCCAGACTTCTTAGTGAGGGTTAGGAAATGATCATGGTTAGGGGTCAAATGTAATCTTTTGACAGGGAGTTGGTACCTTATTTGGATAAAGGACAGTCTTTGAGGAAGTCGGACTTGAAAAAGTCAAGTGCCTTTGTACGACAGCCTTCGTTTGAAGACTGACGCTCCAAAGCTGACGCTTCCAACAACAGGAGTTGCTTTGTACTGATTCACTAATTGCTGATTGTCTGCAGGAGTGCAGACCCCTCCCACAGATTAAAAGACAAGTGGCCACTCAGGGCTGAAGCTAGTTTCAAAGGGGCTGTTATCAAACAGTGAAAAGAAGCCTCCGGCAAATTTACTTTTAGCAGTCAAAAATCTAGCAGAAATCAAGCAAAAAGCAAAATGGTACACAAGATAAATGTAGCTTACGAATTCTGGATGAATCAAGACGCACATACAAGTAGTGTCCATTTTACTTGTGGTCTTGTTCACATGTAAACACGACACATTCGGATGAAACTTTGTCACTTCCTGTTTAGATTTAGCCAATAACGCAGGGTTGGGACTTAAAAATCCAGACTTCTTAGTGAGGGTTAGGAAATGATCATGGTTAGGGGTCAAATGTAATCTTTTGACAGGGAGTTGGTACCTTATTTGGATAAAGGACAGTCTTTGAGTTAGGATTCAATTCAATTCAAACAAGAAAGAATACCTTTCTGTTTGTACATGAAATGTGCTATATATAAAAACAAAAAATAATCCCAAATTGAAAAAGATAACATTACAGTGATTGCTTTTCCACAATTTACATATTACCTTTACATGTGACTATGGCTACGGCTACACGAAAACGAAACGAGGTTTTTTTTGAAAACGGGTACGAAAATTCTTGCGACCACACGGAAACGCGCTGCTGGTCCAGACGAAAACGATGAAACGATGCAGTACACACGCCACTGTGTCACGCCACGCTGTGAGACAATAGAGAAGTGTTAAAATTGGCTCACAGCGTCAACGTGTGACTGACGCAAAAACGTTTTAGCTGTAACAATGGAAACGAAACGAGGCCGTTTTCAAACTTTCCCACTCTGGAACCCGTTCTCAAAAACTATCGTTTTGGGGTAGTGGGAACGCCGGCTCCGTGTGGCCGCGACAGCGAAACGATAAGAAAAAGTATCGTTTACAGTGAAAAACGTTTTCGTGTAGCCGCAGCCTATGTGTCCCAGCAGGAAGCTGAGGACTTCTGTCCTGTGAATAGTTTTATCAGCTGTATAGATAAATATATATGATTTAATGTTCAACTCTTCATACCCATTTCTATGTGTAACTATAAAAAAATGACCCTGTTCTACACTTTGTCCAATTTGAGAAGAGCTAATGTTTGGATGTGTTTTTTTCTTTTGAAATGAGTTTAAACCTGACTTCAGCATACTTTGCCTTTAAGCTGAAGGTGGGAAGTGTTTATTTCAGAGGTTTTTGGTCATTTCAATATGACTGACTATGAACTTTTTAAAAATCTTCTCAGTGGAAACTTTAGAAAAGAGTGCAGACTTTGACATATCTCAAACCTGATATTTCCCCTGTTGGAAGTATGTTGTTCCACTTTTCTGGGTTCCTGAGAGTGTGTTCTTCATGTTGGGATGCAACAAGTCCTCAGCAGAAGTTTTGAATCTTCCAGAACTGGTGGAGAGAAATGTGAAGAAAAAAAGTTGTGAAGACTGATGGTGTTTATGTTTGTTTTTAAATCATGCTGCGATGATGCTTCTGAGGAGGGAACCATGGCGATCATGGAATTCCTATGGGCTGTGGCCAGAAAGCTAGGAATCCTCTCACGGAACTGCAAACTTAACCTGAAAGTCCTACAGCTCGGAATCATAGTTGAAGAGTAATTATTGAGCCTGAATATCACAGCACCTCTGAGCAAAGAAAGATAAAAAAAAACCTCATCTTATGAGGAAGTGGGGCTGAACCTGTTGTTGGGCAGGACACCTGCTTTTCAAGACAGTGATAGCTGATCACAGGAAAAACCCACACACAGTCACATTTGAAAGTGCTCCTAAATATGACAGATCTTAAGCCTTTACTTTGAAATAACTGGCCTCTCTGTACCATAATCACTTACAGACGCACATACAAGTAGTGTCCATTTTACTTGTGGTCTTGTTCACATGTAAACACGACACATTCGGATGAAACTTTGTCACTTCCTGTTTAGATTTAGCCAATAACGCAGGGTTGGGACTTTCAAATCCAGACTTCTTAGTGAGGGTTAGGAAATGATCATGGTTAGGGGTCAAATGTAATCTTTTGACAGGGAGTTGGTACCTTATTTGGATAAAGGACAGTCTTTGAGTTAGGATTCAATTCAATTCAAACAAGAAAGAATACCTTTCTGTTTGTACATGAAATGTGCTATATGTAAAAACAAAAAATAATCCCAAATTGAAAAAGATAACATTACAGTGATTGCTTTTCCACAATTTACATATTACCTTTACATGTGACTATGTGTCCCAGCAGGAAGCTGAGGACTTCTGTCCTGTGAATAGTTTTATCAGCTGTATAGATAAATATATATGATTTAATGTTCAACTCTTCATACCCATTTCTATGTGTAACTATAAAAAATGACCCTGTTCTACACTTTGTCCAATTTGAGAAGAGCTAATGTTTGGATGTGTTTTTTTCTTTTGAAATGAGTTTAAACCTGACTTCAGCATACTTTGCCTTTAAGCTGAAGGTGGGAAGTGTTTATTTCAGAGGTTTTTGGTCATTTCAATATGAGTGACTATGAACTTTTTAAAAATCTTCTCAGTGGAAACTTTAGAAAAGAGTGCAGACTTTGACATATCTCAAACCTGATATTTTCCCTGTTGGAAGTATGTTGTTCCACTTTTCTGGGTTCCTGAGAGTGTGTTCTTCATGTTGGGATGCAACAAGTCCTCAGCAGAAGTTTTGAATCTTCCAGAACTGGTGGAGAGAAATGTGAAGAAAAAAAGTTGTGAAGACTGATGGTGTTTATGTTTGTTTTTAAATCATGCTGCGATGATGCTTCTGAGGAGGGAACCATGGCGATCATGGAATTCCTATGGGCTGTGGCCAGAAAGCTAAGAATCCTCTCACGGAACTGCAAACTTAACCTGAAAGTCCTGTAGCTCGGAATCATAGTTGAAGAGTAATTATTGAGCCTGAATATCACAGCACCTCTGAGCAAAGAAAGATAAAAAAAAAACCTCATCTTATGAGGAAGTGGGGCTGAACCTGTTGTTGGGCAGGACACCTGCTTTTCAAGACTGTGATAGCTGATCACAGGAAAAACCCACACACAGTCACATTTGAAAGTGCTCCTAAATATGACAGATCTTAAGCCTTTACTTTGAAATAACTGGCCTCTCTGTACCATAATCACTTACAGACGCACATACAAGTAGTGTCCATTTTACTTGTGGTCTTGTTCACATGTAAACACGACACATTCGGATGAAACTTTGTCACTTCCTGTTTAGATTTAGCCAATAACGCAGGGTTGGGACTTAAAAATCCAGACTTCTTAGTGAGGGTTAGGAAATGATCATGGTTAGGGGTCAAATGTAATCTTTTGACAGGGAGTTGGTACCTTATTTGGATAAAGGACAGTCTTTGAGTTAGGATTCAATTCAATTCAAACAAGAAAGAATACCTTTCTGTTTGTACATGAAATGTGCTATATATAAAAACAAAAAATAATCCCAAATTGAAAAAGATAACATTACAGTGATTGCTTTTCCACAATTTACATGTGACTATGGCTACGGCTACACGAAAACGAAACGAGGTTTTTTTTGAAAACGGGTACGAAAATTCTTGCGACCACACGGAAACGCGCTGCTGGTCCAGACGAAAACGATGAAACGATGCAGTACACACGCCACTGTGTCACGCCACGCTGTGAGACAATAGAGAAGTGTTAAAATTGGCTCACAGCGTCAACGTGTGACTGACGCAAAAACGTTTTAGCTGTAACAATGGAAACGAAACGAGGCCGTTTTCAAACTTTCCCACTCTGGAACCCGTTCTCAAAAACTATCGTTTTGGGGTAGTGGGAACGCCGGCTCCGTGTGGCCGCGACAGCGAAACGATAAGAAAAAGTATCGTTTACAGTGAAAAACGTTTTCGTGTAGCCGCAGCCTATGTGTCCCAGCAGGAAGCTGAGGACTTCTGTCCTGTGAATAGTTTTATCAGCTGTATAGATAAATATATATGATTTAATGTTCAACTCTTCATACCCATTTCTATGTGTAACTATAAAAAAATGACCCTGTTCTACACTTTGTCCAATTTGAGAAGAGCTAATGTTTGGATGTGGTTTTTTCTTTTGAAATGAGTTTAAACCTGACTTCAGCATACTTTGCCTTTAAGCTGAAGGTGGGAAGTGTTTATTTCAGAGGTTTTTGGTCATTTCAATATGACTGACTATGAACTTTTTAAAAATCTTCTCAGTGGAAACTTTAGAAAAGAGTGCAGACTTTGACATATCTCAAACCTGATATTTCCCCTGTTGGAAGTATGTTGTTCCACTTTTCTGGGTTCCTGAGAGTGTGTTCTTCATGTTGGGATGCAACAAGTCCTCAGCAGAAGTTTTGAATCTTCCAGAACTGGTGGAGAGAAATGTGAAGAAAAAAAGTTGTGAAGACTGATGGTGTTTATGTTTGTTTTTAAATCATGCTGCGATGATGCTTCTGAGGAGGGAACCATGGCGATCATGGAATTCCTATGGGCTGTGGCCAGAAAGCTAGGAATCCTCTCACGGAACTGCAAACTTAACCTGAAAGTCCTACAGCTCGGAATCATAGTTGAAGAGTAATTATTGAGCCTGAATATCACAGCACCTCTGAGCAAAGAAAGATAAAAAAAAACCTCATCTTATGAGGAAGTGGGGCTGAACCTGTTGTTGGGCAGGACACCTGCTTTTCAAGACAGTGATAGCTGATCACAGGAAAAACCCACACACAGTCACATTTGAAAGTGCTCCTAAATATGACAGATCTTAAGCCTTTACTTTGAAATAACTGGCCTCTCTGTACCATAATCACTTACAGACGCACATACAAGTAGTGTCCATTTTACTTGTGGTCTTGTTCACATGTAAACACGACACATTCGGATGAAACTTTGTCACTTCCTGTTTAGATTTAGCCAATAACGCAGGGTTGGGACTTTCAAATCCAGACTTCTTAGTGAGGGTTAGGAAATGATCATGGTTAGGGGTCAAATGTAATCTTTTGACAGGGAGTTGGTACCTTATTTGGATAAAGGACAGTCTTTGAGGAAGTCGGACTTGAAAAAGTCAAGTGCCTTTGTACGACAGCCTTCGTTTGAAGACTGACGCTCCAAAGCTGACGCTTCCAACAACAGGAGTTGCTTTGTACTGATTCACTAATTGCTGATTGTCTGCAGGAGTGCAGACCCCTCCCACAGATTAAAAGACAAGTGGCCACTCAGGGCTGAAGCTAGTTTCAAAGGGGCTGTTATCAAACAGTGAAAAGAAGCCTCCGGCAAATTTACTTTTAGCAGTCAAAAATCTAGCAGAAATCAAGCAAAAAGCAAAATGGTACACAAGATAAATGTAGCTTACGAATTCTGGATGAATCAAGACGCACATACAAGTAGTGTCCATTTTACTTGTGGTCTTGTTCACATGTAAACACGACACATTCGGATGAAACTTTGTCACTTCCTGTTTAGATTTAGCCAATAACGCAGGGTTGGGACTTTAAAAATCCAGACTTCTTAGTGAGGGTTAGGAAATGATCATGGTTAGGGGTCAAATGTAATCTTTTGACAGGGAGTTGGTACCTTATTTGGATAAAGGACAGTCTTTGAGTTAGGATTCAATTCAATTCAAACAAGAAAGAATACCTTTCTATTCCAGAATTGAAAAAGATAACATTACAGTGATTGCTTTTCCACAATTTACATATTACCTTTACATGTGACTATGTGTCCCAGCAGGAAGCTGAGGACTTCTGTCCTGTGAATAGTTTTATCAGCTATATAGATAAATATATATGATTTAATATTCAATTCTTCATACCCATTTCTATGTGTAACTATAAAAAAATGACCCTGTTCTACACTTAGTCCAATTTGAGAAGAGCTAATGTTTGGATGCGGTTTTTTCTTTTGAAATGAGTTTAAACCTGACTTCAGCATACTTTGCCTTTAAGCTGAAGGTGGGAAGTGTTTATTTCAGAGGTTTTTGGTCATTTCAATATGAGTGACTATGAACTTTTTAAAAATCTTCTCAGTGGAAACTTTAGAAAAGAGTGCAGACTTTGACATATCTCAAACCTGATATTTTCCCTGTTGGAAGTATGTTGTTCCACTTTTCTGGGTTCCTGAGAGTGTGTTCTTCATGTTGGGATGCAACAAGTCCTCAGCAGAAGTTTTGAATCTTCCAGAACTGCTGGAGAGAAATGTGAAGAAAAAAAGTTGTGAAGACTGATGGTGTTTATGTTTGTTTTTAAATCATGCTGCGATGATGCTTCTGAGGAGGGAACCATGGCGATCATGGAATTCCTATGGGCTGTGGCCAGAAAGCTAGGAATCCTCTCACGGAACTGCAAACTTAACCTGAAAGTCCTGCAGCTCGGAATCATAGTTGAAGAGTAATTATTGAGCCTGAATATCACAGCACCTCTGAGCAAAGAAAGATAAAAAAAAACCTCATCTTATGAGGAAGTGGGGCTGAACCTGTTGTTGGGCAGGACACCTGCTTTTCAAGACTGTGATAGCTGATCACAGGAAAAACCCACACACAGTCACATTTGAAAGTGCTCCTAAATATGACAGATCTTAAGCCTTTACTTTGAAATAACTGGCCTCTCTGTACCATAATCACTTACAGATGCACATACAAGTAGTGTCCATTTTACTTGTGGTCTTGTTCACATGTAAACACGACATATTAGGATGGAACTTTGTCACTTCCTGTTTAGATTTAGCCAATAACGCAGGGTTGGGACTTTAAAAATCCAGACTTCTTAGTGAGGGTTAGGAAATGATCATGGTTAGGGGTCAAATGTAATCTTTTGACAGGGAGTTGGTACCTTATTTGGATAAAGGACAGTCTTTGAGGAAGTCGGACTTGAAAAAGTCAAGTGCCTTTGTACGACAGCCTTCGTTTGAAGACTGACGCTCCAAAGCTGACGCTTCCAACAACAGGAGTTGCTTTGTACTGATTCACTAATTGCTGATTGTCTGCAGGAGTGCAGACCCCTCCCACAGATTAAAAGACAAGTGGCCACTCAGGGCTGAAGCTAGTTTCAAAGGGGCTGTTATCAAACAGTGAAAAGAAGCCTCCGGCAAATTTACTTTTAGCAGTCAAAAATCTAGCAGAAATCAAGCAAAAAGCAAAATGGTACACAAGATAAATGTACCTTACGAATTCTGGATGAATCAAGACGCACATACAAGTAGTGTCCATTTTACTTGTGGTCTTGTTCACGTGTAAACACGACACATTAGGATGAAACTTTGTCACTTCCTGTTTAGGTTTAGCCAATAACGCAGGGTTGGGACTTTCAAATCCAGACTTCTTAGTGAGGGTTAGGAAATGATCATGGTTAGGGGTCAAATGTAATCTTTTGACAGGGAGTTGGTACCTTATTTGGATAAAGGACAGTCTTTGAGTTAGGATTCAATTCAATTCAAACAAGAAAGAATACCTTTCTGTTTGTACATGAAATGTGCTATATATAAAAACAAAAAATAATCGTAGTTTAAGAGTAATTATTGAGCCTGAATATCACAGCACCTCTGAGCAAAGAAAGATAAAAAAAACCTCATCTTATGAGGAAGTGGGGCTGAACCTGTTGTTGGGCAGGACACCTGCTTTTCAAGACAGTGATAGCTGATCACAGGAAAAACCCACACACAGTCACATTTGAAAGTGCTCCTAAATATGACAGATCTTAAGCCTTTACTTTGAAATAACTGGCCTCTCTGTACCATAATCACTTACAGACGCACATACAAATACAGGCCCGTAGCCAGGATTTTTTTTGGGGGGGTTCTTTTTTCTAGGGGGGTCCGTGGGCATTCACCCCCGAAAAATTTAGAAAATTCAACCCTCTGCGTTTTTGAGAGGATTTCAAAGTAAGAAACTGAGACTGTAGATAACTGTTTCAGGCAGTATTGTATTCAAAGAATGTATACATTTTCGATGAAGAATACAAATTCAATATATACATTTTTGTAATGCCTCCACATGCATCTTTTTAGACTTTGTAGAACAACCCCTGCCTACGGGCCTGCACCGTAAGGTCTTTGGGCTCTCACAGGCCTACCCACTAAGCTATGTTCATGTTTAACTCATCACATGTATTTGACTGTGCGTGTCCTTAGCCATACTAACAAGATGATATTCACTCATAAGCGTAGACTTGACGAGGTACTAAATATGCCAAGAGACATTTTAAGACGTAGTCAGAGCCCAAGCTTAAATAGTGGAGGGAAATTTACTTATGATGTACAGTAGGCTACACACATTAAAAGTTGCACAATATGTTTGAATGAAAACACCAATGAAAACAGTATTTCATCGATCAAAATGATTTTGGAGAAACAGTGTATAATGAGCAGATAGACCACACACTCCAACTTGTCAAGGACAATTGCCTGATCCAACATTCTGTGCAGAATTATTGAACAAACACACATGCATACACATACATGCTCATTTATAACACATGCAATTCCTCACCTCTTCACTGTCCCATTGCTTGATTGATTGATTGATTGACATGTGAAAACATTAATACAACTTCTTCAGGGGGTCTATTTTCGTTAGATATGCTAAGCTTAACGTTTAGCCTATCTAGCTTTAGCTATTTTCCGACTACATCCTGCAAATAGTTTACAATATCAACCTAGATGCTGCCTTAGCCTATAGGCCTATACGTGCATTTTATGACGTTTATTAGCCATGTCACTTAATTAGGCTATACCAGACGGTAAACGTTACGTGATTAGCCTACCGTGGTGGCTGAGCTTCCCACTCATTCCTGTTAGGATGGGGGTCAGAGTCGTAGCGTCCTCTGAACAGTCTTCGCCACAAATCCAAATGAAGATAATTTGGGCAGTTTAGTCACCCTTCCATCTTGCTCTTTGCGTTCATTCTGCTTCCTGCAGCCACTTTTGTGTTTGAAGGGCATGGGATTGCCTACTTATCACTTAATCAACATGCAACGCAATTGTAACCAATTTAGCAATGATAAAGTGAATTACAGTATAATAACAAGTTAGACTATTAATAAGATTCTGGCCAGAATCAGAAGACACCAAATTCGCCAGGAGCCAATGTGTTGAGCAACAATAAGGAATCAGGCAGAGGACTAAACGTTGAGTAGCTACTCTTGTATTTTTCACTGAATCAAGAAAAATGTTCAAGTTACAAAAAACATACATGAATGACCAAAATAAAATAGTGTGCACACTGAGATGAAATAAAATTAAAAAATAAGAATTTGTTGCAGGTGCACCTCTTTTTTTAAAAGGTTCATGGGAATGTATGTGTATGTGAGTGTGTACCTGTGTATCTCCGTCGCAAGTCTTGGCTCGCCACCGGTCTCGACCGGAATCTCGTCCTGATCCGGATTTGCACCGTCCTCTCAAAAACCTGACCTATAAACAAGGTCATATTTATTACACTCTACTCTCTGATGCATCGTTTAAGGTTTAAATGTCTAAAATGCAGAATATTGCATCAAACCTCACATAAATCTTATCAAATCTTCAGTTTTAGTTGTACAACATTCAATGTTCAAGTATATCAAATATGAGGACTAAACATTCAAGAACTCACTCACGTTTAACTGTTTATGTGAACAGTGTTTCAATAACACTTATGGTAGGTAACCATTATCATTCAAAATATAAATCATAAACCATGTGCAAATACAATAACAGTACACATTGAGTTTGTTCAGAGGTATCAAAGAATAGGGCTGGGTATCACCGCCAAGTTCCTGGATCGATTCGATTTCGATTCTTAGGGCTTTAAATCGATTAATCACGATTCGATTCGATTCGATTCGATTCGATCCGAATCGGTTCCATCTGCTTCTCTTGGCGCCAGGATTTAACCTCAAAATGTTGCATTTTGACATCAATATTTCAAAGGGCTGTGGCTTGACAGTGTTAACAGATTGTTACATTATATTAGTAACACCTGAAGCCACCCAGTGGAAAGAAGTATTAGCAAGATTTTACACTATATTCAACGTGACAGCCTACTTAATTAAATACATTTGTAGGAGCCATTTTAGTCTCACCTATAGGTAGGTTTTAGTGTAGTTTTAGATTTAGCCACTTGGGGGAGCACTTCTTTTATGGTAGCTAACTTAGTTCTAGGTATAATTACAGGTGCCCAGAATTAGTGGGTTGATGACTGCTTGGACTGGGGAACACATGGTTCTTACCGTAGCCGTGTGGATTGGAACCAGTAACTTCATGAAAAAAATCATTCATGAAAAAAAAAAAAAAAAAAAAAAATTAAAAAAAAAAAAAAAAAAAAAAAAAATCGATCTCATGCCCTACAAATCGATTATGCAAATTTTAAATGAAATCGATCCAAAATCGATTTAATCGATTTTTTTACCCAGCCCTATCAAAGAAGTGTGCTTAATTACTCCTACAATAGCGGCCTACTAATGCGAGAGAAACTGCACCAAAAATTACCCTCTGAGCTGCTTTAAACTTACAGTTGAAAATAAATAAATTCCTTCAATTAGTTGAAATACTACAGAATAAAATATTCTTTTACATTCATCATGACATGTCAAATTGCTTTCTTTTTCCTTTTAAATTGGCATTAGGAAAACAAAACAACTTCCCCTTAAATATATGTCTATATATATCGGCATAAAATAAAAGACTCAATACACACAAGTTCCAAAATATCACACCATTAACAACCTCAGTTCACTCTCATAGACTTTTATATCACCACAGCTTTCTTTAGCACACCGAGAAACAACAGAAAAATAGCCTCAGAGCAGCTAAAAAGACAAGTTTCTCACGTTGCTCTCTGTATTTCAAAGTACGCCGATATCGGAGATTGCAGCGGCTCTACAGGTGACAGGTGAGTGTTAGCCTGTTAGCCACAGAGCTAGCAGCGGCTCTACAGGTGACAGGTGAGTGTTAGCCTTAGACACAGAGCTAGCATTAGCATGGACGACGGTAAGCGTTAACAAGCCTTTATTTTGATAACTGACTCGTCTTACCGACGTACTTGTCTCCTTTGTGTAGCCACTCGGCTCCGGACTTCCAATCGGTATGTGCTCTGACTTTCTTTCAGTGTCACTCGGGATTTTTCTCCTTTTTCTGTCCTCTTCACAAGTAGCTGCGCTTTACTTCTCTGGTTAAGGTCAGAAAATAACGTAAAAATCGCGCGCCTGCAGTTCACCTCAGAGCTGAGAGGCTGAACGTGGCCTGCGTAGCCCCTGATTGGCTGTTGAGGCAGTCCCCACGTGCGATCATACGAACTGTGCGGTGCATTCAAATGCAACAGGAACATTAAACTTTACCGATGTAAACATAAAATAAATACTCTCCCGCTTCTTTTATTGGTCTCTAATATAATCTAATTTTTTTTTTTTTTTTTTTTTGGGGGGGGGGGGGGGGGGGGGTCGAGTGGGGGAGGGGGAACGAACCCTTCGATCCCCCCTGGCTACGGCCTGAGCCTGATCCGGAGGTATCAGTCTGAAACAGAGCTGAACAGTCCGACCAGTGTAATTAGCTATGTTATTAATTTGTTTACAATGAAGATGTGAATATTAATACAATAAAGTTCTATGTGACCAATTATTAACGAAGGAATTATTTTGAAGAATTTTTATTTTTAAAGATGTTGGTTTTTATCAAGAAAAACGTACATTTCCTTCTATGAAGCCAGAGGAGGAGAGTAAGAATTAGGAGTGCAGTTCCGAAAAGCACATTACTGGCCTTACTTTCTAACACTGTGGCACTTTTATTTGCTTATTTGTTTACATGCCTGCCAGGTATTTCAAGTTGAGCTGCTGCTCGTTTTTATATTAGACATTGTTGCACTAAACTACAATGTGAAGAATTAGTTTATTACTTGATTACTTTTTTTGTTCAAGCTACCCCACAGAAGTGCTCTGTTTATAAGTGTTAAATGATAAAATAAGGTGAATAAAATAAAAAAATCAGGGACATCCTGGATCTGTTTCTTCGCCGTTCTTAATTTTTTTTAATGTAGCTATAGAAGTATCGGATCGGGACTCGGTATCGGCAGATACTCAAAATCAAATGACTCGGACTCGGACAACAAGAATTGTCTACCTATTCCAAAAAGAATCCCAAAAATACAACAGAATAATTCTTTATTAGCTGCAAAGTACTAAGATTGCATAGAACTAGGTATAATCCAGATGTGCCGGCTGTGGTGAAATGTTTCATTGGAATTAGGGACAACTACAGAAATACAGTTTTCCACACCAGCAGTTATGTTTCCTTGTTCTTTACAAAAGTGAAACTTTATGAATGTAAGTAAAAGGCAAACCCCTAATCCTAACTATTAGTAGTCTTTTCTTTAAATGTCAGCAAGTAAAAACACCGAATAAAGAAGGTGACTATCATTGTATATTTATCATGAGCATGTCACAGCATTTATTAGAAGCACAGTTTACAAAGCGTATTAATTGGATGATTCCAAACTTTTGTATGACAGGTTAGACCTTTTAGAAACAATACAGCAATATGTGATGGAATTCATTATTTCTTTTTATTTCAAGATTTGAATTGTGATCTAAACTGTTTAAAAACATGTTTTGGATCTTGTTTTTATGTTCTTCTTCTTCATGGTCTTGGGTCCATGTGCTGATCTTTATATTTTCCTTCTGTCTCGTTGTTTTCTCATAGGATAGTCTCATAGGATAGTCACATGGGATAGTCTTTTTCCAGAATAGAAGGAATTGTGTTGGGTGTGTTTTGGAGGGTTTCAACAGACTGTTGAAATGGCTTTGATCTCCAAGCTGAGTTTTTAGTTTTTGTTGTTCTGCCTGAAATTGAGTCTCTCTCAGGTACGAAAATTGTCGCTGACCGTTGATCTCCTGCTCCATTTGTTGTTACAGAGTGTTCTGCCCAGTTCTCAGCTGGTGGATCGTCTGCTGGCCATTCCTTATAGTTTGTATGTGAGAATTAATTTCATTGTCTAACTGCTGCCTCAGAGTAATGACATCAGTCTCATATTTGATTCTCAGGTCTTGGTATAAATTTTTGAAAGAATGCTGTGCTGTCTCTTTCAAAGATTGTTTCTGGAGCGCCAGTTCCTGCTCCATTTGTTGTCGTAAAGCGTCCTGCTCAGTTCTCAGCTCGTGGATTATCTGCTGGCCATTCCTTATAGTTTGTGCGTGAGCATTTATTTCACTATCCAACTGTTTTTTCAAAGTTCGAGTGTAATCCTTCTGAGCAGCAATGTCAGCTTTGTGCTTTTTGCTAAGTTCTTGGTTTGAACTTTTCATTTTATTTAGTTCCCCATTTAAATATGTCTCCATATCTCTTGAGGTTTGTTGTAGATGTGTAATCTCCGCCATTTGCTGTTGTATTAACTGTTGGTCATTCTTCACAGTTTGTGCATGAGCCTTGACTTCCTTTTCCAGCTCTGTCTCCTTTGTCGCTTCTCGGAGAGGCGCAGTTTCCTGCTTCATGCGTTGTTGTAGAGCGTCCTGCTCGGCTCTCAGGTCATTTATTAACTGTTGGTCATCCCTCACAGTTTGGGCATGAGCCTTGACTTCCTTTTCCAGCTGTTGCTCGAACTGTTTTGCCTTCTTACTCAGAACAACAACATCAGTCTCATACTTGCTGCTGAGTTTTTCATACGAAAGTTTGATATTGTCCAGCTCTGTCTGTAACTGCATCTCCGTAGCTTTTGAGTTTTCTTTAGGGAGTTTGATCTCCTGCACCATTTTCTGCTGGACATCTACTTTCTCAGTGCTCGGGTCCTGCACCACTTTGTCCTTATTAGAATTGACCACATTTTCAGGTTCTTGTCGGAGTCTCTCAGCCTCCTGCTTTACTACAAGGATATCTGTTTCATATTTTGCGTTCAGCTCCTTGATGGAGTTTTTGGCTATTTTCAATTCCGCTTTGAGAGCCTTGTTTTTGTCATTTTCCACCAGGAGTGCTGTCCACTGCTCCTGGGATGATGTTCCTGCTGTTTCAGTAGAATCTGCTTCATCACAGTTCTGCAGTCTTCGTTCTCTGGCTTCACAGAAAGAAATGTATGTTTTTCTTGATGAAAACTGAGATGGAAAAATCCACAACAAAACCAACATCTCTACCATGTCAGGTTTGAGCCTGTTCCTGTTCTCAACAAGGGTGTTAGCGATGTCCTTGCCACCTCTTGAAATCCCAAGTTTACATATCTCACAGTTTGCAATCGGAACATTTTTGTCATCCACTTTAAAATACCTCCACACTGCAGACATTTGCGCCCCCAGCTTCAAGCTGCTGCCGTGTTCTGCTTCGCTTTACGGCACGCAGCAAAGTGACGTCATGCTGCATGCAGTGTTTCTGTGTGTTGTTGAGACCATAGATATAAAAATTTGGGGAGTTATGATTATTGTAGGTAGGGATATACACCTTCCTCAGTCGAAATGCAATGTGGAGGCATTGGAGACCCATAAAAGATGGCGGCCGCGCTGATACATCCATGGTCAGTTCCAATAGTCAGGCACATCCTCTAAGGCCTCTGAAGGCCTTAGAGGATGTGGTTGGCCAGATCAAGCCATCAGGTTCTCCCTGTGACACTGTCCCGCCTCACTTTTTTAAAGAGGTCTTCCCTAGTATCGGGCAGTCGGTTCTGGACATTATTAACAGCAGTCTGTCTTCTGGTGTTGTCCCCCAAAGTTTAAAACATGCTGTGGTGCAACCCCTGCTAAAGAAACCCAGCCTTGATCCTGGTGTGCTTGACAATTTTAGACCCATCTCCAAGTTTCCTTTTATTTAAAAATTTTTGGAAAAAGTTGTTTATACTCAACTAAAATCTTTCCTGGATGAGCATGACGTCCTGGAGGTCTTCCAGTCTGGTTTTAAAACACTGCATAGCACAGAGTCAGCTTTATTAAGAGTTGTTAATGACATCCTTCTGGCGAATGACTCTGGAGACTATAGCCGCTTTCGGACTGTAGGAACCTTTGGCAGTTCTAATAACCTTTTAATCCGCGGGGCCGTTTTCTCCCGTGTTCGGACATACAGCAACTCGGGGCTTTCTCCCTCAGTTCCTATAACTATTTAGCTCCTTCTCCGAGGTCGGGTCTTTTCATGGTTCTATAGAACTAATCTAAGGGAGGTGTGTGGTGGTCGGTAGCTACGCCCCATGTAATTCTATCACGGCTGAAATGTCTCCTCATATGACACAGACACAACCAGCGGGTGTTTAATAAGTTAACTTACACTGGTCTCATTTGTCTGCAGCGCTCTGCTCTCCTTTCTTCCTTCATGAAATAAAAAAGTATCTCCTGACTCTCTCTGTGAGCTCTTCCAGCCTCGATATTAGACGCCTGATGTGATTGTCCATGATTAATATCACCATCATGCAGACCATAAACACAGTTGCCTCCCCGCTCTCCATATTAGCTTCTTGGTGGTGTTTTTTCTACTCTCCTTACTTTTACCGTTTTGTTTTGTGTTTGAATGTAGCGCTAAACGGCTAACGGCTAACACGTCACTGAAGCAGATGGCTGCGCGCGGCGCATCAGTCCCTATCAAGTCCCGACTCATGTGCGAATGCAGACTGAAACAGTTCCGCTGGGGAAGGATAGTTATCAGAACGAAATTCGAGGAGGGTAGTTCTGATAACTACTTTCTTAGAACTGTCTGTCCGAAAGCGGCTTATGTGACTCTTATCCTCCTGGACTTAACCGCAGCTTTCGATACTGTGGACTACAACATTTTGGTGCTTCGGTTGCAGCACCTAGTGGGCATCTCTGGTATCGCCCTGGACTGGTTCAAGTCCTACTTGGCAGACAGAACCATGTGTCTAAGCCTTGGTGGTTCTGAGTCCTGCTCTTCTCCGCTGTCAAATGGGGTTCCGCAGGGTTCAATTTTAGGGCCCCTGCTTTTTTCCCTGTACCTGCTGCCCCTGGGTTCCATCCTGAGAAAGCATGGTATCTCTTTCCATTGCTATGCTGATGACAGCCAGATCTATGTGCCCCTAAGGAAGAAGGATGCTTTTTCTATTAAACAACTTCTGTTATGTCTTGAAGACATTAAAGCCTGGATGTCCTTAAACTTTTTAAAATTTAACGAGAAGAAGACAGAAGTGATAGTGTTCGGTCCCAGTGGCTCTTGTAAACCCCCCCTTGGTGCAATACACGAAGCCAACAGTCACAAACTTGGGTTTTAAGATGGACAGTGATTTTAGATTGGACCGGCAAATTTGTGCAGTTGTGAAGTCCAGCTTTTTTATCTCAGGCAGCTGGCAAAGGTGAAGCCCTTCCTCGCATGCATGCACTTTGAAACAGTAATCCACGCCTTCATCACATCACGGCTGGATTACTGCAATGCACTTTATCTCGGAGTCAGCCAGTCCTCCCTCGCACGTCTCCAGTTAGTCCAAAATGCTGCCGCTCGCCTCCTAACTGGAACATGTAAGAGGAAGCACATTACTCCCATTTTAGCCTCCCTCCACTGGCTGCCTGTGCATTTTAGAATCCATTTTAAGATTCTTTTATTTGTTTTTAAATCTTTAAATGGACTCTCCCCGCCTTACCTCTCTGAGCTGCTCCATCCTTATGCTCTTGCCCGATGCCTCAGGTCAGCTGATCAGCTGCTCCTGGAGGTACCGAGGGCTAAACGGAAGCTCAGAGGAGACAGAGCCTTTTCCGCTGCCGGTCCTAAACTGTGGAACGACCTCCCGTTTCACATCAGACAAGCCCCTTCACTGCCCATTTTTAAAACCCGTCTTGAAACCCATTTTTATTCCCTGGCTTTTAACCCAGCATGAGACTCTGTTTCTACTATTGTTTTATTGTTTTTATTATTTTAATATTGTTGTTGTTTATTGTTGTTTTTACATTGTTCTTGTGTTTTAAGCCTTGTTTTATTTTGTGTTGTACAGCATTTTGTTTCAGCCAAGGCTGTGTTAAAAGGCTTTATAATAAAGTTGATGATGATGATGATGATGATGAATGAGGGGTCTACGTATATTATGGTTGGTTGAGAGTCTGACAGTACTACCACATAACAGTAAATACTAAGCGGTTATTTTTTCCCATTTGTTTTGAAATATTATATGGCATACATTTCCATTGCTATGCTGATGTACTTATCTATAAAACCAGATGAACCCAATAGGTTGGTCAGACTACAAGCATGTCTTAAAGACATAAAGACCTGGATGACTCAGAACTGTCTGCCTCTAAATTCAGACAAAACTGAAGTTGTTATCTTTGGACCTGAGCGCTTCAGGGAGAAATTGTCTAGTTATATAGTTGCTCTAGATGATATTTCCTTGGCTTCTAGTTCTACAGTGAGGAACCTTGGAGTTATTTTTGACCAGAATTTATCATTTGACTTGCATGTAAAACAGGTTTCTAGGACTGCCTTCTTTCACCTTCGTAATATTGTTAAAATCAGGAACATCCTGTCTCAGAGTGATGCAGAAAAACTAGTCCATGCATTTGTTACTTCAAGATTGGACTACTGTAATTCTTTATTATTGGGCTGTCCGACATATTCTCTGAAAAGCCTTCAGTTGATCCAAAATGCTGCAGCCAGAGTTCTGATTAGAACTAACAGGAGATCATATTTCTCCAGTTTTAGCTTCTCTTCATTGGCTCCCTGATAAATTCCGAATAGAATTTAAGATTCTTCTCCTCACATATCACATAAAACTCTTAATGACCGAGCTCCATCATATCTTAAAGATCTCATTGTAAGATATTTTCCTCCGCAGGGTGTCTGGGCTCTCCCTTAGAGATAGGGTGAGAAGCTCGGTCATCCGGGAGGGGCTCGGAGTAGAACCTCTGCTCCTCCGCATCGAGAGGAGTCAGATGAGGTGGCTCGGGCATCTGGTTAGGATGCCTCCTGGACACCTCCCCGGTGAGGTGTTCCGGGCCCGTCCGACTGGGAGGAGGCCCCGGGGAAGACCCAGGACACGTTGGAGAGACTATGTTTCTCGGCTGGCCTGGGAACGCCTCGGGGTCCCCCCAGAAGAGCTGGAGGAAGTGGCCAGGGACAGGGACGCCTGGGTCTCTTTGCTTAAGCTGCTGCCCCCGCGACCCGATCCCCGGACCAGCGGAAGATAATGGATGGATGAATGGATGGATTTTCCTAACAGAGCACTTCGTTCCCAAACTGCAGGTTTACTTGAGGTTCCCAGAGTTTCTAAAAGTAGAATGGGAGGCAGAGCCTTCAGTTAACAGGCCCCTCTCTTGTGGAATAAGCTGCCAGTAAATGTCTGGGAAGCAAACACCCTTTCCACTTTTAAGACCAGGCATAAAACTTTCCTTTTTGATAAAGCTTATAGTTGGTTGGCTCAGGTGATCCTGAAACATCCCATAGTTAAGCTGCTATAGGCCTAGACTGCTGGGGGGCCTCATCTGTCACACCTTTCCTCACTTTACTCTCTTTTCCCCTGTTTAATTTCTCAAATGATATTATGTACATGTGACATTATTGTGGTCATTAACTTGTGTTTCCCCGTTCCAACAGATATCCTTTGAATGGTGTTACAGTGTTTTTTCCCCTCTTTTCTGTCTTTTCAAACCCCAGCTGGTCGAGGCGGATGGCCACGCTTCCTGAGTCTGGTTCTGCCAGAGGTTTCTTCCTGTTAAAAGCTAGTCGTTCCTTTCCACAGTCACCTCAGGCACGCTCAGGATGGGAGATTGGAGTGAAGACAAGTTTTGGTTCAATCTGTTGGATAAGAGTTAACCTTTTGGATAAAAGTAACTCTAACAAACGGATGCATCAGCATCTAACTAATCTTATATTTCCTACGCGACCAAATAGAAACTCCATTTTAAACTTGTTTTCTGACTCAGAGGTTAACAAATGGAGAACTGCTTACCTTAAATACCCCTTAAGTCCGAAAGCAAAAGAAATACATTTTAAAATTTCCAATAAGATTTTTCCATCCAGAGAACTGTTAAGACAGATTTAATTTCGACACTAACAGCTGTACTTCTTGTGACAATGATATTGAACAGCGGACCATCTCATTTTCTACTGTGTACACACTGGAACATTTTGGGAAAACTTTCAGGCCTGGATCTTAACAAAACTTTTCCTTTCCCATCCATTAAAAAGAGAAGATATAATATTTGGAATCACCCTCAGAGAGAGAAGAACTGACCTTACACTTAACAACCTGCTGATCCTTGCCAAATTCATCATCCACTCCTGTAAATGGGGAAACAGAAAATTTTCCTCTGTTTAATGCCTGAAAGTTTCGGAGGTGTTCTCTTTCATCTTATAACCTTATGTGTGCCTTGAACATGTACAACCCGATATACCTTTGTTTATACATGCCACATGTTTCTGTACATTTTGTTAAAAATGTTTAATAGAAAAAAAAAGAAAAAGAAATCAACAGTGGCCAAAGAAAAAAACAAAGTATGCGCCAGGCGAGCAACTCCATTGAAATCAATGGCAGCCATTTTGCAGGGCCTTATCCAGTTAACATAATACATTCATGGTTCATGTGCCCCATAATATTAACTGGATAAGGCCCTGCAAAATACTTATTTAGGACTTTTAATCTCTAAAGACCAAAAGTTAAGATGCTCCTCTAATTTCACATCAATTATATAGAAAACCAAAAATAAACTAAACCAGTGGCTGCAGAGGGACTTATCTCTAAAAGGTAGAGTATTAATTACTAAAGCTGAAGGAATATCCCGACTGACATGCTCTCCCCTTGCATTTAGACAACAAAATTAGTAAAGATATTGACCATATGCTTCTTAATTTTGTATGGAAAAATCGTACACACTATATTAGAAAAACTGTTATTATGAATAATTATGAATCAGGTGGACTTAACTTTTTGGATTTGTCTACCCTAAATAACATTCAAAATTAATTGGGCTAAACACTTTCTAAAGAATCCAACTTCTATCTGGAACCTTATACCTTATCAGGTTTTCTTGCGCTTTGGTGGCTTTAACTTCATTTTGAACTGTAATTACAATGTTGAGAAACTTCCTGTAAAACTCTCATCTTTCCATAAGCAGGTGCTCTTAGCGTGGACGCTCATTTATAAACATAACTTCTCACCTCACAAATACCTTAGCTGGAACAACAGAGATATCCATCCATCCATTATCTATACCGCTGAATCCGTCGATCGGGTCGCGGGTGGGCTGGAGCCTATCCCAGCAGTCAATGGGCGAGAGGCGGGGTACACCCTGGACAGGCCGCCAGTCCATCGCAGGGCCACATAGAGACATACGAGACAAACAACCATGCACGCTCACACTCACTCCTAAGGACAATTTAGAGATGCCAATCAACCTAACATGCATGATTTTTTTGGACAGTGGGAGGAAGCCGGAGTACCCGGAGAGAACCCACGCATACACGGGGAGAACATGCAAACTCCACACAGAAAGGCCCCAGCTGGGTGTTGAACCTGGAACCTTCTTGCTGTGAGGCGACGGTGCTAACCACCACACCACCGTGCAGCCCCACAACAGAGATATTGTATTTAAAAACAGGTCACTCTTCCTTGAGACTTGGGTTCAAAATGGTATCCTACTGGTGGCTCAGCTGGCTAATAAGGAAGGACAATTACCCAGTTATAATGAATTCTGCTCAATATATAATTTCCCAGTTAGTCTCCAGGAATTCTCCATGGTAGTTGATGCTATACCCACCTTAAAGCTGCAGTCTGCAAGATTTGTTGTTGTCATACGTAAAGTCCTACTTTTTGGCATTTTAAGAGTTTACATGATCTATCAGAACGCTTGAAGTTGAAAACGGTGACCTCCGTAGTCGCAAAATGCAAGAAATGCTTATTTTTTAACAGAAAAATAAAAAGTTATTCAACTTCCTGTCCCGCCCCTTCAAAACACATGAGAACTCGTGCACGTAGACGTGCACGCCAGATGCGCCTACACGACTCCTCATTCATCAACTCACCTGTCATTTGCTATCATGGAAGACACAGTAAGTAGACTAGCCCGTAATGAAGTTCACTGGTCCAGATAAATAAGCGTAGGGACGAGCCTACCTTGTATCGCGCGTGCACAATCGGTGATTGACAGGCAGCAGAGCCCAGCTCGTAAACCTGATTGGTTACCTTTTACCGGTCCGGTCTGCAATTTTGTAAACAAACCTGCTGGCTTTGGAGGGACCTAGCGGGACAAATAGGGGACCTAGGAACTCTTTTTTTTTGTATTGGGGTATTTAATGTACTACTTTCAGAATCCCCGGACAGTTCCAGGCATTATGCTTGAAAAAGAGTTGCAGACTGCAGCTTTAATGCTGTTTAAAAACACTAACTATACTCTGTCTATTCCACTCACTGTCCCTGATCCTGAAAAGGTCCGTCAGCAGTCAGTCAGAGGCTTAATAAGAACTGCACACAGACCGCAACAGGAGATCCTTCCTTCATTTGTAATAAAAACATGGATTACAAGGGAAAAAAATATAGTCTACAGTGGCACTGCCTTCAGCCATGACTGCTGCATTCTCTCTTGGTGTGATTGAGGCACACCTTGGGGGGGAACACCAATAACTGCACAAAAGCCCGAGCTGCTACCTGGGCTCGGGGCGACAGCTGTCGCACAAACAGTGACTTTATTCACAATAAATTCAACTTTCTGGAATGATACTAGCCTGAACGTCTTGGCATGCGTAGCTCACTCGCTTAGCTGACTGGCTTGTATTGATAGTTGCACAATTAAAGCGATTAAGATTAATAACTAAACAACTTTTCATAACAAGGGGATTAAGTAGCCAAACATGTTAAAATAGATGTTTCACTTACCGCTCCGCTGTCGTTGCTGGAAGCCATGTTGAACTAACTGAAATTCACATGAGTATAGTGCGGTTTCAATGTGATTTGCTTATGAGTAAATTGTCTCCCACGTTGGGTGTGTTCTTATGATTGGCTGAAACAAGGAAGATATCTGATTGGTTGCAGATCATTCTGTGTTAAAAAAAAAAGACATTTGTGGGTCGATGCAAGTCAGGGGAGTCTCAAAATCCACACACAAATGCAGCGAAGTCCACAGACCAGAAGCAGTTTGTAAATCAAGTTATATTTGTGTGTGCATCCGAAATACATTTGTGAATCTTCTCCTGCTCATTTGTAAATCATCATGTGCATTTGTGAATCTTGTCCTGCGAATTTGTAAATCGTCCTGCGCATTTGTGAATATTGAGACTGATTTAGCTCCATATTTGTTTTACTATTGCGGTCTATGAGAAAAATGCTTATGGGCCACAGGGGATTTTTTGTTGCAATACCACGAGTGGCCACTGGGAAAAATTGGCGTGCCGGTTGAGAGGCATATGCCCATAATACATCCATGATGTGCCCTCGGAAACCAGGGAATCTGACGTCAAGGATCAGATATGTTCAAATGAACTTTATAGTTTTCATTATAGCAACAAAAAAACAATCTGAATATTTTAGTACAATGTCAGAACTTTATTATTTTTTTAAAAGATGATCATGCAAGTGCACGTTAATTAAATTGGGAAAATGCATATTTGAAATGTCTAAACTTTGAATTATTACCCAAACAGTTCATTAGATATATATGCAGTTTTACATTTGTCATCTTCATACAAACCATACAATCTGTGCATACACAACAAAAAAATTCAAGTTCATGTTTCCAATTCTTTAATCTTGCAGCACTGCGACTGCTACACCATCCACATTCAAATTCACTTTACATTAATTTCTATCCTTATGACATAACAATCTATCCTTATAATTCTCTTTACTTTCATATTCATCTTGATTGCGGCAGTAGTGTTGTGGTCATCATCTCAAATCCAACATTTCAGTTTATGATAGATACACAATATACACTTGATCTTCACTGCAGTAAACTGCTGTGGGATGCCATCTTTCCCCTTTGATTTTAATATAAAAAGAGTTCCCTTGTTCGCTCTTTGTCTTGCAACACTCCCTTCTATTTGTAAAGACAATAAACTGTTGTCGCAACTGTTGAGGTGTTGTGAATGTACCCCTGGAGGTTCCTCAAGTCCTCTGTTACTGATACAAGTCACCAGCTGGTGGACACACAAAACAACACTACTATCCTGACTACACCGATTAGAATCTCATTTGTGAATTAAAAAAATACAGTTTGTTATTACTGGAAGTTTTTGTGCCAGTGATCTACTGGAACGTAGACTGCAAGCATTACACAGCTGGGCTGCATAACTACTGTTTGAATCCTTCTCTTACATCTGGGGCTCATACAGTTAGCTTACATCATTGTTTAATGTTTTTGGACTATGTTATGAAAAACCGAGTTCAGGTCAGGATCATTTCTGTGTGGGAGCTGAGAGGATTTTCTACCAAAAGGCACTCTTATTTCCCAATAACTGATCCTCAGAAACTTTCCCAGGAGTATGAGTTGCTTAACAGCAGGGCCAAAGCTTTCTGGGAAGATTACTCAAAACATACTTAAGCATCAAAGGCACAACTGTCTCAAATTCCTCCTGTTTCTTGTCTTGTGCAAATCATTTGACTTCCGGCAACTTTTGCTTGCTGTTTTGTTGTGTCTTATAAGCGAGTTGAGCAGATGATCTCAATTGAAGTGCTCTGGTATTTAATAGATTTGCTTTCATCATTTAGAGGAGTGGTGGAGGCCCAGGGACACCTGAACCTGGATACCAAACAAAAAAAAGATGCAACAGTTAGTCTGCGCTAGTCTTTTCTCAGCTCTTTGTAGCTGCTTTGTTTTTCTGTTTTGCTTTGCTTTGCTCTTCTGTACATCGTATGTTTTCACATATTTTCCATCATACATATACTATAGAATAACTTGTTACATATTGTTCCCTTCTGTAAACTGTCACTACCTCTGTGCAACTATCTTTCTATGTTCTGCTGTTCCCCAGGGAGGATGTTGCCTCATGGCTATCCCTTTCAATGAGGCAGCAGTAGAAACACGTGTGCTCATAATATGTCACATTTCATCATTATAACAATTAATTTCCCCCAAATATAAAATAAAGTACGCCCTCATTTAATTCAAAGGTTTTCCGTAACAGGACATAACAAAAACTCATCTGGTCCTCACCACGTCTTTAAATTAGATAAATACAACCTCTGATGAACAGCAACACATGATATATTACACTGTGTTATTATCTACTGAACAAAACTAAGCCAACGTACAGAAGCAATATGTGAAAACCTAACCTAACTAAACCTATGATTCAACAGCTTGTAGAATCATCGTTAGTACCAACAACCTGCACTGGAAAAAATGCCCCTCCAAAAATAAGTAAAAAAAACAACAAATAAAATATGTTTTTGCTTGAAATAAGCAAAAAAATGCCAATGGAACCAGTGAAAATCGGCTTGTCAAGATTTCTTGAAATAAAATCAAATATTTAGGACTTTTGAGTTAAAAGTGATCTTGAAATTATCTTTAAAACCTCTTCAAATGAAAAAAAAGCTTGTTTCATGTTAAATATGACTCAAAACAAGATGTTTTCAAGACTTTTTCACTTAACAAGATATTCAAGATGTATTGTATTAAAACAAGTCCCTATATCTTGCTGAAATGGTACTTGTTAGGCAATTGTCTCTTATATCAAGTGTAATGAGATACTCAATGAGACAAATATACTTGGTAAGATTTAGATTTTTTCCAGTATAAAGTCATTGTTTTTTGTATAGATTTTATTCTTTAAATGCTGACATAGTGTAATATATAAAATATTGTTGTTCATCTAAGGTTGGAATTCCCTAAAATTAAGGACTGATAAGGACCAGATCATGTTATATTATATTCTCATATGTAAAAACTCAGAATTAAAAGAGGATGTGGTTTCATTTTCACATTACACCTCATCCTGACTGAAAGCGAGCGAGCGAAACTGACGCGATACGACGACGAAATTTCGCGAGGGTGTCCTGACATGCAGCGTGACGATTTTGTCGGGAGTGATTCTATTGGTTCAGAAAGTACTCACTTGAAACACAGAGCTCTCTGGCTCCCTTCGGTTCAGATCTTTGTGGTACGGGTGTTTGGGGTCATAAACCATTGGGTGCTGTTCCACGGTAAAGATCAGCTTCTCCTCATCCATTATTCCCTGAGTGATGCTGACTTGTTGCAAACTAGCTTGTCAACAGGAAGCAGCGTGTTCATTTCAACCAATAAGAAGTGTTTAGGGGCGGGACACCGCCGCAAAATGTTGTCCAGATAGAGACAGCGCGGGCGATTTTATAAGGGGTCGGCGTCATCGCTGGACAGAGCGACATCACATCAGGACAGGCTGATTGAGAAGTACACATTCTAATCACTTTTTATTGATCGCTCACTCGCGTTCAGTCAGGAGGAGGTGATACTGTCATGTCTATTAGTTTTGTTAGGTTTTAAAGGGATAGTTCGCCTCTTTTGACATGAAGCTGTATGACATCCCATATTAGCAATATCGTTTATGAACATTGACTCACCCCCCGCTGCGTCCTGTGAGCCGAGTTTTGGCGTTGACGAAGCTAGTCCGGCCAGTTGACTGCAGGGGCTAAAAAAATAAAGCATCTTGCTTCTCAAAATAGTATGCGTTCAAAAGAGTTATACATTTGCATCACAAAATCGTTGTGCAGGAAAAAGTCAGACCTCACATCGTTTGGCGCTATTTTTGCCTCCCTTGATATCAATGCGTCCAACCACCTAGTGATAGCTGCACCTGTTACGGTGTTTGCTGCTCGGAACCAGGGGACTGCTCGGTCTGCTCTTCGGTCTGCCCAGTTTACATTGGACGCATTGATATCAAGGGAGGCAAAAATATCGCCAAACGATGTAAGGTCTGACTTTTTCCTGCACAACGATTTTGTGATGCGAATGTATTACTCTTTTGAACGCATATTGTTTTGAGAAGCAAGACGCTTCATTTTTTTAGCCCCAGCCAACTAGCCGGACTACCTTCGTCAACGCCAAAACGAGGCTGGAACTCGGCTCACAGTACGCAGCAGGGGGTAAGTCAATGTTCATAAATGATATTGCTAATATTGGATGTCATACAGCTTCATGTCAAAAGAGGCAAACTATCCCTTTAAGTTCCTGTTTAGTCTTTAGTTTTTACCATGTTTTCCTTAGTTTCTCTAAGGTAAACTTGTGGCGACTAGATTCATAGTCTCCTAAATTCTTTCCAAGACTCCCAATGTACAACCACAAATCTGGCTTTAACGCAGATAATAATTCCCCTGCAAAAGCAGCAGAACCATCCGCTTCCAATGTATCAGTGCTGTGCAGACTCACTGTGTGACCGGCATCTGCTGGATGGTGTCGGGCAGAAGCTGTTTGAACGTCTCTGGCAGGAAGATGCAGAGCAGAACACTAAGAAGCGATAGAAAACCCACAACAATCCATGGCAGCAGGCGATTGAACACAGCTGGAGACAAACCCAAACACCATCATGTAAGATCAATGAGTTCACTATTTAACCCGATGAGCGTAAGTTCACTTAATTCAAAGAACAGCTACTCAGAGTTGTCTGTAATTAACGAGCCCAACCACCTTTTCAACTATAACCTTTGTGGAGCTGGTATTTCCACTAATGTTACTACAGTTTTTATCTATATGCATATATACATATATATACATATATATATATATATATATATATATATATATATATATATATATATATATATATATATATATGTATATATATGTATATATATATATACAAATATATATAAAGGTGTATTAACAATTTTTGAGTATGGATTAATCTAATTAAATCAAAATGACTGCTTAAAGATGTTAGACTCAAGTTTTTATGGTGTGTGGATTCAGGGGTCTCACCCAGCTCCAGCAGGTATGGAGAAACAGCGCACCCCACTCTGGAGAACATAGCACAGGATGACATTGCTGTATTCCTGATGATTGTGGGAGACAGCTCCCCAGTGTATATATATAACATCCCGGTGCCAGCCAGAATGCCAAATTTACCCAGCAGCACCAGGGACATTGTGACGACTGGATGACCTGCAGGGATGAGAGGGGCTATAAGCTCAATAAGAAAGAAACAAAGTATTTCAAAGCACTGAACTACTGCCGAGTACTAAACTTTAGGTGCCCAATCATAGCTTAGTAAACTTCATTTTCAGGGGCTTTCCTGTTTATTGCTCTGAGAACTTTGAGTTCCCAAACACTAATATTAAGAATCCTTCCCAGGATGAAGAAGTTCATGTATTTAGACCAAAGCCCCAAGAATATCAAGCAAATTTAAATGTCTAAAATATTGTCTATGTACTGAGCTAAAATTGTAAAACTATCGTCTTGAAAGTTCCAATGGGTTGAAGGTAAGATCATTTATAATAATGATAAGTTTCACATACAGTTCCTGATCTTTCAGGAAAGCCCTCGTAGTGGAAATGAACATTATCATTCCAGGATAATTGTCTGTTTCTTTATATTTGATTTAAGAAGTCTTTGCATATAATCGTTGCATAATAGTAGTTGCAATAGTCGTTTAGACACCATATTCCTGCTTGCTTTGAGGGTGTCTTTTGTCTGTATAGGCCCTGAATTCTTAGTCCAGGATTATGTGTTTATGCTTGGATTTTAAGATCAAGTTCTACTGTTCAAAACCAAATGCAAAACCCACATCTCTCCACATGCTTGCATGCATGTTTCTAATGAGTTTCAGATGAACACATCTTTATCATCAATATCATGACTCAAAAACCCACAACATATGACTGTAAAATAAACGCACTGCTGAATATATTTTGAAATTGAAATTTGTTTACTTTGAAATAATTTGGCCAGGAGTTAGATGTTGTGGGGGATAAGATTATTGGCACAGTTCTGGTTTATGAACAAATCTTGCATCTTTTGGTGTCTTTAGCTGTCGTCAATCACTGGCAAGATGAGAAACTTTTTGTTGGTCAACCTCTGTTTGAAAATTTTCAAGAACTTTAGCTGTAAATTCAGTTGCCGTGATTTTTGTAAAGACTGCAAGGCAACAGTAAGTAGGGAGTGCTAATCAGCCATTGTGTGCTTAAAACAACATGATGGATATTTACAGTCACAAAGACAGAAAGATTAGAAAGACCAGCTGGTCTAGTTTTTTCGCTGTGTGCATGCTCAAGAAGGGGATTCAATCAAGAGAAGTTTTGGTGCAGTTTCCTCAGCTTTGCTCAGTGACTTTTTATCTAATTATCTTTGTATGAATTTGACTAATTTGGAATTGAATTAATTTGATTTAATTGGATTATGATTGCATTACAATGAATTGGATTGTAATTGGCTCGAGTTGGACTGTATCTTTGAGATGACATTTGTTGTGATTTGACGCTATATAAATATAAGTGAACTGAATTGAACTGAAAAAGGTAGAGTAAAAGTTAATGCTGCTCGTACTCACTGTGCAGCGTGATCTGAATTAAAAGCAGTGCTAGCGCCCCCAGCAGCGAAAAACTGATAAATGAGAGGCGGCGAGAACAACTGCGTGCTGCCAGCCAGCTGGCAAAGTACGCTGGGAGCTCAACAGCTGTCAGCAGGAAGTAGTTCAGGAAGGGGTTGCCATTGAGACTGGATGTATTAAAGGACAATCCAAAGTAGCTGACACTCATAGAAAACCTGCCAATGACAAAAGAACCAGACTGAAAATCAGTGAAGGACAGTGGTGGAAAGTTTGCTATATACATATACTCAAATACAGTTTTGCGTTAGTTATACGTCACACATGTATTTCTGTTTTATGCTACTTTTGAAAGTACAGTACCACCCCACTATATGTTATTCAGTAAGAATGTACTTTTCACTCCGGCACATTAATTAAGTGCCTTATTTGCTCAAAATACAGATCGGGGACTGGATAGTGTAGTGGTAAGATCGACACCTTTCATGTAGGTGACCTGGGTTCAAGTCCCCTGCATGAAAGCTACAATAGGGATCTTTAGGCAAGATCCCTTACTCTATCTGCCTAACTGTAAGTTGCATTGGATAAAAGTGCCTGCCAAGTACATAAACATAGCCAATAAATTATCTAAAAAAAAACACATTATTAAAGATTATACCAGTGTTTCCATTAATATGGACCTTCAGATCTCTGGAACCAGCGTCGGAGCCAGATCTCTATGTTAAAGGAGTCATGTTTCAAATCCCTGACACCAGGTAGTGATTTATGTCTCATCTCACAAGGCAAGATGCTGCAGTGTTGATCATTTTAAGCAACATGAAATTGCATGGAAAAACATGGAAAAGCTCACCAGATGAGCCACAGTGTAACTGTGACTTGTCGAATGTTTGTTGTCTTCAGCAGATCCAGGAAGCCGAGATTTTCTGCCTTCTGGGTTTCAACTTTTTCCGCCTATAGAGAAACAAAAAATTGAATTACAATGACTGCAGTCTATGTTTACGGTGTGGAACAAGTCTCAGGTGAGGGGTTCTTACAGTGGCTATGGGGAAGATGACCGCTGGAGCCTCCACTCGGTTTTCCACAGCTGCTGACCTCAACACTAGGTCTGCCTCCAGCAAATGACCACGGGACACCAGCCAACGAGGAGACTCTGGAACCAACCTAATGGAAAACCGGACACAAACATGTAGATTCAAGAAAGACAAAAATGATCTGAGCATCATCACAAAATCTATTAACACAGATTAAATTCTTCAAATAAGAGCATGGGGACATGTTCGTGCTGAAACAAGGTGTTAAATCACTCTTTAAACAAAAGCAGAGAAACATAATCTGAGTTGCAATGTTATCTAACAGGAATACCAATTTGCCAAAATTTGATTCAGATCACGCACCATAATCTGAGTTACGAGTTCATCATGAGTCTTTACCAGAAAACCTTTCTGCAAGTATTTGTTAACCACCATCTCTGAGTTGAATTACCTTCTTGAAGGTAATTCTTTCCATTGTATCAACTTTTATTGAACTGCAGACTACTTTGCATATTTAGACTCATGCAGGTGTTTATTGTAGTTTATTTTAGAAATTCAAATCTTATGGTCCTTATGGTACTGAATAGTATAGACAACTACAGACCAATAGCACTGTCTAGTATTCCCTCCAAGGTTCTAGAACGGGTCCTCATTACAAGGCTTGATGTTTTTCTAGTAACAGCAGATAATCAGTTAAATCAGTTAATCAATTAAATCAGTAATCAGTAAAAAGAAACATGGCACCGATATGTGCGTATTTGCTTTGAAGGAAATGGTTTCCAAATATGTGAACCAGAACTCTACTGTTTTTATGTGTTTTCTTGATGCCTCTAAGGCTTTTGACAGAATCAATCATAGTAAGTTATTTATGAAATTACAGCACAGAGGGGTGCCTACGGTCATCATTAGGATCCTAGTGTACTGGTACAGCCACCAGACAATGCGTGTAAAATGGGGGTGTGGAATATCCTCCCCATTCCACGTATCAAATGGTGTCCGCCAAGGTGGGCTTCTATCTCCTGCACTATTTAATGTGTATATGAATGACTTATCAGTCCAGCTGAGTTTGTGTTTTACAGGCTGTCTAATTGGTAGCTCTGTGATTAACCATCTCATATATGCAGATGACCTGGCCATTGTGAGCCCATGTAGTACTGGTTTACAACAACTTCTTAAGGTATGCACTCAATAAGGTCTTTTGTATGACATTAAATTCAATGCAAAGAAGAGCAATGTCATGATAGTGAGGAGTAAAGAGGATAAGAAGATGTCATTCCCTGTTTTCCATCTGTGTGATAGTCCACTTATGGTGTGCAAGGAAGTTTAGTACCTTGGTCATATAATTTCAGATGATCTCTGTGATGATCGTGATATATACCGTCAACGACGTAAATTGTATGCCCAGGCTAATATGCTACTTCGCAAGTTTAGTATGTGTTCTTTTAATGTCAAATGCTCTCTGTTCAGGGCCTTCTGTACACCCATGTATACTGCCCACTTGTGGTGGAAATATATAAAAAAAAACAGTTACCAGAAGCTCACAGTTGCATATAAGGACACTATGAGACTACTGATGCAGTTACCTAGATCGTCCAATGCCAGCTACCTGTTTGCACACTCCAATGTCCCTGGATGTGATGCAGTCCTGAGAAATGCAATGTATACATTTATGTGCCGACTGGATTGCTCTCAAAATAGTATAATTGAATCTTTAGTAAATCCAACTAAGCTCTGTGAGGTTCTCTTCTAAGCTTAGGCGACACTGGAGAGAGTGCTTATATGCCTGATGGCTGTGTACTTGTCTTGTCTTTTATTTTACAATTTATTATTATTATTATTATTATTATTATTATTTTTTTTTTTTTTACTATGTATTTATATTGTGATATGGACCATGCACTTGTGTCTGATATAAATAAAGAATTGAATTGAAATTATGGTGATTCAATCATTTTTTTCACAACTTGATCTGAAAAAAAAAATGGTCAGCAATTTTCTTTTTTTCACAGAACCTGAATGTTTTGTTGTCAAATAAATTCACTTTGTGTCATATCTGTCATTTTTTTCCCCTCCAAATGAAAACAGCTGGATGAACACCCTTCAAGAAAGGCGAGTCCATAATTTTAAAAAGGGGTTGTAACTAATCAGATAACACAAGACACAGAAAAATCTCAATAGTTTACTGAAGTAATCTTACCACCAGAGGGGGATACAGGCCAAACCAGGCACAGCCATTATCAACGACAGGTGCCTCCAGCTCCGGACAAAGAAGGCAGTACCGGGCAGAAGCATCATAGCAAACACGTAGACGAAAGGCAGGCACAGGCTAGAGAAGAGGACTCTGGTCGAACCAATTAGGATCTCTGAACCTATAGAGGAAAGAAAATATTTGACCTTACTGCTGTGAATACAACTTTTATTCTGCCGTCCACAGAGACTCCACTGAGATACACAGCAGTAAGGCACGGCACAAGGGTAGAATACAATAAAGGTCATAGGTCATGGTTACACATACCTAATACAAACACAACTATGTAGCAGGCAATCTGACCCAGACCCAGCATGAAGAAAAGCGCAGTGAAGACAGGCCAGGATGGAGCGAAAGCCACAGCACCGCTGAAGACACTGAGCATTGCAACAGAACCGAACAGGACAGGCTTCCTGCCAAACCTGTAGCACAGAAACAAGAGAGCAGTCAGACATAGCAACAACACATATGATTCTCATATCAATGCCACAGAAGTAGACAGAAAGTACCGGTCAGAGATCAGTCCTGAGGCAAAGCACCCGCAAAGTCCTCCCAGAAAGTAGACAAGAGAGGTCAGAGGCTGTCTCCACTGCTGGCTGCAGACTAGGTCAAACTGAAGAAGAGAATATGAAGCAAATAGCAGATTAGGTAAATCTGTGCTTGATTTGCTGCCTGGTTCTGCATGGTTCTGCTCGGTTCTTCTTTGCACAGTGATTCTTCCTCTGAGTTCTCATTCTTCTGAGCCTGGACCTCCAGAATCCATCCTCTTAAATTTTTTTGTGTCTGCTTCATACATTTAGGGGCTAATTTCTTGGAACCCCCATCTTTCAACATTCAGTTGCGAGGCTGGTTTTCCTCAGTCTAATTCCACTTAGCTCTGTCTTTTACTCCAGCCTGTTTTTGTCCAAGATGCTGGTTTCAGCTGCCTCAGGGTTAGCAGGTTTTAATGATTTTGATACGTAAACATGACTGGGTTTCCTCCTCTGGACTGAGCTGTCCTACTCACTGTTCCTGTTGTTGTTTATCTGTCCTCAAAACAATATGAAACAGAAAATAATTTTACAGGGTAAAACTCCCCAAATAGTTCAAGGTCACAAAACACTGTGAGGTGAAGGGTTTGATTATTGTGTTGTCCTCAATACTATTTAACCCGATCCTTTGTTTCAGTTCTGTTCTTATGTTGAGTTGTTTCTTTAACCTGGTTTATTATGAGGTTAATGAACAGCTAACTCCGTCTGCTGCTTCCTGCTGTCTCATTATCTTTTCTTAAAATATGCAGCATACTGCTTTCACACTACACATTTACGCAGAATTATACAAAGGAAGGCTGTTATGTATGCACCAACCAAAATATCCATTGATCGCTCAAAACATTTTTTATTCAATAGGTAATAAGTACATTTTATTTCATAAATAATCTCCATCACTAAGTAAATTTTATTCAGTCATGCTTCATAAGTGAATTCGGCTGTAGTTCAGGATATAGACTCATCCACTAACTGGACAGTCAGTGGTTTGAACATGTCTGGAGACCTTGAGCAAGAAGCTGAGCCTTACAAATTTTCCCAATGTGTTCAATGTAATTGAGTGTGTATATAATGAGAAATGTGGACAATGTATAGAAACACAAAGTGTGTGTGTGTGCATGTGTTTGTGAATGGGTGGATATGCAAAATAAGGCAAGACTAGAAAAGCGCTATAAAAGTAAATTCATCATTTACATTCAAATCTGGTTAGAGGTTCTAGTATGGGTCAAAGTGTGAAAAACAAATCTGGCTTCTTTTATAAATGATATTATTCTGATTCTTAATTTGACTTTTTAACTTTTGTTCAACACTATCAATTTTTGTCTTTTATGTTTTTAACTTACATATCCCTGTTCTTTTGCTTTGTCTTTGTGAGACGTTTACACTTTACACAGTGTTTTATGTTTAAACCTAAAGGTTTTATCCAGATATAAAGATCTATAAATACACTAAATTACTGAAAATAGATTATCGTTATCATAAAGTGTTTGGAAATGCAGAATGCACACAGTAATGTTGCTGGTCAAAACAGTGAATTGGAAATTCTTTTGTAAAAAATGTAAGGTTTATCTGTTGCAACTACAATACAAACAGATGGCACATGTAGGAGACCCAGATCCAGTCATTTCCAGCGTGTCACCTTAACTTCTTGCAGTTTTTGAGGCAAGTCAATGATTGGTGGCCACTGAGAAAGGTCACCACCTCCAAGTGATATTACAGAAAGAAGGTGTTCTAACAAACTATGTTCTTGTTAAACAGCTGCAAACAGTAACGTCAAGTAGGCAGAGGCTCATTAAACTGTAACAGCAGACATAACTATATTAACACTTGCAGGGATGCTGCTGTAATTCCACAGTAATAGTAAAAGTACCTCAGTGACTACAGTAGACTGGTAGTACTCAGTACTGTAGGTCCATCCATCTTTACATCCCTCCTGCTTCAGGTTGGACAGCAGGACCTCTGATCCCAGCGAAGACTGGTTCTGGATCCAGTCGGGACTGGGTCTGAATCCCAGCGCAGACAGGTTCTTCACCTGGTCCAGCTCGTATCGGCTGCAGCTGCTCCTCTCGGGCTGTCCATCCACCTGCTGACCGGGAAACAACCTCATTATGATTGATTTCCCACTAAAACTGCAGCAAAGGGGAAGTGGACTGAACCTGAGCCGTCCACGTCAGATCAGACTAGACCAGTTCTAAATCTTTACATTACTGAACACAAAGATGTAAATGCTTTTTACACCACAGTAGGCCACCATCTTTGTACTGACAACAGTTTCTATAGAAAATAGTCAACACAAAGCTTCACATGTGTTGCTGCAAAGCTTTTCAAATGACATTTTAAGTCTTTTGTGGACAATAAAGACTATTCCATTGACTTCTCGTGTCAGAGTTCAGTAGGTGGAGATAAAGATACACAAACAAATGCAAGGATAACACTTTATTGATCATTTGCAAGGCAAGATACCAGGAAGATATGCGACTGGGATTTTTGGTTACAGATAATCTGACCTCCTCATAATGAAAATTAATTAAATTTCAAAATAATGGTAGAAATGTAAGCATTCACGATTCTATGTATATGTTTTAATAAACATGGTTCAGTTACTCCAGACTACCATCACCTACAAGATTTAACAATAAAGGAATTTCAATCTAATGATGCTAGTTTTTCAAGGTGCTTAATATCAGTTTATTTAAACCTGCATAATCCTTTTGTAGGATTACTCTGGGGCAGTGAAAACTCTTATCTCATACGCCGATACAATACCAACAGTTACAAAGAGACCTTCTCATTCGTTTAGTCATGCTTGTGGCCATATCCTAATATAAGCCCAACATTCAACCTGTTTCAGTTTTTGGTCTCTATCGCCTCATGAAGGAAATATGTTACTCTTTAGCTGCTGAATGTTTGCCCCTTAGTTGTGAATTATGGCCTGCTGTAACAGAAAATTATATTTTAGGAGTGATGATGATGATGATAGCATCGGGTTCATGTTGTACTGGTTGGTTTAACACTACACTTTTACCCACATAACTAAACATGTGATCTGCAGTTTATGTGAAATTATAGATTGCGGCTGTTTCAAGTATCAATTGAACTGTTGTGATGGACATAAGAGAAAGTTTTGGGAGATTGGGAAGTTGATTTAAAACAACATCTTCTTTCCATTGAATAATAAATCTTATAATGAAAGACAGATGATGAATAATCACTGAATCACATCCATTAATAAATCACATGGAGTATCACTCAGCTCTGAGTCCTGGCACAAGGTCTTACCTGTACAGGTATGCTGGCCTGGAACCAGTCCTGGCTCAGGTTGCTATGGGCAGGGATGTGGCAGTGGTGTGGAGGGGTGGCCAGCAGGAAGAAGACGGACAGGATGTTGTTTCCACATGGAATGCAAGTAAAGCAGAGCACGAAGAAGACTCTCCTCTGGAAAGGGCCCCATGTCCCCAAAAACGACACTGACTCCTCGTAATCCTGCATTTTTCTGGTCTTTGAATTTTTGTTCTGTTCCACTTTGCTTTTAATTCTAAGGCTACAGTGAAAACTTTAGTTTACTGTAATATCAAAAAGTAATCTATGACAATTAAGCTGCCTATAAGTGCAGAAAGAAAATATTTTCTAAATGTACAATACAACAAATATTACTTGTACTTTATGAATAAAAAAACAAAAACACATTACCAATATAACAGCAACAGATACAAGTATTCTCTGCTAACTCAAGCACATAATAAAAATTATGTGCCACTATTCTATCTACAATAAGTGCAATTTTTATGGCTGTCTGCACACAACTAGTGCTCCTGTTGCAGCAGTGCCAGCGTCTTTTGACAGCTCCACACCTCCTTTATTCCAGACAAGACTGAAAAACCCCACCTCTCAACCTCCCCCTCTCATCCTCCCCGTCCAAAAACTCTGTGTTCACTTTGAAACTACAGAACAGGCAGGAAGAAACATTGTGGCAATTTCACGGGAGTGAGCAAAAGGTCTAAAGACAGTTTTGATACAAGGCTGGAATAGAAAATTGTGCCCGATAAGAGCACATTTTTACTGTAAGTAAAGTTAACCTCTCTTTCCCTGAGAGACCTGACATTATATAAAATGTTTGCTATATATACATATATATATATATATATATATATATATATATATGTATATATTACATTGTAGAGGAGATTTTCAGCTTTTGTTTCAGTAAGTGTAAATTGATACTGAAACAATTGCTCAGGGGATACGCCATTATTGTACTTAGTGCAGAGTAGCAAAAGTTTAAAACAGCTGCATTGTTTTTTTTGGACAAGTATGTGTTGTTCAGGGTCATTTTATTTTTACGCACAAAAGAGCTCAAAAATGACAGAACAGTCATTCAAATTGTTGTGGAGTTTTCCATCAACATGAGGAGTCAGTATTGAGAAAACAATATTAATCAAGCGGATGAAAGGAAAAACTCTATCAGCAAGCTAGTCGAACAAAACCAACTTATGTGCTCTTTATCAAGAAGCAGGTGCACTCAAGAAAATGACCTGGTAGACAGAGTGTATGTCTTGCAATTGAGCATAAAATTACATGTATGGTGGTGCTCCCTTTATGGCTGCAAAACAAATCAGAGTGCTCGAGGATGTTCAGGATGTATGTGAATATGTTGTACTGGCATGGACTTAAACCTCAGCACAAGGTTCTAATGGCTGACACATTTAAAAAATAGGGGGTCGGTTGCAAAATCATCCAAAAACAAACATGCAGAGTTCTGAAACAAAGTCAACCTTGAAATGATGAAAGAGAAGTGAACAACTCTGAACCCCTAATCCTGATTCCTCATAACTCTGGTTCTGTTGTAGTTGGGTTTAGGCTGTCAATGGAACTGGCACATTGCTTACTGCAGAAGGATGATAAATGTCTAGGTGTATTGGAATAGTGTGATCATTCAGCAGCAAAGAACCTCCTAACCATACTGTCAAAGAAGCTCTTTAACCCTCTTCAGGTTAAAGAGGTGAAGTATGTTTCACTGTTTGAGCCAATCAGCTGATGTCAAACTGACTTAGCTTTTGTGTTTCCTGTAGTTAAAGTCGTTAGCTGCATTTACATGGACCCACCCATTTGAATCAGTCCAAAGACGCCAATCAATCAGTTCCAAAGAGGCATGTAAACCTTTTGACAATGTAATCAACAGGGATATGCAACCATGTATATACTTAATGTTAAGTGATTGTTTCACTCTGATTGGATTAGATATGGTCTTTCTGAGTATGCTCAAACCACAGGGGAATACAATGAAGCAATGAGTTTCAAAAGGCTAAAAACATGGAGGCAGCAAAGTTAAAATGGTTTGTTTGAGACCTTGGAATAATTAACCACTGTTGAACATCTTGATGGAATATTCTAAGTGTTGATCTGTAAATTCAGTGAGTACAACTCACTGAATTTTAAATCAACTCTCCATTTGTTTATTAACAGTACAATATTAGGCCATTTATTTGGGGTGAAAGTTGGGTAAGCAATACTTTTCTTCTTTTGTTGGATTTTCAACCAATCAGTGTTTAATTAATTGAAGAGTTTAATTTTCATTGAGGGCTTTGCTCAGATCAAATTTCTTTCATTTGTTTCCGTACAAACACATACATTTAAATCTCTAATCAGAATATATTCCATCATAGAAGAAATATTTCTGTATGTATTATGTAAACATAGACACTCATACCAAATAATTTGACTTCATGTGTATTTATCCAAAGTCTTTGCAATTTTATGTTGCGGGAATATTATTCTGAAATTGCTCCAAAATGAATTCATGCAGTCTTTTGCAAAGTTCTGAATTTATGCCATCTTTAATCATGAGACTCAAAGGTGTTCTTTTTATATTGAGTTACATTATTGTCTCGTTACCAATCAACCTGATAGCTTAAGCTTGTAACATGTTCCTGCAGCTGTTTTTTTTTCTTTTGAGTATCGCTTTTTTCCCAGCCTTTTGTTGCCCCTGTCTCAATTTTTTGAGACTTGTTGCTGCTATCAAGAAAAACAAAATGTCTCACTTTAAACATTTCTTCTATTTTCAATACTTTATTGTGGAAAAAATATTGGTTTCTGAAATCATCAAATATAGTTTTTATTTACATTTTACACAGCATCCCAGCTCTTTTGGAATTGGGTTTGTAAACAGAACATATACATAAATATATAGAGAGGCGTGAGTTTTGGGGTATGAAAATACAATACATTCTGCCTTACATTCACAGATTTATTCACACTTAGGTTTCTTCTGCTTCTGTCTGGTCTTCTAAGAGGAAGCTCATCTGTGTGTTAAAAGCACTAACTACACAAGTCCTCTGCAGATATTACTTAACAGCACACTAATCTGTGATCAGATTGACTCCACTGTGTTTCTGCAACTGTAAACTAAAAGTTGATTGCATACTCAGGTGATTAGTGACATCTGACCTTCTCAGAAAAACTCACTATGTAGCAGTGATAACACAATCACTAATTTATTGCTTTATTGTAATTCCTCACACAAATCTGTTTTTTTGTTTGTGTGTAAATATCTCACAGAGCTAGCTATTGTATTCCTGTAGGCTGAATGTGTGAGGGGTTTCACTGCTTTGTGGTATGCAAGGACAAGATAGTAAAGTCACCCTGTCACCATTTAACTTAACTTGATATTAATTTCCTCAGAGCGGGAAATGCTGAGTGTGCGGTAAATGATCAATCCAGCTTCCAGTCCAGTCCATTTCTCAGTGCAACCTCTGTAGTACCGGTTTGTTCAAGTCAGAGCTACTCTGTGTCTTTCTTTCTTTTCAAGGTATTCTAGGAGATGCATGCAAATATCATTGCAAAATACATAATTGTGTATACATTGTGGCCCAATAAACATTCAGTCAGATGAGTTTTATGTTGCGTATTGAGTCCAACACCAAACCAGCAATAAAATAAATAAAATAAATAGATAAGCAAATAAATAATGTTTTGATGTTTTTTTTAATTTTTTTTTGTAAGCGCTGTCTGCAGATTCTGCGTTACTAGAATAGGGAGGAGGATGACGGCGAGCAGTTTCCCATCACAGTTCAATGTGTTATCCACCCAAGGTCATGTGTACAAAATGTTATGAACTCATCACTCTGATTCAGTGAAAGAGTTACTCTGTTAATGAAAAATATGACAGGGAGTAACCTTGTTTTGATGATGAGGAGAAGTTAAAACGTTTAGGTAGCTGGTTGGGTATATTGAAGCAGAGGTTTTGACTTCTGTAGCTTCTCTTTTCATTCATCCTCCACACTGTTTGAAGGTGTCTGACTGAAGCCACATACACAATTCAGTGGCCACTAGACAACATGACAATGTTAGAGGAATCATCAAGGATTAATTTAAAGGGATGGTTCGGAGTAGATTCACCCTAGGGTCATTTGAACCGTGACATCCAGCCAAGTAGCCCACCCGAAGTTTTTCCGATCTTGGCCGAACATCAACCGAGTTATCCCGAATAGCTTAGTACAAGCGCTAACGGACCCTGGCAGTATCTCCAAAAATACCACACTAAAATCACATGCCATGACACCAAACTTCTACAGTAGTACAAATATGGTCTGTACTCACAAAATGATGCATTTGGAAGTTCGTACATAGTCCAGGAGTTTATTATTATCAACACAAGCCTAATAGCTTCTCTGCTGCTAAAGCTGCGTCGACGTCACTTCCTTGATCTGGGAGCTTCAAAGTAAGATGAGGGTTGATCTACTACTGTAGACAACAAAGTAGGCCTATATGCTATATTCTACATGACTTTTTATGTTGTAGAGTTGTGAATTTATTTTATCAATGGAGAAATTGAGCAGTCTTGCTTTGTTGTCTACAGGAGTAGATCAGGAAACTTGTTGCCTTCTGTGGCATCAGTAGTTTTGACAGAGTATGTCCCTCCAGCACATAATGTCCTCATAAGTTGCACTTATTTGATATATAGGCTCAAAAAGAGGTCCTTTCCATTTCAACCTGAGCTTGATTCATAAATGATCTTTAAATATAAACATAAAAATTAATGGGATTATCTTGATTATTGAAATATTTTTTTTAAAATTCAAAATTGCTTGACGTCAATAAATCATGGATTTCACTAAAGGCTGCATCAATGGTTTACTTCTACTCTGCAAAGATAGGCTAGTCAACATAATTAGCTATAGCTGCTCTGCTGTAAGATGCTACTTTTGTTCAATTTACAGGAAATAGGAAAAAGTGTGTAAATTATCTTTAGCTCATGATAATCTCTCATTTAAACTCGCAAAAGTGATGCTTATGTTTTTAGACAACTCTTATGCAGTTTCCCAAAAATCTTAATTTTCTATGGTTTAGCAAATTTCATAGAAAGATTGAAAAATAAATTAGTAGACTGTTTTAATGAAAAAGTGACAGCATAAATCAACTAAACCAATTTAGGATATAACCGTTTTTAATGAAAACAAACAAAACAAGAAACATTTTATGAAGGAAATAAAATGGCAAGTGAAATGTTACATTACATCTCAACCTGACAAGATTGCATATGTATATCCGCATTTCATAATCATCATTATACTCATAAAAAACAAAAAAACAAGCTGAATAAATACTGTACACAAAGAGGAAGGTGGAAGATGTTTAGCTGGAAGTCTTGCCTTGTTGTTTAGAACTAAAATATAGAGACAATTATCTTACAAGAACTGCTTTTTTGTCTCATCTTGACAATCCTAATGAAGCAATCTGTTCATTTAACGTACAAATCTTAATGGAGATGATTGGTCGAATTGAGCAAAACTCCTGTGTCAGTTTACACTTCCTTCAAAATCTGGATAATAATAATTGTCCAAGTATTAATTCTACAGTAACACAAAAAAATTAAGTTTTAAAATCAAGTCTGAGGTGCATTTGAGTTACTTTGGAAGCAATGTGATTGAATTATATAGTTGACATTCATTCCAAATACACACACACAAAACACATCTCAGTTTAAACAGTGCATATCTGTTCATTTAACGCCCAGTGTCACAACTAGGCCCCAGTATTGAATCTGTCAGGCTTCAGGATTGTTGATAAAGAAACAGACAGAACAAAAAAGCAGCAGCAGTACATTATTGCATCAAAATGACATCATTAGACAGAGGAGGAAGCTCATTTGAACAGCTGAGAGCTTCAATTTCCACAAGTCAAAAAGCCTCATTAGAGTTAAATCAGCATCAACACAGATTTGACACAATGACATAACACTTATATAATATGTATATATACATATATATACATATATGTACATCTGTTACATGAGAGTTTTAATGGTGCATAGATTAATACACACAAATACACACAATATATCCTTAAAGATATTTGGAAGACTGAGATGCTTCAAGTTACTCAGGAGGAGGCAGGAGACAGAAAACAAAGCAGTGATCAAGTTAAATCAGAAAAAACTACAACTACTTTAAAAACATGTGCATTATAGATGCTGACATCATCCATCTGAGAGGTTCATAGAGGATTTCCGCTCATGTTCTTTTTGTTTTGTTTTTCAGACTGAGGCTTGAAGATTAATATTTCTGGTGCATTCTATCTGTAAAATGTGAAAATGTATTAGTATATTAAAATCCATCAAACAATTACTCCAATTTAACTTTGTTGTCTCATGGTCAAATGTTAGCCTAGCAAATAGAACAATAAAACAACATGTAAAACAACATGTACAAGTTTTTTTTCTGCATTAAAGGGCAGGCTCATATTGTTTTTAGATGTCACACAAGAATAAAGTTCATATGTTCACTTCATGAGTTATTGGTCAACGTAATTTTTTCTTTTGTCCATACTGGCTGTAAATAAAATATGAACCTTTCCTACATCCCCAACCATTAAGATTCAACAATTGTAAAACATTGGTCAGTTGCACGTTCTGCTTTGTCACCCCCATCAAACCTATTTTTACACCTCACTTTCACCTTGGTTTTCTATGGTTTCTTATGGTAATACAGCTTTTCACAGACTTCCAGATGTTGTTTGTGACTGGTAGCAGCATGTATGATGACGTCAACTCAAATGTCCACTAACATTTTTCACATTTCAACCAGATTTTTTCAGTAGTTTTTTTTCCTACTAAAGATCCATCCATCTATCCATTGTCTTCCGCTTATCCGAGGTTGGATCGTGAAGTTTCAGGTTCAGGAGAGAAACCCAGACACCCATCTCCCAAGCGACACTCTCCGGCTCCTCCTGGTGGATCCCAAGGCGTATCCAGGCCAGAAGGGATATATAATCCCTCCAGTATGTTCTGGGTTTTACCCTTGGGCTTCTTCCCAGTTGGATGTGACCAGCGATCTGTCTAAATAGAGTTTTTTATTCTAAGGCTTTATTGCATGACCAAGGCAGCCCAGTATCACAAGCAAAACATACAGTAGGCATGTTGGATCACAAGAGAAAGATTTAGTGTCACAAAGGTGCAGAAATTGTGAGATGGTTTCATACTGCCCGATGTTTTGTAGTCCAGTGATCAGGTGACAAGATACAAAACCGCAACCATGTAATTATGGATATCTTAATCTAACCGTGGATTTTTAATGCCTACACTGTGGACCAATGTAGCTACTATATGTTTTGATGTGAGACTACGTTGTTTAAGCTTTTTACATGAAGTGAATCCGACCCTGAAACGAAGATTTAAAGACCAAAACAGACATATGACGCATATGGGATATTCCACAACAGTGAAGACATCATTCCATTAACAAGGCAAAAGTCCTAATCAGGGTGGGGGCTTGATGGCACAAACATAAGTTGCGTGTTTGAGACCAATACATTGCCACTGTATTTTACTTTAGAGTTACATACAGTCAGTAAGTCAGTTAAGTCACTCCCTGGATTGGTTTAGCCAGTAATACTAATTGCTTAGAGTTGGAAGTCAAAACTACTTAGTTAGCGTAATATGGAAAATCATAACATACATTGTCTTAGCTCAATAAATTAGAAAATTTGATATGTTTCTTATGAAAGTTGTTTATGATCTTTAGTTATTGTCGCAACTCAACAAAGAACACTGTGCGAGCAAAACGTCTCCTCATGGTAACCAGCCAGGGCCCTTAATAGCAACACAGTGTTATCTCGCCCAGCTCATGTGGGTGAGATAAAGACTCCCTGCAGCTGCAGCTCTTTGTCTCTCACTATGCAGACTGTCATGTTTTCAGTATGACTGACTGACCTTTCTTGCAAGACAAAAAAAATACATAAAAGACAACTTAGTTGTTCTTCTTGTATTACTTATTATTACTCACTTAAGAGAATTTCCACAACAAGAGTTAAAAAAAAACAAAGCTGGTTAGGACTAAAATACATTATTTTTATTGTGTTCTTTACGGCCGCCATTTTGGAAGTAGCCTTTGCTACAGTAAACGACAAACTTTGTCACTTCTTGGTTGGCAATAAAATTGCTTGGCTAAAAGATATTACCATAAGAAATATGTTACTGAAACTGAAATACATTCTTTTTACTGTGTTATGATATGGTCATCTTAATGGACTAAATTCTTTACACTTCACGTGCCGTTACTCTCACGACCACAAGAAGTTGCATGTTCTTTTAATGTCAGCCTTATCTACTTGCATGAGCAGCGCCACATCGGGCTGTTTTTTAGAGGAGGACTCTTTTCCATATAGGAAGTGACAGAAAATCCCCATGAACAAAATGGCATCTGAATAAAAGGCAAACTAATGCATAAAAAAGAAAAACCATAGGAGAAGAGCATAGTTAGAAAATGTACTTAAGTCATAAAGATAAACACTCTGGGAGAACAGACTGATAACGTGTGATTATGTTTTTCTTTTTAAAAGGCAACTTAAGCGGAAAACTGCATTTGAACGTTTTATTCTGATCTCACTAATCAATTAAAAAAAAAAATCCCAATACATTACATGGAAAGTATTTCTTTTTCCTTTTTTCTTTTTTAGGTAACACTTTTTGAGAAAGTGAGAGAAAGCAGCCATCTGAACGACTTGGAAGCATTTTGTACATTGGTCTCTTATACTAAAAATGATTGTGCTGATCACTGTGATTTACACATATCCATTAATTCAGGGCAGGTGAAGGGTAACAAGGGCTGGAAGAGTTTGTGTGTTAAGAACAACAAAATAGTACATTGCTATTCACTGCTATTCACCAAGAAATCTCTGAGATGCAGCTGAAAGCTCAGAATAAAGGTAGGAAGTGGACCTTTGAGTTGGATTGTTTCATCACACATGTTGGTTTGGCTCAGTTGAGGAAAGATCACTGGATTGTTGAAGAATAAAGGTTTTGTTAAAGTGTGGCTTTGAGATATCAGTTGTTGAGGCATAATCTCATGACTGAAGCAGGTGTTGGAAAGTTGGGAAAATGCTTTTGGTAAATATTTACAACATACAAAGTTACATAAATTATGCAAGCAAAAACAATAAGAAAATAATTATAGTCAATATTTTGTTTTGTTCACAGAAAGTGAGTCAGCTTATTTATGGGAAATGTCATGTCTGCAGTTATGTGCTTTTAAAAGTTCTTCCAACTCTTTTTGGGAGAAAAGTTTCAGTAAAAAAAAACAACAAGCAACCCTTTTTTAACTGCAAAAACAGTAGGTAGCCCAATCCGAAATGAACCCGTAACAGACAGATGTCAAATAAGGTACGTCAGCGATGTCTAATATGGCTCCAAACATACATCAAGATAAATCAGCCAGACAGTGTATTATTTTTTCCTATAAATTAATGAAAATACATTAAAAAAAATCACAACAAAAAGAAAAACAATCAGCAGACAGTGACAGAACAGATAACTAGCCTGAATCAGTTATCTTGTTGTGACTTTTACATGTACTGCTTTATGTTTTTCCAAAACCAATACCCTGATTTAAACTGAAATTGAAGTTAATGTTTTCTCTTTTCACTGAATAGTTCTGGTTCATTTCGAGTTGGTGAGGCTGTAGCTGCCATTGATGACACAGAGGAAATGTATTGCTATATTCTGGGGTTATATGAGATTAATTACACCACATTATTGCAACCTACATGTGTTTTTTTCCCCGTTTTTTTTCTCACTGAGATGCATAGTGACTGGACTGTTTTTAGAGAACACCCCCTCTAAATAATTAAGAAATAAAATCAAATACTTGACTCGCAGTGTGTAGAGAAACAACATGGAGAATAAAATGAATAAAAAGGAATTATTTCAGTTTAAAAATATAGAATTGTGCCTTAATTTATGACAGGGCCATAGTCATGCAATTCTTCCCTTATTTTCACAGATTTGGAACAAGTTTGTTTTATATTAGTCATATTAAAAATGCAATTGAACAAAGACTGACAGATATCGAATCATGGACACTGAAAACAGCAATTTACTTACAGACTTCTAAGTCTGTTTAGACCAAACATGCTATTTCCTCCTGTTTCCAATTAATCTATTGCAACCCCAATTCCAAAAAGGTTTGGACGCTCACTCTGTAAAATGGTAATAAAAACAGAATGCAATGACTTGCAAATCTCATAAACGGATATTTTAATCACAATGAAACATAGAAAACATATCAAATTTTTGAAAGTGATACATTTTAATGTTTCATTAAAAATATTAGTTAATTATGAATTTGATGACAACATTACATCTTAAAAAGAATTGGAATGAGGTAAGGAAAGGCTGGAAAAGGTGTTACTAAAAGGTTAGGCTCTGTCGTGTAAAGAAGCCATTATGTGAACATGATTCAGAAACATTGCTGTCTTCTTTGGGCCAAACTATTTTCAGATGGACAGAGGAAAAGTGGAAAACTGTTCTGTGGTCAGATGAATTGAAGTTTGAAATTCTTTTTGGAATCATGGACGCTACAACTCCAGACTAAAGAAGAGAGGGACCATCCTACTTGTTATCAGTTCTCAGTTCAAAAGCCTGAATCTTCGATGGTATGGGGGTGTATTACTGCCTATAGGACTGGGAACGTGCACATCTGGAAAGGAGCCATAGGTGTAATGTTTCAGAGCAACATGTGCTTTCTTCAAGATGACCTTTTCAGGCAAGACCCTTCAGATTTCAACAAACCAATACTAAACCACATACTACTTCTAACCCCAGCAGGTTGAGGCGGAGGCCACCCTTCCTGAGTTTGGTTCTGCCAGAGTTTTCTATGTGTTAAAAGGGAGTTTTTTTCTTTCCATAGTCACCACTTGCAGGCTCAGGATGGAAGATTGGATCAAAGAGAAGTTTCTGTGCAATTCCTTGGTTTGTTTAGCATGGCTACTTTTTTAAAATTTGGTTTTGTTTGCATGAATTGGACTGATTTGAAATTTAATAAATTGGATTTCATTGGATTACGATTATATTGCAATGTAATGGATTCTAATTGGCCTGCATTGGATTATTGTAATTTTTTTAGATTTCACTCTGGCCTGTTGACGTAAATGTTTAAAGCACATCTTTCAGTTTGGCCAAGCAGTTGAGGAGCTGTTACTCACTATATTTGGGTTGTTTTTTTTAAATGGAGAACATAAGCAAATAAAAAAGGTCAATAAGAAAAAAAAAAACTGTAAATCTGTGAATTATTTTCTGCAGGTGTACATCCACAGTAGGACGATACATAGCACCTGTATTGTCCTTTATATTTCTTTCTCCAACTCAGTTGGTGAATTATATTAGAGACATGGTGGACATTTGAGGGTGAACATAAAGACAGCTGCAGTAGTTTTTGTTTAAGACAGACGTTGTCTTAGGTTTCTGACATCTTCTTTGTGCTGGCTTGTTTCTTAAGCAGGAAGAAGAACAGCTCCTCTATCCTCCTCTTCATGGTGAAGACCCAATGTGGGCTGCCCTTCAGGTCCAAATTTTATTTTCCACCTTTGTGTAATTTGAGGTGCATGTTGAGACCAAAGACAGATTCATGACACAAAAGTGTACTCTCTATCATTTTGTTAGATCAAGATTGTTTTTGTTTTTTGTCATCTTAATTAAATTAAAATGATCCCAATGATGATGGGCATTAGTTCGATTTTTTACCAAACTTCTGTAAGGTGGACCACTAGTATCAGTGATATGGAGCATTACTTTAATTACTTAAGACAACAAAATTTCTGCGTTTTTTTCCGGGCATAAAGAAGTTTCAGGACCACTTATTGCTTTTTAGACAATGGTAGGTAATTCTGTAATGTTTCCAATAAATTTCCATTGTTTTTCAGTGTGTGTGGGAACCTCTCAGCTCTGGTTAAGTTGGGTTCAGTTTTGCATTTTATTTAAAGCAACAGCTCCTCTTTTACACTTGGTTTGGAGCCATCGGCTGTGAATCAGATGACGTCTGATCGAGGCAGAAGGAAGAGGAGGTTTTGTCTTTTCATGTGTCTGTGTGAGGCCTCCGTCAGGTGAGGAGGGTGCATCCGTGATGTCTCTGCTGTCTCTCGAAGATCCAAAAAACAGCATGTTAGAGGTCAATGGTTGCTGGTTCGACTTCCCACTGTTCCTACTGTCATCAGTAGGGCGCAAAGAGAATTGATCCTTGGCTCGCTCTGATTGGTCCAGGAGCTGGACGCAGGAAGGAAGCAGTGAAGAGGGACGAAGAGGCCGGAGGGCGAGGATGCAGAGAGATGGCAGGGGTGAGGGGTGAGGAGGTGGGTGAGAGGAGAGGAGAGGAGGAAAGAGAGGAAGGAGGTAGGGAGATGGAGGGAGGGAGGGGGGATGGGGGATGAGCAAAAGGGGTGGAGAGGAAGGAGGGAGAGAGGGAAGGCTTTGCCAGCTCCTTCTGAGGAACAAGGAAATAAGGAGAGGAGAGAAGAGACAGGGAATAGTAAAGAATCAAGGGGACAAAAATAATTAAAGGAAAGAAGTTCAAAAGGAGACAATAATAGGAAATAGTAAAAAAAAAATATGAGAAGAGAAAAAAAATAGTCCAGGGAAAATAAGTAGACATGGGAACATGCCGAAAGTAGGGGTGGAGAGCAGAAAGAAGGTAAAAGGGGAAGGAGAAAAGAGAAAACATGAAGACACGAAAAGAGGGAACGAGGAAGCAAGCAGAGGAGAGGAGACAATGACAGGAAAAGACACAGAAAAGGAGATGTAAGAGGGAGGTGTGTAAAGGGGACAAGGACAGGAAAGGGGTGGAAACAAGGAAAGGAAAATGGTGGGGCAAGAAAGGAGGAGGGGAGAGAATATAAGGAATTGAAGAGGGTAGAATAGACAAAGGAACAAGAAAAGAAGAAAATGTATAGGTAACAAGGACAGGAGAGGAAAGCAGTTGAAAGGAAAAGAGCAACGAAAAGGACACAAGGAGAGGAGGCAACATGGTCATGAGAGAGTGTAGATGAGGGAAAGGGAGATAAAAAAATGTAGATTGTGAAGGTTTCCAGTTATTGATTTGAATTGCTTTTCTATTAAACAGATTCATTTATTGATCTGAGATCAAGATAAAGAGTGAGACACTTACAGTGAGTGAGTTACGCTGCTGTTTGTTATAAGGGCTGTATTTGGGTTTGCTGGGTTTTCCTGCCACTCTGTCTTTGTGCCTCCTGCTGGATATGTGCTGCAACAACAACAACAACACTGTCAGACTGAAAACAAGGCCGAGTACAAAAACAGGCTGACAACAAAAGTGTTTACTTTTATGCTGATGATTCAGGGATGTGCTGCTCTGCCCCTACACCTGATCAGACTCTCCATGAGCTACATGCTTTCAATACTATCAAGCATACGTCTTGTGATGGCTTGCTTTGAATACCAATAAAAATCAAAGTCATGATGCTCTCAAATGCCTCAGAACTTCCATATGTCATTACTTTTCAAGTCTGTGAGATTGAAATAGTGTTTTAATAGAAATACCTTGGAGTTATTAATGATTCATTGCCCTTTATGCTTCACGTGCACCAGCAGGAATGTTGCAACTATGCTTTTTCCTTAGAATCAAGTCTAGTTTTTCCTGGCAGGCCAAGGAGAGACGTGTTGCTATCATTATATGTCTGTGCTGGATTATGGAGATGGAGTTTAAACACATGGATTATTGCATTGGTTAAATGCTCTTGGTAGAGTCTACCATGGAGCTCCAAGGTTAATCACAAACCATGTCTCTGCAATTACAAATGCGGTGTAAACCATCTTGTTATCAAAATAAAGCTCACACTTGAGAGACTTTTTTAAAGTTGGATCAAACCAGATATTCTCCTCCCGCCCTCGGTAGCGGGGGGCTCAAGTGTTGGGGTTAAAACCCTCACTCATCATTCTACATCAACAGATATGAGTTTAGACAGGAGTATTTATTATCATCTGCAGCCTACCCCCATGTGGAGTCCCACAGGGCTCAATGCTGCCATAGCGATCCATTTTTAGGAAACATTGGATTCCCTTTAACTGCTATGCAGATGACAGTGAAATCCATATGCCCAAGAAAATATAAACTAAAGATTAATTTCAGCTTTTAACATCAAAGCATGAATAAACGTAAGCTTCCTTTGTCTCAATTAAATAAAAATAGATCATTTTATTTGGATGACTGGACTTTTTAGCTGACCTTGACATCTGTCATGGGCCCTTAGCTAAATATAATCAAACATCTGTAAAAAAAAACCATGGAGTGATTTTTGACAGCTCTATAAAATGTATAGATCAGCCCAGTTGTCAAAACTGGCTTTTTTTTTCAGCCAAGACTTCAGCCGTATCTCCCTCCCAGAGATTTTGAAAATGTTATTCATGCCTTCATTTCCTCTTTGCTGGATTATTGCAATCCCTTGTATGCGGGTATTCTCTCCAATTTTTTGCAACTGTTACAAAGTGCAGTAGCTTGTCTTTTAAGAGGAACAAGTACAACACTCGTGTTGACCTCACTGCATTGGTTTCCTATTCATTAAAGAGTTGGTTTAATAGTTTTATTTATAGTTTTTAAGGCTTGAAATGGTCTGGCTCTATCCCACTGGCATAGCCAAAAAAAAGTAGTTGGGTGTGCACGAGCAAATACTGGGTGTGCCAAACGTTGTCCTTTATTTCTTTATGCCAAGTGTTTAAAAAAGACATAAAGGACAACATACCTTTTGACTTTCTTCTCCTTCGTTACTACTCCGATCTCCCATAGTCAATCCCCTTTCCCAAAGGTCAAGACCCTCTAGTGGCCTGGCGAACTTTTGAAGTTTGCAGCGCGTTTCGTTCTTGCATGTGTTTTGAAGTTTGCAGTGCGTTTCACTCTAGCAATCGTTTTATGGAGTTAAATCAATTTCAATATTCACAAATGTGCAGGACAAGATTCACAAATGTATTTCTGATGCACACACAAATATAACTTCATTTACAAACTGCTTCTGGTCTCTGGACTTCGCTGCATTTGTGTGTGGATTTTGAGACTCCCCTGACTTGCGTCAACCCACAAATGTCTTTTTTTTTTAACACGGAATGATCTGCAATTAATCAGATAGCTTTCTTGTTTCAGCCAATCATGAGAATGACCATTTCTTCATAAGCCAATCACATTAAGCCATTCAAACTGCGCTATGATGTAGCCAGCGTGCCTTTCGCTGTGCATTTTTCCTCTGCGTTGTGTTGTGAGGGAATGAAAAACAGGGACTCGGATCCAATTCAACAGTTTTACTGTCAACAGAAATAGAAACAGTGAGCTCCGTGTGTGGGTGTGAGACTCTGGTCAGCAGAACTGGCAATGACCGAAGCATGCATGTCCGCCCTACAGGATGCTCTCGCACGCACACGTTCACACTACTACGTTATCAACAGGCAGACAAGAAGGACAACCTAATAAAGAATAATACAAGTGGGATGTTTTGGTGAAATGAATATAACGTTTTTTCATTTAGTTTTTCTTTTTAACAAACTGCTACATATGCATGTGAATTTCAGTCAGTTCAACATGTCTTCCAGCAAAGACAGCGGAGCGGTAAGTGAAACATCTCATTTAACATGTTTGGCTACTTAATCCCCTTGTTATGAGAAGTTGTTTAATTATTAATTTTAATCGCTTTAATTGTGCAACTATCAATACAAGCCAGCCAGCTAAGCGAGTGAGCTGCGCTGGCGCTTCTGCACGCATTTGTAAATCTTGTCCTGCGCATTTATAAATCGTCCTGCGCATTTGTAAATCTTGTCCTGCGCATTTGTAAATCGTCCTGCGCATTTGTAAATCTTGTCCTGCGCATTTGTAAATCTTGTCCTGCGCATTTGTAAATCTTGTCCTGCGCATTTGTAAATCTTGTCCTGCGCATTTGTAAATCGTCCTGCGCATTTGTAAATCTTGTCCTGCGCATTTGTAAATCTTGTCCTGCGCATTTGTAAATCGTCCTGCGCGTTTGTAAATCTTGTCCTGCGCATTTGTAAATCTTGTCCTGCGCATTTGTAAATCTTGTCCTGCGCATTTGTAAATCGTCCTGCGCATTTGTAAATCTTGTCCTGCGCATTTGTAAATCTTGTCCTGCGCATTTGTAAATCGTCCTGCGCGTTTGTAAATCTTGTCCTGCGCATTTATAAATCGTCCTGCGGATTTGTAAATCTTGTCCTGCGCATTTGTAAATCTTGTCCTGCGCATTTGTAAATCTTGTCCTGCGCATTTGTAAATCGTCCTGCGCATTTGTGAATCTTATCCTGCGCATTTGTGGATATTGAAACTGATTTAGCTACATAATCGTTTTGTGCTCCGGTCGTTTTTGTGATTGCTGCATTTTTTTCTTGCAGCGTTCTACTTTTGGATTTGTTTTGCCGTTTGCACGTTTGGGTGTGCCAGCTGCCTCTTTGGATGGCACCGGCACACCCGTGGCTACGCCATTGCTCTATCCTGTCTAAAGGAACTTCTACATCACTATACTCCACTGAGGTAAACTAATCACATGCTTTTAGATGTTCAAAGATCCAGTTACAAAAATTGGGCCTTCTCAGCGACTGCTTCTAATCTATGGAACAACATGCTAATTCTTATAACTATTCCAACCTTAGAAACTATCAAGATCCTCTGCTATGAAGACCCACATTTTTTTCTTTAGTTTGTGGAATGTTTTTTTTTACCAGCCAATGTTAGTGTGTTCAATAACTTTAATGATTTCACCCACTCTGTTTTTATACTCTGTGTTTTTGTTGCTCTTGGTTTATTGAAAATTTTATGTACAGCACTTTGGCTTAACTAATATTGTTTTAAATGTACTTTATAGCTAAAAGTAACATTGATATTATACACTATTGTAGGCTTGATGGTCTGATTTGTCCTCTGTCTTCGCTCTCAAGATTTTATCCTTCTAACCACCCTTAAACTCTGATCTGAACTGGAAAAAGGTTTGTTCAAGTGTGCTGCTCCCTTTACTTGGAATTGGTTGTAAGAACAGTTAAACCTGAGGGAGCTGTATTCATTTAATATATTCAAACAAACTGTTTACAATTTGGAGGCAGAAACATGTGACTAAAAATATGGCTGATTTAATTTTGGCCTACAATGACCTCTGATATTTTTATGTTCTTCAGTTTTGATGTATAGGTTTGTTTTTGTCTCTGAAGTTTACCCATACAGCACAAACATTTTGTATATAAATATTGTTATATGCAAACAGTCTAGCAAAAGAAATGGCTACCTTCAAAGAATAAAGTTTTCCCGGTAGAATAAAGATTAAATACAATCAATAACATGCAGAGAGTGGGGTCCTGTTTGATTGCTGCGCAAAGACAAAGGAATCAATCAATTACATATCAATCAATCAGTTGTATACCAATTCCATACAACTTCAGCATGTTCAGCAGTCTGAATGGAAGCAAGCTCCTCAACATGTTTGTTTAATGTAGTTCCTTCAATTAATTCACAATGTTAAACGGAGACCGTGTGAGACCCCTTTTTATTTGATATCCTACTGTTACTCTCAGCTAACAATTCCACAATGCATAGCTTTTAGTAAATGCCAAACTCGCACATGGCAAATACACAGGAGTCAATAACAGAAAGCTAAAATGTGTTTATTAAGTTTTTTTTATATATTTCCAGGCAGACATTATCACAAAAGCAATGGTTTCTAGTGACCCATAACAGCGTTGTATGCTTAAATATTATATATCAATCCTACTTAGTGGGCCTCATCCAACCTTCTTTGACAACATTGTACTTGAATATGGATTTAATAAAAAAGTAAAGAGGATTGAAGATATAAGTACATTTTTGTAATTATAGAAGCAGGAACTATGAGTTGCTACCTGTTTGAGTTGAATCTCAGAGTTTACGTGGACGTCACAGATCTGGCAGTGGAAGGTTTTGTTCTGCAAGCCAGAGCCCTTCAGTCCTAAGCTGGTGCCATTCTTCGGCTTGGCTCCTGGTCGAGGGTAGGCTTTGATCGGTCCAGCGCCACTTCGAGCCTCCAGCATCGTTTTGTGTTTTGAACCTGAAAGCAGAAACATGGAAACCTTACTTAAACATGAGACATCATGATGGAGAAGTCTTTTCGTCCTTGGCAGCAACTGGTTTGAGTTCATTTCCATGAATATCAACCTGCACAGAAGCTTGCTGATGATAAACCAGCACTTGATAATCATTATTGGGTGGAAAAGACAAAAGAAGAAAATGTGATAGGTCTTTTTAAATGTTTACATCTAATTACTGTTTCTTTTTGGTATTCATGATGTTCAGATCTTTGATTTTCAAACATCTTTGAATGCAACACAGAGTTGATATCTGCTCAGACAAAACCTACCAGCTCGGCATTGAACTGGATCATATTTGTTGGGTGTTTAACCTGTTTAGCCCCAGGAGTCTTTCTGGGGTTCCTGCTCAAAAAAGACATCCCCAAAATGAAGTAAGTATTTCTCTGCAATTACAAACTCTATGTAAACCATCTTGGTATCAAAATAAACCTAACACTTGTGAGAATTCCCCCCAGTTACCCTATCGCCTCCGGTATTAAGGGTTCCGGGGTTGAAGAGGTTCAGTATGAAGTACAGTGTTTGGTGTTTGCTTGCTTTTAGCCTAAAGAGTAGAAGTATTTACCAGAAGGCTCCAGCAGGGGGAGCAGAGAGCCGTACAGAAATGTTAAAGGATACATTGCATTATTTGTGTCAATTTGTGTCAGAGCAGCCTTTAACATATGTCAAGTGCTGGGTGACAGAACATAATGTATTCTGATCTCTAGTGATAATCAAATTCCTGCACTAAGACTGAGAATCTTCATCAACATCTCTACTGCAGTCCAGTGAACTGTCTTTGATTACTATGTTTAAATGAAGTTGATAGAACAATGATTACTGTATCTATCTTGATTAAATTTCCTTTTTCTAACCATAAAACAATGCCAAACAATACAGATATCTTCTGAATCTACAATAGACAATTATATAACTCTGGATTCGAACTATAGCCTTTTAACCTTTTAACTAGATTATAAAAGGAGACAAAATGTGCTGTTTTTATAAGTTGACACAATTTCTTAAAGTGACATGCTTTGGTCAAAATATCACAGATAGGATACAACAGCTAATTTTCCACCATGTCTTTATACCTCTGGTCACAGCACTTGGTTTTAGTGGGTGGAGTGAGCCACAACTGTCTTTCTGTTATTTGAGATTTGTCCTACAACTTTGAGCTACCATGCATAGATAAATTTGGACACAAATTACACTCAATAATCCCTAAAGCATGTTGAGACCATGGGAGAGAATGGATAGTAAATAGCCTGAGAGCTCACACTCACATGCAGCAAACTGAAAGAAAATTATCTGATTAGCAATCTAGTTCACAAAAACTGACATTTCCCTCGTCTGGAGTTTAACCGAGGACAGTTGGTACTCATCTGAACAATCTCATCACCAGACGTGTGTTAAACTGGTTCCAGGTTGATAAAACAAGAGCCCTGCAGATAAGAATGCTAAAGCAAAATTACAGCCACCCGGCAGGTATTAGATAAGACAAAAATAATGTAAAATTTCCTCCATCACACATTGGCTTGATGAACCCTGGTCGTCACCGTCTCTCCATTCCTCTGAGTTTTCTTTAAGCGTCTAAAGTTATGACCTATTTCTTACTATCATATATATATATATATATATTCAATATCCAATGGGAACTTGTAATTTCCAACTTCCAATTGCAGATAAAAAAGACTAATTGATAAAGACATTATCAATTAGGAGTCATATTTCCAAGCTTGGATCTTAAACACAAGTGATTCAACGTCTTGCTTCTGAAATACAGCGAATGCATAATCTGAAGTTCAAGTCAAGTGAAGGTAAAGATAAGGAGGCAGGATAATTCTCCTCTTAGCTGGGCATGTGACGCAACAGTACCCTGCAAATCTTCGCGGCTCCTTGAATTAGATGATTTCAGAACAATGGAACCCCAAAGTGGTAGGATCACGTTTTTATTTATATATTAATTTTTTTGGTTGGTAGTCACGTTTAGACACCGAAATATATGCTCTTAAGGGAAGACAATATTTTTTTCATGTCCCCTTTAAAATCCTCCCTGATTTTTAAATGTTCATAGAAACAAACTTCAAATCGAGCATTCTCTCTAATATAAAAAAATAATATAATAAACATTCACTACAAGATTTGAAAATAATTAATAAGCTTGATCTTAGTGGGAAGTAAATGTAAATCTGTCAACTGTCCTGCAAAAAATTCCTGTAACGTTTACTTTTTGATAAGAATAAGCAAAAGCAGAGGGTTCATTTACATCTTAACTGTTTAGAATGTTTGATCATACTATGCTTACACTTCAATTTCCTACAGTTTTCACCAAATGGAGAATTAGAGCCTGCCATGAACATTCTCCAAGTCAACAAAAATCATCAAGTTTAATGATAACATCTTTTCTTCTACAATTTAAAATCAAAGCAAACACGTGAAGGTATAAAAACTGTTTCACTGTTTCCATCTGGCTCCTCCTCACCTGCATTATGAGCCTCCAGCTGAGACAGAGAGTTGACAGCGACTTTGCAAAGAGAGCAGTACAGCAGCTTCTTTGCTTTCTCCTCCTCTGACTCAACTGAGAGAGGAGCATCCTGTGAGGAGCATGTCTGAGAAGAAGGAGGTCCAGAGGAAGAGGAGAGGGTGACAGGAGCCAGAGCAGAAGACTTGGAAGAGGAGGAAGAAGAGGAAGAGGACGAGAGAACTGGAGCTGGAAGAGCAGAAGGGGGGCTGGATGGAGGAGGCTCACTGCCTGCTCTGCTGGAGGAAGGGGAGGAAGAGGAGCAAGGAGACATGGAGGGGGGGAGGAGGATGGGCTTGAGAGGAGATGAGGAGTCAATGGAGCTGGTGAATGGTTCTAGATGGGGGAAAAGGAGGAAGAAATAAAACTATTTCAGAATAAAGACGTGACCTGTAACAGTATTCAGATCTGTTTTATTGGTGGATAAATCAACCTGTGTGCTGACTGGTGCTGATGTTAGCTGATGCAGGGCCAGCAGGAACACAGCTGCTCCCATTGGTTTCTGCAGTGACTGACAGCTTGGCCTTGGCCTTGTTCTCCTGAGACTTGAGCTTCTTGGCATGACGACTGCCTCTGTAATGAGCTTCAGCCTGAGACTGAACAAACAGAAAGGATCATTGAATGCTTTGTTTGATTTGGTTCAATTTTTTGTTCCTACTTTCTGATGCTGATATCTCTTTCTGTCTTGTTACTCTTACAGTAGCTTATCTCTCACTGAGTTTCCTTCAAACGTCTTAATGAATAATCTCAGCATATTCCTAAAGTTTACTATCTGGAAAAATGTTGCTAAAAAATGACAATCAATTTAGCACTCTCCTAAAATGAGTCATAATGGATTAAATGAAACCAGGTTTAAGTCCTTGTGATCTTTATTGTTATAACTCCTGAAAAAATAATCTAAAAAAATAAACTAACAGAAAATAATCTGATGTAAGGGTTTTTAGTTAGTTTTCTATTTTTAAAAGTCCCTTGCGTGTCTTATCATGTTTTTGTCTTACATTCTTTGTGCTTTTCTGCCCTGAGATCACTAATTGTGTTCATCCATGTGATTGTCTGATGGTTCCCACCTGTGTTCCCAGCTCTATAATAGTCATCTTCTGCCTGTTGAGTTCTTTTAGAAACATGTAATTAATCTTATAAAGACATTCCTGCCTTGGTTGCAGGTGTCTTTTGGTCAATTTTACATACAAGCTGCTTTTACTTGTTAGTTCCCATGAGTTTATTAATGTATATCTTGTGTATTTATCTCAGTTTTGATGCTTTATTTGAGTTTTTCTTCCTGATTTCTTTCATGCTTACATACCCCACAGGACAACTCACTAACTGTTCAGTGAGAGATTAAACCTTTTTCACAGCAGGCATTAGGCGTGTATCAAAACTAAACAAGCTTTGGCCATTTCTATTGACAATTAGATTAGATTTTTGTCTCTAAGGGTGGTATCATATGAGGAAAGACATAAACTCAAAAGCATTCTCTCTGAAAGTGTTGCTCTAGCAGGTATTCAGTCTCCAAGAGGGAAGTAGAACTTCTCTGGAGCCCACTACAGGGCCTCAGCAGGGGTCTGGAGGATACTGATGGGTGTACTGTACATAGAACGGAGAGTTGGCTTAGGTGAAGGCATTAGGTGATGGAGGTTCCTGGAGCCAGTTACAGGATTCCAGTAAACATGGTTTGGACAATAATAACAATTATTCAAGGTAAACACAAGAAACTTGTGCTAAAGAAAAAAAAGGAACAGACTCAGTGAATAATTCCCTATAATCCCTATATAGACCAGTGAGCAGTGCTGACCAACTTGTCATTGGGGTCATCAGGTGGGGACCTCCTTTCATCAGTATTTCATCTAGTTGGGCTCACAACACCTCCAGGAGGCTAGACAGTGATCACTGGTGTCCCAGAGTCACTCCCCTAATGCCAACCATCACTGCTCATCACACCACAACAACCTTTTTTTCCACAACCACAAGCTACCCCAGCCTCTCACCAACTGCACACCCAACTGGATGGGGTTACAAACCCTGGATCGGGTAGGGGGTGAGATCCTACTAATGTAAAATTATGATATGCAGTGTAGACACACAAATCTTCACCTGTACCACCATATTGGCGATCAGAGTTACGTTAGACAAGTATAAATTCAGAATCTTCCAGGTTATGTATATGTTAGTATATATATATATATATATATATATATATATATTAGTAGTCATAATCGTAAGTATTGTTAGACAAACATTTGTTTAGCATCTGATCTGAACACACCAACCCACTTTACATTTAAACGACATCATTGTTATCCCAATTTATCACCTCCAGATGTGGTCGGGAGGTGCATTTTTGTGACTGGAATCATGTGTGTGTATTTAGACCTGCATTTACATGTCAGACAAGGTGTGACCGCCCAACGAGCTCTAAACTGTAAACACAGCAACAAGCCCGAATGACTGTGTGTAAGAAACACTATGACACTGTACTTCCGTGAATGTGTACAGTCTGTATGACTCAACTTTTAGTCAGCTTATTTGTGCTCCTTTTTCATTTATACTCTCCTCAGCTGTGATTCCTGTTCAAGTTCACTTATGAATTATTTCACTGGCTCATACATTAGTCATGTTTGACTGACATGTCACTTATGAGGAAGCTAATTTCCTCTCAGCAGTCAAGAATGAGATGAGTGTCATTTACACAGCACTTTGTTATAACAGCGTAGAGGAGCAGGAGTAACACCTAAAGGACTCGGTATGCTACTCCGTTGCTAGGGCGTGGCGACACCTAAAAGTTGGAAGACTCGCCATCACTCGCCACAAAAAATGAAGTCGCTTATAACTTCCACATACATTATCCAATCTGTCCCAAACTTCATACGCGAATGCTGGACCCAGCCTGAACACGCAGATATAATCATAGTGACATCCACCAATAGCGCCACCTGCTGGTGTTTGGAAATGTCTTTTTTTTTTTCTACACCTCGCATTTGATCAACCTCCTACAGATTTAATGGTAGCAGCTCCAAACTTGGCCAGGAGACTCTTAAGCTTTGGGGGAAAAAAAGTCTTGAGAAACTTCCAACTTGCAAACTCTGAACGGTGTGGGCGGTGAAAATCGTGTGATGGCGTTTGTGATTTGAAAGCCTTATCATCATCACAAGGTCATGAAACTTGGCACACACGTCCACCCTAACAACCTCGTACGTATGTTAAGGGTATTGTGTGTGGGAGGAGCAAAATGGCTCAGTGGCGCCCCCTAGAAATTTTCCAAAACCCCTCTGCATTGGGGTTATTATGTGCCCGTGCGTATGCAGAGGGTATCGTGCGTGCGGGAAGAGCTGCACGACTACAGCGTCCAGCCTCAAGACCTTTTCACCATGAAGTCAAGATTAAAAGAGGTTAATCTTCATACTTTATATGAGACTAAGGAACAATGTCCCCTTCATCAAATTAATGGTACAGAATAAAACTATTTTGGAATGAGGCTGAATGCACAAATAATCCCTTCATACTGTACACAAAACAAGTAGCAAAGTTGTCAGAGACAAAGGTTTTTCAAAAGAAAGTTACTCATATGTTATGCTGGAATTGTACAAGCCATTATGCAACTTAAACACAGACACAGCAGTTTTTTAAAATTGCATTAGTATGTTTATAGTTTTTTTTCTAAATCTTTTGTTTATTGGCTTTAAATCTTCATAATATTGTCCTATGTCGTCATGTTTTTAATATAATGTATTTTTGTATTGCAAATATATATATAAACAAATAAAACTTCAACCCCAGTGCAGTTCAACTTTCAAAATGTACAGTGTCCCCTTCGACATTGTTAGATTCTGTTACCACTATGCTCATTTTCAAACACCAAATATTTCTTCTGCTTCATTTGCTAAAACTTATGAGGAACACATTTTTCTATATCAATGTTTATAATGTTGGCTTACTTAGTATTTGTTGTCTAAAGTTACTACTCACAATGGGCCTAATACAACAACCGTTCGTACGCACAGATTTGTTCTTAAATCGTGCATACGAGTGATTTAAGAGAATTTAAATCACCAATCTTTTCATATTTTACGTTTTCTTTCAGGTACGAACAGAATTTACGAGTGATCCAGACCAGTCGTGCGAGTTTCGTAAAATAGTCCCGTTATTCGAATCAAGTTTGCTTGACTAATGGATTGAAAAAACATTGGGTCTCATGCAAGAACATTTTCGTATTTTTATTCTAAATTTCTCTTACTTTTTTCGTATGAAGGTCTCGTAAGAACACGCCACGTCAGATTCAACAAACGCTCTTAACTTCGGAAAAAGTGTGTAAATGACCTGCATAAATGATGAATGCCACCCGTGCGTATTTAAGTGCACTTGCACGAGGATAGTAGATTTGCATACTCCACGCCCAAAATAATACCAAATAAGGCTAAACTTCCTCTCTCCTGTGCCAGGAAGTGTTGAGTGTTGATTCATGAAAATGTCATTAAGGCGCAAAAAGAACAACTTTACGGGCTCTGAGATTGAAGTTCTGCTTTCAAAAGGAAAATCTGTCATTTTTAACACTCGTAATAACTTCCCCTTTCTTCTCTTTAGCAGGTCCTGTAATTCCACTGCTGACACCGCTAAAAATGACAGATTTTCCTTTTGAAAGCAGAACTTCAATCTCAGAGCTCTTAAAGTTGTTCTTTTTGCGCCTTAATGACATTTTCATGAATCAACACTCAACACTTCCTGGCACAGGAGAGAGGAAGTTTAGCCTTATTTGGTATTATTTTGGGCGTGGAGTATGTAAATCTACTATCCTCGTGCAAGTGCACTTAAATACGCACGGGTGGCATTCATCATTTATGCAGGTCACTTACACACTTTTTCCGAAGTTAAAGGTAGGGTAGGAGATCCTGGATTTTGAGTCCAGCGAAGCTGCATTTTGAAAATACACAGGTAAAAAGTCCCAACCCTTTTCTTCACTTTCCCCCCGAAGGCACGCCTCTAGAGTACATGAACGCGCACGAGCACGAAGGTGCACGAGCGCTGTCCTGACAGCAAGCATCGATCGTTGCCGTATTTAGTATTTAGTTTATGCTAACTATACGTTTAATAATGCTAGGTGCTAGCCAAGCAGGCTCTAGTTTAGCTTCCTGCCAAGCTTCGTTCACGGAGCAGGGTACGCGCACAGGGGGAAGGAGGGGGAAGGAGGGGGAGGGGGAGGGAGGAGCAGATTGCAGTTTGATAGACGGCATCAGAATCCAATCATTGTGAACGGTCCGTTCACAATGATTGAATACTGTTTTTCCTAGATTGTACGTTCTAGAGGCCACTAAAACTTTTCATATTTGTGTCAAAACTTTTAATTAATTGGTTGCAATGGGGGTGTGAAGAGTATTTCAAGCAATATGTAAAAAAATGTTCCAGAAAAAGATCCCCTACCCTGCCTTTAAGAGCGTTTGTTGAATCTGACGTGGCGTGTTCTTACGAGACCTTCATACGAAAAAAGTAAGAGAAATTTAGAATAAAAATACGAAAATGTTCTTGCATGAGACCCAATGTTTTTTCATACTTATGCCCTCTGCTTTGTGTCATTTGGGGGGTATTTGGGCACTTAAGGTTTGGACGTTTCTGCTGAGCTGTTTTAATTGGCAAGTTGAGGGGGACGTAGGAATGGGAAATACAAGCTGCCTTTTTTTTTAACAACAGTTACACGGTTGAATAATTCTGAATTATGAAAACATGCCGTGGACGTGTGTTTTGTCCCATTCCTGTAAATTTTGACCCTGATATATGCTTTTATATTTACCAGGAACAAAACATACTTACATCAGAGTTGAACCTCAATTGGCAGACATTACAGGAGATGACTTGTTTCTTTTTGGGTGCCATGGTAACACCAAAGGTGTGATTGATGACGGCCTTCTGGACTGGGTCCATCTGCATAAGACACACAGAGGTAAGAGGTCACCAGTTTTTTTTATCATAGTTTGTCTGTACGCATTGAAGCCACAACACACTGCTGATAGCACAACAACACAACAACACAACTAACACACTTAAATACCGTGTTGAAGTTCGGGAAAAGTCCGACTGGTGACGTCGTCTCAACTGGAAATGGCAGGAATGGTTTCATCATCAACGAGGGACCAGTTGCACCTATGAGGCCTGGTAATGCCCCACCCACTGCACCACAGCCATTTCCTGGAAACAGAGTTTGAATTATGGTTTTCTAATAACAAGTTTATGAACGCTGAGAAACAAATACAGCAACAGCACGAAGGTTGGTAACGTAACTTTTCTATTGTAAAGTTTCAGGCCTGCATTAACGCCACCATTACCACATCCAAATGAGAAGATCAGGAAATTTCCTATTACAACACAATGGGAGCATTTACACATGACCCCAAACAGTTTTTTCACAAGACCATGGAAATACAAATGGTGTTTTTTAATCATGTCATATTTTCCTTAAATTATGAAGATGACTATTTTGCCTTTTATTTCTAATTATTATTGATGTCTCTGCACCCCTCTAACCACCAGTTAATTGATATATATATATGTACATCATATTTATCATATTTATTATATTTAATAAATCAACTAGCTGTTGTTGATGCCTCAATGAATGATTGAATTCTAATTATTTTATTATCAATTTATTTCTTAATCAAAATTGCCACATTTCAATCATTTAACAGGAACATATTTAAATACTCTTGAGGCTCATTTAAAAATCACTGGCTGTTGTGACAATATAGACATCATGAATTATCCATAAATTCTGAGCCAGAGTTGCATATATAGAGTCATAAGAACAATAAAAAAAGTATCAACATTTATGTTGAAACTTATTAGTTTTGTTATTAGCTTTAAATACATGTTTGACCAATAGTGACCTATTGGTCAAACATGTATTTAAAGCTTGTCCTCTGGTTTAATTGTTCAGAGATCAAAGGTATCACTGAGAGATATGAACAGTTCTTGGCAAATCTTCTAAGGAACAAATGGAGAAAATCATTCTTCAAGTTTATGGTGTTACAATCTGGACAAAGATTGTAACAAAAAGTGTGTAAACGACCTGCGTAAATGATGAATGCCACCCATGCGTATTTAAGTGCACGTGCACGAGGATTGTAGATTTGCATACTCCACGCCCAAAATTATACTATAAAAGGCTACGTTTCCTATCTCCTCTGCCAGGAAGTGTTGAGTGTTGAGCAGTGGCGGCTGCTGACTTTTAAAACAGGGGAAGCCCATATTACGTGTTCAGGGTTATAGTGGCTCGTGCCATCCCAAAGCAGAAGATAGCAAAGTTAAAAAGAATTAGTTATAACATAGCTGTCTCTAGTATGACAAGTATGCCCAGCAAATACACAGAAAGAAGATATAGACTTTGAAAATTCACACAACAAGGCCAAAATCAAGTATGATGGAATCTAAGGCCTGTAAATGGCTGGATCAGAATCTGTGGAGCATTTTTCCCTGTCATAATGAATACTTAGAGTTTGATGGTGGTGGTAAGTATTCTTAAAAAAGGTAACATTTGTGAATGGGCAGCATGAATTCTGGAAAGAAACAACTAAAAGTATTACACAGTGCACCTTTAATGGAAATGGAAACGATGGGAAATGAGTGAAACTCCGACAGCACTTTCACAGACAACCAGTCTCTTTCGTATCCACTTTGGGACTGAAGTTCCAGCGTGCTTCTCCCCATTAAAAAATTCGGCTGCACAGTTTGTCATGATGGACAAACACTAACTCCAATCATCACGACACAGCCCCTCATATTGACACGCCCACGTCTAATCTACCCCCAGAAACGCCGAGCAGCCTCGGAAGTGATGAGTTTTTGTCGATTTAGCCAATGATGACCTAGAATTGTAGAAAAAAACTTGACTCTCCCGCCCCCTCCTGAAGCCGGGCAGCCCTCGGCTCGGAAGCCTGGCTGTTAGTGGCGGCTTCATAACATGATTTCCTCTGTGAACGGCGGCGATTTCAGAACAAATCACTTCATTAAGCTACAGGACAACATGTTGTAGTTATGAAAGTAAATGCAGTATTGGGCATATCTTGTGTTTTGTGAATAACTGTTTTATCGTCAATTTAACATTGAATGTAGCAATTTCGCCAGAGAATGGGAGAGGCTGTCCGGCTTCCCGTGTTGTCTCTGAATAGCCGCGGCTGGTGTTGAGTCATGAGAATGTCATCAAGGCATAAAAAGAACAACTTTACAGGCTCTGAGATTGAAGTTCTGCTTTCAGAGATCCAAAAAGGAAAATCTGTCATTTTTAGCAGTGTCAGCAGTGGAATTACGGGACCTGCTAAAGCGAAGAAATGGGAAGCAATTACGAGTGCTGTTAACCCTTTAGGCGCCAGGTTTTTTTTTAAAAAAGACTAGATTTTGACATCTAAATTTCAAAAGGCTGTGGCTTCTAAATGGTTAGAGATAGAGACAAAGTGTAAATGAGAAACATATTGGTAATGACCTGAATTTCATGTAGGTTGTAAATGTTCCTATCTAATTTGCATATTATGACGTCATATGGTGGCTCAGAACAAATGCCTTGTAACCATATTTGTCCGGCTTGTTTGGATTGTAAAGCTTCAGGGTGGACTTTCCCTTGAAAGCTATGGTAATTTCATCCAATGACAGTTCTTTGCGTGGACCAAACACAGCTGAGAAAAGTGGGATAATGAGGTCAATTATTGGACGCACTTTGAACAGCCTATCATAGCCTGGCTGGCCCCTCTCAACATACTCCTCGTTGTTAGAGAAATGGAGGAAAGACAGGATAATTTCGAATCGGTTCCTCGACAATACTTTCCCAAACCCAGGTGTATAGCACGGCCAAAATTCTGCCCAATAGTCCTCTATCTCTGATTTTTCCACCAGCCCCATGCACAAATGCAGTGACAGGAAGGCTTTCATTTCAGACACAGTGACATCATACCAATCATGAAACCGTGAGCTTGGCTTTAGCTGTTGAGAGCCCAGATACTGATGTGCATACCTATTTGTCTCCATTGTGATGTGACTCCAGAAATTGTCCGTAAGAAAGAGGGACAGAAAATCGAGAGGTTGTGATTCAGTCTGAATTTCTCTATCACCACGATAGCCAATTGCCTCATCAAAGGGTTTTATCCATTCCTGTAAAACTTCCTCATCTCTCAAAAAGACCCAGTCACCATTACCGTCACCATCTCCAGCCCTGTTTAGCCTCCCCCTGCTGCCTCGTACCACGTACACCTCTCCCACGGGCACTCGGGCCACGTTCATTCCTCTCACCCCCTCTCCCATTTAGCAACGCTTCATCTTCGCTACTTTCCGCCCTATTCAGACCACCCCTGCGGCCAATCCGACACCCACCAGCCCTTCTACAGACACTACGCCCCCGTTTACCCCTGCTTGTGTTGGGCAAAGAGTTGGAAAATGTAGTGTTTTGTGCTTTGGAAAAATTGGTGCGTTGCACAGCCGCAGCACAGCCGCAGCACTGCCGCGCAGTAAAGCACCACCATGGCTAGCACGGTAGAAAGAATTGACACTCACGCTGGTCCCAGCGCTACTCTCACCTACACTGTTTCCACCATTCCCACCAGCCCCCCTACGAATACCAACACTCCTAGTAGCCTTTCCACTAACTTTGTTAGGCAAAGGGTCGTGTGCTAGTACATTAGCACCGCCATTGCCATGCAAAGACGCACCATGCTCAGCGAGCTCACTAGTTGACCGACCGTCATCTCCAAAAGAAAGATTTTCCCCTTCTGAATCAGAATCGGCGAACAGGAAACCCATCACATCACTATAAGTAAACTTTTTCCCAGTCATCTTTTTTTTATTTTGTCTCTAACTCTTGTAATCCAGCAATACCGCTTCAGCAATCAAGATCCGTGGCACACTTTCTCCGTTTTTTTCTCCTACAACGTAGAAGGGACTTCCTCGAACATTTTACATTACAGTGTGACGTATTCCGAGCCAAAGTATAAGTTTGGGATGTCTGCCAACTAGTGGACGGGAGTATAAGGCAAATTTGACACTCTGCTTGGCTCTATCGTCTGTTAAAGTCAACACCGCTTCTTGTCGCAATATTGCGACTTTGGCGCTTAAAGGGTTAATTCAGTGTCATCTGTAGTTCGTAATGTCACTGAAATAAAGAAATCCAAAATAAATAAAATGGTTTGATATGAAAATGGCTTAAAAAAAACAAAAACGTCTCTCCATGGCCAGGCGCTCGATGACTGCAACTAAAGGCATGCAATCAGTTGTTGCCTCATCATGATGGCTCTTTGATGGGGCGGTCCATGATGGGGGTCTTCTGGCACCACACCTTCTGGTCTGCCTGGCCTGGTTCAGGTAGTAGGAGACCCTCCTTCTCCTATTGTGCGCTGCACAATAGCCGCATTCGGACAGAGCCGCTCTAAGAACGCCGTTCTAATAACGGTCCTCCTCGAATTTCGTTCTGATAACTGTCCTTCCCCAGCGGAACTGTTTCAGTCCGCATTCGCACATGAGTCGGGATCAGGCTGGGACTGATGCGGCGCAACCGTCTGCGACAGTGACGTGTTACTTTAGCGCCACACTCAACAACAAAACAAAACAAAACCCGCGAAAAGTAAGGAGAGAAGAAAAAAACACCACAAAGAAGCTAATATGGAGAGCGGGGAGGCCACCGTGTTCATGGTCTGCATGATGGTGACATTAATCATGGACGATCACATCGGGCATCTAACAATCGAGGCTGGAAGAGCACACAGAGAGAGTCAGGAGACGAAGGATCGAGAGCAGGCGATACTTCTTGGTTTCATGAAGGAAGAAAGGAGAGCAGAGCGCCGCAGACAAAGGAGACCACGTGTAAGTTTAACTTATTAAACACGCGCCGTTTGTGTGGTATGAGTAAACATTTCAGCCGTGACAGCATGACAAGGGGCGTAGCTACCAACCACCAAACAATACGTCAGATGTGTTCCTATAGAACCCAGAAAAGACCCAGCCTCGGAGAAGGAGCTGAAATGGTTATAGGAACTGAGGGCCATGGTCCCGAGTTCCTGTATGTGCGAATGCGGGACAAAACGGCCCCGTGGATTAAAAGGTTATAGGAACTGCCAAAGGTTCCTACAGTCCGAATACGGCTAATGGCACGGGTGCTTTGATGCGTACATGTGTGTAGTCTATTGCTCCGATTATATTTGGTAGTCCAGCCAAGGCATGAAAGTCCCTCTTAATTTGTACTTGTTGGACAGAAGTGTATGGGAATTTGGGTGATAAACTGATGAGAGATTTGATGACCAAGGGGAGCGCACGACTCACAGAGGACTGGGACACCCCCGATCTGTCTCCAATCTCGCTCTGAAAGGTTCCAGTGGCAAAATAATCCAAGGGTAGTGAGGACCTAGCCTGGGTGCCAGCCGAACTTAGCCCCGCCCATAAAATTTTTGGTCGGGAAGTTCGGTTTGGCTCTGCTCAGTTGGGAAATCATTATGCCCGACATGGAATCAGTCGACCCAATCAGATTGCCAGGACGGGCTTTATACGATGATGGACAGATGATCAACAGGGACATTATCAACTACGTCACTAAAGAGCGCTTGGTTTGAATTCTGATTGGTTGTAGGTCTATCCAATTGCGCGAAGAGGCATTTTTTCTCCTGGTTCGGTTGAAACACGGCCCATACTCAAAACTCTATTGAGCGGTATCAGACTCACATTCTGACTAGAATCGTGAGTATGACGTAGTCAGGCTAGTGAGGACCTGGACGTGTGGTGGAATTAGGTTTGATCGGCATGTTTCTCTCTGGAGTTGTGGCTCCATCAAGCTGCATATTTGCAGCAGCACAGTCCTTGGCAATCTAAATCGCGATGTCAGCCATTTGTCTGTATACACGGTCTCGGAGCACACATGCGCTAAGGCATCCAAAAGTAGCAAGTCAGCCGCTGGTTACGCTTCCCATTGACCTTGTTATATACAGAGTTAAATTAACCTTCATTTTGTGCATAATTTAAAGGCCTACAGAAAGGTGACTTTTTGCACAAAACTGAATTAGCAGATCGATTCCTTATATAGCATGGAATTTTTTTATGATTTTAAAATAATTTTAGGCCCCTGGATAGTTCTGATTAGACCCAATAAACTATCACCTCATTTGACTCGAATTTGTAAACTGGAACGACTGGTGCGCGACGTCGCGAGTGCCAGCTGCTGGAACAACCACCAGTAGTTCTAGTAGCGAAGCCAGCAGTTTGCCAGACCTGGACAGCTTCTTCACGGCAAATTTCGATGTGTGCCGCGGGACGTCGCTTGGAAATATAAAACGTTGGCTTCAGTGCAGTTTTTATTGAGAGTAGATGTACGAAGTGCGTGTGTTGCCCTCAGCAGCAGCAGCTCACACCACCGGGGACAGAGGAAGCAGAGAGACCCGCGGTCTTGTGTCTGTGTCTCCCTGTCCGCCTGCCTCCTCTCTGGTGAAATCAGCCGGAGCCATCCGCCGTGTTCAGCTCCCTGCGGTGCGGACGCTCAGGGGGAATCCACCTGGCGGAGAGCGGACACACTCTCCGCCAGGTGGAGAGCGGAAATCAGCCGGCAGAGCGATCATCAAGAGCCCCGAGGTGGACACATGGCTGATTTCAGGGCAACCATCCCGCGGTGTGTCCGCTCTCCGCCAGGTGGATTCCCCCTGAGCGTCCGCACCGCAGGGAGCTGATCACGGCGGGATGGCTCTGGCTGATTTCACCAGAGAGGAGGCAGGCGGACAGGGAGACACAGACACAAGACCGCGGGTCTCTCTGCTTCCTCTGTCCCCGGTGGTGTGAACTGCTGAGGGCAAGACACGCACCCACAGCACTTCGTACATCTACTCACAATAAAAACTGCACTGAACCGAACGTTTTATTGCCTTCACCACTCAACAAGCATACTAATAGCGGCAGCCAGGAAAACCCATGGCACCTGTGACGTCACACGGAAGCCCCGCCCCCAGTTTGGAATTCCAAGAAGGATTTCCAAGCAGCAAATTCAAAATCGCAAATTTCATGCGTTTATGAAATGTTTTGGTGTAGAGTCCAATGATCATTATTGTTCCTCTGTGTATGTATTATCATTATGTATTGGGTGTAGTGTCCGCTTTCTGTAGGCCTTTAAGTCAAACAGAATAATGTTAGCATCATTATGGGGTATAATGTATATATTTATTTATTTTTGCTTCAAAGTAATTAAATATACAATCCATTCGTCAAGCAAACTTGATTCGAATAACAGTGGACTATTTTACGAAACTCCTACGACAGGTCTGGATCACTCGTAAATTCTGTTCGTACCTGAAAGAAAACGTAAAATACGAAAAGATTGGTGAATGCGCAAATTCTCTTAAATCACTCGTACGCACGTGTAGCCCTGTATAAAATTCATATAGGTTCATTCATATCCCCTCTCCAAGCTCACCAAGGGTTATGCCCCACTTGGCAAGACCCCAAGTCCAAAAAGAGTGTCGACCCAAGCAAAGTCTATTTCAAGCCATCAGAGCCCTTCGGAGAACGGTGGACTCAGGTTTGCCAGGAAGCTTTTGAGCAGATCCGTGACTGTTTGAGCAATGCCCCAGTGTTAGCATTCGCTGACCCCACAAAGACATACATATTGCATGTGGACGCGAGTATGAATGGGCTAGGCGCTGTCCTAAACCAGGAATATTCTGAAGGCCACAGGCCAGTAGCTTTTGCCAGTCGGAAGCTTAAAGACCCAGAGCATAACTATCCAGTCCATTAATTGGAATTTCTAGCATTAAAATGGGCTGTCGTGGACAAGTTTCCCGATTACCTGCATGGAGCTAAATTTATTGTAAGAACTGACAACAACCCATGTGTTGACTTCTGCCAAAGTCAGTGCCGCCTGGCATCGTTGGCTCACCGCCCTTGCCACTGTAGCAGTCACAGTGCCGTGTGGATTAAGAGTTTTTCAAACTTTGACAAAACCAACATTCCTGTGGGGGATGTTTACGTATGTGGATATAAACCAGATCTTCATTTTCTTTCCACAAAGGAAAAAGAGACAGAAACTGCCTAATTTACGTTCACCTTCTACCCTTTTAAAAGCTTTTTGGGAGTGAAAAATAAGCAACAGACGCTTGCAATAAAAATTGGGATAGACTCTAACGAACAAAGAACTCACTCTTGGAAAAGTGGGACACTTACTATCTTATCTGGACCATAACTCGAAAGTTGACACTTTAACACCCCTTTTCACCAGCAAACCGACCAGATGGCTACATACGAACTGAGAAGACTTCATAAGACTCACTTTTAGTCGAATCTTAAAACTATATTAAATGTGTTTGATAACCGTGTACAATTTCTTTCAGGTTTCCAGCTTGATCACAAGACGCATTTAGAGACAATTTGTACGATTCTGGCTTAAATATTGACGAAGAAACAAACTTGTTGGAAAATGCCCAACCTGCCTGATGGAACCACATTGCCCCCTAGTGGTCTGCAGTGTTGATTAGTTGAACATTTAAATCCCAGAGGACTCAGTAAAATGGACAATATATGCAACTATTAACTTCTAACGATGTCCCTTCGGTATCTATTTGGTATTTGTTTGGTGTCCCCATTGTTAACACAGAAAATTAACATTGTGTGGTTTACTATTCATATGTCACGATTTCATAGATATTCATCTGAATTTTGAAAGTCATAATTGTCTTTATCATGTGTGTTATTTTGATGTCTTTATATTACAAGTCTATGTTATATCTTTAATCTGCATATCTTAACAAGATGTGGTGTTTTCAGAATCACCGAGACAAATGTTCTATGAGATGGGAGTAATGGAGAAATAAGAGTTTTCTTTGTCTAAATCCAGAAATCCCCATATAGCACAGATCACCTTACACAGACATGCACACAGTTCAAGCATGTCATTGGCTGAAAAAGTAGTGTAAGCCCCGCCTCCGAGAGTCAAAACCCGGAACCCGCGAAAAACACGCTCTCGCTAGTTCTCTCGTTTGCTGGCTCGCTTCAGGCGTCTGCTCTCTTGCTTCTTGCCTCTTGTTCCAGAAGGGTTCCAACCCAGAGTTTCAGAAGGAGATTTGAGCAGAGAACAGCTGCTCAGAGAGTTTTGGAGATGGTTTAAGCAGAAGAGAAGAGCTCACCAGAGTTTGGGAGTTTTCCCATAATCTCAGGAGAGAACGGAAGGACGTGTGGATAACGATGCAGCGGACGACCGGAGGAGACCCTCCAGAACCCAGTGAGACCCCGGAGACGAGAAAGAAAGACCCGAACAAAGAAACATATTGAAATACTCTGAAGATGCACGTTTTACGTGTTTTTGTTCGTCCCTCGCCATCCACGTCCTTCTACGTCGCACGTCCTAACCTCCGCTGTTTCACGCCATCATCACCTTTTCCTACCAAGAAAGCCAACTCCAAGCAACCTTTTATTAATCTTCTGTGAACTTAAGTTCACTTCATCAGAGAAGCAACGGACCCACTGACACCCAAAAGATTCGATCATCTAGCCACAGTCCTCGGCACCATCGTTTCGGTTTCCCGGTGAAAGAAGCAACTGAGAAGTCCGCTAAAGTCAGCCACCACAGCCAGGAAGGCCCAGAGAGCAGAAGAGAAATCCCCTCGGACCCGCGTGGCCGCTGCCGTGTTCCGAACCGACTAAACAGAACTTCAGCACAGTAAGACCGACCCGTTTTCACCTTAAAGTGGGTTTGATGGATGTCTCGAGGTTTTCACAGAATGATAAATTAATCCGAAATGTCAGTATTTAGCGTCAAATAGTCAGCCAACCCAAATTATTTGAATAAATCCAGTATCTCTCCATTCCCATATTTTATTTTATATTCACTAAGTGTTTTATATAATCACCCATATTCCATGCATCTCCTGTTTGTTTAAAGGTTCATGTCTAAGATCATATCATTGTAATAAACAGCTCATATATCTATATATATATGTTATAATCACAGATTGTGTTGTATGCTTTCTTTACGTAATGTCTGTCCAACCAAACGAGAACTTCACGAAAGTAGCGAGATATGAGACTGAATATTAATTGATTATTAATTGAAAGATTAATTTAACACCAGTATCGTAAGATTTCGAACAGTTTTCCTACCTGACTGTGACTTAAATTAAGTTAAAACCTAGGTAGGTGGTGCCCTGAATTCGAGGTAAGGTTTATTTGAGACTGTAAGAACATCTCATAAATCCTTATATTTAATACGTATATAAATACCCGGTAACGCTACACCACCTACGATTTCACCATCCAATATCATCCTGGGAGGCACAATATTGATGCTGATCTGCTGTCTCGGCAGTACACTCCCGAGGAGGCGAAAGAGTGGACTAGTGTCCCACCTGCTGGCATCAAAGCCCTCTGCAAGCGAGCCTGCATCAGTGGAGAGATAGATGCGCCTGATAGATTGGTGGATCAGTTGGGAGCTCCTGCCACAGCGGTACCTGAAGCTTATGTGTTCCCAGTGAACCTTAGCGTGAACACCCTTGACCAGTTGAGCTCAAAAGATATTCAAGCATCACAAGACATGGACCCAGCAATTGGGTCTGTAAAGAAAGCAATGGAGAACAATAAAGTGCTGACTCTCTCCAACAATGATTGTCCAGAGACTGTGTTGTTGCTACGTGAAACCCGCAAATTGGAAGTAAAGGATGGCATGCTATACAGAGTAAAAGAAAAGACATGTGGAAAACGGATCAAACAACTGGTCTTGCCAGCGAGATATCGCCCAATGGTGTTAAGGTCTCTACATGATGAGTGCGGACACATGGGAGTGGAGCATACTATCGAACTGATCAAAGACCGATTTTATTGGCCAAGGATGACAACTGAGGTTGAGCAGTACTCTGCTGTGTTTGGACTTGTGACTGCCATCACCCCCATCTGCGACTGCCATTGCCTTATTCCCCCCTGTTATCCACTTTTTGCCCCTTGTTTGAATCCCTGAGTTTTGAACTAACATGACAATGCACATGCTTTTATTTTCTGCTCTTGATTGAGAGAAGCGGTCACAATAGTTTTTAGGCCTCACCGCAGCCGAGCATCATTACAGGCCTGCAACAGAATTTTGAGTTTGTCCTTTTGATGTGGGTCCACATGTGATAAATGTGAAATTTATTAAAGTTTTTATTTTACTCACCCTTCCTGAGAGAGGAGTTAACAACCATTTCATTTATTTTTCCGTGTAAATAAACACCTGTTAAAGTTTTTTTCTAAAGTCATGGTGGTACCTTAAAATTTAATTAGAAAAACTGAACAAAGTTTAGATTAATTTAAGATATTTTTCTGAGATCATAGTAACCATTTTTCCCTGTTTTGGTACGAACTCAAGCCCAGTCTCACTTTAGTAAGTAGTTTATTATCCTTAAACTAGAGATCTGGATTACACACGACTTAAGAACAAATCGTTGCGTACGAACGGTTGTTGCATGTGTTGAGACCTAGATATAAAGTGTACCATTTGGTTTGCATTTATATGTTTTGTGCTGTTGTGCGTGTGATGTCATCAGCCGCCGCGGTGTGGCGGAGGTGTTGCTTTGTTTTTACGGTTTTTACTTTGGTCTGCCTTCCGGGTGGTTGGGTCGTCTCGTCTGGAGAAACGCATGTAAATCCGAACCGGGACAAATAAAGTTGCCAGAAGTATAACACAGAGTAATGTCTACTTGAGGGTGCAACATAAACTTGGTGTTTTCCGCCCGGTCGGAGTTTATTCTCCAGCGCGAAGAAAAGACGAGTGACGAGGAACCCACGCGGACATTGTGAGAGCTAACGCTAGCTGCTAATCAAGCCTGCAGAAATCCAAAGCCACACATGGTGAAGGAAAAAGTGTCCTGTCATGGCGAAACAACAACAGATGTCTGCCGGATGGGAAGGTATTGTGGCCGAAATAGAAGAAAAGTTATTGACACTGAAAGCACCGGACTTAAATAATGTGTGTGCAGCACTGGATCTTACAGTGGAGGAACGTGACAAAAACTTACCTCGCAAGTTGAGAAGGCTGATTCTTCAATATATTGAAGGAGATGATATGATCTCCATGGAAGATGAAGGAATGACTGTTTTGCTGCAATTAAATGACAGACTGGACGATCTTAAAGATAAAAGTGAGGATAGCGATGAACTATCTCAAAGCCCAGTCGAAGAGCTCCACCGTGTGGACAAAACTGGAACAACATCCAATAACACAGAAGGACAAGGAGAAAGCAGTTCAACCGTGAATGTAGCAGCCGCTGTGGCTAGTCAAAATGTGCCTTTTGTCCATCCGTTGTACAGGAGAGAGTTAAAAATAACTGGTCAAATTGGAGAACCAAATCAAAAGGACAAATTAACCTACTCAAGTTTGGAGAGACAGATTCAAAGAGCACTAAAGAAAGGATATGATGAGGGAGAAGTTGTCGAAGCCGTTATCCAAGCAATAGCTTCAGGAACAAAACTCAAGAGCTATTTGGAAAGTCGAATAGACTTGACACTGCAAGCCCTCAGGCAAATTCTACGAACTCATTACATTGAAAAAGATGCTACAGAGCTGTATCACTGCCTCACACGTGCGGTTCAGGAGCCCAAAGAGACGCCCATACAGTTTTTGATGCAAGCCATGGACCTCAGACAACAAATTGTTCTTGCTTCGGATAGAGTCAAGTCTGGTTTGAAGTACAGTGCAGAACTAATCCAAAATCAGTTCCTTCAAACAGTAATGACTGGTCTTCATGATGACACTATTCGAACAGACATAAAGCCATACTTGCAAAATCCCAAAGTTACAGATGAGGTCCTTCTGGAGAAAATGACAGCTGCATACACTCTGGAAATGGAAAGAAAGAACAAGCTGTCAACGACATCAAAAGCAAAAATGATCAAAGTGGCGGCAGTCAGTGAAGATGAACAAACTGAACATGTGCTCAAACCAAACAAGAGTAAAGGTGGTGAAACAACCAAACGTGATACACTCATGGACAAGGTTGATCAAGGTAATAAGGCCATTTGTGAAGCTATCCAGAACCTCACCACACACATCGCAAGCCTTCAGCAAGCCCCTCAGTCTCACGTTCAACAAAGGAGAGTTGGTGAGGAGCCGAGTCGAAAATACAGGGCTCAGCCTAAGACTGTTAATATCAGACGGTGTCGTAAATGTCAACAGTCCAATCCAGATGGAAGGTGTGACCACTGCTACAAATGCGGCAGCACAGAACACTGGGCATCAGGATGCCGAATGAAAAACGTAACAGCCAGCACAAGCAAAATTGAAATCCAACATTGCCCTGCTGAAAACACCGATAAAGCAGAACTTTTCAGTCTAAGAGCACCTCTCACTGGTAAACAGCAGCAGACCGCAAAGCTGGTTGGGAAGAGATGTCTAGTTCGAGCCTCTTTAGGAGGAGTGGACACCACAATACTGTGGGACACTGGCTCACAGGTGTCAATTGTGGGAACTAACTGGAAAACAAAGTACTTACCAGATGTTGAAGTGAGACCAGTGGCTGAGCTGCTTGAAGATGGAGCATTGGAGCTTTCAGCTGCAAATGGAACTGACATTCCATACGAGGGATGGATGGAAATTGAAGTCACCTTATCCAAAGATGCTGTAGCTGGAATGAGTGACAAACCCGTCCTGGTACCCATCCTAGTGGCCAACAGTGACATTGAACGTCCAATCATCGGCTTTAATGTAATTGAGGAACTAGCCCTGACCAATGGCACAAGTGAAGACTGTAGATCATCGGGTCACATGGTTAAGAGACTGTGCACAGCCCTGGAGGTAGGACACAGAACTGCAAGAGCTGTTTTGTCTGTTTTAAAAACACAAAAGCCTGAAAACCAGCCCCACTTAGCCAGAGTAGGCAGACAACCAGTAACCATACCAAGGAACAAAGTGATGGTTGTACAGTGTGGTCGGCTAAACAAGAGTGTGGTAAATGCAACATATGTAGTACTAGAGCCAAACCTTGAGACACCATGGCCATCCGGTCTAGCCATTAGAGAACAGTTGATTAAACTTCCCCCAGAAGACAATGGAAAAATTGAAGTGACTGTGGAAAATATGACTGATAATGATATTGTGCTTTGCAGTCGCAGCATACTTGGTCTGTTGCACAGTGTTGTTGCCATCTACCCATTGCAGACAAAGTCGGCTGAGGAACAGACACCTCAAGCTGCAGGCAGCAGTGCTGCTCCGCCTGCGCAACAGTCGAGTGGAGAATCACGAGGTGAGCCCTGGGATCCACCTGTGGACCTGAGCCATCTGTCAGAAGACCAGCAACAGCAGGTAAAACAAATGCTCAGGGAAGAATGTGATGTTTTTGCAAAGGATGACTGGGATACAGGCTGCATTAAAGATTTGGAGATGGAGATACAACTAAAAGACAATGTGCCTGTCCAAAGAACATACAATGCCATCCCGAAACATCTCTATCAGGAAGTAAAAACACACATACAGGACTTACTTCACCGAGGCTGGATCCAGAAGTCCTGCTCTTCATACTCCTCGCCTGTAGTATGTGTCAGGAAGAAAGATGGGAGTCTTCGGCTCTGTATAGACTACAGGTTGCTGAATGGGAAAACACTACCTGACCGCCATCCCATCCCGAGGATTCAAGAGATTTTGGACAACCTGGGAGGTAATTCCTGGTTCACAGTGCTGGATCAGGGAAAAGCATACCATCAGGGCTTCATGAGTGAGAAAAGCAGACCCAGCACCGTGTTCATAACACCATGGGGACTTTATGAATGGGTAAGGATCCCATTTGGGCTGACCAACGCCCCCGCCTGTTTTCAACGCTACATGGAGGGATGCCTGAGAGACGTCAGGGACGAGATTTGTGTCCCATATTTGGATGATGTATTGGTTTTTAGCTCCAGCTTCAGCCAACACGTTCAAAATGTGAGACAAGTGCTCAGACGACAACAAGAGTGTGGCATAAAACTGAGACCAAAAAAATGTGACTTTTTCAAAAGTGAGGTCTGTTATGTAGGTCGAGTCATATCTGCAGAGGGATACAAGATGAACCCTAAAGAAGCAGAGGCCGTTCAAGCACTAAAGCACGAAACACCAATGACTGTGCGAGAGGTGAGAAAGCTAATGGGATTCCTTAGTTATTACCGATCCTACATACCAGATTTTTCCAGGACAGCCAAGCCCCTTTATGAACTGTTAGCAAAGCACAAGGCTGAGGTGAAGCAGAGTCAAAGGAAGGAGCAGCTTAGCCGCAAATCTGTCCAGCTGCCACCTTCCCATCCAGTACAGTGGACAGCACTCCACAAAGAGATATTGAACAGGATAGTAAATCAGCTGACAAGTCCACCTGTCATGGCGTATCCTGATCTAGAGAAACCCTTTGTGCTTCATGTCGACGCCTCTGAAGATGGTCTAGGTGCAGTTTTGTACCAACGTCAAGAAGGTGTTCTTAGAGTGATAGCATATGGCTCAAGAACCTTAACAGCAGCAGAGAGGAATTACAAGTTGCACTCAGGCAAATTAGAATTCCTGGCGCTGAAATGGGCCGTAACAGAGCGGTTTCGGGACTACCTCTTCCACGCGCCTCACTTCACGGTCTACAGTGACAATAATCCCCTGACCTATGTTACAAAGTCAGCAAAACTGAATGCAGCTGGACACCGCTGGGTGGCAGAGTTAGCGGATTACAGATTCACATTGAAATACAGACCTGGAACAGCAAATACAGATGCAGACTTTCTGTCACGTAGACCGAAACCCATTGAGGATGTCATCCAAGAATGCACTGAGGAATGCCAACAGGAAACAATCGAATGCATCGGTAAAGCTCTGGACATAGACAAGACAGGTGAAGTAAATTGGATCACTGCGGTTACCTGCAATGAAGATGCGCTGCCGGAGTGTAACATCTCAGAGCCACTTCAGCCTCTTGCAGCAGATGACATGAGGACAGCTCAAAATGCAGACCTGGTTATAAACAGAGTGGTGACTTTGAAAAAAACACATGTCCACCTGAAACACAAAGACAAGCTGACAGAAAATGAAGGCGTCAGACAACTTCTCAGGGAGTGGCCCCGTCTACAAGTAGACGGTGACGGCATCCTCCGAAGAGAAACGGCGACGAGAAAGCAGCTGGTGGTTCCTGAATCTCTGAAAACAGTTGTGTACAAACACCTACATGAGGAAATGGGACACTTAGGTGCAGATAGAATGGTGGCTCTTGCAAGAGAACGCTTCTTTTGGCCTAAGATGAGACAAGAGATGGAACACTATGTTACCAAAGTCTGTCGCTGCATTAAGAGAAAGAAACCAAACAGAATAACCAGAACAGTTATACAGAGCATAGAGACTTCTGCACCATTTGAGATGATTTCTATTGACTACTTACATTTGGACAAGTGTAAGGGAGGTGAGGAATACATACTTGTCGTTGTTGATCATTTCACCAAATATGCACAGGCATATGCAACAAGAGACAAGTCTGGGAAGACAGCAGCCAGGAAGCTGTTTGATGACTTCATGATGCGCTTTGGTTTCCCATCCAAGATACACCACGACCAGGGAAAAGAGTTTGAAAATACTCTCTTCCACAAGCTCCAAGACTACTGTGGTATCCGTCACTCCCGCACTTCTCCATATCATCCACAAGCAAACCCTGCAGAGCGCTTCAATAGAACACTGCTGGGAATGCTGCGCACACTGGAGGAGTCTCAGAAGTCAAGGTGGAAGGAGCACCTTAACAAAGTGGTCCATGCCTATAACTCAACAGTGCATGAGGCAACAGGATTTTCTCCATTCTTCCTTCTCTTTGGCCGTGAACCAACACTGCCAGTGGACCTGATGTTCCCCAGGAGAGGAGAGGAGAGAAACCAGTCACAGACTGGCTATGCAGAGAAGTGGAGAGAAGTCATGCAAGAAGCCTATGCCATTGCAAGGCATAACATGAAGAAGAGTGCTAGAAGAGGACAGAAAAACTACAATCAGCGTGCATGGAGTTCTACACTTGAGTCAGGTGATCACGTCCTGGTAAGAAACCTCACACCCAGAGGTGGCACTGGAAAATTACGCAGCTATTGGGAGGACATGATTTATGTTGTGAAGGGAAGGAAAGGCCCTAATAGTCCAGTGTATGTGGTTGAGCCATTGCAAGGGACTGGGAGAAAACGTGTGTTACACCGAAACCTACTCCTGCCATGCCCCTACCTGGTTGAAGAGCCACAGGTGGATGAATCCAGCCTGAAAGAGGAAAACGGAGGAAACAAAACAAAACCGAGAACTGGGAGACAACACACAGCTAAGCATGACACTTACCAAGCTGATACAGACAGTTCCAGTGAAGAGGAGTATCATGTGTGGACACCAGTGAGACACGCAGGTCTGCCCCTTAATGCAGGAGCAAAAGAGTTCTGCCCCAGGAGTGAAACACCCAGAGAAAGATCTGAACTCATACCTGAGGAGCACTCTGAAAAGGAACATGTGGAGGAGGAACATGGCATGGATGAAAGGAGTGACACTCCAGCTGTGGAATCAGAGGATGAGCAGAGTGATGCTGAAACATGGAGACAAAGGCCTAAGAGAGTTCGACAGCCCAGGCGTGTCTACACCTATGACCAGCTAGGCCAGCCGACCTTCCAGCAGCTTAAAACCTGTCCTGTCGGCGTAAAAGAGCCCTCTGAGACCAGCCGTGACCTGCCAACCAGATCATTACCCATGTATCCTTTCTATCATGAATAGAAATTCATACATACATGAGACAATTTAGTGAGTTAGTTTATTTTTGACTGGTAACACAAGTTATAGTTCATGAGAATTTGGTAATTGACACACATTAGAGAATAGAAAACAGGTTAGCTGAATATTTATTTTAATAATAAGCACAGAAAATGAGGATACTATGCTAGCATTTTGAAGTCGAGGCAGTAGTGTGGTACATACTGTAAAGAAGGAAGTAGTAGTGTGTACACTTACATGGCTATGAAATGTGTTAACACACAATACTGAGTGTAGATGGTAATTTCCTTGTCCCATTTGCGAAGATTTGGGGGGCCCACCAATGCTTCTGGACTATGCACTCTTCAATACTAATGGACTATGAACATTTGATCCTGTATTGTGGCCATGAGAGACTTTTGCAAAGGAAAAAAAACTAATGGAGTAGTAAAATAGTACAACCTTATTTCATCCTGTAAGAAAAAAATGTGTTGTCATACCTGTTGTTTACTTACCTTTTCATAAAGTGTTCTATAGTTGAGAGATTAAGAAAATGTTTGGCAACATTTAATTTAGTGGGGGAGGGTGTTGAGACCTAGATATAAAGTGTACCATTTGGTTTGCATTTATATGTTTTGTGCTGTTGTGCGTGTGATGTCATCAGCCGCCGCGGTGTGGCGGAGGTGTTGCTTTGTTTTTACGGTTTTTACTTTGGTCTGCCTTCCGGGTGGTTGGGTCGTCTCGTCTGGAGAAACGCATGTAAATCCGAACCGGGACAAATAAAGTTGCCAGAAGTATAACACAGAGTAATGTCTACTTGAGGGTGCAACACATGAGGCCCATTATGAGTGTCACTGCAGTGAGGTCAAGTGGGTTTTTGTCCTGTCTCCATGTCTTGTCTTGTCTTTTCCTGTTTTTTTTTAAAGAAGTAACTCTCCTCTCATTTCAGGTCATTTGCCCTTCCTCATGTGTCGCGGTCTGATTGTCTACTGAATGTTTCCACCTGTTCCCTGTCACCCTGTGTATAAGAGTCTGCGTCTCCCTTTGTCTTGTGCCAGTGTGTCGTATTCGTCATTGACACACTGTGTCACACGCTAGAGCGTGCGTTCACTCGCCGTCCCACAGTTAAATCACAGCCTTGTGACTTAGTTGTCTTTTTGGATTTTTCCGATTCCTCCTAGAAAGAGATTTTGATTTGTAATTTTCATATCTTAGTTTGGTTAAATCTAGTTAATGATTTCATAGCCTTTTTGTTTTCTCCGAGTGGAGGGATTCTTTGTTTACTTAAACTTTTCATAGTCTAGTGCCTCCAGTTTTCAGGAGTGTTCTTCTGTTATTTTTACCTTAGTCTGCTTGACCTTTGCCTCCGTAGTGGAAGTGATTTTCAGTTACTTATAATGCTTTACAGTCTTTTGTGTTTTCTTCCTTTTCTTGGAGCGATTATAATTTTGGTCATTTTTATAGCTATGCTTCTTCCATTGTTGAGATAATTCTATAGCCTTCATCATCGACCTCAGTGCTCTAACATGAGCTTGTTGGTGTAGCAACACCAACATCCATACCATTTAAAGCTTTAAAAATAATTGATAAAATTTTACACTGGATCCTGAAACCAACAGGAAGCCAGTGGAAGGAAGGAAGCACAGCACTAAAATGCATTTAAATTCAAAGTGACATGCTCTGGACATTTGGTATTTCATTCCAACAAATCCTGGATTCATCATAACCCATTCCAGCCTGTTTCATGAGCCATTCTGAATCAACTATATCTCACTGTAAATTGACCAGATCCCGATATAATCCATTCGAAACGCTGTGAAATATTTTGTGTGTACATCTAACACCAAGTTCCTAATAGTTCTTAACATTGACTAGAACCCATTCTGACCCATTTAAAATTCTTTGAAAAATACTGTTATCATTTCTAATGACCTCAGGACCCACTCCGATCCATTCTGAAATCTCTTATCTAATGATAATCCATTCCAAATGGTATTATTAAATCCAACGTATGCCGTTCAAAATGACCTTGTGAGCTTGTGTACTACAGCCTTTTATAATCTTAATCATAATTTCTAATCTTAATTTCACTGTGGCCTATCAAACCCAAATGTATGCTTTACAATCCATACAAACACAATCTAAATACATTATAATGCATGTCTGAAAACTAGTTCTAACTCTGACAGATGACGTTTTCAAAGACAGTGTATTAGTTGATCTAAATAAACTGGATAGATAGGTTTGTTTTACTTGAACTCAGGAAGGTGTGTGTTTCTGTGTGTGAAAAATATATAGCTGTAGATAAGATGTGTCTCTCTCAGCTGCCTTGAGTTTATCCTTATATAACAGATCTGTGAGTCAGTGTCTGTATTTATGACTACAGCTCATTATGAAGGTCCAAACAACATGACACAACACAATGTCGTAATAAAATCCATGTAGTCAGACACATAGCAGCTCAGATGGTCTGTCTGGATCAGCTGTTATTAGATAGTAAATACAGATTGGCGTCTATTTTTACAGATAGTATGATGTTTCAGCTGGGTGGACCTGCCAAAATTAAAGTTTTGCCTCCAATAACAGGCATATTGGGAGGAGGCATAATGAGCTTTAATGTCCTTTTTCTTAACAAATTGACACAATTCTCTCTGAGGTCTGATTGAGAATTATGAGACTGGCTTTGGTCAAAATACCTTTTGGTTTAAGCAGAGTGGGTCTTGTCTCAGCCCTGTTTTCACTGTCTCTTAACAGTCTGTTTGGAGGAATGGAGACCTCTGAGTAGCTGAAGGCTTGTTGCGCAGCTGAGTGAGTTAGTGGTGCGCTCTGAAAGAAAGTTTCTAATCTGACAGAAGCATGGAATTCTATCAGTTTAAATCAGAGTCAATGAGCTATCGGAGACGTTCAGCCAACAAGGCTGCAACATTATGTTTGGGTTTGTTTCTGTGTTTGTATAGCCGCATTCGGACAGAGCCGTTCTTAGAACGCCGTTCTAAGAACGGTCCTCCTCGAATTTCGTTCTGATAACTGTCCTTCCCCAGCGGAACTGTTTCAGTCCGCATTCGCACATGAGTCGGGACCAGGCTGGGACTGATGTGGCGCAACCGTCTGCGACAGTGACGTGTTACTTTAGCGACACATTCAACAACAAAACAAAACCCGCGAAAGTAAGGAGAGAAGAAAAAAACACCACAAAGAAGCTAACATGGAGAGCGGGGAGGCCACCGTGTTCATGGTCTGCATGACGGTGATATTAATCATGGACGATCACATCAGGCGTCTAACATCGAGGCTGGAAGAGCTCACAGAGAGAGTCAGGAGATGAAGGATCGAGCGCAGGCGATATTTTTTCATTTCATGAAGGAAGGAAGGAGAGCAGAGCGCCGCAGACAAAGGAGACGACGTGTAAGTTTAACTTATTAAACACCCGCCGGTTGTGTCCGTGTCGTATGAGTAAACATTTCAGCCGTGACAACATGACATGGGGCGTAGCTACCAACCACCAAACACCTCCGTCAGATGTGTTCCTATAGAACCCAGAAAAGACCCAGCCTCGGAGAAGGAGCTAAAATGGTTATAGGAACTGAGGGCCATGGTCCCGAGTTCCTGTATATGCGAATGCAGGAGAAACTGGCCCGTGGATTAAAAGGTTATTAGAACTGCCAAAGGTTCCTACAGTCCGAATGCGGCTTATGTTGGCTAAGGACATACTGCCATGCTGGCTGTGGTGAGTTATGGTATTTGCGCAAGTTTACTGTCATCAAAACCTGGGCATCCCTTTTGTAAATTAATACAGGAATTGCAAACATAATCAAGTTATTCCACCAGTCATGACAAAACACCCCACCTCTATTTTTAGATGTAGATACATTATTGATCCAAGATGGAAATAGTTCAGCAATGTAATAGCGTAAATTAGCAGTGTAAGTTAGCAGCAGATGCTACTAAACAATGCTATGTGATCAACTGTAGTGGAATAAGCCGGAGATGTACACAGCGTAACTTGTAGTCATGCACATGTACAGTTAATTACTGCATTTAAATGTTTCTATAAATTAACATAATTAAATTGTACATGGAGATCTACATCTTTTCCAGGAACATGCTGATAATGTAATGTTAACACACCAAGAGCAGTACACTACGTTCAATGTAGCAATGAGAGTTACGAGAGGAACAGTGTTGCTGAAAACGTACCTTATTAATTAATTTGTTAATTGACAAAGTTATGGTGTAATTATAATGTAAATCTTTTAAAAATGAACAACAATAACTCACATCATCTTCATTACCTAAGCCATTAATGTTTGCTACTGCTAAATGGACAAATAAATACATGACAAATGATCAAATACTCTTGTGAAGTTCAAGCACTGATATTTGAAACTAATTTGTTTCAGTCCAGTGTTGAACTGCTGATCTAAACCATCAAAACCACCCCATAACAGCCAAAAGAACCACTCCAGACCACTCTTATCTTTTCAAAGACACCTTCAAGTACCTTCTCTTCCCAGTCAACATCAATAAGCACGATTATACTTTGTTCCAGCTGTCAGAACCATATCTATATTTACTGCTGTTACAACATTACAGACCATTAAAAGATCTTTTAAACCCCCTTTAAGCTGTTCCTGAGCAGTCTAACAACTTCAAGGACCCCCTTAACATCCAGAAGAACTATTTTTGTCCTCTTCAAGACCATTAAAGCCTTTAAAACCCACTTTAGTATCTAGATTTTTTTCTGAACACTTGTAACTTTACAGTATGAATTCACACATTGAAAACTGTCACTTTTACCTTTTAGTATGATTGAATTGTATTTATGATCTATAAGAATTGAAGATATTTTTCAGAAAGTGTGAGTATGACAAATGGCACGCTGACAGTGTTGTCTTAATTCTGTCCTTTCTGTCCTTTGAGATCTGGTTACAACGTGCACAAGCACAAGCACAAGCACAAGCACAAGCACACACAGTTACCCTTCTCTTTTACAGTAAGTTTCTGTTCTAAGAAGCCGCTATAAATACTGATCTAAACATCTAATACTGCTTCACATGGAAACCGACTGTAAACCAGTATGAAATCCAGCCAACATCAAAGCAATGATCCAGTTATTTGAGGCTATTAGTGAGTTGCCAAAAATCTATTAAGGGTAGCACTGAGTGTAAACAAACTCTGTTCAGAGATCTTTAAACAACTCTTTTTCCATTTGCATTAAGTAAATTGACAACTTTACGCAGATACTGGCCTTTATGATGGATAATTGGTTCAGTGTGATATTTCAAGAAAAAAATAAATTGTTTACACTACTTTACTTTCACTAGCATAATCAGTCTGATGCTGTAAGAAACCGGTTTAAACCTTAATGCCAAAACCAGTTAGAGCAGTCTGATTTTAGAGTGGGAAATGACCAGTTGAAATCTCTTGTCAAGTATAAAATGACTAGTGCAGAGCATTTACGGCTACTATGATAAGATGGTTTAAACCAGCGTGACACGGGTATAAAATTAGGCCAGCAAAGATGCTGTAACTGGTTCTTATTAGTTTGATATCATACTGGAACTGACTGATTTGAACCATTATAATGCAAAATATAAGAAGTTTTAGGAAAAGACACAGACACTCCGTACAAGACACTAGCATGCTAGTTAACTTGGATGCTAACAGAAAATTACCACTTCTTTTAACTCATCCCCTATATAACATTGTCCTACAAATGATATATTTTAACTTGAATATGGGCAGGAATGTTCTCAAACCTCAAATATGAAGTAGCCTGAGAGAATTTGGCAGATTGTTTTTGCTCTTTAGCTCCCCCTACAGTTATATCATGAAAACAAATCTCCATATGAGCCCTGTCTATGTACAGCCATAGCCATGAATTTGTTGTCATGTTGAAGAGGCCACAAATATGCCATTAAAAGAACCACAAAAGTGTCAAGAAGTGGGAAGCCAAAATCAAGGCCAGGAAATGATCATAACAAAAGTCAATGTACTTCAAAGTTAGTCAGAAGCACATAGTTTTAAGGTTCACAAATTTTTCTAGAGTTAAAGGGATAGTTCGCCTCTTTTGACATGAAGCTGTATGACATCCCATATTAGCAATATCATTTATGAACATTGACTTACCCCCCGCTGCGTCCTGTGAGCGGAGTTCCAGCTGAGTTTTGGGGTCCACGAAGCTAGTCCGGCTAGTTGGCTGGGGTCAAAAAAATAAAGCGTTTTGCTTCTCAAAAAAATATGCGTTCAAAAGAGTAATACATTTGCATCACAAAATCGTTTCTCATGAAAAAGTCAGACCTCACTTCGCTTGGCGCTATTTTTGCCTCCCTTGATATCAATGCGTCCAATGTAAAACTGTGCAGACCGAAGAGCAGACCGAGCACTCCCTAGCCACTAGCGATAGCTCCACCTGTTACGGTGTTTGCTGCTCGGAAGCAGGGGACTGCTCGGTCTGCACTTTACGCTTTGCACTTTACGCTCAACGCTTTATCTTTCAAGCCCCAGCCAACTAGCCGGACTACCTTCGTGGACCCCAAAACTCAGCTGGGACTCCGCTCACAGGACGCAGCGGGGGGTAAGTCAATGTTCATAAATGATATTGCTAATATGGGATGTCATACAGCTTCATGTCAAAAGAGGCGAACTATCCCTTTAAGGTGTAGTAAAGCTAGTAGGAGTAAAGTTTCAGTATGCTCCCCCAAACACTCATGTGAAGAGCTGTAATCATATAAACTTAGTGAAATTGCCTACTATTTATCAACATAGTAAATTCAGGCATTACATGTCATCAACTGAACCCACTCATTATTTCAGCTGAAATTCACTGACCTTTGCTGCCTTAAAGCCTTAAGATCAGCCAACTGCACAGTTAGAAACATTTAAATGACCAATGCTTCCCTCCTGGTGTGTCCTTTCCCGACTTCAGCAGCTGCTGAGATTTAATGCTCTATAAACTGATTCTAATCCTTTTCTCATTTGTAACATCCAGTGTCCTGCTGGTCAGTTCAGTTTCCTATGCAACAGTCAAATTTATGATTCTGGCTGCAGCCAAAGATATTTCTGGCATTCACACCCCTCTTGGTCTCTTGCACACACACACATTTTTACACTCGCAGTTAGCTCAGATTGGAAGTTCACATGAAGGAAAATCTCACACAGCGCTACAGACTGAGCCTGCTGTAACTGATCTGACCTGCAGGGATCTATCCAATGGGTGTGGTTACAAAGAAATGTGGTTCACTCACCCTGGTGTATAAAACAAAATTAGCTTATTGAGTTTCACACAACATTTTCAGTTGCAGTACATCTACCACCATCAACCATTGCCTTGTGCATACTTAGGACAGGGGATTCAATTGAGAAGTTTTAATACAATCTGTTGGTTCTTTTAGACTCATAAGGATTTTTATTAATTTGATTTGATTGTATTATAATTGTATTACAATGAATTGGATTTTAATTGACTTGAGACCATATCTATAAAGTGTCTTAAGATGATTTTTTTTGTGATTTGGCACAATATCAATAAAACTGAACTGAATTGAAAAACCGAATCTACCTCAAAATAATCCCATCAAACTACCTGTTTTGTGGTTAATAATCTGAAACTCTGCAAATTAATAAGAAGAGAGACAGATGTAACATTGTTTTTGCATCACATGTATATGTATATGTTCACAAAAAAAAAATCTAAATAGGCAATTGGAGCTCCATGCTTATAGCCCAATAAGTCATAGGAATTTTATTAATGCCCTCCCAGAAAGATGGCAGCTCTACTGTTGTTGGTAGCATCTCCTTCACCACATCACCAGCCTATTCCTTGATTTTCTTCAGAGTGGCAATCTTAGGAAAGATGAATGCTAACCTTGGTCGTTATAGGCTGTAGCACAGGCAGCATCACATATGTTGTTGTAGAAGCAATTTCTACACCTTGCCTACGCCATATACTTTCTGTCTCATGCCCGAAACGACCTGGGTGTTCCCTGGTAAAGTATCTCCAGTACAGACATGGAGGCACCAGCGTGTTTGTGGCCATACGTGCACAAATGTTAAGAAAAGACATAAGAAGAGCCTAACTCGCATTGTCATCCTTGGAATCCTTGTATGCTGCTCTGGTGACACGTATCTCTGATGAATGTGTTCCCCAAAGATGCTGCAAAAACGAGCTTGACTACGCTGTTTTTTTCTCCATAATATTGTGGACCTCTGCTTAGGTCACAGGTGCTTCTTAAAATATTGAATTTGAAGTACAGTTTTTTTGCTGCTGACAGACACTTATCACCAAGGTACAAGATGCATTTCACCGGGATGTTGTCATTGTCCTTTTCATCTACAAATTTAAAATAATGCAACAAATTCCACAAAATAAACACCATCCTGCTGTCTCACAAGCTGAGCGAACTGCATACAGCGCTGAGATGTGCAGGACTGACCACCCGCTGACAAGTAGAAGAGAGGCAGAATGCAATGGGGACTTGCTTTGAAGTGGCATAATGAGGACCTACTTTCTAATCAGCCATATGGTGATCTGTAACGTAGTTACACTAATTCTTAGTTTGTATTTTTATTTCATGTCACTTCACTAACACTCCTGTCATTTCAGAACCGGCCTTCCTTCCCTGCCATGCAATTTACTCATTTCCCTCGCCTAGGTTTCCCCGCCCATCTCCTCCTCACCTGTAGTGTATGTGCTCATTAGTTCCTCAGTGTATATATACTCGTCACTTTCACTTGTTTCCTGCCAGTTTGTCTTGTGTTGTACTTTGCCAAGCTCTCCAGCATTTCCAGTCCTGCCTACCTGTTCTGACTCCGGATACCTGCCTGCCCCTTGTCGGATTTATTTGCCTTATTCTGATCGCCTGGTTTTGATCCTGACTGTTTTTTGTACAAAGTAAAACTGATCTTCCCTTTCTAATCGCCTGCCTCATTGTTGTGCTTTTGGGTTCTCCTCTGCCAGCATCAGTGAATGTGACAGTGATCAGTGAAAATATGCAAATAATTCTAACTTCTATACTCAGACAAGAAATCTCTGTCTTCATTGAAAAGTCTAATCCATACCTGTTTAAGCTGTACTGTATTGGACCACGAATGATTGTTTAAAAAAAATTAAAGTTGAGTTCCCCACAATAATGTGTCAGAGGGGAGGGGAGCTAAGAGCAATTCAAAGACCTTGATGGAGCGGCACCAGACAACAAAAGTCACCTCGCCTGGAAAAGGGAAACCAACCCTCCTCGAGCCAGGCCTGGGAGGGATTTGTTGGCAAGCGCCTGGTGGTCGAGCCTTAGTTCCTGGGGCGCAGTCGGGTTCAGCCTGAAGAAGATTCAGGAAGCCACCTCCATGTGGGCCCCCCACTCGTGGTTGTTTTTAGACTTCTGTGTTAGCCATGGATTGCCCATTACAAACATCATGTGGTGATTCATAAGTGTACTTGGTACCAGGCAACCTTAGGCCAAAGGTCAATGATCAACTTTGTAGTTGATCTACAGCCATATGTCTTGGACACTCGGTTGAAGAGAGAGGCAGAGCTGTTAATTGATCACCTCCCAGTGATGAGTTGGATCTGTTGGCGCGTAACAATGCCAGACAGACCTGGTAAGCCCAAACGAGTAGTGATGGTGAACTGGAAATGTCGGGTGGAAGCCCCTGTCCTGAATAAAGTATTTTTCTATTTCTATTCTATTCTGTCCAAAAGATCTTAAACTCACACCTAAGGGAAAAATTTTTTCTTGCATACTGAGGTTGAAGACATGGAATCTGAATGGACTATGTTCAGGGAGTCATATGAAGCAGGTACAGAGTGTCTGAAAGGGCGGCAGCACTGGTAGTTGCTGAAGCTAGAACTCGGGGGAGGAATGGGAGGAATTTGGGAGGAATTCAGGGAGACTATGGAAAAGGATTTTCGGTTGGCCTCAAGGATATTCTCAGAAATTCAGAAAGGGAAAGCAGGGGCTTTCCCATGTTGTTTTTTGACCTGGTTGGAGAACTGTTAATCCGAACTGAGGATATTGTCGGGCGGTGGAAGGATGGCTTTGAGCATCTCCTCAATCTGACTAGCATGTCCTCCATTGAGGAAGCGTGTCTGAGGACTTGGGGGAAGACTCATCCATCATCTTGGCGGAAGTTGTGGCAAAGCACCAGGGGTGGACAAGATTCGCCCTGAGATACTAAAGGCTCTGGACATGGTGGGATGTGACTTTTTTTTATCCTACTTGACATATAAGAAGGGATGTTGCAGGTGAGCACCACCTTAAAGGGATAGAAAGAGATAGAAATTAGCGCGTTTTTCTTCCCAAAACAGTACGTGTGCTAAAGAGTGATTTATTTCATCACAAAAACCGAAGCCGGCAAAAGTCACTCCTCGTTATCACTTGGGCCCTATACTGTCTCTCATTGTGTATCAGTGCGCACGTCATTCTGACCGCGAGCTGTGCGCACAAGTTCACTTTGTTTACTGCTCGGGAAGATGTCTGACAACGAGAGCGACGAGGAACATATTGACTTCCGTTCAGAGCCAAGGGGGTATCTTTATGAACCCGTTTATACTGAGGAGGAAGTTCGCCAAATGGACTTAGATCGGGCAGAAAGAGAGAGGGTGGACAGAGAAGTGATAGAAACAGAAGCTGGAGCCACTGCTGGAGCTGCGATACCCAGGGTGGCCTACAAATCCTGGTGCACTTGTTTGAAGTGCGAAGTAATGCAGACAGAGGTGGAATGTTACTGCTGCCACGAGTGGGATTTAGTTATGCCCCATATACAAAACCTTTCCATAGATGAGGATGTCGGCGGCCGCGGGACAGCTGCTGCCTGCATCACAAATAACGGTGACTTCCCTGCACTCCTGAATGCAGGCGTCTGAGAACTTTTTTCCATGTTCCCAAGATCAACTGGAAGAGGCGTCCCAGACCAGCTGGACCCGATGGCCAGTTGTCTGCAGAGGAAGTGTTGAGCACTGCCAAAGAACAGAAAGACTCGTGCGCACAGCTCGCGGTCAGAATGACGTGCGCACTGATACACAATGAGAGACAGTATAGGGCCCAAGTGATAACGAGGAGTGACTTTTGCCGGCTTCGGTTTTTGTGATGAAATAAATCACTCTTTAGCACACGTACTGTTTTGGGAAGAAAAACGCGCTAATTTCTTGACCCCAGCAAACAAGCCGGACTACTTTCGCCTTGACCAACACTGGACAAAAACTCGGCTCACAGGACACTGTCGGGGGTAAGTCAGTTTGAATGCACGACACTGGTTATGGTGATGCCATACAGATCCATGTCAAATATCCCGAACTATCCCTTTAATAAATTACCATAATTTTGAGTCGCTGACCTCTCCTGTGTCATTTGTAGCTATAATTTTGGGCAATATATGTGACATATAGTTCAAGAAGCTTTTATCTTTTAAGATTGTGTATCAAATCTCCAAGTGCGAGTACTCTTGCGGTTATTAAATTTGATATTGAGGGACACTCGCTTATTAAGATATTGTGGTAATGTGAGGTTACGACATTTGGAATCAGTTTAGAGTTTAACAGCATGAAGTCAATCCTCCAGTAAGAATTGTGTACTGGGGGAAAAAATAAATAAGCTCTTGTGGTGTGGTTATGTAATCTCCAAATATCAACAAGGTTTAGACTATATACTGATTCAGAGCAGGGCTTTGAGGGGAAGCAATAAGTCCCTGCTTATGCTATGCTCCACCTCAATAATGTTTCTCTGAACTCACTGATACACTGTTACATGTTCAGTAACACAAATTCAGTTTTCTCATGTGCTTGTAAAACAGCTCCTCGTGGATTATTGCTTTTTGCTCATGGATTGTTATGAAAACACCCAGTTGCACTTGTTTTATTTCCCTACAGATAATGACTGGTTAACTAGGTTCACAAGATTGTAATATGATATATACATTTTTTTTATTCCTACTTCAATTTTTAAACAACAAAGATCATAGGAAGTAATGAGAGGTGATAAATTCTTTGTATAGAATATCTTCCAACATGGCTGATCAGTAATGGTCAGCTTTGTGGTCATCTTTATTTCTTTGTTGAACCCTGATTTCCGCTAAAGAATTCCGTACAAGATTGCAAATGTGGGAGATACTTTTATTGCCATAAACAAATTGTAAATCGAAGACAAGCTCATATTTTTCAAAGTGAAAAGTTTTATTTTCAACATATGCTATGTTTTATGTGTTCTACTGTGAACAAAATACTGTTTTATGATATTTGCAAATCATTGCACTATGTGTTTCATATTTTATGGTGTTTCAATGTTTTGGGCACTGGGATTGTAAATTATCTGCATTCACACAAGACTTAGTCTGGATATTTCCAGGCTATGTTGAAGCCCCAAAACACTGGTCATGCACGCAGAGGCTCAGAATGATAAGTTGATAACCGAGGGGTTTCCTCATTGCCCCCACAGGCTTTGATTTCTAGCTATGACTGTTGCAGCTTGTTCAAATCAGTCCTCCAGTGTTAAACTCTGCATATGGATCGTTCTGCACTGGGAGACTGAAACATCCAAGAGAAGCATCAATATGCAAAACACACTTGAGGGGAGGGGGACTAAAAGGTTTAAGATGATTTCATCCAACCATATGATGGTTGTATAAGTAATGAGACTAATCTGAACTGAATAATTTCTGTTTGAAGACGAAGTATACTAAATTTCTGCCGTCTTTACCAGTCTGGTTTGCAGGAGAAGAGAATTATCTATGCCTCATTATAACACTCTTGACAGAGTAAAGAGAAACATCTGGTGCTGCTAAACAGACTGTGAAGCGATTTGAACCCATGGAGTTAGAGCAAAACCGACAGCAACAGAAAAGCACAGTGACAGCAAGAACAGATGACGGCTGAGAGGAGGAGATGGTCAATGAATGGTGGCATCTTTGATTATTAATAAAAGGTCCTACCTGACCCAGATGTTTGGATTTGATCTTGATTCTAGTTCACACTTAAACTGTCTCTTATCAGTTAAATTCTTCACTGTTCTACTCGTCCGTGTTACACTGCTGTCGTATTTTTACGAACAGACAAACAGCCAAACACACCCACCTCTCACACACACCGTGTGTATCAAGTGACTGAAGCAAGAGTGGCATGTGTCATCGCTATCTGAACCCCCGAACCCGAACTACTTCTTAATCCTCTGCTGCCATTTCCTCCAGAGAGGGGAAACTTTATCCCGGAGGAACAAAAAAGACGGAAAGAAAAAGACAACCACACTCTACTTACAGATTATACTGGAGGATTAAAGATTAAATTACCCTGCTGTTGTGTAAGTATGATGAGATCAGAGAGCAGTTGTTGTTGGTTCACATGTATCCTGTTACAGTGTGCCTGCATATTTACATTGTCTTACTCTTGTTGTGAGGACATTAATCTTTTTACCCATTTAAACTGTGGGGACGTGCCTCTCTTTTTGACATAAATAGTACATTTTAATCATGTAAAATATTTAAGTTCAGGGTGGCTTTTAATTAGCCTGGGCGAAAGCCGACTGTTGACTCTGTCAAACAGTCTGGGAAAACCCAAGAGGAATCCGTTTCCATGGAAGGCGGGACCTTACCCAGCAACTTAAATTTATTGGAGTAACGGAGTTCCCTTAACCAATCATAATGTTTAGAAATGACGTTGGTTATGCGCCGAGGTTCATGCTTACTCTCGCGAGGCTCTAGCTCGCGAATCACGCTTCCCACATCCGCTTTCATTATACCGGTACCATTTGATAAATCAAACTTTTCCCAAAGCCAGTTGGAAGGAGAGCTACGACATCCTTGCCACTAACAAAATTGACGAGGCATTTCTCTTGCTCTCGTTTTAATTGTGCAATGATCTCCAGAGTTGAGACAACTTCATGGATAGCTTCTAGCGTTCTTCCGTCGCCATGTTTATTTCCGCTGCGGTTGAACTACAATTACATGGACTACAATGGACTCCGCGCGTGAGTTCTGCGTCACCACTCGCAACTGTTTGCTGATTGGCAAAACACTGAGCGAACCGAGGTAGGGGGATTTGGCCAGTCTATGTGCGGAGCCAAAATCTTTGGGCGGAAGTACGTAGGATGGCGTCGCCAGGCTAGCTTTTAATCACTTTGTTTATAGGATTTTAGGTGCTGCTTTTTGGGGTTTGTGCCTGCAAATTTCCAAAACCTGGACAGGGCTTGAGAAACATGAATATTCAAGCTGGAAGTCAAAGAAAAAAAAAAACTATTGCAAGGCTGCTGACTACCTGCCAGTGCCAGGAAACAGAACTGAAAAGCCGGCCCCCCTTAGCGAGAGCCTAGGTAACTGACTTTTGGAGTGATGAATGTCCATTGGTAATGGAAGTGTTAAAAGCACCCATTCAAATACGTAGTAAGCAGGTTACAGGATGCCTGATATCCAACAGATACATAGGAGCGGGTTAGGTCAAGAGGGAAATACTGAGGAAACATTAACGTGTTACATAGCTGGTGAGAGGATGCCTCATTCATGCCAACCTTTTTCTCTAGATTGTAAATCAAGGTCCCACCACTGTCCCATCAATCACTGCTGGGTGTCTTGTCCTATTTGTTGGTCAAAGTGACAGCCTGACACACATAAAGGACAGTGTGAACTTTGTCAGAACAGATTTTTTTTGTGGTTTCTCTATAAATAAAAAAAACAATGTAATAATGATGGCTACCTTCCACTTATGAGAGGTCCTGCTTTGGTAAACGCTGTCTCATTATTTCAATGTAGCACTTAAGGAACTGAGCCATCATTAATTGCACATGTGCTTTTTCATGTGTGACAAATAAACTTACATGACAGTTCATACAGAAATACTAATTTTTTTATCATATGTGGAATGTGATGAGCGAGATTTCGAATGTCACATCCACAATAAGATTGAAACCAGGGTGCTCACAGCTATCAAAGTAATCACATAGAAAAACCAAACCAGCAGTTGGCTATCAGGAACATCTGCAGGGTATGTATTATGCACCATCTCCTCAGTCGGACTCCGTCGAGGCTTTTTTCAAATGATTTGTATTGTTAAATGGCTGTCAGGTCAGGCAATGTTTTTTCATATACTTAATGAAAAGAAAACATGTTGAAAAACAGTCCAGTTTAAAGTGAAGTATTTTGTTGCAGCCTATAAATGTGCTGGAACTGTGTTGGATGATTGAAACTGAAGTAATAACGACCAGATTTTATACAAACATTGTTTTGTTTATATTTTCTACCTTACTGAATAAATTACAGACTCCTGCTCAATTCTGCGTTGCAAACTCATGTCCTCTTGCACACATGTACCTTGTACGTTAGAATTGGCAGTTAGAGTTTGTCTTTGCAGTCAGAGCAATTTATTTACACAACGCTACCAACATTATGAGACACAGCAGAGAAGGATCTGCCGCTGCCGCTTGTTTTTAACATTGGTTTGGCGTATAAGAGCCCATAAGATTTTAATTCCTTTACTCAAATGTACAGTTCTCAGAATAGTGCCCTGTAAGGTTCAATTATTGTCCAACAGGTACATTCTTGAGTTTGCATGTTCTCCCTGTGTATGCGTGGGTTCTCTCTGGGTACTCTGGCTTCCTCCCACTGTCCAAAAACATGCATGTTAGGTTAATTGGTGTCTCTAAAAAATTATCCATAGGAGTGAGTGTGATTGTGTGTGTGGTTGTTTGTCTCATTTGTCTATCCAGGGTGTACCCCGCTTCTCGCTCGATGACTGCTGGGACAGGCTCCAGCCCCCCCCGCGACCCGACCGACGGATTCAGCGGTACAGAAAATGGATGGATGGATGGAGGTACATACTTCAGAGCTTAGTTCAACCATAAAGGTACAAATAGATCTCTGACTAAGGGTACATAATTGTACCTTTGATAACTTTAAAGTATAGAAAACAGATAGGCTAAAGTCTTGATAGATTAATTTCTTACTGTTTCCCAAACCGAGTTGTTTAGCGTTATTTCATGCATAGTGGCTGCCACTATGGCAGGTAACCTTACGTCTCATAAATACTTCACACAACCCCACTTAGAAAAAAAAACAAATGGTACACTGGAAAAAAATTCTCCTCCAAAAATAAGTAAAAAAACAACAAATACAAGACGTTTTTGCTTGAAATAAGCAAAAAATCTGCCAATGGAACTAGAGAAAATCGGCTTGTCAAGATTTCTTGAAATAAAATGTGATATTTGGGACTTTTGAGATAAAAGTGATCTTGAAATTAGCTTTAAAAACCTCTTCAAAATGAAAAATAAGCTTGTTTCATGTGAAATATGACTCAAAACAAGATGTTTTCAAGACTTTTTCACTTAACAAGATATTCAAGATGTATTGTATTAAAACAAGTCCATATATCTGGCTGAAATAGAACTTGTTAGGCAGTTGTGTCTTAGGCAGTGACTAGAAATAAGACAAATATACTTGGTAAGACTTTGATTTTTTTCCAGTGTATATAGTAGTTATTGTGCTGTACTCTGAACTCAAGAAGAGATTCAGTTGCATAAATCCCACTTCATCTTCCATGTCACTAAAAAGGCTCAGGTGGGTATAAGTGGAGACTCTATATGTACTGTTTTGCCTCGGGGAGTCAATTACACTACACTTCATGATCCCTCACCTGCTTCCCAGTGCAGTAAAGTCTGCAGCTGAAATGACTGCAGCTGCAGATGAAGCCTGTAGAACATGGGATATTAATACACCAGTGATCCTACAGGGAGGAGAACCCATCTTACCACTTTCATCTGCTTCTTAAACATTCCTTCTCCACAGTGAGAGAGTGTTAGAGTGACATAGAAAGAGAGTGGATTTGCTGATAGCAGCATTAGACATCACACTGCATTATTATTATGCAGAGAAACACACACATTAGCATAACAAGCCTGCGTGTGTGTGTGTATCTAAGTAGGTCACATTCAGATCCTTCATCCAAAATGAACACACACGCACAGCAGACCAATCAGGAATATGAAAGCAGACAGGAGCTCTCCTGTCTGAGTCCCAGTGGAAAACAGTAGAAAAAAACTAGAAAATTTCTGAAGAAATTTAGAAGGGGCCTGCCAAAGTGTGCGTATCGCTCAACCAATCACGGCTGCTCAGGAATGGTTCACAAGGCCTAAAGAAGAAGCATTCAAGCCTAAACGGCATCAAAGGATGACATGGATGCTTCTTCTTAAAGCGGCGAACTGTCCCTTTAAAGAGGCAAACTGTCCCTTTAAAGCGGCGAACTGTCCCTTTAAAGAGGCGAACTGTCCCTTTAAAGCGGCAAACTGTCCCTTTAAAGAGGCGAACTGTCCCTTTAAAGCGGCGAATTGTCCCTTTAAAGCGGCAAACTGTCCCTTTAAAGAGGCGAACTGTCCCTTTAAAGAGGCGAACTGTCCCTTTAAAGAGGCGAACTGTCCCTTTAAAGCGGTGAACTGTCCCTTTAAATCAGCAAAGGACTGGCTAGGCCACTAATAGCCTTGTTTCTATGGTAATTAATCTCCCTCAATTAACTGACAGTTAAGGTGCCCCAGCTGCTGCTACACTAATTATATGAGACTCAGGCTTCTCAGAGCCAAAAAACCTCTATGAACAGATGCTTCTCATTCGGAAACCGTAAGAGCTACGGAAAAAATTCTCGCAGAATGAGCGAGGGACGCCTTTGGACTTCAATATTTCCGCGTTTCAGATCTGTAGATCATTCAAAGTGAAAGCACGGATGAGAGAAAGAAGGGCTGCAGGAGCTGCTGAGATTCTGAGAATTGGATGAATTAAAATGGGGATTTGAGGTCTTTGAGCCCCGACATCACTTTACTCTGAGGGTCTCTGAGAGCAAACGGTCAGCCCTAGATGAAATATGAAAACATTTTATGAATCCCAACATGCGTGCCTATATTATGACAGTACATAATGGCATTGGAGCGATATTTGTAGGCGTGAGGGCGATTCGAAAATGAATCTGAGGTCAGAACTCTTGCTCTTCCCACACTCTAATGAAATGGCAGTTGTGCTCTATAAATTCAAATTTTGCAGATTTTGGCCAAAACTTTGGGTCGCTTGGAGGCATGCTGTGGGAAATCCGTAGCAGGTATCGGCATGGCGTCTTCACTTCTGAACACAGCACGGACGTATCTACAAACTGACATTTGAATGGCGTTTCTAGGTTAATGCATGATGACACTAGCCTGGGAATTCCCATGCTGCTTTGCGCTCGATTTCATTCTCACTGCAAAGTCAGCCTGGAAACCACCGCCCTTATTTTTGTCAGAGTTTGGGAACCAATCACAGAGCGGGGGGGGGGGCAGCAAGACGATGACGACGTCTATGCCCTACACCAAAGCTTGTAGAGTGTTAATCCAACATGACAGCGGACACAACGTTACCGTTCGATGCAGCCTTAGAAAGTGTTTCGGAGTAGATTCACCCTAGGGTCATTTGAACCGTGACATCCAGCCAAGTAGCCCACCCGAAGTTTTTCCGATATTGGCTGAACATCAGCTGAGTTACTGAGTTATCCCGAATAGCTTAGTACAAGCGCTAACGGATCCTGGCATTATCTCTAAAATTACCACACTAAAATCACATGCCATGACACCAAACTTCTACAGTAGTATAAATATGGTCTGTACTCACAAAACGATGCATTTGGAAGTTTGTACATAGTCCAGGAGTTTATTATTATTATCAACACAAGCCTGATAGCTTTTCTGCTGCTAAAGCTGCGTCAACGTCACTTCTGGGAGCTGTGAGCTTCAAAGTAAGATGAGGGTTGATCTACTACTGTAGACAACAAAGCAAGGCTGCTCAATTTCTCCATTATTAAAATAAATTCACAACTCTACAACATAAAAATTCATGTAGAATATAGCATATTATCCTACTTTGTTGTAAATTTAAGTAGCTTAGAGCGCAAGTTTACTTTTATTTTACTTTTTTTTCTTCTTCCTCGTCGAATTTCTGTCGTCATCTGGTATAAGTGATACAATTGGCTATGAATCATGCGCAAAGCAGTATGGGAAGAACCTGACGTCATTTGATAGACATTTGTAGCGCCCAATAAATGGCTCTAGGCATTCGTAAACCACGCCTCAAATACGAGAAAATGCACACCTAGTTCCCAGACCACCATCTCATCGAGATTGTGGACGTGTCAGCCAGGCTATGATGACACAGTAACTGCTCAAAATTTTGTTTTTTTTTATGATTTTTCCAGGTCATCACCCTGTTTATTCCTATGGGGGCTTTGGGGGGCTGTTTTTTGCTTATTACGTCGCCATGGTAACTCCAATCTTCAATAAAAGTAATAGCCCGCGAAAACTCATCGAGCCGGTCGTTTTGATATATATATTGTTGGGATGTGGACGGAAGAATAAATATAGCCTATAAAGAGACACGTTTTCAATGTTAAATCCCATAGACTTTTGCCAACGGAACAGTAATAGGGGCCTTGCCATGCATTTGCATGGAGGCACTGCATAGCATTGCTTCGCAACTTGTAACATTTACTGTATAAGCATTGATTACTCAAGGTATGTATGAAAAAAGAGATTCAAGATTTCTGTTTTGCAAAAAAATTCTGATGGTAAGCCCATTTTCTTGATTTGGTTGCCAATTTGTTTTAGTAAAACAGCAGAGGCACTTAAATGCCCTCACTAAGGAATTTTAAATATTTGTGGCTCAGAAGTTTCAATAGTTTCAACTCACATTTTTATTATGAAGAGCTCAGTTTTGTTTAAAGTTGTTGCTCATGAAAACAAATGGTGTACTGCTGGAAGAGGCTGGCTAATTGGTTTTAATAAAAGGAGACAAGCATAGAACAAGGGAACCCACTGTGTTTTGTGTGTTTTCCACTGCAGTGATGAGCAACTGTGTGTGGGTAATCACAGCAGTCACGCTACCTATATTGAGAGGAATGTCAGACAGACAGACAGGAAAAAACAAATATTCAGTGGTCCAGTTTCTGCCTTTATTCTTCTATTATATTAATTCTTCTATTATATTAATTTGGGTGTAGTTGTGTGCAAGAGTTTTCTGGAAGTATGAGGCTCTAATTTTTATAGAGTTAATTTATCTGCTCACATTCCTGGAAAACATCCTCCTCAAAGTGAGCAGAGGCAGTCAGATTTCCAGGTCAAGCACACATAAGAAAATCACAGGAAGTGGGAGCGTGAGGCAGAGAAAGCATCAGTCTCTGTTGCACTGTTTGCAGCAGAGATCTGAAGAAACCTAATTTTTCTGTTTTCCTACTGAATATCTATGGTTGGAAAATTTACAACTATTTGTGTTTTGCACATATGACTCCTGAGTGGAAATGCCCCAAATAAGGAAATTAAAAAATGCTGCAGATTTTACAGATATAATCCACCATCAGAACAAATTTCTATGATTCCCACTAAATCTAGTGAGCCATTGACCTTTTCACAGCAGCAATAAGTTCAAAATTGTGTTAGTTTGTCATACTATTTGATTTTTAATACAAATAATGTAAAACAGGACATCAACAATTAGGCTGCTGTCACAACCAGTTTTCTTCAACTGTTATTACATCTTCTCCTTAAACAGTCAACCAAATATTTTTCTATCAGACATTTAAGAGTTTATGCAGAGTTTCAGTGGTCTCCATTCAGAATTTTCATACATTTTAGAATGAATTGAGTAAAAACGTATTCAAAAGGACACTAAACCAAAGCAGAAAACAGCTCCAAAAAAGCAGATGCGTTGGTCCTGATGTGTATGTAGCCATCCTAAAACGATTATCATCATCCTCTGATCCTGCGTTGATTTTGTATTTTGAAAAATAGGAGTTCTAACAGTGGAGTCACAATTTTATGACTGAACGATGGCATATTACCCCAGTTCAAGGTTCGCATCAAGGTCATGGCCTGTGGGGCACGCAAAAGTCACAAAAAACTACAGCAACAAAATGACATGATGCAGGGAATGAAAAAACGAAGCCAGACTGGCAAAAATAATACCACCGGGGACTGAAGGACTGAATGTTGGACTCAAACAGAAATAAACACAAGGATTTCCTACCTCGACTCAGAAAACCATTCCACATCATGGACAGGAAGACAGCTGTCTCTCCTCCTCCTCCTCCTCCTCCACTACCTCGATAACTAAAATCATCAAAGAGAAAACCCAAAACAAATAGCGGAGGGTTGCCGTCTGAATGTCTGTCTGTGTGTGAGACACGTGTGAGAGCAGAGGAAGGCGACCAACTCACAGCCACAGAGACAGAGTGTACAGTGGGAGTGAATCACTGAGGTGATGCTATTCAGGGTAAACAGTGGTGACAGCCCCTCGGTCTCATGAATCCCTCTCCTTTGCTCCCTCTGTCTGTTGGGCCCTATTTGTTCTCAGCCAGTTTATTTCATCATTAAAAAAAGGAAAAGATGAATAAATCCATAATCATTACAATAGACAAAAAAGATGAAAAAATGGCAAATCCGAATTTTTCAAACATTTCAACTTCTGACAGTTTTTTGCTCAACCTGCTTGTCTCCTATGATCTTTTCTTCATCCATCATACTACACCGTAGTAATATGGAAAAAAATATGGAACCGCTCCTCTATTCACTTGTTTTATTTAGTAAGGTAATAAACAAATCACAGATATACAAACAAACTATTTCATTTTACAGCTATTTAATTTAATATTTACAACTTAAACCCATTACGAAAAAAATAAAAGTTCTCCCAGATCAAGAGATTTTTGAGACAAGAACTTCACCTGTTAACCAGAAAATATTCTTTATCAATCAGGTCCCAACTTTTCTTGCATAGTCGTTGACAGATTAACTTTGTAGGATTGACTATGCTTTTTAGTTTTCACATAGATTTGAACTCAGATTGAGACCCGGACTGTTTACTGGCCATGTCATTGAGTTGATATGTCTTTCCTGAAGAACATTTTTAACTCTTTTTGCTCAAAATGCATTATCCATCCATTATCTATACCGCTGAATCCGTCGATCGGGTCGTGGGTGGGCTGGAGCCTATCCCAGCAGTCAATGGGCGAGAGGCAGGGTACACCCTGGACAGGCCGCCAGTCCATCGCAGGGCCACATAGAGACATACGAGACAAACAACCATGCACGCTCACTCCTAAGGACAATTTAGAGATGCCAATCAACCTAACATGCATGATTTTTTGGACAGTGGGAGGAAGCCAGAGTACCCGGAGAGAACCCACGCATACACGGGGAGAACATGCAAACTCCACACAGAAAGGCCCCAGCTGGGTGTTGAACCTGGAACCTTCTTGCTGTGAGGCAACGGTGCTAACCACCACACCACCGTGTAACCGTCTGTAACCTTGTTTTGTCTCTTTTGTTGTTGTTGTTTAGGTGTTAGCGATGATTTGGCTTCTCTAGATTTAAATTCCATTTCCTTCAACTGGTTTCTTACAGCTAGGTCACAAACATTAACATGTTTCTTCCTCCTTGGTCAATCTGTATGTTTCCCATTTTTGTTAACACTTCCTCCAAATTTCAGACACCATTAACTGGAAACAACCAGCATCTTTTGCCACACTCTGAGCTGACTTGGCTTCTTGAAGGAGTTTTATAATCCTTCCCATTGTATCCACTGACAGCTTTCATGTTGGGACCAAGTTTCCTGCAAAAGCTTGTTAAGCTCTGCAAGAGCTCGCTTTTGACTGCAGACGCATTTGAAGATAATTGTTTTGAAAACACTAATTATAGGGTTATCACATCATTTTTCCTCAATGTTGAGATTTTTTTTTTCAATCGAACAACTGAAATAACATACTTTCAAGAGTGAGGGTTCCAAGTTTAATTTTGTGAAACACAATCTCTGCACCACGATGATCAACCAATAAGTGAGAAGCTGAGCCCATGACACACCTTGAAAGGCCCCCTCATTTTCGTAATGAAGCTGAAATGCATAGAGGAATGCAAAAACTTAAACGGAGAAAGGTAAAAAAAGAAAACATTTGGAAATAATAGGAGGGATAAAACACAAGAAATAAACTGATTTGTAAATTTAAAAAAAAAAAACATACACTTTTTTTATTCACAAAAAGCATTGTAAAATGACCATACAATGCATGAATAAATAAGATTAGGGTAATAAAAAAAAGGGCAAATGCAAAGAAAAAATAATAGATAAACAAATTCAGGGATAAAATAATAAATATACAAGTAAATATGTAATAAATTCCTCAAATCAATTGAAGAAATTGAAAATTGAATAGATAAAACAAAAAGAGGTATTAAAAGATAAAATGCAGTTGAAAATTAAAGCACATTCTTTACATTAGTTATTGCATGAATTACTTTTTGGATTTATATTAAGTATTCATTGACATACTAATTAATTTATCAAGTCACATAATTTTGTATTTATTTTGGATGATGGCAGCTTCAGTCCTCCAAAACTATGAGCCTGTTGTCGTCACTCGACAGCACTATGACTGCAAGAATCCGCTAGCAGGATCTATTCATACACTACCGAATATATCAACGAAAGACCACACATCAACACTTACTCAGTCTGCTCCATCTGACACACACGCATACCACAGCAATATGTGTCTATTAATAACTATCTATTTCACAGCTCATTATGAATGGGGAATGAACAGGACAACAAGCTGACCTTTATCAACCCAGGAGAGCTAATTAGCTCCAGTTTATTCACACACACAGTCCCATAAAAACAAAGGAAAGAGAGAGGTGAGCTGACATTTCCATTTTAAGAAAGAGGCATCTAGGAAATATGAGGTCTTCTGGGTAAAGAGGAGAATTTAAATGAATACAGGAGAGGAGAAAGGAGAAAAGAGTGGAGAGGTGAGACAAGTTAAGTGGGGAGAGAAGGTATAATATGGTGAACTTTATTCGACTCATGTGAGATAATCTCTTTATTAGTGAGCATTGGGATCATGGGAATTCACTTCCTTCATTAGTGACTCAGTCTGTGTGTATAAGTGTGTGTGTGCTTGCTTTAGCACATGTGTGCATGGATGAGTGTGTGTGCTGCCTCCTAGTGGCCACTGAGGAGAAAACAAATACTAGCTTAGGTGTGTATTCTTTACAGAATGAGCTCACCTCTTAGAAAATATAGTCTCAGTAATTGTTCAAGTTAGAAATATCTAAGTAACCGGTATGAAACCTCTGCGTTGTGTTAAGTTTAGAACGAATGGAGACCACACCGCTGCTCTTTCGAAGGTCTTTATTTTCCAACCTTTCCTCACCGAACATCACAAAAAAAGAGCCGCGATTACAATGACGCAAACATTAGCTAGCCAGGGAAACATTAGCACAAAAAAGTAAAACATGGAGCATACCTGACAAAATAAAATGCCAAATATAAAAGACAAAATGGGAGCTCACAAAACATCACAAAAAAAGAGGAAGAGTTTTGGCGGGACCGTGTCTTTTGTCACAAATGATGCTCCCCCATAAAAGAATGTACAGAAACAAAAAAGAAAACAAAAGTTCCACCTGACTATTCTTGTCAGGTTAAAAACAATAATTTTGTGGAATTACACACAGCCAAATTAACCCTTGTTACACTCACCCCCCTAGAATTACAAAATTCTTGGCAGTATAACAAAACACATTTCGCATCACTGGCCTAAATACAACATTACAAATTGTACACAACAAGCAATATAAGCTTCCCATAAAAAGGGATAGGAGATTCAGAGATCTACTCGGCACCTAGCAAAATACTGCCTTATAAACCACACAAACAGGCCAAACATGTGTTCACATGACAATATAGAATAAGAAATAATACATATGTATATTTCCATAAAACACTCAATATATATTAAGATCAACACTATACACGAATAATATTACGGGAGGTTTGTTCCAGCCCTAACAAGGCTTCAAGTTGTGTCATGGACTCAATAAGACGACACACAGGCTTAAGTACCCTGCCAAACCGTGAGGTGAGACCAACCTCTGCATTCGGTCTCTGAGCAGAATCTGGGTGGGTGGGCTGTGAGCATAGGACAGGGGCAAGATGTACCAGCGATTGGTCTAGGACACTAGCAGGTGGGGGATATATGACACCAGCAGTGGCGGCAGGAACAGAGGAGACTGGAGGGGAAGGAAGAGGACTATCCTGACCAGAGGACTGTTCATGCACCCATGAGGCTGTGCGACCATCATCCCACTCACTCAAAAGGGACCCTGCGAGGGACGGATCAGCTGCTGCAGTGTCCAAACTAGTCACCTCAGTACCATTGCCATTCAGACAGAGAGGGGGCTCTAGTCACACTAGGGGCGACTGCAGACAGAGGCACATAATCCGAGGTGTCACTAAGGGGCAGGAAGTTGACCTGAAGCAACACATTTCTGTGAACAACTCGTTCATGTCCTTCCTGATCTCTAATCCGGCAAATATGTAAAGCAGGTTTTGTAGCTACCACAGTATAGACAGTGGGCTTCCATTTATCAGAGAACTTACGCTTCCCTATGACGCCTAAGAAGCACCCGATCTCCAACTGATAGAGGCTGACCTTTGACTCGCTTGCTATATTGACCCCGCTGATGTTTCTGCTCAGCTGTGTAGTTGAGCGAAAGCCATGGCACAGTGCAGGTCTTCCAAAAGTGACTGCGTTAACTGCGACACACACGCAGATGACCTGGTTTCCGACCATAAACCGCCCTTGACTCGTCACTGTTAGTGATGAGGCCCACGATGGTTGTGTCATCAGCAAACTTCACGATGAGTTTGGAACTGTGTGTTGACGCACAGTCATGTGTGAACAGGGAGAACAGGAGGGGGCTGAGCACACAACCCTGGGGGGTGCCAGTGTTTGTGACCACTGTGGTTGAAGTGCGGTCACCGAGTCTCACCACCTGTGGCCTCCCCGTCAGGAAGCTGTAGATCCATTTGCAGAGGGAGGTGTTTAGTCCCAGGTCAGCAAGCTTGGAGACGAGTCTGGAGGGGATGATGGTGCTCTGCCTCTTCCCCCTCCAACCTCATCGTTAAGTTCGCAGACGACACCACCTTATTACTAACAACGATGAGAGGGACTACAGGACAGAGTTGCAACATCTGGCCTCATGGTGTGACAGCAACAACCTTGTCCTTAACACCAAAAAGACCAAAGAAATGATAGTGGACTTTCGAAAAAAACAACCTGAAAACCACAGACCCCTCACCATTGGTTCAGAGGTGGTGGAGAGGGTCAGCAGTTTTAAATTCCTGGGGGGGACCATAGCGGAGGACCTGTCCTGGAGCACTCACATTGCCTCAGCAACCGGAAAGGCCCAACAACGCCTTTTCTACCTGAGGAAGCTGAGGAGCTACGACATCCCCAGACCACTGCTGGTGAACTTCTACAACTGTGCCATCAGCAGTGTTCTGACATGGGTTCCTGGTGTGGTTCTCTAGCTCCTCCAAAGCAGACCAGCATGCACTCCAGCGCATGGTGAAAACAGCGGGGAAAATCACTGGAACGCCTCTCCCAGAGCTCAGTACCATATACACTACGCGCTGTCTACGGAGAGTGCAGAACATCCTGCGTGACTGCCACCATCCTGCTCATCACCTTTTCTAACTGCTGCCCTCAGGTAGAAGGTACAGGTCCCTACAGACCCGGACTAAAAGACTGGCCAACAGCCTATACCCTCAGGCCATAAGACTTTGGAACCAATCACTACTGCCTAAACGTTAACGTTTAACTCTCTATTTATACTGGGGCTGGAAGGTTGTTGTTTATTTATTTAGATGTATGGGTGTGTGTGTGTGAGGGGGGCGGGTAGCAAGCACCTAAAACTCTGTTGCACTTTGTTGTAAGCGGGATGGGGGAAGGAGGGAATCAAGCACTGGTGTCACTTTTGTCTTTGATGCACTTTGTCACTTTGGATCTACTACTACTGTGTTTGTTCTCCAAACTAAATTTCGTTGGCTATTTTTGACAATGACAATAAACTCTTGAATCATTGAATCATTGTTGAACGCTGAGCTGTAATCAATGAACAGCATCCTCACATACGAATCCCTCTTTTCCAGGTGGGAGAGCGCGGTGTGCACTGTCAGGGCGATGGCGTCATCTGTAGACCTGTTGGACCGGTATGCAAACTGCATCGTGTCCAGGGTGGGAGGCAGTGAGGAGCAGATTAATGATTTGACCAGCCGCTCGAAGCACTTCAGGATGACAGAGGTCAATGCTATCGGGCGATAGTCATTCATGCTGGTGGTTTTAGTGTTCTTAGGCACAGGGACGATGGTGGTCCTCTTGAAGCAGGTGGGGAGTACAGATAGGCTGAGAGAGAGGTTGAAAATATCACTGAAGACCCCTGCAAGCTGGTCAGCGCACCCCCTGAGGGCCCTTCCTGAAATGCCATCGGGGCCCGAGGCCTTGCGAGGGTTGACCTTTTTGAGGCACTGCCTCACCTCCGCTACAGACAGAGTAGGCATACTGCTGTCACAGTCATCAGGTAGTTCCGCTACAGGGGGGTCACCTTCCTTCTCAAAACAAGCATAGAAGGCGTTCAGCTCGTCTGGTTGTAGTGCAGAGAACTGGGTTTCACTGCAGCCCCTCCCTTTGTACTCTGTGATGGCTTGTTGTCCACTCCACATGCGCCTGGGGTCAGAGCCATGATAGCTGGACTCCACCCTGGACCTGAAGGTCCGTTTGGCAGATTTAATGGCCCTCAAGAGGTCATATCATATAGATAAATTTCAGTCTGGTTTCCGTCAGAGGCGTATTCCAAGGGTCTGTCTTGGGTCCATTGTTATTTGCTCTATACATGCTTCCATTAGGGCACATTATAAATAAATTCAGTGGTGAATCCAGAAAACCAATCCAACTTTGCTGTTTTACATGACTGTTTGGGTGCCATTAGTGAGTGGTTGGCAAAAAACCTCCTCCAGCTGAACACTGAAAAAACAGAGGTTTTAATTATTGCACCTGAGAACTCAGCCCCCAAAATTGCCCAGAGTATTGAGTTTGTTTCATCAGCTGCTCAGTCAAAGCTAAAAAAAACCTTGGGGTTACCTTCGACCGAAGCATGCGCTATGAGGAGCACATAAAATCATTAGCACGAAATTGTTCCTTGCAGCTCAGAAATATAGCAAAACTCAGGTCCATTGTGTCCCGGCCTGAGCTGGAGATGATTATTCATGCATTTGTGTCTTCCCGGTTAGATTATTGTAATTCACTTTTCACATGTCTCAACATATCATCTCTTAACCGTCTACAAATTATTCAAAACACTGCAGCCAGGTTACTGACTAGATCCAACAGGATGACTCACATCACACCCATTCTACTTTCCTTACACTGGCTGCCTATAAGGTTCAGGATCCAGTTTAAAATTCTTCTTATCACATACAAAGCCCTTAATCAGCAGGCACCCGGTAACATCTGTGATCTGATCCACCAGACACAACCAGGCCTCTTTAGGTCCTCAGACCAGAGCTTATTGACTGTCCCCCGCTCTTGTCTAAAGACAAAGGGCGATCGTGCCTTTGAGGTAGTGGCTCCAACTCTTTGGAACTCTCTTCCCCTCTGTTTACGGTCTGCAACTTCTTTAGACATTTTCAAAAAGAATCTGAAGACCCACCTATTTAAAATAGCTTTTATCTGTTCTTAAAGTGCCCATCTGCTCTGTAGCCTCATGCTTTTCTGCAATTACTTCCACTCTATGAGAACCTACAACAACCACCGTACTATCACTTGGAAGATTGCTACAGCAGTTTACATACACTGACTGCACATCATCATCCTTAACGAGGGCTTCACTCACACTGCCCATGTTACCCCTCTCATCATACGGGCGCTTTAGTTTAAATCAGCAAGGGAATGAGGCCGCATTGCAGTCGAAGGACTGGGGAGCTGTGGACATGTTCGTCTAACATGGCAAGGGTTAAAGCAGTGGAGGCACAGCCTGTACAGTCTGCAGTGAGCATGGGTCGAGTGGTCCCCAGAACTGCAAACTTTGCACAAAGAAGGTTCAGAGTGCTGCTGATTGTGGGGACGGTAGGACAGTTTCTGGGTTGGCTGATGACCACCTGGCTGATAGTTGTTAACCCTCTGGCTGTTAGCCAGGGAAACATTACACAAGGACAAAACCTTGTCAAACATGGCGCTATTTTTGCCTCCCTTCATATCAATGCGTTCAGCCACCTAGCGATAGCTGAACCTGTTACTATACCAGTGTATACCAACGGGTTGCCAGATCAGGCCATCAACAAACAAGAATAAAGTTCATAGTGGTTAGTTCGAGGTTTACAGTTTGTTAGCCTTATGGAGGCATGGTGAACTGATTCAAGTATATGCAATACCTGGACAGGGCATGCATATATAAGAGGTACCCATAGTCCAGTGTAGACAAAAATGTTGCAGCAACAAGTCTTTTCCTTGCATTTAAAGAGAAACACATTTTGCTTCTAAAGTAGATGGGATTTAAATGAGATTTAAAAGTCAAAGAGTCATCAATTAAAACACACAAATATTTAAAAGAGTTAAACTAATTATTTGAAGTTAGAGTGATAGATTGTATGAACTCCTCTTTTTAACAGATTGTTCAATTATCTATATTTTCACTCATTAACTCGGTTCATCTCCTCTTGATATGTGACAATTATCATTAAATCTATAGTGTTTGTAGCTGTACTCATAGCCAACTGTGTAGTGTAGCTCAGCACATCCGTTAACTATGCACACTGAACAAATTAACATTTTGTTTCTGAGGAGAAAATTGAACTTTTTACAATAACATTGTACATTTTACAGCATTTATCTGATAGCTGTATTTAGCGACTCCTCGTTAATTTCGCAAATTCATCGTCACTCTCAGGGCGTCAACACGTGTCTTCTGTCAAAACCTTTGGCATCTCAAACACATACATGGTGCCCTTTGGTGTCAGCTCATACAGTCTTTCATGCTGTTGTCCAAATTTGTTGTGCATTCAAAAACAAATACAATGTGACATTATGGGAGTTCTATTTGAACACTAACTCTGAGTCTGTTCTCAAAAATCTAATGATAAACAAAAGCTTAATTTTTCTTCAATTTACTTTTCACTGCCTTGACAGCTTCAGTTTGCCTTGTACTCCAAATATCCACATTAGATAGATTAATAAAGAATATTGGACAGTGTGCAAGCTTTCCGTGCACAACAATTTTTATCAAAAAAGGGACTTAAAACAGCAGACAAAAAACAAGAACTTGATGTGAAAAGGGCAGACGTGCTGCTATATGATGATTTAGGAGTGAGACTGGTCTCAATTTTTCACACAAAAAACATGACTCACTAATGACTGATTAAATTCAGATTGAGTGACACTAAAGAATTTGGCTCTTTGGCTACCCCTACAGTTGTGGGATATAACATCACTGTCGTGAGTCCTGTATGTGTACATCCAAACTCATGAATTTGCTGTCATGTTGAAAAGGCCAAAAACACCATCAAAAAGCCCACAAAAATTACATGTGACCAACAAAAGTTGCTTACAGTTACACAAGTCACACAAGTTACAAAATTTCTTTTTGCTTTTTTTTTAAGACTGTTAATAAGAATTGAAGAGAAAATACAAGATGAATGAACATACAACCATACAATTTTACTTTAAAACCATGAGTCAGCTGAGGGATTACTCTACTATAGGTTAGACAACTCGCATTAATCAATACACAAGTGCTGATTTTCAGGTGTTTCATGTGAAAGCTCATTGATTGAGGAACACAAGGATTGACAGTCCACCCCAAAGCACAAACATGTATATTAGCAGTGATGTCATCTGACCTGACTGCTGATAGGCTGCTCAGCCAGGTCATTGTCACACGCACTCTGTCTCTCTTTCACACGCACTCACATACAAACACACTGACCCGATGAAGCACTGAGTTCAGGCCAAAGAGCTTTACATGGCAGAGCAAACATCATGTAATGCACAGAGAGAAAGAGAAAGACTTGCTCATTCAGGAGTGTGTGTGCGTGTGTGTGTGTGTGTGTCCAGTAGAGAGATTTAATCTTTAACCAGTGTTACTGTAGCCTGTACACTGATATAGAGACACAGTATGTAATTACAGCTGCTGCTTGCACACATGCTCTCTTACACAGGTGTGTGTGCGTGTTCATGTGAGATTGTCACTTTGTTTCCTATGGAATGTACCGTGTTTAGGTTTCTTGTTTATCTGGAACATGGAAAAAAAGCTTTAGTCAGTAATTAAAAATGGCAAATGTCCAATGGAAGTTCCTTTTGGTTTTGATCAACAGTCGTATAAGAAGATTATGGTAAAGATATCATGACAGCAGCTTTGTGTGTCTTTGTAGTCTAATACTTTACCAGACTAATTACAAATATTACCAATAAGGTTGAGAAGTGTCAGCACAGTTTCTGAGCAGTACTGTGTCCTAGTTAAATGACCTGCTGCTGCCTCTGCTCCACTTTAACTCCTTCACATTTCACAGCATGATCTCACTCTGGTGACCAGCAGTTTGACTCAAAAGAACTGGATCTAAAATGCTAATTATGCTCTGAAGCCATTCAAGTCACATCTAGGCAAAGAACAGAAGAGGACTGGGAAATCTGAATAGCTTCAGCTGTAATTTCACCAGCAAATTACACTAACAGTGCTGCTAATGTTAAGATTATGAACACAGACAGTATATAAAAGATGGAGGTAACATGCTTTCTAAAAAATATTAAGTCAATGCAGAGAAGCCTTAAACTTGAATTCTGTCTAACTGTCAAGAGGAGGAAAGGGCCTACAGCCATCCAGCAGTTCTGTGAGGAGGTGCAGCCATACATTTAAGCTTTGGACAAGTTAAAGGCTTGACCTGACAGTGGGGCCATGTTAGAAGTGAGATGGTCGCAACAGTCTTTAAAAATAATCCATAGAATTCTCAGTCAAGGTTTCAATAAAGTCAGTAAGATAAGTAACTTAGGCGCCATGACCGTCTGTTCCTAATTCTTCACCAATTCAGTAACTACACGTTGAGATATTTAACCAGTTATATGAAAACTAACCTGCTGGTGGCTAAGGGTAGGAGATGAAAGTCATGACAATCCAGCCAACAGTTTTCTTGAATGTTTCAGTCAGGATCAAAGCAGTGGTTCAATTATAGCAAAGCTAAATATTGTCCATGTGGATGCACCGTATAAGGATCTGCTACAGTAGCAGCAATAAGAAAAGAACAGCAGAAAAAAAAGAAAGAAAATGTAAACATGTATAAACCATAATACACATCATTGTGAAGATCATAAAGCCTCAACGTTGCTGACAACCCCACCATGACTGACAGAAGATGAGGTGGAGCTAACATACAGAAGCCGAGAATAAAACTGCAACGATGATCCGAGTTAATGAAGGGATGGTTGGTCCTTTTAAACCTCAATCTGAAATCCAACACACACTGACCTCTCCGGAAGGACAGCATCTGTTGGAGACGGATGAGCCAAAGTCGCTCTCACTAAGCAGACTTCTGTTTTGCTCTTAATGTCGCTCTGGTTACCACAACTTACCACTACAACTTGCATGTCTTTCAATAATGACGGCTGATTGACCACTTTTAGCCATGGTCTTTGTGGTTTGTTCAAGTGCTACTTTTACCAGAAAATGTGAGAGGACACAAAGTTTTCATGAAGCAGTAAAGCTGCACACCAGCAGGCAGCATTTGTAGCAGTGGTCCTACCTGCTGTCGTGCTGGGGGGGATGCTAAGGCCTGGATCCAGGCCAGTAGTCGGAGTTAGTCCTGCAGGCTGGGATCTGAGACCGGAGGCCAGGGGTAGTGACCTGGTGTTAGCCCCTCCTTGAATCAAAGACAACAAGATCATTTAGAACAAAGACGGACCTGACAGTAACAATCTTGAGCTGCTACGGTTTTTGTTTATATTTTTATTACTACTACTGATGCTACTGCTGGACTATAACATCCTCTCATTGGAAATGCACTGTGCTGCTGCAGTTGCATAGCTGCAGTAACGCACCTGCTCCCATTTGTCCTGGCTCTCCAGACTGGAGCTGTCTCACTCTCCGGAGGTGAGACCTGCCATTGTAATGCAGCTGGGCCTGAGCAGCTGAGGTCAGCTGCAGGTTACACACTTCACACAGCGAGTAAGCCCCACCCTGACCTAGGACCAAACAGCAGGCATGAGTCTGATTGCAGGAGACATGTGAGGAGATTTAACACATCATTGAACCTTGAGCATTTCAGTCACCTGGGGATGAATTCTGCTGGATGGAGAGACTGATGGTTGCAGGTGTGGGTGTGTCCATCAACTCCTGACACATTCCTCCAAAGGCAAAGATCTGCCCACTCTCCAGGAGCTGAGAGGGGCTGAGAGGAGTCTTCATCCCTAAGGAAGAAGAGGAGAAATCATTGCAAACATGTGACCTTTAAAGGGATAGTTCGCCTCTTTTGACATGAAGCTGTATGACATCCCATATTAGCAATATCATTTATGAACATTGACTTACCCCCCGCTGCGTCCTGTGAGCCGAGTTCCAGCCTCGTTTTGGCGTGGACGAAGGTAGTCCGGCTAGTTTGCTAGGGTCCCGAAAATAAAGCGTCTTGCTTCTCAAAACAATATGCGTTCAAAAGAGTAATACATTTGCATCACAAAATCGTCCCTCCAGAAAAAGTCAGACCTCACAATCGCTTGGCGCTATTTCTCTCTACCGTCATATCACTACGTGCTGTGTAAACTGTGCAGACCGAAGTGCAGACTGAGCAGTCCCCTGCTTCCGAGCAGTAAACACCGTAATAGGTGCGGCTATCGCTAGGTAGCTGTACCTGTGCAAAAATAGCTCCAAGCGATTGTGAGGTCTGACTTTTTCTGGAGGGACGATTTAGTGATGCAAATGTATTACTCTTTTGAACGCATATTGTTTTGAGAAGCAAGACGCTTTATTTTCGGGACCCTAGCAAACTAGCCGGACTACCTTCGTCAACACCAAAACGAGGCTGGAACTCGGCTCACAGGACACAGCGGGGGGTAAGTCAATGTTCATAAATGATATTGCTAATATGGGATGTCATACAGCTTCATGTCAAAAGAGGCGAACTATCACTTTAAGGGATAAGCGATAAGAGACCAACATAGGGTGCCATCATGGATTACTATCCATGATTCACTTTTCTTTAAGATCAACTGTGCATCACTACATCACCAAACTTCTACAGCCAAATATTTAGAAAATATCATCAGATATATTATATCAAATTGAATTTCCAACACAGGCGATATCTGGCCAAAGAAACATGTTAGGGTTATGGAGTATTGAACCAACATGTCAACACTGAATAGAGCACCAGTGTGAAGGTGACACCAAACATCAATGTGACTTCAAATTTGCTAAAAGGAGACTCTAAATGAGACAAGTGGACGGAAAGATGGATGAACAGAAGCAAGGCCTGAATGACACCGGATGCATCAAACGCTCACAGGGAGAGTGATGTAGTCATGATTAAGATGAGAGAGAAAGGATGACATATGCATGTTGGTGTGTGTCCAATATACAGTGTGTGTGTAGGTCAGTCCATCACTGTGTCCATCTGTCGTACTGTCAGCTTTGCCAAGTCACATGACCACTGACAGGACACACACCCCCCCACTCGTTTTTTTCCACATTCAGTTACATTTATTGTCATGACATACCTTACAGCTGTATATTTCTATGCACTGTGGGGTAGTGGATCGAATTGGGATCAGCTCATTATGAAATTAATAACAGGAAAGAAACCCTTATGATTTTTTATTTCATTTCACACACTACAGCAGGTGCTGCTCATATGTTATGCACTAGTAAGAAAATTTGTTTAACATCTATTGTGCCAGGTTTTGTTCAGATAACTTTTTATTAATAAGTTGTTACAATTGTTTTCAAATTGATTTTGGAATCTTGAAGTCTTGGAGTCATTTTAATAGAGTTCAAGAGAAGTGTCACAAGACAAACAGTTGTTCTGTGTGACACCCATGAACTGTGACCATGGGAGATTCGAGCATCTTCAGGCAGCACAACCTTAATATTATGAAGAAGCACTTATATTTTATGTCAGCTTTCTAACTACTTGAACTAATGACATACATAGGTATGTTTTACCTCATAGGTAATTGAAATAACTGTATAGTGATTTGTTCAAACATGGTAAATGCACAACGATTGAACTGATTATGCAGCTCCAACAACTGACAATTTAAAAAAAAAAACTCCAAACACTATGCTTGTGCTCGGATTATTCACACACTTATTATACAGCATTCACTCTATAGAGGAATCAGGATAGGGACAGGCAGCTGCTGATGCATTTCACCCACTACCTGAATGCAGCTGTACATCTTACATATGCAACAGATATTTACAGTCGCATGTTGCAAAAATAAACAGGGACAGGACAGATATACAAATCTGAGGCGATGTATAGCACAAATTTGCTGTTTTTGGTTGAGAAAATGTAATCAATATCTCTGTCCACAACACTTATAAGTATAAAATAAATATATGTAACATTTTTCAGTTTTACTGTACGCATGTATAAAGTCTTTAATATATAAACAATGAATACATTTTTAAATGTGTAAAAATAAACACCTCTTTTTGAAGGCATGGTGGCCCGATTGTTATATGTCATATGAAAATATTTCAAATCTGAGCAACAATGCACTGTACCACTAATATGTTTACTGTAAACTTTATTATATTATGTTATGTATATTAGTAAATATATATATACTATGTATAACTTATATCTAAATTAAAATATAGTTCCTATACATATATTACAAATAATTTTGCCATCCTGCATCTCGTGCAAAGAAAGAGAGTAAGTAGGAAGAAGCTTAAACCATTTCTTTCCTTGATCGGCATGAAAAACGTGAGATCACTGGCAAATGAATTGGACGAGTTTGGAGCAAGAATATTTAGAGGGCTGTAATATTTGTTTCACCGAGACATGGCTGCAGGAACAACTCTAAGACCTCTCTACCCATCTTTCAAGTTCTACAGACAGACAGAGACTGCAGTCAGAAAGGTAACAGTAAAGGAGGGATTCTATTTTGTTATTTTTCTTCACTAATTGATACTGCAGCTAAATCATTTCTCTTCTGGGCTTAATAATGTATCACTGAGTTGAATTGAAATGAACCAACATTGAATTCCAGGTTTTACCTAACCAATATGTAAAGGAGGAAGTACAAAGCAATTTTCATTAGTCAACCTCTGGCTGTCCTTTACATAATTTCAAGCATTTCTACTCCTTTCCTCTTGCTGCTCTCCAGTTTCAAGTAGCCTTCACAGACAGATTATAATTAATTGCGGAGATGTTCACCCACAACCTTGTGGAAGCATATACGTTCCTATTATAGTTTTTGCATGGAGGATCAGTAGGTCAGCTTCTACAGAAAGAGCTATGCACTTGCATAACAAATAAAGTCAGTAGAAAAGTTCACACGGTGAAAACAAATTGTTCTGTACACAGCTGCCTGCAGAGAACCTGTTTCATGACATTTATGTCATCATTTATGTGCATCTCACCTGAACCTCACAAACACACAGATGTGGAAAGTATCCCAGCCATGTTAGGAAGTGCTGCTTGATCAAAAATGTGTCAAATGAACAATCTCTGTGGTTTCTTGATTTGAAAGTCTCTGTCAATGTATGAGACTTGAGCTGTTTTCACACATGTACAGAAGTCCTAAAATTTTCCAGAGATCTTCAAGAGGGGTGGCATAAGAACCCAAATGACTACAGCATTTGCTCTGCACTTCTTCGTCGACATTTTTGAGAGAGCCTCCAAGTAAAATCTCTAGAAGATTGGCAGTTAAGACTATGCCTGAACGTAGAAATTAATCTTCCTGAGCATTTATTGGTAAGAGTTGCTGCTTCATATTCTTTTCTGCTGACTTGTAAGTTGCTTTCCACTCACTCAACCATATTTATGGAGATACACAAAATACATGTGTCAGTGAAATAAAAAAAAAACTCATCAAGCAGCCTCATCTGCCCATCTCTATTATACACTGTGATTTTTAAAGCATCCTTTTTGCATCATATTCTGCCTTCTGTGCGCTCCACACAAATACCCAAGTCAACCCTGAATCACATTTTTAGCTGTGAGTACACGCAGATAATGTCCCACTGTGAAGTGAGCAGCTACTGCAGAAAATGCTGTCTGCACAATCTCCTGAAAGACCCTGGTGCTCATGTGTGAAAACAGCTTTATGTTAACTTATTAAAATGGGACCTTGAAGAAAAAGAAAAACATGTTACTTGGGTTTAATTCCTATGTATTAAGATGGAAGAGCATTGATTCAGTAATTTAATATCACAGCTGAATTAATTTAGTCACAAGACCCCTTATGATGAAAAAGTTTTTTGGACAACGTTTTCCTTCGCCCGGACGCGGGTCACCGGGGCCTCCCCCTGGAGCCAGGCCCGGGAGCCAGGCCCGGCTGCGAGCACCTGGTGACCGGGCCTGTGCCCATAGGGCTCGGTTGGGCACAGCCCGAAAACATGATATGGGTCCCCCTTTCGACAGGCTCACCACCCGTGGGAGGGGCCAGCGGGGTTGGGTCCAATGTGAGCTGGGTGGCAGCCGAAGGCGAAGACCTTGGCGGTCTGATCCTCGGCTACTGAAGCTGGCTCTTGGGACGTGGTATGTCACCTCGTTGAAGGAGCCAAAGCTGGAGAGGTTCCAGCTAGATATAATTGGACTCACCTCGACGCATGGCTTGGAACCGGTCTCCTTGAGAGGGGTTGGACTCTCTTTCACTTTAGAGTTGCCCGTGGTGAGAGGCGCGGAGTGGGTGTGGGCATACTCATTGCCCCCCGGCTGTGTGCCTGTACATTGGGGTTTACCCTGGTGGATGAGAGGGTAGCCTCCCTCCGCCTTCGGGGTGAGGGGACGGGTCCTGACTGTTGTTTGTGCTTACGCACTAAACAGCAGCTTAGAGTACCCACCCTTTTTGGAGTCCCTGGAGAAGGCACTGGAGAGCGCTCCTGCAGGAGACTCCCTCGTTCTGCTAGGGGCAATGACAGTAAGAACTGGAAGGGAGTGATTGGGAGGAGCGGCCCCACCGATCTGAATCAGAGTAGTGTTCTGTTGTTGGACTTCTGTGCTCGTCATGGACTGTCCATAACGAACACCACGTTCAAGCATGTCCATATGTGCACTTGGCACCAGGACACCCCTAGGCCGCAGTTCGATGATCGACTTTGTGGTTGTATGGGCCATGTTCCGTGCCTCCACTGTTGAGGCGGCTGACTGGAGCTGTGGCCGTAAGGTGGTCGGTGCCTGTCGTGGCAGCAACCCCCGAACCCACTGGTGGACACCAGCGGTGAGGGAAGCCATCGAGCTGAAGAAGGAGTCCTATCGGGCCTTTTTGGCAGGCCAAGGGGAACGCAGACTCGGCAGTTGCTAAGGCAAAAACTCGGGCATGGGAGGAGTTCGGTGAGGCCATGGGGAACGACTTTCGGACGGCCTCGAAGCGATTGTGGTCCACCATCCAGCGGCTCAAGGGGGGGAAGCGGTGCACTGTCAACACTGTTTATGGTGGAAATGGGGCTCTGCTGCCCTCAACTAGGGACGTTGTGAGTCGGTGGGGGGAATACTTCGAGGACCGTCAGATAGTCGAATCTCGAATTCAGAAGGAACAGTATGGTTTTCACTTTGGATCGCCTTGTTGCTGAAAAGTGCTATATAAATAAATTTCACTTCACTTCACTTCACTTTTCATCCTGGCCGTGGAACAGTGGACCAGCTCTACACCCTCAGCAGGGTCCTGGAGGGTGCATGGGAGTTTGCCTAACCAGTCTACATGTGTTTTGTGGACTTGGAGAAGGCTCGTTTCCCTCAGGGAGTCCTGTGGGGGGCTGTTCGGTCTCTGTATGACCGGTGTCAGAGTTTGGTCCGGGCACATCCCATTGGGAGGAAGACCCCGGACACGTTGGAGAGACTTTTTCTCTCGGCTGACCTGGGAACGCCTTGGGGTCCCCCCGGAAGAGCTGGGGGAAGTGGCCGAGGACAGGGACGTCTGGGTTTCTCTGCTCAAGCTGCTGCCCCCGCGACCCGATCCCTGGAGAAGCGATAGATGATGGATGGATGGATGGAATTAATTTAGAAATAAAGACCAATTGAGAACCATAAAATCATTGACATGCTGTAACTACACAACTTCTGTTAATTGGAGAAAAGTGATTAGGTAACAGTGAATTATATTTCTTATTCCTAGAAAAGTTTTGGTTTCACTTTAGCCTTCCCAAGAAACAATAACTGAGGCCCATGAATACTGTAGTAATCAAAAGCATGAACCAAAACGAGGACAAATGTCTAATTTGTTAGTCAGGGGGAGGAAACTTTTCAGGTATCCAGTCATACCAGTTTACGCCTGAGTTCCTGCTGGTTGTTAGTATTTGACCTAAAGTTCTGCAGACAGATGGTTAATCTGCCAGAGTGATGAATTAGCTACAAAATGAAGACACACGCACACATCTGTAGATACAACCACACACACAGAGAGAGAGCCATCTGATGCCGACATCAGGATTAAATATAACTCCTCCATTGAGCTGGGAATTACACAGACACATTCACGCACACGCACAGGTAAACATAGGCACGTGCACACAGTAAGATGCCAACAAAGAAAGAGTCAGTTGGTGAATTGAGTGCTCAAGATATAAATTAAATCTTTGCATTTACATTTCTGTCATATTGTGTACAAGTGTGTGAGTCTAAACCAGGCTGACCGAGCAGTCAGCAATCAGATAGCCAGCTGTGGATTATAATCCCCCTCACACACACACATACACACACACAAACAGCAGTCAAGCAACAATGTGTTTCCTGACTGAAAAGAAAATGCAGAGAAATCTCTTCTCTTGCCTTTTAATGACCTGAAGACTTCAAAGAAGCACGTGAGTGAGTTTCAGCCTCATCTCCATGTCTTTCATGTCACAGTGAAATAGGGTTCATCATCTCAGTTAGAGTGCTGAACTCAGACCATTGACACCTAAAATAAATCCAGAGTAGCAGAACTGTCGTGAATATATTAAGTACAACTGAATCTTTGAGCCAAAGCCGATGCTTGCTTGTTTGAATGAAATTTGTTTAGCTGGTAAAAAAAAAAGTGGCTTCCACTGGCTTCTCACTGAGTGTTGATGATTCCCCTTGCAGGCCCCGTCCAAATGTTAAAACTCAGCCCATAAAATGTACAGATAAAAGTACCACACATTTTTCTACACTGTGGACAGGTTTTATAATAAAGGATGAAATGTCATGTCAAATGTGTACATTGTCTGCAGTTAGAGGTGCCCTTCCAACAGTTTCACTGGCTTATCTTTTACAATCATACTGATTTAAGCTAACATACTACACTAGCAGCAGAACATAAAATATAGATAAATGTGCTTATTTGAGTAATGTTTAAGGGCACCTATCATAGTTTTCTTGTTTTCTATTATGTATGTTGGAACATTGGATGTTCATATTCTTTGAAGAAAAAATAAGTGCAAATCTAGTTGGAACTATTATCGTCATCCTCTTTGAGAGCATCTTTGGTTTTTGGAAAATAAATACTTTTCTGAATTACCTCGTCTTCTGAGTCGTGCAATTGGGTCCATCTGAACTGTGTCTCAGGTCGTGACATACAGGGCTTTCTTCATCACATCTTTTCTTGCTTTTACAGTCTTCATGTCAGCGAGTGGACAAACAAGAGGCTCATCCGATTGGTTGTAAGCTCTGAATCCTGCCGGTGTTAAAGATAAAGGGACAGAGGCACTAATGTATGGCACTGTCCCCTGAGAGTGACACACGCACGCACACACAAATGCAGAAACCTGAGGGAACGATAGGACAAAGAAACTAATGGATATGTGAAAGGACAGAGAGGGGTCTGAGAGTGGATCTTTAACCCTGAGGCCAGTAGCTGGTAACAGTGACCGAAGAAATACACAAGCACACATTAAACAGGACAGCGGTCGACAGAAGCAAATACGCTGAAACAAACTCCAAGACACAGTTTAATGTTCGTCCTTGCAGAATTCTGACACAAGAAGAAGCTTCCTAAAAGTGTGTTTATTATACATGAATAAATTGAAACATTGTTAAACTTTATTCAAACATTCATAAAAGCATTTTTACATCCTTCTGCTTTTCCTTTCTTAGGTGAGGCATATTTACATAAACAGTAGCCCTTTTAGTAGCCATTTTAGACAACCTATTACCTCATACTGTTTAGTTTCTGGTGAAGTGACACGGATGTCTGCAGAAAGAAGTCCAAAAGAAGAAAAAGAAAAAAAGACTAATCTTTTCCAGAACCAGTCATATTTTTAATTAAAACTAAACCAGTTGAAAAAAAAACAGCTTTGCAAAAGTCGTAATAACGGATGGAGTTTTATCTCCTTTTTTCAGGCAGAGCTTTCATCCAGGCTGCACATGACCTCCAACATGCTCCACAGGGTCAAATCCTAACAAACTATTCCATTTCTAACCTCAAAAGCGAAACTGGGGCAGCTCTGACCTGAACCACAAGCTTTAGATTGGACCTATGGAGCTTGTGGAGAGAAAGAACTACCGTACAGTCTGAATTCAGGGCAAAGACTCCTTGTGCTCTAGACACATCTAGAAACAAGACACTGTTTCCTTCGGAAATGTAACTACTTTAGCATTGATTGTTGATTCTGACTTTGACAACAAAAATGTAATAAGATAAGATACAGTACTGTGCAAAGATCTTGAGCCACCACTCATTTCTATGTTAACTGCCTGAAAAAATTGAAAACATGTGCAGTGATATGTATCGAAACCTGTGCAAACATAAATGGGAATACTGTATATCATGCAAAAACAGGGTTTGTACAATTCCAATTAGCTTGAAAGTTAAAATGTGGTATGAGCACCTTTATTCTTCAACGCAGCCTTAACCCTCTTAAATAAGCTTACTTCTTTTTTTTGTTGTCTTCAGGAATGATTCTCCAGGCTTCCGTTCTCTGTAAAGATGATACCACACTGCTTCAATAATGTTGAGTTCAAGGCTCATGGGAGGATACATCACACTAAAAGAGCTGCCACTAATTCTCAATCCAGTTCTCGTGTCATTGTTAAGTTGTCTGTTATGTGTAGACACAACATGGGTTCATCCCTTGAATTAGGTGGCTTTTTAATGCTTGAATGGTTCATAGTTCAGTTTTACGCAGTTGAAAATAATAAGAAAGGAATAGATAAATAAATAAAACAGTTTCCTCTGAGGGGTGTTCCATGAACGTAGCTAAAGAAAGCCAGGCTGTATCAGGAAAACCTCGCTTAAACTAACGTCGTCTCTCAATTAAGCCTCAAGTCGCTGCACTGAGACAGTTCAGCTACATCTAATCGAGGCTAATTCAAGCGAGGCTTACATAGTCTGGCTAAGTGCGAGTGCTCGAGGAACGTAGGAAGCCCTGACGAGTGGATGGTGTAAAAAAGGAGATGGCAGAAAAGGAGAGCAAGACAAGAGCTGTTGTTTTTTTCAGTAGCTGAACAAAGAATGCTGATGGAGCTGTATGAGGATTTTAAAAGTGTCATCACCAGAAATGGTAATACAGCTGTGATCAATAAAGCGATGGAAACGGCATGGCTAACAACTGCCGACAGACTAAATGCGTAAGTTATACAACTTTCATACCATTGTCAATTGTTACATGTTTATTTCACTGTCCTCATGTATTTATGCTCTCCTCTTTGTGTTATACATTTTTTAAATAAAGCATGCTGAATTGTCTCTGTATGAGATGTACAGCACAAATATACTGGCCCTGCTCAGTTTATTAATAACCCAATAATTAACGCGCATCATCATAGTTTGTGACTATATTATTGTGAGTGTGTGACCCACATATTAATTCTTCACTGTTAGATCTCAACAGGATCAATATTAACAGCCAAAAGCGTACATGGCAGCAGGTGAAAATAAAGTACAGGAACATATTTCAGAATGGTAAGTAGCCTTTCAAAGAAATGTGTTTGTCCAAAAAATGTGTTGAGCTGTAAATATGTTGCACTGTAGCTACCACAAAAAAGACACTGGTGGGGGTCCTCCACCCGAAAATCTCACACCAGCAGAGTAACTTGCTCTAACCAGTAATCGAGGGCAGCCACTGGTGGAAGGAATAGAGGGAGGGACCTCCTCAGGATATGTTCCCAAAAGTGTGAGGTACTTGGTTTCACAGGACATAAATGTAACATTGCTCAGCATTACTCAAAGGGGTTGATGTGGTGTTTTTCAAAATGAGAAATCCAGTTCAGAGTCTATGGAAAATTATCCCCAAGTGTACCTGTACTTTTAGGCTATGGAAAAAAGTTTGGGTTTACTCGTCGGCCTCCACAGGTCCAGCAGGGGCCTGGATGCGTACATGGGTACAGTCTATTGCACCGATAACATTGGGGAAGCCTGAGGGAGATGATGAACTTGATGCAAATACGTCAGCCAGCAGATTGTTTTACATTATTGGCTATTGTAAATGTGGAGCAGGAGCCTGAAAGGACCAGTCTGGTCCTGGGTGGGTGTAGGTAGGGTGTTTTGTGAAATGTGGGACGGAGATGTAATAAGGTATTAATTAGTTTTAATGAATACCATGTTCTTTTTCATTTAGTTTCATGTTCAGTACTTGTATAGTTGCGTTTCTTTAGTTGCACTGGCACTGACTGATTGAATTATTGATTTTTCGACACAGTGAAAGTGGTGATGATAACCACAATTTTTTTGGTTTAGTTTTTTTATACAAGGCATGAGTTGCGGGAGCGCGGAATTCTACCAGGTGGAACTTTCTTTCCGGAGTCTGTTTCAGCCAGTCAGACATTCTTTGAGACATAGCTAAGCTAAATTTGAACGTTAGCCTGCCCAGGAGCAGTCGAGTTCAGCGGCATAAGTTACCATGGTTACTCAGCGGGCATTCAAATAAGCCACGTTGGTGGAACGGAACTCTCTCTTAAATGAGACAGAATTATCGAGATAAGCCAGCCTTTCCCTTAATCCAGCTTCGTGGAACACCCCTCTAGTGTGCCGTGTAGCTCAACTGATTTAGCTGGTGCCCCACAGAGACTGTAGCTCCTCAACGCAGCCACTCCAGATTTGAGTCCCGGCCTGAGGCCCTTTGCTGCATGTTTTCCCCCACCTTTCCTGCCCTCCTACTGCCAATTAAAGGCCACTGGAGCCTAAAAAAAATTCCTCTGATAATGGTTAGCTCGAAAGACTGGACTAAGACTGAAAGACCCTCACATTTTCTGGGGAACTATTGCTCAAGACCATTTTAAAATATCACAAGAACATCTGGCTCCTTGTCAGTGAAACATAAAGAAATGAGGAGTGGATCAAGACTTTTGAACAGTATTTTATCTCAGCTTCAAATGTTTTAAAATGTTCATCTTTTATCAAAATCACAATTGGACAGACACTATAGATGTGTCAAGCACAATTCATCTGGACAGACATGGATACACATTCATGACATGACAAATACTTATACGAATACTGAGGCTAGTTAAGACGTTTTCAATTCAAAATATACATTACCACAAAAAAATTTAAGTTTACAATCAACTGAATAGCCTCTACATTCTTTGATAAGAGTGTCTCTTGAGGCAGTGCAGGTTTGTTTATTCTGGGCTATACAAATATGGTGGAGGGTTGTGGAGTGCAACCACCTGTATTTTTGGATTGATACTGCTTGTTCTAAGCTGAAGAGTTAATTAAGGGAAACTGGACTTCTTTTTCCTGATTCTTGACATCTCTTATCCCTCAGATAAAATGTCTGTTACTGTTTGCGTCTTCTACTTTTGTTGAGAACTAAAACATTATGACAGAATGTGGAATTCAATATGGCACCTGCTCAGGTGTAGAGCATGTTTGTGTGAATTTTAATCCGCTTAGAAGCAACACTGTATTGTATGGTTTTTACGTACCACAGCAGAAAATGGCTGCAAACATGCACACAAAGCTTGAGCTTGTGTGAGCTTGTTCTGTCGAACCATTATTTCAGGACACTGTGACTTCAGTTCTGTCTTTAAATAGCTCTGCCCCATCAGGACCTGACTCTTGCAACTCAAAGTGCATCTCCACTCAACAAATAAAATCCAGGACTGAACTGCCAACACTGCTACTCACAGCCCCCCCCCCCCCAACACTAAAGAACCAGCTCTCCACAGCACTCACAGAGAAAGAAAAAGGATTCAAAAAGAAAAGGAGATCTAGGCTTCGGCGAGGCAGGTGGAGAATGAACACATCTTTAATACAGGATAAGGTGTTTTCTGCAGAATTAGCTGCAGATTTATCCTCATTCTTTGAAATTAATATGGGCAGCACAGAGAGGGTGGCAATGGTTTGGGAAGCATCCAAAGCGTACATCAGGGGTAAATTGATTGCTAAATCATCAAAAAGGAAAAAAGAGCAGAACGATAGTATTAAAAAGTTAGAAGCTGAATTAAGCTCTATGGAAAAAGATTTGGCCAGACACTATTCTGAAAGTTTAGTTAAAAACATTTGCAAATGTAAACATCAAATTCATGACATTTTCAGTAAAAAAGAAAAATATGCTATGTTCAGACTTAAAACAAGATTTTATGAATCAGGGGAAAAAACTGGCAGACTCTTGGCTAGGCAACTAAAGGAACAGAACTCTGCTTATATAATTCCAGCTATAAGAGCGGGAGGGGCCCTTATAACATCTTCTAAAGGTATTAATGATGTCTTTAGAGACTTCTATGAAAATCTTTATAAATCAGCTGGTGATATAAATGAGCTATCACCCAGAGATTTTTTTCTCAAATATAAATCTTCCAACCCTATCTACTGATCAGGTGACTCTTCTGGACACGCCAATAACTCAAGAAGAGGTTTAAAACTGCCATTTTGTCCATGAATACATGGAAGTCACCGGGCCCTGATGGGTTTCCTGTGGAGTATTATAAGGAATATATTAATATAATTACTCCAATATTGACAATTGTGTTTGAGGAAGCATTTCGCAGTGGCTCACTTCCACCGTCTTTTAATGAAGGTCTGATATCTCTGATACCTAAAAAGGGGAAGGATCATACAGATCCTACGAATTTTAGACCAATCAGCCTCATCAACGTAGACAGAAAAATATTGGCTAAAGTGCTGGCCCTAAGACTTGAAACCATTTTACCTCATATTATACATGTTGATCAAGTAGGCTTTATAAAAGGAAGGTCTTCTACTGATAATTTGAGAAGGCTTATGCATTTAATATGGTTGAATGCTTCTAGCACAATGCCGGTGGCAGCAGTCTCGCTAGACGTAAGGGCCGCTTTCGATAGGATCGAATGGGGGTTCTTGCACTCTGCCCTGCTAAGGTTTGGCTTTGGCTCTGGGTTTGCAAAATGGGTCAAAATAATATACAATCAACCCAATGCTTCAGTTTTGACAAATGGTCTTATTTCATCTCCGTTCGATCTTTCTAGAGGAACGCGACAGGGATGCCCCTTATCACCTCTCTTGTTCACAATTGCACTGGAACCCCTAGCAGTAACTATAAGAATGAATCCTGCCATTAAGGGAGTAGAGGGTGGTGGGGCTGAACACAAGCTAATGCTTTACGCTGATGATATTCTTTTCCTTACTAGGGATCCTCAGAATTCTTTGCCTGCATTAATGAACACCATCGATATATACTCTACATTGTCTGGTTACCAAATTAACTGGACCAAATCAGAGGGGATGCCCATATCTAAGCACTGCCACCCGAACATGGTGACACAGTATAATTTTAGATGGGTTCCTAAAGGCATGATCTATTTGGGTATAAAACTAACGTCTGAGATAGATGAGATGGCATCACTTAATTTTGAGCCTCTTCTTCAAAACATTAAAACAAACCTGGGAAAATGGGGAAAGTTAAATTTGAGTCTTTGGGGTAAGATAAATGTCATTAAAATGGTAATAGCACCACAATTTAACTATATATCTATGATGCTACCCATATGTACACCTGATCACATTTTTAAACAATACGAAAACATAGTTAGAGACTTTCTATGGGCGGGGAGAAAACCCAGATTTAAATGGAGTAAAATGTGTACACCCAAGGAGAAAGGGAGACTGGGCCTTCCTGATGTTAGGCTGTATAGTTTGGCATTTGAAATGGCTAAGATAACCTGTCACTGGAGGGGAAATGGGTCTGAAATAGTATGGGCAAATATAGAGACAAACATGGCAGCACCATTTCATCCAATGCATGTCCTATCCCAACGTTTAAAAAATGGAGATAAAGATATCAATCCAATTATTAAACATTCTCAACAGGTTTGGGCAAAGGTTCACAGATTACACAAGATCTCCCACTATAAACAAATGTATGCTTCACTCTGGCTCAACCCAGAAGTTAAGATTGGGAAGCAGAACGTTTTCTGGAAAAGATGGCTGGAGAAGGGTATATGCACGGTGAAAGATCTTTACAAGGATGGGACATTTATGTCATTCAATGACCTGGTTCAACAGTATCAGTTGTTGGAAAAAGGAGATTTCTGGAAATACTTACAAATAAGACATGGTGTAATTAAAAGGTTTGAATTACAGAATATAAACAACCCGATTTTTGACTATCTAGAAAACCCTCTAAATCGCAAAGCATCAACATTCTATCAAAACACAATGTCTATAACTAGTGGCATATGTGACCATTTAAGAATAATTTGGCAGAGAGACCTTGACTGTAAAATTAATGAGGATAAATGGAGTCAAATTATAGCACAGAATGGCAGATATGTCAAAGATGCCAGAGGGAAGTTTATCCAGTATAAAGTTCTACACCGCTATTATTGGACTCCCTGTAGGCTTTTTAGGGTAGGGCTCACAAACAATAATTTATGTTGGAAGTGTACAAAAGAGATGGGAACCTTTTTGCATGTCATATGGGAATGCCCCATGGTTAACCCATTTTGGCACAATGTGGTGAAATATCTGGAGGTGTGGGCAGGAGTGACCCTGCCATTATCCCCACGTCTTTTGGGAGATAAAAGTGAGGCCCCAACATTGAACAGAAAGGCATACTCGGTTTTGATGGTGGGAATAACCTCATGCCTCAGAATTATATTAAAGAATTGGAAATCAACCACATGTCCTAAACTCCAAGAGTGGAAAATCCTGATGAGTGAGGCCACCTCCTATGAGGTCATGTTAGCAAGGATAAGGAGTAAAGGTCCCGTGGAACTGGGGCATTGGGATTTTTTCATGGAACATCTTACTTCTAACTAGAGCCAAAACTGTGAAGCCTGACCTAAGAAATATTATTTAACTTTATTTCAGTCATTTACTGTATTACTGCTACATGTGCAATGTTGTTGATATTCCTTTCTATTTTATTTTTATCTTATATATTTACTTATTGTATTTAATTTTATTGGACAGGAACTACCTAAGCCTTTGAAAATGTGTCCTTGTAATGATGACCCATCTGTCTATTTTCTGTATGATGTACCACTGAAAGATGTTACTGAGCATGTTTAAATAAAAAAATTTGAATTACAAAAAAAGAAAAGAAAAGGAGATCTAACGCTGAAACCCTTTGACTCATTGACACATATATGAGCAGTAATGAGGACACAGAGCAAGTTCAGATTCTCAGCCTCCGAGTGTGTTGCACAGATGTTGCATACTGTAATATTGTACAATTTGAGGTCTGAACAGAAAGAGCAGCAGAAGTGCCAATGTAGATTAGTCTCTCTTGAAAAAAATGGTCCTCTGTTGTAAATCTGGGTTCTTCAAAATCTTTTAAAATTTACTTATAATCCCAGTGTTTTATCAATACTTAATTCCATACTGTGTTAACAGTTTAACATTTTCAAGAAAATGTTGATTGTTTTTTTAGAGGGTTTTGAGAAGATCAACACGGTTCACGTCTGCATGCTTAATATTAAGCTACATCCAAGAAAAAATTCAGCTTAGCATATTCAATTACATTCAGTTCAATTCAATAATACTTTTTTATTCCCCAAAAGGAAATTATATTATTATTATTAGTAGTAAAGATGTGCTATTTTTTATAAATAGATAACAAAATAAAACATAAATACGTTGACAAACATATAGTAAGTTGAAGTGTAGCAGAGAGGAAGGTGTGGTAAAAATCTTCAGAGGTCACAATGAGTTTAGGAGTTTTTGTAGCTTAGCAACAACTTAGCTGATAATGTCACTCACAGTATTAACAGGTAACACAGATGAACTCTCTCAGTAGACGAGATAGACAAAAACTCCCAGCCAACAGTTCAACATCTTGGGTGCAGAGTTGCTCCTTCACAGTGACATGTCCTGGATCACTCTATCTATTGTTAAAAGGCTCTGTAATCCTACTCCTTTACTGTTACCTCTCTGTCTGCACTCTCTGTCAGCCTGTATAGTTTGAAAGGCGTCTTCCTGGTACTCCACAGCTAGCCTGGATTCATCAAAAGTTCAAAGTCCATCAAGCTAGCTATGCTTTATCAACTATGTGTATTAGTTTTACAGTTACATTAGTTTAACAAATACCACAAAAAATATCAGCCAAGTGTTTATGTTTGTAATTCTACTATAATTTTACTGTAATTTCACTTTATTTATCATCCTGATGTTTTACCATTTAATACCAGTGAACCATGGAAACATTTAACATTTCTAGAATAGGTTAATTTATTGTCTGTCAAAAAGCTATCAACATGGCTCATGTCTGCATGCTAAAAATAAAGTTTCAAAGAAATTAAAGTTAAGCTTAGCTTTGCATAAAGAGAAACAGCTAGCCATGATCTGTCCAAAGTAAAGAATCTACCTACTGAGCTAAGCTAAGTTATGTATATTAGTTTTATGCAAATTCTTATCAATAGTCTTTACTCAGTTTAGTCAAAAATACTAAAAACATTTCAAGCTAGTATTTGAGTTTTTAATTTTTTCTCTTCCACTTGTGTTTAGGCTAAATAGCTGCAAATTTAGCCTATAACTAGTTTGACAAGCCTATGACTAGTATTGTACTCATACCATTATGACTAGTATGGGTAAAAATGATGATGTCCTCTAATATAAAAAATAAACATTTCTCCAATAAATTTAAATTTCCAGACTTAGATCTCAGAACAGTTAGATCTCTTTCTGGTCCACCTTCCTAACATTAGCAAAGCTATCAGCTATACAAAGAAGCAACAACGTCATTTACATCTCTTTGTTGTGCCCCTTAATCAAACCGAACCCCAAGTAATAATACCATTGTTGTTTACAATGCAATGCGTTCTAGATGTCACTAAATCATACACACTGCCCCTTTATTGGTCCTTTTGAAGATAGTTGTGTGCCATTTTAATGCATATCTGTGGGGTTTCATTAACAAAATCAGTAGTTGATAAAACCACCATAAAACAGAAACCAGTCTTTCTTTAAGATTGATAAAATTTAAAAAATAAACTTTTTTTTTAGTACAAAAATACTTTGACTTAGCAAAGGCAATAAATGACAGCAAATTCACATAAGACACAAGTCTCTTTTCTATAAAAAAAAAATAATCTTTAACTACTTTTGCTCCTTGCTTGAAGAAAAAACTTCAGAATCAGAGATAAACCAGATGTTCCTCTTATACAGTCAGTCAGAAATTAACAAACACACACATGCATATAAATACACAAACACACAACCAATCGCATGTAGGTTGCCCAGCAGGCTGTGCAGGATTTGGTGAGACATGATTGGTTGAGCCAGAAGGGGATTGTGGGATTGGGATTATAATCCACAGATAAGTGTGTGCTGGTGTCTGTGAGTTTTAGCTCAGTTGGTATAATCTGTGGTCTAATAATAGAGATTACCACTCGCACTCTTCTGAGTTACTGTCGCCTGACTTCACCATCTCCATGTTGAAGAGTCCCTCAGAAAACTTGTGACCTCCAACCTCCTCACTCAACGTGTGTGTGTCACTGAAATGAACATCGGCATATAGATGACACAGTTATGTTTGTTCTGGACTGTAGAAACATTGTGGAGGGTTATGGAGGGTGACCAGATATATTTTTTAATAGAAATAACTTGTTCTGAAGTAATGAAAACACAAAAGTTCTAATTTTCAGTGGGCTCTACAATTCTAAAGCATTGTCCCGTTCATTCTTAACCTTTAGGAACAATAGAGTTGATTAAAGGAGAAGACTGATGGCATCTTAATTTAGTAAATGGAACTGGCTAAAATGTTAAAGGTCCAAAAAGACTTATTAGGAGATGGTGAATTATTGTGAAGTCAGCGCTACACTATCACTGTTTATATGGACACATGAAGGAGTTGTGCAGGAAGTGCATTATTCATACAAAAAAATAACAGTCTAAACTTATTTGTTCTGTTTTTAAGCAGTATTGGATTTTTTTCATAACATTTACTATAATTGTACATTCTTGTTTTGATGGGTTGTACAGTTGCCTGGAAAGACAAATCCGCTTGCACATCCGTGCTTGTGTTTTCAAATGCGCTTCTCACGCAGAACACAAAAGCTTATGGAAATCTGAAAGTGCACTACGGGCCAAAAGGAAATTACAGCATCTGGCTTGAAACATCAATTTTGGTATGTCAAGACCAAGGACAGCAACCATAAAGTTAGGTTTGGTCTCTTTGTACTCACATTGTGTATCTTTTAGATTCTCTGTGCTTGTTTTGCATCTCTTTTAAGCCCCGTTTCCACTATGCAGTCCGGTACGGGTCGGTTCAGAACGGTTCACTTATTTCAGTGTTTCCACTACTACGAAAGCGTACTGGTCCCATGGTACCCGTTACCATTTTTGTAACCCTTCTGCCTGGGGTATCTAGCACACAGGACCGGTTCCCTTGGGGAGGAGCCAAAGCACACTTGGGAATTATCGTTTTCTTTCAGGATGCAACAATGATAATAATAGTTCGGTTTTATATAACGCTTTTCATAATACTCAAAGCCATTTCCAGTGAACACCAGTGAATGAAACAACAGCAAATTCCCTTAAATTCTGCCAATCTCAGTCAACGAGTTCTGGGAATTGACGTGGTCACTGTGTTGTTTCAGTGCAATGTTGTACAGGTGCCTGTACCGCACTTCTTCGCTGAGTCTGGATTCGAATTGGTCCATCCTGTTTGTCGTTCTCAAATTTTGACTGGTGCACGACTACGCTGCAACAAAAAATCAGACAGGGGGAAAAGTTCGGGAGGCTCGCCTCCTTCAGCCATCATTCAGGCTGCAGAGCTGACTGCTTGTCACTCAGCAAGCGGAGGTGCACGGGGCACTACGCGTGAGGGACCTCCACTTTCTCTCTGACGAGACGCCACAAAATAAAAATAATAAAAAGAAAACGATCATACCGCAGGGACGGTATGACAGAAAATATTACTGGTTTTGAAACGTTGACTTTTTAATACCGTGGTATACCTTGAAACCGTTAACCGGCCCATGCCTAGTCTGGAGTGCTGAGGAGGTGCAGGCTTCGGCACGCACTCCGCCCACCCCTGAGGGTCCCCTTTGTACAGTGGGAACGCAAAGCTGACCCCAAAGCGACCCGATCCGTACAGTACTGACAGGGGAAACGAGGCTTTAGTCACTTCGTACTTGTTCTGTGTCTCCATTTGTCTTTCTTTGGCACTAACTTTGCACCTTCAGTCAGTTTGTGTTGCTGAAATTGTTTTGCATCTGCTTCGTCTCTTTTTTCTCTTTTAAGCATTTTTGTGTCCCTTTATAATTGCTTTACATTGTTTATTCTCTTTTCACTTAAACTGTGTCTCCATAGACTCTTTGTAGTCATTTGTGTCTCTTTCTAAATTTGTTTTTTTTTCATTCTGTTTACAGGGTTTTGAGTCTCTATTTGTCTTCTTTATTGTATCCCAACATTTTCCATCACTTTGCTGCCTTTTTTCAGTTACATTTTGTGTATGAGGCTTAAAAAAATTCTCATGTGATGCTTTATGTTGAAGAACTGCAGCCGAAACTTCAGCATGATGATCCTGCAGTAGCTGAAGTGTGGCTTTCTGACTGCTTCCTGTCATAGCAATTCCACGCTAACACTCCTCTGCACACATATAATAAATACACACACACTACATTAAATATGGCTCCAGGGGCCCCCTAGACCCTTGGGCCTCTGGGTGTGACACTGATATGAGCCGACGTGCAAGCCCTCTATCTACACGTTAGGCCTTTGGTGGCCACATACATATGACATTGTCTGTAGCAAGAACTCAGACTGGTCACACTGTCTAGCAGACATGTTAATTCATTCATCTTGTAAATATGACAGATATTCACGAGTATGTGAGTTCATTGAGTCATTAGAATATAATATATAAGATGATTGAAGAAATTATAAAATGAATAAAAAGCTTGTCTAAAATGTTTACATGTAAAGTTTTTTTTTGTTAAAAATGAGCTTATTTGGTTTCATTTAATGTCGACTGTAATGGGTCACATGACCAGAGTTCAGTTAAGAGCATGGTCTGTGCCATTAAGAGTCAGATCCAACATGGACACAAAGGAAGGACACATGTCTACAATGTAATCTTCCTTTGCATGTGAAATTAAATGAAAAAATACCTTATTTATCCCAAAAGGAAATTATGTAGTTGCATTTTTTCTTTTTTTTTTAAAGTAATCATTACACGCTTTCATTATAAACATCTTTCTTTTATTGCATCGGAGCTGAAGAACCATCAAACTGAGTAAACTCAGTGTTGATTCAACACGATTTTATAAAGAGGATGGTCAGTGTCGTTCTTTATATCAACCAACTGGTGCAGCATTCTTCTTTTAATAATCAGCTCCAGGGGCTCCAGGAGTTCCCAGCACAGAGCCAGATGGTCTGGCTTATGGTCCAATAGGGCCAAACAGTAATTGTCCTTTTTTTTTCGTTTTATGGTGTTACAATGGCAACAACATAAAATTGTCATTTAATTTGATTCAGTTCATGTATGTGATTAATTTTGTGTATGTGTAATGTGTTTTGGGAACTATTACAATGGTGGACACTAGCATGAGGATTCAAAAACCTGAAAGATGTGTCCTTTGAGCCTGAAAGTCTTATGTTTTTTTGTTCTTTTCACTGTGTAGACTGGAGAGAGAAAAGAGAAGCAAAATAAAACTTAAAAAGACATCTGTGTGATGTGTTGCCATCATTTCATTGTCCATCGCTACTAAGTGAAATACATAATGACATTTTTTAGAAAATTAACCACATCAATGCAGGTCTCCATCCATCACTAGATTATGTTAAATTTAAGCATTCCAGTATTATCAACTGTTGTCTTTAAGGTTCTAATACTATGGATGCATTCAACCATTGCAGACGAAAGATTTTGGTATTGTCTGCCCTCTTGTTTTCAACCTTGGTGGAAGTTTATTAAGTTCGGTCACATGTTTTGTGAATGCCATAGTTTTTACACAAAATGTTTCCATTGAACTGTTGATAAGTTCTTTTGAACATAAATTGAAAATGCACATAAAAACAGGTAAGAAGTAAAGAATTCAAACAGAGATATGATGGAGGGCATTTTGGCTACTTGTATGACCAAGTGGTGAAATGAATGGAAAGGATGGCAAAGTCTTTTAAGGTATCTGTCCTGCAAGACCCAACCAGCTATAACATCTTATCTCAGGCCAAGTGTATACTTGGATAGATGGCAGCTCCAGGAGAAACTAATCAGCTCAAGCACGTGAAGAGGATGTTTGTACAACATGAATGGATTAATAGACCAAGGTTGCGATTCTCTGCTGGTCTGAAGCGGCTTGTCTACAACTAAGACAAATCTGGCAGACATACTGAGGTCAGAACCAGTTGCTTGTGACGGTATCAACATTCAGCCACAAACAAGGCAAGGCAAGGCAAACCAATTTTATTTATAGAGCACAATTCGTACACAAGGTAATTCAAAGTGCTTTACAGCCACATAAAATCACAAGAAGGCAATAAAATCATTAAAAAGAAATAAAAAATAAAAAAAACATTAAAAATAATCATTCATTCATTCATTTAAAAGTGAAGAGTGCAGATAAAACACTTTCAGGTGTCATATGCACAGCTAAATAGAACTGTTTTCAGCCTGGATTTAAACATTGTCAGAGTTGAGGCCTGTCTCACATCTTCTGGAAGGCTGTTCCAGATTTTAGGAGCATGAAACTGAAACGCAGCCTCACCTTGTTTAGTTCTGACTCTGGGCCCCAGCAGGAGACCCCTCCCTGAGGTTCTCAGAGCCCGAATTAGGTTCATATGGCTCTAACATGTCAGAGATGTACTTTGGCGCTTGACCATGAAGAGACTTGTACACAAGCAGAGCTGTTTTAAAGTCTATTCTCTGAGCGACAGGAAGCCAGTGCAGAGACCTGAGCACTGGACTAATATGGCTGTATTTCCTGGTTCTAGTCAGGACTCGAGCAGCAGCGTTCTGGATGTACTGCAGCTGTCTTACAGCCCGTTTAGAGAGCCCAGTGAGCAGGCCGTTACAGCAGTCTAACCTGCTGGAGACAAACGCATGGATTAGTCTTTCTAAGTCTGGTTTAGACACTATTCCTTTGATTCTGGCAATGTTTTTTAGATGGTAAAAAGCTGCTGATGTTACTGATTTAACAACCAAGTGGATGAAAAGTTTGCTCAAAACCTAAATATCTCAACATGTATTAACATGTCATGTTCTCTTGGAATTTGAACCCCACCAGCTTACGGTGTAGCAACAACACAACTTGGTGTCTTCTGTGAAAACCTTTTTCTGAATGGATCCTTGAGAAATTCGAGAAAATTTTTGAATAACAGTAGACTAGAATTGCCACTTTAGTACTAGTATCTGATAATGACTGTAGGTAGGTTAAAAAAGTTGAGTTAAACAAACACACCAGAGGATTTATCACTGCCATGATAACCATTCCTTCCACATTAACTACAACGTGCATATCAGCTTTATTCACAGTAGCTGTTAAGGACTTTAAGCTGCAGACAGAGAACATTAACTCAGACTGAAAGCCAAGGAGATGGCTAGGACATCACTTCCTTCTCAACATGCCGACTCATCAAACATTCAACAGCTGCTCCACTCAAGTAATGGAAGAAGAAACAGGAGACAAACACAGAAACACACACCTTGGTCGGCAGTTTAGGTGTCTTCTCACTGAGGAGTACAAACTAAAGTTTAGAGCCAGTAGAGTGACTTCACAGAGGAGAGGATGTTGAGAGTAAAGTTGTGTTTCAGTTTCTATAAAAAGATAAAATGTCACCTTCACATTTAGGACACCGTGACTTTGTTGTTGAGTGGATTAACTTTTCTGTACTTTTGCTGATGACGCACCAAGGCTGTTTAGCCTTCTGACTAAGAGTCATGTCTACACAGCCAACAACCTCTAACAACAATTCTTGATACTTTCTTTTTTTATTCCTCTTCAAACACTCAGCCAGACAATATTCAATTCAACATTCAACCTGAAAGTTAATACATGGAATCTTTTATGTGGATCGTTTTACACTGTGTGCCATAGAGCTTCAAACAAAAAACACATAAATCACAGGGCCACACTAAAAAAAACTGTTCCTTCATTATCACAACACTCCTCCTTATTTCACTCAATCCAGTATACAACATCCTACTTATGGAAACAGTCACCACAGCAGTAACTGTGGTGACTGCATCCCTTACAGATGCACTATTTCCTCCTGTTTGAGTTGGAACAAGCTGATACTGAAATGATTTTTATCAACCTTAAAGCTCCTTAAAGGAAAGAAAGAGGGAGGGTGTATGTTTGGTTAAGCCTTTCCACTCCTGAACCAGACACATTTTCAAAAGGCTGCAAAGAGTGGCACTTTCACTGAGGAGATTGATTTAGACAGCTGTATGGATGTAGGTTTTGTTGTATTCAATTTCTGGTGCATGAAATTTGGTAGAGTCGTGGTTGAGAATCTGTACAACAGGGTCAGTAGCATCACTGTCAGGATGTTATTCACTCTAATTCACAATTTTGATTAGTTGTAAAAACATCCATCCATCAATTTTCTATACCCGCGGGGGGGGCTGGAGCCTATCCTAACAGTCATCCGGCGTGTCATCCTTCATAGTTAATTTTATTCTTGGTCATCAGCTACAACATTAAAACCAGCTCTAAATCATTTGGTCATAGAACTGAGGGACCTATTGCTAGAATGTTAGTAGAGGATCCTCCAGGAACTGCAGGTTGCAGGATGGGGTCACTGTGTTTGTTCAAGTTTGTCCTGCTTGTCCAGCTCAGTTAAATTAGGATTTGGGGAGTTTGGACACCAGGCTCTTTATTATCTTTGTCATGTCATCACACAGTTTTTGTGGTGTGGCGAGACCCTGTTGGAATAGGCCGCTGTCATCAGAAAGTGTAGTTGCCTCAAGGTTGATGTAGGTCTTTTGTAAAAAAAAAAAAAAAAATTGGGGAGTAAAGATTAACCGATATGAATCAGAACCAGTTTTTAGCATTAAATATCTAGGGCAGCTGCAGATCAGATAAGAGCGGTCATCTGCAAATTGGGAGGTCAGTGTTTTGATTCCCAGCTTCCCAAACCCACAAGCTTAAGGCCAAGACACCGAACCCCACTTTGCCTCCAGTGTATGTATTAACGGTTAAAAAGCGCTGTGCAGCCTGTAAGACTGTATGAATTGTTCTACCAGAAGGAGAATGTGTGACTGGGTAAATGTGGCTTGTAGTATAAAAACAACTTTCAATTTACCTAATGTATCTAATAGAATGTACAGTAAGTAGGCTAACTGATTATTGCATTAAAATACAGTCGAATAAGATTTTATTGCAGATTCTACAAAGAGTCAAACAGAGACTTCTGCATTAACATCTAAGTAAACGTAGAGTAGTTTGCGCACCATTACTACTTTAGTGAATGAGGTCTGCACAGTATTTAAACAGCGTACCAGCCCACTGCCAAATGCTCTTCTCAGACTTGGTGAAAGATCTTTGCTTGCAATATAAACACAAAACATGACTGACAACTAATGCTGACACAGCTTACACTACACCATGAGATCTAATGTCTGGATATAATCTGATTAAGTACAGCAGTAGCACAACAGATCTGAACACTCACTTGGTGAGATCATAGGAAATTCCCTGTATGCTAATGCATAAGCAACGAAAACACAGAAGCTAAAGTGGCACAAGGAGTATCCTTTGTCCTGTACTATAAAGTACCAAACATACTTGTGATTTCCTGGTCATTTATACATATAAATAAATTAAGGGTAAATAACCAATGCTACAATTATATAAATGGTTTGTTCTCATTTATAATAGAGAATGAATACAGATGTTAAAAAAACGATAAGAATATATATATGTATCAAATCTAATCAAATCAATAAGAATCATTCTGTTAAAAATATCATCAACCCTGAATTGTATCCGATCCCATATATCCATATACGTATTGAATTGTCTTATAAGAAAGCCATATACATACCTTGAGACAATATTTAGGTTGTAAGTGTCAAATAACTTCAACGTGGATACATGAACCTGAGGTTTCCCAATAGAATATTGCATTGCAACAAGATCAGTTATATTCACTTCCTCTGCTAGTGGTTATATTGTTGTTGCTGATAGTTATATACTTGTAATGTCTTTTTGAACACACCACTACACCATAAGCCTTGCTCTACTATCAGAACCCTAACAAGACACAGACTCATTTCCCACTTAAACAAAGCCGGTGGATGTAACTAATGAGATTGCAAGTGGAAAGTCTGCTCTCCTTTGCCCTTTGGACTTCACATATGCTATGCTAATTGGTGGTTATGACAGATAAATGGGCAGTCTTTTCATCTTGTTTTCAGCTTTCCCCAGCTGATGTTAGCAAATAAAGCAGGCTGATTGTCCCTTATGTTGACTGTAAGGAATACAAACACCAGAAAATAACTCAGGACAAGAAATTTAGCCATTTATTTTTGCATTTTGACCAAGAAAAACGTCTAGAGGATATTTTCAGATTTGGTGGAATTAGTTTGGACACGATCCGACTGTCTCACAGGTGAAACTCTTCAAGACTTCCAGCTTCCCATTCCCACAGTGTGTACGAGTGTATGTTAGTGTCAGTGTAACCTTCAAAACTTCAATGTGCGTGTGTAATACCTTAGAGACATGAGTCACGAGTGAACAATTCACTACTGTCGTCCCATTTATGCACACGCACACACACACACACTTTCAACATTTCCTTTAAGCACCGCACACACACACGACTACATACTCACTAAGACGATCATCAGGGATCTAATTGTGCTTTTTTTATAATCATCACCCAATCACATTCCATTACTCTTATCACTTCCTCTTTGTCACATAACAGGAGATTCATTAAAACTTTCCTAAAACAACACAGAGAGCAGGTGTAGACACACATTCACACACAGGTAGCTTCATAAATCACACCAGACAGAATGGGAGTAATGAAGTGGCTTGCTGTAAGCGTTCTGTGCAGCAAAGTAGCAACTCCACATACTGCAGTACCTTAGGGCTACTGCTATAGTGACTGAAAACTGCCTCTGAGGGAAAAAAAGATGCTTCACACTGTTGTCAAAGCAAACAAGGTGTGTGTATAGCGTCAGTGACAAATCTACTGAGCAAGCACAAAAAATATTTAAGCAGGTATCAGTATGAGTCCAGATTTAACAGAAATGCTGATGACTGAGTTCTGAACAGCTTGATTTGTTTTCGATGTTCAGACTGCTCTGGTGTGTGCCTGGTTAGCTTAGCTTAGCAAAGGCTGCAAACACTGTTCATCGCCAAGAAGCAGTCCAATACATTATCCAGAATCGTGTTATCATTGTACAACAAAATTGTATGTTTGTAGTGAGCTTAAACAGTGTTGGTAGGTGTACGGTTAACAGAGCCAGAGTTTCCCTTTGGTTTTAATCTCTATGCTAAGCTAAGCTAAACCGCTTCCAATATCAGCCCTATCAACAACATCTGTTATACCTACACTGAACTAAAGTTAATCTTTATGCAATGATCTTGATTAATCTTAATTAAATACCCATGTAAAATCTCTGTTCTGAAAGATCAAGCATTTGTAACGTTGAGCTCATTACACCTGCCTGCTGTCAGTCCACACTCACACAAACAGACCTACAATGGATTTAGTAATGAAACAAAATTTTTTGCTTGTGTATGTATGCGTGCTCTCGGCAGGTTTCCTAACTAATCTGCTCTGACGTAACAACATGCTGCTTCTCAATCTGCCCACTGCTGGAGTCCTGGCACAAATACACACACACAAAGACAAAAGCTGTGTGTAGTAATGCTGTCATACTCTATAAATAGGTAAAATTGATTTGTGTAGAGGTGAGTTATCCTAGGACAAGTCTACCTTTGCTGCTCTACTGGCCTGTTTGTGTGGACTTACTTTTGTGCAGTCTTTCAGTTAATAAGTAGGTCCTAATGACCCTTCAACCTGTTTACTGTAGAACAGTCTAATAGCAGGTCAGTATAGTATCATACAAGTTATAAGTCTATCAGCAGGATGATATGGCATGAAAAAACGTGTGATCTTACAGGGTATTAGTTCAGTCAAACAGCTGAATTGCATTTTGCATAGATTTATTCATCTATCAGCCAAGGATTTTTAAAATCTCATACTTTGACAGATTCTCTATCATCATTAAAAGTGAAATATATAAATCAATCAATCAAACAAGGTTATCCACCCCCAGTCCTGCCTTCAAAGAGCACTGTCAAGAATAATAACACGATACAGCTTAAAGAGGGCATATAAAGCCTACTGGCTTTTTCCTTTTCCTTCAGCAGGTACTTCTAAAATGTCTGCAGAGTTACAAAGCTTAAGGCCTCAGTATGCTTCTCCGTTGCTATACGTCAATCCGTCTCCGTAGTCACGGAGAGGCTCTCCGTCCTATCGAAGTTCTCTGTCGGGACGTCGCTACGTTAAACGACCCAATCTCGCGACGTCTATCGTGAAAGTCGTTGATTGATTGTTTACCTTCCGGCTCCGTTCCACTCCTCACAGTGAAAGATGGCAACAGAGAGAAAGACTGTTGTTGGAGTTGGAGCTTATTGATATTGAAATGCAAATAATTTTGACCAAATGTTGACCGGCACACAGTAAACTAGAGGAAGGCGCTAAACTGGAAAAGTGATTCCGGAAATGATGTTGTTAGCCGACCAATCACAACCCTTGGCGGTCTCCATCGCCTCGACGGATAGATAGGAATTTTTGTCCGACGCACACAAGTGATGGAGAGCGTCTCCGGGAGGGTCTCCATCGACGGGAGAGGGCTCTCCGTAGGCAACCATAAATGAGCCTTTAAAGTCCATACCAATGGGAGTTTATTTTTTCAAAAGATTACTCCAAAACTGCCAAAAGCCGGGTTCACACTACAAGATTTTCAGTGTCACTTGATCGTTGTATAGCGCATCTCCAAACTACATGAAAAGAAAAATCATGCCATTCGTTCAACATCTTTTTCTAAACTCTGTTATGATGTTGCACACTGGAAACATCAAAGGGGCATCACAGAGGCATGGGTGTTCTTACAAAAGACCTCCCCCGACAACTACTCTATACAGCATAACAGCAGATCAGCACAAATGGAACACAGATTTGCTTCCAATCTGGGCTTTCCTCTGAAACCTCCAAAATGTGCTGGCTACTTGAAAATCTAGCTTAAAACCATGCAGTGTGAGATAAAATCTGGTAAAATTGTCTTTATTAGGACATATTAGAAGGTAAGGATGTTATTTAAAAGCTACTGCAGTCTGGCCTGATGACTGAACAGCTGCATCTTTTACTCCTCAGTTGTTGTGTTTCAACTGACTAAACACTTGGCAATAGTGGAATGAAAAAAAAAATCATTTTAACAGGATGAAACGCAAGCTGAACCAGATTCAGGGTGGACAACTATGTACATCAACTGGTTGGGCATAAGTGGTAGGAATAGAGAAAGCAGGAAGCAGTTAATACTCAGTTATCACTACCCAGTCCTAGGAAAGCATAACTACTTGCTTGTTAGTACAGTCAAAAAGTTCTATCAGTTAAACTAAAAATTCTTATCAATTCTAAACCTGCCTTCAATGTCTGTCTCGTTTTCATTGGATATTTAGCTCAGTGTGAATTTGTTCCTCATCTTTTTTTTATAAGAAGACATCTACTTTAAAAAGCACTAATTGGAAACGGGGAGGCCAGAGACAAACTGTGAGAAGGTCCAAACATTCAATCAAAGAGCAGGAGCAGCACAGCAGGAGCAGAAGGAAGCATGGAGAGAAGGAAGAAACAAAGGAAAGGAATTAAGGTAAAAAAAAAATATATGTGGGTGGGTGGGGGCTGATGTCAGGTCACAAAGGAGAAGCAGGAAAAGTAGAGGTGATGAAGAGGGAGGTAAACTAGTAAAGCATTCTTCAGGTGTTCATCACAAGTATTTTGAGGACAAGGAGAGAACTGAAAGAGTTTTAGGTCACAGAAGAAAAAAGGTACTATGGATGTGTGGTAGGAAAGAGGCAAATAAGAAAGGAGAAGGAATGAAAGTTAAGGAAAGGGATGGGAAAGGAAATTGTCTGAGAGATTTTGTCTGAGAGAGGTACATGTGTCCTTATGATGACATTGTATTCACTGTGTAAAGCAACGCTTACCTTAACCATTACAAGTTTATGCTTCACACTAACACTACCCTAACCCGCCATCACACCTTAGCTCCTAACCCTAACCAGAACCTCAGACATGACATTCTGCCTCATGAGAACTTTGGTATTTGGTCCTCAAAAAGATAACAGTCCAGACAAGGTCAATAGCTTTACCAGAAAATATTCTAAGGATTGTAACAAAAGAATAACACATACACACAGTCTGTATGGTCTGGGGTTGTACCATATCTCTCATCCTCTCTGCCACCGAGACGTGGTTCATTTTCACATAGGCGACAGTATGTTTGCATGTATGTGTCGGGGCTTTGTAAAGGATGATCTACATTCCCGGGCCTGAAACTACCCTGGGGCACCTGTGGGCTGAGATACCACAGTTCACAATTTTAGTTTCCAGCCCCACACTAAACCATGTTTCTTTGCTGTTGCTTGACATATTTGTGGGCTTTTGATGGCTTCTTTGTGGCATCTTCAACATGACAACAAGTTCATGTGTATGGTGGTACACGTGCAAAACTTGCGCAAAGATTTGTTTTCATAACCGTGGTATAACATCACACAAGTGTAGAGGGATCTAAAAAGCAAAATGTGTGCCAAATTCTCGAGTGTAACTTTAAAAGAATGTTAGCTTTTATACTTGAATGCATGTCTTAAAATGGTGTCATGGTTTAATATAATTATGTTTAAAGATCAAACCATCTCCCAAAAGCTGGTTCGATGCATAAAAACTGTTAGCAATGACAATGAATTCCATTTGAATATAAAATAATCAAAGTAATCTGCCCTGCCTTCTATTTTTTTTAATAAAAAATATATACAGCATATATTCAAATGAGTAAAACTGACTGTAAATGTGATAGAGATAAAAAAAAGATATGGTTACGGTTGCAACTATTGACAAATCACACCTGCTAATAACTAATCTACATAATGCATCTCTCAAGACTTATTAATCTAGAATGATTTAAATCTGCAAAGTAACTGCAGCTGCTCAAATTTGACGATTTGAAATAAACGTTTTGAAATCTATTTAAAACTGATCAGCAAAAGGAGCTACTTTGATACGTATACAATTTATATTAATAAATATAAACACAGAGACAACCATGCATGTTCACACTCACTCCTAGGGATAATTTAAAGTTAACCTAACATTCATGATTTTGGATGGTGGAAGCCAGAGTGCGTGGAGAGAACCCAGAGAGAAACATGCAAACCCCACACAGAAAGGCTGGGATTCAAACCAGGGACCCTCTTGCTGTGAGGTGACGCTGCTAACCACCACACCACCGTGCAGCCCTCTGCTGAATTGATGAGAGAGTAGCATTTATCGCTTTAACAGGCTGAGGTCCATCTAATCGGGGTATTTAACTTACTTTGGAGCAGTTTAATCTATTTCGAGGTCTCATTCTTCAGGTGTCGATCACAAGTATTTTGCTGAAAACGCTGAACTCTAACTTAAAAAAAAACGTGATACATTATATTTCATGGAAATAAAAACGAATCAACTCTGTATTTCAGTAATGTTTTTGTATGAAAGTACTTGCTTACTCTGCATGTGCTTACAAACTTAGAGAATAAACTCCATGAAATGACATAAAGTACAATTATTGGTGGAATTACTGTTAAGACAAGCCTATGTGACAAAAAAAAACAACACAAACGTATGCAAACTTTAGCGAGTAACTAGCCTTGCATAGTTTGTTGACTAACCTCGACTAAAACACCTAACAATTGTGGCTTCTCTCAGACACGAGTTGTATCCTTTTCTACATAATCTGCTAAAAGGAAACATTCCTACTGAAAATACATGCAAAGAAAGTTCAGAGCTAGAGTGCAACTTGAACACAAAGAGGACAAAAATCATGACTGAATCCTGCTCCATAGTTTTCACTCTTGGTTAATCTTGTTTTTTTCCCCATCAGACTTACACTTTGAGCTGAATGCCTCCAAGTGACAAGAAATACAACCAAATGTGACAAATACACCAAATACAAAATAATAGCAGAATTTTCAGAGAATTCTAGATGTGACCATGTTTTTAACTCATCAGTATGTCTATATTTCATATGTCCAAATGTATTAAACATTAAGTTACATTATCCAAAAATGAGGACATTTTACAAGAGAAGAAAATACTGTCACGCAATACTTTATTTTACTGGTGATATTTCTGTATGTTGCTGCACGGTGTTATAGTGGTTAGCACTGTCACCTCACAGCAAGATGGTTCCTGGTTTGAATCCCGGCAGGAGCCTTTCTGTGTCGCGCATGCAGGTTAGGTTAACTGGTGATTCTAAATTGACCGTAGGAGTTAGTGTGATGGGCTGGTGACCTGTCAAGGGTGTACCCTGCTCTCACTCAATGACAGCTCGGATAGGCTCCAGTCCCCCCATGACCCTAAATTGAATTAAGCGGGCATAGAAAATGGATGGATGGGTAGTCTGCTTGTTCATCTGTCAGCAAGATTACACAAAACCAAAAATTACACAAAAACTACAAAACTGATTTTCATGGAACTTGGTTGCAAGGTAGAGCAAAAAGAAAAAAAGAGTACAATCTGTTTCTTTAATAGACATGAAATGGTACACTGGATTGTGCCAGTCTTGTAACTGCTGCTTTTGCCTATTTAACTGATCTGAATAGGTGATATTTCCACTATAGTGTGTTGAAGACCTTAGTATATCCATAAGAATTTATATAGTTCAAACAAGTAATCGGTTAATCAACTGGGCTTAGATGACAACAGAAATAATATGTAACCATTATTTTTCCTGCAAAAAAATAATAAGAGAATTATATTTTTGCCAAGACCAGGAAAAGCCAAAAGTGACAAAAAGGGCATCACCGAGCAGCTCTCAGACTAACTGAAATTGATGTATTGCCCACTATTTACTTGTGTTTTACAAACAAAACAAATGTGTAGATAAACTAAATCACATTGAAAATAATACTCAGGAGCTGTAGATAAAAGAAACAAATAAAAAAAACTGCTAAATGTTGGTCATACAATACACCGGTATAACATACCAGCAGCATTTCATATACTCACAGAAGTGATTTTACTCGCATTCAATCGACTGGTTTTACTTTTTCATGCATCTTTTTCCCATAAAAGGTTACTTACAGTTACTTTAGTTGCAGTATTGATGCAGGAATTTTTTTAAAAATGAAAAAAATCTCACAGTAATTCCAGCAAAATAATTTAAATGGTACAGCCCAAAAGAACTGGTAAAAGGATTTTTTTTTTGTATTGGCTACCAATAAGTAAAAGGTGTTGGCCACCGCTGGAACATCCAGCAGACAGAAGCGCGGACTAAATGAATGGAGCCTTCATTGAACCTTTTCAGTGACAAACAGAAAAACCGACGTGGACCAAAATCAACGGACAGAAATCAAGCGACATCGAGAAACTCGGACTTGATTTTTCTCCGTAATAACAAAGAAGCCTGAAAGTGATCCGGAGAAGCAGACCTGCAGCTCCGGCCGGCGCGGCGGTGTTTTTCAGCAGCTGCTGCAGCTGATCGGTGCGTTTTATTTCACAACATTCAACTAACACAGAAAAGAAAGATGAGAGAAAAAGACGAGGAGGATGAAAAGGACAAGTATAAAAAAAAAATGACAGCGAGGCAAGGTGACTTACCGACGGGAGAGGGGGTGATGGATGGATGAGGAAAGTAGAGTCCTGCTGGTCCGAAGCGCTCAACTCTGCTCCCAGCTGACAGTTAATGCCTATCAGTCACTAAAGATCGATTCTGAAGCCACCAGTGTCTCCGGACAGGGAATCCGCGAGTGATTTGACTGATCAGACATCAGTCATCCAGCCGGCCATCCGTCAGGTTTCCAGATACTGTCGAACTCAGAGCCGCGCGCGCGCTGCGCTTAGCCAGCAGAGCAGCGGAACAACGCATGCGCACACCCCACCTGCCAAACACACACACACGCACTGCATTATATTATATTGTATATATGTTTAAACAAAACACAGCTAGGTACATTTTTTTAGCATCAAACTTATATTCTTTCACCTCAGCTTAGATCATTATTTCAAACTTCAGGTGTGCCTTTATTTGTTTCTTGGTTTTGTTTGAGCAAAACGAGGGGAAATAATCTATTTCAAAACTGTAAATAATGGCTGCAGCGCACACTGTATTGTTTTACCCCGTCTCCGTATTTACTGTAAACTCACCTGTCTATGACGTCAGGCGGTGTCACATTAAAGGATCGTGTGACTTTCCTGCAGCCAGAGCTGTAATTCCAGCAGCTCCAACCCCTGAACCCTGTTGTTCTAAAGCAGTCTGCAGGGTTCTATGGGCTCAAATATTTCTAAATGCGATAATCAGTAAGTGTCATAATGAGATTCAGAGGCACTCTGTTCCGATTATGCCCACCATAGACCCAGCATCTTAAATTGGCAGTTATTGGTTACACCAGTTAAGTTGGTTGAGAAAACCAACCACCAGTTAAAACCATTACAGAGGAACTGGATTAATGTAACTGGCAAAGAATGAAATTAACAACAAGTATGATGGCAATTAAAGTCTTTATGTAGAATTTTGATTAGCAGATAAATAAATACAAGCTACTGGTTTCCTTTAAACTGTGAAGTATCATTTAGCAGTTAATCATCCGCACCTCAGAGGAGACAAGAGGACTTGGTAAAAGAGAACTTTTCACTTTAATCTGTGGAGTGACTATTTTTTCCCCATTATGGCCTAAGTGCTTCTGTGAAGGACTTGTTAAAAATGGTATGAGTACTCATGATTTTACAGGCCCTGTTTACTAACCCTGTTTCATGGTGACCCAAACCCTGGATTCAGCAGGCAGGAAGCAAGAAGGTGTTGAGCTAAAACTTTATTCAAACAAAACTAAGACCCTTCCCATTTCGGAAATCTGAGAAACTAAACCCAAAACAAACAAGAAACTGAGCAAAGGTGAAAACACACCAATGACCTACATAAAGGAGCAATGACAAAGATCTAACACACAACAAGGGAAAAACATAGAGTTTTTATACAGAGGGGGCAAATGACAATAAAAGGGTTGGTGGGACAACTGGCTGATAAAATCCTGGTGTGCAGGGAGAGCAGAAAGAAAAGACTAACTGCCACAAACAGAGGAAATGAAACAAGAATACAAGTCATTAAGCAAAACAGAAAACTCAGTGAGAACAGAGGCAGTTTGGGTTTTTTGAACTGGTGTTTGATGATGTGTGATGTACTTATGAATAGTTAGTACCTTCCCTGCAAAGAATATCCTGCCGTTGATTAGCTGTGACTCCCCAGTTTGATATTTCCTTCCTTCCATGTGTCACCATGGCAACATCGCTATAAAATGCATTCTAATGTATGATTTAATGCTGTTTTCCTCACCTTAACCAAGGAGTTTTAATTAATACTGTAGCAGCAGGAAGGAATCAAAAATAAAACCTCTGGAATTGAAAACCAGCAGGCTCAAGGTTTGACTCAAACACAACTTCCATGTCCGAAGGTCAGGTGTCAACCCCCCTCCTGCTCTCGACCTAATTACACAGCTCGTGTTACTTGGTGATAACCTGGAATTATGGAATATGTTTTCTCCTTCACTGTGTACGATCAGCTTAGCCAATGCGTCACTGACACAAAAGGAGAATTGTCAATATGCAGCTGGAGAGCAGATCCCTGTACATCAAAAGGGACAATGAAGGGTCATCTCCTGCCTTGAAAACTAATTGAAAGACTGAATGTCTTTTGATCAAAGAGGAGAGTAAAAACTTAAACTTAACTTATCTTAACTTAAACAAAGAGCTAGGCCCTGAAGACACACCGACTTATATGTGTTTTAGCCTTTAACAGTCGTGGTTACTACATGAACTCATAGAGGAAACCTTCCAGAGTCAGTGATATATCAGGTTATGTTGGTTCCTCCTTTATTATCATAAAAGAACACATTAATTCCCATATCTATAAATATGTATTTCTATCGATATATTTCATGCTTCAGCTGTTTTTTTTTTTCCAGTACTGTGTGCTATTTTTTACTCTTTTGCTGACGTAATATTTGGAATTTCTCCTTGCAGGACAAATAAAGGACTATCTAACCATATCTTTAGAATAATAACTGTTATGTTAAATGTCAATTTACTTTTATCGTTTAGTGCCCAAACAAAACATATGAATGGCTGAAAGTGGCATAGTTTGTATGGGAAACAGGTAGCTATTCAATGTCGCTATGTATTACAATTACAAGCAGTTTTGCATTTCAAGATGACCAGTTTAGGAGTCCCTCAAGAGGAAAATATAACAAACAGTTGACTAACTTCTTCCCTTTTTTACAAAAACTAATTTATACTACATACAAGCAGATGAAAAATGCCTTTTAAAGTAACACTAGAGAATTTGGACAGTTTTTTCCTCTTTGGCTCCCCTTATAGTTATGGGATGTAACATCACTGCCATTATAATAAATCTCTGTGTGAGCCCTGCAAATGTACAGCTAGTGTGGTTCAGGGCTGGAAACCTAAGTTTCAGCTGTATTTCAGCAGTTCTAGGCAGGAACGTGCATAACTAAAGTCAATGTCCTTCAAAGTGAGTCACAAGCACACCATTTTAAGGTTCACAAACTTGTTTAGTGTTGCTTTAAAATTAAGCATCATGAGGACATAATTTGATGAGACGTCTTTCTGCTGAACAGAAGGTCTGTTAATTACTTTGTCAGATTGCTCCATTAACCAGCCAGATGTGACGGAAACCATGGTCCTTGCCAACTGTGCTACTAAAAACTTCCACCCAGTGGAATACGAACGTGTCTGACAATAATGAAAAAACATGCCAGATACCTGAAGCCAGGAGTCCTTTGTAGAGAATGTGGTTGAAACTCATAAGGCTAAAGCAGTTTTCTTATTCAAATGTCATGATATACAATAGCTTGTGGAGTGCACCTTATACTTGGTAGTTAGATTTTTCACCATCTGAATTGAGATTCAAAGTGAGCTGAACTAATGTTAAAAAGCAAAATGAATACAGTGCATACTGCTGACAGATCAGAGATAACCCTCACATGTATTTATACCAAATGCCAAATTAACGCAGTACAGCTGAATTCATGCTCACATTGGCTCCATTCCTTGTTCTCAGAGGAAAGAGGTCATTTGCACATCTAAGTGCACAGACTACTAATAAGTAATCCCCCCCCTCAGCTGATCCAAGATGAGCTCCAAGGCTCACAGTTGTTCTGTTATTATGAAAATATGTCTGGCACTTTTGTGCTCAGAGCTGATTGCAAGCTCAGTGCAGCAGTCAATCCAGGCATGTACACAAACACTTTCTGTGTGCTCTGTTACAGCTTTTTCACGAGGCACTGATGTATTGGCCAGCTGTGTGACAGGGGGTGCCTCCAGAACCTGACTTTATGACAGCTGTGCTCAGCAGAAGGGAGCACATTCTTTTTTTTTTTGTAAGGATAGGAACTAGCTGTCAATTATCACTTTGCACCTAGTTTTAAAATATGTAGCCTGGCTGGTTGACCCTAGAACACAAAGATCTCCCGACTCGGATGTGGGAAGAGAAAATCCAACTAAGAGTTATGGAGATGTTTTTTTTTTTTTTTTTTTAACTGCGATGGTATTTTTAGAAAATAAACTATGTAAAAAGAAATGACTAGTTCACATTGATTTTGAAAGATTTCACTTACTTTTGGGTGGTTTCCTTTAGTTTCAGTTTCAGATGATTTTTAGTAGACTTCAGTTGGTTGTTGATAAATTTCCATTGAATGCTGGTAGTTGGGGTTCATTGGTTTTTGTTAGCTTTGGTCGGTTTGAGTTGAGTTCAGTCAGTTTTAGTTTGCATGGTTTCATTTGAGGGCTACAAGGTGGTGTGGGGGGTTTGCACCATTGCCTCATAGCAAGAGGGTTTCTGGCTCGAATTCCGGCAGGGGTCTTTCTATGTGGAGTTTGCATGTTCTCCCTATGCGTGGGTTTACTCTGGGTACTCCAGCTTCCTCCCACCGTCCACCAAAAACATGCATGTTAGGTTAATTGGTGACTTTAAATTGACCCTGGGAGTGAATGAGAGTGTGCAGTTGTGTGTGGCCCTGCGATGGACTGGTGACCCGTCCAGGGTGTACCCTGCCTCTTGCTCAATGACAGCTGGGATAGGCTCCAGCCCCCTGCAACCCTGAGTTGGATCAAGCGGGTATAGAAAATGGATGGACAAGATTATCACTTAGCAGCAGATGATCTACACACTCCATTAAGTGCTTTTAGAATTGAAGTGACAAGCGGATAAAATTACTAATAGAACGTTTTGCCATCATCTTTGTCCAAGGAAATACTGACAGACAGAAAAACCTGCTGGCTCTATTTGTGCTGATTTGTTATTGTTAATTTAGAATTTTATCAAATATATTTTCCGCTCATCTACTCTCCTCCCAGGCAATATACCAGCTGTCACTGGTGTGATGTGTTCTGACATATCAAAGCTATTACTGCTGTGGGTTTTATTCTTGCGGCATTATGTTTACTTTGATTATTATTGGAGATTGTAGATTCAGACTGTGCGAGCAGACCGAGTCAGAATTACATGCATCTGAGCTGAAAACTATCCAGAATGACAAAGATCAAAATAAAAGAGGAAAACTCAATGAATTCATTCCATTAATAGTTTTTTTCTTTTTTTTTCACTCCAAAATGTTTTAATTATCCATTCAACTGTCTCTACATTTGTTTATTCATACTTAAGTCAGTTGCATCCGTACCATTTTGACTCAAACACAAAATCTAAAGATGACGCTCACACAAATAGTCACCAGTTCACCTTCTAAATGAGCCGTAATCTGGGTCAACTGAGTACAGATTCTTCAGTTCAAACGGACAAACGGGTAACATGATGCCAAAGAGATGCAACATTTCGCACTTAAGCGGTGTCTGTCTCTCTGTGGAATGACTTTCCTACTACCCAAAGCATGATGGGAAACCCTTGAAGCTGCTCTAAATGCCTTGATCTTTTTCATCCTGGAGTCCTATCTAAGGGTGACCAAGACACATAAAAAACCCGAGGTCTGAAGCATATTGGTACAGTTTCAGATTATATACTTTATGCTTGTTGAAAAAAATAATCACAAGCTCCAAAAGTGTTTTAATTAGACTTTAGGTTGGGAAATAAAAAATAAAACAAAGTATAATCAAGAAAATCTATCCTACCTCCCTAACTAACATAAACAGATGAAAAAGAAATAGCTGTGAACCACCACAAATAACTCCTTGTTATCAGAAAACCAACTTACATCAGTGACAATGTTTGTTATAAGTGTGTAGCTGGTTATGAGGAGAAGACCACAGAAAACAACACTTCTACAGCAGCACCATCTTTGGTCTTTATTCCTGACATGTCCTCCAAGAGCCAGTCCTATAGTTCAGCTGGGACCTGCTGCACCAATCACAGTGTCGCACCAGCTCACTACTGTTGATGTATGTGATACACAGACAGGCGACCTCAAATGACAGCAGTTGTTGCACACCTGTACTGGATCAGATCATATCTATTTACAAAAAAAACACACAAATGAAGATTTGTCTTCTGCCTAAACCTACAGGCTAAAGCTGATTCACAAATTTCCCCAATTTCTCCTCTCCAACCCCACTCTGTATCTCACAGGGCCTCGCCTTGCTGTGGTTTCCCAGAGTTCCTCTCAGCTCACAGATGCCGGTGGATCTGTTCCTGTACTTGCTGTAGACGCAAACCAATTACATCCCTCTACTCCTCAGGCCATCCAACCAATGAAAACATACCTCTGAAATGCCCCACTTACACACAACACACACGTTTACACATCTCCTCTCATCACCTTGAGCATCAAGGTTGTACAAGGATACAACAGCGTGTGCAAAATGTTGGGAGCTGGGGGACGCTGTTGTAAAACCAGTAAAAAAAACACACAAACCAGTGGACACACCTTTATTAACCTGCTGATTCCATTCTGGTGTGAGTTTTCTAACCTACTCGCTGATAGCGCAGTCCTCAGAAATGCTTCTTCTTGTAGGAATGCTTTCGCTTTTCACTTCATATTCACACTATCATATCTATTCTGTGACATCAAGGATTTTTTTTTTCAGTATTTTCCTCTCGCGCAAAGGGAAAGTACAACCACAGTTCCAAAAAGGTTGGTACATGGTGTAAAATGTAAATAAAAAATGCAGAATGCAGTAATTTGTTTGTAATTAGGCCTGAGCAACTAAGGCTGCGAAGGCCTATTGGAACTGAAGGATTTCACGATTATTTTTTCTTTTCTTTTAATTCTTTTTCTTCTCCACACGGAAACGCAAATTTGGAGGCCTAAACATATTCAAAAATTCAAAAACTTTACCCAAAATTGTCCCCCGCGTGAAATCGCACGATTTTAATGTAATCAAAACTGGGCGTGGCCAAACTGCTCTACAGCGCAAACGTGAGATAGCCCAAACCGTACATCGTAGAGATCTGAAACGCGGTATGTATGTAGCTCGTCTGAAATCAAGAAAAAAAGTCTCTTGGAGGTATGCTCTAGTCTAAAATGCACAGGGAGGCAGCCATTTTAGGTCAAAGGGCAAATTTAGCCCATTTTTCAGATTTACACACCTCGTATTTTAACGAACTCCTCCTAGGGATTTTGAGCTACGGACTTCATCTTTGGTCGGTATGCAGTTATGGGATGAGGGAGCAAAAGTCATCAAAATCTTGAGTTTTTGAGCATGTTTAGGGGCCGTGGCCAAGCAGCGAACCTGGAGTACTCGCCAGTGCAAACGAAACGCTATAACTTTCACATTAAAAGTTCCATTTGCGGGGCAGTCTGTGGCGTAGTGGGTACAGCAGACGCCCCATGTATAGAGAGGCTACAGTCCTCACTGCAGCTGGCCCCGGTTCAAATCCCGCATCGGATGGCCCTTTGTTGCGTGTTATTCCCCCTCTCTCTGCTTCCTGTCTCTCTATACTGTCCTATATAATAAAGGCATAAAAAGCCCCCAAAAAAATTATAGAAAAAAGAGTTCACTTTGCACCAAACTTGGTATGAGTCATCCATGTTGGATGCCCGATGATCCTATGTGGTCATATGCTGACGTCAATTATGCCCCACCCCCAGGAAGTCACTTTTTGTCCTTGGAAAGCTCCATCTCTGCCCCCTTTCACCTAATCATGATCTTGTGTCAGAATACAGATAACAAGTTGGTCTAACTTGCTTTAAAGCACCAACAGTTTTCAGTAGAAGGCGTGGCCGTGGCGTCAGACATCACGCAATTACCATACATTTGGCTCTAAATTCTACAGTTTTGAGCCGAGATGCACCAAACTCACTAGGATCGATCCTAATCCACCCCCCAACAGGTGTGCAGTCCAATATTTGATGGGCGTGGCCTAATGCCTCCACAGCGCCCCCTAGAAATCTAAAAAAAAAATCAGACCCAAGCTATGCTTTGACCGACAATCATGAAACTCAGCACACCTGTGCGTCTTGTCAGGACCTACAAAAGTCTCTTGGAGCCCTGGTCCACACCCAACAAGAAGTCCGCCATTTTGGTTCAAAGTCGCCATTTAGTCTCTTAAACAGACATTGTATTTGAGCGAACTCATCCTACAGCTTTTAACGTAGAGACTTCATACTCACTGTGCAGTCTTGAGGCATTGAAGAGCAAAAGTTATCAAAGGTTTTTGGCTACATCACAGTATGTGGGCGTGGCTAAGCTTCAAAGTCTGACCTTTCACCATGAAACATCATGATGGAATAACTTCCACATGCAAGGTCGTGGGTTAATGAAAGCCCCGCCCCATTTGAACAGGAGCTGAGCTGTGTTTTGATGTTGGTTTACTACATATTACTCCTAAATTCATGCAGGTTTAAAGCTGTGTTTAATGACATTCAACAACATGATGCTGAATCCTTCTCTCACCACTGGCTGCTGGCTGGAGCCTGTGGGTGTGGCAGAATGGCGAATTCCAATCCCTCGCCGTTTGCATACGGTTGGCTCTAAATCACACATGCATCATCCAATTTGCACCAAACTAGATATGAATGACCTTTGTTAACTTCTAAAGAGCCCAATTGGATTATATTGGAGTTTGACTCCATTGCACCCCCTATATAATTTAAACAGCTATATCTCCTTGAGACATTATTCGATCTGCACCATATTTTTTGTGCATCATCAGGGAGTAGCCCTTGAACGATTGGTGTAGTACATTGTTGAAATCACTAAAAGCCCCGCGCACTCAAACTTTTACAACATAATTGAGTGACTCCTAAAGCCTCTCCCTGGATATCAGATAGGGTTGAAACCATATTCACTATCTCTTCATAGCCACACATGATATGTTGAATAGCCTTCAAGAAGTCCTCACCAATCCTTCGCCACAAAACAGGAAGTGACAGTAACTCCTGTCTGGAAGGTGAGACATCAGTCCAACTTTGAACACATGCCACTTGTGTCATACTTTTGTGGACTGAAGGCGATTTGGAAGATTCGTCAAATGCTTCGCCTAGTGGGCGGGTGCGGGAAAGGCGTGAGACCGTTGATGCTGCTGTTGGGGCGGCAGTGCTGGCCCTCCCCTGGTCGCAAGGCCGGAGTGGCGCTGAGCTGCGAGGGCCGCAAATCTGCTTGTAGCTTTAATTATGTTTTTTTTTCACCAATTTTTTTTAGTATGGATGTCACTTATCTATATTGTAAAAAAAATATATACTTCATGTTCTTGGAAGCAAATGTGAAATATTGTATACTGGGAAATTTACAACCATTCTACAAAATATATCAACATGCCGGCATTTTATTTAAATATCCATATCTCTAACAGTATCTGGCATTTGTCATAGACCAAACTATGAAGCCCCTTAAAAAGTCATAGTGGCACATTTTTTTGATTACTTTTCCCTCACCGCAACACAACCTGAAAAGACTTCTCTTTTCAGATAACACCTCTCCTACTTGCTCTTAGTATATCTTTATCTCTTTTACTTGCAATCCGTCCTTTAAGACCTACAATTTCTGCTTAACAGGAATTTCTCTCTGTACTGAAGCTTTAATGTTGTTCCTCATTCATGAGTTGCTGGGTAACACCATGTGGTAAATGACACAGATTGACTGATGAGCAGTGTTACTCACTTCACCAGTCAGTTGTTTTAATTTTGTGGCTGATCAGTATGCCATCTTTATGCTAACAAGCTACTTGCTCAAGATAAACTTAATTATAACCTCGCTTTTACCTTTCAAGGCTGGAGCGACATTTTCAAACTTTTGTAATAAAAAAATAAATTGATTAACATGAAGGAAAACTCTTTAATTTACAATAAAGGAAGAATGTTTGTCAAATTGTTATTGTTTTATTTCTAACTTCATGAAAGGTTGAAAAATAATTTTTCGAGGACAGTCTTAAGTTTGCTAGTAAACCTCAGGTTGTGATCGATTAATACTCAACTTAGCGATGAGTTGATTACATTTCATACAACTCAGTCAGAAACAGGTGAAACAGATTAAAAACCATCTAAAGCAACTTTAATTTTTTTTCTTTTTTTTTGGACTCATTTCATTAACAACAAATATCAACAATAGAAAAAACACAGAGGGACGAAGATGTGTCCTAAATCCACAACAGCAGAGGGAGGAAGAGGATAAGGGCGATGACAGCAGGGGGAGATGAAGTCTCCACTCTTCTGCCAGTCATCAGTCCATCGCTGTTGCTGTAGGGATAGAGAGTTCTACCTCCTCCTCCTCCTCTCCTCTCGCTCTCTGTTCCTGTCTCTGTTCTCTTTGTTCCTCTCTCTATCCCTCGCTTGTCCACTCTCCCTTTCTCTGTCTCGCTCGCCCTCTCGCTGTCTGCCTGTTTTTCGTCTCCGCTCCTCTTCCTCCCGCCGCTCCTCTTCCTCCCGCCGCTCCTCTTCCTCCGACCTTTCATTTCGTCTGCTCCGTTGGGGGTCCTCATGTGCGCGCTCATCAAAATCACGAGCACGGCCACTCTTGTCCCTCCTGGCCTGCTTCTCACCGCCATCCTCTTCATCGTTGTTGCGTCCGTCTCGCCTCTTATCAGGTTTCTCTTTCCTCTTCTTGTCTTTTCCTTTCTTGTTCTTCCTCTCCTCACTTTGTCCTCTCCTCTTCTTTTTCTTTCTGTGTTTGTTGTCAGAATCTTAAGCAAAATAGGGCAGCTTTATAAATATATATACATACATACACACACTTATATAATATATACATACACACATATACATTTGTTTGAATGCAGAAGTGCAAATTCAGTTGAACATACCTGAGCTGCTGCTGGAGGAGGAGTCTGAATCTGATTCGCTGGAGGAGTCTGAGGAGGAGGAGTCTGATGAGGAAGAAGAGGAGGACGAAGATGACGAGGAGTCAGAGGATTCGACCTCCTGTTTCTGAGTCATGATCATCTTCGGCGCATTCTTCAAGTGTTCCCTTAACTCATCCCTGAGAAAACAAGAGGCAACAACTGAATGCAAACAGGTTGGGACTCGTCCCAACAATATGAAAGAAAGTAGTATTTAACAAACAATATCAGGATGAACTAAGTAACCAGACCTCATCAGCTGACATCAGAGTGTTTATGTGTATGCATTGTGTTGGCAAATGCAACTTACGTCAGTCCTCCAAGTCCAATAGAGGTGAAAAAGTTGATGGCAAAGCGAGTGTTTCTGGGGTTATCGCGAGGAAAAAGACCCTCAAAGAATGGCTGAAGTGTCCTGTAACACAAACACAGGTAATGAATCCAAAGACAATCCCAAAATGTGACCTCTTCATTTATACGCTCTTTAAATATAAACTTTGTGCTGTTAGCCAGCAGCAAAATAACAGAAGAAAATCAGTGTTCTATTTAAATTTCCAACTTTATTTCTCTTTATCAACTTTTCAGTCATCAGAATAATTGCATCCCAAATCCCACCATGTTAGAGCTGTACTGCATTGTCAATACGAGAATATTTACGAGATGACTCGTTTATCTACTTTGCCACGTGTTCTAACCAGCTCCGGTTCTATCGGCATCGGGATGCTTTCTGAAAAGCTGAAACTTTTCGGAGCTTTAGACACACACCAGCTGCTCCCTTCCAGCAAAAACACAGACGAAAGACTGCTGCTGGGACTGACATGTGACACTTTATCACAGAAGCAGAGATTCATTTACCTTTAAACATGAACAGAAAACTAATCCTAAGATGGGTTTGTGAGTGAGTGTGTGTTCTCTTACTGGTCTTTCAGTCTCTGGTTGAGTTTTGGAAGGCCCATGTAGGCACAAAGCTCCTGGAAAAGGATTTTCACAAAAATCCTGCTCGAAGACGTTGTGGTGTCCTCACTCATCCGGATGCACTCCAACACCTGGTTGATGCATTCAGCGTAGACAGAATGATCAAAGTTTACTTAGACTGGGATGGATTTGATGGTGCTGGAGTGTGTTTATAATGTGCATGTCCTTACACTCCATGGTACAGAGTCTGTGTAAAGCAGATGAGCAAACAGTCGGGCCACGTTCCTCAGTTTGTTGGTCTCCAACCGGTGAATCGTTTCATACTGCTCTGCAAATATTGCCTCAAAGCTCTCCATGTATTCTTTCTTTAGCAGACAAAACCTCTGCGCACACACACACACACACACACACACACACACAGGAAAAACAATGTGAATCTTTGCTCTGCTCAAGAAAGTTATATGTAAATATAAATGTGTTGGTTTGTCTCACCCCAGCCAGCAGACCGAAGAACTTCTCATAGGTCCTCTGTTGAGCGCAGCAGTCCAGGATCATGTTACACAGTTCTTTCTGTTCACACAAACATAACGCATGTAATCAGTACAGACAAGGCAAGCTAAGGTGTTAGCGTATAGTAGGGAAAGCGCCAATTTTATGACTGAGATAAATCTGACTTCTTTCCCCCATTAGTAAAGGGACAATTCAGCAGCAGCCATAAACACTTTACAGGGAAGCAATTAAAGTTTCATTTCCAAAAGTACAAATACAGACTCAAAATGTTTGTCCTGTCCGCCAATGCACTTTTTATACTTCATATTATAATCTGGTGCACAAAAAGGGTGTGTGTGTATGTGTGTGTGTGTGTGTATATAAAATACTGCACTTCCGTTTCAGTGAGATTTTTAACAAATGCATCTTTTAAAGGAAACTAGAGCACTTGGAGAAGGACCTGCAGCCTGAAGCAGTGATGGTGATCAATGTTTTTTTTTTTTTTTACTGCAGAGAATTTTTCATGAGAAAAAAAATGTTTTAAAATTTTCTTAAAAAAAAGCCATATGCAGTCAGCCAAGAAAATTGCTATCAGCACATCTCTATTGTTACCCCCACAAAGATGTGTATAGATACAAAAATGAATTATATGATAAAGTTTATAAAACTTTCAGTCAGTTTATCTACAGAGGTTATTCACCACAAACAACTGTTGAACTAAATGCTTCACACAGAGATGAGATTTTGAGACACGTTTTATCAACTACTCCAAAATATTCACAACAGACACACAACAAAGAAAATGAAAAAAGACAAAATTCTGTTTGCTTGTTCGGCTCAATATATTTATCATTGCGTGGCCCTACAGATACAAAAACATACAACTATGTAATAAATAAAAGCCCTGATCTTATGTAATCCTTTAAGAATAAATTAAAACAACTGAGCCGGACATCTAACAGAGTTGCCAACTGATCCACGGTTAAAAGAGTGAGACAGAGGCAGAAAGAAGTGAGCGTCGGTTGACAAACGTCTTCAAAATTCGTGTTGCAACTATTGCATTGAGTGATTCGCTCGATGCTGACTGACAGGGTCGACAGCTCTGACCTCACACACACATGCAGCGTTTACATCCATGTAGTTGTGAGGACAGTCGCTAAGGTGTACAGCTGGTGTTTTCTCGTTCATAGCACTATAGCTGTGTTTTGAACAAAAGTATATACCCAGGAAATTAGGAAAGCCGTGAAGAGATTCACTGAAGCATAAATAGTAAATAAAAGACGCAAAGAGTTTGTTCGATTCTAATTTGTTTGAAAGTCAAATATTTGGCATGAGCATCTCGACTCTTCAACAGTCGGAACCTTCTTAGACAAGCTTTCTTGTCATTTCAAGTAGACTTCAGGAATAGTTCTCCAGGCTTCTTGAAGGACATCCCAAAGCTCTTCTTTGGAAGTTGGCCGTCTTTTGTTCTGTTCTCTGAACTGTTCTTTGATAATGTTGACGTCCAGGCAATGGGGAGGATCCATCACTCCATAAGACCTGTTGCTACTGATTTTCAGTCCAGTTCTGTCTTTTGGAATACCTCAGCCTTTTCCCCGTTTCCCTTCCTTAGGAATGACTTCTTGACAGCCACTCTTCCAAGGAGACCGTTTCTGATGAGGCTTCAGTGAACAATGGATGGATTAACTGAAGGTCCAGATGCATCTCTCAGGTCCTGTGTCTGGTCTTTGTAGGATGTTTTTTTTCTTCTTCTTAAGGACATCACCTTGAGATACTTTTCATCTGCTGAAGATTCTTCTTCTTTTGTCCTCCTCTTGTCCCGTTTCATCAAAATATTTTTAAGGACACACCGAACACCACGCCAATATACCAATTGTTCATGGAATAGCTCTTTGGGAATCACTCTGTTGGTGCAAAAATACTATGTCAAAGGACATTTTCTTTGGTATTTTTTGTAGTTGCAACAAGAGAAATGGGAACAAAAAAGGTCTTTGTGACAAGCCGCTAGTAAAAAAAAAAAAAAAGCGCCCCAAGATACAATCTAAAGTAGTTTATTTGCTTATATGTAGACACAACACCGGTGCATCCATCGAGTTAGGTGCCTTTTTTTTTAAATGCTTGAATAACTCATAGGTTAGTGTTAGGTGGCTTCAAAAAATAAATAAATAAATATGACAATAAAATATGTGCTTGGGAGCAATACATAAACAAATGAGGCATGGTTTAAGACTTCTGAACAGTAATATAAAGCTGTGTGGAGTCGATTGAGCCTAAAGCAACAAATCTTCACAATTAGGTGTCTTGAAAATGATCGTGTCAGCTTTTTATGCATCTATTTTTTAAACTAATACAATAAACTTTTGGTTTTGAAGTGATTAACCAACTAATCCACAGCTTTACAGTCCTAACTTCTATAGAGAGTCAAAGATTTTTCTGTGTGTTGAGCTATTGTCCATCAGCAGCTAAAATGATGATGCGTTTACACTTCAGAGAGCAAGAACCCTGAGGACACGTGCTACATGTCAACAGCAGACACTACAATTAAACATTTATAAAAGGAAGGTGGAGACAATGGGCCTCATGCAACAACCGTTCGTACGCACAGATTTGTTCTTAAGTCGTGCGTACGAGTGATTTAAGAGAATTTGCGCATTCACCAATCTTTTCGTATTTTACGTTTTCTTTCAGGTACGAACAGAATTTACGGGTGATTCAGACCTTAGGTTAATTTGACTCTGTATATAACAAGGTCAATGGGAGGCGTAACCAGCGGCTGACTTGCTACTTTTGGATGCCTTAGCGCATGTGTGCTCCGAGACCGTGTAGACAGACAAATGGCTGACATCGCAATTTAGATTTCCAAGGACTGTGCTGCTACAAATATGCAGCTTGCTAGAGCAACAACTCCAGAGAGAAACACGCTGATCAAACCCAATTCCACCTCACGCCCAGGTCCTCACCACTCTTGGATTTTTGGCCACTGGAACCTTTCAGAGGGAGATTGGAGGCAGATCGGGGTGTCCCAGTCCTCTGTGAGTCGTGCGCTGCCCTTGGTCATCAAAACTCTCATAAGTTTATCACCCATGGTACATCAGATTCCCACACACCGCTGTCCAACAAGTACAAATTAAGAGGGACTTTCATGCCATGGCTGGACTGCCAAACATAATTAGAGCAATAGACTACACACATATACGCATCAAAGCATGCTGGCATGTTGGTACAAGACCTTCGTACAAAGAAAAAAAGAGAAATTTAGAATAAAAATATGAAAATGTTCTTGCATGAGGCCCAATGAGTTGGAAATCCCTCAACTGTGTGACTCATGTTTGTTTGCCAAGAAGTGAAAGCTTTGTAATCTGAAAAAAATCATTTCAGTTGGGATCAAAATGTCATAAACATAAAACAAAAACAAATAATTATGAAAGTTAAGGCTGTATAACGTTAGTGGCCATCATGTCCTTTATTGGATTTATTTCTCAGATGCAGAGGTTACTCCTCATATTGGCACTAAAAATCAGACTTTCTTTTAAAATACCCACATTAATATACTGCTGATAAAAACTGACAGGCAAGAAACGGGATGCTGCTTTTGTCCGACATCCAGACACACAAATGCGTCCACACGATGATAAATACAACCACACACACACACAGCTGATTGTCCTCCGACACGAGCCGTTTCTCACAGCTGACCTGCAACTGTCAATGTCTGAAACTAACCATTACTGTTACACAATCTGGCCTGAGGACCACACACACCGATGGGAAGCTTTTAACAAGAAACAGATTATGTCTGTTTCTTGTTAAAAGCTTTTACACTAACACAGAGGCCAAAAACATCTCCTCTTTTTTATATATCTAAATCACTGTATTGGTGTCACCATCTGGTCTGCAGGGAGCTCAACTGAAATTGTAGTTTGGCATATTTAGATAAGTGAATTAAATTTGGAGATGTTTTCACATTATAAATACTTAGCTCACTCAGAAACTGTGTGCTGTGACGAATACAAATATCCAAACCAAATAAATCAGCCTTGCAAAATGATTGACAGCCTTCACTACGATCATAGCAAAAGCGATATTTACATTTGAATTATTTGTACATACTAATAATATGTAGACAAATAAATGGAAAACTGGTTACAAAACCATCAAATTGACCTAAATGAGGTAAGCACAGCTTAAGCCTTCGACTTCACTTGTATAAACTGTAACAACCCTGTGGCATCATTCATCCCCTCAGCTGCTGATGAGAAGGGACTCACTGCTGGACAAAGATTAATACCACATGGATGAGGAGGAGGAGTGCATCTGTTCGTCTCATTCTGATATAAGTTGCTATTCAACCATCACATACTATCGGCTTTCATTTTCAACTTGCTCATAACACTAGTAGAATAAAAAGCTCTGCATCGTTGTGTTGGTAATGTACAATACCTTATTATTTTCATCATTTTTCCCCCACCTAATTCCAACTATTAGTGTCTCATCAACCCTTTGGTTTTAAGTGCCCCCTTGGCCCCTTCAAACAGTTACTATGGGTAGTGGTCAAAATATTCATTCCCTCAAAAAGGAGAAAAATGTTTAATAAAAAAAAAAAGAGAGGGCTGTTGTCATCTCAGGTATACCCTTTTTACACCAAAAAGCGGTTTGAGCTGTTTGAACACCAAATGTAGTATGTTTAAACAGGTTTTAAACGTGGGTGCATCCGGTTAAAACAAGTCCATTAAATTCTTTCCCATGGCAAGTTGTAGTGAGTTTATCCAGTGTTATTGCCTACAATGTGTTCAGAACCAGTCCTGAAATAACCACTACTTCCCAGGGTACAAGCCTGTAACTACAACAAGAAAGGATGGCATTACCCTGTATCCGGCAGGCTTTGTTGAATGACGGTTTCTGATAATCACGACTTTCTAAGATATTTAAGCCAAATTTATTCTTTTTGACCGGACCTTGGAGGTCAGCCTCTGGCAGTGAGCTGCTAACGTCTTCCAGACGGTAAAACCAATCAATCTTGGTTTTACCGCAAGATGTTATCAGACCCCATGTGAGATGTTACAGTCTCTAAACACCTGTTTCAGTAAAGAAATAGTTAACTATTCTCACTTTTGTTTCCCATTTGCAGCATCCTGAATAAGAAATGAACAAGTGCACAGCAGTGTTGTTCTCATGAATGCCATTTGTAGCTGGCATAAAAACCTGCGACGACTGCACAGTTATTAAACAGGGACCCAATGACGATTACCTAAATCTAGATTTGTAGGGGAAGGTAGTCCCATCCCTTTTACCCTTCTGTCATGATTCAGGACATCTGACATCCTGGCCCTCAGCATGACTGTGCACAGTGAAGGTATAGGCTAAAGGACAAGGGATGAAATGGAATTGGGCTTTAGATTTTTCTTTGCCAATGGATATCTGGTTGCCACATCTTGGGAATGTGTGCTGCTGAAACACAGACAGGCATCATAAAGTAAATTTTCTGTTGACTTGTTGGAATGAAAAATACCAATTTATTATTGAAAATTTAGAAGACATGAGGCTTGTGTAAACTAAAATAGTCCACATATAGCATATTTTACCTCTACATATTATAACTGTAAAGCAGTTCGTATACTGCTCATATTGCTTCCCTTCGGTGTATAGTGTACACGGGTGAAAAACCAAACACTGTCATTGCAAACTTTTTTTACTTAAGTAAAAAAAATCATCAATAGTCCGTTTCATTTCCTTTTCTTCGTCTTCTGCTTTGAAGCCACTCTGAGGAGCTTGACCCATTTCTTGTTGGCCACTAATGTATCAACCACAAACTTATTGGATATTGATGTGCTAATTAACGTCCTAAATTTGAGCTCTAATCTCATTATAGTGTGCATTTCAATACTTCAAGTTGGCACCAGCCATGTGTCATCGGTCAGATGGTTTTATTCCCCACACCTCAGTGTAACTATAGTGTACCATCATCGTGCTCGAAGTAGGAAATAAGCCGTCTATCGTTGAACGCTGACATAACGGAAGGTAATCAATGTGTGTGCGGTTGCGTTTGTGGACTCACGGTCTGGCTGTCAGGAAACTCCATCTTAATCAGTTTGTGAGCGCATTCCTCAAAGTCCAAGCTGCAAAAACAATCAACCGATCAATAAGTGAGCCTGTAAATGTGGATCAGTGAGCTCACAGGTGACAAAAGTGTGTGTGTGTGTGTGTGTGTGTGTATATAATCCTTTTCACCAACTGTGAGCTCTTCTTCAGTAAAACCATTTTAACTAGGCTACATACACACATATTTGTATAGATATTTCTGTAAGGACTTTTACTTATATGATTGTCAGCGGCTTTAAACAGCCATAAAAAGCCGTTTGTAGGTTCGTCAGGACTGTCCAAAATACCTACACTCCTGAGGACTTCAAACTCAAACTGGCCCTCACAAAGACAGCCTATCTCTCACAGCTTTAAACACAGCTTCAGATAATAGTCCAGCTCAATTAAATATAGCTGGAGCTGTAAATAACTGCTAACATCCAGAGATAAAATTGAGACACCAACTGTGCCACCATGTGAGTGTATATTACTCTATGTGTGTGTGTGTGTGTGTGTGTGTTTGTGTACCTGGACTGTATAGCAAGATAGATGGTTCTTCTGAAAGCAACTAGGTTGACTTCAGTCTTGTCAAAGATGGTGACCTTCTCATCTGAAAGAAAGACAACAAGAGAGGTTACAATCTTTCAGCAATAATCCTTCAGATTTTCATAAACAATAACCCGATTTTTGATCATATATCAACTCACATTTTGATATACGGGACTGTCTCAGAAAATTAGAATATTGTGATAAAGTTCTTTATTTTCTGTAATGCAATTAAAAAAAAACAAAAATGTCATACATTCTGGATTCATTACAAATCAACTGAAATATTGCAAGCCTTTTATTATTTTAATATTGCTGATTATGGCATACAGCTTAAGAAAACTCAAAAATCCTATCTCGAAACACCTGCAAGGGTTTCCTGAGCCTTGAAAAACACTCAGCTTGGTTCAGTAAACTAAATCACAAGTATGGGGAAGACTGCTGATCTGACTGCTGTCCAGAGGACCATCATTGACACCCTCCATCAGGAGGGTAAGACACAAAAAGAAATTTCTCAAAGAGCAAGCTGCTCACAGAGTGCAGTTTCAAAGCACATCCACAAAAAGTCTGTTGGAAGGGGGAAATGTGGCAGGAAACGCTGCACAACCAAGAGAGATGACTGCAGCCTTAACAGCATTGTGAAGAAGAGTCGCTTCCAGAATTTGGGGGAGCTTCAAAGACAGTGGACTGAAGCTGGAGTCCAGGTATCAAAAGCCACTGTTCACAGACGTGTCCGGGAAATGGGCTACAATAGCCGTATTCCCATGATCAAGCCACTTCTGAACTCAAGACAACGGAAGAAGCGTCTGACTTGGGCTATGGAAAAGAAGCACTGGACAGTTGTAGAGTGGTCCAAAGTCCTCTTTTCAGACGAAAGCAAGTTTTGTATTTCATTTGGAAGTCAAGGCGCCAGAGTCTGGAGAAGGGCTGGAGAGGAGCAAAATCCAAGTTGCTTGAAATCCAGTGTGAAGTTCCTACAGTCAGCTGCTGGTGTTGGTCCACTGTGTTTCATCAAGCCCAGAGTAAATGCAGCTGTGTACCAAGAGATTTTAGAGCACTACATGCTTCCGTCTGCTGAAAAGCTCTATGGAGATGAGGAATTCATTTTCCAGCATGATCTGGCACCTGCCCACAGTGCCAAAACCACCAGTAACTGGTGTACTGACCATGGCATTACTGTCCTCGATTGGCCTGCCAATTCCCCTGACCTGAACCCCATAGAGAATATGTAGGGTATTGTGAAGAAGAAGCTGAAAGACACCAGACCCAACAATGCTAATGAGCTAAAGGCCGCTATTGAAGCATCCTGGGCATCCATAACACCTCAGCAATGCCACAGGCTGATTGCCTCCATGCCACGCCGCATTGATGCAGTAATCCGTGCAAAAGGATTCCCAACCAAGTACAAGAGTGCATTAATGGACATTTTCAAATGTTTAATTTTGTTTTGCTGTTATAAATCTTTTTTTTTTACTTGGTCTGAGGAACTATTCTACTTTTTTGAGATAGGATTTTTGAGTTTTCTTAAGCTGTAAGCCATAATAAGCAATATTAAAATAATAAAAGGCTTGCAATATTTCAGTTGATTTGTAATGAATCCAGAATGTATGACATTTGTTTTTTTAATTGCATTACAGAAAATAAAGAACTTTATCACAATATTCTAATTTTCTGAGACAGTCCTGTATGATCCAATTGTTTTTCTACGTAGTTGAACAGCAAACTCAAGCTGCCATCAAATATACGATTGAATGACTGAAAACAGCGCTACATTAGATTCCAGCTTGTTAAAGCAGATGGAGACACCTCTTTTCCACCAGGTTCCATTGCAGGTTTAATACCAATGTTTAAATCAGAACCAGTTCTTTCCCTTTCAGGCTGTCTAATCATCATCTCCCAGCCAAGAAGGTTGGTGCTACTGTAGCACCGGGCTAAGAACTGTTTTTCTACCGCATCTGGCAGTTGGATCAGTTCTGAACCGACTCTGGCACCAGCCCAACAACAGCACCTGGTTCATGTTGGTCATGAAATGTTGAACCGGCACAAAACAGTGACTAAGCTTTGGCAGGTGTTTTTTGTGTTACAAGATCACAAAAGCCTGTTTTCTAATTTCCACTCTTCTACTTTATGTCTTCACCTACTTCTAGGGCTGGAGGAAATTTAGGAAAACATGTGATCCTTGTTATTGCGATGCCGATATGACTTGCAATATACCAAAAACTACACCAATATATGGTGTTGATTTCAGACTTCTGGTGGCGCGCTACACGGCATGGCAGCATAATAACTGAGCTCCAGCCTTAAATTCAATTATCTTTACTCATTAATACTATACACAAACAAATAAATACATTTCGCTTCGAAGATGGATGGGGGAAAAAAGGCAAGAAAGGAGGATATGGACTACGTAATAACCCTGAAAGAGAATCCGAGAGGGAGGCTGAAGCTAGCGAAACTCCGAAACAAGATAGAGGCCACATCAAAACTTTGGATTCAATCCGCACAGTTGTGAGGGAAGTTATGACTACGGGGATGGCAACGCTCCAGGCTGAATGGAAAAAAAGATCTCTCAGACTTCCGCACACGCTTCAGGGAAGATAATAAAAAAAACAAATGGACGAATTTGCATCAGAAGTAGACCGGAAAATACAAGATGTAACAGGTCAAATTGAAGGGGCAGTGAAACGTGTAGGACAGATGGAGGAAAACATGAGCTGATAGTTATCTTCTTAGGGTCTTGCTGGCAGCAAGTAAAAAGGCCATCACAAAATGTTGGCTCCAGAAAAATGCCCCCACTACAGATACTTTTGTTGATATCGTAAAACAACTGCATGTCCTAGAGCAAATGACTTACTCAAGTCGATTCCAAAAAGATCTGGGTGAAAAACGATGGCAGAAATGGCATTCTTATTTGGCCAATGAGTGAGACTGTTTTAACGTGCTGTGTATGATACCCTCGGACCTTGAATGTGTAATTGTTCAATGTTTTGTACTATAAATAAAGAGTTAAAAAATAAAAATGAAAAAATAAAAAACTGTTTTTACGATATTGAAATTGTACAGGTTGATATTGCAATAATACAATTAATTTTCTAAATATTTTGCCGCCTTACTTTCTACGAATGCATATTTCGACAAAGATGTTGGGTGTAGTATTAACCCACACTGAATACGTGGGAGTGCAACTAACTCTTCACCTCTCCCTAAAGGCCTTGAGCGTTTTACAGTTTTAACTTTTTATTCCTAAAACTGCTAGTAAAATGTTTGATCTTACATTATGCATTAAACAAATTAATATACAACTTCCATGAGGATGGAGACTCATGAAAGGCACCATGATTACAACATCTCTGAATATCATCTTGTTGGTCTGATCCTTTAACCAAGATAATAAAACCCCAGGTGGTTGACGCATCTGTCTTACCTTCTCCCTCCTCCTCATTCCCCTCTTCATCGTCCTCATCCTCGTCGCTGCCATCTCCCTCCTCCCCTGAATCGCTGCTGCCCTCATCCAGGATATCTGACAGGAAGCGACAGCTAAATGGTTAAAACTGAAGGAGGTCATGGCTCACTGGACAGTACAGAGTCTGACGTTTCCTCACCTCTTTTAATAGTTTTGTACTTCTCCTCATTCTCCAGGAAGTCTGGATCCAACTTGAACACGTCTGCAAATGGACAAACACAGGTTTATGCTGCCATTACCCTTTTAAACAGAGTTTAACTGGTAGGTTACACCCCCCTCCGTCACTCCATCGCTCTCTGGATCTTACTGAGGATATCTTCGGTGTTGTACTCGTCCTCCAGCGGCAGCATGTGGGTGAACTGGTCGTCATCGTCCACCAAGTCAAGGCCTTCTGGGATCACAGGATGATCTTTAAAACCATCCTTCCTGATAGCGAACATCACCTCGATCATGTACTGGACCCTTTTATCAATAGACGACTCGTGGAGGACATTCCTGAGACGCTCAAATATGGCTGAAAAGAGATGAAAGGGGTTTGTAGGCGCTTTTCTAGTCAAGTGTTGATGTTGGGATTTTTTTCAAATGTAATTCAGAGAACAGATGTCATGACAAGTATGAAAGGTGAATCTATTACAACAAAACGTGAGGAGGTGCCACAGATCAATGATCAGATTCATCTGAAAAGGCTCATATCCTGGAAATTTTGCCCCAAAACTCAGTCTTATGATAAAAGCAACTCTGGGCTATATTGAAGAAGGCTTCCTTATTGTTAAATTCCATTATAGTTAGTAATATACATGTGTTGTTATGAGGCCGATCCAAGAATTGAGGTTCCCTGACCCTTTTTTTAAATTTACAAACCATTACCCCACAGCTATTACTTTCTTGAGAGAAAACAACTGAATGTCCTGCTTTAGACATGAGTACAATTTGATGTTAAGTGGATTATTATGTTTGCACTGAGTTACACTGTATATCTGCTCAAATTACTACTGTCAAAAAGATTACTTTTTATGTGAGAAACTGGGCTAAACTCAGTGAAAAGCTAATTCAACTGCCCAAAATGCAGGATTTTACTTGTAACTTTAAAAAAGTCTGACTACATCACTCAGATTAGCGTTTCCGCTGGGAACCTGGGCCGCGGTGGCCTGCAACACAAATATCTTTGCAGCCAGAGCAAAAACAAGAAATGAAGCCAATTAGTCATCACAAACCTCCCACGGGAAGTCCATTTCCAGCAAGGCATAACAGATTTCAATTTATGACAATGTAGGAGCACATTTATTTGGGTAAGTGGTGATGATGCATTTCTCCTCACTTTCTAACTGTGGGTCCAAGCTGTATTAGTTTAGCTCTTACAGTAGAACAGCTCTCTTCACTTTCAGTAACAACTATACAGCAGCATGAGCTCATTTACACACTTTGCGGTGGCCTAAAGGGCCTTATTCACCAATCCAAGCGTCAGCACCGTTTGTGAACGTCAGCCTCTTATGCTTTATTGTAATGCACTGTTTGCTCTGACAGACCCCTTTGGCACGTTTTTCAGCCAATTCAAAATGTAGTATCAGCACTGGGTCTGTCGGTAATAGGGCCGTCAAAGAATATTCTAAATTTGAATATATATATATATATTCTAATGGGTTTTAAAAACAGACATTTGGAGGTGAAAATTAATATTCGAATGTGGGGAAAAAAAAATGTGGGCGCACTGCATGACGGGGTCATGGACAGGTCACAGGAGTCGCACTGTCTCGCACAGCGTCACTGCTGAAAGTTGACTTACGTGAAGACGGCAGAATGTTCAGAGTCCAACTCGACCGCAGGCGCAGAGAAAGTGATTTTAACCCTCAAAAATATGAAAAGCCCCGTCTGGAAATACGTCGGATTTTGGTCGGTTGATGGAAAAAAAAAAAAAAAATGTGGAGCCTCGAGACAAAGTCGTATGCAAGCTATGTGAGCTACAGTTAGCTTATCATTCGACCACCAGCAACATGAGGCTACATCTTGAAAATGTGCCCCCCAAATGAGCATGGCATAATATTTGAAACTCCAACTAAACAGCCACGTCTGCACCCCAGATGGCATAATGCTCAAATACAGATATTCGAATACATGTGTTTTTTTAGAGGGAATATTCCAACGTCATTTTTGAGAGTGGTCAAAAGTAATCCTCCATCCAAAGCGCTTGTATTGCACATTTATAGAGACTCACTTCCCAAAAGAGACCTGCTCTGTTAGACTATTTTTTGAGTACTTAGCTACAAACACCCCCATTTGCTCTACTCTGCTGCTCAGTATACGCTAAACCCCACCCCATTCTTTTTTTTCTTTCTTCCTCCCATTCTGCTTCAGCTGCCTGAATTTTGCCCGATCGTTCTACAATTTTTTGTCCATCTGTAATTTGAGTAACTTAAGTTTGCTGGTCGATTTATTTTTCTTTTAAACTATTTGCCTTAATGGAAAAGGCAATAATCAAATTTTAAAAAGAAAAAAAAAGACATCCAAGTGACAAAATTATTTTGGGAAATCCATTCATTAGATGAAAAACTACATTAGAAATTCCAATTTTCTTTTCTATTTCAATTTAAAAAAAACCCAATCATCTGAATTTTTAATTGTCAATTAACACGTTGGCTCTGACTGATCAGTTTTAGTTCCGCTCAGAATACTACAGTCGACAATGATGATAATGAATAATTAGCTTAGCTGCAGTGTACCATTGATTCCTCTGGGGGAGACCTCAGTCAGTTTGAGTCCACACTCCTTCAGGAAGGAGATGGCGACTTCCACGCTGTCGTCAGTCGGACGCTCCAGAAGCAGAGTGAGCATCTCCAGACACAAAACCTCATGGGCCTGAGGGAGACATATCAGAGCAAACAGAGACAGAAGCAAACGCTTAATTAGAGCTGGATGTCAACTCTCAAACCTTTTGTATACACAGGAGTTAGAAACCAGGACCTACCACATTCTGGTTGATGAGATGAGCCACAAACTTTGAGGCTGTCAGGCACTGTTGCTGCAAAAAGAAGACATAGACTGCTTACAACACTTAACCAATTCTATAGCTGATAAAAAACGCACAGCACACACATGTAGCATCAATGCGAAGAAAAACATTTTTACAGACTATTTATTTGGCTCAAATAGCTCATGAACAGATTGTGCCGACATTTATTCCAACACACATTCTGGACTGTGTTCAAAAGTTCCCACTCCTGCCAGTTAATTCTCTTATTTAGCTCCAGCTTTTCTCTCTCATCTCAGCGCTTTGGACTTGTACCACTTCAAGCTGTTCAGGCTGGAAAACGTCCACCTCTGTGAGCAATGGTGGATCAGTTACACCTAGATTTAAATTGATCCTCCATTTAAAACTGGTTCTCTCCAGCATTAAATAGAATGAGCAAAAGCCCTGAAAATAGCAGGGCACTGTCGCAAAATCGAAAAAAAAATAAGAGGCAGTTCTACAGTTATACATTGCTGATGACAAAATGTAGCTGAAGGTAAATGCAGTGATCACTACATATACTACTGCTCAGAAGTCTTGACTTTCTTGTAATCTTTTAAAGTGGTCTTGAGCAACAGTTCTACGGGCTTTCTGAAGGTCTGTCAAAGTTTTTCTTTGGACATTGGCTGCTTTTTTCTTCATTTATTTTCAGTCCAGGTCTGGTACCTGACCATTTCCACAGATGATGCGTTTGAGACAGAATCAGATCCCAAAGATAAAAGAGAGCTGCGTGATCAACTGTCCCAACAAAGATTAAAGCATGAAGTTTCTGTTCAGTAAATATACTCAGTACCTTATATTGTACAATTGCTTGTGTGATTAACTCTGTGTTTCTGAGCAGTTCTATAAGCATCAAATGGATACGTTCAGTTACCTTCAGTATAAATCTATTTACACAACGTACCATTAGCCCCATTGGCCGCCTTTACACCCAGTGTAACCATGATATTTGCGCTAAAATCCATTAATAATAATCCAACACAACACAGACATTTGAATCAGTTCCACTCACTGCTTGCGGTTCAAACTCATGGCCTTTTAGTGTCTGAACTAGGGCTGGGCAATAATTCGATCTCGAATGGGGATCGCGATAAAATTCTGATCGATCTCGATAATCTGCTCGTGACCTACATTCGATATAGCCTGGCTGACCCGTCCACATCTCGATGAGATGGTGGTCTAGGAACTAGGTTCATGGATAAACTGTTATCCATGAAGCGTTACGAACAAATCTAAATATTCCATTGATTGTACTTCTGCCAGGGAAAAACAAACAGCACCCGTTGATTAACCCTTTAGGCGCCAAGATTGTTTTGTGAAAATACTGGATTTTGACATTAATATTTCAAAAGCTGGTGGCTGAAAGGGGGTTAAAGATAGATGCCTACTGTACATTAGAAAAATGTTGCCCATGATCCATAGTTTATGTGGGGTATGAAATTATTGATCTAATTTGCATATTATGACGTCATCAGGTGGCAGCCATTTTGAATCTCATTGTGTTCAGGAAATATTGGAATTGAGTGATTATGAACTTGTTTTAAAACTTTTTTTTTTTCTTTTTGTCTATTTATCATCATCTATAATGATCAGGGAACAGGAAAGCAACAATAAAACAGAATAATGTAGTAAAATATTACTATATCATCATTACCATATAGTAGGAAAACACATGCGAAAAGTTGCCTATATTTTTTCAGGAAATGGTGGATATTGACTTGATGTTTGAACTTATTTTCATTTTTCTGTCTTTTACCATCATTCATAAGGAGGAAACCAACAATAAAACAGGAGAAAGTGGTAAAATACTGTCATCATTAGGCTACCATAGGGTAGGAAAACACATGCAAGAAGTGGAAGACATTGAATTGATTTTTTTTTTTTTTTAAACTGTTCAACCTTATTCATAATGATCAGGAATGAGGAATACAATAATAAAACAAGTGGTAAAATGTCAGGATCATTGCGCTGGCGGATAGGCGCACCGCGGCACCGGGGGCTGGATGGAGAGAGCGCATGCTAAAGATACCAGACCCACTTCTCCCACCCCTGATTCCTCGACCAACACCTCTACGGACACTGCGACCGCGTTCCCCACTACCACCCACTCCATTGAGGTTGGATAACGGCAGAGAATGAGTTGGAGTGTGTGTGTGTGCTTGGAGAACAGCCTCGCTTCGCATGCCGGCACCATTGCCTTCGGAAGTTTCACCGTGGGAAGCATGAGTGCTCATCCGATCCTCCTCCTCACGAGGTAAAAACTCTCCTTCGGAGTCGGAATCGGCAAATAGCATACTCAATACTTCCGCACGGTTCAACTTCTTACAAGCCATGGTGTTAAAAACTCACTAATAGTTCGCTGAAAATAAAAATTCGACTCGCACGTCTCAACAGAACAGCTCTGAATAACTGCTTCCGTCTGAGCTCGCGCGGCTTTTTTGCACTGCCTTATAAAAACACTGTGAACTACAAAATGACGTGAGCTTGGTCTTGTTTGAAAGGGTAACATGTTTGCCAACTAGTGGTAGGAGGACTGAACACCTTAAAGCCCGTTTAGTTTATCTACAGACTGTTTTGTTTATGCTGACGTCATGTCGCAATTCTGCGACTTTGGCGGTTAGAGGGTTAACCAAAAACAGGTTTTCTTGAAGAGGAGTTAAAAGAAAAAGTATTGTCCTCTGAAAAGTATGAGCAGATTAGCCTGGAAAACCAGCGCCAACTGCTGGACGGCAAAATGTTTTGCCTGCGGTTGGGTCTGGCCTCGATCCACTTGTCATTTTGAAAATACTGCCCTGAATCTGGCAGATGGCAACTAAACCAATCACAATGGAGAGATGTGTTTTGAATCAACGCGGGCGGGCCAGAGGGTTCTGGTGCGGGGTTTTGAGGGAGTGACGACAGAGCAGTGCGACGTTGGGCAGTGGAAGCGAACATAGACAAGCAAAAAACAACAAGAAAGATGGCGGCGGCAATGGAACAGTGCTCGTTTGATTCAGCCTTGGCACACAGCCATTATAACGAACAGCCTTGCCACTCTGTATTAAGCCCCATTGTACCGGCTTTTTGGCTGCAGTTCCACCAGAATTCCACTGGGAGCGTCGGTGGAGACCAGAATGAATGGGGCCCTATGGAGCTAGATGCTACAAATGGTCAGTTTCACCTAAGTCTCCTCAAGAGCGCTCAGATTTGAATGTAGTTTCTGAGAGCTCAACATGGGTTTCAAGTAAAAAATCTACTGAACGAGTACATATAATCGCTTTGATTTCTTACTGGTTGGCTTCTTGTTGTCCACAACGCGCTAGCATTGTGCTAATGACAGCTGGTCGACCCGCTATGTATGACGTCATATACACTTCAAATCCTTTTTTTAAGCAAATGAGTGGCTCTAAAAATCTAAAACTCAGCCATGGGTATTTTCTAAACACCCTTTTTCGAAAACAACATTCGAATTACTAGAGAAAAAATTATATCTTGAGATAAGGGCACGAAAGGGCGTATAGCTCCATAGGACTCCATTCATTCTGGTCTCCAAAATTGGGCGCCCCACGTGGAAAGAGGGTGGAACTGCAACCAAAATCGCCTCGTTGGAAACCGGAAATGCACCGTGAGTGGCGTATCTGTCCTATTATAGAATCTGTGCTTGGCATCAGTTTTGGAAGAGTCCCCTCCCACCAAAGCTTTCTGTCGCGCTTACTACGTAACAGTCAGTTGCGCTGATTGGTCAGAGCGTTGGCCTATAGGCACAGACGCGGTTTGAAAGACAACGGGTTGTGCTCATCAACAATGTTCCGTTGTATCCATTGATCGGTGCCAGACTAAATTAGACATCCAATCCATTTAGGCTGGTTTATCAGGCTATGAGCAGATCACTTGTTTCTTGCAGCGCGATAAGTTCCGATTTTAAAATGCTCGCAGTGGATAATGTGCACAGGTGTAGAAAAATAGTCTAGCGAGCAAGTGGTTATGAGAATACTGCATATCAGGTTCTTACAGAAACTGAATTTATGACTTAATTGTATGTCCTGGAACACTTAGAAATGTGTATTTTAGGAGAGGAAAATTTAATGTACATAGATTTTTTAGAACATTTGAGAAAATGAGAACTTGCGCAAAAAGCACTCTTATTAATCTACCACAGCAAACCATTCCAGATAAGTCGAGAACGGCGCCTCGTGGCATTCTATCTAAGTGAGGGGAATTCTCATCTCCAATCACATTAGTAAATACCTGGTGATAAATGAAGCAACAGAGAGATGGGTACCTTGAGATTGCGGCGGTAGCTCCTCCTGAAGGTCAGGATGAGGCGTTTGAGGATCAACTCTCCAATCTGAGGGAACTTTGAGTTGATGATGGCGACGACAGCAGCGTAGACATGAGTGAAAATGGGAGAAGCTGCTTGGGCCTGCAACACTGAACGAGACAGCAGACCCCTGACAGAGAGACAGAAAAACACAGCGTTCCTATACAGTCTCCATCTCAAAATTCTATACTTTACCAGACTCAAACGTTTGGTCAAGTTTTTGACATCAAAGTACAAATACCTAAATGCTTATCAAATGGATTTGAAATCTGACCATATATGCCATTATATTGCAAAGTGTTTGTCAGAAAACTGTAGTTGTAAGTGCTGTAGATCATAGACTGAAGCACAGTACTTTATCCAAAACAGTGAACAAGGAAGAGCACGAACATCTCAGTCAAAAGTAAGTAAATAAACTTGTGCAACATATTCTCCCGTTATAGGGTGGAGCCTATCCCAGTTGCCACTGGGGAAGGGCGGGGTACACCCGGGATGGGTCGCCAGGCCATCACGGGGCCAAATTTTTTTAACTTGAATCTTTAAAATGGAAGACAGGCCAAGAGGCTGCCTGTCTTTCTTACATCACCTACGTAAAAAGCACCGTTTGCTTATTCAGTTGATTTTTTATATCTTAGAAAATGGAATAGGATAAATAATCAAAATACATTTAAGTTTTTCCATACTTTTTCTTTATTCCATACTTATCTGGACCTTGAAAATGCTAAAAACAGTAAGGGCAGTTACAGACATGCAGCATAAAAGCCCCAGACCGTATTTCTCTTTTGAGATACTGTGCAGATTAAGTTCAATTCCTCCACATATATTAAGTTAACCCCCCCAATAAGTTACTTTCAAATTTACACCACTGGCTGCATTTTCAGAATTTATCAGATAAATCTAATAAACTCAACAAGACTTCAGATGCTGCTGAAAGCTATACACTAAACCCTAAACCTTCCTGTGTCGAGATTAGCATTAATGTGCAGCTTTTTGTGTGTGTGTGTGTGTGTGTGTGCGCGCAATAATGTTCACCTCCCCCTGACGATGTTTTCCTGCAGCAGCTCCTGGATGATGTTGACAAGGTTGGACACGTTTACTTTGTTGATCAGACCGTTGATGGACTTCTTCAGAGCTTCCCAGCTCATCCTCTGATAGGCCAGGCTGCACAGGGGTTGGTGCAACAGCGGTTAAACAGTAATGATTTAACCATTAAGATTTCACTCAAGCTGCTGCTAAGAGTTAAACTACCCATGGGTTTTATGCATTTCCACGTGTTGTACTCGAGCAATTAAATGTAAATGTACAGCTCTTGTGTCTGTAGCAAGTGAGCAAAAGGAAACTTAGCTAAATGAATTTAACAGAAACTGTTATTTGTGGGTGGGTCATTCTAAAATCATTTTTGTGCCAGTAGTGGAAGTGATAAAACACATTCTTACCTGCTCTTGTCACTGATTTGCTGCTGCATCATGCGCAGCTTGGCAGGGGGAATGTAAGCACCGCCAGTCCTGGTCAGGATCGGATCGAGCTCCTCCTTTTTCTTCTTAACCGGTGGCTCATTAGCTGAAGCTGGCTCCTTATCAGAAGTTGGGGAGGCCGAGCGACCCCTCCTCCTGTGATCTGACTCTGCATCCCGGTAGGCTCGCCTGTCAAAACGCCCGTTCCTGTCGTCACGCCGATCATCATAGCGATCCCTATGCAGAGATTATAGCCACTAATAAGGACCGCAAAATGTTGAAATATTTGTAAGGTTCACTTAAACTCATTTAAGAAACACCTAACAGCTCCAACACGATCACATTTTGAGCAAGTTTGCCTTTTTAACTGTCATTTATTTGTTACCATTCACTTCCAGCATCCTTTAATAATAAAACAAATAACAGGTGCGGCCATTTAACGTATTTTCCAGCACTGCAAAAGAACCAACAGAAAGTGTGCTTAGAGCAGCATACTTTTAAATAAATTCAGCATTTTCTGAATCCCTAATAAGGATTACAGACATCTAATCAACATCCCCCTGTTATGTGCAACAAGTAATGAAATACTATAAAATTAAATAAACTTTCATTCCTTTTCAGTGGAGTACATGAGAAGCTAGCTGTCAGTTATCTGTGTTAAGGCCTCGGTATGCTACTCCGTCGCTATCCGTCAATCCGTCTCCGTGGTCACGCAGAGGCTATTAAACCTTTCGAAGTTCTCCGTCGGGATGTCGGATACACAAGGCAATTCATCTCCCGATCGGTAGGCGTCGCTACGCTAGACGACCTAATCACGCGACGTCTATCGTGAAAGTCGTTGATTGATTGTTTACCTTCCGGCTCCGTTCCACCCCTCACAGTGAACGATGGCGACCGAGAGAGAAAGACTGTTGTTGGAGTTGGAGCTTATTGATATTGAAATGCAAATAATTTTGACCAAATGTGGACCGGCACACAGTAAACTCTTTCAGAAATGGCGGTGTTGTTGTTCTGAGAGGAAGGAGCTAAACCGGAAAAGTGATTTCGGAAATGATGTTGTTAGCCGACCAATCACAACCCTTGCGGTCTCCACGAGTCTCCGTCTCCTCGACAGATAGATTGGAATTTTGGCCGACGCACGCAAGGGACGGAGAGGGCTCTCCGTAGCCTTTCCCGGACGACTATAATTCAGACTTTAAAATACACAGTTATGGTGCACTTTTCATGCACACCTACCACATGACACAAGCATGGTATGCGACATGCATCACGTTAGCGCTATCCTGCCCACTATCTTAAATGACTCCATTACTTTTGCTTCGGTATCCTTGTAAGAGTGTGGGGACCACGGTTTCAGACAAATATAATTTGAGATAGAGAGTGTTACCTCAGCTACAAAGGGTGCGACATAACATAAAAGCCCTGGTTTTTGGATTGAGTGCGGAACAAGTCAGTAAAAGTTGTGATAAGAGTTTATAATTTTTCTGAGCTGGGATGAAGCTTTGACATTGCTTGCTCTGTGGTCTTCTGGCTGGCATTAACAGTCGGGTGTTTCTCATCCTCCCCCAGCAGGAAAAGTGCAATGTGTCTCACGTTGGTCATGTTGTGCATTTTCAAACAAGTCCATCCATCCCACCTACCCAGATTAAGAGACAGCCTGGAGCCTTTCTTAGCAGTAAAACAGAAAGTCAGTTACTTAAAGGCAAACAGAACTTGTCTGATGCTTCGTTAGTGCGTTACCGAGCATAGCGTCTTCTGTCAAAGCGTTCTGTGTTCCGGTCTCTCTCAAATCGGTCTCTAGATCGGTCCCGTCCTCTTGACCTGGATCTGTCTCGTCCCCTGGATCTGGACCTGGATCTGTCTCTGGATCTGTCTCGTCCCCTGGATCTGGATCTGGACCTGGATCTGGATCTAGATCTGTCTCTGTCATTTTCTCTGGATATTGATCTATCTCTCTCTCTGGACCTGGATCTGTCTTTTTCACTAGACCTGGATCGGTCTTGCTCTCCCGATCTCTGGAAAAACAAATAGGTTGTGCGTCAGTATTATTTCTTTCAATCTTCACAAGTAAAAATGATCAGGGACCACATAAATACAGGATGAAACTTGGACTCAAAAAAAAAACATGCTGCCATTTTTAAAAGTCTTAGTTCAGCTGAATGAAAGAGACAACCCTGCAGCGTAGAGTTGGTCCGGTTCAGTTCCTGCATTAAGTAAAAGCCTTTAGGGAACTGGGGAGCTTGTGTCCCAGATGACAGCCATGGACAGCACATCTTCTTTGATTTGTAAATCTGTCAGTCAGTGAGCTTCATATTTTTTTTAAGCATATCATGAATCAGAACAGTTGATTTGAACACCCACCCCCCCCACACACACCATCTCAAAGCCTAATCCTAGTCATGTTGCCAAGCAGTTTCTTTTTTTAAATACCAGATGCCCAGAATATGATTCCCAAAAAAGCTGAATCTAATTTGTGGTGAACTGTCTGCTCCGTCAACACTTTTCCAAAAGCAACAAAATCCAATCTTAAAAGGGGGATTTTGGAGAGAAATATTACTCTTGCCTACTTTGGAAAATGAAATGGCATAGTTTATGAAAAACACTGCAAATTCATTTTTATGTACAGACTTTATGCTTTTCCTTGTCATATTTGATAATAAACTGAGCATATTTTTGGACTCTTTGTTGGACAGTTTTTAAACAAATGGTGAATTACTGTATCTCAGTGCTCCAGGGCAGTTTCTGCAACAGGAATGTGCATAACAAAGATCACTGTACTTCAAAATTAGTCAAAAGCACATAGTTTTAAGGTTCAAAACTTTTCTAGCATTCAAGGCAAACATGCTGCTTCCACTCTTGTGACTGCTAGATTTCCTACTTAGGAGGACAAGCCATGCAAATGCTCAAATAGAAGAACGCTCCCAACATAATTGATCATTTTTTACTCTTTTCAGTTCTCATGAGAGTCATCGATGCTTGTAAACATGTCAAAGTCAAACATCTGAAGAAGTTCACTCTTACTTTGATCTGAGCCACACTGCTTCTTATCTTCCTCAGTGCACCTTGATGTTCATCCTCATCATCACTGCTGCTGCTGCTGCCTGAGCTGCTGGAAGGATCATCCCCTGTAGGACTGGCCAGAGGGGATGCTTGCTCTTTTGGGCTTTCCTGGCTCGTCTCCACCGCCTTGGCCGGACCAGACTCATCCTCTGAAGGTCCTGCAAAAAGAAAAAGTGCAATAGTTAAGATAAACGTAAAAAATTTCTATGACAACATAAAGTAGCGATGGCAGATTTCTCTCACCACTGTTTTCTCTCCGTCCAGGAGTGGGATTCGGACTTGTGCCTGGAGAGTCCATACCTAACGCACAAACAGATAATGATCAGAATAAATAATATTACCAAAAAAGTTCAAAGCAGCATTTTTTACAGACAGTGATTGCACTTTTGCTCTGAGGTTGCTTCCATGTCTGCATTTCTCAGAAAAAGACAACTGGGTCTTTTTCTGAAGAGATAAATGTTCAGCTCACAATTTTAGGGTTTCATTATTGAAAACAGCTGACGTAATTTTGGGATTGAATGCAATGCGCATTTTTAGCATTGGATGGACATGCAATTGGTAATACAGTAAATACATGCCACTGGAAATATTCACTGTGACCAATATTTCATAGTACTCTGTGATTTCAGTGCAATTCACAAACTCGAGCATACAGTCATACATTTCACTGTTCTCTAGTTCTAAAAGAACCTCAAATCTGAGTTTGAGGTTGAAGGTTTGTGGCATCAGTCAGATCCAGATCTATTTCAATCTAACTTGGAAAGACTACAGAAAAAAATAATAAATCCATGTTTAGGTCGAGACAACAACAGTCAGTTAAGCTGCAAATGTACACAGATTTGTTGGGTTTAGGGATTTAATTATTTATACATAAATAATTATCAATAGTTGTGCCTTCAAACATGTGACTGCGCCTTAAAACCAGATTTCGAGTAGCTATTCAGTACATTAAACAGTTCAAAACCCATTTTTTATAACATTAAAGATGCGACGGACAAATATCGAATAAAATATTATCCAACACTTGTTCATATCATGGACTTGATCACTAAATTAGTTTACTATCAATGTCTGTCCCACTACATATATTAACATATTTTTAGTTAATATTTTAAGCAAGTGTTTCAAATCGACAGGAGACAGCGAGGACATTGACGGTTTAAAGACAATAAGAACCATCCGGACAGTTTGAAGTTAAGTTGACTTTCTCAGGAACAGTTCAGATTTGCCTAAAGCTAACGCACTAAACCTGCTAGCACCGTAAAGAGTTAACATAATTTGGACAGAATACCCCCAAGAAAACTGGTTCGTGCGTCTAAATTAATACATTAAGGCGAATGTGAGAAGGTTGTGTCAAGTGAAATGTAAGATGCTGCTACAAAACCGTTTAAAATTAACGTCTCGGGTTTATCGCCATGTGTGTTTGGATGAGCTGAAGTTAGCTTGTCTGCTAATGTTACCCAAACTAAAGCGAAATAAACTGTTGGCTTTTTGTTGTCTCCTCCGTCTCTGAACAGAAGCTTTGTCCCCTTACTTTGTTTTGCTTTACTATTAATATCATCTTACCGTTTTGTTTCCCGACTTTTCTTAAATCACTGTCGTTTTTTTTTCTGGCGGAAAACTTCCTACAATAACCAACATCACTTCCAGGTGACAGATCGCATCCGGTTTTAAAACACAGGTCTCGTCAACATGTCGCCCCCTGGTGGTCATACCATATCCAGGTCACTGTACAGTGCAACATCTGCGGGAAACGACTCAACCACTCGAGCAGAAGAAAAAAAAATGAATCATGAACCAACACAAATGACAAATGAACAAATCACAATTAGTACGCTGTGGTTTTCATGACAACTTGAATTCTTTGAGACAAGGACCTGACTGAAGAGAAACAATGCTCTTCATCAATCGGGTTCCAACTTTTCTTGTATAGTAGCTGACAGATCAGCTTTGCAGGGAGCCTTGTCATAAACCCGCCTTAAATTTTCAATTAGATTGAGTTCCGTACTGTTGGCTGACTATGTCATTGAGTCTGAAGGAAAATGCTGAAAATTATAAAAAAAAAAAAAGAGAGATCACCATCACCAAGTAAAAGTATTTAAAAATGCAGTGTACACCTATGCATATACTGTAGAGGTAATAACTGCCATTTCCCCTGGTCTACCTGACATCAACACCATATCATCAATGACTGTGGAAATCTGCTGGTTTTCTTCAATCAGTCATCGTTATATCGCATCGTTTCAGGAAACACTACCCTGATCCGCCCTCTAAGGACATCACCTGCTTCGCCCTAGTTCCTTACGCACTTATATGTTTCCTAAATTGTCTTTGTTTTCTAAATTGTCTTCCCATTTGTCTAGGTACCTAACTTATCGCACTTAGTCTAGCACTAGTCATGCTCTTAGCTGTTTGGTTTTGGAAGGATATGCACTTATGATTTCTTGTGACCTGAAGTTCTTTTGCCTACCGATGTGGAACACACTTATTGTAAGTCGCTTTGGATAAAAGCGTCTGCAAAATGATCGTAATGTAACGTAATGTAATGTAATGTTATATGTTTCATTGGACCTGTACCAAACAAAAGTTCCAGCATCAACTTGTCCAATGTAGATGGTGATTCAACACCGGAGATCTCTTTCATCCACAGTCCATGACTGCTTCTCTTCAGCCCACTGTAAACTTGTTTTCTGCTTTTTAGGTGTTAGTGATGATTAACATCTAGCTTTTCTTGATGGTAATCTCATTTCCTTCAGCCAGTTTCTTACAGTTAGGTCACATGCATTGGCTCCTGTTTTTGCCATTTGTGTTTAATTTCTTTTGTTGTGCATTTTCTATTTTCAGATATGTTTGTTGAGTTTTCTGTCCTGATTCTTTGACGAGGTGCCATTGAGCAAGGCACCGTACCCCCACGCTCCCCAGGCGCTGTGAATGGCTGCCCACCGCTCCAGGTTGGCATCTATCTCTATGTGTTCCCTTTCACAACTTTCCCGTAGACACAACTGACTGGATACAACAACCATCTTCTGTCACACTCTGAGTTGAATTACCCCCTTGAAGGAGTTTTAAAAGCCTTTCCATTGTGACAGCTCTCAGGTTGGGACCATGTTTCCTGCAAAAGATCTGCAAGCGCTCTCTTTCAACTGCACACTCATTTGTACATGTAGATTTGTAGGTATTTGTTTTAGAAATAGAAATTACAAGGTAATTCCCATTTTTCCTTTCATCTATGATTTCTTCATTTTGTCACTGAATGAAACAAATGAATAAACATGAGTATCCATAATTTTTGCCAGGGCCTTTCGGAATAATGCATTCTGGCCAAACAAATCAATGGGTTGTTGGGCTACAATAAACTATCATTGAGCAAGACATGAACCTCACATTGCCTCCCAATGTGTTCCTCAGACTATGGATGGATGGATACTAAGGATAAAAGTGTCTGCCAAATTAATTTAAATTAACGTGATCTGTAAGTGGATTTTATACTAGATAATAAAGCATATTTAACATGAATGGCTCAAACGAAGATACAGAACTTTATGAAATGAATGAGTCAAAGCCAAGAGGATGGATCTGAAATGTCCGTGAAAGACAATCTTCAAAGTTCTGAAAAATTGTAGACAACTATGAAACAATAGCAAAAATACGTTATATTTAGTCAAGACAACAATACTAGCTTCTGAAGCTAAGGGGTTTACTTCCTTTTTCCCCCACAAAGTGTCACATCTAATATTATTTGTTGAATAAATGATCACAAATGTTCTTCGTGGTGTTGTTCAACTGGGCCACTTTTATCTGTAGGTATTTCATAGCAGATCAAATGTTTTCTTGAGAAACTCCACTGGAACAAGTCAACAGTTCTGATAAGTTATGACTTTTTCAAGTGAATCTCACCTAGTCCGACAACTAGTCCAAATAGTAGTCAAACAATATTAGAGATTGAGGATATAAGTGGATAAGTGGAAATAGACATCGAAAGATGTTAAAATCCATCTATATCATCATACTGGGTGTTAATACTGCACATACTGTGGTAAATTTTATATTTGGAATATCTGCTGCATGTCCGCCTGTGGTGAAAGCAAGATCCATCATCTCTTAACCTCCCTCAGGTTTCTTTTATTTCTCTCCTTTAATCTGAGAGAAAATTCATATTTGACGATACTGTATGAACAACTCAGGGGCCAAGATGTCAGTTTGTCACAATTTGTGTCAGATAAATATAGTGGAGTAAAAAGTACGTATTTTCAGTTTGAGAATAACTTTTGTGTTGCAGAAATTCACATTTTGAAATAAGGTATTGGCATTTCAAAGTGCAACTGAGAAAAAGCAACTTTGTGTGTGGGTTTATGGTTGAAAAACTCACTGAACTTTCTTAAGATGTTCAACATCCAGCACAGACATAAAATGCTAACATCACAAAGTGCTTTACAAGAAGGGATAAGGTGAGCTAGAGTAGATAGATGCTTACAAAAACACAACAATAAAATGTTTAGTAAATGTATCTGACACCGCTTTAAAGAAGATTTGAAGGTCAATTCAGACTTGGTGTGTCTGAGTTCAGTGGGCAGAGTTTCCTACATGGGGGTTCTAATGGAAAAATGCCCCATCTCAGTTCTCAAACTGTGATCTGGGAATAGTTAGCAAGGCACTATTTCTGGATCTCAATGGTTGGGTGGGAACGTGGCAGGTCAGTAAGTCTGAGATGTGATTTGGAGCAAGTCCATTTAAGGCTTTGAAGACTTTAAAATGATAAGAAATCTAATAGGAAGCCTGTGCAGGGAGGATAGCACGGGGTTGATGTGTTCGTGCCTTGTATTTGTTACAATTAGCATTACTGTTACATCTAAATCTAGTCTAGCAGCTGCAGAATTTTGTATCAACTGGAGATAAAAGCCTGCATTACTTTTTATTTGTCAGCAGTTGAAAGAAATGACCAGATTTTTAGATAGTCTTAAACTGGACAAAAACAGGACAGAACATGTTTGACTTGAGCATCAAAATTAAAGTTAGATTCAAATGTAATTTATAGATGCTTAGCAGCTGGGGAGTTTTATTTGAAAGACTGTCAAGATTAGAACCAACATGAATAAAAGAAACTCGGAATAAACAGAATAATGTCTGACTTATCGTTATTGACTTTAAGAACATTTTGGGCCATCCAGGATTTGAGATAGACATGCACAGCCGAGTGTGATTAAAATAGTTATGTACATTTTGATTTTGAATAAGCTGGCATTTAAATAAAGAACAGAAGGGGGGCCAAAGACTGTACCCTGTGGTATGCCACAAGTCAATTGGGCCATTGAGAAAGTAAAGTTATGAGTTACCGAAAAGGTTAAACTAAGAGCTAAATCCTCAATTCCAACCCTGTATTCTGAACGATGCAGGAGGATGTTGTGATGGACGGTGAACATTAACACACAAATTCATCTGTACTGAAAATAAATACATCTTTATTATTCTCATCACTACAGAGTGACCCCTCCCTACATCCCACTCATGGCACATCAGTACAAAATACACATCTTCATCATTATTAGACGTCAATAGAAATTAATAGCCACCAACAGACAGTAAAGTGTAATTAGAAGAGTGGATTCTTGATCTGAAAAAAAGGATTTGGACATGAAAAAGAAGAGAATCAAAGCTCAAAGCCTCATTCATAAACACTTGGAGCATTCACATAACTGAAAATTGTTTTCAGACATTCAGATCACATGTCGACACCCGAGGCAGCTGCACATGCTGCAACAACAACAACAACAACAACAACAAAAAAAAAAGGTAAATAAATCTGAAAGGGTTAGTTAATCAGCTTCTCTTTGAGCTTTGATTCATAGTTTCCAAACATCCACGCACACTCAGATCTGCTCCCAACGAACAATTAAAATTATAATGTGAGTCTGTGTGGAAGTATTCACAATCATTGCCCTATTAGGAAAACTAAAAAAAAAAAAAAAAAAAAAAAAAAAAAGAAGTGTCGTGTGACTGCATTTAGCTCCCATAGTTACCATGTTGTTGTCTTTAATAACTAACTAACTTGACTATACACTCAAAAACCTGTGAGGCACCACAAATAAACTAACACAGGCAATAATGCTGAAGAAAATAGAGGTTCATTGACTGGTTCTGCAATCAATTAGTTTAGCAGAATCTGTGCGAAAAGGAAGAAATTTCTTTAAATAAGACCAGCAAGCCTCAGACTTTTCTGTATTAGAGATGCATCATGTCAGAAATGTTGCTATCTATTGCTATCAATAATAGTAGTATGTAATCAATCAATATGTGTTCACATTATTGCACGCAGATTTTTCAATAGACAAAGTGAAACTAACATGCTAACACAATAACAAAAAAAAAAATCCCTCCCTTGGAAAAGTTGCAACATCATCATCCTCATCACTGTCGTCATGACAACTTACCAAAACCAATTACCTCAAAGCCTCAGTATCTCATGAAATCCCACACGGATCACTTTACGGACATTGCTCAGCTCCAACACACGGACAAAGTAAAGACATGATTTTTAGGAGTCTTAAAGTTAGCTTAGCAGAAAGACTGGAAACAAAGGGAAACTGTTAGCGTAGCTTTGCAAACAGGAATCAAAGCGCCTTCAAGCAGCTTCACAACTGACTGATTTTACTGCTGCATCTTGTTCACTGAACAGGAGCAGATATACAAATTGTGGTTTCAGCCAGATAGCTGGACGCACTGACTGCACACTAACAAACCTGCTAAAAGTAGCAACATCTCAGGATTATGATTTGAAATATTTGCTCTAATTACAATTTATTTACCTTTGTTAATCTAAGTGGTCTCATATTTTAATCTTTTCAACATAACATAGCCTGAGTCCAAAATGACTGCGATCTAAATATGTTTGAATTACATAATTTGTTTGTGATGAGTTGACGAGCTGATGAGAAGGAAGTGAAAGGAACAGAAGCATGATGACGATGATGATGGTGATGATGTATCATAATCCCTAGGTATCTAAATTAAAAACTCTTTTTACTCTCTTTAAACCTTTTAAATTAAGGTGAAATGTGCATGGAATGAGTAACTTCAAAGAGGAAAAAGCTCAGTTTGCCTCTTAGCAGACTCAAAGATTATGGAACACAAACTAATACAAGAAGGCATGACTGCAGATAGGACGGGATATAAGGATGATTAAGGTATTTTTAGTATTTTTAAAGGGGTGCTAAGACATGTTAAAGACTTGATTCATGGCAATTTAAAAACATCTCGTCTCTTCCCCCTTGTGGCACCTCTCAATGAAGAATATTTGGTTTTCGGATATCTGTCTGCGGGATTTCTGCCTCCACCTTATCAACATGGAGGACATTAAGAGTTCCTTGTGAATATATAATATTGTTTTGCTTTTGTTCCTGCTCAAGAAATATTTCCGGTCAAATTATGTAAGAATGCAAAAATAAAATCATTCAAATGTCATATTTCATTGCAATGTGCAGCACAAACTAAATCAAGTTGAATTACAAAACCTAAGCTTTACTACAAGATTATCAGGGTAAGAAAAAAAGTTCATAATCACACGCTAACGCAAGATCAATGGAAACCTTCCATTGAGCCTATTCCTAATAGACTAATTCATCTTGTTTTTTTGAAGTTTTCTCTTTTCTTAGAAAAAATAGAAGATAAGAAGGTTTGAAAATGATACAAAAAGCCAAATCTGCCATGAGTGATGACTTAATTAGCAAAGATCAAATCCCAATATAACTAAATGTGTATCATCAACATGATCCATTTTCAATTCTTTCAATATCTTGATTATCATCAATACCAGTATATTGTGACACTCCTAGGCTGAAGTAAAGTTTAATACTCGTGGGGAGGAGGCACAACTTTTAGAGACAGATATCTCGGAAACCTAAACAACAGCAAGAAGAGAGGAACAACATACATTTTCATCATATGGACAAACCCTGCAGTTTGATTGATGCACTTTTGAACACTGGCTACATTAACTTTGTGGGGTTTTTTTTGAGGGGGGGGGGGGGGGGGGGGGGGGGGGGTATATGTTATATTCTCCACAGAGAGAACACAGAGTTAAAGACAACTCTGTGTTTTAAGCAAAACTTGCTGATTATTACGTACAAACTATATGACTTCTGCTAAAGTCCAGATCTACTCTCAATGAGATCAGGCTAACTTGATGCAAGATATTAGCAGGACTGGGATTAGTGGGGGTGATACTAGCAGCAGTACTAGTTGTATTAGTGGTAGTCATGGTGGTTTGACCACAACAGTTTATAAAGGGGAAACAGGATGAGAGAAATGGACAATGAATCATCGCTGATGGTCTAGATTGGGGTTCCCAGCGTAGATCACACCACGTCAACCAAACTTCTCACCTGAAGCTCTAACTAACGACAAGCGCTTTGATAGCAGGAGGGGATTCACAGGTGGAGTGAGCGTGCTTGGTTCATCATCAGTGTTACAGACATACAGTGTTGCAGACACAGAGTTCCACAGTGTTACTCATCTATACAGTGTTACAGACACAGTGGTGTTGATCAGGCTGTGGTTTCTAAGGCCGGAGGTGACGGGAAAGATGCTCTGCTGTTATGTTACGACTACAGGGGGTGTTGCCTGGCAGGTAGGGGTGAGCCCCGCGGCGATGCAGCAGCCAGCAGCTCGCTGTAAATCTCACGTTTGACTTCTTTCGCCACGCTCTCTCGAATCTGAAAGATGTGAGACAGAACTGGTAAAAGAGTTTGAACACCTGGTGTCATCTCAAACAAAAAAATAGAACATGACACAAAAAACTGCACATAAAGGGAGCAAAAGAAGAAAAACAAAAAAATACTGATAACATGATGGGAAACAAAGAGAAACTCTTTCACAAGTTGCAAACAATTACTAGAGTCTGTGTCTGTGTTGCGTACATTCATATGACTATTTTTGACCCCAGTGGCCCCTTTTTTTTTTTTCTAAGAAGAAGAAAGTCTGGAATGTTCCATTTCATAATGATTGATTTCTTCGCTGCTGTCAAAGGTGAGAATTTATTCCAGCAGAGTTTAAAATTCATTGAATTATCTTTTTACAAGTATCCAATGTAGCATGCTTTCAAGTGTAGCAGACACTGTTCTGCTTAAGTCATGGATCAGAGAGATAACTTTCAGTCAAAGAGATTATGACATCCATCAGAAGTCATTTATATTTGGCAGTGCGGATCTGCTTTGGTACATTCCTGCTCCTCCATGTATATATGTGACAAGTCTGAGGCCGGGAGTGCAGCATCAAAGATCTCCCAGGGGACAGAACAAAGCATGCATCAGTAACAACATACATGACACACACAGCTTGAAAATAAGGAGTTGGGATGGAGGTGGGTTGCAAAGCAGCTCAAAGAGAAGGCAATGAGGATAGCCAAACTAAACCAGTTTAAACAGTGAGCTCTGATTTCGATTTGCCAGTTGTTACAGTGGGATGGTATTGAGATCGAGAGCTACAAGGTAAAGTTCTGGTTTCTGGGCTGAGCTTTTGTGGTCTGCTTGATCCATTTTCAGGGTCATGATTTCCTGCCCGAGCTGTAGGGGCACAACTTGGACACCTTTAAATACCCTTCCCTCGTTGCAGAGTCTCAAATGTGGCAATTTGTGACTTTTTTGTTTTGTTTCATGCAAAAGTTGCAACTGGGCTTTTTCTTTAGAATTAAATCTCGTCTTTCCTTTGAGGCCAAACAGAGACGTGAGGCTGCCACTTTTTTGTTTGTGCTGTAATATCGTGTTGTCATTTATATGCATGGTTCTTTCACACTGTTCACATTAACCATGAAGCTCTCACCACAGGACGTTGTATTCTCAGCTTGGATAGTCTGCCATATCCTCCCGTGGGCTCAAACACTGACAAATTCAAATTTATAAAGCTATTCTTGGCCTTCTTCCATCTTGCCTAAAGATCTAAGTCCTCCCAAAACATATGGGAAATTATTCCCTCTGCTCCCAAGATTTGTTCTTTTAACTGTTGCTATAGCCTCTACTAAACTAGGGGAAAAGGTGTTTAAATATGCTGCTGCTTACACTTGGCATCAGCTCTAAAACTGCCTGAATCTTAAAGAGCAGGCCTCACTAAATTACTTTAAACCATAACTTTAAACTTTAAGACTATAAACATTTTAGATGTGGGACTTAACAAGCAAACAGTCTGATATATTTTCTTTAAATTGTATTTTTTATAGATTTGACAGCTGTTTTTGTGCGTTAGATTTGATGTATTGTTGTAACCATTGTTTTTCTGAACTGCTGCCTGCCTTGTTCAGGACACCCTTGTTGAAGAGATTTTAAATCTTAAGAATCTTATTTCTTACGTAAGTAAAGGTTTAAACAGAAAAAATAATAATTCTCTGTAATTTTTTGTGAGATGGGTATGATTTAAAAACAAAACAAAAACAAGACTATTATTTAAGATGGTTTAGTTAGGATTTATATGGACGTTTTACCAGAGGTGGAGCATGGTCCAACTTAAAGGAATAACTTTTGTCTGGATGCATCTGAACTCATGATTTATTCAGACTTGGTACAGATATGTCGCCCAAGACTGTTCTTGTTTTACAGGGCAGCGGGAAAAACCTACTTTTCTCCTTGGTTGCATTTGTAGATATTTTCCCTATATAAACAAATATAGAAGTGCGAGTAAGAGTAGAACTTTCTATCAAAGTTGTGATATTACCTCTCTGATGAGCTGCTGAAAGTTCTCCGCTTTGAATCTTCCGGCTGCTCTTTCTTCCTCTAGTGTGTCTTCTTCCCCAAACCCTTCTCCTACTATTCCCACTTCCTCTCTCTTACTGTCTCTCTGTCTCTCCTTCTCCTCTCCCTCTTCAGTCAGTGTGTTGGGACGAGGAGGAGGAGCAGGGGTTATATTGATCGATGCCCGATACACTCCTTGCCTCTGCTTGGCATCTCCTTCGCTTCTAACCGGACTGGACGAGCGAGTGGACGGGTTGGTGGAGGGGCCGCGGCTGTCATAGGAGAGCTCAGATTGGAGAAAGAACTGCTCCCTGAGGAGGTCAGACATCTGGATAGACAGGAAGACACACAGGAAAGAGTTGTATGTTAACACGCAAATTGGCATTTATAACTTTAAATGACAAATGTGTGTATGTCTTTGTGTGCAGACCGGCTCCATGGCCCTCAGTGCAGATGCGGTGGACAGACTGTCAACACTGCTGCCTCTATGAAGACCCTGAGTAAGACAACAGGGATTACAGTACAGCCATATTAGGTCATGATTGTGAGTTTATTGAAGACATGAACTGTAATGCAAATATCTATTGATTTTAGAAATTACTCTGTGCTGCGAGTGTTGCGTCAGCTCTATCAGTCTGTCTTCCAGCTGTTGTTCCAGCTCCTGAAGTTCCTCTCTGACTGCTGACCTTAGGGACTGAAGCTGCTCCGCCTCCAGCCTGTAAATAAGCACACAAACACACACAAAGTTTGCTTTGTTTCATAGTGTCAAATATTATCTGGGTCCAGATTACTGCGCAGCATGTATGCGTTTGTCATTGTGTGTCACCTGTCGGCAGGGCTGAGGTGTTTGTAGACCACAGCCTGCTGTCGCATGATTGACAGCTCCAGGTTCACCATCTGATTGCGGAACATGTTCAGATTCCGCCGCTTCTGCTGACACTCTGCCAAAGACTGTAAAGAGATACACGCTTGATTGAAAAGCAACAACTGGATGGAAACATTGCTGAAAACTACTTGCATGTACACTTGAGATTTCCCAATTAAGTGAATTTTTTTTTTTATATATCTTGATTAAAAAACAGTGGAAATGTGTAACTATAGGTCCCCTGGCAAACACAACTTATATCAAATACATTTTAACTGCAGGAACAAGCCAAGACTGCCACACACACACACTAGATAGGTATCAAATAGGGTCACAGTACCTGGTGGGTGGGAGCAGCTGCTCTGTGGTCACCGAATGCATCTGGAGTGCCATCTTGGTTCTAGAGGGTGAAGAATAACAACATCAAGACAAGCAGTGGAACATAACAAGGAAACAAAATTATATTTTGTGGCAAAAAACTATAGGAAGGGATGTCATGACTGTTACTGGTGGACTGAGAGTTCTGCAGACAAGAGCAAAGTGGAACAACTTATCAATCATGCACATTTTTTTGCCATAAAACTGGGCTAAGCTTTACTTACCAAGCGGACAATGCGACCCTACCAAAGTTGTAAAACAGCACTAAAACAACAATCAGTGGAAAATGAAGTGACTCAAGAGGACCAACCTGACTCAGACTTTGAACCGTTCCCCTGATCTCATGCAGAACCCGCCTCAGCTGCATCTCTGTGCTGGACGGGATATGACCAGGTCCTGACCCTGGAGCAGCAGGAGGAGTGAGCCCAAGGTAAGAGTTCTGACTTGGGTTGGGAGAAGAGCCCATGCTGGCAGGGAAGCCTGGAGAAGAATGAGCTAGACCTGGGTGGAAGCCGTGTTCTGGGGCCATCGGTAGATACTGGGTGGCGGGATGGGGTAAAACGAAGTGTGGGCTCATGTTGTAGCCATGGTAAACCTGGTAAGGTGAGGCAAACTGAGGAGATGTGTAGTAAGGTGGTTGATGACTGTATGGATGGTTGTAGCTGTGGTGGTGCATTGTGGGAGTGCCACGATGTGAGTGAGGAGATGTGGAAGGTGGTGGCTGATGCAGGTTGGCAAGACTGCCGTGTGGGGGGACTGGGGGAGTAGGAGGGTGGTGGAGGCTGGTTAGACTAGAATAGTGGTTCAAAGAAGTGTTGCGGTGGTTAGGAGGACTAACATAGGAGTGACATGGATGAGGGTTTAGACTAAACGGGTAAGGGCTGGAGTTGGACCCAAGACTAGGGTTGGGGCTGGGGTCAGAAAATAGCGCTGACGGGCTGGGATTTGGCAACATCATCTGGCCAGGATTCCAGTTTAGTCTTTTTTGATTGGCATGCGTGCTCTGTGGAAACTGGCGAGGATGCTGCTGAGTGGACGAAAGATCCGGAACACTCTGGGTGCTCCAGGAGAAGGGGTTGTATGCTGGGGACCAATCAGGAGGAGGGCTGGAGCTCTGTAGGGAATAGGATGACCGCATCAGGTGGTGAGGGATGGGTTTAGGAGGGATAGCAGCCGGTGGATTCTCTTTCGAGCCAGGGTTTATAATCAAGGTAGACAGACAGTTTCTCTGTCCACCGTCCTCCTCCTTCTCCTCAAGTGTCTCCTCCTCCTCTTTGTGCGCCGCATCCTCCTGAGTATATTTAAAGGAGTACCTGGGTTGGGTGCAGGAAGCTTGGCCTTGTCCAAACTGGACCCTGATAGAAGACACAACTCTGGGTGAAAGGAGGGAAGAGGGAAGGGAGGAGGACCGCTGCAGGGGGATAACACCACGTCTTCCTCTCCCCCCTCCTGGAGTTTGAAGTGCATCTTTGCTCTGGGGGTTGATGTGCTGGCCCGCCCGGCTCAGCTGGTTCCGTTTGGCTCGGCTCAGAGCGCTTAGAACTGGAGAGCAAGGAGGAGGAGGATAAACTGAACTAGAATCATCCAAGAAGACAGGCTCTATATGAGGCTCTGCTCCCTCTTTGTGATCCGTGTTTGTTGTAGTCAGGTGCTCATTTTGTTGTGGTTCGTGTTCTGACTGATTCTGGGTGTGTTGTAGGTCCAGTTGTGGTTCTTGCCCAGAAGCAGACATACTCTGGGGGCTATCTGGTTGTGGTTCTGTGTCAGGATCAGTCCCGTTCCCATCATTAACTTGCTCTCCATCCCGAGCCTCATCCTGATGTACTCCTGCCGGGCTCAACTTGGGGAGGTGATGAGCCCTGTACTGTGGAACCTGCTCTGAACTCTCTTTAAGCTCATCCTCTTCCCCGGAGCTTCCTCTCCTGGTAACACCAGTAGGCCCCACCTCTTCCTGTCTGCCATCTGGCAGATCAAACGCTGGCTGGTCCAGTGCATGGGGCGTTGCCACGTCTTGTGAAGGGTGAGATGTCACCGTGGTCTCACTGTCACAGCTGTCACAACTCTCCTGCACCTGGTTATGATAAATCAAAATGTAATTACCATTGTTAAAAGCAGGACACAGAATCCTAAAAGTGCCCATTTTTATCATGTTATTGGCTGAACGATAGTTTTTGCCACTTTAGCCGAATTTGTGAATAAAAGGTGAGAATGAGACTCGCTTGGGCAATCATTTTATTTGGATTCTTTCAAATTAGCATGTAATTATATGTATGGATGAAATTGTTTAAAGAAAATGACAAACATTTTAAATAATGTGACCATTCACTTCATTTAATTCATTGGAAGTCTTGCTGTCAAACTATACACACAGTTATTAAGAATATGCAATGCATATTCAATCAAAAGAAAAACAATTTGCACACTGAGAAGCTCCATTTTGTCCTAATTTGCTGCATCAAACATACAATGTTCTTAGCACGGCTGCTTTTCATCACATTTTTATTAGAGACATGTAATAAATAGACTGGTCATTTTTTCTGTATAATTTCCTTCCTTGAGTTCCCACAGATTGTGTAAATCTGAGCAGATCTCACTTTGCATGCTAGTTGGGTTTTCACCGTTCCTACAAATTTTGTAGTCCACGACAAAAAAAAAAGGACCACAAAATGAAATCTTTCTCATGTGTCTGCTCAATGTCAAATCTAACTGAAACACTGAAACAGAGCGACTAGCTGGCTAGAGGCCCGCCCAAACAGAGGTACTCTGCAACTATTGTAACACTGTAGCTCCTGTATAACATTGGTGAGACTGTTACACTGCCATGTTCATGTTCTCCTCTTGAAACACAGATTTCAGTCAGCATAACAAACTGCAGTAAATTACTTCAAGAACAACAGTGAATGGATTAATTGTACTGTTTAATCACAGCATTACACCCTTCAACAGATGAAAAAAAAAGCTAAAACTTTTCAGAGTAACCAGGGCAACCAAAGCATCGTGGATTTGGCATTTATGTATTGCTTATGTATTGCTTATCTGCAGATTAGCCTTCAGTTTATCAAAGAAAATCTTTATGCAGAAAGTAACCTGGATGAAATACTGGAGTCAGTTGTTTAATCATCCATCCAGTGCATCACACAACGTGTTTCAAAATTACGTTGTTTGACCACACTCTGATTTGGGAATATCTTGCAACTTACAATATTTAGGATCTTAGAAGAACTATCACAAATCCACACTTGGATACATTAATTCTTTAAAACTATCCTAAATAAAAGAGTGGTATGTTTTTAAACTCTATGAGTATACTTGAGTAAAGGCACTTTTTTAGTAGAAAAATGAAAAACTTTACTGACATAATATTATTATTATTATGATAGTGTCAGATTGTTCACAGTAATACAGCAGTGAGTAAGCTGCCTTTCTACACAAAGCTTTTTGCCGCTGCAGCAGCCTGATTTGTAGTTGTATAAAAACAGGTACATGCCAGACAGAAGTCTACTAAAAACACAAACCAACCTTGAGGTAGCTGTTGGAGTCGACAGAGGGCTCCTCAGCAAAACCACTGCTGTCTGACTGCTGACTGACGGTCCTTGACAGGTCTGAGACATGAAGAAAGACCAAATTTAATCAACTGATTGAAAAATAAATAATAAAGATCATGTCTGGACTGGAGTACTCTGTCTGACCTGTAGGTGGCAGAGAAGAATCATTCAAACCAAACATAAAACAATAATAATAAAAAGCGGGACAGTCTGTTCTCTCTGTGGTCTGAGGGAAACGAGGTAAGGAAATATTCAAGACGCTCAAACCTTTTATCCGATTTATAAGACAAGCGTTGGGTTCTTTTAAATGTCAAGCCTGAAGATATTTAAGTGGCAAGATGAAAGCTTGGTTTGGGGCTCAATTGTACCGCAGCAGCTTATGTTTATGTAAGTAGATGAAAGATTCATTTTGATGCTTATATCATTTTCCCTTGGGGTAAATAAAATACTTTTTTCATTTAATTTCAGTTAATGATTTTATATAAATTTCATAAAGGCAGCCCTCAAAGTTATCTGTTATCTGTTCAAAAGAACACCCAGCAGTTAAAGTTGCAGTCTGTAACTGTAATGTCAATGAGAAACAAAAAAGTATATTCTTAAAAACTCTGTTCCCGTTACGATGCAATTGCTTTGAATTAATTGTTATGGTTTTATTGCTTTAGAATGAACAACTTATATACGTTTTACGGAGAGTCATTTTAAGAGTTACGCTGAGTTACTGACGGGTAGTTTAACCTACAGATAAGGATTAAGTTTGTTGCTTTATGGTGGGTGAACAGCATTTGAGAGGGTTGCTATATGTCCTAATTTACTTTAAGTAAAAAAACAGTACTCACCGGTGGTTCTGGATGTTCCGTGTGGCAAAGCCTCATCTTCGTTAGTCTGTATCTAAACATTTCAAAAGAAAAAAAACAAAGAGGAGAGGGTCAGTAACAAACAGGATGCAAAACAGCCTGAGGCCTTTCATTAAATGCACACTGGCAAATGCACACTTGGTCTTCATTTATTTCTTTAATATTTCCCACTTATCTCTTACATATGAATAAATATTTACTGAACAACCAAGCAAGCTTCTGCTTCCTGGAAAACTGGTTTGAAGCTGCAAAGTCTTAGTGTAGACTAAACACTTTTCACTACTGGTGTTTTGATGAAAGGAAAATATGATTTAGTCCTTATTTGCATGAATTTGACTGGTAGAGTACATATTTACTGAGCACAGGCAGAGCAGATGAAAATAAACATCCATGTTAATGAGAAATAGTTTGGTTAAAGGCATCAGCGTAGACACTGTGAAACCTGTGTGTAAGAAGAGGCAAATACAGCATCAGTGTGGGCAACAAGGGAGAACCCGTACCTCCTCCATGTCAAAGGAGTCTGCGTTTTCTGTGCGAAGCTGGGCCAGCTGGGGCGGGGCGAGGGTGGATGCGGCTTTAGCCGGGGTGGAGGTAAGGTTCTTCTCCTTGGCCACCTCAGGACCCTCCTCCTTTGTTCTCAGTTTGGCTGACGGAGGATCAGCTGACTCTGCCTGTCGCTCCGGTCCAGTTTTGCTCTGTTCAGAACTTATGAGAAAATGGATGCTAGTTAGCGGCAAAAATACAAAAAAGAAAGAAGAAGTGGTACTGAAATTTACTTCAGATCTGAGTTACTTTACATTTATGGTTTCTCTGTATGCTACTTTTTCCAGACTCCTGGTCAGTTTCATATACATATACACATCAGTATTATTATGGTTTCTCAAAACATTTTACTGAAGTTTACAATGACAGTTGTTTTTCTGTTACAATTTGTGTTACAGAATTCTGTGTTTTGCTCTCTGTCCCCCATTAATCATCTATCAATCCGCCAGATTTGTCTTATGACCCTCTATAGTGACCAGACCCTAAGGTTGGCAACCAGTGGACTAAAGTGTCTTCAGTGTGTATAAAGCAGTCAATCAGAATGAGTTCAAACTCCAGCTTCTCCAACAATAAAATCAGTATTGACAAAACAATGACTTTTGATTCTTTATGCACATCAAACTTATCCCTTTTTGTACTTTTACCCAACAGGGTATAAAACGCAGTACTTTTACTTGTAATTGACAGTCTTTATGTATTTTCCAGAATAATATATAAACTACCTGCAGTCTGTCAACCGATCTGTCTCTCCATCTCCGCTGGTTTCCTCGGTAACAGTCTCTAGAGAAAAGTTGTCTTTCCTGCGGATGTGTTTCTGACTAAACGTCTCTGCCTGGTGGTCGGAGTCGATACTGTGTCGATCCTGTTCTGGAGAGGCGTGGGCGTGGCCGTTGACGTGTGCGTGATCGGGGGTGGCCGCCTGTCCGTTCAGTTGCGTCTGCTGTTTCGGTGAATGTGCTTCAGGGGACTCAGAGGCAAGCAGGTTGTGTTTGCTGATGTTTTTCCTGAGAAGTTTGGCAACATTCCGAGCAGAGTTGCTTCTCTTAAGGGTAGGCGACTTCTGCTCCTCCTCAGGTCCTCCTCCCTCACCTCCTGAGAGAAATACAAACAAAGATCTGAATATAAAAAAGGCCTATTGGTTTTGAACATTTGTCTTTGTCAGCTGACTTGAAACATTTGATATTTTACATCCAACTTGTCCAGTGACAGCAAGAGACAGAGATGACATTTGTGAGGAAAAAAAACAACCAAAACTTCTCATTAGCTGACAAACAAAAAAACTATTTAAAAAAAAAAAAAGAATTTAAAATCAGTTAGAATACTTAATTGAGTCGAGTTTGTGGATGCTGATAAGCATGATGAATTGTCAAGAGCTTTCATCAAGAAAAACATGAGAGCATCATTTAGAAAAGCTTGCATGTTCCTGGCTGAAGGATGATGGTTAATAAATGTGGTTTAAATTCACATGGAACTTTGATCTTAGTATTACTATTATGACACAACGATTACTTACTCATGTCTTTTCAACTTTTCAAAAGCCATATTTCAGATTTCTGTTTTTTCTGAATTCTAATTTGACAAATTTTCAATTTTAGGCCACATCCTCAAAGTTTTATTTAGCTATTCAACCATCCAAAGCCACAGTTTGTCCATGGTTGTGGCTCTCAATTACTCCACACTGACCTAGACTACAAACTGTCCTTTTGTGCGGTTGCTATAGTTACCTAGTTCCTTGGAGCTTATTCGCGGGACAGGCTGCCCAGAAACCTGACTGTAGAGCTGGAAGAACTCATTAGCAACCGTTGTTAAGACCTCAATTTGTCGGAAGCGACCTGAGAGAGACCGAAACAAAGAAACAGTCAAAGCTTTTCACTTTCAAAACATACAAAGCAGAAAAATGTTCAACAGAAATATAACAGACAGAAATACTTTCAAACTGTTGCAGTACATGATGTTGTTTATTCTACAAGATCTTGGAAACTCTCCTTTGAGATCTTGGTCCATGTTAACGTAACTCAACTTTGCAGATGTGCCTGCTGCTCAGTTATGGTGCCAATATTCCATTCTACCACTCCCCAAAGATTTCCCTTGGGATTCAGATCAGTGACCGACTGCGAAGGCCACTGAACCCCACAGCAGACCACCTCATGTTCATGAAACCAGTTTGAGGTTACTTTTACTTTTTGACAGAACATGTTATCCAGCAGGAAGAAGCCAATAAAAGATGCTAAACTGTGGCCATAAAGGGAAGCGCATGCTCGGCAACAATACTCAGATGGGTTGAGGAATTCAAACCACGACTGACTGGTGTTAAGACAGTCAAGAAAACATTCCTCATAGCATTACAGAACCAGCAGCAGCCTGGAATGAGGACATGGCTGTTGGTGTAAAACTATAACCTACCATCTGCAGCCTCAGCATTACATTTTTCCAGTGTTAGCTGTCCAGTTTTGGTGAACTGCAGCCTCAGATTTCTTTCTCTGCCTGACAGAAGTGGATGCCTTCTACTGTTTGTCTGAGCTACTCAGCACAGTCGAAAGAGTGATTATATGAGTAAACTCATTAATTATAAATTAATTTACACTGTGGAGAAAATCCCAGAAGATCAGGAGACTCAGAGACACTCAAACCAGTTAGTTTGGCACCAATAGTCAATGCAAAGTCAAAATTTACATTCTACTGACAGCAAATAGATACATGCAAGTTTGATTAAATTTAGGGAAATGTTAAAACAATTCACAATACTGTGACACTACAGGAGACCAGATACATCAGCAACTACTGAGACAGGCTTGTTGCTTTCTCGTGCCTTTACCGCTTTTGCCAAGATATACTAAGCGGATTTAGCAGATAGCATATCTCGGGGATGATCTAGTGGCAAAAAACTAATAGAATTAAAAAAAAAAAAAGGTTTAAGGACAAAAATAATAATAAAGCTTATAGCAAGTAAGACAACAGTGTATGAGAGTTCTCTGGAGTATTTTGTCCTACAAACCTGTAAGAAGTAAACTGAAGGTGTGCATGACCTTCTACTGAGGGGAGATAGCAGAAGAAAGTAGACTTTTAACAGAGGTCTTGTCTCGTCTGGGAATGGTTGTTATACAAGTTGCAGCAAGGCTTGAAGAGCAGTGATCTGAGATTCAATTATCATTATATAATAGTAATAATAATATAGTAAACCTAACAAATCTCATTGGTCTATTTCTATCACGGTTTTAATACAATAAGTTAATAAGTTTGGAATTGAATAATTTTCTCCAGTAAAACACTAGAAAATAGCCTAATGTTGGGACTGAAGACGTACGTCAGAGATACTCCTCCCTTTTACCTCCTCCTCCTTCTGTGGTTGTGTAAGTTGTGCTGTCAATGTCATCTCTAACAGGATAATGACTTGCATGCTTTCCTGCCCTCCCTCCCCTTTTCCTTCTCTCGCTATTTAAATACTTGTCAGTAAGTTATGAAACACAGTGTCTTCTGCCTGTCGCTCTGTAAACACCTTGCGACTTGCTTTTGTGTCATCACCTTAAATAAAGCGCTGCAGCACTCTCACATATTCTATACCCTCTGACTTCATACTCTTCAGGAGAACTGATTTAAGAAGAAAGAGATTTATGGGTGTTTTACGCATTAAGTCTTTGATGAAGGACTGAAACCTTTGCTCTGGATAGAATAAAGCCATTTTAATTACCGTCTCTGTGACAATAAATGACACTGACAGATAAAATGTAGACAGACATCTGCACAATAGTTACCCATTTTGGACAGACAGCAAACATGAGGAAGCAGAAAATACTCACACCCTGAACTAGATAAGTGAATACAAAGCATGCTTTTTCGCCATGAAGTGACCCGCACAGACAAACATAGGACACATTTCCAGTATAGCTGGATTGTAAGATGCAATCAGAAAGTCAAGAACAGCACTGTTACATATGACCAAAACTGCACAAAAAAAAGCTTAATTAGGAAATAGAAAAGAGGTTAAGAGTTAAAAACACAGAAAAGAGGTGACGCAGGGCTAAAGAATGAAGCACTGCACAAACATAAACAAGCTGCAAAAACAATAGCAACGCCAAAACCTTTGTCACCCAGTCTGTAATTATTTTTTTTTTTTTTTTGCAGATATCCTGAATAGTTTAATCTCAGCATTCTCATCAATGCCATCTTCAGCATCAGCTGCCAGCTGGTCAAGAAAGAGGGGCCTTTAGAGGCTATAGAGTGCTAACTAGAGCTATAAGTAGTGGGACTACTCCACCTGGATTCATCAATGGGGCAAAAAGACAATTTAAATGAAGTCATGTCTCTCATTGTGCGCAGCATGCGGAATCGGGACTCCTTTACTTTACCCAAAACAGCTCAATCAGCAAAGTGCTCATTTTTCTCCCCGAGAGACCAAAAAGATGAGTGAACGCACAATTACAACAACGTGCAAACAAGTCTGTCATTCATATTTCATAGTTATATCACTCACTAATCCACGTGACAACAGAACCTCTTGTTGAAGCAGCCAGCTGTGTTTGATGATAGTAATACTGTGCAAGTGTGTTTCCTGCTGACTGCTGACTGTGCATTAATGCTCATTCTGAGGATCCTATAACAGGAAGTGAGGGATAAGCGAAAACGACACGTACTCTGGGTTTTTTTTTCTTCTCTTCGTCCCGGGAGATTTTTTTTTTTTTTTTATTTCTGATGGTGAGAACAGAGGTTACATAACAAACGACAACACACACACACACGAATGTGTCTGGGATCCAGGGAACCGATGGTAGAATATGAGAATGTTCTGGAAAAGAAAAAAAAAAGCTTCTGGGCACCACACACTCGTCTGACTGCAAGCAGCAGTTCTGTAACTGCACTCTTTAATAAAGTTAGTTTCAAATCAAACTTAATTTAATGAATTGTGTAGGCAAGGACAGTAGATTGCTCTTGATGAGTTGAGTATTTGTTGAACGCCATGTCACACACCCACCCATCAGCAAATGATCAGAAGTGTGGAGCAGAAAAAACAGGGTTTGAACTTCTCTGTTCTACTTTGTCTTCATTATTTTTATTTTTATTTTTTTATTTTTTTTATTTTTTTTATTTTTTTTTTTATTTTTTTTTTTAAATCAGCTTCCATGTCCATCAAAGCCCTCAACATACAGATTTTCTATGAGCCCTCTAGTACAGCCTTTAAGCAACTATTGGTCAAACTGTTATGGATTAACTGTAGTCCATACGAAGACACATTTTTTTTAAGCATTCAATATGCTTAAATATATATACACATATATAAAAAAAATTCTTCAAACATGGAACTAAACAGGCTGTATGCTGCTAAAAAGATACTTCTGAGACATCACAAAGAGGCTGAAGAGACAAATGTTTTATTATGCTAAGTGGGTTAATATGTTTCAAAATGTTAAATCCATCAGCTGATAATTCAAGAAGCATCTCATAAAAGGCCGTCTGTAACAGCAGTCTATAGGATGATGAAAATCATTTGGAAACATGCGATACCAATGCATCAGAGGGTGGGTTTGTTTCTTCACTGTGGGTATCGCTTTCATTCCATCTGTACCCGTTTGTCATCAACATGAATGTCATCTGCAGCCTATGACAACAGATGATACAAATACTCAATTCAGAACTTCCCTTCACTCAATGCTTACACCTCTTTCGGTTTGTTTGCATCATCAAACAAAAGAGGAACTCTCATTCTGGTGTGTGGTATAATATTTCGTGTGCACGTTTACTTCTCTGGTGTCTCAAATTAAGGTATGTTCATCTTACCTTTCTGTTTGCCTGCACGCGGTCCTGCAAAAGCGGTCACATTTCAGATGTGAATAAGAAATGAGCGATCACAGCTGTGTGTGAGAGGCTTGCCTCAGTTTGCAGTCTGGTAGCGTGATAATGTCCTAAATATAAAACTCCCTCGAACAATAACTTATCAGTTTCCTTAAACAGTTCACTGCTATTTCTGGCTGAAAAAACAAAACAGCTCAGTTAAGGCGGCTGAATTCAATGTGAATTTAAGAACAATAAAAATGCATTGTGGCCATACTATCATGATCAGAACTGATCATAACTCAAATAAGTAACAAAAAAAAAAAAAGAGCCTTTCCAGTCATACCACAAAAATAGAAGGTTACTGTGTGATTACTTTGAGCACAGAATAATACTTATAGGTGAAGTCAAAGTTTTTTCTATAGTAAATTTAAAAACAACTTTAGTTTACCAAAATCCCCTAGAAACCATATAATCTAATCAAACACTAGTTGAGCAAGAAATAACAACTAACAAACAATTATGAAATTAAACAAAAATAAAACTCTATTTATTAATTTAAAGCCTATGAGAGAGAGAGAAAAAAAAAAGAGGGTTTTAGCTGTGTTTTGAAATGGCCCGGCCAGCCTTTATATGAAATTTTAAGATCTTCCAGTGTCAAAAAAGGCTCTGTTAACAATTTTCTTGAGCCTGAATCTAAGAATATAAGTGCAATTAGTCTATGGACCTCAGAACTACAGCCTCACACCCAAAACAGAGCACTTAGTAGGATGGCACCATGCCATTGAGACTTGAGCAATAGAATTTAAAACTTAATCCTGAAATCAACTGTAAGCCAGTGTAGGAAGGCCAGCACAGGTATGTTGTGACTGCCAGAAAGCAGATGTGCGGCATTTTGTGATGTCAGATCTGGATGAACATACAAAAAATTACAATATTCTAAACTAGAGGTAAAGAAAGCATGAAGTACTTTCTCAAAGTGAAGTGGCGGGAGGTAGGTAGTTCACCTGCCGAGAAAAGCCTGAAAAAAGGTCATCTCGACAATCAAGCCTATTTGTTCATCTATCCATTAGAAGGAACTAGGGGTGGGCATTTGATTAAATTTTCTTAATCGATCGTCGGGAGAATTAACGATCAATTTTCGATTAATCATTAAAAAAAATGTATTAATTAAAATACATTATTTAACTTTTTATATGTAAAAAATGCAGTAAAAACGCAAAATACAGCGTTTTTCCTCGATGAGATCTTTATTACGAGAAGAACAACTCTTGTGGCAGTTAAACTGACGTTCAATGGTTAAACTTGAAGATGTACACTGCAGTGCTTTAAAGCAGAGGAGCCTGCAGCTGCAAGCCAGCGCTCTTAAACACAATTGACCCTTGTTTGTTCCAAAATAATAATAATAAAAAAAATCATGTTAAACAATAATTTTACCAAAAATATAATAATACTTAGGTCTGACAGGTTTTGTCAAAATGTAACTCAAAAACTATCCGAAAGGCACCGAGTCTAAAAAGAGGGTGAGAGAGAGATAACCTACCTAAGAATTAATTAGGCTACTTAACAAAGCCTCGTAAAATGAATTAGTAGGCCTAACTCACATACAACTTCTGCACCAGTCTACTGATTTTTGTTGAGAAATATAAGCATGTTAACATGCTCTGGGGTCAGACGTGGTCGCAGCCTGGTGACCGTCAGTCCAGCTGCCTAAAAACACCCGCTCTGAGGGGACTGATGTTGCCGGGATGCACAGGTACCTCCGCACGACTCACACTACGCAACTCAATCAGCATTTTATCGATAAAAAAAAAATAAATAACGTGACCGACGAAATTCTTAACAATCAATTATCAATTTGTCGATTAAGCATGCCCATCCTTAGAGGGAACAGTAAAAAATTACAAGTTTCCTTGCAACTGGGTGACAGAAAGAGACTAATAGACCTATGGTGCTGTTCGTACCACCTAAACAGTTGGATTATCTAAATAAAATTCTGTCTGTTTTGCTTTTCTTGGGGTTGAGGACATTTTTTCTCCATTTATGATTTCTCATCTCTAAGAAAGCTCACCAGAACCCTATCAGGAAGTATTGCCATTAGTCTATTTGTGCTGAATTTGTAAGTCATCAGCAAAAACAAAGAAAGGAGATGTTGTATTTATTTATTTATTTTTTTTTAATGGACCCCATGGGAAGCATATAAGACAATGGGGTTCAACTTAGCCTTTCTAAGTGGATAAATAGTTGAAAAAAATTGGCCTACTAACAACAGTAGCTCCACAGCTGCTCCAACAGATTTCATGTACTAACAGGTTTTTCACATTGTGTTTGAGTGACAGATGCAGACAAGCTTTCTCACAGACAACCAGTTCAATGTCTGCTCTACCATTCTCTCTCAGCACTTCACGTTTCCTTTCAATAATCTTTTTAATAATCTTGAGTTGTTTTCTTGCCCTCCATTCTTTTCTTTTACAAAACATGTTACCCCTAATCTTCTGCTGACTGGACTGGCTCAGTGAGTATAGATATTTGTGTCACCAAACAGCTTGTGAGTTGTTAGGTTATCTGAAGAGAAGAGAGTCAAGCCGTGACCCAGAGATAAGATGGGAACAATGGTATGCATGAGCAGTCATACCCTCCCTGCTCTGCGGCATGTTCTTAGCTGTAGAAATCCAACACTCAGGTTAATATGTTCGTGACCTCTGACCCGAAGAGTGAATTTAAACAAATGGAAACACTGATGAGAACTTTGTGTTTATGAATTAGATTTTAGCCCTATAATGTAAAAAAAAAAAAAAAAAAAAACAAAACCAGCTTTGTGCAGACTCTTAATTACTTGATACCCTGCATTATCAAACTGATAAGTTACACTTAAGCTCTTAAAAGTCAAAATAGGTATCTTCCTACAGGCTATATGAAATAAGACAGTGCGCAATACCAACATCGATAAGTATTGGAGCAAGTAGGGTGGCTGTGGTTCAGTGGTTACAAGTCGGTCGTCCAATAACCGGAAGGTTGGCAGGTTCGATTCCCACTCTCACCACTCAAAAACATTGGTGGAACTGACAGCTGGAGGGGTGTCAGTCCACCTCCTTGTCACGGCCGAGGTGCCCTTGAGCAAGGCACCGTACCCCCATGCTGCCCACCGCTCCAAGTTGGCATCTGTCTCCGAGTGTGTGACGTTGTGCATGTGCATGTGTGTGTCAACAGGTGCCAACCTGGATGGATTAAAATCGGAGGACAAATTTTGTGTGTACGCATGTATGCATGACCAATAAATCTGATCTTAATCTATTGTTTGCTGACCAAACTAAACAGGTCAGGGACTTTTTATATGCCTATAGTATAGCAAACAACAGAAACCAAAGGTTAAGAGACGAAACCACAAAAAGAAAAGATGAAAAAAGGCTGGACTTGGAAAAGGTTTTGGAAAGGTTTGAAAAAGTGGTGAATTTTGGCAAAAACAGAAATCTCCTGCACGGTAAAAACAAACAAACAAACAAAAAAAAAAGTTGAGATGTATAAAAGCAGACACAAATTCAAGTCAAATCTGTGGTGCTTGTGTGTTTTGAAAATGTGTTGCTGATCACAGATGCACTTAAAAGCTGGAGATTCTCCCACAACAAAAAAAATACTTCTAGAGTGACGCCTGGGATGAGCAAACAGGACGCAGGATGAGATGTAAAAAGTTCCCTGTTGAAAATCAATGTTTTCTTTACAGTATGCTGAGACCACCAGATATGTTAATAAGCCATTACCTGATGTTGATAGATGCTGTCGAATCCCCCCATCCCACTACCAAGCACATCCACCACTATCTGTCAGCAGCATATTGTAGTTAAGACAAATGGACTGATTTGGACAAAACATTGACAACTGATGTTTAAGTGCAGATATGTTTACAAATTTCAGCCAGAATTTCTGTTATTTTGTGTTGCGGGGTAACAATAAAGTGTCCCGAGCTGAGGAAATAAAACAATGAGAACTGATGGGTGATGTTAAATGGTTATTTATTGGAAAAGAACAGTAATACTATTCAACCAAAACCTAGAAGAAAAACACAATCCCAACGGAACCTGCTGAGGACAAACAAAAGCCTAACCGATTAACAGAACAACAAAACCCAAACTCAAACTGTCAACCTCCTTCCACTGAAAGAGTTACGCTTCACCTGCACAAGCTACTGCAAAAACACTCCAACAATAGCTGGCCCCACTGGCACACAGCTTGCGTCTTCCACCATCTTTTAAAAGCAGCCCAGCTGATTAGACCTAGTCACTCACAGCTGGGACAACTCACCTGCTCACCAACTCACCCTTGGGTCGTAACACCCCAACCCATAAAAAACAAAACAAACTTTGGTTTATTTTAAAAATGTTCACAGCGGGGGAAAAAAAAAAAAAAAAAAAAAAAAAACTATCACAAGGTAGTTGTGATAGTTTTCACACACAGGACAATGCATCTGCTACCACATTCTCCACTCCTTTCAGTCAGCAATCATGCAGAACTCCATGGGCTGTGACTAGGTTTAGCCAGTCCATGTTCTATTAAATACTCCACCTTAGACTTCATTAACTGCTGCTTGTCTAATGTACAGCGATAAGCGTGTTGTTTTATTGGAGAGGCATCACCCACATTAATATCATGCTCAATACATCAGTGCAAGATGGAACATCACCAAATAGTCCAGGAAATGACTCCATAAAATTAGTGCCTTGATCTGTCTGCACCACACGAGGTAAATCAAAAGTTGTAAAGAATTTAATCAATGCTTTACTCACCACAGTCGCAGTAATTTTTCGCTGGGGAATAGCCTCTGGAAACCGCGTGGTTATACACATTACAGTGAGTAAAAACTGGTACCCAGACTTAGTTCTTGGCAAAGGACCCACACAATCCACAATAACATGCTCAAAGGGTGCTCCAACCACTGGAATAGGATGCAAAGGGGCTGGAGGAATTTTCTGCTTCGGTTTGCCAGCTACCTGGCAGGTGTGGCCTGAAGATCCCCGTCTATTAAAACTGCCTTTATGAGTGAGGACAATTTCATCTGCCAGCACAGCAGCCTGGTGAAGAGTAACTGCCTTCCCTTCATTTAAATGGGTTACTATTCGCTCAGGGATGCAGTTTTTAAACTCTTCAACCAGCAGAAGTTCATGTAAAGCAGAGAAGTTGCCCACTTCACAGGCTAAACACCACCGATCAAACATGCTTTTTTTCTCTTGCAAAATCAACATGTGTCTGATGGGATAATTTTCTAAGACCACAGAAACATTGTCTATAGCAGGGGTGGGCAATTAATTTCTTCAGGGGGGCGAATGAAAAATCTGAAATGTGTTGGAGGGCCGAACCAGCAATGACTCAAATTTAATATTGACCTATGTTTTCTCATTATATTTCTTTTTATAATAAAATATTTAAATCAGATTATTTTGGTAATAAATACGAATATTTAAATATTTATAAACATGAATTGTGGTTTAGGTTCAAGTGAGAATTAATACTAATTATATCAAATTAATAGTTAATAACAGTTGCAGTTTAACATTTAGTTCATCCATCTGAGCAGTCACATCAACAGTGAAAGCAAGATCTGCCAGCCAGTCTGCCTCTGAAAGCTGAGGGATGGCATGTCCCTTCCTCACACAGAACTCCTGAATCTCCTCTCTCAGGTCCCAGAAGCTTTTCAGCACTTTCCCCAGACTCAGCCACCTGACGGCTGTGTGGTAGCTTAGGTCACGGTGGTCAGTCTCAGTTTCTTCTAAAAGTGAAACGAACTGTCTAAGATTCAGTGCCCTTAATCTAATTAAGTTAACAGTTTTAGTTACAACATCAACAACGTGATTCACTTGTAACACTGACTTGCATAACACTTCCTGATGTATATACAATGAAAAAAAGTTCATTTCTGCTCAGAGTTCTTTTCTGCCACTTTGTCCTGGATTCACTTTAATAGACCAACTTTTTTTCCTGTGAGATTTGGACACCCATCTGTTATCACGCCCACCAGTTTGTCCCATTTCAGCCCCAAGCTTTCGAGACATGCATTTACCCCAGCTAAGAGATCACTCCCCGTTGTTGTCCCTTTCATTGACCGCATGTCTGCCAGCTCCGTGATTCTGAAGTCTGCATTGATCCCGCGCATGAAGATGAGCAGCTGGGCTGTGCCCCGTATATCGCAGCTCTCATCCAAAGCCAGGGAAAAGTACTTAAAGTCATTCACGCTGTCTTTCCGTTGTAGCACCAGGTTTTTCGCGATGTCCTCAATCCTCCTCGTTACGGTGCGGCGGGAGAGGGAGACGTTCTCAAAAGCGTCTTTTTTCTCGGGACATATTAGCGCAGACGAGTCCACCAAACACTCCTTAATAAACTCTCCATCAGAGAAGCGTTTGCTCTTTCTAGCAATCTTGTGCGAAATAACAAAACTTGTCTTGACTGCAGCACCTCTGGATGGCAAACGTTTTGTAAAAAGTGTTTGTTGAGATTGCAGCTTGGCGAGCAACACAGACGCCTCAGCTGCGCGCTCTTTTTCTGAAAAGTTATTGTATTTCTCCCCGTGTTTAGTCACGTTGTGACGGTGGATATTATACTTCTTTGTAACACAGCCACTGACACACCACAAACTAAACACACAGCTTTACCTTTTACCTCTGTAAACAAATATTTCGCTGTCCATGCCTTGTTGAAAACGCGGCATTCTGAATCAACTTTTCTTTTTTTTACCGTGAGACGACATTTTGTGTGGATCAGGGATTCGGATGCTAGCCACCTGTCACTGTCACTTATGCGTGCATTCATAAACAATGTGTCAGGCCCTTTCAAAATAAAAGACAGCTGCATCGCATGCACACCAAAATCCGTTTTTATTTTTGACTGGAGGGGGCAGGGGGGGGGCGCGGGGCGGACAGGGACGGGCAAAGGGCCGTATCTGGCCCGCGGGCCGTAAAATGCCCAGGTCTGGTCTATAGGCTTCAGGTACCAACTCATAAACACGAAGAACGGCACTCTTAAGATTCTCATAGCTCAAACTATCTTCAATGGAAAGTGCAGCGCACGCTTCCTGAGCCTTACCAGTCAGCTTGCACTGTAAAAGAATAGCCCACACATCTTTTGGCCAGCGCAAAGCACTCGCAATGCGCTCAAACGCACTGAAGTAAGACTCGACTTCAGCCTCACGGAAAACAGGAACTAATGCGATGTATTTGCCTACCTCAATCGGTTGCTCAGAGTTGGACTCTGTCTGCAAGTGGACAGATTTGTCTGAAGAATTCCCTTAACCTCCCGATTGCATCTCCAACTGACGAAGTCAGATCTTAGTATCTGCTTCTAACCTTCTGAGTTCCAATCTCCCCCGGAGTTGGATGTCCCGTTCTTGCTCTCGCTCCTCTTTTTCAAGTTGGAGGCGAGCTAAACAGACTTTTATACGGGCATCGATTCGGGATGCCATGGAGGATTCCACAGAAAATGGCTCAAACTATTGGCCCTTCACCCATACGGCTGGCCTTAACACCAGGGGAAACAAAAGGCAACACCGGTGGCTCAGTGCCACTCTCACCAGAGGGTGCGGCGGTTTTAACGCCAACCTGCGAGTCAACAGGCTGTCCATCTACTGGCAAGGTAAGGGAGAGAACACCGGCATCAACCAATGCCTTCAAAATAATCCCTTTTAACTCCGCTTTACGTAGCGAGCGAGCAACAGAAATGCCATAATGCTCGGCTAGGTCATGTAAATCTCGCTTCCTTAATTTATCCAGCTGATCCACCGTAGGATCTTCTACAAACAAAGCTACCTTTGGGTTGCCATACTATAAGCTACAGTTACTCACCAAAGTAGTACAAATAACAAGAAGCCAGCTGACAGAATCCCCAGTACCTGCCTCCCCCCACCACTCACCTGTCTATCTTCTGAGGCTTGCCAGGCGCGAGGCGACTTTAAAGGCACAACTTTAGCGGCAACACAAGCCCTGAAACGCCTGCCTCCAACAGAGAGTGAATCTCCACCCAGGATTCGCCACGAAAATAACAAATCAAAATAATAAAACAGTGCCCGAAGGAAGAACTGAACACTCGGTTGAGCTGGACACTCACCTGTCCTTACTGGGAATCCCACACACGTCAGCAAACAACTCACTACACACACAGCCAATCAGCTTCTGTATATTTCCCCAGATCCCGGATGAGCCCCCAATTGTTACGGGGTAACAATAAAGTGTCCCGAGCTGAGGAAATAAAACAATGAGAACTGATGGGTGATGTTAAATGGTTATTTATTGGAAAAGAAAAGTAATACTATTCAACCAAAACCTAGAAGAAAAACACAATCCCAAAGGAACCTGCTGAGGACAAACAAAAGCCTAACCGATTAACAGAACAACAAAACCCAAACTCAAACTGTCAACCTCCTTCCACTGAAAGAGTTACGCTTCACGACAACCTGCACAAGCTACTGCAAAACCACTCCAACAATAGCTGGCCCCACTGGCACACGGGTTGCGTCTTCCACCATCTTTTAAAAGCAGCCCAGCTGATTAGACCTAGTCACTCACAGCTGGGACAACTCACCTGCTCAGCAGCACACATACACACACACACTATGTCGTAACATTTTGTTATCTGGACAAAAAAAGTGGCAGAGCGATGCTCCAGTGGAACATCTATGTCAGTGTATCCTCTCCTGATATTCTTTTGGCATCAAGGACATCTAAAGGAGTGTGATATGTTAATCTAACATTGTAAACTGACTTACACATAACTATGTACATTGTCATCAAACACACTCAATGCTCATCAGACAGCGATATCAAAATACACTTGTATGTGTCAACATTACAATGGCTCTAAGTCTTTTTTTGTTTTAAACCAGGCCTCCTAGAATAGTCATGTTGTTGGTCACGACCGTACATCCACCTCCCGCAAATACAAAGACACTCTTGCAAGCACACTTTTTACACAAAAATACACATTACATTCTATACCGGGTTTACATCAGTGGTACAGTTAATATAATGAGGAATCTATTCCCCAGTCTAAAATGTGTTACTTTTATGTCCTTTTATGTTTTTCCTTTACCACATTCATCTGGTGACCCCCAGAAAAGGTTTACAAAGCCTTTTGAGACATTTACATACATGAGTAAGTTGTGTTGTGTGTCAAATTTAATGTCTGTTTCAAATTATATCCACAAAGGGCATCTCAAATTCCAGAGTTGCAATGAATAAATGAAAACTGGACACTATGTAGCATGTTAAAATTGTTGGACTTGCAATTATAAACAGTCCTGTATCCCTAAAATTAATAGGGACTACTGATGAAACTGTTCAACAGCCGCTGAGAAGTGGAAGCAATCAAACCTCGCTACATGGCTGAAATACTTTCAGCCATGTAGCGAGTTGTATTCTTACACTGAGAGGAGCTTTGCTCAAGCCGTTTTACAGCACCAGGACTGTTAAACTGTCAAGAAGAAGAGAATCAGCTGTGTGTGAGTGTCTGTGTGCTCAATTAGCAAGCCAGTACCTTCATCCAGACACAACTCTGAAAACAAAAAGAGGCCAGGATATTAGGGGAGTATATCTGTGTGCGTGTATGTGTGTGTTTGGGGACAAACAGATCTTTGTTCTTGTTGGCAGTGTTGTCCAGGCAGTTCGCAGAACAGCTAAAAAAAAGCTGAAGTACCCCACAAAACAGCACAGTAATACTGGTCGCAGGACGTGCACACAGTCATTAGGCTTCACCTCCCTCTGTCTTCAGTTTTAGGAAATTAACCTCTGGGCTTCTCTTCACAAACACTCGCTAACTAAGCAGTTCAACTGCTGAAGATGTACAACGTGTAAACACAAAGACCGGTTTAGATAGCGTAGAGGTACTTACTCGTAAGAGCATAGTTGGGGTTCTCCAGCTCCATGCGCTGCAGCTGAGCTCCCAGGTAGACCTACAGGTGAATCAGAGGAGGTGATGTCATTATAACACATTATTGCTGAATGAAGACAAGACGCAGGCTCCTTAAAAGTTAGCGTGGTGTTTTAACTGGTTCAAGGACACATTAACTGCCCACAGACAAATAAGATTAAGATTAAGATAAGATTAAGATCCGACTTATTGGTCATGCATACATGCATACACACGAAATTTGTCCTCCGCTTTTAACCCATCCGGGTTGGCACCTGTTGACACACACACATTCTCCTTGATATAATGTTTGCATTTTCTCTGTGCTCAAGGGCCTGGTTACATGGAAACCTTTTTCACTATAACCGATATTTTTGCTTATTGTTTGTCTGTCGCGGCCATATGGAGCCGGCGTTCTGGGTACCCCAAAACGATATTTTTGGAGAATGGGTTCCAGAGTGGGAAGATCTAGGAATGCCGCCGTTCGCGTTTTCATTGTTACAGGCAGAACGGATTTGTTTACATCTGCGTCACAGCCACATGACCAACGCCAGTGACCAGAACAAAAAACGGCGTCGTGCGCAACATCCATTCAAAATCCGGAAGAAGAAGACAACACAACAAGGACAGACAGCGATCATCATGAACCCCACAACATTGATAGCAGCACTGCTGCAGACACTGCTAACTACAGCGGCGTTCACGTGAGCTTCGCGTTGGTAGAAGTAGGGGCGTACACGCATGCGCATTGCTTCTTCTATTGTTCTGGTGTAACCGGTGGGGGTGGCTTACAGCGCACATAGAGGTGTGGCGTGTGTACTGCATCGTTTTCAGAAAGCGTGGCGTTGCCATGAGGACCTGATATTTTTACAGAAGCTTTCCTGTGTGGTCGCAATAATTTTCGTACTCGGTTTAAAAAGAAAAAACCTTGTTTCATTTTCGTGTAGCTGTAGCCTTAGAGAGAGGCAGAGCTGTGTCATGACAGAGTAGTATGTATAAAAGAAGGCCACCACAGTGACCACAGCACAGATCAGAGGAGAGTGAGCTGTGGCTGCTCAGGCACAAGTATGAAGCAGCTCTTTCCCAGAGTGACACCAAGGTTGACAGAAACAGGCCATCTCTCTCTGATTAGGACTGTAGTCTAGACTGTACTTCAGCTGTACAGACTATGTTTGTTTATAATAGCTGTAACTAATTTCATGCAAGTTTCTAGGTTGAGCATACTAGTTTTCCTTAAAACTTATTTTTAATTTCAGGTTTCATTATGCTCATTATCTTTTGTTACTATCTTCTGGCTATGTTAGGTTGGTCTTGATTCTCCTGTAGTACTTGTTTTTTTTGTAAAGTTTCTGTGCATTTGTCTTAGTGCCATGTTTCTAGATAGCATCACTGCCTGTTTTATACTGCAAGAGTGTGTTCCCATGGGATTTTGTTTGTTTACCTTGATGTCGATGCCTCGGGCTGAGGAGGTGTTGTTGAAGAACCTGGAGGGAATCTTGGCGGACAGGTCAGGCTCTTCTCGACCAAAACCCAAATTTAAGAGAATTTCCTCAGGGTCTTCCTCATACAGGTCCAGTAACTCTGAAACACTGTGAAGAGACACACATCAGGCAGTTGTAACCAAAGTTAGTTCGTCAGTGATCTGTTGAATTAGTCTGCTGGTTAGTTTAGCCAGTACATGGTAGTTGATGTATTGCAATTAGCTAGCTGTAAGTCCACTGAGGTGTATCCACAAAGTAACCTTCCCGACATATCATGTATTGCTGCAGCTGGGCTTGTTAGAGATTTTTTTATTTTAGCTATTGCAATTGGAAATGCAGGAGTTAACGTGGTAAACTCATTATTCTGATAATCAAAGTCGCCCCCAATGTAGTTGCAAGAGCTCTCTTAAAATTTGATTTACTTTGTTTAGCTATGGATTATTTTCCAAACAACTTTGTGGTGGTTTGTAGAGCTGCCAGTAACTTTTATGGGAAAAAAAACTGTGAAGTTAAGGAAGAAGGAAATAAAAAAAAATCTAACAGAAATTACAAGCACTGATTGAAATTAAATTAATTCTAGTGACCACAGATTCCCAGAGGGACTTTATGATGTGAAAACCTGGGTTTGCATCCAGCATATTTTTTATTAACTTCATTTTTTCTCAGGACCAGAGGTGCTTTTGAGATCTTATACAGTCTAACTGAGTCACTGCTGTAGCAGTAAATCATTTACATGTTTGAGCAAAAATTGCTCAATTATGTTCTTGTTCTTTGAGGTAAATTGACTGTTTTTCAACCTGAAAAATACATCAGTTTGCAAAACAAAATAAAAAAAAATAAACTGTCACACTGACCTTCAAACCTTTTTCCAACCACTGAACAACAGGATGGATTAGTTAGCAATGATGTACCATCCATAGTCCATCATGATTTATTACACAGACTGCCCCATTCATCATCAACTGGTGGCACCAACATGGCCCCAAAAAAACTGAATGCAATTCAATCAACAAATATTAGAATATTTGTTGACCGATTAAATAATCAACGCCCATTCAAATATTTTCAAAAAAAGGTAAGGTTTCTTGGCCTCCTGGAAAATAATAATTTAAATGTATATAAACTTAATTTCCTCTTTTGGTCAGTAAAATAGTATACAATTTAGATAAATGGATATATCTACCAATAATCCTGATTGGCCAAATGAATCAAGGTAAAATGATTATATAGTAATGTGCCCTGCAGTTCTGATTCACTCCAGTACCTTAAAGTTTCTTCTAAACAATTCACATTGAATGAAAGATGTTACAGACAAAAATAACATTTGACTATAAGCAGAGTTGTGTTTGACTCCCTTAAGAGTAACGTAGTCCCACTAAAATCTTTATAAAAAAAATTTAATTTTTTTTTTAAAAAGTTTATATTTCACTGGTTTGAAAATCCCCACTAATTTGAAACAGTCTCACAACATATTTTCATTATTTCTTAATTGCTTTACTGATAAACCCATTTATTCCTAATTTGTTGCCATTACATAGATAGATTAGACAGATAGATATGCCTCTCAGACTTTGTGTTAACATATAAATTCATTTCATTTTTAGTCTGTGTCTTTAAATGTTGACTTTGTTTCTACAAGATCTTATCTTATGAAACATAAAATGGCTTTAACTGAGCTCAGTCATACAGATAAGGTTTTGAATGTTGAGCTGCATAAATCTCACAGCAAATGAGAATCAAACTGTGCATCACATAATGCAGAGCTTTGTCCAGAATTGGGCCAAAGTGTCCACCAGCTGTACACCAGAAAAACAAACCTGAGTTATCAAAAGGTACATTATAGATCTGTTATAGAGGAGGTTAGGGAACAACCCATTGCGTCTCCCCTTTCTCCACTTGACATCACTGCTTTTCATCCTGTTAAAACTTCAGCACATCTTATTTAAGAGTAACGGGATGAACTGACCTGGACACAGTGCTGCTCTTTCCTGATCCAGTAGAGTTCATACTTCTCCCCTTCTCTTTATACTGACTCCTCTTTTGATCCGCTGCAAGTCCAAAACTGCATACAACACACAAGAACACAAAGAAGCATAAGCATAACTGAAAATGGTGGTGTGGGAGAACAGCTGTGGTATCAACCAGCCTCTTTTTTTATTTAGTGAATATTAAGCATAAAATAACATAGAACTCACCAAGATTCAGTTTTATTGTTAGTGGAATGAAGATGATTGGCTGCAGAGACAAAAATAAAACGTCAGTTACAGCAACACTGTTAATTAGTGTGACATTTAGATTCAGCTTTAAAAAATAATCTCCAAAACAATATTTCAAATTAATAAAATCGTATTGCCAGTTCTAGTAATTTTCTAGATCAAAGACTGAAGTAACTAGCCTAGCAAGCCAGACCCGTACAGCAAAAAGCTGTACAGGGGTGTAGTGACGCTGGATAGCAGTGTGGGCGGGATAAACAGTTGTCTGTTAAGTTGCCTCTGCACTTAACGCCACGCAATAGGATGGCGCAACAACCAATCAGAGCGTCGTCCCACCGACGGAGCAAGCTGGTAAATTTAACTTTTACCGTACCCGGTGAGCAAAACTCCGAAAACGTCCTTTTTTTCAATAAAAACTTAAGTGCAGTTGTCTGTTCGTCTCGCAAAGAAAATGTATATTTAAATCTTCTAGAGTCGCTGCCAAAGCCAACTCGAAAGACTGTTCGCTGGACGCAGCCATTGTTTACCTCTCTCTGGAACTGCACACTGAAACGTCGCACCTCTGTCGTCACTAGGTAGCCCGGCCTCCGACCCCGCTCCTCACGATTTGATTGGCCCGATTAAGTTTCGATTTTCAGGCTCGCAAAACGACCACAACTGAGTGTAGACACAATGGCTGTGGTGTAGACTAGCCCGGGAGCAAATTCAATTTGCGGTCGCTAGGGGCGTCTAGATTTCTAGGCTATGAACTAACTTCTCCTAAACATCTTTAGTATTTGGCCCTGCAGTGAGACAGTTAGCCTAGTCTGTAAAAATTGAAATTGGAAGTCTTGTTACTAATATTTATTCAAAACAAAAATAGAAAAAATAAATAAATAAATAAATGAAGGCCAAAGATTATTTCAAGCAAAAAAAAATTCAAATAATGAGCTTGGAGGGTGTCGTCTTTTCCAGCATTCCCAAAACTAAAAACACCAAATAGCCGTGGCAAATTAATTCTAAAGTGAATCTATGTGTATGATGTAAATTGCAGTTGTTAGCATGTCTGGCAGGGTTGCCAAACATTCTAAAGTTTTCCATACTGAATTGACAGAGGATGCAATCTTTTTCTTACCTTTGAAAATAAATTCAGTGCCAATCTGTCCATCTTATTGTGGCCACGATGCAACTCTAATGGTCAGCTACATAGCTAACTAGCTTACTCATTGTATTTATTAAAAAAGGAAAAAACTTTATAGTCATAATCTTTAGATAAAGGGTTAAAAGTCTTTCAGACTTTCCATAAACTAAATGAGAAAAATTTAACTTCCAGATTTTTTTTTCAATGTAAGCTACAGCCATTAGCATGTCTGTCTGTCCTTTATCAACAAGTACCAAAAAGAACAGAGATTTTCAGTTTTTATGGATGCAAATTTAGCTGTAAAAAAAACTTGCAGTGTTATATATCTTTTTAAAGAAGATGTCGCATATTAGGTTCCTTTCTTAGGTTTGACAAATAAACTAAAAAAAAAAAAAAAAAAAAAACTGACGAATCAATAAGGCACTTGTTAGCCTGTCAGCTAACAATCTTTCAACAGTTGCCACCTATAATACATATTTTAAACTTTGTGGGAATAGATGTTAGGTTAATAGAAATGATATTTTTGGGACCATAATTTACAATAATACTAGGACCAGAATTTAAAAAAGTCGCATGTAGGCCGTAAGGTGAACCTCGAAAACTCCTTCAGAACACCAGGCATGTTCCACGCTCTCCGTACCAAACATGCTTCAGCTCATAAAAAGATTGAGTTATGTTGAGGTTTAAAAAAAAGTTTCGCCGCTCAGAACACAGTACTTTTTTAGTTTGCAACGTTTAAAGCTGCAGTCTGCAACTCTTTTTCAAGCATAATGCCTGGAACTGTCCGGGGATTCTGAAAGTAGTACATTAAATACCCCAATACAAAAAAAAAAATGAGTTCTCTAGGTCCCCTATATGTCCCGCTAGGTCCCTCCAAAGCCAGCAGGTTTGTTTACAAAATTGCAGACCGGACCGGTAAAAGGTAACCAATCAGGTTACGAGCTGGGCTCTGTTGCCTGTCAATCACCGATTGTGCACGCGCGATACAAGGTAGGCTCGTCCCCACGCTTATTTATCTGGACTATTGAACTTCATTACGGGCTAGTCTACTTACTGTGTCTTCCATGATCGCAAATGACAGGTGAGTTGATGAATGAGGAGTCGTGTAAGCGCATCTGGCGTGCACGTCTACGTGCACGAGTTCTCATGTGTTTTGATGGGGCGGGACAGGAAGTTGAATAACTTTTTATTTTTCGGTTAAAAAATAAGCATTTCTTGCATTTTGCGACTACGGAGGTCACCGTTTTCAACTTCAAGCGTTCTGATAGATCATGTAAACTCTTAAAATGCCAAAAAGTAGGACTTTACGTATGACAACAACAAATCCTGCAGACTGCAGCTTTAAAGGAATAACTAGTGCCTGGCAAGGCGTATGTACATATTCGGCAGGCGTAATAACAGTTTGGCTCGCGAGAGGTGCCACGGTTGAGACGTCATCAGAATGGACGAATCGGATAGCTGGTATGTCAGCTGAGCTGGTAAACAGAAACAGCACCGCAGTAGCAGCGCGATCATCCAGCAGTACCGAAGAAGACGAAATTTCGACCGAAAGATTTGTTACATGCACATATCTTCTGTTAAGCATGAGGAAACACAGAATTTCACCTGCACAAGGTGGAATGGAAGGAATCAGAAGGAACAAATAAAGAAGCACTTGCTGAGTTCTTATACGATGCGTGGCCACATGCTGATCTTACAGCAGTGGGAAGAAACCTCAGCTCGTACATAGCACATCAATCCCAATGTCACTGTGTGACTGTACTGGAAGGTGTGCAGTCTGTTCATGCTGTGGAAGACCTGCAGTGTGACCACGAAGAATGTGACACTGGTGTTTTTGCATGCACAACATGCTGCACAGGAACATAAGACTGTCATTATTAAGAGCCCTGACACTGATGTAGCAGTCATTGCTGTGAGTCTGCAGAAAGATTTACCATGCAGCTTGTACTTTTTCACAGGGACGGGCAACAGAACACGCATAATGGACATTACCAAGGTGTCATCAGCTCTCGGAGCCAGTGTGTGTTCAGCCTTGATTGGGATCCATACATTCACTGGGTGTGACACCACAAGGCAAAAAGAAGACATTTCCTGTGGCATGCGAGAAAGATGTCTACCTGAAGGCTTTCAGAAATCTGGGGACTGAATTTAACTTGGACCACTCTACATTTGCATTACTTTGCAAATATGTATGCCATTTGTACGATCAGCCAACTGCAGAAAACATCAATGAGGCTAGGTACAAAGCTTTCTGTATGGCATCATCAGCATTGCCAGAATTACCTATCCCCCCCAACAAGTGATGCCCAACAAGTGATGCACTGCAAAAGGGCAAATTATCAGGCTAAAATAATGAGGTCATGTGTAAAGCAAAAGATTGGCGCTCCATCTCCCACTGGACATGGTTGGCATCTGGAAGATGGAAATCTTCAAGTGACATGGATGACAAGAAATCCAGCACTGACAGTGAGGAACAGTGTGTGTGTGCTTTTTTTTTTTTTTTTTTTACACTTCTATTCTATTCCATTTGTATCATTACTTTTATTATGGTTATGTATATATGTATATAAGTTTATGCAGGTTGATGTAAATGCCAGTTGATGTGTATGCCCTACTTGTTTTGACTTTTTTATGTGTTGCATAGTTATTAGTGAATAAATCAATAAATGAATACCTGAATGGTCCTTATCATTGATAATTAGAATTATTTCCATTCATTAATAAAAAATTACAACATGAAAAGGTAACCTTATCATCCACTTGCACAATAGTTGTTTGTACTATAAATAAAGCACTGTTTGGAATTAATTTAGCCCACGTTACAAACACGTGGGTGGTTATCAATAATTATTGGAATTCCATTAATTGATCAAAATGACAACATGAAAGGTCACTTGCATAATAACATATCTGTGATATGTTCAGAGAATATAAACCCAGCAGAGCTCTTAGATCCAAGGACTCAGGTCAGCTGGTCCAGTCCAGAGTCCAGACTAAACATGGAGAAGCAGCATTTAGCTGTTATGCTGCAAACAAGTGGAACAAACTGCCACTGGAGATTAAACTTTCACCAAATGTAGACATTTTTAAATCCAGGTTAAAGACATTTCTTTTCTCATGTGTCTATGCATGAAATATCTTTTAACTTATCTAGACTGTTGCCTGTTTTTAAATTCATTAAAATGATTTTATTTGTTTCTCTTTATATTCTTTTATGTATTTTTAATGCTTCTTGCACTCCCTGCTGCAATGCTTTAATTTTATGTAAAGCACTTTGAACTGTTTGTACATGAAATGTGCTATACAAATAAATTTGATTTGATTTGATAATTGTGCTTCGTGCTGTAAATAAAGCACTATTTAGAATTTATTTGGCTCAATTCAGAAATACATGAATGAGCATTATCGTTGATAATTATTATTTTATGTTCACTTTAAAATGATATTTTGCGAGATTCCTTTCTGTAGGTTAGATTTGACAGCACCAGGCAGGTTGTCATTTTTCCAGTTTGTTGTCGTAAATCGGCAACGTGATTGGTCTAGCGCGGAATCGTCATTCAGCCGAGGAAAATATTTCTTCAGAAAACGTCTCGGTTTAAAAAAAGTACAGGATTCTGTGACGCGTAACCTTTTTTACAAGTGCAAAATAACTTGGTCATTTTTATCAGCTAACGGGCATGTACTTCGGAGAGCACGGAGCGAGCCTAAACGAAAACGGGGTTCACCTTACGGCCTAATGGATATATTTCCATACACACACACACATATGCACAGCTAAGGCTAATCATTCAGAAAATACAACATCTCTGTGGGCGGCAACCGCCATTCCGACATCCCACCAATCTGACATCCAGCTATTCCGACATCCCATCATTCCGACATCCCGCTATTCAGACATGCAAACGTCCCACCATTCCAACAAGGCTTTCCATATAAGGAAATGTGCGTTACTCAACAGATAACAGTCCCTTCTTTCTGTTCATGCATTTTGCATGTTTTAAGACATGTGTACAGATGTGATACAGTCTTTAAAAGCGTAATTACATTTCATATAACTCAGGTATAACGCACATAATATGCACTCCAAAAGCAAATTAATGATATTCAAATAGTTTATTACACAAAAAGGAGCAACAAACATAGACGAACACTGTTCACTTATCGATTTAAAACTAATAAAAAAAACAATTTAAAATACCTTTTGGGTAGCCTAATATATGAAAATGGTTTTATTTGCAGCACAAGGACGTCCGACACAGTTAAGCTGTCACTGATATCTGTTATTGCAATAATTAATGTTGCATATGATGCCAGAGTGCAAAAGACGCATGTGCTCTGGCTGTGACTGGTCACTGACACTGTATTTCTGCTTAATCTAACATGTTTCAGACTCGGCTGATTTACATTAATACCTGTATTTTGACATTTGAAATTTCAGGGGATTTTGATAATAGATTAATAAAGTTTGCGAGGTTGTAGAGTTCCTCTAAAAAATAGGCTTTGATAGGCTATTAAAGGAATTGTCGGAAAGGCGGGATGTTTAAAAAATAAATAAATAAATAAAAAAATAAAATAAAATATACCGCCATTCCCATTATAGGAGGAAAAAAATTGTCGGAATGACGGGACGTTTCATAGAAAATTAAGTGTCGCCATTCCGACAATTTCAGGCCCAATGTCGGACTGGTGGGATGTCGGAATGGCGGCATTTAACCAAACTCTGTTTAGTCCTTTAATTAGGTATATTCCTGCATCTAACAATACTAAAACTGTTTTATATTTTCCAAACACTTTAGTTGGTCGTAATCCTTTAAATATTTTCATTTTTATTCACCTGTTAACTGTCTTTGGGCTGATAACTACGTTACCTCCATATTTATCTACCATATTATCAAACAAGGTGAATAGCAATAGATAGACAAGCAGAAAAGAGTATATATGCTGTTAATGGTGGCTAATTCATACTAAGTTACTAATTCTAAGTTTACATATGTGTATATACAAATAAAATATTAAAAAAAGCTGTTAAATGACATGAGATGGCATCTAGTTTTCTAATAGGTCACACAAGGCTTTCACTCAGCTTTAGGAGCTAACCCTACCTTAAGTAGATAAAATGGGCAAGGGCAAGTTTTATCATTCCCTAAACAACAGCTGTCAACTAAACAGACACTGCTTTCATCTACTTCAGTCTAAAATCAAGAACCAGTAGTTGTACATATAACTAGGAATTTTGATAGTTATATTTACCGCTATTCTATGCCGCTGACATTATAATGGACTGAGGCCAACTTTCAAACTGTTATAGAACTAAAAGTCATCACCAGATGGAGGTGTGACTGCTAGTTTCTTTTCCATTTAAAAAGAACCCGTTGAGACATGTCACTCTGCCACCATCCCCGACTGTGCGTCTCTCTCGTTTCCACTGAATTATTTTTTTTGGATCCATAATGTTTTCTTCTCTAACAGACAGCTGGATTAAAGATGCAAAAGATGACATCAGCTAAGCTCCATTTAGTAATTCACTGATTCACTTCCATCTTATTCATTCTGAGCTCACTCATGAATCCCTTAATCTTTTTCTATCTTGTCCTGGGGATGGTTTACGTCATCATGGCCAATTAGGATCTGTTCATTGATCACATCTCATAAGTCTTTGCAACTAAAAGATCACCAACAAACAAGGTGCATTCTAACAAACATGATCTGGAACCTAAAAGACTCGAGGCTTCATTTAAAAGTAAGTTTTTTTTTTTTTTTTAAACCTTAGTCTTTTCTGCTTCCACTATAGTCTAGGCAACAGGATAGATTAGGCAAATTAAGCAGTCTGAAGAGTGATGCTCCTCCCTAACAGTGTTGGGACTGCTGTGCTGGTCAAAAAGCAGCCTACGAAGAAGTCTAATCCGGAAGTGCACTTCAGCTGTGTTAATACAAAATCATGTTACATGCTTCTACAGAATATGAGGGCTTTTATTTGTGCTTTAGAAATTAAGCGCTATGAAATAGTCTGGGATTAATATTTTCTTGTTGACATTCAATGCTCTCTTGTAACAATAAGAGCTCCTATTCCTTTGTCATTCTGAAGCTCACTCGATCAAACAGCTCCTGGTAAGTCCGTTTCTTCCCAGCTAACTGAAGCTGCTTAAATATAAGTAACAACTATTCCTGCGGTTCAACTTAAGGTAAATAGATATAAAAGCTATCATGGATGTTAAAGCTGAGAGTACCAAGAGAGAACTCAACCACTGAGAAACATTTAGTACACAAGCCCCACCATGAAATCTCAGGTTAATTTCAAAAGTACTATCTCCCTACCAGGACTGTTCCTGTGATGGAACTGGAGAGGGCTGAGGAAAGAACCCCCTTAAAGAACCTGGTTCCTGTGGGGGAAATGTAGCTACAATCAAACGGCACCTTTTCTTCACCTTTTTGTGTATAATATAGTTCAACTTGGTACATTTCTTCCATGATTCGCTTTCCACAAGTAGTATCCCCTTGACATGGGTGGAATCAGCTGTTTGTGTGTATGTGAAGCTGTGGCTATACAGAAACGGGACATAACTTCACTGGGTGTGTGTTTATTACATTACACCGATTTAGCAGATGCTTTAATCCAAAGCGACTTCAAACTAAGCACTATGCTAATGAGTAGAATACAGTCGTTATTAGTAGTAGCTACAAAGACAAAGAAAAAAAGGGGCACAGATAAAAACATGAACATTGCTATTATGTAGCTCGCAACTTAGCTTTTAAACTACATTAGAGTGCAACAAAATAAAGTGAACACTTTACAGATTTGATGTGAAGCACAAGAAAGCTTTATAACAGAGCTTGTTTGCCGTTTAATGTGTGTGCCGATTAATAATGGAACAAAAGGGTAGCTGTTGCAGATTACTTTGTTTGTAGAAAAGTAAAACAAAAGAAATCCATCCAACAACAATTTTCAGATCAAATCTACATAAAGTCAAACCATCATAATTAGCATCAATTCAATCCCTGGATTCACCAGCTTAATTCTGATGATGCATACAAACAGCCACAAGCAGTTTCAAAGCAGTTTCATCAGGTCATTACAGGCTATTGTTAACTCAGAAACATTAATGCCTTCTTGCAATCACCACTACTACTGATGCATTCACAGCAGAACGCAAAGTGATAAAAGCACACTTTTAGCACTGCTTGTAGAGGAGGGTCAGTCATCCATGCAGTGCATGCCCACACCTATATAGCTTTTCCTTCATGGAGAAACAAGTCTGAGGAATGAAGATGAAGCCCAGTACCACAAGATTTCTATTGATTTTACTGACATTGTTTACACACATGACCTTAACTCACATGCACAGGGCTCAATGTTCCATCATTCTGTATCAACATACTGATTGCAAACAGAGCACTTTTTCTTTTTTTAATCAAGCTACTATGATACTCACATGCCACACTCTTCCACAAATATTTTGTTGCACCAGAAAGTACTTGGACACATGGACTATTTTAGATAACAAATGTAAATATGGCCAAAGCGCACTTGTCAAGCAAAATATTTCCCAAAAAAATTCCTTTGGTTAACAGTGTATAACAATAAGTATTTACATATTTTGAAATTAAGACAAACTAAATACTACAGAGCACAGTCACAGTGCTTAAGTATTTGGTTTCTATGTTTCAGTAGCAGTTTTTAAACAAACAATCAATGTAGGCTAAATTTGGACTCGTTCAAAAGCGGCACATTTCTTAAAACTGCAGTTTTTCTATGCATGCTCTTTAGAAAATATCATTCCAGTTATAATTAAAAGTATAAAAGTTATTATTATTATTATTAAAGTTTTAAGATATCTTCACACGGAGTTTGCTACTGCTAGTTTTGTGCGACATGGCAGAATATTTATCAGATTTTGATGACGTGGACGATGACCTTGAGTATGACGGAGTGAATGAGCTGTGCTGCCGCAGCACACGTCGATGACGTCATCCCACCAGACGAGTGTGTAGAAAGCCGCCCGATAGCCCCCAATAACAACAACACAGCAGCTCTGAGCTAACAGTGCAATAGTATGCGTTTATTCATTCATTCGTCTTAAAGTATTGGTAAAATAAAGACTTATTTAGAGGCTGTATTGTCTATGCCCTGTTTACTCCCGTTATATGGATATTCACGGATCTCGAGTGATCTAAATAGCGTCCAAAGGACGCCGACTTTCACCCAACTGTTCAGTGAGTAGATGAACAGAAATAAGGTCCAGGTTTAAAAAAGAAAAAGAAAAAAAAGACGAACTTCCCCTTTAAACCCAATATTTGGAAAATAACTCTCAATGTTAAACCAGAGCATTTCAGACAAGATGAGCGAGGTTAATGTCATGTCCTCATCAATTGTACAATTCCTATTTTTTAAAACAGTTAGCTTTCACACCCTGAGCCCATGTATGCTTGACCTGTATGTGAGTTTGAACCTTCCAGGTGGACCTGGGAACATCTGTCATACTATGAATGGGTATGAAGCAGAGCATTAACATAACTCTCAGATCAAATGAACTTAGGTGTGGTTTAGAGAAGCAAGTGAATTAACCAGTTCACTGTGCCAAAAGCCTACTGCTAGGACCACGTGTTTTTTATAAAACTGAAGAAAACAGTCACACCTTTGACAAGAAAAATAAACTCATGTCGAACTCATGGCACACAAAGTTGGTCTGAAGAACTGAAGCCCATTTTTTAACTACATAAAAAACAAAAAATGATCATGTCATTTTTCTGTTCACAAACAGTTTTTCAAAAACTTGACAACTGAATGGGGTTACAGATTTGAGCTAGGGGTTTCTCAGCAACTGAATTTTTAAAGTTTAGGAAGCAGCTCTACCGATATCAACCTTAACATCTGACTAGCAGTAGAGTTTTTTTCTCTTCTTTAAGGCAATTCAATCAGAATTAGATTACAGAATTACTGGAAACTGTTAACAATGACCAGAAATTGCTAATCTTATTTGTACTATGAGTTTTTTTTCTGAACTGACCTTCGGCTCCCAGTGAAAGGTCATCTTCAAAGCTGCAGCCGTTCCTCACTGCTCCTGTTCACACGCACAGAAACACAAAGAGTATACACAAAGTAGTACAGCTGTGAAATCTCTTCAGAAACATATAAACACTCAACTCAACAAACATCCAACTTTAAAACAAGTTGTGATGACGGATTTTGACAACGTCCTAAAAAAATGGAGACAGTGTCAAAATCCAAACAGTTCAGGGTCCTCTCAATATAATAATCAACAAACACAGAAAACGTGGATTACCTTTGCTGGGAGAAGGAATCTGATCATCTAGAGAGGCTCCAAGGGGAGTCCTGGACAAGAGACATAAAAAAAAACGAGTGAGAGTTAAATATTAACTTAAAACATAAACTGACCTTTAAATTCATATATAAATTTATAGATATAAAAGCATCCCGTCAGTGAAGTCAGTTCAAATATTAGTGAAAAGAATACAGGAAAAAAAACAATAAAGCTGCATAATAGCATTTCAACACTACACACCATATACAGATGCAATCAAGCTTTAATGATTGCCACAATGTGTCAAGCTTTATCACTGCTCTTTTGGTAGCCAATTAGTGTACTTAAACAGAATAGACAGCTTTTCTTTTGCACTTGATGACTATTAATTAGTAAAAAGCTACATCAGGCCAACTAAAAACCTGATCTGACTAATTCCTGATAAACTAAGTCTTCTAACCAACTAGTTCTGAATAAGAAACACCCAGTCCCACTAAATCCCGTTTGTGAAATTCTCATTATCTCATGTCAAGTGCTGAACAGGTGACAATATCACAACAGTTAGGTTGAGGCTATCCAATCTTAATGCTAGAAAAATAAGAAGCTCGTCTAACCAAAGCAAAAAAACATTAAATAAATAAGAATAGGACTGAGTATAGCAGGTTACATCCTAGATTGGCTTAAGTTAACTGAACCTGGCTAACTGGTTGTCAGGGTAAGGCTAACAGTGGGCGTATTACCTGTTAAGGCTAACCAGCTGCCAGGCTAAGGTTAATGGTAGAAGTTGCTAGCAGTATTATTTGTTATACAAAGGCTAGTGGCTGTCATTCTAAGGCTAATGGCTGCAGTTGCTAGCAGTATTATCTGTTCAGCAAAGCTTAACAATCTGTCAGGCTAAGGGTAATGGTATTAATTGGTAGCAGTGTTATCTGATAGGAAAAGTCTATCAAGTCTAACTAAACCAGTGCTCACTGCCTGTAAAGCAATGACGAAGTAATCAATCTCAACTGGCTTTCAGGCTCAGTCTAAGTAATCCAGTTTAATACCTCACACACTGAAGGATAAGTAAAACAGACTGCCTGTCAGAGCATAGTAAAATAATGCTAGCTTAAAACTAACTGCATGTCAAACTTTGGGAAAACAGCCCCGACTAATAGAATAGAAAAATACTTTATTTATCCCCCAATGGGGGAAATTCAAATTCGTCAAGTAGCTCAACATTTTTTTTTAATACATGCTAGATTAATCTGAGCTACCCAAGCTAACTGCCTGTTAGACGAAAAACCCTACATTTTCAAACATATCCCAGGTCTACTTCTGACCCAACTAGCTGTACAAGGCTAACTAGCTGGCAGATCAGCCTTGCTGCAAATGGTAGTGAAGTAGCCAGTCAGAGCTGCTTTGTATTGCCAGTTGCTGGAAAAACTGAACCGTTACACAATCTATAGTTCTTATCAATAGGTCAAACTTCATGCCACTATTTAACACACACACACGGTTGTGTAACTTGTGTAACAATTTGCAGCTACAATGTTTGCTAGTCTTCCCACTTTCCACAGGCCTAAGGCCCCTGCCCTGCAGCTGTTGCTGTAGCAACCAGTGATTCGGCTGGGAATGTAGCTGCGATGATGTTGTGACAAGCGTATAACAGTGTGTTAAAGGGCTGTGAGTGACAGTGGTTAAAACTGCGAGTGTGTGATAACAGTGTTGACTCAGAAGGAGGAACTCCTCTGTTTACTTGCCCCTCTTTTTCTGACTTTCTTTCCGTCTTGTGTCAGCTTCTTCCTTTCCCTCTCTGCCTTTTACATCGCTTAAACAGCTCTATGTGCCCCATCTCTGGGCGTAGGTCTGCTCCCTATGTGTGTGCGTTCTCTCTGGTTTTGTGTGTTGTATGTCTAGGCGTTAGCTGTATTGTTCCAGATAAAACCTATACACATACACCAAAAAAACAATCCATGAACTAATGAGCAACAAAACAAGTTATACAGTCTGTTACTTAACAATCAGGATTTAAAGGACCATACTGCCTATTTTCTTTTCTCTATTTTTCTGTATTTTGCTGTGAATTCATGCTGATCATTATCAAATCATCCATTTGTGTTTATTTAATTCAAGTGATTTCAAAGAGAGTCAATTTGCAAAAAGCTGACTTTTGCTGCCAGCAAATTATGACAAATTATGGCTTTATTTTAAATAAACCATTGTGGATTTACCTGGAAAGTCTGCACTGCTTCAGCACAAGTGACATTTAGAAAACAGCCTAAACCAGGACATAAAAAAAAACCAAAAAAACATGGCAATCGTAATTTAATCAGATGGAGAATGGATACCGTACCTGCATTCAACCAGCCAGATGTCAATCTTGTTAGGATCTTGCCCTGACGGAAAGACACACAGGAGCATGTTAAAGCAATAGTCCAGCAGATGCTGTGCAGAGATTACAACATACTATAAAAGTATTACAGCAGACTTGTCAGCTGATCAGTCACCATACCCACAAGCTGTAATTCTACCAATTAAGAATAAATTATTCCTTAGCGAGCTCCTGTTCACACCACTTAGGGTGCAATTTGTGATTAATTTCACCATTCTATGTTATCATCTTCCACTCAAGTGGAAAAAAATAAATACAATTATTATATAAAACAGGAAATATCATTCAAATATGTTTTTTTTGGAAGTGACCTCATTCCCCTTATGCAGAATCTGAAGTCAATAAATAAGATTGTGTTTCTGGTTTCCTTTTTTAGCTCCCTTGTAGTCCAGGAAAAATTAACTAATCGTATTTGAACTAGATTTGTTCGCATACGCAAAAACAGTCAAGAATACGTTGGCTCATGAAATCCTCAAATATGGTTTGACTTAAAAATTTCCCCACAATTTTTCCAAAAATTGGAAAACTAATTTCTATTTTTTCCCCATTTTATTTAATCATCTGCCCATAACAGACATATATCTATGATAAATGTTTACACGAGAGCAATATAATTTCTTTTAGGGGAATAATAAAGTCTTAATCAATTGAACTGTACTGAATTTAGAAGAATTCAAATCATAACGATGCAGGATAAAGACTGACCAAGATATTGTAAGCACACACCAATATAGCAATAAACCTTTATTTTGTCTGTATGAATTACCATAGGGAAAAAAACTTAATAGTGTAACCACTGTGTGAGAAGGACTTAAGCGCATCCTATGCTAAAAGCTACATACGTATACTTGAAGCTAAACATAAAATCGCTCTCTCATGGAAATCTATGTATAGGCCAAGTAAGCAAATGTGGGCTGAAGGACTCTCACACTGTATAGCCATGGAGAAATTAACATATTTGATCAAGGGGAAATATAACACATTTGTTAAGATCTGGGATTCGTTTATGGAGTTTTTGGAGGGAGGGGGTTTGTCGGAGATTGTATAATTTCTTTTCTTTTTTCTTCTTATTCTGCTCATGTTATTCTTTTTACTTTCTTCACTAATGTTAATTTCCGGATTTTGTATCTACTTACTGTTGTGCTTGATGAATATGTCTGTTAATGTGCCTTCTTTTCTTTTCTTTTTTTGTTTTTGTTTTTGTTGTCTTGTTTTTGTATGTGGTTGTTTGTTAATTAAAAGGAAAAAAATCAATAAAGATATTTGTCAAAAAAAAAAAGCTACATACATGCTAATATTTGATGAGATTGGGGGGCATGTTGCTGATTGAATTATAATTTTGGAACACTACTACTAGTGGTTATATCTTGTCCAGTCAAGGAGATGACTGCTCAAACCAAAGTGCACTAAAAGCTGTGTCAACATCTCTCACAAATGTCAACAACATGGCAGCTTACACAAAGACCACCAAAATGTATAGTCAACATTGAATATTTATGGGGTTAACGTGCAGAGCAACCAATCAAACCTTTCAAACCTAAAGCCACATGACTAGTGAGGACGAAAACAAGGTGAGTGTTGACACAGAATTCGATGTATATATTTAGTGAATAAATCTTCATCTTAATACCACAACCAGCGAGAGAGAGTGCTGAGGTCACGACGAATTGGATATTTGTTGAGTTAAACCATCCCCCAATAAGCCGTAACATTACAACCACCTGCCTATTATTGAATAGGTCCTCCTCATACCACCAAAAGTGCTCCAACTAATCAGGTTGTGGACAATGAACCCCGGCTGATCTGGAATGTTAGCATTATTTTCTTTGGGCCTTCTGGGTTGTGGGGTAGGGTTTCTGTTGATTGGGCTTGCTTCCCACAGATCCCATCAGATCCCACCAGATCGGTATCTGGGGAATGTGGAGGACACATGAACACCTCAGACTCTTTGTCGTGTCCTTTGGGCCCTCCCCAAATAGGTTAAAATCCTTGTGTTTGCCAGCATGAAGGTTTTAGCAACAGAACATCGCATTGTAACAAGAAGAGCTCTGTTACTCGCTTCATCTGTCAGTAGTTCTAATATCGATTAGTGTTTATACAACACATTTATTTTACTTTTTTTGGTTCTTCACACAAAGACAAATTATGTTATATCAAAACTAATATCTAAATATGGAATGAGTGGGAGATTTAACTGTTGAAACTGAGCTTTTTCTCTGGAGGACAAAAAAAAAAAATTGAAATGGAGGGTCTGTTTCAGCCATTATGTAACACAGAACTGACATAACGGAGATAAAATCATCAGATAATGAGCCCTATTCAGTACTTTGGCACTGGACAATGACTTCAAGATTCCTAAATCATTTTTTTAAATACAACTAAGTTTTGTTGACACTTTAGCTCATTCACACCTGGTTCTTCTGAGACTTTCTGGTTGTCCCCGTTACTCTGGCTCTGCTGGGGGTCACAGTGTTCTGATTGTGTTCCTTGTCCACTGGAGTCTTTGCTCTTGGCCCAGGCCTGACGCCGCACATGGGCCATGCTGACTGGCTTCACTGTAAGATCAAAGGATCAATCAAGCAAAATGTTTGTCAGGAAGACATCTATTAGTCAGGTTTAGCAGTTAATCAACACAACAAAACTGAAATCAAAATGTGTGAGTTCAAACACGTGTAGCTTTACGAGTTGAGATGAGAGGAGCGACGAGTCCTCGCCCAGATAACTGTCATGTCATTGGTCTTGTTTACAAGCCAGGTTAAAAAACACGACTGAAGGCTCAGCATTCATGCAAGATTAAATCAAATTCCAATGTGTCTAAACGGTTACATTTTCACAGAAATTCCACCACATAATAAATGTGTATTTCCATTTGTTATTGGCCAATAGCAGCAGTTTAAATATGTAAAAGTAAGACAGCCCACCTGGAGCAGTGCCACTTTCCATTCCCAGAACTCCACTCTCCATGTCTGCTCGTGTAGGTGGTCAGTCAGCCCGAGGACCGACTACTCTACAGCAACATTTGCCACAGGTAATACACCTGCAAAAGACAAAGACTAGTTTTTATTTAACAGGAACAGTGCACCTTAATAAAACACAAGGCTACATTTTAAAGTTTGCCGGAGCAACCAAATATCACGGAGAGTCCATGCATTTGTCCGATTGGGCAAGTTGAAACAAATACGATGCGTTAATTTATTTGACCATATTTTAAACCATACATGATGGTTTACGCCGACACCGTTACCAATCAGACTGTTGTTCTCATTCTGTGCAATTTAAAATCTCTTGCAGCACAAGGGGCCACCTGAGTTTATGTTGAAAATGTCCTTCTAACCATGTAAGTTTAACCAAGTTTGTGGAGAAAAGCCAATAAAACTGAAAAGAAACGAATGAAAAAGCAGGACGACAAGACAATAAAGTGAAACGGCGGAAAAAAAAATTCCTGCAGAGTTGGTCGGAGAAGTTTCCCTGGGTTCACTACAATCAGGACAAAGACAGCCTATGTTACCAGCCTGCTTTCTAACAAGCAGAGCAGCTAACTGACTTATCTCTGAAGTTAAAGTCAGGTGAAAAAAAAATCCTCTCTATCTTTAACTGTGTGAATGCCGTGCAGATAGAATCAAATGGCCATATTTCTCTTTAAAAAAATAAAAATAAGGATTGATGAAACTAGAAATTAACATAAAAATGTCACTAAGTTTCTTTATGATCTTAAATGCAGCACATCAGTACTTGAACAAATCCTCACAACTAAGGTATGTTTTGTACATAAATCACCTATAATTGGCCCAAATCACTGTTGATTTTTTTCCCTTCTTTTTTTCCCCCATTTCAGACGAGTGCATTTGGCTGCTGAGCAAGTAAAACATGTCTGTTACTTGCCCAAAGGGGAGCTTAATGTCAAGGCCTGAAACAATTCTGCACACACGGCAGAGTGGGTCAGAAAAGCTGTCTCCCATCTGTAGTTTGTTTACAAAGTCAGCCCAAAGAGACAAATGGAAGCAATGATGAAAAGACAGTAAGCACTAAAAAAGGAATAGTGAAGCAGAATTCGGCTTTAGGGGAAACATTCAAAGCTGAGGGAAACGACTGAAACACATCCAGTAAACGAATCACTCTGGCACAGTGCAATTAAATGCAAGACGTGGAAGATTGAGTGCCAACAGTGATGTTGCACTTTAAAATCATTCCTGATCTTTTTGATCGATTTAGACCAAGGTTTCTCATATTAGTCACACAATATTTAAACTGTTGCTGACTAAATCTGCAAACACATCCTCCAGCTTAAGGTTTAAACATTTGTTAAATGCAAAATCCTGGAGGGATGAGACATAAATCTTTTGTGATGAGATTTAAAGCTGTCAATGACCAAGTTAAACACCAAAATGGTGGCTTTATTGAGCTATGATGCCTCAGTGATTTAAACCTTACACAGGACATAAAAAATAGTCGTGGGAAGGTCAGGAAAATACCAAATCACCTTTAAATTCTTTCTAATTGCCAGCAGATAGACGATTGTGACCCAACTTCTCACTTGATTTGCTGAGATTGATCTCATGTCAGCAAACATTTTCCTGAATGGACATTTTAAGATTACCTTAAATATCACTCTAATTTGTAATAGTTTGCTTAAAATCATAATTTCTCTAGAAAAGTAATGACTTCCTGAAATCTGGAAATCCATGGACATCACCAAAGAGTGCATTTCCAGCCTTCACTGCAGGTTTTTCTTCAGTTTGTGAAATGCAGATTTATTTGGTTGATATCAGATATGTACTTCTCATAATTCTGGTACCGACATATCTTTTTCTATCCATCAAACAATGCTGCAGGCTGGCTTTTTAAGATATTTTTTGGAAAAGTGCCTTTCTATTCTCGACGTTTTGTGGAGGACCCCCTCTGTATTTGCTCCCATGACGTCTTCCCTTTATGGCAGACATCAAGTTCTTCATTTAGCTAGACTTTGTGCGTGTTCCAAGTCACCGGTGTGTTTTTCCGATGGGTTTCTTTCTAACATATCTGCTGTTTTTGCAGCATTAGGATGGGCCGATTCATCCAACTTTCAAATACAAAAGCCACACTTTGAATGAGACCTTTCTCATGGATAACCGATAAAGAAATAGTACGAGAAATAACCAACAATAGTCCATGTTGGATGTTAATGCCTTCAAATAAAAACACGAGTCTGCACAATAAGTACTTATTCATTCTGCAACTCAAACCTGCTTTAGTTCAGTAACAAGGACTTTGTAAAAATCTAATACTTTACAGAGTTGACATCTGTATTTCATTTAATATATTGTTATAACATGGAAAAAACATATGCTTATTGTTATTTTAACTTTTGTCTGTCTCCACTCTGCATAGCAGCCAGGGTCTGCAGCAGAGATTTTCACCGCACATGAAAGGGAAAATTAACAGTGTGCAAATGTGAACATGCGATTCTGTGCATTCAGCTGACTGGACATAGGACATGAGCTCCTGCTATAAAAACACAAAGAGAAAACCTAAATGTCAGTGAGTGAAGGAGGAGGAATGAGAGGAAGGAGAGGACAGAACAGAGAAAAACCCAGAGGAGCGTGCAGCCAAATCTAAACGAGAACGTGTGAAACAGGAAACAAGTGTTTAGAGAGAAGAACAGAACAACTTCCTGTCCAAGAGAGCAAGATAGAGGGGAGGGAAAGACAGATGTATTTTTAGATCTTTCTCTTGAAAATGCAAAACAAAACTGGAAAAACAACAACACGTACACCAACAGCGTGCCGAGAGGCAGTTGACCGCAGTAGCATTTTACACTTTAGCAGAAGGTAAGCTTATCATCATCAGCAGCAGCAATAAGCAAATAGTACTAGTCTTTTTTTTTTCTTTTTCAGCTCTCAGATTTAAAGGAGGCCTAAAAAATCTTTGTTTTTATGAACAACAACAGAGATTAAAGGAGACACTTGTGTTTGAAGTCACTACCAGCCCTAAAATTCTTTGTTCGGGTCCTCTTAGGTTTTTAGAATATCTCATTCAGAGAGCTTTTCAGATTTTTAGGAGGTATCCCGCAACACTACCAACTCACAGGAGAATTATCTAGCCTCCACATCTTTACCTCTATTCAACTTAAATGTCAAATCACGCTGCATCAGAGGCGGAAAGTCTTTCACTCTTGCTTTTTCTTCAGTTAAGATTTCTCAACCAGTTCTGTGTTTAATGTCAAATCATGTCCCAACTAGAAATTTCAACTTCTAATGAACATGTTTTCTTTCCTCAGTCAGAAGAAGAAACTTTGATTTTCCATTGGTCATCAAATCCATCATCAGTAGAACCAACCATCCATTTTCTATACATGCATAATCCAATTTAGGGTTGCGAAAGGGTGGAGGCAAGAGGCAGGGTATACCCTCCTAGAGACAAACGAGACACACAGCCGGTGGGAAGAAGCCGGAATACCCCCGAGAGAACCCACAGAGAGAACACGGTGAGAGCATGCAAACTCCACACAGAAAGGCCCCAGCCGGGATTCGAACCTGGAACCCTCTTTCTGTGAGGCGACTGCTAACCACCGTGCAGTGGTCCAGCGTGCATTAGCAGAACCACAATTACTAAGACAAACTTTTTAACTTTGGTGAAAAGTAGGCCATATGGATAACAGTTCTAAACATTAGCCGCTAAAAACTTAACTAAAACACAAATTAATGGAACAACAGTGAAGTCCAGGGTCTATGGATCAAATATGTGACTGGAGAATTACGATACTACTGATTTTTGACTGGAGAATAAATGTGTCTCCTGGCCTTTACATTCTATGGTGCAGTATTTTTACAACCTGGGCCATTTCAACACAATTCGCCACAAGATAGTACCTGAAACTGAGATCGGTATCAACTGCCTGTTGTCAAACTGTGGACAAGAGGAATGTAAGTATTTCACAATGAAATTACAAAATTATAATATGCGTCAAAGGTAACTGGTTACAACTGATCTCAAGAAATAAAGACCTTGTGGAGGAGAGGTGTGGACAAAAGTCCAGTGGGTCACTCCAAGCACTTAAAGTAGCCAGTATGAACAGGATTGTAAATATATCAGTATCAGTGTCAGTGTCAGTAAAAAGAAGCAGCTGTACCATCTCTGTGGTGTTTTGACCAAAGTATGTCGCAGATACTCAGGAAACTGTGTCAATTTGTAAAGAAGAAGTACAGTATGTCCTCTTAAAATGACTTAAATGGTGATAAAAGTATCAAACCATCAACAGAGGAGCTGAGTGGCGAAGATAAGTGCATTTAAATAAGCTTAAACAAAAATATGTCAATGTTATGAAAAATTAACCTGTTAATTATTGACAGGTGATACAGCTCTTTCCCACCAAGTTCAGTCAGCAGCTGAGTCACAAAACCTCCACCAAAGTAGGACTTACATCAGACTGAGAAGCTGTGAAGAGCATTAAATAGCAACATGAAGCCTAAATCACATTAACGATGCAGTCACTAGGTCCATATTTACCGATCAGCCATAACATTATGCTGCCAAAAGGGCTCTAACCAGTTAACGCACAGATGCCATCAGATCCCATCAGATTGGTATCTAGAGAGTTTAGAGGTCAGGGGAACACCTCAGTCTCTTTGACATGCTTTTTAGCCTTTACTAAGCTGTTTTTTCAAGGCTCAGGGCTGTCCCTCTGCAGAGAGCTGCTTGTTAGGGTAGCAGAACTGCCATACTGTATGGCTATGGGGGTGATGGGCCTGTAGAAAAGTTTAGGCAGATGTCAAAGTTAAATCTGTGTCCCGGAATGCAGTTTTTCCCAGCAGAACATTGCATCGGATCAAGATGAGAAGTGTTGCTCACTTTATCTGTCAGTTTTTTTTTACGTTTTGACTGATTGGTTTATAACCAGGTCATGGTAATCATAAGAACTTGAATAAGGGCAACTCAACTTTCACCACCAGAGGTGAAACGTCTTCAAGATCTAAAATGAAGTCCAGTTGCCCCTATTCAAACTCTTATGATTACCAACTGGTAAAGATGCAGTGGATTCACACTTTTCCTACACAAATAGTGATGCTTTAACGTTTTTCACACAAGTGCCGAAATTACGTAAAGAGAACCTGATTAAAGAAATATGTTGCACGTGATTAGTTAAGGATAATAATCTAATAACGGATATCTGTGAGTGACAAAGGTATGCTGGTGTGGGTTGTTTGTGCAGCAATTACTGCAGCTAAACATTTCCATCAATCTTGCATGTCAGTTTGAAAGAATTAGAGCCTGTCTGTATAGATCAACTTCCACTTCTGTGATGTTGGTCGGTTTCCTCGGAACTGCTCCTTTTCCGCTGTGGAAGACATGGCTAACACCCGCTACATTTCCAGGACCAAAAACCTTCTTTGATTGTTCACAACCTGCGCATTGCTTGGTTCATGTGTTGCCATCAGGCAGGGGCTACAGATCTTTTAAAGGACAAACCGCCAGACTCGTGAACAGTTTAGCTGCTAAACCACCTTATAATTAGCCTAGAAATCTAGACGCCCCTAGCGGCCGCAAATGGAATTTGCTCCTTGCTGTACGGGTCTGGCTTGCTAGGCTACCTTATAATCTGAAATCCATTACAACTGTGTTTACATTTAAAACTAAACTCCAAACATTCCTATTCTCACAAGCAATTTTCATACAGTTAAACTACAATTGCAATTTCACAGAGCAGTCAATTCTCTGATATACCAAGTGATAACCACTCTTCTTTGGTTAAAGATGCATCATCCTTCAAGGCCAGTCCTCTCTTTATGAATGGAAGATCCACAAAAAAATTAAAATAAGCAGAAGTCCTGTCACATGTCCTGTGTGATTACGCTTGTCAGTGGTGCGTAATTTCCATCATACATCTCTCTCATAGAGAGCAAGGTATTAAAACTCCTGACAGTCCTACTATATGGCCACTTAATTCCCACCAAATTCCTTCACTACATTTCTCCTACTGTTGTACCAGGATTCACAAATGTTATAGACGCTTCAGCAGTTTTTAAGTTATTCCATTCCTCCACCTGTATTCTCGGAATCTGAGGCATGGCACGCTCTTGGCTTGAACCTTACCTAAATGTATGTTCTTTCAAGGTGTTAATGGCAAGGACAAATGTGTGCACCCCATCACCTCTCAAATGGGGTATCCCAAGTCTAGGTACCAGACACTTTCTCTTTGCAATATACACCACCTCCTTAGACTCAGCAATCTGCTCACATAGCTTCTTGTGTTTGCTTCTTCTTTACCACTGTGTTCATTTCAGTAAGGTCATCTGGTTATGCCATCCCTATGTACGAGTTCTCATTTGTGGTTTCACACTGGTGGAACAAACTACCAAACGCTATCAGAGCAGGGATGCCCTCTCTACCTCCAATAATCTCTGCACATCTTTTGCACACTTGTGCCTTTGAATAGACTGAAATAGATTTAGCCCTTATGGAGTAGGCTCGTTTTTTTTTTTTTTTCCCATTTTAAATTGTACTGAAAGCCACTTTGGATGAAAGCGTCTTCAGAACGACTTGAGTAAACGTAAATCACAACCACCATGTTTCACGGAGAGTCGAATACCAGAATGCAGTTTTTATCTTTCTAAGAATATAACACAAAGCCTTTTTCCAACAGATTTCTGGAATGTCCATGTGGTCTTAAAGTGCCCACTTACACATGCTCATCTTCACCTTGAATAAAAAACACCCGACTCTAATTTAACCCTAAATGTACTGGACAATTTAAGCCTCATTTGTTTAAATGTTTGCTTTTTTTTTTTTTAAATCTATGTTTAGGTCATACTTATGCAGATTTACAGAGCATTTCTCAGGGCTTCCTGTGGTTTTAAGTACTACTGTGTTAAAAAATTATTCTGCAAATTAATATCAATTTACTTTGGAAACAAATTCCATAACCAAAAACTTGATCGAGCAACTATGAAATAAGAAACTGAAAAAGTGACTAAACTTAGTCAACTCAAAGAAGAACTGCAGCAGCTAACATAATAAAGCGAAATGATTAAATATGATGCAGACCACTAAATAATGGAGAAGAATGTATTATTTGGGGGAAGTTAGGTGTGATAAAAGGTAATAAATGTAAATTTAGCCGTGGGAAGTAATTGATATTAATAATCCCTGCATGTTCTGAGTATTATCATACGTAAGCAACCGTAAATCTATGTTACATACCTGTGTAATAAACCATTTGAAAAAGTGAGGATTTTGTGGCTGGCCTGTGTTTTATTTCACTGTAAACTGGATGTCACTGAAAGAAAAGGATGACCCCACTGACTGCATGAGTATTCAGCCTAACTGTTAAGTTAACCTGTCTACTCTGACAGAAGCCAGACTCGGAGTTCAGGACAGCACGAATGGAACACCATCAACAGAGTTGAGTCCAGTTTCAGTGATAGAGAAAACTGCAGGACAACACTTAAAGACTTGACTTCTATTCTATCCATGATCACCAAAATACAGCTAAATTATGCCTAAAGTATCCAAGAGGTGTTCTACTTTGGTTCAGTCATGAAACACGAGACGTAACTAGAGGGGGAAAATAACCATGCGCGAACATTTCATTTTCAAATTGTACAAAAAAGGTAAAGTACCAATTCTTTTTTTTTTCCTTTTTTTTTTTTTACCTTTAATACAAGTAGAAATCAAATGATTTCCAGTGCTCTCACTTATTATCTTTGCATTATTTATAAAATTTAAACAATTTTGAAATTTGATGCATCAAAGTAAATCTGTTCTGGAAGATTCAGGTGAGAGGATTGGGTGTAAAAGGTGAATTTACAAAAGGTCTTGACCCACCACTTTGTGCCACTTTCTGTCAGAGCACCATCAATCAGTTTGAAAAAATACATATTTCAAAGCAAAATTGGAGAAAATATTGTTTTTTCAACATGTACAGACCATAACGTTTTGAAAAGATTCAGGAAGTTAGGGAAAATCTCAGTGCATAAGGGGCGGGAAACCACTACTGGATGCACATGACACTTGGAAAACCATCATGCCACGGTGATCAGTATAGCTACATGTGCTTGAGAGTAACTTGAAAAAATATTTTCACTCACCACAGCACCTAGAAATGTTACCTGAGAATCCATCACACAAACAGGAAACCATATATCAACTGTGTACAGAAACAATTCCAAAATCAGTGGGCAGTTGTTCATTGCAGATGGACGGTGGAGGCGTGTTCTGTGGTCAGATGAGTTCACATTTCAGCTGCTTTTGGGAAAAATGGACATCAGATTCTAAAGTGTCGAAGATAGGAAAGACCAAGCAGGCTGTTGTCAGAGAAAGGTGCAAAAGCTGGCAACTGATGTATGGCGGTGAATCTGTGCCTATGGTATGGATGACTTAATTTGTGAAGATACTATTGATGCAGAGAAGTATTTGGAGAAGTATTTTATAGACATATGGTACCATCAAGATGAGATCTTTAACTGGGACGTTCGTGGCTATATTCAGCAGAAAAAAAAAAAAACTCATTCTGTGCTCCTTCCCAGACACATATCCCTGCTATTATGGTGCATCGTGAAAACGACAATCAGACAACAGCAACCACAGACTGTTGAGGCTCTGAGATCTTCAGCAAAAAAAAAAAAAAAAAAGATAAAAATAAATTAGCAACAATGGACACAGCTTCCTCCAACAATTAGTATCCTAAGTCCCAAAACCATTAAAAAGTGTCATTAAAGAAAGTTTCAGTGACATGACAAAAAAACATTTCTCCATTTCGTTACTAAATCAAATTCCAGATTTGTTTGAATTTCTTAAATATAATGACGCTGGTCTATTCGACCGCTGAAAAGAAATTCCTTTGTACCTATGCATGTTAAACGAAGGTTCAAACTTTACAAATTACAATTCAAGTTTGTGCTGAATTTTAGAAAACTTCTAAAAAATATATATTTCTAGAAATAGAAATATTTGTATACACACATTTGATATCATGTACCTGTGCTTTACAGGAATTCTCCGAGTTCAAGAAACTTTAATTAGAATGAAAATGACACTTTTTAGTATAAGTGTACTGTATATCTGCACACAGGTGTGAAGACTTTTTACTTTTTATAATTCCAGCATACTTTTCTGATAATGGCGTTACTCTACTTTTAATAAGAGTATTTTAACAATGTAATATCGGCACTTTTATGACTGCATTGAATTATATCTTTGTTTATATAGTTTTTTTGTTTAGTTTTAAATAAGGGTACACCCACTAAAGCAAGCAGATTAAAGCCGTTCCCATTGCGTGTAGTAGCTGGTTTATTATTACTGCTCTGTGGGTAAAAACTTACTGGTCCAGTATATCTCTACCTTCCAGAGAGCAGGTGAGTCACTACGACAACATGAAGTTAATGACATCAAACTGTATCCTGCACGATGTGTTCCTGATATCACGACTTTGGAGTAGTGGAGCTAGTTTGCTTATTTTGACTCTAGTGGGGGATGTAAACAACACACAAAAACACACAAACACAAAAGAAAGTTGATCAGACTCCTCTCTTTTTGTCTGCGAGTTGTTGCCGTTGGTTTCAGAGCCTCTACGAGAGTCATTACAGTTGGTTAGTGTTTGTTTCTGTATGGAAAATGTGAGCTGTGCCCATTTTTGTTGCCCTGACAGCGACCACAGCATTCTCAATAATAAGTGTCCATCCAGGTGTTTTGCTCCCATTAATGCTGGAGCCATTTGAAGCCCACTGGACCTGGATCTACAGAGAAGTTTGTTTCATATGACATCGTTCCACTCTCAACCCCATGAAATGGTATGAAGTGAAAACAACACAAATGCACAGTCAGGGCAGGCAGGCAGGCAGAGTGATATCTGATCTAATTCACTTAAAGGGTTAGGTCTTAACACAAATCTAAAAGAAATAATACAGTTTACATGTAGCATTCTCAAACTGCAACAACAGAACCAATTTAAACATAAATGGAGAATGATCATAATACTTTTATTACATACTGTGTTCTTTTTGTAAACCGAGTTATTTTCATATTTATCACAGCTTCTGTCTTTCCCGCTTAACCCTCTGTATCTTAAAGAACCTGAGATCACAGATGATTCTTTTTAAACTTAAACTCTAACTCAAAAGATGACATCTCATGTAGTTCTCTGTTCCACTTCTGTATGAACTGTTTATTCAGACTTTATTCATCTGCCTTTTCAGCCAGTTAATATCATCATATCCATGTTGAAGCCGGATGTAAGATGATCCATAATCATCTAAGATTTAATGCAAGACAGACTCCTATTCCCCTGCAACTCTCCTAACTGCACAAATAGAGTTGCTCCTTTCAAAGCAATGAGTTGCTTTGTGAGATTTTTAACGTCTGCATCAAAAATATCCCCATAATTACTACATTAGATTTCCTCCTCTGCTCAATTTGTGTTTCATTCCCCAAAGCGTTTCCAGACAGAAAAAGACAAGAATTTCAAGTCTTCGTCTTTGAAAGTCACCAGACGAAAACCAAACACTCTGAGAAAAGGTCCATTAATCGACCAGTGAAAAACGTATCTGTTCTGACAGTCAATTCATCTTCCGCACAATTTCTCTGGCGAAAAATGCCAAACTGTCACCGGGTGATACTTTGTCATGTAGAGAACTCAGGGGAAATATTTAACATTTCATGACATTTAAAAGATAAAATCAATGAACAGATTAAACAAGAAAAGAGGAGATTAAGAGACTGGTAAAAATCAATGTAAACATACATCACCATCAACACAATCAGAGCCTGTTTCTGTGTGCTCCTGACTCGCTTAAAAATGTTGGAATATTAAGAAACTGAAAAACTAATTCGTCTAAAAACAATCCCCTGTGTGGTTCTTCCTCTTGTGCATTTTTCCAAAAGGTTAAACCACTGTGATAATTCAGATTTTTTAAAAACGAGTTGTAAAATGTGAGGCAATAATATTTAGTATTTAGAATCAGCTCTGAGCAATAAAGTGCAACTTAATCAGTAACCTAACAACCTCTTTTAAGACACAGAGTGTGAGTAGAAATTTCTGACACTTGAAATAAGTTTTTTTGCCTCTGCATTAACCCAAGTCAGATAATCAATTCAAGACTTCTACTTGTTATTAGAAGGAAATGATCTTAGTTCCTCTTGTACCAAAATTATCATCAAGATAATCAATAAAAAAGTTCATATTTGCAATCCTTAAAAAAAAAAGACTGAACAAAAAGAAGCACCTCTTTTGACAGCGGTCGCACTTAATTTACTGTTTTCACATCTTAAAATGTGTTTCAAATGTGTTTCAATATCTGTTCAACACAAGTAACATTTAATTTCTCATCATCTTTTGCATATTTAGCATAATATAAATATAAATATTTAGGGCTGGGCGAGTTAACTCATTATCGCGTTAACGCATCGATTATTTAACGCTGATAATTATTTTATCGCGCCTTAACGCGTGTTTGTCATCTGTAAACACTGCCAAGTTGAATTGTCTTCTCACCGTAGTAGTTCCAGTCTAAAATATCACTTAAAGGCAAAACACACAACTGATAGCAGCAAGTCATTCAAGGAAACAGACAGTGGAGCGAGGCTTCAACATAAAAACTACAGAAAGATGCTGATGTTAAAAGTGTGTTTGCACAACAAATGTTATGGCACTTTCATTCATATGGCAGCACATTTAAAATAAAACTAAATGCTAAAGGCTATACACTACTTTTGAATTTATTTTTGGATTTTGCGTACAAATGCGATTAATTGTGATTAATCAGGGAACTCATGTGATTAATTAGATTAAAAATGCTAATCGTTGCCCAGCCCTATAAATATTATTTCCTTATTTGTTTGTTTTTAAAGAAAAACAAAGGTATTGGGTTTCCTTGTTACGTACATTTGTGTCAAACTGCCGTATTAATTGCTTTCTGTAAAACAGTTTGAACCGCAGCAACCCCTATGAAAGGTGCTAAAGAACGGCACAAATGGGGAAGGGACAAATTTGTTCCTGTGAACACCGTGTCAACGACACAGATAGCGGCCAAAAAACAAGAGAACGGAAAGGAACACCTAGAAAATTTTTTGAAGTGGAGCGGAGGAAGACCTCACATCATCTACTTCGGTAATGTACTGCACTGCATCACAACCAAGTTCCACAAATTCTCTGCTTTACTGCCGTTAAAAAGGTATTTGTGCTTTACGTATTTGAAGTTTATTCAGCATTTATTTTGATTCAGATGGAGTTACTGTTCTTTCACCTCCACTAAGTTTTTACTTTACAACAGGCAACACTTTAATAACCCATCAAGCATGATGTTATGACAGTGAAATGCTATGGGCTAAATTAACTCACCTGACAGGACATGAAATGAATAAACAACTCCACCTCAGTCAACAAAGCTTGCTAAATTAGAGGGCGGCCGTGGCTCAGTGGTTAGAGTCGGTCGTCCAATAACCGGAAGGTTGGCAGGTTCAATTCCCACTCTCGCCACTGAAAAATGATTGGTGGAACTGACAGCTGGAGGGGTGTCAGTCTACCTCCTTGTCACGGCCGAGGTGCCCTTGATACCCGAGGTACCCCCATGCTCCCCAGGTGCTGTGAATGGCTGCCCACCGCTCCAGGTTGGCATCTGTCTCTGAGTGTGTGACCCTGTGCATGTGTGTGTCAACAGGTGCCAACCTGGATGGGTTAAAGGCGGAGGAAAATTTTTGTGTATATGCATGTATGAAAATAAAATCTGATCTTAATCTTAATGCTAAAAAAAAAAAAGTCTAAATGCTAAGGGAGGTCAAAATTCTACTTGGCTGTTAATGCATTATCAATAATAATCTATTGGTAAAAAAAATAAATAAAACAAAAACACTGGGACAGCCTCTTTCGGCTTGTTTTACATTTAAAGCACATCATGATGGTAATACTTTCCATTACTTAAGTGAGGTTTGGAATTAAGTAGTTTTACTAGTGCCATGATAGTTTTAAGTTGTGATAAGACTTTCACATGAGCCAAACAACTGAGTACTTCCATCATATTCATAAACTGTAAACTAAAACGAATATTGTCCTCTGTCAGACGTGAAGCTGATTTTGAAGTGTCTTAAAGTGCAATCCCACAAAAGACCACTAGGTGCCGGCTCCAAAACAACATTGGCTCAAACAGGCTCCCATTTCAAAAATACCAACTTCTTTCATGAAGCAATAAAGCTGCGATTAAGCTCACCACATTGGTCATTGGGCGAGAGGACTGTAACGTCAACATAGCGCTATAACTGCGCATACCAGCGCTTCAGACATTTCAGTTTTCTTCCCAACGACCAAGACGATACCAAGACGCCTGGGGCGCCGTAAACCAACCACAAGTCAATTCAATTTTCACACAAGTCCATATAGATTACAAAGCAAGATCAGTTCCTTCTGATCAGTATACAGGGGATTTTCTGAAAATAACTCCAGAATCGAGTTAATCTTTATGATTTTTAAGGATAAAGATTAACTTAATTGAACTAAACCTAATGCTTTTCTGTCCCTACCACATAAAAAAGACCAAAATGGCAAAGGACAAAGGCTAAACTCAAGGCTTCATAATAGCATTTTACAAGCAAATGGCTGACATCCCCTTGTCCATATTTTATTTACAATCTATGATCATGCCGCATTAGAGCAAAAAGTCCTATTAAATCAAATCAGCTAAATTTCAGTCAATTCTTACATTTACTGTTAGATCTTAGAGGAAGTAAAAAAAGAAAAAGACTACTGAGTCACTTGGGACTTTCAACATTGTTCTTGGCTTGTAGATGATCACATTTTAAAAGGATAATTTCCTAGCTCGGATATAATGATATAATGATATAATAACGCTGTTGACACGTTAAGCAGAACTTCTAATCTTGAACCTCCTTCAAATAAATAATCAATACTTATGGCAAGCCTTAGCACCCAGGCAATGTGGGCAACAGTTTTGGTTTTCCAAAACTTTAAAGAAATTTGAATCAGAACATCAAATACGAAGTCTCCTCCACCTAATTATTTCTGTTTGTTGTGCTAACAACACAGAACATCTTACTGTGAAGCTGGTTTCATTTCATCACAAAAGACCAGCTGCAGCCAACAGTTTCTTTCAATATAATTTGATCTCCCATTTATTTCCTTTAGTAAGCCCCATTGTTGCTTCCTAAAGCCCAAGTTAAACACTGAAGAATATCTTAATTTGTTCAAACGACATAAAAGCATGTATGAATGACCATTACATTTATTTATTTAAAAAAAAGGTCAAAACGTAACCACTTGTTACACAGCTGATACCAGATATATTTAGGCAGTTTTGGCTTTAAAATAAATACGACATTTATGATTGGTATCCGAGATCCAGTGAAAATTAAATCAACAGTGGAACGAGCTCTGTTAATTCCATCAATCAAGACTAATATATAAAAAAAACATCTTGTCTGTTGTTTCTTTATGATATATACAAGGACACAAACTATTTGAGAAACAGGAAAAGAAGTGTTCTTCGCGATAGACTTCACAGAAATAACTTAAATTTAGTTGTCTATAAAGGGGATGAGGGTGAGTTGCAAGAGGTTTCCTCCAAATATCGAGCTACGTCCTTAAAGGATCAAAAGCAGAACGTGGGAGCTGAATATACTTTTAGATGATTAACAGCAACATCAGGAAGAGTTCAATGTGTTGGCAGGAATTTCTGCTGAAGAGCCCCTTCAGCCTGTTTTACTCAACAACGCCACAGTTCACAACACACACCAGGGTTTAAAAATGTTTTTTTTTAAAGGGTCTTTAAGATGAATACTTGTCGCTCAGGCTTTCTTTAACTCCTTATTTTAAAGGTGCGTAGCCTCTTTGAATCGTCACCAAACTTTTCACCTCCATATGAGCCCAACTTGCTGGTCAAGTCGTTCCGTTTGACACGCAAGACACGCTGACAGCAGCCGCAGTTTAAAAAAAAAAAAAAGAAAGAAAGAAAGAAAGAAACTCTCCACGGGCACAAACACCAGCTGCACAGCGGGCAGCAGGACCAGCGGCCCAGGTTACTCACCATCATGTTTCTCCGCTTGTCTGCGTCTCTGGTCCCAAACTGTCAAAACTGTCCAAACTTTTCTAAAAAATACTCCAGCTTTCCTTCTTCCGCTTCCTGAAACCACCAGCAGCAGCAGCGTGGATGAGGAGGAGGGGGAGGAGGAGGGGGGGGAGAAGTAGAGGTGTGTCCTCTGCAGGCTGCGGCGGAGAAAGCGCGACACCTGCAGGACCGCTGCCGCTAATACAGGCCACAGCTTTTTTCTTTTTTCCTTTTCATTTGATTGTCAATGTGGCAAGAGCTCCTCCGTCTTGTGGTTCTGGTTTTGTTCAAATATCCAAGTGCGTTGATCTCATTTTCCATTAAACTGTTTTATCAAATGTGCTTCTTCCTCAGATTGATCTGATTTAGAATCAGAAAACCTCAGATGACACATGGAGTTTCTGCAAAGTTATTTGGTCGTCAGTGAACATGAAACCAAATTAATCTTTTTACATCAAAATCTGACGTCTTCAGCAGCTTTGCACCTGACTCCTATTGCGCGATATCTTTTACATCAATGTGCAATTAACTTTAACTGTGCACTAACTATTTTTTGTGTTGTCACTGCAACATTCCTCCATCTCTGCTTTTTGCAGTTTCTCTTATTCACTGCACAATACTTTAGTTTTTCTAGTTATCTCATTTGTAAACGTGTTTTATTTTTGTTTATTTATATTCAAATTATGTTACTTTAATAGTGACCCATCCAGGGTTTATCTTGCTTCTCTGCCGATTGGGTAGGCTTCAGGACCCCTGAGTTGGATTAAGTTGCTACAGAAAATGGATGGATGCATAATATTTTGTATATCTATATATATCTTGTATGATTTCTATACATATTTCTTGCTGCATTTGATACAGTTGATACAATATATTACTCAAACGACTGGAGAACTGGGCGGGTCTTTCCGTAACTGTACCGTCACCGCCCACCGAAATTCTCGCGAGTTCTCGAATACTTTTGGGGGGAAACTGCTGTGCGTCCCTAGAAATTCCAGACCGAGGGTGCAGATGCATAACAGCAAAACTGGTTCGCGACCAGACCCAAGCGACAATTGATGTGCGCAGTTGCAGAAGTATAATTCGCCCTTTACAGGTCACCACAGAACTTCAATCTATACACCTAGAGACTACCAACCAGGCCAGAAATCTGGGTGTAGTGATGGACTCAGACCTAAACTTGGAAAAACACATTAAGGCAATAACAAAGTCAGCCTACTGTCACCTTAAGACCATATGAAGGTTAAAAGATCTGATGTCTCAGCAGGACCTGGAAAAACTAGTCTATGCACTCATCTTTAGTAGGCTTGATTACTGTAACAGCATCTTTACAGGTCTACCCAAAAAGTCAGTTGGACAAAGAAAGCCTGCGTAGTTATAACAATGAGCTGTGCAAGGCCAGACAGCTGCATTTATATGAAATGATTAATAAGAATGCCAACAAGTCTCGAACTCTGTTTGCTATGGTTGAAAAACTCACAAATCCTCCTAAACAGTCAAACCCAGACCTCCTCTCCACTGAGAAAATCAATGAATTTGCCAACATTTTTAGCCAAAAAATCAAAACGATTAGACAAAACATTAACGCAACACAGACAAACAAGAAAACTAATCTGTGTCTAAAACCTAGAAATAACTCTGACGTTATGTCACAATTTAATATTGTAGATTTAAAAATCCTAGAGGAAACAGTTCGGCAGCTGAAATCAACAACTTGTTCTCTGGACATAATACCATCTGACTTTTTAAAAACTGTTTTTACCTCAGTAGAATGTGATCTCCTACAAATAGTTAACAGCTCACTGGCATCAGGCATTTTTCCCAAGTCACTAAAGACAGCTGCCATTAAGCCACTCCTAAAGAAGAGAACTCCAGACGCCTCTATGATGAACAACTACAGACCTGTCTCTAATCTCTCTTTTATATCCAAGATTATTGAGAAAGTTGTATTTAACCGGCTCAACGACTTTCTGAATGAAAGTGGAAGTCTTGATAACTTTCAATCAGGCTTCAGACGTCATCACAGCACTGAAACAGCTCTGGTCAAAGTGTTAAACGACATCAGGTTGAATACTGATTCTGGCAATGTTTCAGTCCTGGTTCTGTTGGACCTCCGCGCTGCGTTTGATACTGTAGATCACAGAATCCTGTTGCACAGGCTGGAAAACTGGGTTGGACTTTCTGGAGCTGTCCTTAACTGGTTCAGGTCCTACTTAGAAGGCCGGAGTTATTTTGTTACTATTGGCAGCTATGAATCTGAGCGAGTGGCCATGACTTGTGGAGTCCCCCAGGGGTCAATTCTTGGACCTCTTCTGTTTAACTTGTATATGCTCCCTTTGGGTCAGATATTGCAGAATTTTAACATCAATTATCACAGTTATGCAGACGATACACAACTTTATGTGTCTCTGTCACCGGACGACTGCAGCCCAGCAGACGTACTGTGTCAGTGTCTGGAGGAAGTAAACACCTGGATGAGAGAGAATTTTCTACAATTAAATGAAGACAAAACTGAGATCATTCTGTTTGGTAGCAAAGAGAAGAGGGTCAGCGTTGGTAAATATCTTGAGATTCGGGACCTTACAATCACTGACCAAGTTGGTAACCTCGGAGTGTTGATAGACTCAGATCTGACTTTCAGCAGCCACATCAACGCTGTCACCAAGGCAGCTTTTTACCATCTCAGAAACATCAACAGAATTAAAGGTTTCCTCTCCCAAAAAGACCAGGAGAAACTCATCCATGCATTCATCTCCAGTAGACTTGATTACTGTAAGGCTCTTTTAACTGGACTTCCCAAAAATAGCATTAAACATCTGCAGCTCATCCAGAACACTGCTGCTGGAGTTTTAACCCGGACTAAGAGATCTGAACACATCACACCAGTTTTAAAATCTTTACACTGGCTTCCAGTCAGTCACAGAATAGATTTTAAAAGCCTGCTGATGGTTTACAAATCCCAGAATGGTTTAGGCCCAAAATACATCTGTGATCTGTTCAGAGAATATAAACCCAGCAGAGCTCTTAGATCCAAGGACTCAGGCCAGCTGGTCCAGTCCAGAGTCCAGACTAAACATGGAGAAGCAGCATTTAGCTGTTATGCTGCAAACAAGTGGAACAAACTGCCAGTGGAGATTAAACTTTCACCAAATGTAGACATTTTTAAATCCAGGTTAAAAACATTTCTTTTCTCATGTGTCTATGCATGAAATATCTTTTAACTTATCTAGACTGTTGCCTGATTTTAAATTCATTTAAATGATTTTATTTGTTTCTCTTTATATTATTTTATGTATTTTTAATGCTTCTTGCACTCCCTGCTGCAATGTTTTTATTTTATGTAAAGCACTTTGAACTGTTTGTACATGAAATGTGCTATACAAATAAATTTGATTTGATTTGATTTGATTTGACACCTGCAGCTCATTCAGAAGTCTGCTGCTCGAGTCCTCACTAAGACCAAAAAAGTGGACCACATCAGTCCAGCTCTGAGGTCTTTACACTGGCTGCCTGTCCATCAGAGGATAGACTTTAAAGTTCTGATGCTGGTCCATAAAGCTCTGAATAGTCTAAGACCAAAATACATCAGTGACCTCCTGACCCAGTATGAACCTTCCAGACCCCTCAGGTCATGTGGATCCGGTCTTCTATCAGTTCCCAGAGTCAGAACCAGACATGGAGAAGCTGCATTCAGCTTCTATGCTCCACATGTCTGGAACAAACTCCCAGAAAGCCTCAGATCAGCTGAAACACACAGTGTGTTTAAGTCCAGGTTGAAGACACACCTATTTTCAGCTTTTGAATTTTGAACAAAGCTCCAAATCTGAAGCTTGAGTTTCAAAACTTAATCATATTTTAACTACTGATTTTATTTTCTTTCTTTCTTTTTTGTTTAAAATTTAAATCATGCTTTTTATTTCTACTGTTTTAATGTCTCTGTAAAGCACTTTGAATCGCCTTGTTGTTGAAATGTGCTATACAAATACACTTGCCTTGCCTTACTTTTGTATGCAAGTTACAGTTATTTAAGGATGATGGTGTTCCTTTAATCTACTCTCATTTTCCTGGCCCCCATTTTGAAATACCCACCTTTTGTTTTGTCTGGGAAAGAGTCAAAAACCAACAGGTGTTTTGTCAGTGTAGATTCTCAGTCATCTAGGTCATAGTAATCATTAGAAGTAACAGATATTCCCCACCAACTATCTTAGAACTGAAGAATCCTTTCAGATTAGAGGCTAAATGTTTTCAAGAATCAAGAAGAAGTCCAGTTGCCCTTATTCAAGCTTTTAGGACCAAAGATGTTTTGTTAACTACAGAAAACTGAGAAACCAGCTATTTTCACCTGAGAAGCTACTGTAAGAAATTTTCTATCATTTTTGCTTCTTATAAATGGTGTCAAACAGTCTAATTCAAACCAAATGATATTGGATTATAGTAGATGATCATAAGGTCTCTGGGTGCTTGAACAAAATGCCATGTACAGAGAGCATCAGTGGAGGCACTATTTAATACACTTAAGGATTTCATTTTTAATGACAAATTGCTCAATTTTCCACCTGTCTACACATTGTAATCCATATGCCAAAGTGAAAACATGTGTTTAGATAATTTGTTCATTTATCAAGAGGTAAAAACGGAAATCCTTTAGTTTCAAAAATACTCTTTACATTACAATACCCTTTACAGTGGCCACTAGTTGTCAGGATGTCCACCTGTGGAGAACTGACTCTACAGTTCAGAAATGTACTGTTGATACAAAGTCCCACAGCTCGCACTGTATGTCAGGACAAAAGCAAATATATGCTTGGGAACTCTCTGCAGACCTGCACCATCAAATGTCATGAGGCACAGAACAGGGTAATGTTCCAAAACACACATGGGCAAAATACAGCTTGAGGGCGAGAAGCAGTCTGTGGACCATCTCAATCTGGCAAACAAAGAAACTAAAAACAGTCAATGAACAACAATTCATTATTGAATTGAGCCATGTGAAGACAAAGTCTATCAACTGAGAGCAGTGTATACGATTCAGACTCACTTTTTCTCTGCGTTGTTTGTAAGATCAGGCTGGCAGAATCAGACAAATGAATGCTTAGAAAATTAAGAAATGAAAATAATTTTTTTTTTATAAGCTGACATTTAAATATATTGTTCAAGCGTCAGTTCGTAAGCATTATGTTTCCTATGCCAAGTATAGCTGTGTTTGAGAAGTGCGACAACAAGAGACAGTAACTATGTTACTATACTATCATCAAAAAAGGAAGAAAAAGCCCTGAAAGTGTCTTCCAACATATTTTAGCTGCAAGGCAGAATATTGTTCACAAAGAAGTCAAACAACAAAAGTTAGTGACTACTTATTGTTATACAAGTGAAACAAGGCGAGCCTTTCTCTGTCCTTGAATTTTTAAAAGTACAAAAACATATTGTACCCATATTGTACCTAAGTCCTCTTTGGAAAAAGAAAAAAATAAGCAACCCACCCCAAGTTTAAAACTATATTTTAAGCCCTGAGAGTTCCCAGGGGCACAATATCCAGAAGAGAAAAAAAAATATCTTTGCCTCTGGAGGTCACTCAAACAGTGACTACAGGAGGTCACTCTCTGTATTTCAGAACAGATTCATCATTCGGGTGTTTTATAATGGATTGGCTTTCCCCAAGGTTTAGGAGTGCGTTTATGGGAATTTTTGATCATTCTTCCAGAAGCACATTTGTGAGATCAGACACTGATGTTGGACGAGAAGGCCTGGCACACAGTCTCCGCTCTAATTCGCTCTAAGGTGTTCAATTGGTTGGAGGTCAGGACTCTGTGCAGGCCAGTGAAGTTCTTCCACACCAAACTGCTCATCCATGTCTTTATGGACCTTGCTTTGTGCACTGGTGCACAGTCATGTTGGAACAGGAAGGCGCCATCCCCAAACTGTTTCCACAAAGTTGGGAGCATGAAATTGTCCAAAATCTCCTGGTATGCTGAAGCATTCAGAGTTCCTATCACTGGAACTGCCAAGCCCAGCTCCTGAAAAACAACCCCACACCATAATCCCCCCTCCCCCAAACTTTACACTTGGCACAATGCAGTCAGACATGTACCGTTCTCTTGGCAACCGCCAAACCCAGACTCATCCATCAGATTGCCAGATGGAGAAGTTGATTTGTTACTCCAGAGAACGCGTCTCCACTGCTGTGGTCCAGTGGTGTGGTGCTTTACATCACTGCATCTGACACTTTGCATTGCACTTGGTGATGTATGGCTTGGATGCAGCTGCTCGGCCATGGAAACCCATTCCACAAAGTTCTCCACACACTGTTCTTGAGCTAATCTGAAGGCATCATGAACTTTGGAGGTCTGTAGCGATTGACTGCAGAAAGTTGGCCACCTCTGCACACTATGTGCCTCAGCATCCACTGATAAACCTTTACCGTCCAACTGAGCTGTTTCAGCTGCTCTTACAAACCAATGCAAAAATGTGGGGTTGTTTGTGTAGTGTTTGTATAGAGATGACTAAATCCAGATTCCAAAAATTTTACTTTTTACTAATTCAACCCAAGCAAATCATGTTCAAGAATAGATGTCTTTTGGGTTTCCCAACAAATACTCTCAAATGCCTGGTACTCTGACATCCAATATAATTTGGAATGACCACTGCGCTTTAACATAGTCTTTCACCTCGTCCATTACGCTAAATCATCTATGGAGAAACTGAATAACTCTTTACTCGTAAATAAAGCGTCGATCAAATTATTAATACTGAAACTCAATTTTTTTTTAATATTAATAATAATTTAGTCAAATCCTTTGTGACAGTCTGGGAAGCCTATAAAGCTAAATGTAGGTGTTTGCTCATTAATTTTGATAAAAAATTCTCTTCAAAATTAGTTGATAAATTACATAGAGTTCCAAATGAGGCTCAAGAGAATGGCCAATTACCTGACTCAACGTAGCTTTGTCTTATTACCTTCCTACTTGAACGAAACAAAGAGCCCTTGCATTGTGGAGCATACCATCCTATTTTGCTTCTGAATTCAGCAACAAAAATATATAAATATATGCTACAACTCTTGCAAGGAGACTAGACGAAATCTGCCAAAAACTTGCTAATCAAAGGAATTACAACTTCAGTCTCAGAGTTGACAAAGAGTCTATTTGCTGATGACATCTTCCTAACATTATCAGATCCTCCAACTTCCCTTAAACACATGAAACTGAAATAATTTGGATCCATTTCAGTTACAAAATCAACTGGAACTTTAAATGTTCATTGCCATAGATCACATCTAACTAATTTGCCATTTAAGCAGTCACCTGATGGAATGTGTTACTTTCCGAGTCCAGTTTACACAAAATTGCCTCTTTTAATTTAGAAAACCTCGTGAATAATATTAAAGATGATATTGAGAGATGGAAATCGCTCCCGCTATCCATCTGGGGTAGAATGGAGAATTTAAAGATGATTATCCAAAAACAACTTTTCTTATGCAAGCCTTCCATTTGACGAAATTCTATTTTAAAGAGGTAGATATCACAATCAGAGAATTCACATGGAATAAGAAAAAACCTAGGGTTTGCCGCAAGAATTCATATGAGGACAGGGACGAAGGGGGCCTACGCCTCCCAAATGTGTATAAGCATTATATTGCTTTTAACTCTAGATATCCTTTGAAAGGGGATTACGGCTTTACTTCAAGAGGTACAAGATGGGAAAGTATTGAGCTTTAGACATGTCTAAATCTAAGTCTGATGTAAGACCCTTGATAACCCTCTGATTTCGTTCTCTTGTTCCATTACAAAGCTTATCAGAATCAGATTAATCTTTTCTAATTCTTTCAGTGTGCCATTATGGAACAATTATAGATTTGCGCAGAATGGAAGACCACTCATCAATGACACCTGAAAGTCCAAAGACGTTATTATCTTGGAGGAAATAAAAGATCCACATGATGGAGAAATGAAAAACTCTTTCTTAGACTTTTTGAAATATGTGCAAATAAAATCACAATACTTTGGAGAAGCTGTAGCCATACCCAGAACAACAGACAACAAGACTAAATAAATTAAAAGCAATTGCCAGACAAAAAAGAGAAAATTGCATCCAAACTGTTGAACAATACATCTGAAAATAATTAAGGAATTTAGGCGAACCCTTACAAACTGAAGAATGGGATTATGTCTGGAAAACCCTTCACAAAACATCCAAATCAGTGTAGAACAGAATGCTAAATTATCATTTCATATACAGAGCATATTTTACCCCCATTTAACTGCACAACATGTGTATAACTGATTCAGATATTTGTTGGGGTACCTTAACCATCATATGGTTTGGTCATGCAGTAAAATAAAAGCCTTTTGGGAAAATGTTATACAATCTTTGAGTAAAATTGTTGGTTGTACTCTCCATTGTGATCCACCGTGCTGCCTTTTGAACTGTAATGATGAAGGAGCTTTGTCACAAACAAATTCTAATAACTGGATGGACTGTGGCTGCAAACGTTCTTAGAAATATCTCCACAGATATTGTGTCACATCTATCTGACCTTTTTAATGAGGAGCAACAGTTGTGGAACACTTTGTGTGTATTATTTATAAGATTCCCAACTTTTCTAGAATTTTGAAACAGAATTCTGTGGCTGTGTAAATCGGTCCATGTCTCATTCGGCTCCAGAAATGCATATTTAAAGCTATATATGTAGATATGTCCATTTTTTTGTTTCTTTACCTTTTGATTTATTCAATTTACCATAAGACTTAGATTAAGACTTGCTTTTTTAAAGACTAAAACTTTTTAAAAAAAGTCAGATTTATCTGATCCCCTAAATTTTTTGTATTATGAGTTATTGTTCATTTAGCTTTTTTTTTTATTTTTTTTTTTATCAAACACTTGTGGTAAAAAAAAGAAAAAAAAAGATGTCTTATTTTGTTGTATTTGTTCTCATACACCCATTTTTTAAGTTTTCCACAGGAGGGGTTGGGTAATCCCTGAGGAAGGCTAATAAGCCGAAACACAATGTATATTTACAGATCAATATAACTCTGCTATGAAAATTAAAGGCATTATTAATAGTTTAAAAGAAAGCACCTTGGATTTCCTTGAAATTCAAGTGTCCAAAGAGATATTCATATAAATTAATTTAATGAATTTAGAAAATGTTAATTATGTCCAATTAAGTGGCAAAACTAGACAAAAACTTTTTTTTTTCCAAAACGGAAAATTTAGACTTATTAGAATAGTTAAGAATAATAAGAAATCTTGTAAAATCAGAAATTGAATGAATGAATTTAGCCGGACAAATAAATAACTGAATTTATGAAATGATAATCTGTCACTAAACAAACTTAAACTTTGCTAAAGGTTATTTCTATAGCGAAGGGAAGCTTCCTCATGCAGTTTCACCAAGACTTTCTTGACTTTCTAGTTGTAGACTGTAATTCACAAACAAAAAGAAGTGACGTGGGGTGATTTTACTTGCAGTAAATATATTTAACCACTAGATGGAAACCGCACCCCACTGAAGTCCTTACGTGCTGCTGCTGCTGCTGCTATTACAAATCACGACATATTTAATGAGATATCAGGTTTCAGACCAAGAAGGACATGAACTGGAGCCAGCCAGATCTCCTAAAGCCATATGACAAACTGTGTTAAAGGTTAAATACATAAAGACTAAATAAATTGCATACCTTTGGCTACAATAAACCAATCATTATGCTTTTTATTGTTATCATTTAGGAGACTAACTTTATTCATAAAGTGTTCCCATAAATTAGATTAACTGATTCATCACTGCGGAGTCTGGTGTTACTAGATATTCTATTGCGTCCGTTCTCTTTATGAATAGGATAATCTGACCTTCTCCACACACTCACACACACACAGACAGTAATATAGGGTAGTAATTTTTATTCAACATCATGTTACTAAGCTCTTTGTTAGCTTTGCTTTGAATAACAAAGAAAGAAGGTCAATTTGTTGTTCTTTTTTCTGCCTTCTGTTAAACATGCGCACCATCGCTGCATATCTACATGTTGAAACCTCTAAATGTTCAACCTTATTTCAAACTCGTTTTCAACAGAAAAGTATTGTATTCGAACCAGAGTGACTACAGTCACTATAATGCAGCAGCTTGTTTTTATTGCCTCAGATATAGAAATATCATGAATTTGACTTATAGCACCTGAAGCTTTACAATCACCAGTGTGAGCAGCAAAGACATACACATTGATTCTGTGTTAACCATTAGCTGTCAGAGAGTGCATAGATGGTCAGGCACTCAGGTCTTCTAGAGTTGCCCAGTAACCACCTAGCAACCAGTTTCTTATCACTATAAAAACCTCTTCCGGCAGAACGGCCTGATCCAAAGTCCACATCTTTTTTCCTATTGGCCAAATAAATCAATAGGCTGTCTTTGTAATGTTCACTGTTGGACTTCAAAGGCATGTGTTGAAACAGGCATTGTGATTATGTTTAAATAAAATGGAGGTCATTTTAGAGGTATCTCAGAAAAATGATGCTCCTTTAGGACATTCAGAATGTTGGACTTGACCCTGTTAAGGGTATGAATGGTCACTACTCGGTGACTCATTCATCCATTCGAACTTCTACCTTGTGGCTCCCGAACGACATCAAATCTTCCCTTGCTCCTGTGGTAATTATTACAGCCACAAGAGAGAGCTGTCACAGTAAAAAGTAGCAATGGGTCATAAAAATCTTTTAAAGTCTTGAATCTGATGTTTATCTCATGTTGCTCACTCCTTATGGATGTGGACATGATCTCCCAGGAATATCTGTGTCTTGAGTTGAATTTATTGGAAATGGAACACATGAGGTCAGAGCAGTCGTCCATTTAAACAGTGATGACGTTGGCCTGTCTTCCTACGTGTCCAGGAGCTGGAATGAGGCCTCTCTGTATGTGGCCCTGAGGAACACTCTCGCTCTTCAAAATATCAAACCTATCCACTAAAGGAAAATGTAATTTTACATTTCCAGACAACAAAAATGGGTATAATCTCAAAATGTCTCAGAAAGCGCCGTGGCAACATGTTTAATCATTTCCCAGCTAGTTTTCAACTGGCCAAAACTGGCTATGTTTGGAGGCTGGAGGGATCGCAGGGTTTTGAGGGCCATAGCACGGTTGTGGCTTGGCTCACATGGCACAGCTTTGAAAAAACAAGCAACTTGGGGGCAGTCCCAAAAGTACATGGAGCAATCTGAAGTAGAAAAAAAAACAAACCCATTTTTAATGAGATTCAATATTAAAATACATCTTAATTATCGATATAGTGGCTCATAAAATCCACAACAAATGACTTCATATTATAAACACATCGCTGAATGTATTTAGTAGTAGTATTATTTGTTTACTTTGATAAGGGGTTGGAATTTGTGAGGGATCCGATTTCAGCACAATACTGGCTTGTCAATCAGCAGATCTTGTATTCAGCAAAGCGATTTATTTACTCCCAGTAAGGTCCATCTGCTTTCTCCTTTTTTTTTTCTCCATCTCTCCTCCACTAGATTTGACTGTTCTTAGCCAGAATCACCCCAGGCAACGTTGTTCTTAAACTGAGGTAATGGGATAACATATCTCCCATGATAGCACGACAGTCTTTAAGTTTTCCGTTGCTGTTGCTAGTCCTTTAACTTTCCCACACCAAATAAAATTAAGTCATAGTGGAGAAAGATCTGCTTTGTCATGGAGTGACACTATTAAATGTTATATATATAAAATACAATTATTCAACTCCTCTTATAGCTACTGATGCTTATTAAGGAGCCCCACTGTGTCATATTTCAATGCATAGATTACCTACAAAAACCATCTTTTGGACAGTTTTTCCCAAACAGGAAATGGAACAATCAGACGTGGCGGAGGTGCCAGCCAATCAAATCGACTAGTTATGTGTCTGCCAGAGCCATCTGGTGTCTGCGATAGTGACTAAATGTTGCAAAAATTCAAAGCAATGGGCCCACCCACCGTTGAGTGTTATAGCCTCCTTAAGATAAGCTGGTAATGTGCAGATGTACAGCAGTTTCTGTGCATTGGAAAGTGAGAGTAAAGGGGTATCCTAGTGATGAACACTGATGGAAAATGCTCTTGGGCAAGAGTCGGTATGTGACAAGTTAGGAATTAGGATTGATAGTTTGTGCTTTGTAAAGAGCTGAACATAGATCTCGTATGCGCTTCTTTTGGCGCCTCACAAACTTACGTCTAGATGTTGTAGCATTTCGCTGGCACTTGGGGGCAGTCTGATAAATACGTGGAACTGTTCGAGCTGTGAGTTGCTCGTTGCTGGTCCTTTAGTTTTGCTTTTCTGTGGAAAAAAACAAAGAGGTTTGTGGTGCATGTTAAATAATAAAGATTGTTGTCTGAGGTTTTCACCTTTGCTTCTTTGCCATCTAAGGTTTTTGGCACCTCAACCTCTTTGTAGTTACATCCTGCTGTCAGCTCCTCCTGTCTCTGGCTGCCTGGAGCTATAACTTTAAGCGAGTATTCGACCAACACACATGCAGTGTCACCCCCAGACCTATGCATTAAATCTTTGGAGGACTGCATCTCTGTCTGTCTGCGTTGAAAAAATGGCCGTCTGTGGTGGATAAGGGAGCTGCAGACAAATACGTCTGAGAAAGTAAAATGGCCCTTAAGCTAAGCAGTAGAATAAGTACATGGAGTCCTAAGTCATTCAGCACACTTTTATACAGTACACTTTACAGTTCACCTTTTCACCTCATTTTTGCCTTGAGACCATTTCGGTTTTTCGTTTTCCTAGCTAATTGTTAGTTAGTTGGTTAGGTTTAGGCACCAAAACACTTAGTTTGGTTCAAGATGACATCATGTTTAGCTGGGGGACTCTTTCAACAGAGGAACATTGAGCTTAATTGTTTCTATCGGTCCCAAAAAGGATGTTTTAGTCTAGTAATTGGGCAGATAAGTCCTTATTCTGATTATTATGATGTGACACAGATAAAATCAATAGCAATATCCTGACCATCATCATCTTCACTATCATTGTAGAAAGCTTCAGCATTCATAATGATTGTACAAGTGATCTAAGATGATTTTTGTCGTCAACTGATGCTGTATAAACAACATTATTTGGAGTTCAGAGTTCAGATTTAGTGACATCATCATAATGGTCATCATCAACATCATCGGCATCATCTTCACCTACCCAATATTCATCGTCATCAGTGGCATCATCCAGACGATAATGATGATGAATATCTTTCTGCATCTTCACCATACACCATCAGAATCATCCCCATCATTCCTATGTACACAATCACTGTTTTTTCTAATGCAGTGTTGACATACTTTTTTTTTTTCTTTCTGACACATTGTAGTCATCAAATAAAACGCGCACGCACACAAACACACCCCTCAGGTGTATGTAGTGGACAGATGGTCAACTTTTCTCTCTCTCCTTGGCTCATACAATCGGAAATTTGTCACGTGATCCCCGGGGCCGTTTTAATGACATAAGCACCATATGGCGCGTGCCGCGAGGGTGTGGCCTCGATATGCTAATTACCCCGTCCACCAAGTGTGTGTGTGTGTGTGTGTGTGAGATGCTGAGTATAAAACCAGCAGCATCCCACACACACCACTCACGAAGCTCACATCAGATCCCGCACAGTCACACACGGACACGGACAGAGCGCGAGGGATGCACGCGATCTGACGGATAGCGGCTTGTTACAACAGGTAGGTTTTTTCAACAGAATAATGATGATAATGACTTGTGAATCCCACCTGTGGCTGGTTCCATGCAACTTCTGATAAGTCTGAGTACCTGGGTGACTAAACCTAATTGGTTTAATATGCTCATTTATATTTTTATATTGATCATTGAAAGAAAAATTATTTCTTCAATCGGACGAAATATTTCGTCTCAGTCAGAAACAGGGACAAAAATCATCCCTATCCACTCAGGAAATCAACAAGCTGCGAAATAAACCCCAAATCCATATTTCTAAATTAAACACGTCCTTTTTTTTCCCCCCATTTTTTATTTTGTTATTTGACTCATTGTCCACTTGCTTAAAATTTTCCCACGTGTGTTTTCCTTGATTTAAAAACAGCAAACGTTTTAAAGAAGTAGTTCATTCGGCTCTATCTACAGTTTTACATTTGTTTAACCAGCCTCGCGCGCACCTGTTCGGACTGTTGCAAAACGGACCAGTCAGCAGAAGAAGTGAAGAAGAAAAAAAAGATAATTGATATTATTATTATTATCATCAATAAATCACTACTCTGAACCATTTATTATGAAGAAATACTTTCATTTTTCTCAGAAAGCATCCTGAATAATCTCGTATAGGCCCGTCGAAATGTTCTTTTATTAATCAAATAAGGTTTTGATTCTTAACTAAAACATTTTTCAAAGGGAGAATATATATAAATTTATATCTTATTGAACTAACTATGTATTGTCGCTGTCAGGAGATTTTTGACGCTGTTAAATGTTTTTATTGGTTTGTTTCTGTTTAAATGTCTAAAATCATTAAGGGGTTGCATCTAGAAACTGTAGTCGTCCGAGTTAAAGGCTTTGTTTGAATATTTTCCACTTTCAGCTGTTTATTTGTTTGTTTGGTTGCCCATTCCCCAATTTCTTCTCAACTTGCGCGGGACAAATTAACATAAAAAAATAAAAAAAAGCTGCGGATGTTTGATTTATTATTTTTACCTTAACACACTTAATTTAAATTCTTAAAGATCAAACATAAATAGCCAACCGCAAAAAAATTCTTTCTTTCCGTTTTTTTTCTTGTTCCAAAGAAATTAAACGTTGTAACCCTCGATCCATCAACATTGCCTATGATTCTTTTCAACATATATAGGCTATATGTGTATATATATATATATGTTGCATAATATAAATGGACGTGTAAACTAAAGTAAATTACTTCCAGGCATATTATTGCTATTTGAAAGTATTCATTATCAATTAATTAATCGTAAAACTAACTGCCTTGTGTTCTTCCAAATCTGTCATTAATCCCTGAAAAGTGTTTCTCTGCTTGTAACTACTGACCAAGAGAGGGTGTAATTTGAGTTTCCCGGCGCGGCTCATAATTTTCTAATGAATATATTTCTTGTGTCCGTCAGAGAATCGGCATCATGACCAGGTCTGTGCGGGAGGAGCACGCCTCAGTGGAGTCTGAGCAGCAGCAGGAGCTCCGCAGCCCCTCAGAAAGAGAGTCAGAGGGGGGAGAAGGGGGGTCTGGAGGAGGAGAGGAGGACGAGGACCGATTCCACCATCTGGAAGAGGACGACGACGAGGACGACGAGGAAGAAGAAGATGAGGAGGAGGAAGACGGTGAGAACAAACCGAAGAGGCGAGGGCCGAAAAAGAAGAAGATGACGAAGGCTCGTATGCAGAGGTAGGGTTCATCCTCTGAGGAGCAGGATTTGAATGGAATGTCAGCAATTCTGGTGCAGATCTGGCGCTCTGGGTCAATGTGTTGGACGGACATCAAACAAACTAACATTACAAATTTTAATTTTTTTTATCGATGTTAAAAAAACGTAGTCCATTTTGTGCATTTTCAAATATGATAACCCGATACAGAACTTCCTCTTTTTGAACATCTGGCAACTCCAAATCATCCAAAAGCCTCAACAGTTCTTCAAATCAGACAAGTTTAAAAGCGGCGTATAAAGCGTATGTTCCAGTTGAACTTTTCAAAGGATAACTGACTCAGTCCTTATTACAGAAATCTCACGTTTCTCATCACTCTTAAAACTCTCACCGTTTAAGAAAACAGAGAAATATTTTAAAAAGCACTCCCTGCTCTGACAACACCCAATCTGCAGAGGATTTTACCCCAGATGGTGGTGGAGACCAAACACAGAGCTAAAAAAAGGACTGAATAATGAGCTCAACATTCATCAGACTGACAAATAACTACAAATAAAGCGGTAATGTTGCTCTTAATGTGTCAGCTCACATGAATGTCACAATATTAGATATGGAGAAAAATATACAGAACCTGAGCGGTGATCGAATTGTGACGATTCATTTTAAACTGAACCAGTTCAATTGGGCTTTTGCACAATTCTTCGGCCGACCTCATTGCCATTTTTCAAATTTTTTTTGAGTATTTAGGATTCTTTATTTTGCTGCACAGGACCACCTCATGTTCTGTAAGCTAAACCAAGTTGTGACACTATTCAATACAAAAGATGAAATGCTTGTTTTGGGAAACGAGTGTAGAATCACAATAAAATGGATAGAAATATCCTTAGAAAATGCTCTGGTCAGATAGATGGAACTGGAAGTACAAAAGATTAGCCCACTTTTCACCAAACAACAGCTTGCAGTCCGTATAAAATCAAGAGTACCATACCACATGATGGTGTTGCAAACCACTGTCAGAGCCAAGCGGTTATTTTCACTTAAATATGTACAGCTTGATTAACTAATTCAAGTCTTGATTTACTATCTCTTGCATCAGTACAGAGTGCTCATAGCCTCATTTACCTCAATCTCTTATGTAAATTAGTTTGGAAAAATAAGACTCTGATCTATATTTTGGTTCAAAGATGACATTGTGTGCTAAACAGACATTAGGAAAACATAATTTAAAGACAAGGTTGCAAACTCACTGATTTGATCATATTACGTTTTTAAAATCTTGAATGTATTAAAAAATTCTTAGGGTGGTCAGGTATTATGAATCTTGTTCCATTTTAAGTTATATGTAATAGCCTGGGTTTACCTGCCAGTTCATTTGTCTGTTTGAAATGCAACTGAAGGCACCATTTTTGATTGGAGACTATTTATCTTATGAGCAAATTTGGCTGAGGCTCTCAAAAAACAATACTGCAGAGTAGAAAGGACATTAGCTACCATGCCAACTTCTTACAGTTTCAGATATTTCTTTTGCATACACGCTAGCTCATAAATGATTCTCTTCTACACAATATAACTGTAACGAATTCCAAATAGGATACGAAATTGGTCATTTGTCTAAAGATGAATCTGCTCTCTGTTTGTGCAGGTTTAAGGTCCGTCGGATGAAAGCTAATGCCCGGGAGAGGAACCGCATGCATGGGCTGAATGACGCTCTGGAGAGTCTGCGAAAAGTTGTACCCTGTTACTCCAAAACCCAGAAACTGTCTAAAATTGAGACACTACGCCTCGCCAAGAACTACATCTGGGCCTTGAGTGAGGTTCTGCGCTCCGGCAAGGCGCCCGACCTCATGAGTTTCGTTCAGGCACTCTGCAAAGGTTAGAAACACCTCAGTGCGTTCGGGCCCTTAGGTTAATAAGATGTTAAGATAACGGGAAACATTATCCCCATGGTTTATCCAGCTAGGTCTTCATAAAATGTTTCTTATTTATTTAATTGTGGAGTTAATTTTCAACTTCAGCTCAGAGGTGCTAACGCAAATGCTAACGTCAGCATGCTAGCGTGCGCACAAAGATATTTAGCATTTAGCATTCTGGTTGCTGTCATGCTTGATTAATATTGAGGTGAATACCAAAGGCTACCAAATTTAAGAACAATACATCCAGTTGTTTCGGAAATATTTTCGGAAAAATCTATGCTTACAACCAGCTGTGATATTAGGGAAAATCAGGCTATCACACGCAGGCGCCACAAGAATTCAACCTCTGGGAGACAAGGAACATGTGGTGGTTAGTTACCCATAGTTCTTGAAATAATTCAGTCAGGCTTGGACGCATGTCAACTTGGTTAAGGCTTAACATTTGTAGAGTAAATTCTCCAATCCACATTTGCTTAAAAGAAACAGCCAAATTATATACACCAAATGCAATGAAATAGCTCAACATTTCAACATACACCTTTGATGGTCTTTTTTTTCTTTTCTAAGATTAAGATCCGATTAAGGCGGACTGTTTTTTCCTTTTTATATTTTGTCCCATGTATCAGCATTCAAAAAATGGTTCGGGCTGTGCTGACCTTAAAATTTCTCACTGATGAATCTTGATGGGACAAAAATTATGGAAAGGAGTGTTGTTTATTTGTGGCTGTTCAGGAAAATGCCTGTGTTTTCCACATATATGTTGTAAATCCTCATTGGATACTTAAATGTCATGTTGTTATCAACAAGTTATTATTTTTCACAAGAACTGATAAATGCTAACTGTTACTGATATCATCTTTAATGAATTCGGTATTTATTACCACGTAACAACATGTAACTAGCAAAAACATGAATTTACCAACAGATGTTACATATCTTTACCCACATCTAGAAATGCAAGTGTAAATAAGTATCAGTATTAAATTATTATATATTATTATTATCTTATTATCATCATCATTATTATTATTATATATTAGTATTATTATTATATTAGTAACTGGTATTTACTAAAAGATACGAAGACAAATGAATCATTTTTGTCTCGCTGTTCTCAGGTCTGTCTCAGCCGACCACAAACCTGGTGGCAGGCTGCCTGCAGCTGAACCCTCGGACGTTCCTTCCAGAGCAAACGCCCGATCTACCGGCTCACCTGCCCCCTGCTGGTGCAGCTACCTATCCTGGACACTTCTCCTACCAGAGTCCTGGGTTGACGGCCGGCTTGCCCAGCCCCCCTTATGGTACCATGGACCCCTCCCATATCTTCCATCAGGTCAAAGGTCAGCCCTACGGCCCGCTGGAGCCCTTCTTTGATGGCGTCCTAGTGTCGGACGGCCCAGCATTCGACCCGCCCCTCAGCCCACCCCTGAGCATCAACGGAAACTTCTCCTCATCCTACAAGCATGAGGCTGTAGCGCCGTCTGACTACGACAAGAGCTTCTCCTTCAGCGTACACTACGGAGGTGGAGGGGGTGGAGGACACGCCGCCATCTACAGCAGTGGGGGGCCCAACCCGCGTTGTGGTGAGCTCCAGGTGGAACAGCTGATGGGATTTGACGGACACTCACACCACGAGCGGCTGATGAATGCCCAACTGAACGCCATCTTCCACGACTCCTGAGGAAGAGGGGGACGAACTACTGAAAGACTGGTGAAGACAGGGAGACCGTTACACAGGAAGACAGTCGCGTGTACTGTCAGCATTTCATAGCTGTCGTTCAGTCTGTCTTTGCTTTTCTTCTTTCTGTCTGCGTCAGAATCTGCAACTCCACCTAACGTGATGTCGACCGTGATGTCACACCAATGATGTAACCTTCTTTGTAGCGCTTCATCCAGCAAGAAACGCACTTTGAATGTCTTGTTATTATTCATATTATCATTTTAAAAATAATCAATAAGCAATAATCTGGAGAAAACTATGCAATTTTGTTAAAAACTGAGCGATGCTCAGCTAATAATTCTGTAAGTTGAAAAAGTACAGATTTCTCTATTTTTCGGTCAGTGTGTGGGGTGACATTGGGCCGGCATTGTCCCGGCGTTGGGCAGAAGTGGTCATATATTGTTCTGTGGTTTTTACTTTTTGCTTTTTATAACGTTCCTGTAGCGTTATGTTAACATTTCATGTGATTCTTGTTCATATTTTATAAAATAGATGTTTATAAAGGCCTTTTATTAAAAGGAATTCCATGTGATTGATCTACAGGACTTTGTTCATCTGCAACATCACAACAACATGACAAAACGACTTTATTCTGACCAAGTCAGTGTAGTATTAGCTTTACAGACAGTTGAAAATACAAACCAGATAAAAATCAGTTTGAGCAAAGCATTTGTACTGTAAAACAAATATATAAATATAATAACAAGAGGTTACATTTAATGCATATTTATCAATATAACAATATTTAATAAATATTCAATAAATTAAAACAATAAATGCTTTGCTTTAAGCCTTTATAATGAGCACTATTGAAAACTTTAATTATAGTGAATTAAATATATGTACACAAGATATTCAAGTGCTTGAAAGTTGAAATAATTTTGGTCTGTTGTACAGAAGTTTGAGTATCCAATATAATCTTTTATATGTTTCCCGTTAAAGGATTTAAAAATTGTAATGAGCCAGTTTTTTATTTTAGATGTATTAGACTTTAGTATGGTACAGTGAGAATCTCACAGACATGCAGACATTCATGATAAAATTCACACACTAAGAGAAAATAAGAATGAATGAACGGGAATTAGGGATTCAAAAGGTTTCAGTGGGGAAGATGTTTAAGCTCCAAGAATTACATTAAACACATGGGGGGAAAACACATAACGTATCTGCTTACAAAACATTATCCCACTGTCTGAAGGACAAAACCAGGATTGCCATGTGTGTGTGAAGGGCACAGATGTTCATTCTGGGGGCGAGATTTTAATTTATGAAAATGATCTTGTTTATGCATGAGAGCCCCACTCCAGACACACTGATGTCCTGCTGTGCATGTTTGCGTGTGAGAGTGAGTCAACTGGGAAAATATGGTGGCCATATCCCACCATTTAGCCTCCCTGTTAAAGTGGAATGATAATGAAAGAATGACTCCAGCATAAAGATTCCTCCTTGTCAAACAATGCAGAAACTATTCACTGGAAGGTTTTGTGGGGTAATATCATGGATTCTATTTCTGGAACAAAAACGTCAAGTTATTTCGTCTAAATGCAGAGAAAAGTTACTTTTCGCCTTTTTCACTCTTTGCTATTAATGAGACAGTGGAAAAAAGTGGAAACAATAGGCAAGATATTTCTGGAATTGCATCATGATAATCTGGATGCCCAGCTTCTTTTATGCATAGAACAAGCTATAAATAAGATATAGGGAGAAAATATTAATGAAAATTGGCTACAAAAAAAAAAACGGATGAACTGTTTACAGCATAAACTAATCTTCATTTTAATTGGAGCATTTTAATAATGTCACATATGACATTTCTTATTGCACTCAAAATACAGCTATTGTAGTGGACACTAAAGTATCAGCAGTATTAACAGTAGTTTTATCAGCAGCCTTTGTGACAGCAGTTTTGTGTTTCAGTCTGTTGGCTGATCATAACACTGATTAATGCAGCTTAAACTTAGCCATCTGTCAGCAACACACACGCTGTGTGTTGCTCATAATATGGTACTTATACCACAGCCACCCTCCTCCCTTATTGGCTGGCAGGTGCCTGCTAAATCTTATCACAGGACATATAACTAGACAACAATCAAGGTATATTAAACTGCAGGTAGCCATAGCAACGGCAGTGATGTTTCATGCTCTTATTATTGAAAACTTACTGAAGTCAGGATGGTGTTAACTGATTGAAAGTACAGCATGAGAGAGGATTTAAACACGGCTTAGTGGAAGTGGTAGGATCATTTCCACTGTGTCCAATCAGAGGCAGTAATGGACTCATCACTTCTATAATAACAGATGAAGTAATGTTATATATACAATATTGCAAATAATTTTTATTTTTTCATTCTTCTTAGTTCTTTCATACTTTCTAATTTCTGTAGGACTTAATCTTGATGAGCAGCTGAAGAGTCTTGAGCATCTATTCACAGGTTTTGGTACCAAAACATTTTTATTCCCAACTCTTGACATACTGACGGTTGCTCAAGAGACCTTTATATCATATTTCAATGTAGCAGGGATCCCTTAAGCATAACGTTTCTAAGGGAAAGGTGGTGATCAAAATCAGCACCTTTTTTATTAAGCACTTTTTACTGATAAAAACTCAGGACTTTCACCCAGGAATCTGAACTTTGAGTTCTGTAATTATACTTCTGTTTTACATTTTCATTTGCCGTTTGATTTGGTTCAGGCACTTTGACAGAGCTATTTGACAAGGTTTTGTAAAAAAAAACAACAAGAAAAAAAAGGTGGTAACTCCAACAACAGAAATGCACTATTGTGAAAGTTCCCACTTCACAAGAACCAGTTTAAAGTTCAGTTCACATAGATTAAAGCTGAATAAGTTTATGATCATAGTTCACCTTTCAAAATTCTGAAATAAGTTCACAGTCCCAAAATGAAACAGTTTACATTAATTCCTCACTTTTTTAAGAGCATTCCCTGAATTACCTTCTCCATATAGAAAATAGTGTTCTGGATAGCTATGGAGTACTGGAACATGAACCCCACACTGATCTGAGAGGATGCATGCTCATCTCTAAATGGATCTATTTTATTTCTAACCAAAAAGATACTCAAAATCAAATTGTGATAAAGATAAAAACAACTTTTTAGTGTGTTGCCTATTTTATTTGATCATTTCTACGCACCAATGAAAGCATATTAGTCAGCAGAAGCCCAGTGACAAATGCTTCAGTCTCACAATTGACATCACGATAAAGATAACTTCAGCAATGACTGAAAATACTTCATAAAATCCAAAAACAACATGTCACATGCCTAAAAGAAACTAAGAAAACACACCAGCAGCTGTGAGACAAAGTCTGGTGTGGGAGTACAGGACACAGGTGAAAACCGTGTCTGTGTGCAGCACAGCTGTCTGTGCCAAGGCCAAAACAAAAGTACAACTTACTTTACAAGTGTTCGTCTCTGGCTTTCTGCTTTGCAAAGGATTACATCCTTCAGCTTCAGCTGGCAAGCTTAACTGTTTTTTCACTAAAAAAAGTTGACTTTCGAAACCTCTTTCTGTTTGGTACTTTGGTTCAGTTTCTGTTTTGCTGTCTGCTGTGGGAAAGTTGCTGCATATTTCTACATGTATACATGTATACTTCAGAGTGAGTCTCCCAGGAAGACCCACTGCTTCCACCCCTATGGTTTCCTTCCGCCATGACTTCCGCAACCTGTTGCCCACCCACTTCTCCTCCCTTGTTGCCTCCGCTCTTCTGACTTCCAGCAAATTCTCCTCCCTTGAAGTTAATGATGCCATGGAATCCATCTGCTCTACACTGAGCTCCTGTCTGGATTATCTGTGTCTTCTATCCACCAAACCTGCCATATCCTCGCAGTCCCACCCATGGCTCAATGATACCTCATTGCATTAATACTTCACTTACATCGAGTACATTTCCTACCACATTCAAGCAACACCTCCCCTTACTTAAACTCAAGTGTAGAACTATTGGCCGGTCTCTCTCCTCCCATTTCTGTCTAAGACCATTGAAAGGGTGGTCTTCAAGCAGGTCACAGAATACCTCTAACAAAACAACCTCCTTGAGCCAAACCAATTTTGGTTTAAAAGTGGCCACTCCACTGAAACGGCTCTGTTGGCTGTGACGGAAGTCTTAAAATTGAAGTACCTTGAGATAACATTTGCTGTGATTTGACGCGATATAAATAAAACTATATTGAATTCAAAAGAAGCCAGAGTGACAGCTAAGTCCTCAGTACTTATCCTGCTTGATTTATCTGCTGCATTTGACACTGTCGACCACGCTATTGTTTTGTCCATACTCACTAGCATGGGCATCACAGGGAGAGCACACTCCTGGTTTGAATCATACCTCACTTGTCGGTCATTCAATGTATTCTGGCTTGATCCCACTTCTGCAGTGCACCACCTCGCTACAGGGGTTCCCCAAGGCTCAGTAATGGGACCTCTTCTCTTAGCCATATACACCACCTCACTGGGCCAGATCATCCGATCACATGGCTTTGCATACCACTGCTATGCTGACGATACCCAGCTCTGTCATTCCCACTTGAGGACCAAACGGTCTCAGCACAAATCTCAGAATGTCTCTCTGACATATCGACATGGATGAAAACCCATCACCTCAAACTAAACCTCTCAAAAACTGAACTGCTAGTCTTCCCAGCCAAACCAACCATACAGCACAACATCTGCATTCAAACTGAATCCCTATCTCTTGCTCCGTCAAATTTAGCTAGAAACTGTCATGATTGATGACCATCTGACCTTTAAAGATCATGTTGCCCAACATGCTAACCAGCTCCCGGTGCAGTCTATGGTCATCTCCCGCCTTTACAACTGCAACACCTTCCTAACTTGTCTCCCGACCTATGCTGTGAAACCTCTGCAGATGGTCCAAAACGCAACAGCATGTCTGGTCTTCAATCAGCCTAAAGGAGCACGCTTCACCCCTCTGTTCATTGAGCTCCACTGGCTACCCCTAGCCACTTGCATCAAATTTAAGCCACTGATGTTAGCGCACAAAGTGCTTAATGGAATGGCTCCCATCTCCTTGAATGCTCTCGCAAAGGCTTATGTCACGACTTGGTCACTCCAGTCGTAAAAGGATTGCAATCTAGCAGTGCCTACACCACGCTCAAAAAAAATCCAGACTCTTTTCATGTGTCGTTCCACAATGGTGGAATGTCCTACCTGTCATGTCTGTGGGTTTTTGCCATGTTTTTAGTTTCTGCTTAAGTTCTTAGTTTTCTCATGTTTTAGGTTCAGGTCTTGTGTTTAGTTTTTTCCATGTCATGCCACCCTCTCCTGCCCTGCCATCAGCCTCACGTCCCTCACCTGTGTTTTCCCCATCAGCTGCACTCTATCATTAATCACCCTCCACAGTGTTTAGTCCCCAAGTCTTTCCATGTTCATTGTCAGATCCTTCTCCGTCATCTATGGTCCATGTCACAGCCAGCTAAGTACTTTCATGCCAAGTCAAGTCCTTTGTTTTGTTTGTCACAGTCATGTTTTGTTTTCACAGTCTCGTTTAGTTTTTTGATATCCGGCTCAGCCGCGCTTTCTGTTAAAACCTTTTGTGAAAATAAATTAAGTTTTGATTTCCAAGGATCTGCATCCGCATCCTTTCTCCTCACACCCACCCTTATTGACAGCACCGAGCGCTACAAGAACAGGGAAATCCCTATCTATCTTCAAGAAACCCTTGAACACCCAGCTCATCAGAGAGCATCTCCTACCCTAGTACTTGCCCTGTACTTCCCTAACCCCTCTACTGCACATTCTCTTTCTGTACTTCCCTCTATGCCTGAACTCTAACTCTACACTGTCACCTCTGACAGCCTGACAAGTGGTTTTCCTTCTATGTAGCTTAATGTTAGCTTTGATGTTAGCTGTATTGTTATATACTCATTTGTAAGTCACTTTGGATAAAAGCATCTGCCAAATGCATAAATATAAACATAACTACACCTGTCAGGGACTATTCTAACGCAGGTCCACTAGTTGTGTATACAGGATTTCTGTCTGTGATAGGGGCAGAAATAATTGCAGTCATCTACAGGTTGCATGCAGGAACAATTTAGCATGACACCTTCAATGTCGAAAAGAATGTTGTTCAATGCCGAGAGAGAAACTGCTCTTGTTCAGTTTTCTTCACTATTTTCTCAACTGAGCAATGGCTGTTACTATGCCACACTGTGTGTGGCTGCCTTGCATATCATGTCGCTGATCAGCTGAGTCCTCCAGATGTTGTATCAGAATTGTTGAATACCTCACTTCTAGACATTACTTATGCAAAGATTTACATTTTAATTGTCTCGTTAGACCGAAGGAACTGAGAGTCACAGCTGATCAGTGGCAAGATTCGTGGAGCAACATGGCTGTTCACTTGAGGAAATAATAAACAACATTGGATGCAAAAGTGACATGTAAAAAAAAAAAAAAAATCTACTATACAGTGTTCCTTGAATCGCTATGAAATGTTTGAGGTTTGAGTTTTTTTAAATGGCAAACATTCGCTCTTCTTTTGTCACTGCTCTCAGTAGATGTTAGCTTGGCTCCACCATGAGAATTCCTCCCTGCTTTTCCAAACAGAGATTGATCTGAAGGTACAAATTACTGCCAAATTAGTATGCCCCACAAGCCCACTTAAAAAAAATAAATTAAAACTGTTGCTTTCAGAAACTTCTTGTTTTTTTTTCTTGCAAGAAAATGTATCTAATCTTTATTTTATTTTAGTTTAAATGTTCTTCAAATGGGAACCTGAATCCTGTCGCAAGATAATATATGTTTTGGGGAATTATTTTGTATTTAAAAAGGGTTAAATAGAATAAAATTGATATGAGCAGACTTTTCTGTTTTATCCCATTTTAAAAAAACAAACCATAATATCAAATTAACTGATGAAAAAACTGACAAAATCAACCAAACTATTAAGATTGACACTAAAAACGATCTAAGTTTAATCACTGTTCGCGCGTTCCCGCTTGAAAGCTCACTGGAGCGCGGACGCCCTTTGATAAACACACCAGCTGATCTGCCGCGCGCTCAAGCTGTTCGCACGGGAAAGCCGCTGCCTGTCTCCATAGCGACGAGACCCCGGAAATACACCGTGAGCAGCTTACTGCATGTTTATCAAAGAGGAATAGACTAATAACTACCGAGTTGTTTTTGTTGTTTTTGTTTGTTTGTGAATTGATTCAGTAAACATGTCGGAGCCCGAGGAGGTGCTGAAGGGAGAACAGAGAGACGGCAGCAAGAAGAAGAAGAAGAAAAAGAAGAAAGAAGACAAGAAAGGGGAGAAGAAGGAGGAGGAAGAGGAGAAGCGTGAAGAAGAAGGACAAGTGCAGGTGGAGGAGGAGGAGTGGTGAGTAGTTCCTGAGGTTTCGCTATTAAACCACATGGTTCATACATAGCACTAATGAGGCAGCCAAGATAAATACTTGAGTTTACACCGACAAGCTCAAAAAAGATATTCTTTACAAGTAAAACCCCTCTACCCAGAATGCATTTCTCTGCTTTTATCGAAAACTATTAAGGATCTCAAGTTGAGATAAACTCTTTACAGCTCTATAATGCAGTTTAGTTTCCATTTTATTGTGGCACAAGCTGCAGCCGAGTTTCTGCAGAAAAGAGTAATAGAAATAAAAACCTTCTACACAACACAAATTATAGGAAATATTGGGTTTAAGAGCATTAGAAGGAAACAAGGGATATCGTGTAGCTCACATTATTTGGAGAATCTGTAGTATCTTCATCACCAAGCTTCGTCATGTTTCCCTGCTTATGAAATTAAGTTGAACTGTAAATAGATATTATAGCAACGATGACATAATTTGCTAAATTATTGTTGTGGAGTATCTTTTGCGATACACAAGCTTTAGACTCCTTAATGGTGTGTAAGTATAAAGAATTTGACTTTGCACAATTCTAACGAACTTGAAAGTCAATGTTGATATGAGCACCTTTATTCTTCAACACAGCCTGAACCCTCTTAGATAAATTTTCTTGTCATTTTTTTAAATGGTCTTTGGGAATAGTTCTCCAGGTTTCTTGAAGGTCATTCCAAAGTTCTTCTTTGGATGTTGGCTCGTTTTATTGCTCTCTGTCAAGATGATTCAATAATGTTGAGATCCAGGCTATGCTGAGTATTCATCACTCCATAACATCTGTTATCACTGATGTTCAGTTCAGTTCTTGTGTCTTTTGACATACCTAAGGCCCCCGCTGTGCTATTTAGCTTTTCCGTTTTTTTTTTCCTTTTTTAAGGACACACTGTACACCATGTTGAGATATGCCAAGTTTTCAGCTAACAGCTCTTTGGGAATCACCTTGTTGGTCCAAAGACGCTATTTTATGCCTGTCAAACTGTGTTATTTTTGGCATTTTATTGTTGATGCATGCAAAGAAAATAACAACAAAGTATTTGTTGTTGTGACATACCAATAGACATAACACTGGTTCATCCCTAGAGTTATGTGCCTTTTTTCTTATTGAATAATTCAAAGGTAAGTGTGAAGTGGCTTAATAAATATATTTGTCTGAAAATGGTACAAGGACTGGACCTTGAAAGATCTTTAGAAAGCCTGGAGAACTATTGCTCAAGACAATTTTGAAAGATTACAAGAAACTGTGCTTACTTGGAAGAAAATATAAAGAAAAATGAAGGGTGGCTTAGGACGTTTGCACAGTACTGTACATATGATGTCCGATGAATAATGGAGGGTTTCTCTTAGGTTTCTAGGGGCAATACACATCACCAGAAACAAATGGTGTCTCCACCAACGTCAGCATTTATTTTTAGGATACATTAAGTTTCACATTTAACATAAAGAGGCATACAATGTGTAGCCGTTTATGTAATGAGTGGGCTGACTATTGAGTTGCATCATTATTTTTTGTTTCAGTGCAACCGGTGATATTGATCTATTGATAGATTGATTGATAATTGTGTTTGTCAGGACAAATAAAATCCTCTGAGAAATCTAATTCTCAGTCAAGCTGGTGGTCTGTATAGAGCAGCAAGCTGGAGTTAGTTTAGGTTAAATACTGAGTAGCTCGATGGATACATTTTAATTACTTTCTTAACACTGAAGCTTGTTGTACCAACCACGATCCTCACTGATTCATGTGCCCCTCAGAATGAATGGTAGCAACACAGGCAAAGCTCTGATGTTTCCTCATCATCAGGTCACACATCCAGTTTGTGTTTTTTATCATTTGTTTGTTTAGCAAGCTTCACTTAAATACTTAATGATGATTCTTAATTTAACATTAAGTTAGGGAAATATTACACTCCCAGTTGTACCTGTGCTCAAGAGAAAAAAAAAGTTAGGGTGCCACATTGCATGTAGTTTGTGTAAGTGTGAGAAAATTCGGTTTCATCCCTTTAGCCCAAAGGACTAGTTTAGTGTGTTTTTATTGATTTATTTTGAAAAAATACCAAACATTTGCTGCTTTTAAATGCTGGAATTTAAAGCTTTTCTTTGTCACGTGTGATAATTTACTGAATTATTTTCTGGCAGAATTACCATTCAAGCAGTTCATTCATTGAACTTATACTTGCTAGATTAATCAATTAAAACAGTCCTCTTCCTTTTTATCCAAGACTTAGCCTAATGATTGAGTCCTCAGTCACTTAATTAATAAATAAATGTAAATAACATCTGGTTGAGATAAAATGTGTTTTGGTATTTTCTGATGTGTCAGTGAGAGTGTGTTGCTGCATGGAATCTTCAAAGTGGGGAAGAAGAGTCACGATGTCCTACTCACGAGAACCAGACTGACCTGGACTCCCATCATTCCTGAGAACCCCACAAGTAAGTTACCATAGGGACAGGTGGTCATTGCATTCAGTAATCCTGCCGCTGTAACACAGACAGAGTGTGTGTGTTTCTGTGTGTGTTGAGGCATCTGGTGTTGTAATGGAGAAGTGTTGCCTTGTTGAGACAACTTTAATCAGATAACTTTATGAAAATATATAAGCATTAGACTACTTGGAATGTTGCAGACACAAGTAATTGAGGGACAATGTTTTTTTATTTTCTTTTGTTAAGGATGGTCTAATTGAAGTCATTTTTCCACTTTATGCATCCCGTAATGATTTATAAATTTAAAAAAATATTACCATAATCATGTTGCAGTTCACCCTTTGTACAGTTACGCCAATGTGCCTCTGCTTCAAAACAATGTGAGCAGTAAATATCATAGGTGGGAACAAGTCACTGTTTTGCAAGTCACAAGTAAGTCTTAAGTTATTCCAATCGAGTTCCAAGTAAAGAGATGTGACTCTCACGTTGAGTCCAAAGTCAAGATGTGGAAGTCCAGATTCAGGTCCAAGTCCTAAACGTAAATTTTTTGACTCCTTATCAAGTCATCTCACTAAACATCTCATTCAAATTCAGAATAATTATAAATAATTTCCAGAAATAATAACTGCTTCTTAAAATGTGCATTTATTTGACAAAGTAAACAGTAAGTGCTACTGAATTTGATTAAAAAAAAATAAAATAGCGCAGGGGTTGCATTTAACAACAAATAATAACCCAGGACTCCTCCATTATTGCACTAGCAAGCTAGAAAATGTACTTAGTCATTAAGCTAACGTTAACTACCCACTAATCACAGTGACTGCCTTGACTTAATGTTCTTTAAGTAGTTTCAAATGTCAAACGAAGTTGGACGTTGTTGCCTCTCCGTCCGTATTTTGACGTGCACGTTTTTCCTACTGCAGTTCACATCTTGTTAAGCACTTGGCAATTTGTGTAAGCAAACAAAATTACCGGAGGTATCATCATGTACATCTCCTCTGTGACTTGTTGTGTATTTTGTATTGGATCTGGGAATTCTGGGTAGTTGGTGCAAACGGACTGGAAATTAATAAAGTTGACTGATTTGAATTTTGAGTTAGTTGATATGAATAAGGTATTGGAAATATTTTTTTAAAAAACAGACAATTTAAGCTTTTTGTTTGCTGTGAAATATAAGTGAAGTCGCAAGTGATTGATGTTAAAGTCTGAGTCGAGTTCAAAGTCATTCATAACTCTATCAAGTCAAGTCAGAAGTCATTCAAATTATGACTCTAGTCCAAGTCATCGGACTCGAGTCCACACATCCTGAGTCTATATGATTTTATCTGTATGTGTGCTCAGCTGAGCAATTGGGTACAGTAAGTAGACTCAACTATAGTGCGTGAAAAATACTGGCAAAATTGTAGCAAAACATGTGATGAATTGTATTGGCTGCACAGACTGAAGATTCTGATTAGATGGTTTATGTCTGAAAACACCAGAAGCCGCAATGGGACGACTGTGCAGTAAAAATGAAAAAGTCCTTGGAAAGCGCTGCTTTTGCCCATACCTCACATAAACATACAGTTTGACCTAAACTAATTAACACATAAATGAACAATGAAATGTACACATTCTTATTCAAACTGGACTTTTTACAGCAGAGCCTTCTCTAAGATATATTACAAATGCAAAAATAGACGAGGTTGTGAAGTACACATTAGATAACATTAATACTGTCTAAACACACTAAAGCAAGAGTGGGCCATAAAGCAGCTATGCTGCGAACTGTGGATTTGGGCAGGTCCCCTAATCTCAAAACTTCTAAAACAAAGAACTAACCCAACTAACTAAATGACGTAACTAACTTAACTGACACAGCCAAAACTGAAAACAGGACTCCTGCTAACAATGACTAAGCAAAATCTAACAAAGCAATACTGCCTGATTTAGAATGCCAGAGGAGTCCAGGACATTGGCCTCCTCTGGCTTTCTAAAGGCCCATGCAAGTGTATGCAGCCAGTCATTAGAAAGAAAAAAGAAGACAAGTTATTCACACTAAGAACATCACTATAAAACCCTGACATTGAGGCACGGTTAGCAACAATTGACGTTCCAACTATCTATCGGGAAACAGGTAGATCAGTCAACCGGTATGTTTTATATTTCAAATTTGTCATCATTTTGCCGTGCTCTCGTTACTGCAAACTGCAGGGGCAGGAAGCATTGGCCAGTGGCTGTGGCCTGGCCTCCTGCCCTGGACTGAGAGTCAATGAGACCCAAGAGCCAACGAGTCAGCAGGGCTTCTCACAGCTTGAGTGTAGAAACTGCTGACAAAAGCTGGGCAGCGAGATACAAAATTTGAAAAATAATCTTACTATTTGATCTACATGTCTCCTCTTACTGGAGATGTCTAACAGATGGAACAGCATCGGTCCTCCATAAATTGTTAAGTAGCTTGTGTTAACCTCTCCATGTAGCTTGCTAGCTTCTGATTTCACTGGTTCCTCAGTGCATGGAAATTAGCTATACAACTCCATCCTGAAGGTAGTCAGGATTATTAACTGATTAACAGATTATTAAGTTAAAATGCAACTCAACACTTACCTTAATTAAAGATGAATTTGCTCTTTTAATACCTGGCCAGCATAATCCTTTATGGCATGAGGTGCATCATTAAATATCAGTTTTTCACTGGGATGAGAGCTGGGACATGATTGTTATCTGAACCTTCTATTCTGCCCACACCCTTTCACCTTGCACAGACTGCAGGTACCGTACCGGCCTACCACCATCTCTCAAACTGTGTGTGTATCACTACATCTCTAGCTTTTTAAAACAAACACGTGCTGTTTTAATTTATATAAGAACTGAAAATGAGCCCTTTGAGAGATCCTTGATATGTCAACAGATGCTGATTTACTTATGTTGTGGTTGTATTTTGGTATTATCGCAGTAATATTTAGTAAAGTCCTGTTGTTTGGTAGATTTTTGGTTCAAATCTTTTCAGACAGAACTGGTAAGTGAAGCAGGATGAAGGTGTAAATTCAATGAGTGTGAGTGGCTGAAACCAATCTGTTTTCTTGTATTTCATCCAAATTAATGTCCATTAAGCCAGCAGTGTGTGTGTGTGTATGTGTTGGCAGTAGTAGAGAGCAGTTGGTTCGGCCCGTGGGGGGTTATTAGAGTCTCTCAGTGTGAGGAGATTAACACACACACACAAACAGATAGCCAGCCTGTCAGCATGCTGTTTATGTGTGTGTATCGATGAGATATTTCTATATAAATGGATCAACTGATATTGTTTATTTTATACCAGAGGAAAGTGAAACCCAAGCTATTGTGTTTTATAATTGTGTTTTATATCCCTAAAGCAGTATGAAAAAATTCCATACTGCATTCAAATACAAATACAAAACTGAAGTTGGAGCAAAAGAAAACTGCTTTGATGTTTTAATGTGAAAACGTGAAACAAGCAGGTGGATTTCAAAACAGTTTGAGCTGTCCAGCAGAATGACAGAAACAAAGCTGAAATAATTGTGGCCATAAAATGAAACTCTAGGAGTGACTCCTGTCTTGCAGAAATGCACAGGAAGTGTTTTTTTTGTTTGTTTTTTTTAGCTTTTGGATGAGGTAGACAAGTAATACAATTTTAAAGCCAAATACAATGAATGCGATATGGTAAATGAATGAAGCATTTGGCTTTTATCTGTCTTTGGCAGAAAATGGCAGCACTACATAAAATCAGATTTGTGTGAACTGATAAGAAAACCCTCCTCATATATGAAGCTAACATTCTTCTTTAACTCATTAAGACCAACGTATGCTTGCTTCTCCTTTTCTAAACTGGGGTGACGCTAGCATACTGTAAATTGTAAATACTCATAAGGAGAATGGTAATAATTTACAGTAAACTATGAATATCTAAGTTCTTTTTATTTCACGTTTCTGTCTGTTTTAAAGGCTGAGAAATAAGGTTTTAGTGAATGCTTTTCAGAAAACCTTCAGGTTTTAGGAGGTTGTTGTCAAACATGCTTAGGCTTTAGAACGCATTTTGAAGGAAGTTTTACGTCTTAGTAGATTAATCACCGTGCCTCATTGTGCCCTATTTTAAAGGTTTGCACTCACTGTTTATCTCAAGAAAGCCTTTAGTAGTGGTTGGAAATGCACAGCCATTACCACCACCACATTTTCTTTTTGCAGATTTTTCTTTTCTTTTCTTTTTGTAATTTACAGGAGCTTGACACATGTTACATTGAGGGCATTTTTAAAACCTGAACTTGTTGCTCAAGATGTGGAAAAACAGAATTCCACCAAGAAAGAGTCACTGTCAGTTAATTTTTTGCAGATTTATTCATCGTAAACTTTGTTTTCCGAAATATTAGGTCCATGCCAGTTTTCTCCTTGCAGTGTGTTGTGGGACACACTTTACATCAACAATGGTGAACCATTTTTTCAGAATATATGTAACTTTTTCAGTTACACTATACTCAAAAAACTGCTTAGATATTATATCTAAAGCTACAACTTACATCCAGTAGAAACACTACCCTTCAGGGGACAAGCCTGTCAGCTAAAACAACATGAATTACACTGTATCCTGTAGTGTTGGAAAACAATTTCTGATGATCACAACTTTCTGAGACAGTTAGACTGGTTTTAAATTGTTCACTGCACTCCAGACATGAGCCACACCCCAATAGGTTTGAGAGTGAGCTGCCAACTGTCTTGCAGACAGGAAAAATTGATACATTTCTATTTTTATTGTTTCTGACAGTTTCAGAGCTTCCATGTGAAACAGTATGGTTTGTAAACCTGTGTTTCTGTCAAGAAATTAATAGAAAATTAGCACCCCAATTTTGTGTTCCTATCATTGCCAAATGTAGTCAGACAAGGATAATACCCACGGCTACAACTACAGAGTCATTCAAAGCGGGACTGAATGCTGTTTGAATACTTTTTCATTGCACTCAAAAGCCAGATGTTAGTAGATGTTTAGAAGGTTTTATTGACCTGTGTAAGAAGGACGTCAGAAATGTAATTCCCTTGTTTCTTTCTAGAGCTGAAACCCTCACAAACTCTCTTTGTATGTTTAAGACTAGAGAGGCTTGTAAAGGTGCTGTAACAGATCAATTTCTAATAAACTGACCATATCCAAGTGATGGTGCAGTTTACATGATCAGAGTTGTGACACTAAAGATACCATGCATTTTCCATGCTTGTATTTGTGCTTGAATTCATTTAGTGGAGGGCATAAAAGAACAGACACACTGAGGACCCGCCTCCTTTTAGGGACAAAAAAGCCCATGAACATGAATTATTTATTTATATAGCGAAGGCTTGGTTTATAGTTTAGTCTCCAGGAAATGGATGAATTGTCCTCTCAAGTGATGCAAGTACAACTCTGTGTGCGTGTGTTTGTATGTAAACTATGATCCATAACTCCCCACAGTGACCACATGGCCTGGTCACCATGAGACTGGACTGCCACTGAGTATGTATGTGTTGGCACAGTGGGTTGTGATATCATGATGGGAAACTTACTTCCATCTGGAAGCAACCAACGAGTGTGTTAGCAGCATCTCTTTAGTTTTTTTTTTAGCACAGATCAGAGTCATCTTTACTGAGGTGGATAAAAAGAAACCTGTCTTTTTGTCAGTGCGATTTTTTTATTTCCACTTCTTCTGTTCTCAAGATGCATTTAATGTGCTTTTATATCGATAAAGAATACAAAGAGAGGACAGCTTTTCTCAGTCTACAGTAACTTAGAGCTCTTTTTGCCTATTTTAATCTTATGGTTTTTGGGGATTAATTGTACATTTATTGTTGAGGAATATCTTTCGCCACCTTTTATCAATCTTCTTTCCAGAAGTACAGTTTAATAAATGTGTAATTTACATTGCCGAGGAATTATTACAAAGCAAACCACAGCTAAAAGGAAATTGTATCGCAATTCCCATTATTCCCATGGAAAGTTTCCAATATGGAATATATCCAAAATTCCCAAGCTTAACTTCCCATGGAAATTTACCGGAAACTTTCCCCGAAATTTACCAGAAATTTTCCGCCCCTTTGCAACCCTACTGCTAACATAGAAGCAGTGTACAGGAGGGGCCAGAGCCGTCTCTTCTTCTTGAGACGGCTCAGGTCCTTCAATGTCTGCAGTGATATGATGTGCATGTTTTATCACACTATCATTGAGAGTGCACTGTACTATGCTGTTGTCTGCTGGGGGAGTTGCACTACAGACAGAAACTGTAGGCGCCTGGACAAACTGGTGAAAAAGGCTGGTTCTGTTGTAGGCAGAAGGCTGGACCCTCTCAGTGCTGTGGTGGAGCAACAGATGAGGAGGAAATTGTATTCTGTTTTGGAGAACAATAAACGTCCTCTCCACAGCATCCTGGCAGGACAGAGGAGCAGCTGCAGTGAGAGGCTCATATCTCTCAGGACTGAGAGGTTCAGAAGGTCCTTTGTTCCCACAGCCATAAGGCTTTTTAACAGTGATTGCTGAGTTCTTCTTAAATTGATTGATTGATTTTTTTATTTTATTTATTTAGTCATTTATTATTATTAGTTAGTAGTGGTATTTTTATTAGAATTGTTTATTATTATATTATTATTGTTAATATACAATCATTGTAAATACTAATAATTTTTTTGAGCTACTTGACTCATTTGAATTTCCCCCATTGGGGGATGACTAAAGTATATTTCTATTCTATTCTATTCTATTCTGCTGTGTCGCCGCTGTTGTGAGACGCGGGGTTTGGTATTTGGATAGAGTGGTGTGTGTTGTGTTTGCAGCTAACTTGGCTAGGCAGACATTGCTTGCCAGATAAGCTATATATATACTGTGATTTATTGTGTGTTAATCTGTATACATGTAGGTTCGGTTTAGCATCCAAGGATGAAGCTATATTTTGTCGTGCTGTGATGACCCCTAAGGGTTGTGTTCACCTAGTGTATTGCAGTTAACCAGAGTGGCGATATATGTTGGTTGCCGGTATCTACTGTATTGCTAATCCAAGTGTGTTGGTCTCATTTGTGTATTTCTAACGCTTAGTAAAATGGATAATTTTGATGTGGACGAATATTGCACCAGACTTTCTAACCGTAATGAGCTTTTCAAGCTAAAGAAAGAGAATTTGGTTGCTATAGCCCAACATTATGAGGTGGCTACTGGGACCAGAATGAAAGTGACTGAAGCTGTACAGCTGATTGGGGATCGACTGAATTAGCCTGATCCAGAGAAGGAAGCGGCAGCCAGGCTTAAGCAAGAAGAGGCAAACAGGAAAGTGGAGGTGCAGAAAATTGAACTGGAAAGAGAGAAGCTCCTAATCAAATTAAAAGAGGAGGAGAACAAGACCGAGCAGGCCCGCTTGGCATTAGAAAGAGACAAAGTTATGTCCCAGAATCCCACCTTGCGACCTGCTTCAGAAAATCGTTTTGACCCCAATAGCTACCTACGATTAATACCAAAGTTCAATGTAACTGAAGTTGGTGTTTTCTTTGAAGCCTTTGAAAGGATTGCAGAGGAGATGAAATGGCCACGGGAGAAGTGGACCTTGTTGATTCAAGGGAGTTTGGAAGGAAAAGCTCAGGAAGCATATGCTGCTTTAGATAACACTCAAGGTAAAGATTATGATGTGGTAAAGAAGAATGTGTTAGCAGCCTACGAGCTAGTTCCAGAAGCTTACCGCCAGCAGTTCCGTTCCCTGAAAAGGAAAAGTGAAGAGTCTTTTCTTGAGTTGGACAAAAGACAGGAGCTGGTGTTTGGGAGGTGGCTTGCCTCCACTGAGACCACCACTTTCAAGAGTCTCCGTGCGCTTGTGCTCATGGAACAATTTAAGAAGTGTGTGCCCCAGCCCATAGAAATATATCTTAATGAGCGGGAGGAGAAAGATCTCAGGAAAGCAGCCACATTAGCTGACTAGTATGAGTTAACTCACCGTAGCATGTCTGATAGAGGAAGATTTTCCAGACAAGACAGGGAAGCTGAGCGAGAGTCTTGCGTGATAGGGAAAAATATGGCTGGTTTTAAGAAATCTTATGACAGACCCCATCGGTTTTTGTTTAAGTCTGAGCGTGTATCCCCTCCTCCTCCAGAGTCAAGAAGAGTTGAGCGAGCTCCTCGAACTGAAGTTTATTGCTTCTACTGTAAGAAACCCGGCCACACCAAGTCAGTTTGCCGTAAGTTACAGTACAAGGAGGCTAAACCTGTAGCCTGTGTAGGTGTTCGACCCCAGGCACTGGAAACTATTGAGTTTGTTGATTCGTCTGACGAAGAAGTATTGATGGATTACAAGGGTTTTGTGTCCCAAGGTGCAGTTGCAGTGTCAGAGAATGGTCCGGAGGTTCCAGTTAAAGTGCTTAGGGACTCCAGAGCATCACATTCACTACTTTTAAAAGAAGTGTTGGAGTTACCACAGTCCACTGCTACGGGTGTTTCGGTTGTCGTAAAAGGGGTTGGTGAACGTTATGTTTCCGCTCCTAAGCAGAGGGTTTTTGTGAGAACTGAGCTTGTGACCGAGGTAGCAACGGTGGGAATGGTTGACTCACTTCCAGTGAAAGGTATTACCTTTCTTTTAGGTAATGACCTGGCAGGCACTAGGGTGCGCCCAAGTGATCCTGAAGACTCTCAGGCGGAGGAATTGAAAAGTGAAAATGTGACCTCCATAGTGTTAGCACAGCCATGTGAAGCGCCACAAACTGTAATTTTAGAGAAAGACCACCCTGAAGTGTTCACTGCTTGTGTGGTGACCAGATCTGGATCACGGTCTCAGGAGCTGGTGTGTGATAAGGCAAATTAATCTGTGGTTGATCTGTCTGACACCTTTCTGGCTCAGTTGGCTGGAATGGAGGAAGGAAATCGATTTACTCGAGAGGCTCTGATTAAAGCACGGTGTCAAGAAGCGTTTATAGCATCCCTCAGGAAGACAGCTATGTCTTTAGAAGAAAGCCAAGGGGTAGCCACAGGATATTATTTACATAATGATGTGCTGATGCGAAAGTGGCGCCCATTGCGCCACCCAGCTGATGAACACTGGACAGTACTCTCACAGGTGGTGTTACCTAGTGGTTTCAGGAGAGAGGTGATGCGTTTAAATCAAATCAAATCAAAATCAAATCAAATTTATTTATATAGCACATTTCATGTACAAACAGTTCAAAGTGCTTTACATAAAATAAAAGCATTGCAGCAGGGAGTGTAAGAAGCATTAAAAATACATAAAAGAATATAAAGAGAAACAAATAAAATAATTTAAATGAATTTAAAAACAAGCAACAGTCTAGATAAGTTAAAAGATATTTCATGCATAGACACATGAGAACAGAAATGTGGATTTAAAAATGTCTACATTTGAGTTTAATCTCCACTGGCAGTTTGTTCCACTTGTTTGCAGCATAACAGCTAAATGCTGCTTCTCCATGTTTAGTCTGGACTCTGGACTGGACCAGCTGACCTGAGTCTTTGGATCTAAGAGCTCTGCTGGGTTTATATTCTCTGAACATATCACAGATGTATTTTGGGCCTAAACCGTTCTGGGATTTGTAAACCATCAGCAGGCTTTTAAAATCTATTCTGTGACGGACTGGAAGCCAGAGTAAAGATTTCAAAACTGATGTGATGTGTTCATATCTCTTAGTCCGGGTTAAAACTCTAGCAGCAGCGTTCTGGATGAGCTGCAGATGTTTAATGCTCTTTTTGGGAAGTCCAGTTAAAAGAGCGTTACAGTAATCGAGTCTACTGGAGATGAATGCATGGATGAGTTTCTCCTGGTCTTTTTGGGAGAGGAAACCTTTAATTCTGATGATGTTTCTGAGATGGTAAAAAGCTGCCTTGGTGTCAGCTTTGATGTGGCTGCTGAAAGTCAGATCTGAGTCTATCAACACTCCGAGGTTACCAACTTGGTCAGTGATTGTAAGGTCCCGAGTCTCAAGATATTTACCAACGCTGACCCTCTTCTCTTTGCTCCCAAACAGAATGATCTCAGTTTTGTCTTCATTTAATTGTAGAAAATTCTCTCTCATCCAGGTGTTTACTTCCTCCAAACACTGACACAGTACGTCTGCTGGGCTGCAGTCGTCCGGTGACAGAGACACATAAAGTTTTGTATCGTCTGCATAACTGTGATAATTGATGTTAAAATTCTGCACAATCTGACCCAAAGGGAGCATATACAAGTTAAACAGAAGAGGTCCAAGAATTGACCCCTGGGGGACTCCACAAGTCATGGCCACTCGCTCAGATTCATAGCTGCCAATTGTAACAAAATAACTCCGGCCTTCTAAGTAGGACCTGAACCAGTTAAGGACCACTCCAGAAAGTCCAACCCAGTTTTCCAGCCTGTGCAACAGGATTCTGTGATCTACAGTATCAAATGCAAAGCTGAGGTCCAACAGAACCAGGACTGAAACATTACCCGAATCAGTATTCAACCTAATGTCGTTTAACACTTTGACCAGAGCTGTTTCAGTGCTGTGATGACGTCTGAAGCCTGATTGAAAGTTATCAAGACTTCCACTTTCATTCAGAAAGTCGTTGAGCTGGTTAAATACAACTTTCTCAATAATCTTAGATATAAAAGAGAGATTAGAGACAGGTCTGTAGTTGTTCATCATAGAGGCGTCTAGAGTTATCTTCTTTAGAAGTGGCTTAATGGCAGCTGTCTTTAGTGACTTGGGAAAAATGCCTGATGCCAGTGAGCTGTTAACTATTCGTAGGAGATCACTTTCTACTAAGGTAAAAACAGTTTTTAAAAAGTCGGATGGTATTATGTCCAGAGAACAAGTTGTTGATTTCAGATGCCCAACTGTTTCCTCTAGGATTTTTAAATCTACAATATTAAATTGTGACATAACGTCAGAGTTATTTCTAGGTTTTAGACACAGATTAGTTTTCTTGTTTTGTGTTGCGTGAATGTTTTGTCTAATCGTTTGAATTTTCTGGCTAAAAAAGTTGGCAAATTTGTTGCATTTCTCTGTGGAGAGGTCTGGGTTTGACTGTTTAGGAGGATTTGTGAGTTTTTCAACCATAGCAAACAGAGTTCGAGAATTGTTGACATTCTTATTAATGATTTCAGATAAATGCAGCTGTCTGGCCTTGCACAGCTCATTGTTATAACTACGCAGGCTTTCTTTGTACAGCTCATAGTGAATCTGAAGCTTTGTTTTCCTCCATTTACGTTCAGCTTTCCTGCATTCTCTTTTCAGGTTTTTGACCGTAGTGGTGTTTCTCCATGGAGTTTTCTGTTCGATCAAGGTGCTCTTGATTCTTATCGGTGCAACAGCTTCCATTACATTAAAAATTTTCAAGTTAAAATGATCCAGCAGTCCTTCAACCGACTCTGCGCTCATTGTTGGTAACATAGCTATGGCCTCCCTAAACTGAGCACCTGTTTTCTTATTGATGTACCTCTTCTTAACTGAGAAGCTGCGAGAGCGCTTGGGCTGGTCATTTTGGTATTCGGAAGACACAGGACAGGGTTATGCGACATTTTTACTGGCCGGACGTGCGCAAAGATGTGACTAATTATTGTAAATTCTGCCATGCATGTCAATTGGTGGGAAGCCCAATCAAATTATTCCTGTTGCACCGTTGAGTCCCCCTCCGGTTATGGAGGAGCCCTTTTCTAAGGTTATGATTGATTGTGTTGGCCCCCTCCCTAGAACTAAGAAAGGGAACGAGTACTTACTCACTATCATGGATGCGAGTACTAGATTTCCGGAGGCGGTGCCGTTGCGTAGCATAAAAACTCGACCTGTGGTGGAAGCCCTGTTACAGTTTTTCTCTCGTGTTGGGCTCCCGAAGGAGATACAGCATGATCGAGGCACAAATTTTACATCAAACCTGTTTCAGGATGTTGTGTGTCAGTTGGGTATTAAGCAAGTGATGTCTTCTGCCTATCACCCGCAGTCCCAAGGAGCAATAGAGCGATGTCATTAGACACTCAAGACAATGATAAAAACCTATTGTGTGGAGTGCCCTGAGGACTGGGATATGGCTATGCCTTTCCTCTTATTTGCCATTAGAGATGCCACAAATGAGTCGACAGGTTTCAGTCCATTTGAGTTGGTGTACGGACATGAGGTTCGCAGCCCACTCAAGATGATGAGGGAAAGGTTACTCCTTTCAACACCTCAGGATGACACATTGCAATATGTAGCGACGTTTAAGGACCGATTACAGTCAGCTTGTGCAGTGGCTCGGAAGAATCAGCAGGCAGCAAAGAGCAGAATGAAACAACAATATGACAAGGAAGTGATACTGCGCACATTTGCAGGAGGTGATAAAGTTCTGGTATTGTTGCCAATGAATCAGCCTAAATTGGGACTAAAGTTCTGTGGACCTTATAATGTAGTCAAGCGTGTGGGTGAGTGTAATTATGTTGTCAGCACCCCAGAGCGTAGACAGAAAACGAGGTTGTGCCACATAAATCTGCTCAAACCTTATATCAAAGGAGATGCTGTAAGCCCTGTGTGTCTTTTAGCAACGGTGGAGAATACAACATATGAGCCTGATGATGGGGGGGGGGTGTGATCCCGAACCCCCAGAAGCGGTATCGGCTCGCTTACTCAACTCAGGAATGCTAGTCAATCTTAGCCAGCATTTAGAGTATCTACAGCCTGAAGAAGCACAAGATATTACAGTGCTTATAAAGAAGCACCCGAGCTTGGAACATCTGAATTGAATTATCTGGATGGGTGAGTGAATACTTTTGGCAATACGTTTTTTTTGGCAGTGTGTTCAACACAATCCGGCCTGCCCTGCTGGGGAGTAAGGTGACGGCGATGCAGGTGGACCCCCCCCCCTTGGTTTCTTGGATCACAGACTATTTGGGTCGTCCTCAGTATGTCAGACTGCAGGACTGTGTGTCTGACACTGTGGTCAGCAGCACAGGGGCCCCACAGGGAACTGTTCTCTCGCCTTTTCTGTTCACCCTGTACACCTCTGACTTCCAGTTCCACTCTGAGTTGTGCAGAAGTTCTCAACTCTGCAATTGTTGGCTGTGTCAGTAAGGGGAGGGAGGAGGAGTACAGGGGTGTTGTGGACTCCTTCGTCGGGTGATGTGAGACTAACCATCTGAATCTTAATACCACCAAGACAAAGGAGCTGGTGGTGGATTTCCACGGGAGGAAATCTGCCCCCACACCCATTTCCATCAACGGTGAGACTGTGGAAGTGGTCCAGGATTACAAATACCTTGGAGTACACCTGGACAGTAAACTGAACTGGGCCAAGAACACGGAGGCTGTTTACAAGAAGGGTCAGAGCCGGCTCTATTTCCTGAGGAGGCTCCGGTCTTTCGATGTATGTAACATCATGCTGAGGATGTTCTACCAGTCAGTGGTAGCCAGTGCCATCTTCTTTGGTTTGGTGTGCTGGGGCAGCAGGCTGAGGGTAGCCTGACTCTTTGTTGGTGGTGTCTGAGAGGAGGATGCTGTGTAAACTGCATAGTATCCTGGACAACAACACTCACCCTCTCCACCAGGTGCTTACCTCGTGCAGAAGCACCTTCAGCAGCAGACTCATTCCACCCCTGTGCAAGACTTAACGCTGGAAGAAGTCCTTTCTGCCGGTGGCCATCAGACTGTTTAATTCATCTACCTCAGATCGAGAGAGGGTCAGTGGAAACACTGCGTCCTGTGGCCAAATGTCACTTTACCCAATACCACTTTATGCAATGACACTTTCTCCAGATCACTTTGTTTGTATATATTGTTTTGGTCGATGGTCCCGAGTTCCTGTATGTGCGAATGCGGGAAAAAAACGGCCCCGTTCCTGAAAAGGTTATAGGAACTGCCAAAGGTTCCTACAGTGCGAATGCGGCTATAGTCGCCAGATAAATAGAGGCATCAGAACATGTAATGGAGTACCTTGCTAAGTAAAACGACTGGGCTAAAAACATCAAATTCAGTTCAGTTCAACTCAATAAAATTAAATTCAATAATACTTTATTGATCCCCAAATGGAAATTGCATTAGTGCAGTATAAATAACTGAGGAAACATGTTTACATAAATACATAGCAAAATAAATTATTAAAATTGTAATAATATATAAAATTGTTTGAAAATCAGTTAATCAGTTCACAAACTTTTGGAAAGTTGAAGTGTAGCAGAGAAAGGTGTGATTAAAATCTTTGTCAAGATCATCATGAATGGATTGGGTTGTTGTTTTGTAGCTTGGCAAACACTTGCTGTCACTATGAGTGTCAGGTAAACTCTCTCAGTAGACAGCATAAACAGAAACTCACAGCCAACGGTTCAACATCTGACATTCAGAGACGCTTCTTTTCTGTTTATCTGTTGTTAACAAGCATTGAACCCCTTCATCCTTTATTTTTACCTCTCTTTCTACAGTGTCCATCTGACTGAATAGTCTGAAATCTTGGTAGAGATATGTTAGTCATTCCTGCAGCCATTTCTTGATGAATCAAAGATACCTTCCCTATATTCCTTCTTCATCTTGTCAGGACTCCAAGCTCATTCATTTTATCAGCAGTTGATCTCCTGTTTTCCATGATGATCAAAGGAAGAAATGGTTCAAACTTCCCTCTCCCTCTTCATTTTGTTCCTTAACTGGATCTTCGGCGTCTCCTCATCAATTCATCTGGATTTGGGGTCTTATTCCAGCCATCACTGGGGCTTTGGAAAGCGCAGCCGGCTACTCACACAAAAGAAACAACTTTTCTGTTGCCATGGTTATGCATAGTAAAAGATGTAAATAATTGCCAGAATTACCAGCTAAAATCACTACAGCAGCACACCATCAAAATCAGTTCAGAAAAATATATAAAAAGCAGGGTTCCACTAGTATGGCACCATTCTAGAAATCCTAGATTTGACTAGACCAGTTATTCTGGCTTTCTGCAGTCAAACTACTTAGTGATGCAGCCTAAAAAATGCAATAACATCAGAATAAATATATTTTGGTAAATAAAAAAACATTGCTGTTTTTGGTTTGTTTTTTTTGCTGCAGTTTTATACTTCATAGTCTCTAAGAAAAAATATTACTGCAGATTTTATAGGCAGTACTATTGCAGACAAAATCAATTGAACAAACTGGAAGACAAAATGCCAATTTTGCTTAGCAAGGAAATGTAGACAAAGACTCTTTTTCTCACATTTGAAATGACCATAAGCAGATAAGCATTCAGATCAAGTTGACATACTTACGTAGCAGCAGCTTCACAACAAAATGAACTTGTAATAGTGTTTAAAACTGAAGACACTGCTGTGTTTCTGTTAAGATTTATCATTAGAGGTGCTGATTTATCAAATGGAAATAACATGATGTACATTAACTGAAACCAGTGCATGGATTAAGAAGCAACCACAGCAACAGACCACCACCATAAATACACTGTGACCTCGACATACGGAGGATGGGCTGTCTGGGGTGACAAGGATGGTTGGTTAGGGGTATCTGGTGTTTGATAACAGCAGGAGGGTGTTTCGTAGATAGGAGGTTAATCAGCTATCATTTATAACCATTTCCTGATGTATCTGTAAGCACTGAGATGTTTACTCTCTCTTTCAAATTGTTGCTGGTGCTCGCTTGTGTGTTTGTATTTTACTGCTGTTATTATCGAACAGTGTTAGTTTCTCAATATTGACAGAGCAGCAGCTTAATTGATCTTTTCATACCTTCCAGCAGAAACATCTATCCCCATTTAAGTTGACTCAGTGTGTATTTTTTTTTCATTCTAAATTTGGAATAGAACTTTTAACCCATACCTTGATACAACATAAAACAAAATACAATCTATACAATCTGATTCTTTCTTATACTACTCTTTTGAAGGACTCATTGCAGAATCTTAATAGACCATGTGTGTTGGTGTAGATAGTTTTGACATGTAAACATTGAATAGGTCACACTTTGGTTTAGGCTACATCATCTAATCAGTATTTTGAACACTAATGTGTACTTTCTGTAGCAAGGCTGTAAAATGTTGGAATTTTAAATCCGAATAGATAACCTGTACAGAAAACCTCAGTGGATTTAAATATTATTGATGATCCACATATATCCACATATATCAAGTGGATTGATATATGTTTTTCCTATGCATGCCTGTTTACCATCTGCCAATGATTCTTTGTCCCTGAAGTCAGTTTTAGATTCACCATAAAAGCCATTTTAATGGCAAGTATACAACTAAAAAGGGTTATTTTACTATCGTACAATTTGATGTTGTTGTTGTTTATTGAAGGAAATGATCCCTGGAACTTTTAGAAATTATTAATGCCTACATAGATCCAAAAATGTTGGTTTTGGGATTAAATTAATTTTCCACACTGATCTTAAAACATCAGTCAGGTGTTGGTATGTCCACTTGAATAAATTTCTACAATTGTAGTCATTCCTCCTTTTCATTCTGTTATTAAAAAAGAATACCTTATCTTATTACTTAGTATTGGGCTCTATCAGATGCAAAGTTAATGTTATTTTGGAACCTTTTTGTAAGTATTCTTCCCCTGCAGTTCAGCTTAGACAGACAAAGAAGGTATTTTGCTTTAGATAAACCTTTTATTTAAGGCTGCAGCGGCGCACCAACGTCATTGAGTCGATTGTGCAATTTTGTCAATTTGCGTAGCATATGTTACTGCATCGCACTGCATCACCCAATCACATAATCCATCACTAACAGATTGCTAAAACACTGCACTACGGATAAAGAGGCTGAGGTAATGTAGAGGCTTGCAGGTAGTTTGAGAATCCAGTCAAAACTCACATAGTACTTTCTCCTTTACATACCAGCTCCCTAAAACCGAGGCTTAACTATCAGTCAGTTCCCCTGTGTTGCTTATCTGGTCTTCTCTTAACCAGAATGTGGTAGATGGTGATTTATAATTGACAAATGAGAATGTCCAACTTTCAAATGTAAAATTAGAAAAACAAAGAATGCCAATTATAAGTCTAATTTCTTTCTTTGGTGAATTTATTGGCTGCTAATGAGAATTTCCTGTTGATTCCAAAAGCAAGAATAAAGAATTTGAACTTCCTAATTCTGAGATGGAGGGAATGCAGCATGATTTGAACTTGAAGAAGGCTGGGCAGCAAAAACTGGATGGCTTATAGCTGGGAGTTTGATGTACTTACCCTGCAGATCTGATTGCGTCAAGCAAGTGTACAATCCGTCAACAAGTTCACTCGATGACAACGTATCAGCTTGGCTTGTAATAAGAATGTCATGGATAAAATGTGAGTGTTATGTAACTCAGTGTACTGACTGAGCTTTGCTGACATTATTCTCAGAGGATTGAATGATTATTCTGACGTGGACCAATCAGATTTTAGAATTCCATCCCGATTATACTGATTGATTTGACAGGTGCCATTGTGTGTTCCACTGATTAATACATTAGTGATGAAGACTATGAATGATTATGTAACCAGTTGCAATGTGAGTATTTACTTTTAACTGACTGACACTGGTGGCACTCAAACTCCTAAGCAACAGTTTATTTTCATTAGAAGTGATAATTTACTTGTTAACAGTAAATGATAATATATCATATGATTGAATTAGAGGGGTGGCTGTTTGAGAGCTCATAATATATAGTGATTAATTCATTTAGGAATTGAAGTCGTCATCACTATTAGACACATCAGTTGCATCTCTGCCCTTAGCTGATCTACATTCACATGAGACATGTCTGTCCCATCTTTTTGTCTTGTTTTGCATGTTGTGCTCACATGCTGAGTGTTAACTTTTTCTGCAGGTGAAGTGAGCCTGCTGCAGCCAGGTGTGGTGCTGCTGCAGGATGTGTTCGCTGTGAAAGTGAAGCGGCGGCGAGCAGCGGGCCAGCAGTCAGGCGGACCCGTGCTCGGCGTGGCTCTCTTCTGCTGCAGGAGGAGAGGGCAGAAGCTGGAGGAGGACACACTGCACTTGCACAATGCCTCTGCAGAACACACAAACATCTGGTATAATACTCTGAAGGAGCTGCTCACAGGTAACACACATGCCGAGCTCATCATGAATGTGAAGAGTAAGCACAACAAACGCGACTTTGGTTTTCATTATTTTCCACTAGTATTGGAAAAGGCTTCACATGGACAAGTGCCTTGAGAGGACATATGTTGTAATTTGGTGCTATATAAATTAAATTTTTATCTAAATTAATTTTATTGAATGTGGACACTAAAAATCAAAAGAAAAACTGTCCTCATAGTGAGATGGTATTTAATGACAGGTTTGTAGCGCCACTCCCCTGTGGAGTCCCTCACTCTGAAGGACTCATTGAACATCCGGGTTGATAGAAAGTATGGCGGTTTGTGTTACATAAGCTGTAACAATGGAAACATGGCTCATTGTTTCTGTGGATGTCATCCAGTAAGATGATTATACATGCACACTGCTAAGCAATGCTGACATTGTCTCCATCCAATAGATAGAAGGAACTGTAATACCTCTTTCATAAACTTTATTCATCCAGTGTTAATCCACTTAAATCACATTTTTACTAAGGCTAACTTAAATATTATCTACAGTCATACCAGAAACAAAGAATAACAGGCAGAGGAACAACATAATAATTCTTAAAGCAGAACTGTTGATTTTGGATTATGGTGGCTCCTAGGTTAAAAACGCAATATTGAACAAAACACAACGGCAAAGCCAGAAACGCAGCAAAGTGTCAGAAAAGCCACAACAGTAGAATATAAAATGCGACAACATTTTACAAAACACAAAATTTCACAAGAAAAACAGAACATATGACAACATCTCACAGAACAAACAACACGTTTCAGAACATAGAGACAGCTCACCTAGGCACCGTTCCAAAAAACCTGAAGGTTAGCAGGATCCTCTGCCATCAAGAAAACCCAACAATGAAACCAAAACCTGAACAGTATTTCATAAAACACAAAATAACGCAACATTTTAGAACTCTTTAATATGGTGTTACAGTCTACATTGCTGTTTGTCAGACCCAAGAGTGGAGGACGCAGGAGCAGGAGATGATATATCCAAAAGCAGAAGTTCTCAAGTCTCTCCAGGGCGAAACACAACAGGCTATGGAAGTTATTAATTATTATATATATATATACTTCTCCCAAAATGAGAGAAGTACATCTATGAAAATTTATCGAAATCACTCCACTATAAGGAGGAACAAACAAAAGGACTATCAAAATCTAACTTTAACTTAATATCACTCCTGCTACGGAGGAAAAACAAATAACCTCTCCTGAAAAATCGGAGGCACTACACTATGAAAATGTATTAAACAAGAACTCACTCCACTGGGAGGAAAAACAAGAATGCTATGAAAAACTTAAACTGGACTTTAGCACAACTATGTTATCAAAGTTAACAAGAACAAAAATTCTCTTTTGGCGAGGATACAACAAAAAGGTAATCTTGGAACTTGTCTTGGAAAAGGTTTGAAACAGGCTTGGAAAAGGCTTGGAAAAGGCTTGGAAAAGGCTTGGAACAGGCTTGGAACAGCGTTGGAAAAGGCTTGGAAAAGGCTTGGAACAGGCTTGGAAAAGGCTTGGAAAAGGCTTGGAAAAGGCTTGGAACAGGCTTGGAACAGGCTTGGAACAGGCTTGGAACAGGCTTGGAAAAGGCTTGGAACAGGCTTCGAACAGGCTTGGAAAAGGCTTGGAAAAGGCTTGGAAAAGGCTTGGAAAAGGCTTGGAACAGGCGAGAGTGATGCACGTAAGACCAACTGATACAACACACTAGCAGAAGACAAGGGGAGACGCAGACTCTTATGCCAACAGTGATAATAGGGAACAGGTGGAATCATTCACACGACAATCAGACACGAGAGGAAGGGCAAGTGACCCTAAAGGGCAGATTATAGTTCTGCGTCTATCGTCTTGACGTGTTGCTTTGCTCTGGTCGCGAACCACTTTTCATGTTATGGTTCTGCAACCTCGGTCTGGAATTTCTCGGGACGCACAGCAGTTTCCCCTCGCGAGAATTTCGGTGGGCGGTGACGAGAACTTCGGCGGCGCCGGCGGAAGTGTTTATCTTTCAAAAAAAAAAAGTGTATGCAAGAAATGGATCTGGAGTTGCTCGACATCGAAGAAGAACAGCTTATTTTATTGGAGTTGGGGAAAATGCAAAGGAGGAAGCCACACAGACAACCGGAAATTCACACCGAGGACCAATCACAGCCGCTTTTGTCTGCGCACTTCCGTTGGTGGTCTGCGTGCGTCTGTCGCGTAGTCAGGATTTTTCTGAGGTGCACGAGAACGCGCGCAGAGCCTCTGCGTGGGGGAGTGGTCAAGATTTTGACGCTCGCAGAGGCTCTGCGTCCGAGCGTCAGAGGCTTTGAGTCTGAAGCATGAATCCGCCTTCAACGAGAGGGAGAGTTAATATTTCAAAATAAAACAGGAAATGACGAGACATGACATGGAGATGAGACAAAAACCCTCTTGACCTCACCGCGGTGTGACACTGTTCACAAATGATCCTGCACATGTCTGTGTATTTGACCAAATGTAATCAAATATGAGACTAAATCAATTCATCTTGAGTCATGAGGCTTTTCAGAAGCTTCATCTGCTGTTGTTAAATTTCTGGTTCATATCTTTCTGGTCAGGCTGTTTTCATGGTAATATATTGTTGTCTGAAATCCAAACACCTTTACTCAAATTTGATTCGCTGTGTTTGTTTTCATTTCAACGTTTCCAGATTGAAAATGTTGATATTCATTGGTTAAAGTATCTGTGTTAGTTCACACCAAACCCACTTAAGGTCGACACGACCACAGAGCTGGCGCAGCAGTGCATCTCTGAAGATGCAGCAGTGCATCTCTGAGGAGGATGCAGCAGCAGTGCATCTCTGAAGATGCAGCAGTGCATCTCTGAGGAGGATGCAGCAGCAGTGCATCTCTGAGGAGGATGCAGCAGCAGTGCATCTCTGAGGATGCAGCAGCAGTGCATCTCTGAAGAGGATGCAGCAGCAGTGCATCTCTGAGGATGCAGCAGCAGTGCATCTCTGAGGATGCAGCAGTGCATCTCTGAGGATGCAGCAGTGCATCTCTGAGGATGCAGCAGCAGTGCATCTCTGAGGATGCAGCAGTGCATCTCTGAGGATGCAGCAGTGCATCTCTGAGGATGCAGCAGTGCATCTCCGAGGAGGATGCAGCAGCAGTGCATCTCTGAGGATGCAGCAGTGCATCTCTGAGGATGCAGCAGCAGTGCATCTCTGAGGATGCAGCAGTGCATCTCCGAGGAGGATGCAGCAGCAGTGCCTCTCTGAGGATGCAGCAGTGCATCTCCGAGGAGGATGCAGCAGCAGTGCATCTCTGAGGATGCAGCAGTGCATCTCTGAGGATGCAGCAGCAGTGCATCTCTGAGGATGCAGCAGCAGTGCATCTCTGAGGATGCAGCAGCAGTGCATCTCTGAGGATGCAGCAGCAGTGCATGTCTGAGGATGCAGCAGCAGTGCATGTCTGAGGAGGATGCAGCAGCAGTGCATCTCTGAGGATGCAGCAGTGCATCTCTGAAGAGGATGCAGCAGCAGTGCATCTCTGAGGATGCAGCAGCAGTGCATCTCTGAGGATGCAGCAGTGCATCTCTGAGGATGCAGCAGTGCATCTCCGAGGAGGATGCAGCAGCAGTGCATCTCTGAGGATGCAGCAGCAGTGCATCTCTGAGGATGAAGCAGCAGTGCATCTCTGAGGATGCAGCAGCAGTGCATCTCTGAGGATGCAGCAGCAGTGCATCTCTGAGGATGCAGCAGCAGCGCATCTCTGAGGATGCAGCAGTGCATCTCTGAGGAGGATGCAGCAGCAGTGCATCTCTGAGGAGGATGCAGCAGCAGTGCATCTCTAAAGATGCAGCAGTGCATCTCTGAGGGTGCAGCAGTGCATCTCTGAGGATGCAGCAGTGCATCTCTGAGGAGGATGCAGCAGCAGTGCATCTCTGAGGATGCAGCAGTGCATCTCTGAGGGTGCAGCAGTGCATCTCTGAGGATGCAGCTAGCTGTGCATCTCTGAGGATGCAGTGTCGCAAATGCTACTTTGTTGGAAACAGAATTACAGCATCTCATCAGCTGAATTGGTGGAATTTTGTCCAGAGTTTCATTGTAACCATATAGAGGGTCCTTTTTTCTTCTATTGTTGTTCAACAACTCTCTACATATGTTACATATTCATGTCCTCATACAATGAGTTTTAATAACCTTTAATCAGGTCTAAATCCTATCCAATAAAATGGCTTAAGGACTGATTTTCTGCAAACTAATGACATTTCTTGCAGTTTTCAAATGTTAGACTGTATACAAACTTGTGAGAGATTTAATTTTCAAAATCAGTATTATAAAAGGTGCAAAAGGTCACAGGTGGTCACCACCCCATACTCACACACCAGGGATTAATTATGAAACATTCTACTGCTTTATATAAAATAGTGAGTTTAAACCTTTTTCAACATTTTCCGAACTCTACTCCTGGCAAAAACGATTAGTCAGCACAGCAGCACCGTAAGAGTCTCACTGGGATATAAAACCTACACTTATGAATGCTTTATCTCTTTGAATGGCTTCCATTTGCACCATTGTGCTCCTTGTGGTTAGCTAGTTGTTAATCAGAAGCGATGCTAGCTGTTCTGATTAAAATTGTAATGTTTTCCATCAGCCTGTTCAACACTTGGTTTAATGAAGTGAGTCACAGTTACATCAGACAGGAAAGCTAATCTGCTAATCCACCGGAAAGAAGACACTCAGATTACACACACAAACGTGAATATGTTCAGCAGTACTTACCAACAAGCTGTCAGCAGTTGAATCATGTTGTCTGCAAGAGAGATTAGCTGAAATACTGTCTACATGAACACGTATGTGCATCCCACTAGTCTTCATAGCATTTAAACCATATTCCTCCGATTCATTCACAAGCGCTAAGGTGAAGTCTAGTAACTAGAGTTGGTTAAGAAATTAAATCTAACTATGAGAAGCAAGGCAAATAAATATATTGCATAAACCTGAAGTTATTTCCTTTTTGCTGCACCAAGATTTATCTTTCTATTGTAGAAGTTGTGCTTGTTTCTTTCATTTTTAACAAAACTGTGTAGATTATTCCAACTCCTTACTTAGTTTTTTGCCAGTTTGAATGTTTTGCTTGTCATTTCAAAGCTCCCATTGAATGGACCAGCAGAAAAGTGTTTCATTACTCTTCAGAACTTAAAGCTTTGTTTAAAAAAATCCAGAGGGTTTTCTGAAAAGCTTAAAAATATCCACTAAACTCTTTTATTTATTGGCATCTAAAGTCACTGCAAAAGATGCAACGAAAACAAACATGTAAGCTTCACAAAGAGGCTTACTGGGTCCACACTAAATACAGTAGAGCCCTTCGGCATAAAAAAAGAATTGTCTTGTTTGTTTGTTATGTGAATGTTTATTATATGAAAACTCCATCCTCGTTTTGGTTTTCTAAAAAGGCTTCAACTCCCTTTTCAATGGCTCATGCACACCTGTGAGAGAGATTGAATATAATTACTTGTCTTCTGTGTCCACTTTGATGAAGACACAGTTGTGTTGAATTAGTCTATTTGTACTTTGTAAAACATATAAATCAGTTATCTCCAGTCTTCTGTTATTCTATGAAGTAAAAACCAATAGAGAGGCTCAACTTTCAATTTTTATTATCATATTGGCTTTTCCCTTATGTTTATTAATAAAAAAAAAGGTTATTTGTGTGTCTTGAAAATATTTTAGACATATAAAAACACATATAATTCCTCAGGTCATAATGGGTTAAAAGAATGCTAATAATCTTAATAAACTGAAGACTATCTGGAGATGAATATGGAACATTTAGAAATATACTTTTTTTCCCCAGAAAAAATGTCAGTGTTGGCCTTATCAGGTGGAAACAAATGTGGCTTCAGATTTAAGTTAATTGTGCTGTCTGTTTGATGAATAATTTTACAGTAAGGACGAAATAAGGCAGCTGCTCGCCAACATGTTAACACGTTAATCCGTTTGTAAAAAATACAATAAAAAGCAGACATATTTGGGCCTCATCTTGGCTACTTTGGCACTTATGCATCAGTTAGGGCATTAGTAGATGTCATTTGGACTAAATGTGGCTCAAACGTCATAAGCCAGCTTTTGCATGGTTATGACATAAAGGCCAAAAGTGTCCCAAATTTGCAAAGAAAATACAGATTTGGGACACTTTTGGGTGGTTCTGTGGCTCAACGTAGCACAGGCGTCACACTCAAGGCCGATTATGGGCCATATTTGGGCTAAACCTTTTTTGGTATTAGGTCAGCTTCATAAAAAATTGGGTAACTTCTTCAGAAATAATCCAACTTCGTCAGCAACACAACCACCTGCTATCAGGACCTTTTTAATGAAGTCCTGGACGTTACCGCAGACTGATGTTCCCAGGCGCTGGTTTCCCAGGTGCACTGTAGTGGGCAGTTCCTGGCTGACAGTTAACACACAAAAGAAATGTAAGAGTGCTGTGTTTATGGATTTAATTCACAAGAGTGTGCTTTACATTTTAGCTCCGCTCTGTTTGTCCAGTGATGTCGACCCCAGGCAGAGACATTACAAGTTTTTGTTAAATGAGAAAGTCAGAGTTGACACTCTAGCCACCATTGCTCTTTCACCATGGCATTAGTCTGACATGTTATCGCTGGTCACCTGTCTGTCTGTGCGTCTGTCTGTCCATCAAACCAGATTACCCATGAGGCCCTGCAGCAAAATCACAACTTCTTCAAGAGTGTGTCTTTGGCCTCAAACTTACACACGTAAATGGCTCACAGATTGTGCGTCAGCTCGAGTGGTCACACTGCACATCAAACTCTGATGGCCTTTGTGACTTTGCACACTGCGCTGGAGGGGTGTGTGCCTGTGTGCGTGTGTGTGTGTGTGTGTGTGTGTGTAAACAAAGTCAGTTGCTCTGCTGCTGTGCGGCCATTAAGCCTATTTTCCAGGCAGAGGTCAGCGTGAAAAGCATATTGTTGTGTGAATCCTGGTGTCGCAGAGCAGGCAGTCTCGCCACTGCCGACACCACCACCACTTCTTAACCTTTAGGTTTGAACATTCAGTTGCACAATGGTGAGCAGAGCAGCCACTTCCTTTTTCCAGAGCGTTATTCTGTGCCATTTGCTGTGTGAGGCAGCTGCAGAATGCTGTGCAGAACATGAATAGCAGTCGGAGTCACAAAAGGCAAGCATGCTGTATAGAGACCATTTTAATAAATGCAGTCAGATGGCAACAGGATAGATTGCAGTTGTTTAACAGCTCAACACACTGACAGGCTGGAGGTGGCGGTGAAACTCTCAGGGCTGCCAAACCGAGCTCACCAAGGCCAACAGGTGTCTTGATAGTTCTCTGGGTGAATTGTGTTGTTAGTCTTTTCTTATTCCACTAATCTTTGACTTAGCTGTATGTCTGTGTTTGTGCCAGTATTCATATGCCATCACTTTCACACATGAAGTCTGTTACAGTATGTGAAAATCAGGCTTAAAATCTTGTAACATAAACCTGGTTTTATGGAGGTGTTGAGCCACCACTGTTAGGATGATAATGCAGAAGCAAATGCGTATTTTTCCTGAATACTTGTTCATGTTTTTGCTGTAAACAAATAACTTGTGTCTGGTCGTATTATATAAGTAAACAATGTGCAAATGCAAACAAAGAGGACTTTTAAAAGCATTCACTTTCAAAATGGAGATTCTCAAAACTGAACTACGACACCCGGTTTGAATCACTCCTGTGTATATATATATATATATATACTCAACTACTGGTGTAGGTGCTCCGTACATGCTCTAAAGTTCCATCTGTTTCCATCTATTTGTGAGAACGGTACAGCATAAGTGTATATTTTACAGTCAAATTCTCAAATAAAACTGCTCTCATTCACATATTTTCTGTTTCTTTTGACTGCTAAATGCATCCAAAACTGTGACAGAAAAGCAGACCATTAAGACTATTTGTCAACTTGGGGGTCACTTGAGGCATTGCCAATCGACTGCTATAATAAAATCCTGTTTTTACGACTGAAGCGTCATCTGAAAAAAAAATCACCATTCAAGTAACTTGACGCATCTGTGCAGTTAATTAAGCTATACTTGCATCTACAACGACCCCCCACACAAAGTTAGCTCATTAAAGTAACTCTAATAGATAGGTCTATGAATTTGAAACGAAAAAAAAATTCGAACAATGTCTTAACACCCATGATCTTCTGATGTCTTATTTCATATGACCGACCATCCAAAACCACTGAGATAATCTGCTTACAACAATGAATGAAAGAAAACAGAAAGAGAACAGCACAGTTTTTGCACATAGTTGCATAATCTTTTTTTTTAAATAAGTTCCAATGCGCAGCAAAGACTGAACTGTATTATTTTTGTCTTTTGGTTTGTCTCTTCACATGAGGGATCATTCTGATGATGTCTCCATAAACCACTTTATGACTCCTTCTTTGTGTGTGTATGCAGCTCTGTGTTGAATATTAACTGGTGTGTCTGTAAAACAGAGTGTATCCATAGAGACTCGATGAGAGTAGGCTGTCTACCTTTCTTCCTCTCTTTCATATTCAGTTTGATTGCTTTATTAGTTTGTCAGGAAACAAACTTTTATTGTAAAGCAGGGCGCATTCACAGCTCAAATGAAGGTCAAACATTTGGACACTGACTTTGTTTTAGTGCAACTCAAACATTGAAAGAAAAAAAACAACTGCTGGCCGTGATTTATCTATATGCCAAAGAGTTACTGCACTCGCATCAGAGGGGAATTTAAAGGGTTTTAATGCTGTTGTTTTTTTTCCCAATCAATACTACCGTGGCTCTTACGTCCACTTACACATACTAAAAGCAGCATTTGGCTCAAGGGTCACTCTGTCATGTGAACGGGAGTTGTGATCAGTCCAAAATGTCAGCTTTCACTACCATTCATCCACAGGTGCCTCTTGGGATGTGAGTTTTGATATATGGCCAGTCAGTTCACCATTTTGGTACTGACTGAAATATCTCAGCAACCCTTTGGCAGACTTCAATCCAGATTATTTTTCCCACTGCCTTTAATTATCTGTGCCTTTATTTTATTTCTTTGCCAAATATGGGATGAAATGCAATTTATTTTTATGCTGATGTTCATGTTGATGTCAGGAAGATTAGAAAATCCTCATCAAAATTCCAATTTGTTTATCTATAACTTTACGACTAAATATCTGCAAAACTATTTATATATCCACCAGTTTCAGCTGTGAGTTGACAAATATTAATAAACTGACATTCTAAACTATGATCATGAACAGTTTTTCTTGATGATATCTTACTGTGAGTATGTTGGTTTCCTGAGGTTAGCGTTGAGCTCAGAGCACCATGTGACATAAACACATTGTCACATAGCTGTAAGAATGGCTGTAGACACCTCAAGTCAATTCATTTTTTGCGTCTGTTCAGGCTCTTAGGCCTGTGTGATGCAAATTTCGTCATCTGCAACAGTCCGCCGTGGACTGAGCATGCAGACTACGCATGGACCTAGAGTGATATTAAAAAAAAATAAAACACACCAGATGAAGAAGACGATCACCTGCCATTACATAAGAAGCTTTGGCCCAGCTGACCCAAAAAGTAGTATGAATAGAACCACGTGCACACGTGCAGAGTCCCAATCTCAAACCAATGTACCAAACCTTATTCTCCAGCACCGATGGACCGATGCACTAATGCACTAATTGTGAAATTCTGGGCATTCTTATATTTGTTTTAACGATGTTAGAAATATGAAACATGAAAGGTACTTCCTCCAGTAGGGGTCCTTAGGCAAGACCCCCTTACTCTACCTGACTACATGGGATATGAGTGTAAGTTGCTTTGGATAAAAGTGTCTGCCAAATGCATAAACATAAAAGAACAGTAAGTCAAAGCAGTCACTGTGTTTAGTGGGTAGTTAACATTAGCTTAATGGCTAGGTATTGTAAGCTATTTTTATGATTTGTAGCTTGCCAGTTTAATAATGGAGGCTTTTTCTGTAGTCCTGGGTTATAATTTGTTGTTAAATGCAACCCCAGCATTTTTTATCAAGTTCAGTTGCACTTACTACTTATATTGGCAAATAAATGCACCTTTTAACAGTTATTATTGATGCAAATGATTTATTATCATTTTTCACTTGAATTAGACATTTGGCTTGATAAGGACCTGACTGAAAATGTAATATTTGGCTTGGACCTGACTCTGGACTTCCACATCTTGACTTGACTTGGAATCTTGGATTTGACTTGGGACTTGCAAACCAGTGACGTATTGTAAATGAAAATGCTCAACAGTTTTAAGGAGTTTTAGCCTTTCGTCACATCTTTAAATGAGCATGAAATCATTAATGAATTAATTAATGAATTTTGTTATTTCATTTATTTCATTAATGTATCAAAAAACACTTTTTAACCTTTCACCTAAAAAGATTCTTTCTTTGTCAAAAAGCGAAAAAAAAATCCATAACACTTTTGGGCCTATTGAACCACTACCAACTCAATAACTTTTCCCAACTTGCATGGCTGAATAAAATCTTTTTATGCACGATAAAGTTAATGATAAAGAAATATTTTCAGTCTCAAGGCAAAGTCAATGCTACTATACGAATGCAAATACTGGTAACTGGCGCCAGCTGATGTTATCTTATTTGCAGATGGACGAATTGTAGTCATCAAACTGAATATTGGATACCAATATTAGGCGGATATATTAATGCATCCTTTCTAAAAACTCAAACTTTGGCTAAAAGTACTAATTATATTATTTCATGATGTATTTTACTGTCTATAAATTGCCATGTGACATTTTTCAAAAAGTTAGTTTTATCTCACAGTGAAAACCTCAAATGTATTCAGTTCATTCTTACAAAACAGAAATAAAACAAAAACAAACAAAAAAAAGGAACCAGTGAATGTTTATTTTTACATTAAACTCAGTGATAATTGCTAGTTATCCTTTTTTGGTGATTAGATTATTTCATGTTTAAGCGCTTGTTTAAGTGTCACTGACCTCAGAGGGAATCTGTTTTCGTCAACAACGTTCACCAGCCCAGCCATAAGTCCTCTGTCGGAAACTCAACACTCTTCTTTGACAACACTGGGATTGTTTACCATGGTAACATTTCAGCGGCTCCAAAGCAACCTGCAACTGATTGAACCTCGGAGATGATCTAATGGATACTTGACCTCTTTCCATCTATGTGTCTGTCTGCCTTTCTTCTAAGAAACATATCAACAAATTGAATGATGTCATCTCCTGTGAGACTTTCTTTTCGATAGACAGAATCCTATTTAGGTTGATATATGCGTTTCAAACACTGGGCATTAAAAGTAAAAGGTGTAAAATATCTCACATAGACTCAAAAGGTTCCTCGTCCCTGTGGAAAGTTCCTGCAGTCTAAACAAGACTAAAGTTTCAAGGATCCAAGTATTTATGAAGCTCAGAAATATAAATCACCTCCTCCAACAATGACTACGAACATAGCTGGTGAAGGTCTGAGAGACTGGCAAAAGTTAACCAAGCTTAAGTCTCTTGTGGTGCAAAAACTTTTGCTGATGCACCTTTTCCTTACTGGACTCTAAAATTCTACAAATTCAAAGGCAATATACACATCTATCTTAAAAATTTGGAAACGATTTCTCATCCTCGACCCATCTACGTCTTACAGTATTCATGGCAATGGAAATTTTGTGTTTATTACAATAAACTCCATAAATCCACTTGGAATACAAGATTATTATCAATATGAAAGGGACAAATGTTGTCTGTCTTAGGCGGGATTCACTTCTACATGATGGAAAACGCTTGACGTGGGGCATGGGTGGCATTTAGAATTGTATCAGTTACGAGATCACACACATGAAACGTCAAGTTCTTTTGATCAGTCAGCTCCTGCACTGCTGCCTAAAAAGCTGAGCACTTTCACTTTACAAGAAAAGCAAAGCAACCAATCTGGAGTTCAATTTGGCAACGATTTCGAAGTGAATGAGAAGCAAGTCCATAAGTCTTATAGTTCAAGTTGTAAAGTAAACCTCTGTTCTCTAATTCACTAAACAATTTATTGTTCTGACATAAAGAAGTTAGATGAGGGTTAGATGGCCTGTAAGGGTTATAGATTTAGTAAACAAAGTTATGTGGTCAAGTTACGTTGATGTAAAGAGTGAGTGATGTTGTCAAATGAAGTGTTACAAATTATGAAGTAAGTAAAAATGCTCCTTCCAGTCAATATCAGGTTTGATATAATGTATTGATAAGTCATTACTTCCACTGAAATATCAGAGCCATACAGCACACACATGACCACACACAAATTTTTCTTTTAAAAACAGGGAGACTCTGAAAAGCCACTTATAATGCTAATAGTAATAATGATAATCATGCTAATAATTATAATAATAACAATAACAGAATAGGGTCCCAAAACTAATATAGTTTGGGTGCCTTACCCACCACCATGACTCCTAATACTATCAGTGCTCCTTGAACAAAGAGCAGCTGCAAGTATCTTTTAATATTCCGAAAGATGTGACACTTGTAAACCAGATTAGAAATAAAATTTCTCTTAAACTGCAGCAGCTGGGTTAGAGCTGTGTTTTCAGGGTAACAGTGGGGTGGAGCTTTTTGAAATGGTGGGTGTCCAGTAAAGAAAAGGGTGGTGGAGGTGTCGGGTGGCTCCTCACAGGATCTCCGGAGAACCCGGTCAGAACTGTAGGGTGGAATGATGGTAGGAGGTGCACTTTGTGTGTGCATGAGGGGTCATTAACAGGGCGAGGTCACAGCCATTTGGGAGCAGATTATAGTCATGAGCTGGATAATGGAGCTGGGGTGTGTGTATTGATCTGAACGAGTCTATGGGGATTTATAATGCGGTCTCTAAATCTGCCTAATGATGTGCTATACAGGGGGTCTGTGTGTGTATTTTGGAGTTCACACTATAAAACCACACACATATCATCTCATGTTGGACAAAATAATATTCTAAATATGCTTCATCTAACAGGCCATGTTCACATTTTGGAATTGTGTGCAGGTGTGTACTGTATTTATTCATCTCTCCAGACTTGTGCTGATTCAAAAAGTTCTGATTTCTGATCCAAATTAGTTCACATATAGGACATTAAACCATAAGACATAGTTCTTTACATGTGTTCAACGGTTCAATGTCAGGGATGAAAACAGAACTTTATTTTTGGTCAGTTTTAGTACCAGTGTTGGCTATTGTCTGGAATAAAGATTAATGTTTCAATATCTGTTTCAATTTAGCCAATAATAACTCAAAACAGAGTATTTGCAAATCTTGAGATTCACCCCTGAAAAAAGCCAGGTTGACAGAAAAAACTGTGGACAACTAATAGTATTTAATGTAGAATGACACCAATCAAAGAAAAGCAGCAAATCCTCACATTTGAGTGGATGGAACCAGAATTTTTTTTTTTTCAGACCAAAGAAACTCCTGCACTACTCATATTCAAATTGATTCAAATTCCTAAGATGCAGTTACATTTGAATAAAAACAATCTTTTGGTCAGTCAGATGCATAACTTAGAAAAGTTACTCTAACTGGAACAGGACTATATATAGTTATATATAGTTGGCAATATAGTTATAGCCAATATATAGTTGTTTCTCAACGTCTAAATACATGTTTGTTGGGCGGGCGGGCTGCAAATGTGGCTCAGGACACATTGACAGATACACTGCCAAAAGAAAAAAGCTGTATATAGTTCAGACCATAGACATAAACACGTAGGTCGATGCCTCATTGACAGCCTCAGCCCATTGCTGCGATACGTCAACTCATCTGCCATATTGGCTGTTGGCAAGACGGGCTACGAAACTAACACAATTGTTAGTTTCATAGAGAGTTGTGTTTTTACAGAATCAAATACAAGTTTTACAATTCAAAGCTGATTTGTTTTTTATATTCAAGAGTTTATTGTGTTCCAAACAGTTTGGTCTTTAGTAACCTATTGGTGAGACAGTGGTCATGTACAACTAATTCATCATAAATAAGAAAAATCCGCAAATACAATGGTCTGCTGTCGTTATTTTATACGACTGAAATACTCAAAAACAGACATAAATAACAACAATACACAAATGAAGGGAAATTCAAGTGTTAAAAGTGTTACAATTTGATATTTGCATGACATGGTAAGAATAGAAAAAGGTGAAAATATAAACAGTCACATTCAGATGTAGTTCAGAAACATTCAGATATTGTTCCGATTACATCTGAACATTGTTTGTGTTTGCATTCAAACACACATTTTAACACCCACAGTGAACATGCTCTTTGACTGCTCCCTGTGACGCAAATGAGTAATTCCAGGGGAGTGTCTGAAATGTCTGAAATGTCTGAAATGTGATTTTAGACATGTGAGCTGCCTTGCCAGCATGTCTTAAATCAGAGCAATTCACTGCATAGACTGTCCTCTGTTTTATGCTTTTTTAACCTCAGCCTGATGCCAGTGATGGAGCTGCTCATGGTGGATGTGTTGATGTGTGTGCAGGGTTCAGCAGGCGTCCCAGGTATCTGAAGGTGTTTATCAACCCCAGCAGCCACAAAAAGGAGGCTGTGCACATCTACAGAGAACATGTGGCTCCTCTTTTCAAGATGGCTGACATCCGCACTGACATCACAGGTCAGTCCATCCATGTATTTATCTACCTACAGCAAATTAGGAAAAGCAGGTTTATTTATTAATTTTTGTCACGTGTAATGTAATACAACTTTATTTCAGGTTGATAGAACTGTTGCAAGAGGACGATATGAAATCTGTGCGAGTGTATGTGTGCACATGGAGGTCCAAAGGTCAGAGATAATGGGAGTTTCTGGTTGCTAGGTAACCTGATACAGAGGGTGGAGCTTAGCCCATCTGTTGTGACAGAGGGACACAGCCTCTCCTCTGCTCTCCTCTCCTCTGTTGTTTTCTCCCCACTCCTCTTTTCTCATGGTTACTCCTCTTCCTCCTCTTCCTCCTCTCAGCAGATGGTGTGATATCCGTTGTCCCACTTTTTTTTTGGCAGCTATCGAACACACACTTGTGTACATCTGACCACACACACGCATGAACACTTTATCTCTGTCCATCTCAATGTCTCTCCATCTGCTTTCCACTCATTTCCCCCCTTTCTGCTTTTATCTTTCTTTCTTACTGTCTGTCTCTCCAGTAACTGATAAGAAGGGGCACGGTCTCTCAGTGATGAAGGAATGCAAACTGGATGAATTTGATGGGTTAGTTGTTTTCTCTTATTTCTTATCTCGCACTTTGTTTTGGATGAGTGCTCTTTTCACAGGAAAATTTTAATTTCCTACTTTAACTTTTCTTGGAGAATTATGCAAAACATGTTGGTTATTTTGATATTCAGTTTTTTTTTCTTCATGTACATCGAGTCATCGAGTCATGGACTACATACTTGGGCTAGTAAGACATGTACCGTAAAAACATCTGTTATGCTTATAGCATCACTTGAGAATTTAACAATATTCTGCTCTTTGGCTCCCCCTACAGTCATGTAGATGCAACACTTATGTCATAAAAAACAAACTTCCATCTGAGCCCCGTACACGCACAGCTATACAATTTGTTGTTATGCTGAAGAGGCTGACAAAATCACCTCAGAAATATCTAAAAATGCTTAAAAATAGTTACAGGGCCTAATAAGAGTAAATGCAGCATATTTATAAATACTTCGGTATATGTGATAAAAAAGTATCCTCACAAAAATGCAAAACAAAAAGTTTATATCTAAAACAGTTACTCAAGTATTTGAATGTGGCATAGGTGTGAAAACAATACATGTGTATCACATTGCATTACAGTGACATGTATTGAAGATGGCAGAGAACATTTTGAAACACTTGCAAACTTCCAAGATATGTCAGAAGCACATGGTTTTAAGATTCAAAACTTTACTTGTGTTGATTTTAAATAATACAATAAATAGAAATCATGACTGAAAATATAAAAGTTGTGTAGATAAGACAGAAGTTGCCTGACTCCACAAAATCTTTGTATTTTGTACAAAACCTTTAAATTCAGTTAAAGGTCCGGTGTTGACATTCAACTTGACTAGTCGTGACATAATCCTTCCAAAACAGACCAAAGTGAACCCTGTAATCAAACAGTGGTTTACTGTCAGAGGCTGAAACACCCTGACCCAGACTGATCTTACACACACACACACACCAATGTTAAGGTAAAACACCAACAGCTAACTGGCCTAACAATATTGATAAAGTGTCAAAACATTGTTGTGCTTTTGAAACACTTAACACAACAACAACTGCTAGCACAGAAACTGTCATCACACTGTCATCACTCTATCTGTGATGGTTGTGTGGGTGGGTGTGTGTGTGTGTGTGTGTGTGTGTAAGCAGCTTTTGTGCTCAGCCCCTATAAAGCTTAATGTGCTTAGAGAAGATTAGCTCAGCGTTGCTAAGCTAGCTGCTGAATGTGTGCGTGTGTGTGTGAGGCTACACTGGTGAGGGTTTGGTTGAAACCTACATTTGCCAATTAGGGTGGCTGTCACCGTGGCGACGAGAGCTCCAGGTAATCCCATGCACAGGAGGAGGAGGGGCGGAGCCTGGTCATCTCCCATTTCCTCCGAGTAGAAACTCTGAAGATGAAGCCTTTCACTTTTGTTTGATATGTCTACCAAGAAACATAAAATCTCCTCCACCTGTACAGCATTTAAAAGATCTCAACTCATAATACCAAACCAACAACATAAACAGAGAGTAATAATAAAAAAGATTATACATAGTGATTTAAATGTTGCTCCAGAGTCTTTTACAACATCAAATATCTCTTTCTAGTTGAGGATAATATATTTAGTCTTTATTATATTTGTATACACACACCAAAAATGTTTTTTTTTTAAACTATTTTAATGTTTTATCTAAATCTTATTTACAGGAAAATTAAACTCAACACGTGGAACGTGTATTCTTATAAAATGTAAACTGAACCTACAGTCCCATAAATGTACAGAGTTGGTCAACTCACTGGCAGTTATTGTTGTGATTCTTTCAGAATAAAACTCATCTTGTTCATCTTTCACTCCAGTTATCTTTTACCGTTGTTTCCCTGCTGTAAAACTTGTGGAAGACCAAATACTGAAATAAATGAGTCTCTGTTGATTATTTTGGAAGTCCAGCTTCATGTATGATTATGCAAACAATACTGCCTACCCTCTACAGAACGTAGTGTTGCAACAACAGAGTGTTCAGACAGAGGCTTCTTCAGCTCCACTGCCACACTGACTGGTACAGCAGGTCATTCTTGCCAGCACCATTAATACACAATGACAGCTAATAATGAAAAATAAACAAACAAAAAACAACTGCAACATTATAATTTCCCTTTAGGATGGATAAAATGTTTTTGATTTAATTTAATTTCACGTCTAGATGTAGTATCTATCTTAAAATAAAGACATCCACTGTACTTTCATTGTAATGAGTTTTATGAAGAATTACTTGAGTTTTTGTTTATTTTTTACAAACAACATTGTTTTTCTGAATGAATAATATACCAACAAAGCTAAATGTTGCCTTTTTGTTCAAATAAAACAGCCTTAAGATGCACAATGAAATTTGTGAAGGTACAGTTCTATTTTCTGTTTCAAATCTGTCTTGGTTATGAATATGAACTATGAATGCATTCAATTTATTGAACATCTGACTTTTATCAAATAAGCATTTAGGTTTGTTCCAAACAAATATTACAGTTTGGTACTACATTATTATTCAGTATAAGACATGAAATCCACAGCGATCCTGTGGAGAAGCCAAAGCTTCTACCAATCAGCTGTATGCTGTATTTGCAGGTATGAAGTTGCCAAAAATTGACATCAGCTATTTCAGTGATCAGTAAAATTCCTTCATCTTTACAATAAAATCTCTGAGGATTTGTTTGAATTTATTTGGATGTCTGTCTCAACCTGCCTGTCCCAACACTGTTTTCCACCTGTCTGTCAGGGTTGTATGTGTTGGTGGGGATGGATCAGTAGCAGAGCTCTGCCACGCTCTGGTCCTCAGAGCTCAGCTGGATGCAAATTCTCCAGCAAAACTAGTGAAACCAGTGCTGCCTCTGGGAATCATACCTGCTGGTAGGCGATAGAACATTTTCATATAAATCCACAGCATGAAGCCTGCTGGACATGATGTAATATGCTTCTTATTCTTGATTTTTTTTTTTTTTTTTTTTCTTACAGGTTCTACAGATGTGGTTTCCTGCTCTGTTCATGGAGTCAGAGATCCGGTCACTGCAACCCTCCACATCGTCTTGGGTACAGACAATCATTTCTAGATCTTTAATTAGATCCTACTGGTCACATGGGTTTAGTCTCTTCTCAACTTAAAGTTCCACTGTATCTACACAGATTTCCTTTTGAGTGGTTTCTCAATAGCTGAATTCAATGGTTTGTCTCTCTTCATATTTGTTGTTCTACCTATTTTAAGTCAACACGCTGATCATCAGAAACCCTGGGCCATTTCTGGAGGTTGTAGACTCATTGTCAGAGCATGCAGGAACTGCTCTACCTGTTCTAGATCTATACCTGCTTGGTACTGGATGAGTTCAGTCTGTTGTGAATGCCAGCTCTAGATCCACAGTCCGCCGTATCCCTGATACTTTATTATGTTCATAGGTCTCTATGTGTTCTTTTTCTATAGTTTGATTATTCTTGGTGTATTCTACCTGCATTGTTTCTGAGTTTAGTCGGGGTTATTTGTAGTAGACCCATATTTGAGAGCTCTCCCCCACTCATCAATGTGAAGAGGTCCTTGGTATATTCAGCCTGTTCTACATGGTTTCCCTCTTGGACTCCCTGAATTGGTTCTACCTTTTCTAAATATGTGGTTGTTGTTGTTAAAGTAGACTGTTTTTTTATTTATCACCACATTATATCCTCAGTACAATCTGCCAGTTTTAGATTTATAATCTGTACTTGTTGGATAGGTTCTTACTGTTCTCGTCAGGACATCCTGTGTAGGCTCTTTTACTGCTATGGGTGGAGCATCTGGGATGGGGTCTACCTACTCTTGGGATGTAGTAGAAGCATCCAGGATGGGGCCTGTTTTAGGTCTCTAGTCTGCTCTTCATGTGTGGGGTTTACATGTTGTAGATGTATAGTTGAGACACCCTGGGCAGAGTATACCTATTCTAAGTGTGTAGGTTGACTTTTGTAAAGCAGGTTGTGCACTAAATGGAGGGCCAGTGGTTTGCTCCCCAGCTACTTCTGTTTAAATATCTTTGGGCCATACAATCAATCCCAGAAATTCTGAGATGTATCATTTATGTGTGGGTGAGTGTTTACAAGGGAGATGGTAAATATGGATGTGTGTGTCAAAGGATAAATGTGGCTTCTGGTGCAAAGTGCTTCAAAGCAATATAAAAACATAATGATATCCATTTATTGTTGATAATAGTGTAATTCTGGATCATTGTTACTTGTTCTGTATGTATCTATCATGTTGTTATGGCTGCTCTCTAATAGATTCTGTGAATTTTACATTAGGTGTGTTTACCTTTAGCCTGTAATAGATCTTTTATGAAATTTGATTTAGTTTAATTACCCGAGGAAGAACCACTCGGGAGCTTGTGACGTTGCTAAACTTTGATGTGACTTGCTGTTGCTTCATCAGAGCAACAATCCAACCTGCATACAGACTGTGGTAAACTAGACTCTTCATGAGTGAACTTAGCAGACAGATGTCCAACAGCAGGATCAGTTTCACTAAATCACGGGTTTACTCTGCTCACTGTAGCCACGCCCCCTCCTCACCCCTATCCACCCCCTCCCAGACAAACCTGCTGACCAATTAGCTGGCAGCAGGACGTGTTGATGTTTTTGTTTGACAAGATGTGGTGAGATGGTTTGTTATAACTAAATAATGGTGTAAGCACTTGATTGTGTGTGTGATAAAGAGATGAAGAGAGTATTACTAACAGGACTAATACCTGAACGATAGATAACATACCCACAGTGTTCTTATATGATATGTTCTCAGTGCAGGTTGAGGAAATCACCTCGGTTCCTATGGTTACCTGTTTTTTTAATTTTTTGTTAGAGGCCGAGAGTAAGTAATATGTCAGTTAAACTATTAACTACTTCAGGATATGTCCTTGTCATGGTCCTGGTCCTGTCCTGTGCATGTCCTGGTCATGACTTTGAATCTGCCAGTTAGCTTGGCTTTGCCTAAAGAAAAGCATGACAGTAGTTTTGAGACTCACATGCCAGAACCAGTTAAGCTCACCTTTTATTATCGATTCGATCCTTATGTTCACATATTTGCAAATTGCTTTTTTTTCAGCAAATCATGTACCAGAAGTATTTCTCTGGTTTATAATAAACTGCTGTTTTTTATAGACTAAACAGACTTTTTAGTTTTAGTCTAATCCACCTGTCTACACAGACTATATGAGCAGCCTTTTCAAACACTTAAATACACAACCAAAAGCTTACTTTTACACTGCAGGTCTGTATCTTTGTATTGTCTGGTCAGTTTTGGCATGATATATTTACTCACTTAAATGTTAAGGGGTAAAACCTTCTTAAAGTGCTACTTGTGGCTAGTAAGAAAACACTTGCTAAGAAATGGCCTAATAAAGAGTCTTTAGTAAAAGGAGACTGGTCATACAATGTCAAACTAACATTCTTAATACCCTATCAATACATTACTCAAATGTTGGTCCAAATGGGTTTGATGACCTGTGATTTACCAAAATCCTGTGCAATATAGTTCCTCCTTCTTTGGATTAGTAGAATTATACAGGATAAGTTTTTCATGTGAGAAAGTAGTCATATTTTGAAACTAAAAAAAATTGAGGTAAATGTGGGCTTTTGAAAAATCCTATGTGACACTTGACAAGGTGAGTGTTGGGCAGACAGTGTTTGCCTAAAGTAACCCGTAACATTTATTTCTATCTGGAAATCTGTAATTGTTTGGACTTTTGATACCAATTTTGTCATTTAAAATGCATAAAAAATATTGTACCATAGAAATATTTTTTTCCCATCTCTGCTGCAGCTTTCTTCAACTTTAAAGCAACTTTTGTTTACTGCAAACACATCACTTTTTTTTAATGAGAATTAGCTCCGATTCATCATCAAATCAACCAGTTTTTGAGTAATCAGTGAATATGAAGTATGCATGAGAAAACTTTGCCCGGTGACTTAGTGACACATAGAGTAAAAAGTTTCCAGTCTTCCTCCATGAACTATTCAGATGTTTTTCATGTCTCTCTAAGTCCATCATGATGTGAACACAGCAGGTGTTGTTACACAGTTTGCTCAAATTGCTACAGAGCCTATCTTTTTTTGTGAGGACTTCATACAAAATTAGCAAGAAAAACTTGCTTCTAATTTATTATGTTTTTGTGAGGCTACTGACACCTTTTCTCTGCCAGTTATTTGACAAACAAAATGACACTCTTTTTTTCAGATTAACACATTTCATAGTCAGTTTTGGAAAAGCTTAATTTTCAGGTGAGAAAGTCAGACTTTCAGTTTGTACTGAGAGAAAGAAAAATGAACAAGTTTACAAATTTCCCTTGCTTATTGTGGACTAGTTTTCAGTTGTTATTGTAGAGTTGTGGTGGTGCTGTGTGGATCCACAGTTTATAGTATATATAAGGTGAAATCAGTCAAAATGCCTCAATGTGTCAAGTCCACATATAGTTTCCTCTGGAGAATCTCCATATTTTTCTTGTGTTTTAGGTTTTTATTATATCATATTTTTATTATAATATTATTATATTGTTACCATTGGTATCTGCCTGTTTATGTAGATTTAGTTTGAGACATTAAAGTCTAACTGAGGTGAACTTACTTTGCAGATAAAGAAATGGCATTCAGAAAATTGAACATCCCCTTTTTGTTTGTTTCTCAGGACAGTCCACATCCACAGAACTCTGTCCGTACACATTTTCCCTCAAACAGCTTTAAGTGAATAAACTGCATTCTTTCTCTTTTCTTAAACACGAAAACGAATGCTTTGCACGCACCGGAAAGTGCCAAGTAAACCAGAGCAAAGTACGTTTGCTCTGGTTATTATTTGCACATTGCTGAGTAAAGGAAGTGTATGAATATTAGTTTGAGAAGTGCTGCAGGTTTGATCTTAGTGACACACTGACTGTCTCAGCTTTAATACCCACACGACACACAGATTTACACAAACACACCATCGGCCTGCCATATGGTGAGGAAATCAGATTCAGTCCAGAGAGACAGACAGGCAGTCAGACAGTCAGACAGGTGGAGAGACGTTGCAGTTCAGTAGGTTAGAGCAGGTATGTGGCCAGATGGCACACTGAGTGTGTATATGTGTGTGTGGCACTGAGTGTGTATATGTGTGTGTGGCACTGAGTGTGTATAAGTGTGTGTGGCACTGAGCGTGTATAAGTGTCTGTGGCACTGAGCGTGTGCTGTGTGTAGAGCTGTCTAAGAGCTGATCAAGCATCTTCCTTAATGTTCTTGATGGGGAAATTAGGGTTGTTTTTCATTCCATTTGCACTCATGCTTTGTGCTGCATTCACAGTCTGTGGGAGAACAGTGTAAATAAGTGGTTCAGCCCATACATTTAGCATTTTAGGGAAGATTTTCTGACATTGGAAGGTTGAATTATTTTAGGGGCAACATCTGATGGTTATTCAACATCATGGTCATCTGATGTTGCAAGTATTATCTCAAATGTGTAATGATATGCAATTAATGATAATAATTAATTGCATCTAGTTTTCTTTTCTTTCAGTTTTTAATTTTTTTTACTTGACATGGTTATGTTTTACATGACATGGTTATTTCAGAGCCCCCCCGGTGGCTCCGAAATGGATTAAGCGGGTATAGATAAAGGATGGATGGATACACAGATTTTTTCTACACCACTTGGAGAGGAATTTCCCCACAATAGAACTTAATTTAAAGTGATTTTCAGATTTGCTTTCTTAAGCTCATCATCGGCTTCCACAAGCTCTCTAAAGACTTTCTTTACAACATGCACACATCTACACGTGATCACACTAACTGCACATACTTAATCTGGTATGTACTGGTGTGTATGTAATCTGTTATCTGAGCAATAACAACCAGAAACGGGTTACTATGCTGCAAGTTGATAAACTGAAGTTTGCCAATATCATCACAAACACACACCTCTAACTTCTTTTTTATGTTTGAAATGCCCTTCTCTTGTATTACAATTGGGACAGAAATCTGTTTATCAAGTAATAAAAAGCTGGTAAATCAATCAGTTTCAGGGCAAAGACATGATTTATGGTTAGTGGACACGTAATATCTTCAGAGGTTATGGAAACATGTTTCTTCTCTCTGTCTGCAGGTCACCTGCAGCAGGTGGACATGTGCAGCTTCTCGTCTCTCGGTCAGCTGGTTCGTTTTGGTTTCTCTGCCATGTTTGGTTTTGGTGGGCAGTGCTTAGCACGGGCAGAGAAGAAGAGGTGGATGCCATCATCACGGCGACGAGAGTATGCTCTGGTGAAGACGCTGGCCAGGCTGAGGTGACCTACATGTGTATTTAATAATTTGTTGACTGTCCAGGGATAGAGGGCATTTGTTGTTCATTTGCTCTGATTTTAAAGTATTCTGGAACAAAAATCATGATGTTACTTCGATAAAGGACCTTGCATGAAGATTCAAATAAGTGACATGAGTATATTTCCAGCATGCACACCATTGTATTCCTTTTTAGCATTCAGCTCAATGCATGGCGGTCTCATAGCTTCTCATTTATTTCTCTCTCTTTCAGACCAGAGGACTGTCAGCTGTCTTTTTTACCAGCGAAGAAGTCAAACTACACTTTGTTCCGACAACGGTGAGACACAATAGACAGTATGCAGGTGTTTGTTTTGTTTTCTCATTTGGTCTACTGAGCTCTGACTGTAGCCAGCTACAAAGGAGTGTTACATTCACATTTGCTTGTTTTTTGTCCGTTCTTTTTTTGTTTGTGACGATTGTTTGTTTTTTTCTTGGTGTACCCACAAGCCCACCATATTAAAGCGATACTCCGGAGTAGATTCAACCTGGGGTCATTTGAACCTGATATCCAGCCAAGTAGCCCACCCGCAGTTTTTTCGATATTGGCTGAACATCAGCTGAGTTACTGAGTTATCCCGAATAGCTTCGTACAAGGGTTAATGGATCCTGGCAGTATCTCCAAAATTACCACACTAAAATCACATGCCATGACACCAAACTTCTACAGTAGTACAAATATGGTCTGTACTCACCAAACGATGCATTTGGAAGTTTGAAAATAGTCCAGGAGTTTATTATTATCAACACAAGCCTGATAGCTTCTCTGCTGCTAAAGCTGCGTCGACGTCACTTCAGGGAGCTGGGAGCTTCAAAGTAAGATGAGGGTTGATCTACTACTGTAGACAACAAAGCAAGGCTGCTCAATTTCTCCATTGATAAAATAATTTCACAACTCTACAACATAAAAATTCATAAAAAAACATGTAGAATATAGCATATACTTTGTTGTCTACAGAAGTAGACCAACCCTCATCTTACTTTGAAGCTCCCAGCTCCCTGAAGTGACGTCGACGCAGCTTTAGCAGCAGAAAAGCTATCAGGCTTGTGTTGATAATAATAAACTCCTGGACTATTTTCAAACTTCCAAATGCATCATTTTGAGTACAGACCATATTTGTACTACTGTAGAAGTTTGGTGTCATGGCATGTGATTTTAGTGTGGTAATTTTGGAGATACTGCCAGGATCCATTAACCCTTGTACGAAGCTATTCGGGATAACTCAGTAACTCAGCTGATGTTCAGCCAATATCAAAAAAACTGCGGGTGGGCTACTTGGCTGGATATCACGGTTCAAATGACCCCAGGTTGAATCTACTCCGGAGTATCGCTTTAAGTGTTTCTAAGTGTTTGTCCTAAGGTAAATCGTTAATATTAAAGCAAAATAGAAGTCTGAAATGAACTATAATTACAGATAAACAGAAACCTTGTTTAGTTGCAGTTCAGTTGCTGAAGAATTCCATTCTTTCACTTGATTTTAACATTTATATACATATTTACACCATAAAGGATTAATTAAAACTCGATTCACCAATTTTTGCTCTTTAGTTCATACTGTATTATTTTAATATCAAACAGCCTTAAAGCTGCAGTCGGCAGGTTTTCAAAATTACGAGTCTAAAGTTGGAAAATTCGAACTGATACAACTTTCAGGTCCCTCCCCCAACCTATAACAAGCTCCGAATCGCCCCCCAAACCCCTCCCCCTCTGTGGACGAGGTTGTGCACGTAGCTGGGGCAGACGGGTATCGCAAGCCAAAGCTGCCATATCCACACGTCGAGAGCACGCGCTATATATCTTAACGATCGCGTTCTGTTTTCTTATATCACGCGTGGTATAAGGACACCCGTAAAAAGCGCCCCTTACGGGACGCGCTGTATAATGCTTGAGCACGCGTGCCGAAATACACCACGCGTCCTCTAGATGGCCAGTGCCACACTGAACTTATCTTTACACAGGGGATGTTCCAGCTTGATTATTATGTTTTATTATATATAATATACAAAGACATAGGCGCAGTGTGCAGTTGCAACACTGACAGCAATGTCCAACACATGTTAAAATGATGTAGCATAAAATAATAAGACACATACAAGGCAATTTAGGCACACAAAGATGTTAAAAGCAGTGGCTTAAGACAAGAAGCTAAAAACTTGGGGAAGAAAAACACCCTACAGTCACGAGGTGAGCATCTAGAGGACGCGTGGTGTATTTCGGCACGCGTGCTCAAGCATTATACAGCGCGTCCCGTAAGGGGCGCTTTTTACGGGTGTCCTTATACCACGCGTGATATAAGAAAACAGAACGCGATCGTTAAGATATATAGCGCGTGCTCTCGACGTGTGGATATGGCAGCTTTGGCTTGCGATACCCGTCTGCCCCAGCTACGTGCACAACCTCGTCCACAGAGGGGGAGGGGTTTGGGGGGCGATTCGGAGCTTGTTAGAGGTTGGGGGAGGGACCTGAAAGTTGTATCAGTTCGAATTTTCCGACTTTAGACTCGTAATTTTGAAAATATCGCAAGCCAAAGCTGCCATATCCACACGTTGAGAGCACGCGCTATATATCTTAACGATCGCGTTCTGTTTTCTTATATCACGCGTGGTATAAGGACACCCGTAAAAAGCGCCCCTTACGGGACGCGCTGTATAATGCTTGAGCACGCGTGCCGAAATACACCACGCGTCCTCTAGATGCTCACCTCGTGACTGTAGGGTGTTTTTCTTCCCCAAGTTTTTAGCTTCTTGTCTTAAGCCACTGCTTTTAACATCTTTGTGTGCCTAATTTGCCTTGTATGTGTCTTATTATTTTATGCTACATCATTTTAACATGTGTTGGACATTGCTGTCAGTGTTGCAACTGCACACTGCGCCTATGTCTTTGTATATTATATATAATAAAACATAATAATCAAGCTGGAACATCCCCTGTGTAAAGGTAAGTTCAGTGTGGCACTGGCCATCTAGAGGACGCGTGGTGTATTTCGGCACGCGTGCTCAAGCATTATACAGCCGTAAGGGGCGCTTTTTACGGGTGTCCTTATACCACGCGTGATATAAGAAAACAGAACGCGATCGTTAAGATATATAGCGCGTGCTCTCGACGTGTGGATATGGCAGCTTTGGCTTGCGATAATGGATAGCCCCTTGAGCTATTCACTCGTTTTTTACTCGCGCGAAAGAGGCGTTTGAGGCGATGGAATTTAATTTACACCTGCGGCAACGATCGCGCGATGAAGGCGGTGCGAATATTCGCATCGCGTTTGGTGTGAACGCACCGTGAGAGTCCAATAAGGAGATCAGTGCTGATCAATGATCTTAATGTTCATGCGTGGAAGAAAGTAAGAAAAAAATAGATAAACAAGTTACTTAGTTTAGCTGCCCCAACACACGTATAGATAGTGGTTTACTTACAGCTCAGCATTAGATTGTTTTTCTGTACTTGTCAGTTGTCATCTGCCTGCAGCATTGAAACAACACCAACATTTACTGTTGTGTCACTGAATCGTCTATGCTGCCGATCTGATTTGTTTTCACTTTGAACTTAGATAATAGCAAAATAGATAATAGTGACTCACTATCCCATCTAGTGGCACAAAGTGGTACAAGTAACCTCTGCAAAGCAATCTATTTTTGAAATCACAAACCTCACCTTTATTGTTTATTTATTATGGGTGCCAATGCCGAAGGCATTAGACACACACTCCTGTGCCAGACTATTATTATTCTGTTTCCGCCCTAAAGTTCGGCGACTAACTAGCCTGGCAGCGATGGTCCCACCGACATAAAAAGCGCACCGTTAGGTGCGCATTGATCGGGAATAGTGTGCAATGACTTTTCTCTCTCATTAGTCAAAAGGAATTCCGGCAAAAGGGGAAAATGTCGGAAAATTTAAACAGGAAATCCTTATCAAAAAGTCAAAAAATGGCGATTTTGGGCCTTAACGAGCTTGAAAAAGGCATTTTCAGAGGCCTTATAACTCAACCATAAAGCATAACACAGACCTCATTCAAAGTTTGTAAGTGACACGAGACTCTCGGCTTTAACTGAATCGAAGGGTTTGAATATATTCAATACGGTTTTGACACGACGGCAGTTTACGTTTGAGGGTGCCAAAATCTCAGGTCGTGCGTCTCACGCACTCAAGCTCTCACTCTAAAAATCATTAATCACGGATTCGTCAAACAAAACTCTCTCATGTCTGAAATATCTAGCCGATCTGGACAAATTTTATCACAAAACGTAGGTATTTTTGTCCTCTTTCACACAATGTCACACTCATTGACCTCTGCCACACAGATTTATCACAAATTGCCTCTGAGCGCAAAGTGCCGTCCCTCAAATCCATTATAAATGGCAGAAATCCTCAAATCAGTGTTTAAATATGATTTTAAAACTGCCATTTAAAACGAGCCCGAGGGGGTAGCCGAATGAAAATTACACCGCTGGATTCGGCCGTCCCTTGTGGCGCTCACGGTACAAAAATGATTCGGATACGAGATTTACTTTTCGAGCTGTGACCGTTTGTTCCAGAAAGTAGGCGGAAATCAGAAATGCTCCATTTTTAACAGGGTGTGTCATTTGCAGCACCTGTCGAGCTGTCTCCTAGCAACAAGCTTAACAGCCTGCTCAGGGCTGAAACAGAGACTGCTTAGGAGGAAAAAGCCTAGATGGAACCATAATGGAGCCATATTGTGCCTTCCAGATGCCTTATCCAAGTACCCACAATGCATTGAAAAGCACTTAACATTAAGCACTTAAAGCTGCAGTCTGCAACTCTTTTTCAAGCATAATGCCTGGAACTGTCCGGGGATTCTGAAAGTAGTACATTAAATACCCCGATACAAAAAAAAACGAGTTCTCTAGGTCCCCTATATGTCCCGCTAGGTCCCTCCAAAGCCAGCAGGTTTGTTTACAAAATTGCAGACCGGACCGGTAAAAGGTAACCAATCAGGTTTACGAGCTGGGCTCTGCTGCCTGTCAATCACCGATTGTGCACGCGCAATACAAGGTAGGCTCGTCCCCACGCTTATTTATCTGGACTATTGAACTTCATTACGGGCTAGTCTACTTACTGTGTCTTCCATGATCGCAAATGACAGGTGAGTTGATGAATGAGGAGTCGTGTAAGCGCATCTGGCGTGCACGTTTACGTGCACGAGTTCTCATGTGTTTTGATGGGGCGGGACAGGAAGTTGAATAACTTTTTATTTTTCGGTAAAAAAATAAGGATTTCTTGCATTTTGCGACTACCGAGGTCACCGTTTTCAACTTCAAGCGTTCTGATAGATCATGTAAACTCTTAAAATGCCAAAAAGTAGGACTTTACGTATGACAACAACAAATCCTGCAGACTGCAGCTTTAAGCTTATTTAAAATGGCATTAAAACTGTTTTTTACACCGGACCTTGATAAAAATGACATAAATGTCTCCCCCATTTGGGGGCTGGCAGAAGCGCAAAATTGAATTGGAAAATCGATTGAAAAGCACAAAATGAGGCCATTTTGAAAATGCCATTAAAGCTGTATTTTAACCAGGACCTTGATAAAAAATGACAAAACTGTCTTCATCAGACCTCTCTTAGGAATTTTGGGTCTCGCAGAGACCCAAAATTCAATGGGAAAATCGATTGAAATCGATTGAAAAGCACTTAACAAGCCCCCAAATGCATTTAAAAATGCAAAAAAAACTGTTTTTTTAAACTGGACATTGATACAAATGACATGGCTGTCTACAGCAGACCTGTCTGGGCCTCAAATGCCAGAAACTGCCCTAATTTGGAGGTGCCATAACTCAGCCTTACGACATCACAGAGACCTCATTCAAAGTTTATATGTGACAGGAGACTCTCGACTTTAACTGAACTAAAGGGTTTATTGATTGGGCGGGCATTAGATTGGCACCCATCAAAATTTCTTCAGGAATTTTCTAGTTATGTTTATTGTTTATGTCTAAATGCTGTTGTGCTGGCAGAACAGCAGGTTTTATTAGTGTTTAACAGCTGGTGCTTTTGGTTTCAGCTCAGTAGAGAAATGTTTTGGGCTTGTTTATAAATCTGTGTCTCCCCAACCTTTCAGAGACCAGGATCAAGACCAGGACCCAGAGTCAGGTGAGCGGGATTTTTTTCTGTCTTCAAATGGACCCCTCTGGAGCTAGTTCAGATTGTCTGTTTTAACTTTGGCTTTTTCTGCTGCTGCAGACGGGGAGGAATCTTGGACCACCAGTCAAGGCCTGTATCTGAGCATCAGCATCATGTCCATTCCTTGTTTGAGTCCACACGCACCTCGTGGACTGGCTCCAAACACCAGGTAAACTGCGTACAGTGAGCAGTCGATTCCTCTGAGCTGTGACCTGGAAACGCATCCCACTGCAGGTTAATTGGGGGTCCTAGCAGCGAAGCTGCAGGAACCCATTGAGTTAGTAGCTTTTCCTATTATTATTAATCCGTTTCTGCTGCAATTGAAGTCTATGGCAGCCCCATGAACGCTATGGTAAAAAGTTGTGAAATTTGGCACACGTAATCAGCTAAGTGCCAAAGCTAATATCAAGAATTTTCATGCCCCAAGAGCTTACTCTCTAGCGCCACCAACACGCCAAAGTTCATAGTGCATTCAGCCTAATAACTTTTGACTACTTGGTCCAAATTTCACATACAAGGTATCGTTGGAATCCTTGGATCATGACGAGTCCAACGCACCCTATGACGTCAATTTGCGTATGCCTAGATTTTCCGCCATTTTGAATTTAATCAAAAACCTTCAAAACGCATTTCAGGCCACTAAGATTGTCCAATCTCCACGAGACTTGGCAAATAGAATCTTCAGACCAAGCCGCACATAAGTTATTATGTGGATTTTTTTTTTCACTTCCGTGTAACCGCGGCAGCCAATCAAACTCCATGCCGACGCGCAAATGGGACATTTGGCCGTATCTCTGCGATGCATTGATATATCGATGCCAAACTTGGTGCATGGACTCAAGACGCCTTCCTGAGCAGCCCAAGCCTTCCCTATTGTGCCATTCTGCTAGGACCCCCACATTGCTGCTTGCAGCTATATTTCATGATGTTTCTGCTTCTGCTAACATCCATCTCCAATTCCTCTTTTATGACAGTTTAGCCAATGGCAGTGCATCGCTGATCGCAGTAGGAAATGCATGTAGGTCAGAGTTCATCAAACACCTAAAGAGATACAGCGGCTCTACTGGACAGGTGAGAGCATGAGAGCAGCTGTAAGGCAGCATCAATACATATTTGCCATTTAAGAACAACCTGCAAATATAATTTATTCTACGCGCTTGTTAAGTGAAGTGGCATTTGCTTGTAACTCATTCAAATCATTTATTGAATCTTCTAGTTTTAGGGTTTAAACATTTGTAGATCAAAAGCTAAAACAACTGCTGCCCATGGGTGTTAAATCATCTTTTACTGGTTAAAAATCATCTAAATCATATCGTCTAAATACTGAAGGCCCAGATTCAGATCCATAAAGATAAAAGAGAAATTCCAATGCTTTTTCAAAGATGCTTGGTGTCACATTGCCAGCCCTTAGCTGTTTTTTTTTCTTTTTTTCAAATGCAGGTACAGCCACTAACACACTCACTAATTAAGTCTTTTACCATTTCCAGTGACCCTCTGTCTCCAAAGGAACAAGCCTGTGACTGTATTAATGTGACAAAATGATTACATTGTATTCTGCAGGCTGTGTTGAACCGCAGTCTCTAACAATCACAACTTTCTGAAATAATTAGGCTTGTTTATCGTTTTTGACCTCAGACATCAACCCCAATCAAACGGGACTGAGAGTGAGCTGCTGGCTCTCTTTCAGACAGTAAAACTGATCAAAGTCGTCACTTAATGTCTGCAAGATGTTGCTGCGGAGCCGACAAATACATTTGACATGGGACAAAATGCTGATTAAACACGTTCTCGTTTCACGGAAAAGCTAGATTTTACCTGTGTAAAAAAAAGGCCTTTTGTACGGTGGCCGACAGTAGATCAAAACTGAAGAGCAGTGGTCTCAAAAAGAACTTGAGAGGATGAAAGTCCCGTGACATATTCCACCACTACCTCTCCTACTTCCTGCCACGTATTTGTCCATAACTCACACACAAACACCTGTTATAGAACGTTTGCTTTTGATGTCGAATATCCACACAAACTAGCATGTAACAATTATATTTGAAAGCGTTAACAAAAGGGCAGTATTTAATGCTCAGGAATGTTTTGATTCAGCAGACACATTGTTAGCCATCAGCTTGTGAACATAGAAGAGCATTTCATTTAGCACCTAAAGAGACAAATAACTTGCTTCTTCAGAGGATGGTGGGAACCAAAAACTGAGCTTTTTCAGGGATGCAGAGCACAAAATCTTTGCTTGAATGCCGACGCCACCTGCACTTTTAGAGAAAGGCCAAGCAGAACACAAACTGGAGCCATACTTAAAATGGGTCCTACCAGTTATATCACTCCTGACATCCTTCTCTCACCGAGAGGAAAAAAAAACGAGTTAATCAGTAGATTAGCCTGGTTCCGCATGGACTGGTGTGGCCTGAGACACCGCACACTAACCCACTTTCTAAATATACTGACAGCGAGTTCACTGTCCTGCAGCATAAACAGGCTGTTTACTGACTGACCTACATCCTGTTAGCCTCTGTGGTAACGGTAAACACGACGAGCCGGGGTGTCAAGGCGGAAACGTCAACACATAGACCCTGACAGCTCGAGTCCCACCTTTGAACCTCACCTCTCAATCCTGTTGGGTGAGGTGTCGTTTGGTCATTTTCTGTCCTTTAAGAGGTTGGGCACATCTTTATTTTTGGGGCTCTTCCAAAGTCGCAGGCCTTTTAGCAGACATATTCCTCTGCGTCTGTGTCTCCTAATATAGTCTCGAGGTATAAAGATAGGTACAAAAAATTATTGTTTTTTTTCACTGAAAACACACGTTTACTTTAGTGAAGCACAAAAACAAACAAAAAAGTGTGTTTTTATCCAAATCTCTGTCGATACTTTCTAAATGAATCCGCTGGATATTTTCCTGATCAGTTCATTCATTCATCAACTGAAAATGTGACAGTAGTAGTGTCAAAGTCATATTCATCATTTGATCAAAATGAACTTTGCTGTCATTTAAAAGTAAAAGGGCAGCTGAAACCTGCAACTTAAATAGGCTAAACTCTTTTTTTTTTTCTTCATTTAATTCAAAAGCTCAAAAAGCAGGAAAGCAGGGTACATTTATTCACGTGAATCTCTCCTTAAAGAACAGATAAAGAAGAGAGCAAACCTGCAAGAAAGTTAACGGGCAAAGGAGAGAGTGTCTGCTGGTCTTTGTCGCCCCCTGTTGGAGCTTCATGGTAATACAGCAGCAGACAGTAAACCGGAAGGCGCTCAGACACATTTACAAGCTGCTTACTGAGGATCTTAAAAAGCCTCTCTGCCTTCCTGGAATTATCTCTGACACACACAAACTTGATTTTCCATTTCTCTATCCTTCACCTTGACTTAATGCATTCCCTAACAACCCTCTCTAACCGTCACAGTCACAGCTTTATGCCCAAACCTTACCATAACCTAATTCTAACCCTCACTACTGTATAAAACCAGCTATTGACCCACAAAAGTAATTTTAAACCTGTTGGGGCCCACCTATGGAAGTTTTTCTGTGCCATCAGAGTTTGAATACGAATTTCTAATATTGAATTTTTACAGCATCAAAATCAGACTTTGAATTTGAAAAACCAACAGTGTAAAAAAATATATCAATTTCTAAAAACAAAAAATCAGTGGAAAACAATTCAACTTCATCTGATTTTGATGCTGTAAAAATTCAATATTAGAAATTCGTATTCAAACTCTTGATGGCACAGAAAAACTTCCATACCCACCATTTGGTTCCCACAAAACATTTGGATCCGACAAGTGAAGTGGGGTCCTTGTTTTTGGACCTTATGAATTTAGAGAAACAAGTATACACACGCACAGATTTGAACCATCTGATTGCCCCTCTGCAGTTCAGCTTCTCCTTCGTGGAGACGCATGCTGTGTCAGCAGTGAAGATCCGCCCCCGCTCACTGATTGGCTGGTCTGAGGAGGAGAGCGAAGAAGAGGGCGACTCCAAAACCACACCCATCATCCAATCAGAGGGAGCCGCCTTCCCCTGGAACATCGACGGAGAGCTGGTGGAGATAGCTAATGAAGTGCTCATCAGGTGGATTAATCAGTGACATTATTACCATCATGTGTCAATGCAGCAGGGATCAGAAATGTTATAACACTGAACAAAACAGGGCTGCAGCTATCAATTTGTATAATTGACTGATTTACTAGATATCCTCAAAATTCTGCTCGTAACTGAAGTAGTGAAAAATTTAAACACTTATGTGTATTTTCCAAGAGCCTCTATTTAAGGGTCAGTTTACCCAAATTACAGTGTTTTTCCCCACTCTCATCTTTCTGTGCAGATAACGTGTGCCCGATCTGTAAAAAGACATTTCAGATTCAACATAAACTGTGTCTGCACTGGTGTTTTTCCTGCACCGGCTCTTCCTCATCAGTGTTTTTAGTTTTATACAGATCAGGCTGCTCATTCGTCACACTTCAGTTCTGTCGGTCAGAAACTGGCCAGCATTGTGTGAGTGAAGATGTATGAAGAATACAAACACGTGAACTGGCTGTTCTGAAATTACTGGCAAGTTTGCAGCATTACAAGGAATTGGGTAATTTAGAACAGCTATTTTTACCGCCGAAGCCTTCAGCCGATAAGCGTCACAGTCAGGGATGATCCACACAATTCAGCTAACCCTAACTCTGAACCAGGCACGTCACCAGGCGCTTTTTACCGGGGCACGTGCCCCTGTGAACATGCGTTGTGCCCCTGTAAAAATTCCCATATACATCCTTCAGATGCTACAACTGATGTGCAAAGGAAGAATAACATAGGCACGATTTTCCCCATTTCCACCACGTAACTTTCTTTAGCCAATGCTGCACAGGCCTACCAAAGAGTGAAGTGAAGGTTGCAGGCATTGGGTGCGTGTGTGCATGTTCAGCGAATGGACCGTGTGTGACGCGTAGCACGCGAAATCAGAGTTGGAAGGCAAGGTACTGAGGCCCGCACGCCATATTTATCAGCGGATAGTAGCCCACACATTTTGCCAATCGAAGCGTAGTAGGCTATATGAATCACCACTACACATTGATGGATTGTCACGGACATATGGAAATTCTTAAAAAGGAGAGTCAGGGACAGAGAGGGGACAACGTTTGCATTTAGGCTTAAACAGTGTCTGCTTCCATGGCATATGAAAAACGCGAGCCAATATCCTATTCTGCCTATTAAAGCCTATTTACTAAACTATCTAAGGCTTTAGGAAATTGAAACAGGAAAACTTCCTTGTGATATTTTTAAAGACTGAAAAGGTTATACAAGCTGGAATGCACGCAGAGAGTAAATAGGAGGAGAAGGAGGAATTGAAAAGCTAAATGGCTCAACTCAAAAGTGTTTTTATTTGCTCTGTTAAACCTGTTGAGGTTCATGCAAATTTGAGTAAATGTTGTTATACATCCAGTACAGGCTCATTTTCTGTATACAGTAAGGCAGTGTTGGTGTTCTGGCTGGGGGCCTGTGCCCCTGTACAGCTGTATACCTAGCAACGTCCCTGCTCTGAACTACAAGCAGATGATCATTTAGTGCATAAAATATCTATTAACTTATAGTAAGATGACACAATACACAGATAAGACGCTGTGTATATGTACAGATTAAATAATTACTGTTGTGTGTTTTTTCTCTAATTCATAATCACTGCACCCTCTAGATTTATATTTTTCTTTTTTTTTCATGATATGATTAAAATCTCAATCAAGTTTTTTTCTTCTTTCATTTCATCCATATTGGTTGAAATGATAGTCTCCAACCGGCCTCTGTTAGCACGAATTTGGGGTTCTGTGTTGGGTTTTTATGAAAAACAGTTTTATAACTCCATATAATACTTGATACACACGAGTCGGACTTAGACTCACAGAGAATGTGGTTGAATGTTTAATTACACCTGTGTGTATACAGTCACTGAGGCTTAGACTGTGTGAATAAATCAAGTGAGCAGAATGTACTGTTAAGATGTTCAGCTCACAAAATCTTGTCAGTTATTTTGATTTGAAAGGGGACATATCACTGCTCTTTTAAGCAGAATTGTAAATTCTTCTACATCTAGAAATCAGCTCTGCTCCCCTGCCTGTGCGGGGGGGGGGGGGGCAGCAGTGATCTAGTTGAGCTTCAACACTAGCTTAACTGCATGTTAACATACTTGCAGACATGTATTTTGCATTTTTATGCAGATGACACAGTATATTGTATTTCATGCCCTTCAGACATCTTGAAGTCATCCTAAACTTGAACTAAATACTAATGACACAAAATGTTTGATTTTCAAGGATCCTCGTTTCCAGTTTGCCTCTTTCTGACAGCCACAGGCCTTTAGGTAAAGGAATGGAAATAGTCCCATTACATAAATATCACATAGTGATCTACAGCAACAGAAAACGGATTTCTCACAGGACAAACTGTTTCCGTCTCACAGAGAGTAAAATTATTTACTAATCACTAATTAGTAAATCACTAATCTTTTAGACATTATGTTACATTCACAACATTAAGCCACACGCCTGTAAACGCGTGATTTTTTTTGTTTGTTTTTTTGCATTCAGAGTCCATCCCAGACTCATCACTCTGTACGGGGAGGAGGTGGACGAGGCCGAGTCGGCCGTCTCCTGCAGCTGCATCTGACACCAGGTGGTGCCGATGCGTGCCGAGACCAACCCGCATCGCCGGGATAACCACTAAGACCCAACAATGCCATCTCTGGACCTTTTTTGGTTTCCATGGCAATGTGACAGCATGGAAAAAGTACGGAAAAACGTCTGTAAAGTTGTGGGAAAAAGTTTGCCAGCTTCACGTTTTGTAAAAGCTTTTTAATCGGAGCAGCAGCTGCATCTCTGAAGCTAACTGTGCTTTAAGGTTTATGTTATAACAATGTTTACATTTTTTCCACGTTTTAACCCATTTCTTCTTTTTCATATAACAAATTTAGTCTTGCACAAAACAAATATTCCTCTGTACAGTGAGACTCTTTATTTCAGCCGATTCCTGATTTTATTCCTTCTTGTTTGAATAATCTCTTTGTGAATATTTTTCTGTGGACAACTGGTGCGCAAAGACTGCGCCGGTGTTATGTTTTAATATCTCACAACTCTTTACCTTTTTTTTTTTTTTAAATATTCCTGACGATGTTTTGATCATAATAATAACAAAAACACCAAGTTGTTTAAATAGAAAATCTTTTAATAGAAAAGTATTTGAAAAAGCAGTGTGACTCTCCAGTGCAGAACAAATTCTTATAAAAACAAAGTCATTTATGAAAATATTTGTCTTTGTGATGTGTACTTTCTGTTACTTAAACAAAAGGGATGGGTATAAGCTGTTCTAACAGTTTACATTCACAGAATGCAAGAAGAACACTGATCTGAACACATTTTATTAAACCTTTTTTTTCATGCTGATTTCAAGTAGTCATCCATAATTCAACCCTCCGTCTAATGCATCTTTTTCAGCACTTTCACAGACTTTCACAGATCTTGAAAAGCACCTTATAAATTAAATAAAAAATTTAAAAAATCATTATTTGTGTGGACTTCATGGATGAAGCTTCCCAAGAATCAGACCTTTTCTGATTTGGTCAGTCTTCTCACCCTCCTGCCTGTGGGTGGGGGTCAGGATTCAAGTGTGTTTTCTTTAGAATTATTCCTACACAACTGGGAGTCTAGATGTTTTGTGACATAATTAGCAGTCATCAGCGATGCCAAGGCAGTTTTTTTTTTAATGCATAAAATATGGAAATAATGTGCACTTGTCGCGAGCAAATTGTGCCTTGAAATTCCTGAGTTTAATGGATGGTGTCGTCGGGCGTTTAGGGGAAACGCAAACAAATTCTCAAGAGAAAACAGGCTAAAGGGCAAAAAAAGCAGTGTTGCAATTCCCAGCACGAGGCTGCATTCACCTTCAGAGCACATCAGTCGTGTTTTATTCCTTTACCTGCACAACCCTTCAGCCATTACCTTCTTCTGTGTGGACGACAACCAGTGTGGCCTAAAGATGTCAACTGACGTAACGCGACCGGTATGTGTGGCTCTGTGGCTGCCGGTGAGCAGGTAAACACAACAGACAATCTACACAGACTAGAGTTCTGAGTCAATCAGAAGTGAGGTTTCCACCCCGAGATCACCTGAAAGTTGCTTCCTTCGGTTTGTTTCTCTTCAGGTCAAATCCACATCCCAGAAAGCCCCAAGGCCTTCTGATTGGTCCAGATTCGACAACTTCCATCCATCCATTGCTGCAGTCTTTTTTTTTTTTTTTTTTTTTAAATCTTTAAACGAGTCCGTTCTTTGTGAAGGCACATCAGGCAAAATAGTCCACGGTCAGTTTCAGGTGTGATCTTCGGTGGCTCTCCAACCTTCTGAGTGAATGATGTTCACCTGTATTACACAGCACTAAACCGCATTTCAAAACTGTTACACAGTCCCAGTGTGAGTGCCGCCTAATGTTCAGAGGTCACAGCAAGATGCAGCAGTTGAGGTTAGGAAGTGCTCTCTCTTTTGTCCACTTTTGAAACAAAGTCCCAGCTGTCTCGAACTGCCTTGAACTCCTCCATCTCCTCCTTCTGGTAAGTTCTCTTAAAGAAACCAGCCTGTAAATCAGAGACATGAAGCAGGGGTTGATTCTAAAAACAAAAGAAGTTTACTAAAGGTTTTTTTTTTTTTCTCTAACTGAAAGCACCCACAACTTAAAATGACTTGTTTCTTTGTCATTTTTTTTAGTAGTTAAAAGATTATAGTAGTTGTTTGCATAAAGTCAGTTGAAAGTGTGCAATGTCAGGATGGCAGCTCCAATCGAAGCAGTTGACACAATAGAGCAAAACAAATAATCCAAGGTTCTTATGGTTCATTCACAATCAACAGAAAACATACCTGCAGAAAAACTAATTGATGTTAAGATGTTGAAATATAAATACATACATATATGTATATATATGTATATATATATATATTTACCTTCCACAGACACCAGATGAGAGCTGCCAGGATTACCAATCCTATAATTAAACTGACAACAATGATGAAGATCTTCACCGCTGTTGAGGGTTTCGGGGTAAAAACAGCTTCCACAACCACCTGGAAATTTGCCACATGACATGTTTATATAGTAAGACACCACAACCCTCGATGAGGCTTTATAGGAGGTAAGACAATGCAGAGGGAGAGACTAAAACACACTGATAAGTCTGAGTCGCTGCAGGGTGTTTTACCTGTGCGACAGGTTGACCCTGGATGAGGACGGTGTGAGGATCTTCTCTTGGATGTGACATCACTGCTGTGCTCTCAAACTTCATGATGCCATGACGACCCTGAGACGCAGACAGACAACAGGTGTTTTACGCCCAGTTACAGCTACTGCCAAACTCATATTCGTGCCATTGCCCACTCTGTGATTAAGCAATCAGGTTACCGTACTGCAAGATTAAAGGTACATTTAACTTCTTGAGATCATTCTCATACCAGATCAGAATATAAAGATTTTGTTTTATTCCTCCCGGTTACGAACCTGGATACTAATCTGACCGAACCCGAGGCGCCAAATAGTTTGTTACACAGAACCATCTGAGAAGCAAGCTTTAATCAAATATAAGAACCAAGTGGAACCGCATGTATCACTCAGTGAACAGGAGCCACACCTGAGACCCACCCACAACTGCCAGTGTAGGATTCTGATTGGTTCAAACTTTTTAGTTCTGGCCACGAGCTGACATCTCGAAGCCTGGCAAGATGGATTCCTAAGAATTCAGCTATTTGGCAAAATCAAATCAGACATTTTTATTCCAACTGTGCAGATGAAGAATAATTAAACACACCTCACGTTAACATTCTGTCATTCAGAAGTTATGATAGCATGAAATGATGAGGAGCAGATGTATGAGAGGAAGGAGGGAACACTAAATATGGGTCTTAATGTCTTAATAACATAAGGACACTTCTTCAAGTAGTGAAGCCAGCTGCAGCCAGTTACATATTCAGTGCCTAATATGCCTTAATACTATGTGAAACTACCAACTCGTAGAAATTAGTTTAATAAGAAAAAAGTCTTATTCTGAAAACCACTGCACCTGTAAACAACCATGGAGCTAAGTCAGTCTCAATTTTCACAAATGTGCAGGACAAGATTCACACATGTATTTCGGATGCACACACAAATATAACTTGATTTACAACCGGCTTCTGGTCTGTGGACTTCGCTGCATTTGTGTGTCATTTTTGAGGCTCCCCTGACTTGCATCGACCCACAAATGTCTTTTTTTTAAACACAGAATGATCTGCAACCAATCAGATATCTTCTTTGTTTCAGCCAATCATAAGAACACACCCAACGTGGGAGACGATTTACTCATAAGCCAATCACATTAAGCCATTCAAACTGCGCTATATGCATGTGAATTTCAGTCAGTGCAGCATGGCTTCCAGCAACGACAGTAAGTGAAACATCTCATGTTTGGCTACTTAATCCCCTATAAGAAGTTGTTTAGTTATTAATCTTAATCGCTTTAAATGTGCAACTATCAATACAAGCCAGCCAGCGAAGCGAGTGAGCTACGCTAGCGCCTCTGACAAGTTGAATTTCTTGAGAATAAAGTGACTGTTTGACAGGGTCTGTCGCCCCGAGCCCAGGTAGCAGCTCGGGGCAACAGAAGTCGTGAGAAGAGAGAGAGAAGAGAGAATACAGCAGTCAGGGCTGAAGGCAGTGCCACTGTAGACTATATTTTTTTCCCTTGTAATCCATGTTTTTATTACAAATGAAGGAAGGATCTCCTGTAGCGGTCTGTGTCACAGCAGTTCTGATTAAGCCACTGACTGCTGAGTGTGTGTGAGTGTGTGTGTGTGTGTGTGTGTGTGTGTGTGTGTGTGTGTGTGTGTGTGCGTGCGTGTGCGTGTGTGTGTGCGTGTGTGTATCTGTATGTGTTACCGGAGCTTGCAGCAGCACAGCAGGGTTTAGGCTGATCTCCAGTTGGATGGTAGCAACTCTCCCTGCATCCAGGTTACCGAGACGACACACCAATCGCTCACACAGCACATCTTCGCGGCTACAAAACTGCACACACACATAAACCAATTCATCCACTTGAAATCAGTGTGTAGTCCAGAATGTTGACCACAACATCTCCCCCCACAGATCGATGTCATCTGTGCAAAATGAAGTTACAGCCTCTGATCATGAATCCTACTGACTTCCCTGATGTTTCATATAGCGCCACCATGAGATGGGGCTGTGTTCAACCGAAATTTCTTCACTGCTGCCACTGTCATAAAATTTGGTTTAAGTTTAATGACCAGGGTATAAAGACCTGAACCTCAACTTTTACTTTAGTGGTATGAGAACATAGTTTTCTCTGACACAGCAGTGCTTTCCTGCGCTTTTAGATGACCTCTCGTAAAGGACACAGAGTTGTTCTCATTTTTTGTCTCTAATGTCTCTAATAATGTGTTTCTGAAGAAAAAAAAAACAACTTCTGGAAGTGTGTGTTTGTGTACCATTCTGCGGGTGGAGGTTTCAGAGAAAAAAAAGACGAGCTGTTTGATGAAGGAAGCTTGAGGAACGTCACAGTCCTCGATGGTTGAAACAGTCGTGCCGCTGATTGAGCACGCGCCATGTGACGACTGCGGAGAAGAAAAAAAACACACGACAACATGATTTACGCTTTCACTTGTGTTTAACTTGTTTTGTCAACTATAACAGCAAACAAAACCCCAACTAATATCACATCTTCCAACGTGATACTCAAGCTATTTCCTTGAAGTTTTTGTGGATTGTTTTTTTTCCACCTCAGCCCCCCTGGTGTGTGATGAACCACACAGACAATACTGCCGCTGCTGCTAGTGTGGCTGTACCTGCCAGTCGACCACCTTCAGAAGTCTGTGCGAGTAAGGTGCAAGGATCTTTGGCAGCATAATGTCAACCACCGTATCCGTTGACATGCTGGGACCAGAGTTTAACACCTGCAGGCAGACAAAACATCAGGAAAACCAGAAGTATCAAATTAGTTCAGGGCTTTAAAATGTCTGACACAAGCAATGAGTGCTGATAGTTTTATGACGTCTTTCTTCGTATTTTTGCCAGCTGGACGTGTGCTGAATGCGTTCATTTTTTTAGGTGTTTCTGTTTGCAGTGGACATGTAGATGACTTGAAGAAAAACTTGATGGTAAAGTTGTGTGCGTTTATTTGTGATGGACGTCTATAATAATAAGGAGTTAACACTAAATCTAAAGATATGTGAACACCTGCTCAGATGTTGGACAGAGGAGCTGCTGATCCAACTTAAACTCAAATTTCTACCTGTGCTCTTCCTTCAACTGTTCCCCTTCTCCGTGGAAAGCATTTCACTGCATTTCATCTGGATCCAATTAAGTTAGAACAGACTGTCTCTCCAAAAAAAACGGAGGAACTGAACTCTTACACACTGACTGAATTATGACTGACGTTCTGACAATCAAGGGCAAAGTTTCTGACATTTACGAACCGCAAACAGCAAAGTGTAAAGCAAATGTTTGCCTTGATTTTCAGACCAAATGGGAGTTAGTTATTTTTATGACAGTCTGCAAACCAGCAGTTTTTAAACTGACTTAAGAGAGCTATGTAAAAATGGTCGTGGAAACAGATATGAGCAACATATCTGTTTTAGCTCCGCTCTCATTTACCCCAAAAGATCAGCACTGCCCTGACAGTTTGCGTCGTTTGAACAGATAATAGGAGAGGAAGTGGTAAAAGTCAGAGCAAACAAATTAATGTTGTTTGCACTACTGGCTGGACTACATTAAGATGCCTCAGTTTCAGGGTTTTGATACTGCATGATAGCTCAAGCTGAGATGGTTACTCACTGGGATGCTTGAATGGAGCACAGAAGTCTTGTTTCCACAGAACTTTCTATCAAATTTCTTGTACTTTTAAACTTTTAAAATGTCATACAACTAGAATCAAATGCATTTCCAGTCATTTTGGGTTGATAAGCTTTGCATCATAGTGACATCAAGAAGACAACCAAAACTAGTCTCCCTGACAAAGAGAAATTAAGAAAGATTTGACTTTTCTTTTTCCAAGAAGTAAAACTGTCTGCTGTGGCACTGATCTGTTGGTTAATAGTGCATACAGGTGCTTCAAGGTTTACTTAAACTGAATGTAAAGATTGATTTAGTCTCCTTAAATTATCTGCTTTGTAGCAACATTAATTGCTTTTAATGTAACAGACTTAGTTTGGTCTTAGATCCAAGGCCTCAGGCCAGCTGGTCCAGTCCAGAGTCCAGACTAAACATGGAGAAGCAGCATTTAGCTGTTCTGCTGCCAACAAGTGGAACAAACTGCCAGTGGAGATTAAACTTTCACCAAATGTAGACATTTTTAAATCCAGGTTAAAAGCATTTCTTTTCTCATGTTTCTATGCATGAAATCTGCACGCTATCTTTTAACTTTTAACTTATCCGGACTGTTGCTTGTTTTTAAATTCATTTAAATGATTTTATTTGTTTCTCTTTATATTCTTTTATGGATTTTTAATGCTTCTTCCACTCCCTGCTGCAATGCTTTTATTTTATGTAAAGCACTTTGAATTGTTTGTACATGAAATGTGCTATACAAATAAATTAGATTTTTATTTTTTATTTTATTTTATTTTAAAAAAGTGCTGTACGAACAAGAACTTTGTCCACTAACATTTGTCTTCTTCAGACTAATTAAAGTTGACATCTTCTCAGCTTTGTGAGCATGTGAACCACATAAACCTACCCTGTAGGTGTAGTTGAATTTTTCAGTGTAGCAGTTAGTTGAAATTGAGTCTTCATCTCCAAATACAAAAGAGGTGGGAGTCACAAAACTGCAAACACAGAGACAGACATTAATGGTGGCTGCATGTTTATCTCTATTTCTGAATTGAAATTTTCTGACATTTTATCTTACTTCTACCTCTGATCTATCTAACGATGTTGCTTTTGGTTTTTTTTAAAAGTACACAATACGTCAATTATATCAAAATCATAAATTAGGTCAAGTTTATTTATGCCGACTGACCTATGGATGTTGACACTGACTCCATATTTGAGCGGAAGGATGAGCCTCATCACATTGTCATGGAGATACTCCTCCATCTCATAGTTATCACTGCAGAAGAAACAGATTTAGGGCATCGTCACACAGTTAACTTGCAAACGCCTCGTCAGAAACAACATGTTTCTGACGGAACTTTCGAATTAAACTGAAACAGTAACATTACCCTGTGGATAAAAAAACAGTCCTCACAAAAAATATTGTAGCTTTTGATATTCAAGTCAGTGTTACTGTGAAAGCTTCCTTACTTTGACTTTAGTAAAACTGTTTACCTGCTGGTGTTGATGTGAATGACGATGTCACCAGGTGTGCTGTTCTGGTTGACATCAAACAGGAAGCTGACGTTCAGCTGCAAGAAAAAAGAAAGATTCCGTTTTCTTCTATTTTGTTTGAATCATTGAGGGTTTTAAAGCTATCAGTGACATTCTAGGAGTTCCTCTCTTTCGCGTAGATGCTTATATCTTCATTCTTTTTATATGTCGAAGAATTTTCTTTCTCACATTTGCTGCACTGCCTTTCTTCTGCAGGAAATTGCGATAGTTCAACCAATTGCAATCTATTGCAATCTTCGTTCTGGGTCAAAGAAAACCAAGCCAACAAAAAAAAAAAGGAGAACAGAAAGGTGCACTGGTTTTGACCTCCAGAATGTGTTAAGTTTATTCATCGTTACCAGATATTGATTAATCATTTTGGTATAAATTCCTGGGGCTTTTCTTATTTGCACAACAGTGAGGCCACAGTGAGGTTGACACAAATTTGTGACTCTTTTCAGAGGAAATGGTTTTAATGGTGTACATGTAGCCTTATGTAGATCACAAGGTCAGTATTTTTAGATGTGTTATTTTCAACACACTATATCAACCCTATACGAACTCAACAGCCATGATAAAGATGAGGAGCTACATATGTAATGTTACCACTTCGCTCAAAACAGTGCTGTACTGATGTGCAGATGGTGTGCTTGTAGAGTTCTTTGATTGTTGTTGTAAAACTTGATTTAAATACACTATTTAAATAAGAGTGTGTGATGTTATGAGGCTTACTTGGGAGTGGGCTGGAAGGACGTGGCTGGTGACGCTGCAGTCAACGCTCACCTCTGTAGAGTTGACCTCCTCTGTGACATCACAACTGACCACGTTGTCCTGCTGCTCGCACAGATGCACACAGGAAGTCAATGAGTTACTGGTGTAGTTAAAAGTTGTAGCGGTATATGCGCTGTTAGTTTCACGTTACATTTCTGATTGTTAGGAGCAGAATCCGCCCTGCCTGATTCAGGCTGCAGTGGAGATTCACAGGATATTACGCAGCATGTAATCATAATTTCATGTCACTGATAACGGCTTCATCGATGGTTATCCCTCACTTACAACTGTGTCAAAGACAAATAAATGACTGCTGCTATGAAAAAGACTATATTTGTCAGAGGTTCACGCTGATTGTGATCATCAAATATGTCAAATAATAATGTAATTTTATTTGTTTGTGAGAGCATTTATTTTACATATGGGGCTTACAAGAAACATTGCTGTGTTCTGCTCAGATCAAGCATTTCCATGATGTGATGGGAAAACAGACTACTCACTCATAGTTTAGTAGAAACATTATCATCTTGTCATTATTATCATCATAGAAGCTGATCTTCTGTTGTATTTCTAAAAACATCCGTGTGAGGCCTCGTTGCTGTTAACATTAGCACATAATTATGTGTCACCTGATTAACCAGGAGGGAAATCTTAAATTCTGAAATTAACCTGTCTTTTACTGCCATATCTGCATGAGATAAACTCACGTTCTGCAACACTTTGATGTAGTGGATGTGGCTGGGAAACCGAAGGGTCAGTCGAGGCAGGAAGGCATCATCTCCAGAGTTCAGCAGCAAGGTTTTCAGTATGATGGTTTGTCCAGAGCCCAGAGCAAAGAACTTCTGCTTTCTGATAATCAACAACAAGATCACTGATGCTATAGTCAGAGTCAACATGAAGTGTATGTGTGAAAACCCTTTCTTGAGTTTCGAGAAATTATTACTTCAGTTTTTGTTTTCGATAATGACACTGTCAACATTCTGTTACAGCTTTTCCCGCAAATTGATTTCTTTAGTTTCCATCACTGCAGAGGGAGTCCTCAGTTTTATTCTGCTGTACCCTAAGGAGGTTGTCATATCACGGACAGAGTCCTCGACAGGATCTGTCGATGGTGTACTTGTTCAAAGCTGGACGTCTACTCCTTTGTTACTAAACAAAGAACACCAAGCCTATAGAGCAGTGAAGGTTCAGAGCTAGTGTCTGTGCAGAAAGTAGCTTATATGTAAATATATTTGTGGTGCAGCAAAGGTAGAAAAGGTTTACAATAATTTAGCAAAGTTACTCCATCTGCTCTAGCATTGGCTTAGTGGTTACTCCTTGTTAGATTTAACTTTCACCATTGAACTTTTAGTTATGCAGTTAATTTAAACTGACTTTTAAAATGATGCTTGATAGATTATAGGCTAGTTGCCATTACATGGCTTCTAGCAATTAACTAGGCTGTGTTAAGTCATCGCCAATTTGCTGAGTAGGCTTTTGCATGTCTAGTAAATAACCACAAACAAAACTTCTAGTTTAAAGGCAGAAACAAAATCAGTTGAGTGTGATATGAGGGGATAATAGAGATTCTTTTCAAATTGGAACACTGTGGTTATACTTTCATGTCTTACTGCCCATGTTTACTCTCCAAAGCATGAAAAAGCTGATCAAGTGTTTAGTTATGTGAGCAACATCCTTGTTACGTCAGAAATGTGCATTCGTTTTCTTTTACTTTTATGCAAAAAGGAGGAAGATTTCAAAGTTTTTGCAAATGCAAAATGCACTCAGAGACTGCACTCCTACTCCAGCTCTATTCTCAACTCTGTGACATCAGATTCATGTTTTCATCTCTTTCTTTTAAAGAAAAAAATGTCAATATGCACACTAATACTTAACTTTTGATTCAGTCTATACTGTTGTACACTGTATGCTTGTTTTTTGTCATACCTCGTTCAACAAAGATATAAAAAAAAAAGTCAGCACGGTCTCGCTGGAATCAAGATAACAGCAAAAATGCTGGCTGACGTTGTAAATAAGTCCTCCTCAGTGGGGCTGCACCTAATTAGGTTCATGTGTTGTGAGGGAAAAAACCCTCTTGTTTTTTTATTATTAGAGACATAAATAGCTCGTCTTGTTTAACTTACGTACACAAAACACAGCTAAAGTGAGGCCATCATGGCACTGATCTATGTGTGACTAATATTTTTTAACAAATAAAATACAGATTTGCTCTTGTTTTAGTATATTCCTCTTTGTCTTTTTCTTTGGGTTTCACACAGAATTCCTGCTGTGTGTGTGTTGTGTGGGTGTGTGTGTGTTTTCTTACTGTGGCAACACTAGTTGACTTGACAGCTGCACGTTTGTTGAGCAGTTCACCAGAAAGCACGAACGGGCAAACTGAGTCTGACAGGGCGAAAGAAGCAGAAGGTTTATGACACCAATGATAATGAATGATTACAGCAGTCATAATTCCCCTCATTGATGGCATTACAAATGCAAAGGCTCCCATGACCTCTGACTCCTGACCTCACAGTTACAGATGATTAATAATAATGACCTCATGACTAACTCCAGCTGTGAATTCCTTCTCGTTAATTGTTCCTGCCCTGTTTTTATGAGGCAGGGGGACATGGGGTGGACACACAGGAGCAGGATGTTAGTTAATGTGCTGCAGATGAGTCGTTGCAGCTGGAAACACAGGAGGAGGGTGCTCTCATTGGATCTCACAGGCCTCAGATCAGATTCAGTTTGAATCGGATACAATTTTTGACCGACAGACAGATCTGACTGTGATAATAATTAATTAACTATTGGTATATTTTGACATTTTTCTTAGCTGATCACAGTTACAAATTTCTGCATATTATATATCATATATGCAAATTATGCATATTCATAAAGTATTATAAATATAATATAAACAGTTCAGTGTGGGCTTGTACTGACGGTGTATTTTATCAGTGCAACGTTCTGGCTGTGAATTTAAAACTGTGCTTACAATCCATAAAAAGCTCTGTGTCGCTGTGTTACATTAGCTGGTACCTGGTTGGTGATGGTGTTACGGTGTCCCGCGCTCTGCTGCAGAATTGGTTTTAATGGAGGAAAGCCTTTGGAGGAGACTCTCTGGGCGCTTGTTTCTCTGAGACCGTATGAAACCTCAAACTTAACCGGAGTATAAATATCCATGACATCCTTCTGTAGATGGAATAAAGAGGTACAGAGGAGAGAAAAAAACATGTTGGTGTATCCAAAGCTCATCCTGTGTGTTATTCACTTTTTGTTTGCTTGTGTCTAAAGGTATTACCCTTTGGTAAGCCACGTGTGTTACACAAGTGAGATGGCCGTGCCGTGCTCTCACACGCCCCCTTGTGCTATTCGACGACCCGTTACCGTGGAAATAGAAGCGATGAGGGAAAGACGGTTTATGGAGGATATCAGAGGTCAAATCATACTGAAGCTCTAAGGATTAAAAAAAGAAGAAAATCCTTACATCTTCATCACCATTATCATAGTAAACTGCATTTTAGGTTGTTCAAGAACAGTAAGTTAGAAACTTTATCAACACAAAATAGCTAAAAAATCGTATACTTTAACAAACAGGAACTTCAGTCTTAGCAATATCAGGGTTCAAAGTACCTATTGCTCCTCTGTAGCGTCTGGACGCGACATTGAAGCAGATGGTAACGTTGAAGCAGACAGTTTGAGTCGAATGTTCTCGGCACAGTGCCACCTGCTGGTCAATGTGATTGGGCAGAGTTAAAGATGCCTTCACCTGAATCACTGGACGGGTCCTGCAGGGTACAATCAGAAGAACTGTTACAACATGTTAACTGGGCTTCAGTACAGTGCTACAGTATGAGTTGGATTTTATTATGACCGTCACAATATTTTGAGCCAAATTTGGGAGACATTTAGTAGCTGTAGTATTAGTAGTATGCCCTGTATTCCTGCAGTAGCCTAGACATAAAACAAAGACGCTTCCTTTTTGTACACCTGCCTGAAAGTAGATAACACTTAGGCTGAAAATGTGTTTTGATGAGGAAGCTGCATTGTAGATTTACCTGAGAACCACAGCTGAGTCTGAGAGGAACGCACCCACTGCCACATCTGTAGAGACATAGTTTAAATGTACTTAAACTACTTTCAGAAATGTACAATACAGTAGAAGCTGTGACTGAATAAATCATTTACCCGGATAGCCATTAGCATCTATGTCAATGCCAGAGCTCAGCGACTGTCCGAACATCCTCAGGTCACGACCGAGAGAGGATCCCGTAATCCTCTGAAGCATCACAAACACATCATGTGAACATCACAATACAAGACTTTTTCAAATAAGTGGCACTTCTTACTTAATTACGCTATTCTACCAATTCCAGTGTTATCTGGATAGCTTCAGGTACTAGTAACTTTTAGGGTTCTCAATAAAACTTTCAATATGGTGTACTGCAAAAATAAACCTAATCTACCTAGAAGTGCATAAAAATCCATCAAGACTAACAGATTAACCTTTTCATTTTTATACAAAACTTCACTGTTTGCTCTTTAATTGTTAAAGAGTACTGGTTTATGATTGACCTGAGTCTCCATTTGTCTTACTTTGATTTATCCTGTGACATACAGGAGCAACAAAAAATATGTTGTTGTAAACATGTCTTCAAATTTGCTGCAGTCAATGTTTAATGTGAAGGTAAAAATAAGTGCACAAACAGTAAGTGGACCTTGTCAGTTAAGTGCGATATCTAAAATGTTGATATCCAAGAAAGGTTTAATTACCAGCTGTCTACATTTGAAATAGTGTGTTCAACAAAACTTTCAATTGTTTCAGTGTTATTGGATTAAGCACACAGTATTGTGTAAACGTGAATTCCACTGTTCTTAATCGGTGTTGATGTTTGTACCTGGGACGGAGTTTGTGAAATGCCCTCCTTCCTGCCATTGTAGATGTAGATGGCGCCTTTCAGATCATCTTCCTGTGGGGCACCAACCGCCACATCTACACGCACACAATCATACACACGCACACAAAAGAATGTGTTACCGTATTTGTGAAGACTCTTGCTGTCTCTTGTCCCAAGTCTCAACATTTAATGATACATGTGACAGCTTAATTGACAGGAATACACCAGTCAATTCAATGTCTTTTCTATATGGAGCTGATGAAAAGAGACAGTAAAGCTGAAGCTGGCTTTGAATTGCTTATTCAACTGCTTTGTTGGACAAAATAAGGTTTGGCGAACAATTTCACAGTGGGACAAGAACAAAATTTCATGTAAATTCAACAACAGCCTGTTGAGACGCAACCTCTATTCTCAGTCTCAACAAAAACCAAAAGGATTCATTCAGGGACCATATACATCTGTAAAATAATTCACAACAATACGTCAACTAGTTAAGATATTTCAATCTGCAAAGCAAAGGGTTTCACAGGCCATCAATGTCTCCTAATTAAGAAATCCACAAGTTATTGGAAAATTTAAAGGTTCCTCTGTGTTTTGGAAAGTGGCTTGGACCGTTTATCATCTCTAAAAGTAGAAGTACAGTGCAGCTGGAAAACGTTCAGTGGGATGAAAGTATTTAAAACAATGTACACAAACATGAGAAAATGCCAGCTTGGTCCTTTAATATTTAACCAGTCTTTTGAAGATGTGAAGGTCTGAAAGTCTTTTTTCAACAAAGAGAAGGCCACTGGAACGCACACACAGCTTAAACATACAGAGTTCTTATTCCATTGTTTCAGAGGACTTTATATCAACTTGCCTGAACTAGAACTTAAACCTAATTCTAAACAAAGTCCTCATTCAGAAAATCATGATTACCATGTGGCTTTTTGTCCCCAAAAAACAGATACGAGTCCACACATGTGACAGTGTAAACATATATGTCCAAACAACGTGAGTGATACAAGCACACACACAGCTTTTTATCTAGCTGTGGCAGATTACAGGGCATGTTCAGTTTCAGAGCAGCAACAGTTTGTCATTACTGTTGAATGAAGTTAATAACACACTCCACCCTTTACACACACACACAAACACAAATGAGATTCAGGTTCTTCTATGTGTAAAGGGTGGTGAGTTAAAGTCAGGGTAACGCTTCCTTATCAGGAAGTGACAACTGCTGTTGGGTGGCGGGTTGATGTTTTTGGCACAGTGAAACTCCTGAAAAAATGAGTTATTAGATGAAGTTGTGGTGAGAGTGAAAGAGCAACACTTAAACCTCCCAAATTACCACTGCTGAGGTGCCCTGAGGCAGAAAAGTTATTTCTAACATCTGGAGGAGCAGCACCGCAGAACCATTTGAGATATCAATAATCATTTTATCTGCAGCCATACAGGTGCCATTAGTAACGTCAGAAACCAAGTCAAAGAGTGAAAGAGATAGCATCTTTATACATATAACCTGGATTGATAATATTTTGTTGCAATTGCATTTATGCTGCATTTCATTTGCTTTGAAAGCCAAAACTCAGAGCTATGAATCATGTCAGCATATCAGAAATGTTAGCAAAATAACTGGCTGATACCTTTACACTGGTCCAAGCAGAAGTGTTTCTGACAGTTTTGTGCACAATTTAACAGAAAGTGATAGGTCAGACTATGCACATGCAGGAATTACCTGGGTAACCATCATCATCCAGGTCTCCCAGGTCAGCAATGGTCTCTCCAAACCGAGCGGCAAAGGCATTGCTGCCACTTAGCTGAAAATCCGCCTCCGCCAACTTCGCCTGAGGCAATTTTGTAAGGAAACCGACAAAATGTTTGTCACACAGAAATGTCAGAACAGCCAGGAAAAATAGTAAAATTGTGAGTACTACATTTCCATTTATCTGCTGGAGTTTAGGGATCCTACTGTTGTGGAAGGATTTAAGCACAGCAACAGACAGCAGAGTCACATGATTAATCCTAATAAAAGAGTTAGTGTTCAAGTTTGATTATGTTCTTACCTGCCCCTCATTGATGTACACATGGACTCTTCCTTCCTCTCGAGTGGAGCCTGTTGCCATGGGAGCACCGACCAACAGGTCTGACAAACCGTCAGCGTTCAGATCCACCACACATACACTGGAGCCAAAGTAAGATCCCAGCTACACAAAGACACACGTCAGTCAGTTGCTAACTGTTCCACTGTTATGAATCAAAGATGCTTATGCTAAATGGATTCTTACTTCTTTTCCAGACACTTGGGAGACAACCTTCAGCTTTGTGTTGTCCAACGTGAAAATATAGACCTGCAACGTTCAGACACAGATTGATAATCACAAGGGAGAGATGAACTGCATTGTTGTTGAAAGCACAAATACCGAGTGAAGTTGATACACAGATGACAAGTTCTCTGTTCCTACCTTTCCCTTTTGGTTAAATTGTGGAGCTCCACCTACCACTTCCATGGTAGAAGGACCCAGGAAGTGGCCAGCTCCAACAGAGTAACCTGAACAGCAACAGGATACGGTGTCATGTTTTAAGTGTTTACTGAAGTATTCATCTCATGTACAATTTTCGTTTCAATCATTCTACTCAACCTGGGAAATACTATGTTTTATTCCACAGTTTAATATGTATTTCCTATTGAGTTTAATTTTATAGAAACAGTCTGTTTAGAATTAAAGTTTTTAATTTGAAAAAGTCTTTAGTTGGAGCTGTGTTGCAGGTGTGTTCTGTCAGAAAGGAAATGCATCAGTACAGCGCTGTTACTTCTTTTGTTGTGCACACTGCAGCCATGAAAGTTGTACTGCAGAATACTTTAACTGCTGCCACCAGTGCTGGCAGCATTTCAATAGCCCAAACCCCACCCCAGCACCCCAGCACCCCCTTCCAGGCTCTCAGTCTCAGAGTTTCCTCTTAAGGGGGAAGTTGGTTTCACCGTTCCCAGCTATCGGGTGAGTTGAGTTCCACGTTTCCTCACGGTGAGCCACGAGGTCAGACGGTGAAAGCTAAACGGTCCTGCTGTCTTCATTCAACATTTACAAAGTAATCCATTCCATCTGAGATGGATAATTTAATTTCTATTCGTTTCCTAGAAAAGTCCACATGGCTTCCATAATTAGGATAATACACGCTGTTGTTTCAGCATAATCTCTCCTGTACAGAAGAATGAGCCACTGGTTGACTCAAACTAACCACACTTTTACTGAAACTCAAAACTTTATATTTCAACTTAACTATACTTTACTTCTCCGGTCCACACGTCTTTTCTAAAGTTTGTTGTATTTGTTAAACCGAATGTGACAAATTCCACTTTGTGTGAAAAACCCAGCTTTACAGAGACAACAAAACTTCAGGAAATAAATGTGCCTGCCCAAGAAGTGTGTTGACACATAACTTCCCAGCGATCTGTCTTTTTTTATTCACATCAGAGCATATGAACGGAGCGGAGCGTGAAAAATATAGTCGGAGTGTGTTTTTATCAAATGGCCGGAGCGATTGCTCCAGTTCCGCTCCAATACTGCTCACACCACGTGTCTTGGGCATGCACAAATCCACCCAGAATTCAGCTGTGCTTTCAACAATTAACAAAACTGTTAGCCTACACTTAGAAAAATAGAGCGTTTTGGTGTGATTTTGAGCAGGGGAGCGAACACCTATGTGACCGAGGAGCAACAAGACAACATTATATAATTTGTTTATGAGTGATATTTAAATGAGCTGGTTGGTGGATCCATTACATTTTCACAACCAAATGTTTTCTGGTTTCCCCTGTTTCTGGCCAACCCCCTGCTTACTATAACATATTATTCAACACAAATGTACTAATACTCAATAATGTTTTCCATACAAATTTACAGTATGAAACATTTTCAGTAAAGGGTAGTAAAACAAAGTGGCAAAACATGATATCAGTTATGGAAGTTCCCCTGTCAGTTAAAATAGTGTGACCAAATTTGGTAATGGCTTGGGTTTTGGTTAAGATTGCAGCGGTTTTGGCTGAGGTGAATTTCATGGAAAGGAAACTATGCTAAAACAAAGAGTGACTCCTCGAGACTGAGTGATACTTTCTTACTATGAAAACAGATACATTATACTCGCAAGGACCCCATGCTTGAGTCCTACATGGGTCTTTGCAAAACACATCTGTCCACACACCAGTGGTATTATCATGTTTGTTCGTCTGTTGCGGAAATTTGAAGATGTATACTTTGACTCGAGAAAAACACTTCTCTGTGAGAACATAACACCTTTCTGTGTGGCTTCCTGTTCAGCATATAAGTGATGCATGCATGAAACCTCACAAAACCTTATCTTTGTTTTCCTCTTTTACGCAATAAAGTCTTGACCCTGGATTTCCCTTCAATGCCTTTCTACTTGCCAAAGTCACACCAAGTTAATTGAAAGGAGTCTCCTCAGTTTGTTACACAACAAACTCTCAGTGTCTAAACCTGTTCGTGCTGTAACATGCACAACTGAGTCAAGGTACAGTTACAGCTCACTGCCATTCAATTGGCCCACTATGCTTGTCCCAGTAAACATGCACTGGAGCAGAATTGAGTTATCGACTGAAGTGTGTCTGAGACTGTGATGCAGTGGACTGTGAGTAAACGTTCAATACATTCTGCTGCTTCTAACCTTCTCTGTCAGAGATCATCGTACATGTGAGTATAGACAAAATCACTTCACAGACGAGGTCTTTAGGTTAATGAATGAAGATTTTGTCAGATGACGCTGCGGTTAGAAGAATCTTATTAGAGCAGAGTAATATATACAGTGCCTTGCAAAAGTATTCACCCCCTTGGCTTTTTACCTATTTTGTTACATTCCAACCTTTAATTTAAATGTTTTTAAATCTTATTTTACGTTACAAAATAGTCTAAGTTGGTGAAGTGAAATGAGAAAAAATTATTTTTTAAAAATTGATCAATTAATTAAAAACTGAAAATTGGCATATTTCACTTTGCTATGAAGCCCATAAAAAGTTCTGCTGCAACTAATTACCTTCAAAAGTGAAACGAGGTCCAACTGTGTGCAATCTAAGTGTCACATGATCTGTCAGTATAAGAGGCCCCAGAGGCTGCAACACCACTAAGCAAGAGGCATCACACCATGAAGACCAAGGAGCACTCCAAACAAGTCCGGGACAAAGTTGTTGAGAAATGCAAGTCAGGGTTGGGTTATAAAAAAAAATCCAAATCTTTGATGATCCCCCAGAGCACCATCGAATCCATCATCTTCAAATGGAAAGAACATGGTACCACAACAAACCTGCCGAGAGAAACTGCAAAAACTCACAGACCGGGTGGGCATTAATCAGAGAGGCAGCACAGAGACCAAAGGTAACCCTGAATGAGTTGCAGAGTTCCACAGCAAACACTGGAGTATCTGTCCATAGGACCACAATAAGCCGTACACTCCATATAGCTGGGCTTTATGGAAGAATGGCCAGAAAAAAGCCGAACGTTTTGAGTTTGTAAAAAGGCATGTGAGCGACCGTGTCAGTCTGCCTGTGATTTGAGACAGGGGCGGAGGCTCACCTTCCAGCAGTACAATGACCCGAAGCACACTGCTAAAAGCAACACTCGAGAGGTTTAAGGGGAAACATTTAAATGTGTTGGAATGGCCACGTAAAAGTCCAGACCTCAATCCAATTGAGAATCTGTGGTTAGACTTGAAGATTGCTGTTCACAAGCGAAAACCCCAGTGGCAAGATGTGGCAAGCTCATAGGGACTTATCCAAAGCGACTTGCAGCTGTGATAGCCGCAAAGGTGGTTCTACAAAGTACTGACTTTAGGGGGGGTGGACAGTTATGCACGCTAAAGTTTTCTGTTATTTTGTCCTATTTGTTGTTTGCTTCACAACAACAACAACAAAAAAAAACACATCTTCAAAGTTGTAGGCATGTTCTGTAAATGAATTAGTGCAAACTCTCAAACAATCCATTTTAATTCCAGGTCTCAGTCAAAATTTCTGAGAGCAGCCTTATTGGAAACTCCTCTGCATTGATATACACTTAGTCTGATGGGACTTCTAAGGCCACTTGAGTCGAGTCGACTATATAAATGCAGAGTGATATTATCTTCAACCACGTAGCCTGGATGTGTTTGCTCAGTTTTAGAAGCTTGATTTTGTACGATTTCAGACAAAACAGGTTTACATGTAAGTCCAGTTTTGGTCAGACGGACATATTACTGTTTTGCATATGTGCTTAGGGACCTCCAGAAGTCTTGCTGTCATAGTAGAGCTGAGTTTTTCAGGGTCAGATAGGCAGATGTCACAAACTTTTTTCTTAAAAAAAAAAAAAAAAAAGGCTCCTAAATCGGCAAGTAAATGTGTTGTCCATTGACAAATAAAGTGTTGAGTCTTAGTAGAAGTGGGGTTTGAATATCTTCCTGCATCCTATTCTACTGCGCAGAAGACATTATGTTGAATCTCAAAAGGTCTGTGCATCTGATCCATTCTGTAAGATATGGATGTGTTCAAGTCTATTTTGCCACAAAATTCATTTGGAATATTACGGTGAGCAACAGTGTAAGAAAACACAGACCCAGTGAGCTGTCTAAATGAAGCTATAATTCTACTTTTTGTTTGGTAAGCAATGCTGTTGTGTGGAAAAACAACTGGGTTGAGAAAGTGTGATTTTAGGGGTTGTGGTTGGTTTCTTTGATGGTTTGGAACATTAATGTAGTAAAAGGACACACTGGGCTGAGAGAAGACCGTTTTCCTACATGTGCATCGACCGTTTCTTTTTTCAGTTTCAGTTTGCTGCGACACATTTCATTTGGCTTTTCACAGAAAAATTTAAATACAGCTGTGGTTGTGTGATTTTATGTCATCACACAATGCTTTCACAGAGACACTTCGTACTTCCTCACTTTTTTGTGCATGCACATATCACAGGGTGAGATAATATACAGAAGTCTTAAGCATCTCAACTGATAATAAAGAATCTTGAAAACTAACAGTGCATTTCTTTTCTATAAAATGACTGGCAATAAAAAAAACAGTTTTGGTTGTTCCTGATGCCGCTTGAATGCAGCAGGCATTAAATGTGACATGCCTCTTTTGACATGAACCTGTATGACATCCCATATTAGCAATATCATTTATTAAATTTGACTTACCCCCCGCTGCGTCCTGTGAGCCGAGTTCCAGCCTCGTTTTGGCGTTGACGAAGGTAGTCCGGCTAGTTGGCTGGGGCCACAAAAATAAAGAGTTTTGCTTCTCAAACCAATATGCGTTCAAAAGAGTAATACATTCGCATCACAAAATCGTTCTCCAGAAAAAGTCAGACCTCACAATCGCTTGGCGCTGTTTTCTCTCGACCTTCGTATCACTACGGGCTGTGTAGACCGTGCAGACCGAAGTGCAGACCGAGCAGTAAACACCGTAACAGGTGCGGCTATCGGCAGGTGGCTGTATGCATTGATATGAAGGGAAAGAAAATGGCGCTAAGCGATTGTGAGGTCTAACTTTTTCTGGAGAACGATTTTGTGATGCGAATGTATTACTCTTTTGAACGCATATTGTTTTGAGAAGCAAAACTCTTTATTTTTTAAGCCCCAGCCAACTAGCCGGACTACCTTCGTCAACGCCAAAACGAGGCCGGAACTCGGCTCACAGGACGCAGGAGGGAGTAAGTCAAATTTAATAAATGATATTGCTAATATGGGATGTCAAACAGGTTCATGTCAAAAGAGGCGAACTATCCCTTTAAGAGTGCAATTCAACTTAAGACCATTTCAGATATCCCCTGTTTAAAAGTGACTGCAGCATGAGAGAAAATACTATTTAACAACAGACTCAGGTAATACTTTCAGCACACAAACTATGAAAATTAGGTTAATTTTGCTAAATATGTGAAAATATTGTCAGGAATACAAGCTGTACAACTGTAGTGGAAACACATCATCCCAGCTTAGTTAAGTCCAGGCGCAGGAAAATACCATATGAGCTATAGTATTACATTAGCAGTACAGTTACAGTAGCGGGTGTATAGTTACCCAGGTAGCTTCCAAAGCTGACAACTCCAGTCCCTTCATCTACATATGCTGACAACGCTTGACTGGATGTGTTGAAGACCAGAACTGAACCCATCCAATAAGACGTTCCTGGAGCTCCCATGATGATCAGGTCCTGAGGAGGATAGACCCTCAATGTATGATGCATTCTATAACCAAAGCTCTATTACTTTTATCATACTGAAAGTGTGACATGTTTCTAACTATCACAAAACTTGCTTTAATGTAGAGTCAACAAGTTGACAAACTTTGTTTGGTTTTCAAAAAGAGATAAATTTCCACCTTTCAAAATGATGAGCAAGAGCATGCAAAAAGCAGATGGCTTCTATACGCTCCTCTATTTAAAAACAAGATGCACTACTGAATGGATCACATTATTTTTGCGGGTATAAACAGGGAAGAGAAACAAGAATAAACTAAGTCTGTAGCCAGGCTGTTACTGACCTCCGTCAGGAAGTTGGAAATACCCGCCTGACATGATCCATAATCCTCACCAAACTTCTTCTGGTGGTCTGTAAGAGACAGTCAGAGGGGTTAAGAGGTGAAGGCGAGCGAACAAATAAGAAGAGAAATGTTTCTCTTCCGCAGTTTAACAGCTGCTGGTTTCACACACACACACACACACACACACACACACACACACACACATGTTTGTATGGCATGGTTTGTGTATCTTTATCAGGTTAGAAAACAGTTCATGTTAGAGCCAAGAAATAAATTAGCTCTAAAACCAAGTATTACCCCTCAAACAACCCCAAACAACATTTAGCAGCTACAAAGGCCTTCAGTACAAGCACTTGGAGAAAATGCTAAACTGAACCACAGTAGGCCAACCTACATGACACCCTTTATTTGCAGCAACTTTGCTTTCTGCTTTCTGTCTTAGTTTACAACAACCAACAATGAAACGTAATTGCCAGGAACACCCCTTAAGTAGCAATGGAATTGCATGTTAGCATTGCATGTCTGACCACTTCTTCAGGTTGCCCTCCCACCCTCCTGTAGTCAAAAGTAAAGATATGATGTTAACATAATTTGGTTGTAAGAGAAAGTCTGTTCCAATATCATTTATTTTCCCAAATTTCCTGCAGTTACTTGTACGCTGCAATACTGGAAGCTACACTCAAAATTCAAGAGAGGTATTGTGGAGGTTAGAATATTTTTGCATCCTGTGTGTTTCTCCTTGGCTGAGAGTTAGTTGTGGATGACACTGGTGTATGTTTATACCTTTGTAGCAGGGGATAATGTGCTGGGAATGTCTCAGGTCACTGCCATAGCGATAACAGACCCCGTTGGGCAGCTTGTTGCTCTGACTGTCTGTTCTTGAGTAGTGGACGTTCTTCCAGCGGTGTGCACACGCCTGAGTATAAACATACAGCATGTAACACGAGTCAACATGTGACAAGGACTCATTATTAAGTCACACGTTAGCAGCAGAGTGTTGTTACTCCCATGACCCATGACAGAGACTGTGTGTGTGACAAACATTTGCGACCCTGCTGTATATCTACTAACTATTGGCTGAGCAATAGAGATGAACACAGTAAGCAGAGAGTTGGTACCGTTAAAACTTCCAATGAGGAAATGCCTCCATGGTTTTAAAATGCAACTTTATTTTATGTAACTTCTCAGAAGTTGTTTTTCCAATTATCATAGTGCTGCTCCTGATAAAGCTATAATTTGAACAGGTCATCAGTCCATCACAGTGCCATGAGACAAATGGCACAAACAACCCTGCACATTTATCCCGACTGTCTAATTGAAATAGCCATTTAATCTAACATACACCGTTTTGGAATGTTGGAGAAATACAAGAGTAAGAGTAATTTCCAGAGAGGTTCCACACTGGCACAGGAGAAAATGCAAACTCCATAAAGAAAATGTGAGATTTAGATAGGGAACCATTTTGCTGTGAGGCAACAGTGCTACTACCACGCCACCGTACAGCTCTACCACAAAAAGAGATGTGAAAAATTAAAAATAGAGCTAGAAGCCCAAAGCAGTGCAGACAGCTAGTAAAAATTAAACTTTTCACACAGCATGTTAAAGGCAAGACTGATGCACCATCAGTGCACATTGGTGTAAAAGTACAGAGGGGAAGTGGGGCGTTAAAGGTGATGCGCCCCTAATACGCCTCTGAAACCTCACCAGAGGTGAAAGTGCTGGACTGGCATGTACTTGTCAAGTGGGAGGCTGTCCACACTGCTCTTATGGCTTTTATACAACAAACCGATATGGGGAACCAACATGACAAAAATACTTCCTGTTGGGTCTCCTGGCAGTGCAAATGAACACACCGCAAAAACAACTTACAACTACCACCCAGGATGTTTAACACACGCCTGTAGAAGAAGACACAGCTCGCCAAACTTAAATTTAGTGCGATACGCTTAGTGTTTTTCACTAATGTCAAACAGAGCTGGTCTCTTCAGTTTCATCCCGCCACTGTAGCTTTTAAGACAGCAGCACAGCGACAATTAAAACTTGAGCTGTATGCAAAAAATGACAGAAATCAGTCTCATGTAGTAAGTCTGCAACAGACTAAATTGTCAGAACATTCATGAAAAAAGATTGATAAGAGTTGTAAAAAATGACCGAGAACACAAATTTAGCATTTAAAGGTGGCCATTGATCATCAAAATATACATGAGGGAAGAAACACATGCAGCCCCAATGACCAGTAACAGAGAGTATGTGTGCACCTTACCAGGACATGCCCTCCGTTTCCTGCAGGCTGTCTGGACAGACTGACGCCCAGCCACTGGTGATCACTCTCAGCCTCACACGTCTTGCCACAGTTTGACACTTCTGCACACACATCCACAAACAAACTGATCACACTGCTGACATGACAGAATTCCCAGCAGGAAAACACGCTGCTGGTAAAACATTACTTTCATCGACCCATACTGCACTTTTCTAGGCAGTATGAGCATATCTAACATAATGGTTTATTACATACAGTGATGCAACAGTAAGCAAGTAAGGATATATTTCATGTGTTTACGAAAAATCTTCATCTTAAGATTTCCATACATGAAATGACAGAATATTGCTGAAATAATGATGAGGAAACACTTAACACACAGACCAGCAGGCATATGGTGGCAGTGATGGGGCTCCGTCGTGATGTCACAGCGGAAAACAGCTCCTGGAGATCGAACAGACGGACTGGAGGACATGTTTGCTACTGGAGCTCCAACCACCAACCTGAGAGGGAAGGAGAAGCAGTTGAAAAGGGATGTGTTTTTCTGTCTGAATGGAGTGCTTGTGTGTGAAGCATCAAAGAGCTTCTCTCATTGGCAAGAATTGGCTAATTAGTGTGTGGACACACACACACACACACACTGTGCAACTTAAAGAGAATTAATATAATAACTAATTAATTGAATGTAACTTTACAACTGTCTGCATCTCTGTAAGAAAGTAGTCCATTTTTTCATTTAAAGCTCAAAGTTCATGACAGAGGAGATTAATCATGCTTCAAAATGTGATTCAGCCTCCACATAGATGATCTACGTCAAATAAATGCAACATTAGCAGCAGATCAGGTCACCTTGCAAACTTACAGAAAACTAATGTCAGTACAGCATGAACAATAATAAAGTCTTAGAGTTCAACAGAGGATCAAAATGAAAACAGTACTGGGAAGGAGTAGCTGTTCAGTTGAGACTAAAGAAGGATGAATGATTAATTAATTGAAAATTAAAAGACAATAAACTATAAATCGACAGAGGATCAATAACCAATAAATATATGTATGGTTAAGTTTATATCCATACCAGTTTTGAGAATTATGGCGATGCAGAAGCACTGAGTATCCAAACATGGAAGAGGAGGGGCCATTGAACTCAATGCTGTGTTCCTGATCCAGACTGTAGCCTGTGACAGGACAGACCAGGACCAGGATCTGAACCAGAACTGGGACCAGGACGGGGATGCAGAACACCTGCACGCTGTCCCCTAAGTAGCCCATGCTGAAGGACAAACTGAACAAAAACAGGGAAAATACTATGATCAATCAATTACAATCAATACACATGAGATGCACACAAATGTCTATGGTGTTTGTTTAGATTGTTCTCAACTTCATCAAGACTCTAAAGATCAGAAAGTATCAAATACAGTAGCTTTCTTCAGCTTGAAATTCGGAAAATTTGCCAAGAATAACACAAACTGGAAAACTCCTAATTCATGAATCAGATTTTGTTTGAGTGTCTCGCTGTAAGAACTCCAGCTAGCATGGGTGACGAATTAAATAAACTGTCAGACATTGAACATCTCTTTTTTTCAGGAATATATTGGGCATCGTGTTTAATAACTTTCTTGCTATGAGAGAAGAATGAGGCTTCCCATAAATCTCGACAATAAATAGAATGGAATAGACTTTGTTGTCATTGCACACCAAGGTACAACGAAATTGTGGATATCACTTAACATAAATACTCAAAACTGTTCAAAAATACTTAGCAGCTTACTCAAGGCTCACTCAGTCACTTGTGATATATTCAATAAGGGAAACAAATCAAGTTGCTGTTTTGCCAGCAGTTATATAGACAAAGCCGGTTTGTCATGTTTCCCCTGGTGTAAATCTTCATACTGAGGTAAGCTATGACGTCTCCTGCCTGAATATCTACCGCACAGCTCAAAGTGTCCAATCATATCATCTAAAAATAAGCTTCAAAAGGCAATAGAGCATATTTCCCAAAATAATAAACTGTCAGATGTGCTCAGAGATTTCCACGCAAGTTTATATCCACATTCTAATTCTGACTGCAGAAAACAGGGCTGCAGCTCCTCTTAGAAGGAGAACACATCATAAGTCGTGAAAATGTTGAGAAGTGAACACAGATACAGGCTAATCAAATGACTGATGCCAGTGAACTAGCTCGATGCCTCAGCTTGTGTATCCTAGTGTTCATGTTGACTGAACTTTCAATGTTTGATAACGAGTTAACATTTCAAAACGAGAATTTGTACTCTGTGGTTAATACATCACTCCATCGCAATTATCACACATTTGTTTACAGTTCAAATGTCATTATTGAAGTTGTTTTCTTCAAATGTTTAACACCAAGCGTCTTCAAAGTTTATTTTTCAACCTGACAAACTCTCGAGGTAAGCAGTTTAATAGAAAATTGTCGAATGATAAAATGATTTGTAAGCGTTTTTAAGAGTATTTATCTATTCTCTGCTCATCTACAAATTTATTCATCGACTAGCGGTCTTAGTTTCGGAGGTTACATACCGCTCAAACAGCTGGGAGCCTCTCTCGGGTAAGACAGCAGCTCTCCCGGGTCAGATTCTGGGTCCACTCGGTACTGAATAGGGCGGACTAAAAAAGAGATGAAGTTTGTCGAATAAGCCCCAGTCCACGTTCCCGGTGTGACTTCGACGTGAAACCTCCTGTTGCTTCTCGGTCAGTTAACTGTCTTGTGCGTGAGCAGGTTGCGCGCTCGGCTCGGAGCTTCTTTTTTTTTAACAGAGCAAAACCCTAATTATGTTTGAAATAAAGTAACAATAACGAGAAGAAATAGTCAGTAAAAACTAAACTTAATTTGAGTTTGAATGAAACTCAGAGCTGACTGAGCGCGCGGAGACCCTCCCTCTGTCTTCGTATGTGTGTGCGCGCGCGCGCGTGTTAAACTCTTTTCCCCTCCAACCCTGCAAAGTCCGCCCAGACTCAGGGCTCGAGGAGAGCACGCGGCTCCTTCTCCGTGTGTGTGTGTGTGCGCGTGTTCGTGTATGTGCCCGCTCTTGTGTGTTCGGGGTGTTTCCTCCTCAGTTATCACCCAAGTGTTAATGGAGTAAGTGTGGTTGTAATCTCATTGTACTGTCTGAACGCAGAGGCAAACATGCACTCAACAAACGCAGAGCTGCTTCGAAAACAACAAATAAAATAAATATGCGGAACAACTTCTGAACCATGTTCTTGCTCTTACACGTAGGCCTAAAAGCAGCCTATTCGTTTTACTGAAAATTTGAGTATTTGGGGTTTTTTTTCCGCAGAGATTTAAAGTGTATTGTTGTCTATCATTCCTTAACATGATCATTTGTCAATGTACATATGATTCAGAGTACTTTTTTGTTTAGATGGAAAGCCCTGCAGCAGATTTCTGTTACATCACTTTCTCAAATGACAAAAATTAAAGCAGTTTGTTAAACTAACTTTGGCATATAACAGTGAAAAATACAGTATTTTTCTTTGTAGATTAGTTGAACAGACAACTAATGTTGTATTAAACATAGCATTTGTGTAATGGTTATGCTGCCCACTTGGTAGAAAAAGTAGGGGCACATGTAGGCCCTACACAATTGGGCCCTGGTGGGCCCTAGACAGGGGCCAATTTGGGGACCCCTGTGGCAAGCCCAGTACTGTGGTCCTTGCAGGGCTCTTCTGGTCCCCAAAGTTAGGCCCAGGTGGGACCAAGACAGGGTACAAGTTGGGGCCACTGTGAGCCTTGCTACCAGCATGCAATGTGTGAGCATGTGTTAGGCCCCCACAAATTTGGCCCTATGGGCCCAGGTACTGGGACACCCCATACCTGGCCCAGTAGGTATGTTGTGGGCCCATAGTGCTCCCTGCCTGGCAGCCCACTTTTAACCCATACTTTTGGCTGTCCCACTTATGCCCCATTTAGCCCCCTCACCAAGGGGCCCATATATACCCCAAATTTTGTGCTCAGAGTGGGCTGCCCATGCAGTTTCAAATTTATGCCCATGGTGGCCCTACTAAGGCAAGGCAAGGCAAGTTTATTTTTAGAGCACAATTCGGACACAAGGCAATTCAAAGTGCTTTACAGCTACATAAAATCACAAGAAGGCAAATAAAATCATTCCAAAAAACATAAAAAATAATCATTGATTAATTCATTTAAAAGTGAAGAGTGCAGATAAAACACTTTCAGGTGTCATATGCACAGCTAAATGGAACTGTTTTAAGCCTGGATTTAAACATTGTCAGAGTTGAGGCCTGTCTCACATCTTCTGGAAGACTGTTCCAGATTTTACGAGCATAAAACTGAAACGCAACCTCACCTTGTTTAGCCCTGACTCTGGGCCCCAGCAGGAGACCCCCCCCCTGAGGTTCTCAGAGCCCGAGTTGGTTCATATGGCTCTAACATGTCAGAGATGTACTTTGACGCAAGACAATGAAGAAACTTGTACACAAGCAGAGCTGTTTTAAAGTCTATTCTCTGAGCGACAGGAAGCCAGTGCAGAGACCTGAGCACTGGACTAATATGGTCGCATTTCCTGGTTCTAGTCAGGACTCGAGCAGCAGCATTCTGGATGTACTGCAGCTGTCTTATAGCCCGTTTAGAGAGCCCAGTGAGCAGGCCGTTACAGCAGTCTAACCTGCTGGAGACAAACGCATGGATTAGTCTTTCTAAGTCTGGTTTAGACACTATTCCTTTGATTCTGGCAATGTTTTTTAGATGGTAAAAAGCTGCTGATGTTACAGATTTAATGTGGCTGTTAAAGTTCAGGTCTGAGTCCAATATTACCCCGAGATTTCTAACTTGATTATTAGGTTTTAGAGACAGTCTCAAGGTGACTGATAACACTTTCTCTTTGTTTCTGTGGGCCACAGACAATGATTTCAGTTTTGTCTGAGTTTAGCTGGAGAAAATTTTTTTGCATCCACACACTGATCTGTTCGATGCAGTTACACAATGCATCTATAGGCCCATGTTGACCCACAAAGGGATTTGTTACCATTACACTGTGCCATGTACAAATTGGCATTCATAAGAGGTTAGTCCTCATTGTTCCCAGCCCAGTGATAAAAAACAAGTTGTCAAAATGAGCCCTTTGTAACAGTAAAGTGATGAACATGTACAATTATGCTTCTTTTTTTTTTTAAATCGGGTTTTGATGTTTTTTAAGCAACTTGGTAAAACAGTGCTTGTCTTTTACTTATTTAACAGCTATAAATATAAGTAATTATTATTCTTATTTGAAAGTTTAACTTTCTCCACCACTGGATAATAAACAGAAATGGGATATAATTTGACTCTATATTATGTACTTTTTATTTAAGGAAGTTGAGGAGTGGCTGGGTCTGGTTAGGTTAACCACAGTATGATGTCAAAGCAAACATGTGGCCTCTAATTCTACTCAGCTGAAGTAACACATGCGACAATATAAACTTTTATTCAGGTGGTGAACTCTGACATTACCATTTCTAATGCAGAGGACTGTCAAATTAAAAAAACAAAATAAAAAAAAATAAAAAAATAGCTGAAACATCCATCCATATTGTATACCCCCTTAATCCAACTCAGGGTCACGGGGGGACTGGAGCCTATCCCAGCTGTTATTGGGCGGGAGGCAGGGTACCCCCGGGACAGGTTGCCAGTCCATCACAGGGCCAGATAGAGACAAAGGAGACAAACAACCATCCACACTCATTCACCCTCATTTTCTGGGTGATCTGTATTGTTTTTTGTTTGTTAATTTTTTCCCAGCAAGTAAAGTTTATGTTTTCAGGTCCAACTTGATCAGGGAATTAATGCTTGGAGCTCAACGAAGTCATGACTAAATCAGATCAAAACAAGACTTATTTTGAAGGCTTTACCCAAAGATACAGTTGCTGTCAAGAATCTGCAGCCTGCAGATTAGAGTCGGGTTCAACTTCAAACTTTTAACTACAACCACTGTAATAGGATATGGTAACACTTGAATTACAGCAGTAAGTGTTGAGCATAAACTGGTAGCTGAGGACAATGTCAAGATGTCTATCAGTACATGAAGTTCAATGTATTGTATTTAGCGTTGGTTTAACAAACATAATATGGAATGTAATTCTGATAATACAGATAATGTCGGTTTTAGTCAGTTACATTAGTTCAGCTGACTTCACAGTCTGTAATTTGGAAGAAAATAAAAGCAAATTAGAAAGAATAACTTGAATCAGACAGAAGATGTGCATTTTTACCTACTGTCTATTGAAAGGTTCTTTTCACTTTATGAAATTCTGTCATTTAACTCAACTTAAAGCCTTTCTAAATCAATAATATCAACGTTTTAACTAATCATAGAGGGTGGAATTAAGTGATTACTGTTAAGCCCTGCCCCATTCCACAGGCTGTTGTCAGGGATAGCTGGGACAGTCTGAAACAAGCCCATTCAGTAGAACTGAAAGTTGGTATTTATACAATTTCTTTATTCTTCTATAAACTACAAACATCGATCAAAAGAAGAAAAAAGAAGCTTCTCTTCCAACTCTCAATGCTCTATCAGAAGGGAGTAGCTCCTTTTTCAGCCAAAGATGTTTTTTTACTAACCCTAACCAAGTCATGTTGGTGTCCAAGCGATGGCATTTTCGATTTTCTTGCCTGAACCAAACAAAACAAAGGTCATAAACAAACTTGCACACTCAAGAAACTTAGTCTGCAGTGTCATTGGCGAAATGAAGGTAAGAATAAATGATCTCATACTGGATTAGAAACGCAGTCTTAATTACATTCAGGTGGGGTTCTCAAAGCCTTTTACACACCAAGCTGTCAGTCAGCTATCGGGGATAGCTGACTGGGTCTGATAGGGGTCAGAAGCCTCGGTGACCATCTGCAGCATTTGTCTTCTCAGTATGTCATGTTGACATTGTCAGACCCTTTCAATGTTTCTTCTCAGACAGTTCAACATAAGACATTTCTCAGACTGGCTGTTCACCACAGTTAATGAAAGCTAGCTAAGCTATTACCACCCCATCCATGATACCGCCACGGTACTGGAGAGCTTGTTTAGTGACAGGCTGCTGCATTTGCATGAAGTATAGAATCATGTGTGAAGGAAAGGTTTTTCAGGTCCTTCATTCCTGTAGCAGTCCACTGTAAAACCAGGACTGTTCCTACCAGACCACATAAAGTGGAAGTGCTCCTCATCTGACAGTGTGGTATAATTTAGATCAATATGCAATTACCGTCTACTGAGCAGCAACTGTGTTTGTCTCTGCTTCTAGTATTTCTCATTTACTGCACTGCTGTGTTTGTTTTCTGGACTCTTATGTCTTAATATTGTTATATTTGTATATAAATTTAATGCAGAATTATCTTTTGTGTACACATTTTTATTTTGCAAAAGATCATTTCAGACATAAAGTAACAAGGCCATGCACACAAGGAAATATTGTTTTTTTTTCTGAATATCTTAGCATTGGAACCAATTATGAAAAAAAAAACACAAACTAGAAAGCTGCTCCGTCCACACAAGAGACCCTTTACATACGTACGAGGTCGTCAGGGTGGACGTGTGTGCCAAGTTTCATGACCTTGCGATGATGACAAGGCTTTCAAATCCCAAACACCATCACACGATTTTCACCGCCTGGCCACACCCACACCGTTCAGAGTTTGGAAAAGTTTGAAGCTTGTAGCATTAAATCTGTAGGAAGAGTTCGATCAAATGCGAGATGTGGAAAAAAAAAAGACGTTTCAAACCACCAGCAGGTGGCGCTATAGGTGGATGTCACTATGATTGACGGTGAGTTTTCTTTTTCCCCTCTTCTTTGATTGCTTTTCATTTTTATTCTTTTTTTTCTCTTTAAATTGCTTGTTTTTATGCTGCTTTATGCTGTTCTTTTAAATGCCTTGTCTTTATGGAAAGCACATTGAGTTGCCTGTGGTAGGAAATGCGCTATATAAATAAAGATGCCTTGCCTTGCCTATGATAATAAGTACGCGTTCAGGCTGGGTCCAGCATTGAACGGATGACGGTTGGGACAGATTGGATAATATATGTGGGAGTTATTACTGACCGAAAGGTTGCCCAATGATATTTTCCCCCCATGTCTTAAGAGTAACCTGGCCAAGTTTGAAGTCTGTAGCCTTAAATCTGTAGTACAAGTCATATGCAAGGCATGGAATCGGTCAAAAATGGCACGAAAACGCACTTTCCATCCAAAATGGCCGCCTTCCTGTGGACGTGGGTGTCCTGGGACTATGTTTTTAGGTCATGTTTGGTTTTAGATCACGTTTTAGTCACGTCTTAGTTTAGTTCTTAGTTTTCCCATGTTTTAGTTTCCCTGCAATTAGTTTCATTCACGTCACCTGCACTCATCAGTTCCCCACAGTAGCCTCCTTAAGTTCCCTGTTTGCTTTCACTTTTTGTGAGATCCTTGCACCATCCTTATGCACCATCACGGCACGTCAAGTGTTTCAAAGTTGAGTATTTATCCATGCCATGCTAAGTTGTTTTTTATTCCTAGTCTTGTTAATGTTTCATTTGATTCCACAGTTTAAGTTTTCTTTGTTATCCGGCTCAGCCACGCCTTTTGTTTGTTACTTTGTTTTTGTAAAATAAATCTAGTTTGCTTTTTGAAGTCCGCATCCGTGTCCTTTTCACACCACCCAAACTGACAGTGGCACCATGGCGGCAAGAGACTTTTTGTGCGTCCGGGCATGATGAATGAGTGTACCGAATTTTGTCGTCCCACGTGAAACTATGCCCAATGCGGGGACCATTTTTAAGCATCGTAGGGGGTGCCACAAAGTCAATGAGCGACTCCCAAAAATATAAAGTTTAGATTCTTTCATGTCTGGCAGGTGGTGCTTGCAAAATTTCAAAAGTTTTCGAGCACCTTTTGCAAAGAATAAGAATATAGAAAAAGAAACCTTACAGATACAATAGGGTCCTTGCAGTTTCACTGCCCGGTCCCTAAATATATGATCAACTTCTGAATGAGCAAAGAACAGATACCAAATTATGATGACAGTTCATCCAATTGTTATTAAGATATTTGGGAAAGGAGGTCACTTGCGCTCTAGTTGTTTTGGTGCTCACAGTCTAGGACTAGGACTGGGCCAAAGATGACTGGAGCACAGTCATCTTTGGCCCAGTCTCTCTGAAGTGGACCAGCCTGCTCTCTACTGTTATTAAGATATGTCACTGTGACCCTATGTGCTGTGGGAAGATGCTGATATAGTTACCAGTAAATGCATGACATGTGCGCATGAAAACAGGAAGTTGAGTAATTCAATCAGGAAAGATATAAGTCAACATGAAAATAGGCTTTATTTGGTAAAGTTGTTGGTGTTTACTCTATCTGTTAGATGTGTGAGACATTGCTCTGTCGTCACATATACAACTCAAACAATACTGAATCATAGCGATGTTTGCACAAAAAATAACATTACAGAGAGCTCCTACTTGATCTTGAGCTAAAATCTTATTTTATCTACAGCATAACTAAACGATATAAAAAGGTATATCATTTTAAACATTCTATAGCCTCTTAACACAGTGTTAATGTGTCTTTAGATTAAAAGATGTTTTGTTTTGTTTTGTCTGTTGTTTAGCAGGGAACGGAAAAACCTCCCTCAACAACAGTTACACAACTGCTCCATCCAGCTTTCATTTATAAATATTAGCTGAAAAATAAATTCTGCAGAAGAAATGCTTTGTGTGACTACAACTACTTGTATTCACTGTTACTGGATTGCGTAAACAATGACTTTATAAGTAGTTTGAAGTAGCCTGAAGTGATGAACAGCTGGTGTTAGCTGTGTTTATCTGAAGTTCAGGGGAAGAATATTTGTCCTGAAAAAGGCCATGAAGAACTCAAACCACTCTGTGATTCATTCCAGACCTTTAACCAGCCACCATTAAATAAACAAGAGACACAATGAAAAGATAGAGAGAATTTGTGGATTTGTTTGTTCTATATTCAGCATATGTTGATTTATGTCCACTGAAAATTAAAAAAAAAACTAAAAATAACAAAAACACAAATTAAAGTAATACAGCAAACCATATTTACATGTGCAATGAGAGAACATACTTTGAATAACATCTGTGTTCATCCACTCTTAGCCTGATTTTGACCATTCTGATAAAAATAGCTCCTGACTGAAGGACATTTATGGAGCAAACATGCTGTTTTGGTGAATGTTGGAAAGGAGCTCAGCTCCACACACACATTCATTCACTTTGTTTGTTGGTATTTCCTGTTAATGACCCTGCAGTTATTATGTTGGAATCTGGCTTGCTACTGTTCCCACCCTCCCACACACTCTGAGTGTCCATATGTTGAAAAAAACGGGAGGGAAAGGCACATTTCCTTCTTTGAGTTCGTTTTTGTCGGATCAGAATGCAGGAAAGTCCATTCTTCCCATTATGAGCAAGAACACATTTAAATCATTCCACATGTCTTAAAGTGTGTTTGTGTTCATTTTGACAATAGACTAAGTCTGACAAGTCAAGCAGACATCCTGCTTAAGAGGAGCCTTCAGACTGACTAATCTGTTAATCAACATTGTCAATGTGTACAGGTACAAAATTACCACTGACAGGTGAAGTGAACGGCATTTATTTATTATTATTGATTAAAATTGATGCTGCAGGTATCTTCAGCTCTTTAAAGTTTTAGTTAGCTGTCAGGAGATATTTGTTGGGATGCTCAATCAGGTGATTTTAGCAGAAATATTTTTTTTACTTTTTTTTTTTGCTAATGATCAATATTGACATTTTTATTTGAGTGCAGTCAGGGAGAGATTTTGAGTCGAGGCCCTATAAAGTGTATACAGTGATCAATACAAGAGTCCAGGTCATATTGGTTTATTTATGAGATGACTAGAACATTGTTATATGAATATAGATGAGAAGTTGTGACTGAAATGCTGCACAAAGCTGTGTAAAGATGGTTGAAAGTATTGGTGAGGACACAAACCAACATAAAAATTATTATTGCAAATCAAATTTTGTTTTGACTTCTTTTTGATGGATGAAGAAGCTATAACTTCCTTGAAAAGTTGCCAGCTATTTTTCTTTTTGTTTTGTGAGGCTTTTGTAACTAATTCACATTCAGGGAAGTGACCCTTGACCTCATGGAGTCATAAATAGAAAAACATGTTCAATTTAAAGCTATAATGTGTAATATTTCACGGACAATGAATGGCTGTGTTCGAAACCGCCTACTTTTCCTACTATTCCTACTAGTCATACTTTTTTAAGTTCCCGGATGTACACTAGATGCATACTAGATTCGCCGAAATGTTGAGTATTCATCATGAGCTTACTTGTCACACTCAAACTACCCAAGATGCAACGTAACGTGACGTCGCCCATCGCCATTTGAACGGTCAAATTCCGTTAACGGGACGAGAGCAGTCAAAACGGCGAAACCGGAAGTGCGTTGCTCACAGCGGCTAGCTTTACTAGCGGCGAATTCGTGGGAATTTAATTTTAAACAGCCGGTATTTTGTCAGATTTTCAACACCTTGGGGGTCTAAATGACTACTTTCTCGCCTGAAAATGTTTCAAATGTTGCTAAAGTTATATATTTACAGAGTTTATAGCTTAAGCGAAATCAGCTTTTCAGTCCAGCTGATTTCGGCTCGGGCAGGAGTGAAGTGCACTGTGTGTAAACGCTCTGCATACTGTCTGATCGATGAGTATGCCGTTTTCAAGTATGTAGTATGTAGTAGGCGGTTTCGAACACAGCCAATGTCTCCATGTCGCTCCGCCATTTTAAAACTACGGGATTTGTAGAAGGACATGTCATCAGCTTCGCATTTTCCGTTTCCAATGTGGAAACGGAAAATGCGAAGCTAGAACTTTTTTTGCTAGAACTTGTGTTTGGTGTCAATTGTCAATTGGTGATTGTATTAAGAACTGTTTCTGGCAAAAATATCAGGTGCTTCTCAAAGTCAAGAATGCTTTCTCTGAAGGATGGTGACTCCCAAGTCATGTCTTTCTTTGCCTGGAAAAGATCCTCCCTTACATTCTAGATACATATAGAATGATAAATTGATAATGAACGATACATTTCTAGAATATGGCGCCATTGTGAGTGGCTGGCCGTCTACCTCTGCTACATTTTCTTTGTGTATTGTCATGTTTTTATCGTTTTCATCACTACTTGTGTATGATCGCCTGAGTCTCTTGAAAATCTGAGATTCTGTGGACATAATACCGATCCAGGACAACGATCAGACAAAGGATTAACTCCTTTGACATCAGACCTGTCCTTTGGCAAGAGTTTATGACATGGAGTCTTAGAAATGTATAGCTGTAAAGGATCCTTTCTTGACTTTGAGAAGCATCTATTGTCAGCTGCAGCTATTATCTTAATTAAGCTAACACTAGCATGATGAGTTTGTTGAAGATGATTCTGGTCTTTAAATGCTTGCAACATATTTAGTGCTTTCATTTATTTACTTATCTTAAGTCCGATTTAGGTCTTATAAACACTATAATTGGTTATTTTTCTAGTGTCATGTAAAAATCCTGACAGACATCAGCTCTCATTTGAACAAGCTTGGTATTTTTTTCTTAAATTTCTGACATTACCAACTCTAGAGTAAGACAACCTACACTACACTTTCTTCAAAATAGACTCCAGTAAAGAGGCCATTATAGCAAATAGTGTAGGTGGTAAAATAAAGTAAGCATCCCCACCCAAGTGTGAAGAAGTCATGGAAATTATGACACAGCACTATTAGTAATCCCTGAAAAGGGAACATGCATCAGCATTTTTGTAACATAGATTGTTCCTCTTTGACTGTTTCAACAGCTTTCCCTTTTAAAACTGCAAACTTGGAAAACAGACAGCCGACAGATTCATTTGACAAACCTTGGATGGTATTCGCTGGTGTTTGTTGTTTACTATTTTCCCTAACTAACATGTAAGCCCAAACATTTATAAATAGTCTTGATAACAAGTTTTTTGACCTTTGCAAAAATCCTTGTTGTAGATGTTTACGATGACATCCTAATAGTTCAAGATTATGTTAAAACATGTTTCATTTAGTTTAATTACATTAATTATATGTTTGTTCTTGTATTTTTTTGTCAATGGAAAGTCTAAAATAAGATGACACATCAAGCTGTTAATGTTTATATTTTCCATAATGTAAAGAAATTCAAAGTTTGACATACATGACTAGGCAGAGGTTTAACAGGAAGCTTTTTGATTTGACAAGCCAACATCACATGACTGGTGCAGGACAAACTAATAAAGCTTTCAAAGACAAGACTTTAGTTGTTAAACATGCTGAGACTCAGCAGAGTCACCAGACACAAATCGTGTCTAATTCAGGCCCAGGTGATGGATGCAATGGACCCTGTGCTTCCTAATCCTCATGTCACATGAGGATGGACAAGACATTTACTAGACAGGTACAAAGTGATTGTGTTTCAATGTAGATGGAGATCTTTTGAAAATTGAAGACATTAGTGTGTTAGAAATTGAACAGTTTTCTGTAAATTGAATCCAACAAATCACCTTATTAAAGTGAACACAGTAGTTGTGCACATTCAGCCTAGACGGCTCCCATTATCACCAAAAGCATCAATTTAGCTGTGTGATGCCTCCACTGAGGTCACTGTGAACCTCTGTTCAGCCTACAATTAAGATATAAGAGGTCACAGACCACAGCAGATGAGAAGCCAGAAGATCTGAAGCAGATAAACTGCTGCAGCGAGATGAAAGATAAACTCTCGGGTCTGGACTGAAAGCAATCAACAGCCATGAGAAAGACCAGAAAAAAACAGGATGAGCAATTATTCTTAACAGTTGTGTTGGTTTGTGTGTCAGGCAGTCTTCATGTGGTGCTTGTGTATGTTATATATTAATTTGCTGACCGCTACAAGCTCCTGTACTTCCTCTGTTTTCTTTCATTTCCTTCTTTTTAAGTTTTTTAGAGGAGTGTGAAATTCTCACAAGTGGATTTTGGGCAAAATAAAGTCTGTAGACTGTAACTCAGAGGCTGGAATTACACTCTCTTGCAAATGCACACACGGACAACTCTTATACTATATTCTTACCCCCTATGTTGCCCACTCAGGAGAGGTTTTTTCATAAAAGCAGAGTGGATCACAATCACTTATACCTTCTTATTCTGCTCAAGTTTGATTAACATCCCACCACAAATCTTTACACACTTCATTTCACTTTATAGTCCTTTAAGAATTATTTTCACGGATGCGATGATGGACCTAATCACACTACCGCTCTTTAAATTCAGTTTTGCTTTGTTTTTCCGGATTTAAATGACTTGAATACAATTACATACACAGTTTTCAACATTACAATTAAAAGGCAGTGTCCCAAGTTATCAAAGCTTCAACAAGAATGTAAGAAATCTTCAAGAAGAAAGCAGTTTTTTTCACCTATGAGTTAACTGGAAACTGTGTTTACATGCATCCTGTCAGCTGTTTTTTTGTTGTTGTTGTTGTGCAACACCAGCTGAATAATTTCATCATTTTGCCTTATCAAAGAAGATACATCAGATTCCTCGGTAACTTTCTTCAGCTGTTTCACTGTTTTCTCCCCTTTTCACTATTTACACAAACTCGGGTGTATCATGAGTGATTCTTCACATCAGTGACTCCTAGAAAATAACTTTTCTGATAAACCAGCACAGGATTTACTTTCTGTTAAGAACAACAATTAGACCATTGGAAAGGGGGTGTAGTCTTCATGACAACAGAAAAACAGAACCTGTCATTGAAAACATCTGTGCTATTGCTAAAACACAGGAACAGGAAACTTTTTATCACTTCTGATCCAAAATTGAGTTTAGACGTAATTAGTATCTTCACAAAGCAAGCACCCAAAGAATGTGAATGATTTTCCGCAGTTAAGTGTTCACTTAAGAAATAAATTAGCTAATATTGCTCTTGTCCAATGTTATATATCCCGACAAGGATATCTAACTTCTCATTGCTGTTCTATAATTTCTTGGTTGATTGGAAGTTGACAATTAACCATTTGTTATTGAATGCAGCTCTGTGCTGGGACCAAAATTCAAAAATAAACTTGTAACATCAGTAAAATTTTGTTCATACAAGCTACAGTTCCTAACATTAGCCACAAAAACCTCAAAAAACAAACGAATGGACCAACAATGAAGTCCAAGATTTATAGAGTCAATAGGATATGGTGATTTTTGGATTAAGCATTAGCCTGCCTATTGGCTTTTACTTTACTCTGTGAATGGTGTTTTTTCTAACCTGTTCTAGTTCAACACACAATTTTCAACAACACTTTGCTTTTAAAGAGGGATAAGTGTCAACTATTTGTTTTCAAACTACAGATGAGGGATAGGTAAGTAAGTGAGAAAAAGAACTCCTTGTCAAGTCACTTTTGGTAAGTTTGGTGTGTGGTCGTCTGAGCTCAATTTTCTGGGTGTGCTAGTGTTAGCTCTCATGCCTCATTTTGACATGTGTGTGTTTGGTCTGTAATTCCATTTAATATAGGAGACAAAGACCTCTAGTGTTGGATGGATCAACTTCACTTCAGCAATGAAAAGGAGCAATGTTAGCAATTTTCCAATTCAGTTTTATGGAATATGCACTCCGAATTATGGTGACAGACCCACACTTATAATACAAGTGTAGAAGTTAAAAGACATTGTTCTGTCTGGTAGGTAATGTTTGCGAAATATATTGTTAAAAGATGCATGAACCACTGTGTACGCACTCCATATTTCACACAGCTTCTCATTATTTCAGCACTAGTTTTGGATAAATTCGACAGTAAAGTTTTCACTTAAATGTTTTTTAAATACGTAAAACTGTAAAGTTTGTCATTTGTTAGCTTTGTCACAACCTCATTTATGAAACTTCAGTCTCTCTCCAAAATCCATTGCAAAAATTTCATTAATTGAAAGTTCTCAAGGTTAATTCTGGAGAACAAAAAAACGGCAAAGTTTCACACATCAATCAGCGTTTATAGCAATGCTCATTGGAATGAACGACTTCTGGTTGTCTCGCATACAAACACACATAAATGGAAACAAGGCATGAAGCTATTCTGATTGCTCTCTAAAAGGTAATTGCATACTTCAAGGGTTACGAAGTACTATAATGCTCAAAAGAGGTAGACCCTGCGGAGGTGAAGGGGTGGATTGGAGTCAAGAGGATCACTTCATGCCTTAAAACAAGCCAATCGGAATAGAGGTGTAAATTCATGGTTTAAAAGTGAAGTGCTGTACTGTCTCTCTGTGTTTTCTTTGACAAAGCATATCACAGACTTTAAATTTAGACCTCAGGAAACTGTGTGAGCATAATTCATCTCCCTTCATTAAATGTATGGGACACACAGTCTTACCTAAAACAAAAATAACTTAGTTTGGTAAAAAGCAAGTGACAGGTGTGGATACTGATTTGTAAAAAGACAAATACATAACCTTGAACAGCAGATGAAATGGGGAAGGGACTACATTTTTAAGCATTTTTCTAGACTTATCATCAAGGCTGTGTACTACAACTGCATTTACAAACTCACACACATTCATACACTGTTGGGCACATCAAGAATAATTAGGGGTTCAGTATCTTACCCAAGAACAAGCTACTCAAGGACTCAGGGATTAAACTAGCTCTTTCTGACAAGTGGGTGATGTGTTTTGTCCTGTGAGCGGCAGTCTATAACAGCTTGTCCTCCTAAGTGACAGAACTCCACCTGAACTGTGGTATGCTAATAGAGAGATGACCCTATCTGTGTTTACATCAATTGATTACAGATCAAACTGATCGGAACCAGATAAGCTTTGATCTCAGAGTGAATGTTTGTGTGTGTGTTTTCTGTTGACTCTGTATGGGGTAGGGTGGAGGAGGAGGGCGTAGCTGCTGACATTACTGAAAATGGAAGGAAATGACTGTTTATTTCTCAGAACAACTGACCATCTCCAGATTTCCCTTTATGGTGGCACAATGTGGACAAAAGGACTTCATTTAAACAAACATTACAGAAAGTGTTTGTTTCCGATTGGCTGGGGGTTTTCTGCTGTAGAGGTCAAGTTACAGCAAAAAGTGGCCTCATTGTAAATTACTGATAAAACCAAAAATGTATTCCAATGTCAGTTTCTTCCTTAAACTGGAGTTTTCTGAACACTAAAATGCCGACTTTAATCATTCGTACTTTTGTTTCTATGAAATCATGCTTTGTCTGTCATCTTGACACGGTGAACAGGTCTAAATACTACAACACACCCGAACCTAAGGTTTCATTGTTATGTAAAAGGTCAGAAAGGAATTCAGAAGGATTCACAGTGTGCAATTTCAAATCTGTCACGCCCAGAGACTCATGTTTTTAGTTTTCATGTTTAGGTTATGTTTCTTTTCAGTCCAGGTTTAGTTTTCCCTTCACTTCCCTCACTCAGGTCATTAGTTCACTCACGTCACCTGTGTTTTTTCCTCAGCTGCACTCACTCCCCAATCACTCCCTGCCCTCTATTTAGTTTCCTGCCTCCCCTTTCAGTTTTGCCGGATCTTTGTTGATGTCACTGGTACTGTTACTGTGTTGCTGTTAGTTTCCACGTCATGTTTCCACGCCATGTTTCCACGCCAAGTTTTCGTCCAAGTTAAGTACCTATTTATTCTATGCCCTGCCAAGTGTTTTTGTTTTTCCACAGTCACGTGTTCTGAATCCGGCTTAGCCGCGCCTTTTGTTTGTACTTTGTTTTTTGTTAAATAAACCAAGTTTTCCTTTTTGAAGTCCGCATCCGTGTCCTCCCTTTCACCATCCTCACCAGACCTGACAAAATCAAACAAGATGCTTCTTGAACTTCTACTTTCCGTAACAGCGCAAAATATTGTGGTTTCAAGCAAAGGCTCAACAACTGTAAAATGATCAATGAATATCAAATGAATGCTTGCCACTTTTAATTCAATTCAGTTTATTTATATAGCGCCAAATTACAACAAATATCATCTCAAGGCACTTAAAAATATAGTCCAATTCAAGCCAATTGGAGTTCAATTCATTGTAATCACAATTAATTTAAAAATAATCCTTATTTATTCATATAGAGCCAATTCAAAAGCAATTTCCTAGCTAAGGAAACCAACAGATTGCATTGAAACTTGTCTTCAGTCCAATCTCCCATCCTGAGCATGCCTGAGGTGACTGTGGAAAGGAACGACTCCCTTTTAACAGGAAGAAACCTCTGGCAGAACCAGACTCAGGAAGGGTGGCCATCTGCCTCGACCAGCTGGGGTTTGAGAAGACAGAAAAGAGGGGACAACAAACACCGTAACACCATTCAAAGGGTACCTGTTAAAACAGGGAAACACGAGTTAATGACCACAATAATGTCACATGTACATAATATCATTTGAGAAATTAAACGGGGGAAAAAGAGAGTAAAGTGAGGAAAGGTGTGACAGATGAGCTCCCCAGCAGTGTTGGCCTATAGCAGCTTAACTATGGGATGTTTCAGGATCACCTGAGCCAACTAACTATAAGCTTCATCAAAAAAGGAAAGTTTTAAGCCTGGTCTTAAAAGTGGAAAGGGTGTCTGCTTCCCGGACATTTACTGGCAGCTTAGTTTTTGAGCTGTGAGAAAATATAGGTGTTCCAAAATGAGACAGGGCTGAATTTTCATTCCCTTACTGCCACTGATGCAGTTCTGTAGAAAAATCTGTTTTGCCGTTGTTTAGCAAAAATCTGGCTTTCATAGCCATTTGTCACTTTGTGCCTGGCAGTTGGATAATTGTAACAGACATGAAACTTGGAACTTGTAGTTAGCTTCTCTCCTAAAAGTTTGACATACACGAGCATTTATTGTGTACTTTCCACTATCAGAGCACCAGATATCTTGTTCACAGGGCTATATAGCTAAACACAAAGAAATTGTTGAACTGATTGCACTTTTAAAAGGCCATGTGGTGATCTGACACCAAATCCATGCCCTTAAAAGGTGCCTAAAAATGTTCTTTAGGCAATCAAATGTAAAATAAAATTCATCACATGTTTAAATGGGAATTGTAAAGCTTTGGTCCAGCAGGTTTTTCCTTCTTTAGTAGTGGATTTAAGTCTTAATTCAAAACATGCATCTTTGTCATGTCTTCTGATGACAGAACTGGGGGAGAGGCGCTCCAACTCTGACTCATGGACCATTTTCTATGGGGAAACCCAGAGAAGTTTTACTCTTTCTTGACCCATGAGTGAAGCTTTACATTCTTGAGTTGTAAGGCAACAAAAAGCACTACAGCCTCTTTTCATGTAAATGAAGTAAGATGCAGTCTTGGATTTGAAGGAGTGACATGTAATGTGCTGATTCAACAAGTTCCGCGTTTGTTTTAAATCTGTGGGATGTCGTACAGGACTTTGGTCAACGTCTGTTATAAATAAATGTGTGATTTAAATAAACATACTTGAGTGTGAACATACTCAGACAGAAAACGGTCATATTTTTAACATGAAGACACACAGAGTCCAAAGAAGCTCTGTGTTTCCAACCAAATATGGAGAGGTTCCTGTGACTGAGGTCATTGACAGTTAGCCATGACATCACACACACACACACAAGCACATACAGAAACACACACACAGAGAGATTAATGTAGGTCAGTCATATAAACTGTAAAACACAGAGGACTGTAAATATTTTAGCAGTGATGTATGTGAAGTGACACAAACACACACACGTACACACACACAGAACCCCCCGCCAGCAAGAGTGGGGATGGGTGGGTGTGTGTGAACAGCTTGTGACGTCTCCAGGCCATGATAACGTCTGCTAATTGGTTCCATCAGGACTCTCAGTATGTGTGTGTGTGTGTGTGTGTGTGTGTGTGTGTGTGTGTGTGTGTGTGTGTGTGTGTGTGTGTGTGCGTGTGTGTGTATGTGTGTTTGTGGGTGCAGTCACAATTAAACTCATCCTACAAATATGTTTCAAGTACAATTTATGGAAATTTCGTCCACATCATTCCAAAATACAGTGATAGAAAGGGAATCTGACATCTTTGGCATTTAGAAATTATGACATAAGTGAAGATGAAAGATTGTTTTTATGTCTTTTTAGGTGTAAAATCTATTTGAAAATGGTTCCTTGAGCTGGTTTCTTCTACAGAAGCGACGCTCTGGTAAATTTGACCAACTCATCAGAAGCTTGTGAGAGTAACATCACAAGCCTTGTTGTGTTCACCTGTTGTGCTGTACATGTTGTTGTGCTTTATGTTTCCCGCAGACTATTATTCACTAAGTAGTGCTGCTGTGGGAAATTATCATGGAAAAAAAAAACACTTAATCACAGATAGAGAATTAACCAGCGTAAGAGGCACAAGTCAGCTGTATCACAGTGCTCTTATAAGATGAGCTGCGCCTTTAATCCACAAGTCAGGCCAGGAAACAAAGCCAAATACTTGGGATGGGCTAATACTAGCATTTCACTGTGCGTGATGGAAAAACACCCCAACTCACTAATGAACTCCAGTTAAAGAGTTTTGGCAGTAATAGATGGATGCATGCAAGGAAAGGAACACTAGAGAAAATTATACCACATAGATCAAACCCACATGAAATGTGGTGGGGATACTCAAGTTTGGGGTTGCCTTTGCCCCCTGGAAACACCTGGTTTTCATCTTTGTGGAGGATGATTCATACTGCAGAGGCATAATGAGCCTGTAACACACCTCGAAGCTTTGAAGAATCCCTGGAGGAACAGATAAGAACAAAGAGTTGGATTGTCATGGACTTTCTACCTCATTCATATAGTTGTAGGGTCTATAACAACAAACAAATACAGAAAAATTTTTCTTATGCTTATAAAAAATCCACAAATTAGGTATTTTTCATGGTACTTTCCATAGTTTTTGACCTGTGTGAAGGTGTGGAGTTGTAGATTTAGAGTTACTGTCGGTTTGTGCGGAGCCATTAATGGGTGGGACCTTACTGTCAAGGAGGAAGGATGACAATCTGATGTCACATCCTCAAATCCTTTCTCCCCTTCTTTAAAAAAAAAATCCCTTTTTTTTGTTCAATTTTAAGCCTTTATTCAACCAGGATAAAATGTCCATTGAGATTGAAAATCACCATGCACAAGCACAAGTTAACAGCTAACTTGTCTCATGACGGTCTAAACCTTGCTGACATTCCCTATTAGTGGGTGAACAATCCAACGCTTGGTGATTTCTGCCTCACAATGACAGGAAGAGCCAACATCGAAGGATCAAAAAGCAACATCGCTATGAACTCTTGGCTGCCACAAGCCGGTTATTCCTGTGGTAACTTTTCAGACACCTCCTACTTAAAACGCAAAAAGTCAGAAGGACATCGTACTGATATATGACAAATACATAAAAATGTACACTAAATATAGAAATGGCTTCTTTAAATTAAAAACATTTTTGAAGCTAAATTCCAATAAATAAGATGAGCATATTTGAATATAACAGACATGTATTTCAACTTGTCTGAGTATGATAATGTTATTAGATGGCAGTAACGGGCACATCAGTGTTAACCCCAGCATTTTTCCGTGGCTGTCATTACTCTTATCAAAAATTTCTGGAAATAAACCTGTCTGAGCAATCTCTACCACTTAGTTTAAGTATGCTTATGCTTAATGCTAAAAGTGAGTTATGTTGTGGCATTTATTTTTCATTCATCCATCCAGTTTCTTTACCTGTTTAATCTAGTTTTGACTTGCCGGAATCCATCCCAGCAGCCACTGCATGACATCACAGGGCATTTGTTTTAGAAATTGTGAGAATTTTTCATGAAGCTATATCTTCACTATTTGTTAGAAAACATTTATTCTTAAATATGTTGCCTTAAAGAAATGAAAAAATATAAAAAAAAATTAAAAAATTCCAGGGCTTTTTACCTACTTAGTACATTAAAAGGTTACAATATTTGTTACTATTGCAGCAAATAGTGTTTTAACAAATTACTATAATTCAAAGCAAATTCAGCAAAAATCCAGTTGCGGTCTGCTAGCTTTCCCTGGGATGCATGCCAGCACTAATAATGTGTAATTTTCAATGAGGATGAATTCAGGAGATCAGGAGTGAATGATTATTCTGAGGAGAAATATCTAGATTAAATTTTCTGTGTTGGTGGAGCTGATCCAAGTTCAAACATTAACAGTAAGGCTAGGTTTGATTAGAAAATCCATGAATAAAATCCTTGAATTGAATTTTATTTTATGCCATTATATGACAAAAAGTATCTTTTCTTTTTGTAATTATTTTTGCGCAAACCTCTTTTATAGCCATGCCAAATTTAAAATGAAACTGAATTATCTGAATTGATATTGAATTTTATCACAAATCAAATTAAATTGTAACCTTCCAAGCTGGAATTGAATCTATTTGGGAAATCAGTATCAATACCCAGCCCAAATCAATAGTCTTTAAAAATGATCTACTGCTAGATGGGTCTTAAAGAGGAAGTTCGTTTTTTTTTTTTTAAACTTGGACCTTATTTCTGGTATAAAATATGTTCATCTACTCATCCATAATATTTTGGTGAAAGTTGGGAAAGCCGACCGTCACAGAGCACGGAGTAAATAAGCTGTGCTGCAGCGGCGCGCGTTGATGACTTCATCCCAAGTGACCCGGGTGTAGACACGGCAGCTCTGAACTAACAGTGCAATTTTACGCATTCATTCATCTTCAAGTATTGGCGAAATGAAGACAGAAAATGGCTTATTTATAGGCTGTATTATCTATGCCCCGTTCACTCCCATTATGTGGATATACGCGGATCTCGAGTGCTCTAAATAGCATCCAAAGGATGCCGACTTCCACCAAAATGTTATCGATGAGTAGATGAACGTATTTTATGCCAGAAATATGGTCCAGGTTTAAAGAAAAAAAACGAACTTCCTCTTTAACTAACTTTGCTAAAACAAAACTTTAACCCTACTGTCAGGTTGGCAAAAATGGGATTCAGAGGAGACCTGAAAAACTTTTACAAGCTTTCACATGGAAAATCTGGTTGGTCTGATGAGGAATAGACCACAAACCAGTGGCTGGATGTTGGGGGATGGGCTGGAACAATTCTGATCTGATCCAACTGTCACTTATGGAATCCAATAGATCTGCTGCTACAGGGTTTGTGTCACAAGAAACTTTCAGAGAGCCTGTATACCTCAGTTGTGCAAACCTGTATTAACAGGATATTTGGTAGGAAGTAGTCATAACATTTTGGCTCATCTGAGTTTAAGTTGATTAAATGTTGCTTAGAAGAACAAAACGGACCAAGTTGACCTCTGAAATAAAGGGAAGAATACGTTCAAAGTGGCACAAATGAAATTACTCAACTATCATTACATAAATGAATCTTCTTGCTTTTGATCAGCTGAGCTAAGTTCATTTGATCATTTCTATATGGCTACATGAGTTATCTCATTTACCTTGCCTCCTCCCAAAATGCCAAACAATACAAATTTTGTAATAGTCACGTGCAATGATTGTTTGTGCTGCCCAGATTTTTTTATTAAAGTGAATGGATCAACATGTCTTCCTACAGTAGTGCAGAGTACATGCTGCTTACCATATCCAATATGTATGAGGGTCTTTGGAGACTAAGACAACAAGGACTTCAGTGTTTGAGAACTGGATGTTACTCACTAGGCGGAAACATGGGGGGAAAAAAAAAATCCCCGAAATAGAAAGAACTATAATAGAATTCAAGCGAATTCTGAGAAGAGAGAGACATCTTTCAGAGTGCATTAGCAATGTACAATGACTTTGCCTCAATACTCTGAGCCGAACAGTTGAGAAACCTGAAGACAGAAAACAGAGCTGAACTCTGATCTCAGAGTGACACCGGAGTCCCAACTGTGAAACTCAACATAAATAAACTCAGTCTAGTAAACTGGGTCAGAGGTCGCACAGTCTGTCTAATTTTTAGTATAACAGTAATTAATAACAACATTGTAAGAGTTAGATTACTGTGTCTATGTGGCCATATGTTGAATCCTTAATGAGTTACAGGCCTGCAGCATTTATACTGTGTGTGTGTGAGTCTGCATGTTATCCCAAAGGCAGCACAAGCTGTTACTGAAGAAGATGCCTTCGGACACACACAGTCACACACCCTGCTGACTGAAGAGCCAGACTCCTCTCTGTAGTCTTTTTTTGTACGGAGTCAAATGTCTCCTAAGCTAAACTGAGATTCGCAAATACCTCCATCTAAAAGTTTAGTCTCATAAATCATCCCATGTGCAGTCCTGATCCTTGTGCAGTCATGGGAGTAAACCAGTTTTGCATGATCAGGACTTTTTTGATAAAACGTCATGTAAATAGTGTAGAATGTGCTCTGGACGCCAATATTACGCTGCCCCTTCAGTAATATTTGGCTGCAGAACCTTTGGTCTTGTACCTGTTTGCTGGTCATTTCTTTCATTCTTTCATTGCCATTTGTTCAAGATGTTTTAAGTTTAAAATAGTCTTTTCTGCAATAGTAAATGTCCGCTTTCTACAAAGATATTTTTGGTCAGGAGTCATCAATACACTGTTTAAAACAGTCAATTTCCTTGTCAGCCATTCTAGATAAGGAGACTTAGTGGTGGAAAGAGGTAGTGCAGGAGTTTATGGAGGAAAAGGTTAACTAAGAAGAAGTGGGACACCGAGAGGACTGAAGAGGGTAGGCAGGATTATAGGGAGATGCAGTAAAAAGTGAAGGTAGAAGTGGCAAAAGCCAAACAACGGGTGTACGATGACTTGTATTCTAGGTTGGACAGTAAGGAGGGAGACACTGATTTATACAGGTTGGCGAGGCAGAGAGATAAAGATGGGAAGGACATGCAGAAGGTTAGGGTGATTAAAGATAGGGATGAAAATGTTTTGACAGGTACCAGAGGTGTGATGGGAAGATGAAAAGAGTACTTTGAAGTGTTGATGAATGAGGTAAATGAGAGAGAACGAAGGGTAGAAGAGGTGACCTTTGTGGACCAGGAAGTAGCAAAGATTAGTAAGGATGAAGTGAGGAGGACATTAAAGAGAATGAAGAGTGGAGAGGCAGTTGGTCCTGATGATGTATCTGTGGAGATATGAAAGTGTCTAGGAGAAGGAGAGGTGGCTGTAGAGTTTCTGAATAAGTCTTTGAACAATATCTCAGAGAGTCAGAGGATGCCTGAGGAATGGAGGAAAACAAGGGAGATGTGCAGAGCTGTGGCAACTACAGAGGAAGAAAGTTGATGAGCCACACAATGTAGTTATGGGAGAGGGGAGTGGAAGCTAGATTAAGTGAAGAAGTGAATATTTGCAATGAGCAGTAAAACAGATGCAGCATTTGCTTTGAGGGGGTTGATAAGTACAGAGAATGTCAGAGGGAGCTGCATTGTGCCTTTGTAGATCTAGAGAAAGCATATGACAGGGTGCTGAGAGAGGAACCGTGGTATTGTATGAGGAAATCTGGAGTGGCAGAGAAATATGTTACAGTGATGCAGGACATGTATTTAGGACAAGATAAGTTGTGGGGTGTGCTGTAGATGTGACAGTGGAGCTCAAGGTGGAGGTGTGACTGCATTAAGGATCAGAGTCCCTTCGCTATTGTGGTGGACAGGTTGACAGATGAGGTTAGACAGGAATCTCCATGGACAATGATGTTTGCATGACATTGTGATCTGTAGTGAGAGCACAGAGCAGGTGGAGGAAATCTAGAGATGTGGAGGTATGCCCCGAAAAGGAGAGGAATGACGGTTAGCCGTGGCAAGAAAGAGTATGCGTATGAATTACAGGGAGAGGAAATTAAGAAGCAGGATGATTTCAGTACTTAGGATCAACAGTGCAGAGCAATGGAGAGTGTGGAAAAGAAGTGAAGAAGCATGTGCAAGCAGGTTGGAATGGGTAGAGAAAAATGTTAGGGTGATATGTGATAAAAGAGCAACAATAGCAAGAATAAAGGAAGAAGGAAAAGAGGAAAAGACAGGAGGAAGAGCTCGAGGTAGTAGAGATGAAAATGCTGAGGTTCTCTTTGGGTGTGACGAGAATAGATAGGATCAGAAATGAGTACATCAGAGGGACAAGCGCATGTTAGATGTTTTGGAGATAAAGTCAGAGAGGCCAGACTGATATGGTTTGGACATGTACAGATGAGGGATAGTAAACATATTAGAAGGATGCTGAGGTTGGAACCACCAGGCGGGAGACGTAGAGGAAGGAGATTTATGGATGTACTGAAAGTGGACATGAAGTCAGTTGGTGTGAGAGAAGAGAATGCAGAGAGTAGTGTTAGATAGAGGTAGATTATTCACTGTGGGCGACGCCTGAATCGAGCAGCCAAAGGGAAAAGAAGAAGATTATGCTTCAGGTCATTGTCATTTTGATACACCATTTGCTTTAAACTAAGCTTTCTGACACTGTCATCACATTTTATTACAAAATGCCTTGGTTATGTTTTGATATCAAAATCGCTTTTATACACTAATGCATCCAACACCAGAGGCAGTGAAGCAGTCCCACGGCATGACATAACATACACTGGGCCTCATGCAAAAACATTTTCGTATTTTTATTCTAACTTTCTCTCACTTTTTTTGTATGAAAGTCTCGTACGAACATGCCACGTCAGATTCAACAAACGCTCTTAACTTCAGAAAAAGTGACCTGCGACCTGCGTAAATGATGAATGCCAACTGTGCGTATTTAAGTGCACATGCACGAGGATAGTAAATTAGCATACTCCACGGCAAAAATAATACCATATAAGTCTATGCTTCCTCTCTTCTGTGCCAGGAAGTGTTGAGTCATGAGAATAACCTTAAGGCGCAAAAAGAACAACTTTACGGGCTCTGAGATTGAAGTTCTGTTTTCAGAGATCCAAAAAGGAAAATCTGTCCTTTTTAGCAGTCTCAGCAGTGGAATTACGGGACCTGCTAAAGCGAAAAATGGGACGCAATTACGAGTGCTCTTAATTCTTATTATGTTACCGAAATAAAGACGAAATGAGGGGGGTCTTCTGGCATGTTGACTGCCTAGGCTGATTCAGGTAGTGGGAGACCCTCGTTCATGGCATTGCAAACTGCTCTATAGCCTTCTCTGGGCTATAGAGCAGTTTGCCCCCCATTGTATCGAGACACGCCCACCTGGACTTCAGCTCACTAGTGCGCTCCACAACGCCATGGGTGCTTTGAATGATGCGTATAATAGTGCAGTCTATTGCTCCGATTATGTTTGGCAGTCCAGCTATAGCATGAAAGTACCTCTTAATTTGTACTTGCACCGTTCAACAGCGGTGTATGGGAATTTGATGTACCATGGGTGATAAACTTATGAGAGCTTTGATGACAAAAGCTCTCATAAGCTCTCAAAGTGCACAATATATCCCTCTGAAAGGTTCCTGTGGCCAAAAATCCAAGGGTGGTGAGGACCTGGATGTGTGTTGGAATTGGGTTTGATCGGCGTGTTTCTCTCTAAAGTTGTGGCTCTAGCAAGCTGCATATTTGCAGTAGCATAGTCCTTGGCAATCTAAATCGCGATGTCAGCCATTTGTCTGTCTCCGCAAGGATATCTACACGGTCTCGGAACACACGCTCTCTTCCAAGAGCCTGACGCGCTAAAGCATCCAAAAGTAGAAAGTCAGCCGTTGGTTACACTTCCCATTAACCTTGTTATATACAGAGTCAAATTAACCTTCAATTAGTGCATAATTGAAGTCAAACAGAATAATGTAAGAATAATTATGGGGTATAATGTATATATTGATTAATATATATTTATGATTGTTTCAAAGTAATTAAATATACAATCCATTAGTCAAGCAAACTTGATTCGAATAACAGCAGACTATTATACGTGACTCCTACGACAGGCCTGGATCGATCATAAATTCTGTTCGTACCTGAAAGAAAACTTAAAATACGAAAAAATTGGTGAATGCGCAAATTCTCTTAAATCACTCGTATGCACAATTAACAACAAATCAACAAATCTATTCGTACGAACAGTTGTTGCACCAGGCCCACTGTGTTTTACTGTTGGTATTCTTTTCCATATGAGCCTCATTATGCTAGTCACAATCGTGACTTTATTATTCCTTTTCTTGAGAAAACACAGCTTGTTTTTGCATGAGAACAAGATTATTGTTTTTGTTGTTTTCTCAAGATCACAACTAGTTTTCATGAAAAAACAAGGTCTGACCTCTCAAGATTGCAAAGTATTTTTTAAGAGCTTGAAAATGAGTGGTTCCTGTGTTACCACGTAATTTAAACATTTATCATCACAACCATGACACTTCGGGAGGATCTGTAACATTGAGTCAAGGCATGCATGTACAAGTCTGTGTGCTGCATTGAGTTGGATAAATGTCCCTATAAAATATATTAGCCCGTTATCTTTAGAAAGCAAAATTATTAGCTTTTCTTTATTAAAGGTGGGGTCTGAGATCTTGGAAAAACGGTTCCTGCTAGCTATATTTTTGAAAATACTCAACCTTGCCTCTCCCCCCAGCCCACCCCTTGAAACCACGCCTTCAAAACACATGAATGAGTCGGGAGTCTGTGAACGCGCAGGGGGGAGGGGGGCTGACGGTTGATTGGCGTGTCAGAATCTAATAGAAGTAACTCTCATCATTACTTCTATTGGTCAGACATTTCCTCTTGCTATACCCTCTACAATGGACTAAAAGATTTCGTTTTTTTCATACATTCTATTTTAGTGGGTGCAATGGGGTCGTGAGGAGGTTTTCAGACAATATGATAAAAAAGGCTCCAGAAAACACCACAGACCCCACCTTTAAGATTGAAATGTTTTCCGAAATCACAAGAAATCAGTCCTTGTTCATTTGAGATAATTACATAATTAACTTGTTATCACAACACAATGAGCTTTGTTATCTGTAAGCGGTCTAAGCGATTCTTATTTTTCTTACCTTTTAAATAATTAAGGAGCTAATACGTTTTTATAGAAACACACCATTCATTTCATCTTCTATTTAGTTTTTTACCTTTCAAAAAAAACATTATATTCTGTCATGGGACTATGTTTTTAGGTCATGTTTGGTTTTAGATCACGTTTTAGTCATGTCTTAGTTTAGTTCTTAGTTTTCCCATGTTTTAGTTTTCCTGCAATTAGTTTAATCCCGTCACCTGCACTCATTTCCATCAGCTGCACTCATCAGTTCCCCACAGTACTTAAGTTCCCTGTTTGCCTTCAGTTTTTGTGAGATCCTTGCAACATACTTATGCACCATCACGCCACGTCAAGTGTTTCAAAGTTAAGTATTTATAAGTAGTTTTTTGTTCCTAGTCTTGTTAATGTTTCATTTGATTCCACAGTTTAAGTTTCTTTGTTATCCGGCTCAGCCGCGCCTTTTGTTTGTTACTTTGTTTTTGTAAAATAAATCTAGTTTGCTTTTTGAAGTCCGCATCCGTGTCCTTCTCACCCACCAACCCTGACAGAAGGATCTCACAAAAACTGACGGCAAACAGGGAACTTAAGTACTGTGGGGAACTGATGAGTGCAGCTGATGGAAATGAGTGCAGGTGACATGAATGAAACTAATTGCAGAGAAACTAAAACATGGGAAAACTAAGACATAATTAAAACGTGATCTGAAACCAAACATGACCTAAAAACATAGTCCCATGACATATTCAAACACAGTTAATTGATTTGCTTTAATGTAAGATATTCTCAGTTATGTACTTACAGTTCAGGGATACAATCGATTTTGATAATAATTTTGATTATCAAGTTTAATCATTCAAGCCAATATTATTTTAAAGCAAAATCTGAATATCCTCAAGCAGAGAAATGTATAACAACAAGATGAGACTGTTTTCATTCTTAAATTTGGCTAAGAATGGAAAATTGAAATGTAACAAGGATATTTCTATGAATTGAATTAAAATTTTGTACTGAATTAGCGTTTGGTTTTGTTGGGGATATCATTTTTAGTGCTGTACTGCAGTGAGGGGAGAACAATCTATGGAGAGACCTGACATAAAAACAACAAAAAATTAGTTTTTTTTTTTCCTCCACATATTTCAAATCATATCATACTATTTTTACTTTCTTGAGATGATACAGAGGTAACAATTTTATAACAATGGAATGGTTTTGTTAGGTTCAAACAAAAATGGACAAGTTTGGTGCCACCTTGTGAAGCTGTAGCCTTGTAACTGTGGCTGTGTAAATCTTGACAAAATAGACTATAACATAATTGTAATGGATTGCAAGGACCTGTGCTGTACTGGTAGTCCAACAGACAGTCACAGAATTGTGAAAATAATTGTCCTGCCTGTCTATAAGGTTCTTCTGCATTTTCTAATCTGGTCAATTTACAATTTGAAGATACACGTCTGTCTGATAACTTATCATATAATGGCTCAGGGGTCTGGTATGTGTCCGAGTGTGAATTCAGATCTTTATGGTTAAGACAAGCTTTCATCCTTTTAACTAAACACATGTGGATTTATTCTCCTGCTTCAGGTGGGTGTGGAAACTGTGTCACGTAGACGAGTGACTAAAGTTTAGAGCTCCAAAGATGGAACAAGAACAAGACAAAGACTGAAGAATAAGAACATTTGATCTCAATAAACGAGACATCATAAAATAGTACTTTTAAACATAATTTCCTTCAGTTTATCATCATGTTGAGATCCGGTATTATACTACTGAGTGCGAAGACAAGTTCATGTAAGTTTACATGTAATCAGTGTATTTGACATTTCTGTAGAAGACCAAAGTGTAGGTCAAAATGTGTCGGGTTTTCCCTGCAAACAAATTCCCTGATATCACCAGTGTAGTTTTTCAAAGCAGATAGAATTCTGTCCTCAGCTGAGACGCTGTAGACTGTGTGAGTAAACATTCAAGACAATCTGCTTTTTCTAACTTTCTCAGTAGATCATACACTCGTAAGTGCAGAGGAATTCACTGCACAGATGTTGTCTTCCATTAACTTGAATCCTGATTTTGTCAGATGATGCTGTGACTATAAAACCTTTATACTCTCAGCTGAGTGACAGACTGGAAATGCTTTAAGAGACAGCGAGTTGACATCTCGTCTTGATGGGCTGATTTTCAGTCACAATTTGTAATATAACAAAGGAAACAACAATATGTGAATGAGAGCACCTATTTTGAGATTTCAGCTGTATTAATATTCACTTAGACTTAACCGTGTAAGTTAAGATGCAAAAAGATGGACTTTGGGCATGCTGAGGCCCATTTGGATCTAGTTGAGCATATGCATGAATGAGTGATTTGATGCCCAACTGCATTGTTTGGGTTTATTTGTCCAGTTTTGAGAGGTTTGATTTCATTTGACTTTGGCCAGACCAACATATTTGCATTTTAAAAGGTTGGGTTTGGTTGGACCAACACAATTGTTTGTGTGCGTGCGTGCGTGCGTGCGTGCGTGCGTGCGTGCGTGCGTGTGCGTGTTTCATTAATTTGCTTTCTATGCAATGAAGCTTGTGAAATCAGAACCTTTCAGAAATTTCTACCTCCAGCATTGTGAACATTATTTCATCTCATAAACACGCTAAAACATGACACTGTTTGAGAGCACAGAGAGAAAGAAACCTTTTGTTTTATTTCTATTCAAACATCCTAAAGTTTTTCTTTTTTTCATATTTTTGTTTATTTGATGTTAGACATTCTGGTATTGAGTTGCTCCCAAAACTATTTCCATAAAGCTTCCACTCATTGTGGTGCTTCCTCTCATCCACTTAGTGACTATAAACAAACTTACATTGAGTACATAACATGAACCTATGATGTACAACATACAGTATCTGTTGATAATGGACCAACAATGACGTGCATATTTAAATCTGTCTCTGATGTAGGACTCGACAACACAGATTGATCTCTGACCTCAGCTGTGACAGTCCCTGCTTGGTCAGGAGGCAGATGGACAGATATGCTGTCTCCACTTCACAAGAGTATCATCCACCTTTCCTGCACCAAAGTCCTTGGTCATGATGTCACATCCTGTCTGGAACAACAGGCATTGTGTTCCTCAGGAAGTGAACTTCCGGCACTCAGTTTGTTCTTCCTGCTCAGGGTTACGAAGTGCAGCCCAACTTTGATGCTGCTATTCGACATGAAGCATAAGGATGAATAAGCATCGCCACTCAGCTTCTCTGCTGTGTCAACTTACCTCTACACCAGTTTTTGTGTTCTGTAGGTGTTGCCACACAGGCCAGGTAAGGCTTGATATTCAATTCAATGTATCTATATTGCGCCAAATCACAAAAAATGTCATCTCAAGACACTTCAATGATCCAGTCCAATTCAAGCCAATTAGTGTCCAATTCATTGTAATCATAATCCAATCCAATTCGTGAAATTCAAAATTCGTCCAATTCATACATACAGAACCAATTCAAAAACAATTTCCTAGCTAAGTAAACCAACAGATTGCACCGAAACTTCTCTATGCTCCAATCTCCTGTCCTGAGCATGCCTGAGGCGACTGTGGAGAGAAACGACTCCCTTTTAAGAGGAAGAAACCTCGGGCAGAACCAGACTCAGGAAGGGTGGCTAATCCGCCTCAACCAGCTGGGGTTTGAGAAGACAGAAAAGAAACACCATTCAACAGATACCTGCTGAGAGAGAGAGAAACACAAGTTGATGACAAAAATAATGTAAAATGTACATAATGTCCATCCATCCATCCATTATCTATACCGCTGAATCCGTCGGTCGGGTCGCGGGGGGGCTGGAGCCTATCCCAGCAGTCAATGGGCGAGAGGCGGGGTACACCCTGGACAGGCCGCCAGTCCATCGCAGGGCCACATTGAGACAAACGAGACAAACAACCATACACGCTCACACTCACTCCTAAGGACAATTTAGAGATGCCAATTAACCTAACATGCATGATTTTTTGGACAGTGGGAGGAAGCCGGAGTACCCGGAGAGAACCCACGCATACACGGGGAGAACATGCAAACTCCACACAGAAAGGCCCCAGCTGGGTGTTGAACCTGGAACCTTCTTGCTGTGAGGCGTACATAATGTCATTTGAAGAAATAAAAGTGAAGAAAGGTGTGTCATAGGAGGCCCCCCAGCAGTCTAGGCCTATAGTAGCTTGACTATGGGATGTTTCAGGATCACCTGAGCCATCCCTAACTATAAGCTTTATCAAAACTGACAGTTTTAAGCCTAATCTTAAAGGCAGAGAAGGTGTCTGCTTCAGACATATACTGGCAGCTGGTTCCACAAAAGAGAGTCCTGTTAACTGAAGGCTCTGCCTCCAATTCTACTTTTTGAAATTCTGGGAACCACAAGTACACCGGCAGTCTGAGAACGAAATGCTCTGTTGAGAAAAATTTGTAACAATGAGATCTTTAAGATATGATGAAGCTTGGTCATTAAGAGGTTTATATGTGAGGAGAAGAATCTTAAATTATATTCTGAATTTAACAGGGAATCATTGAAGAGAAGCTAAAACTGGAGAATTATGATCTCTCTTGTTAGTTCTCATCAGAACTGTGGCTGCAGCATTTTGGATCAGCTGAAGGCTTTTCAGAGAATTTGTGGGACAGCCCAATTATAAAAAATTACAGTAGTCCAGTCTTGAAGTAACAAATGCATGGGCCAGTTTTTCTGCATCACTCTGAGACAGGATGTTCCTTATTTTGGAAATATTAGAAACGTAAAAGAAGCGGTTCTAGAAACCTGTTTTATATTTGCTTCAAATGATCAATTCTGGTAAAAAATAACTCCAAGGTTCCTCATTGTAGTACTAGAAGCCAAGGAAATATCATCTAGAGTAACTACATAGCTAGATAGTTTTACCCTGAAGTGTTCAGGTCCAAAGGCAACGACTTCAGTTTTGTCTGAATTTAGAAGCAGACAGTTCTGAGTCATCCAGGTCTTCATGTCTTTAAGACATGCTTGTAGTCTGACCAACCTATTGGGTTCATCTGGTTTTATAGATAAGTACAGCTGGGTATCATCAGCATAGCAATGGAAATTAATGCCATGCTGTCTAATAAGATTACCTAATGGAAGCTTGAAAAGAATTGGTCCAAGCACAGGACCCTGAGGAACTCCATGACTTACTCTGGTGTGTGAGGAAGATTCTTCGTTAACATGAACAAACTGGAATCGATCAGATAAATATGACTTAAACCAACCTAATCCAGTTCCTTTAATCCTAATAACATGTTGAAGTCTTTGTAACTGTGATTGATCAAATCAAATGCAGCAATGAAATCCAACAGAACGAGCACAGACACAAGTCCACTATCAGAAGTTAACAAAAGATCATTGGTAACTTTCACCAACGCTATTTCTGTGCTATGATCTCCTGAATCCTGACTTAAATTCTTCAAACAGATTATTTCTGTGTAAATGATCACAAAGTTGAGCTGCAACAGTTTGCAAAGAATTTGAAAGAACTTTAGACAAAAAAAGGGAGATTGGGTATAGGTCGATAATTAGCTAACACTTCTGAATCAAGAGTGTCTGCAGGAAATCTATAGGTTACAGAGAACCTTCAATTTCTTTGGAGCCTTGTCTCGTCAGAAACGTAAAATAGATAAATTTGTTTATTTGTGGAAAAATTGTGAGATGTCAACTCATTAATAATAAGTTGTTTTGTGTAAAGTAGAGTCCGTGTAATGTAACAGATTCACGACCCCTTGGATTCTAAAATGTGTAACACCTAATCTATTTTTCACTCCGTAACCATGTATTTGTAATATCTAAATCTAACCATGTACTTATAACTCCCAGCCTTAACTATCTGCAATTGAGAAGACATGGCAAAAGGACAGTTTAAAATGTTGTGTGGGATCAGTTTAGACCTCAGCCTTCCAGCATGCGAGTTGGCGGACACCTCCCACCACCCCTTCTTCCTACAAATTAGAATTTTTGGCCAAATTAGTGTTGAATATGTACACCACCATGTTGCTAGATGTTGTGATGAATGTAGTGAGATAGCCCAGTTTCACCAGAAATTGTGAAGCGGAAACATTAGTCTTCTACGTCTAATATGTTGCTGTTTCACAATGTGGTTTAAAAATTGTGATTTTGCATTGGCAGTTATATTGTGTTTGGTAGCTCTGCATCTTATGATGGGAGCCACTACCACTGAAGTCCATGACAATGACATAGTGAGCGATAACTGCATTTTTTTAACCTGTATTATGAAACTGCAGTTTGGACACTTCTGTGTAATGACATCCTGTCATGAGATCGTTTATTTAATTTTCCATATTGGTTTAATTTTTGTGGCCCTTCCTGGACATTTTTTTTCATGTTCTTACAGGATAATCTTTACTTACCAGATGTTTTCTTTAATTTTCTTTAGCTACAGAGTAATAAAAGATTCTTTCATGCTTTATATCAATATTTTTGTCCTCTGTCATTCAGAATTGGTGAATCTTTGAATTCAGTTGCTGAATAGTTCTGAAAATGCTATGATTTGGGGTTGCTTCTTATCTTAGTCTCCCCCTCAGATTAGTGGGGATTACAAAGGTGTGGAAGTTCAAGTGCTATCTGCAGATATCAAAAGTATGACTAAAATGTAATCTGGAGCTTTACAGAATCAGTGCCAGCGAATTTCAGAGACCTTTTTTGGTGACCTCTGAATGTGTTGTGCCAAGTCCATGTGGATAAGATTGACTTAACTGTTACGCTGATGCATTTGTGTTTACACTGGAAACAAAAGAGGGAGCGGTGGCCACTACTGCTGTCTGAAAGAACCCTAATAGACAAAACATTCCTCACTCTATAATTACTGAGCATATGAAATCAGTTTCATGGAGTCCGCCTACAGTCTGGAAAGCAATCTTGCCTCTTGATCAAATTAAAAACAGCTTTTGAAGAAAGGTTGTTGAATGTTACTGGTGTTGCTTATTATTGTTGTGGATCTAATGTTAAATTTTTGTTTTCGTAACAATATTGTGGTATTGTTCACCTATTGTTGATTTACAGTGCTTACTCTTACAGTGCTTACTCTTACAGTGCAATCTCTTTGGCTATGTCGGAAAGTTAAATGAACAGGACTTTGTTCTGTCTGTTAACCTGCAGCTTCATTAAGCTAATGAGCATCAATTAATTATGCTAATTAGCTTTAGTTAAAATCTCTCCTGGAGGGAAACAGATAGTCTGTTAATGAGATGACTGCTGGGAGACGATGCAGTTGGTTCAAGCAGCCGTTACAGCCTGTGAGTGTGTGTGTGTGTGTGTGTGTGTGTGCGTGCGTGTGGACGGGGGCGTCATCCTGAATTTTATCTCTCTGTGGCCCTGACCTGCTTATCTCTGACAGCCTCACACACACACCGACTCACACACAGACTCAGAGCCTTTCCTGTCTGCCAGGAGACAAGGCCTTGTGTGTGTTGAATGCAGTTGTTGGCTTCGTATCTGTGACCTCCTGTGGTGGGCGTGTGAGTGCTGGGGGGAAGGAAGCTGTAAGGGGTTCACACTAATATCATCCTTAATGGAGCCGCTCCATGTGCGAGATTGTGTGTGAGAGAAGGATACAGACAGATGAAGGACATTGTGCTCAGATTCAATTAAGCCAGATTTAAACTATGTGTTTCTTAGCTCTTTAGAAAGGTAAAGCGTCGCTTGATGAAACTTCTGTAATGATGACTGTAAGTTATGCATGATTTACGGTCTATCTGTACCATATGTTAGATAGTCTGATAGTGGGAACTCCCTCCTCCCATCTGACAGACGACTCAATGCTTACAATCGTACTCCCTTTTCTCATTTGTTGCACAGCTATTTACAACCCTTTTCATCTGTACAACCCAGTTCAACGTCTCACTCCTGCTTCCAAGTGTGGCCTTTTTAAATGGCTGGAAGCACTTTTGAGTTATGATTTATGACACGGTTCAGGACATGTCTTATGAGGGGTTGGGTGCCCACAGGAAGTGTGACTCCTTTGTTGGCAGCATAGGAGGAAGTTGTGTGACATTATTACGGGTTAACACAGGCAGAAGGTCAGGATGGAGGGATGGGTCAACCAAACATTAGACCTCAACATGTATGACTTTAATAACGCAGTCATTCTGATCCACTGAGATTTCAACAGATCTGTAGCTCTGTTGATTCCACATAACAGGTGCTTAAAAACTAAATTAGGTTTTTTCTTGATTAGTCTTACGGGGGACAGAAAGCAAAGTTTAACAATCCAAGCTGCCTAGGAAGGTCATAGAGGCCCAGAAGATCTGGAATTTATTTTGGTCAATTAACCATTTAAAGGTTTAGAGATCTACTGTAGCATTTAAAGATCTGAACTCAGAACTGAAGTGATATGATCCTGTTTTTTTTTTTTAGTATGAGTGATAACTCAAGCAGCAGCATTCTGAATCAGCTGTAGCTATTTGATTGATTTATGCTGCACTAGGCTGCCAAAATAATCCAGGCTGCTGAAGACAAATGCATCTACCACTTTTTCTAAAACACATTTGTCCTTTGATTCTTGTCATATTCTTGAGCTGATCGTAGGCAGACTTTATAATTAACTTAATGTGGAAATTTAGATCTGAGTCCAATATGACACCCAGGTTTATGGCTTGGCTTGGTTTGTGATTAGTTCTTGCTCCGTTGTCATGCAAACAAAAACTGATTCTATCAGGAAACAAAATGTCATAAAGACAAGAGCACCAGGAAATACTATGCTTCCTGACATGCTTGACACATAAAATGTGTGCAGTCATGAGACTTGTTCTTTTTCTACACACAGACTGGCTATCACGAAGAACTGAATAGAATATAGAATATATCTTTATTCTCAGTGTACGTGTACAACAAAGTTTTCTGAAATCCTTTTATTGTGAAAGGGATTATAAAAATAAATTGTAGCACACATCATGCCAACATTCAACCCATTCTACAAGTATTCATTCATTCATTCATTCATTCCAGAACACTTTTTCCCTTTACCTCACATCTTCTTCAGAACATGTACACACACATTCCTTGACCAATTCAATCATGTTATGGTAAGTTGGGAATGGGGAAAAAAAGGACAAAATTTAACATAAAGCAGACAATTTCACAGTGCTTGCTTCATGATATTCTTTTTTAGATTGGATGTCTTAGTAGCATTCAATTTATGGTGTAGAGAATATTAGAGTTGGCTCATGCATTGCTTTAGACTTCCATGAGCCTTTTTTGAAAACTGCCAACATACCATGCTCATACTGTACATCTGCATCCAGATACATGCATCCATCTGTTGCTATCAGCAGGTCATGGTATTTGAACCAAACAACACATCATTTCAGGGGTTTTGCAATGTTCTGTGAAAAATGTCTTCATGCTGTATATGTTGCCCTGTGTAAATCTTTCATGGCAGTTGTGCAATTGTCCGTAACAGCACAACTGAAATTGTTGTTTTGATAGTTTGAGATCTCTACACTTTACTTGGAATCTATCCCCAGTTTTCAAAACCAAGTGTTAATTGCCATTCATATGTGTCAAATTGGTTTTACCCTTGACTTTGTATGCACTAAAATTAATTTTGCATTAAGCCTGAACTTCTAAGAGCTACAGAAGCAAATCCCAGTCATTGTGATTAAATCTACATTAGATCCATCAGGTTAACACTGAAGATACGACCAGAGCTGTCTTATCACATTGATAATGAAGTCTTAAATGTTGATTAGTCCTAAAAAAAATGTGTTTAACATATCTGTTATGTGTTTAAATTGGGAGGGTCACAGTTTGACATCATGGATTTTAATTAACTGCAACAAGAATGTGCTGTCAGCCTCATTAAACTGTATGTAGTTAACTGTGTCAGCATCCAGCGTGGAGCTAAAATTAACCTTCGTTTTGACAAAATTTCCAGCACCAAATGGGATCCTCTTTTATTCAGTCATCCTTCAGCCTTTTGGGGGGGGCTCTAAAGTGTCTATTTCAGCATTAAGACAGACATTGCAGAGGGATGCCTTGCTGTGACTTTAACTGCACAGCACAAACTCTCACATTAACAGCTGTGATGTCTCCCACAGCGCTCCGACTGGCTTCCAACTGCTGATGATTCATTAACAGACTCTGCTGGAGGTGAAGCAGCATTTCTTTGTGTTAAGGAACTGTTTGTTCCCTACAATATGTGGTGTGTTGTTGTATATTGTCACACAGAAATGTGCACAGCTGAACTTCATCATAAAATCTTGTACAGTCAGAGGAAATGCCACAAGGTTTCTGGTCACGTCAGCCAGCTCATCGCAAACTGTTCTGGGCTGTTTTTATGTGTTTGCGTGCGCTGTGAAACTTAACCTGCCCTCCACAAGATTAAGTCCACCTTGTGAATGAGTCATTTGTGTCTGGATATTGGCAGAAAAGTGTCAAATCCTGTCACCTTAATCACCCCCCCCCCCCTCAGTCTCAAAATCCATGGCTAAACAGAGACTTTAGGTCCCTGATTGTGTTGAAGAATGAAATTACCTGTTGTATTGTGTGTTTTTCAAGAGTCACAAGTTGAATTGAATGCAACATACAGCCTCAGGATGTTCAGTGCAGTAAAACTTCTCAACAACTGCTGACCATCATGCCTTTTACTGATGACCTTTTTGCTTCTGAGGCAATTTAGAGGCAGTATAAAAAAAAAAAAGGAAAAACCACAAATGTAGACTATGTTTGCTAATATATTTCAGCCCCTTACATCCCACTCAAAATGAGTTTAATTAGATTTCTTGTTAGTCACAAAACACCTGCTTACCTTTGTGTTTGAGTAATGAACAACCATGTTCAAATAAAGAGTTGAATTCAGTAAACCCTTCTTGTTTGTTGAAAGGTTGGCTTGAACCAGAATAGAAAGGATTTCAGCAGAGCTCTCTTTGAGGAGGAACTACATAAGGAGGACAGCAGAGAGGTTAGAAGAATTGCTGCAACTGACAGTTTTGGAAGCCGTTGGCTAAATAAACTCACTTGCAAAGTAGTAACAATGCAGAAAGAACATAGTACTGTGTTGAGACCTTTATCCATTTTTGTCTCAAAACCATTGTGTCATTTATCTAATTTACCTCCTGCAGTTAATTTAGAATCACAAATTAAGTACCCGGAGAGAACCCCTCAGGCAGGGGGAGAACACATAGACTTCACCTAGAAAGCCCCCCGGCCAGGAACCAGGAGCCTTCTTGCTGTGAGGAGATAACCTCCACACCACTGTGGAGCCCTCGTGTAGACTTTAACGTTTCATTTTTCCACACAGAGTCATTTGGGGTTGTGACTGTAAAACAGAAAAAAAACATCTTGAAATGACTCTTGACTCATTGGATCCAGAAAAGTTTGTCCTGAGGGGAAAGGGGAGCTAACAGGAAGTTGACCCAAAAAAGCAGAGGAGGAAATCAGCAAAAGCATGGCAGATGTTTTATTTATTTGGTGTATGGGAGCTATTTTTAACCAGGGCAAATGGAAAAAATTTCTAAATTAGAAAAAATAATAATAAAAAAATAACCAGGGCATTCAGTTCTCTAATAGATCTGTGGACCACTCATCTCTCTGCAGTGATAGTGGCAGTTCACAACAATTACCACTCATATTGGTGATTCACAGCTTGTGGTAGGTTCATTTAGCACTCTCAGGACATATGTGGACCCATTTGTAAATCATGTGGTTCAACAGTGATGGTAGTCTGTTTAGAACTTTTTGGTCTGGGATTTTTTTTTTGTTGTTGTTGTGCATTTCCGATTTCGATTTAGAAAGTGACAGTAGAGGAGTCTGCGATTTTGGAAAAAACTGAATTACTCATAGGTCAAAGTTCACCTCCTCTAAGCTGGATTTGGTTGTAAATACCACAGTAACCATACCAACTTCCCATACTTCCTCTTTACTTGTTTACAGTGTGGAGGATGGTTTCGGTACCCGTTGCCCATGGCGACAGGTTTTGGCTCATACCCTGTTTCTCCCTCTCTTCCTGTCATCACAGGAAGTCCCCCATTTAAGGACATCAAAATAAAAGCACTGCATGCTGACCTTTTTTTTTTTCGGGGAGAAAAACAACATCCTGAACACACACACTGAAACACATACACATCTACAGCTGTCTTCCTGCTTACCTCTCTCCTACACATCCTCCATCTTCCCCCTTTGCAGAAGCAAGGGCTCTCTGCTTCCTTTTTCAGGGTCTCCGTGACACCGACATATTATGAAATCACACAAAAGTAAACTGGATGGTGCACATTTTGAGCAGGTCTTGAGGTATAAGATTATCCAGGGAGCCACATTAAAGGTTGACTACACTAAGTTGAAATAAACCAGAATTATCCATTGAACGTGAGGTTTGCCCGATTGTTTTCTTGACAACACCTCCACTGTTCATTCATCTCCTCTGAACAACGAGGAACTCTTCTCAACCAGCTGACAGCTGCGCTCAGTGTGTGTGTGTGTGTGAGTGTGTGTTGGTCTACAATTTCCATAGTAACCAGTTCCCAGAACCCCTATCCCACTGTTTATTTTCTTGGCTTAAATAAACAAACAGGATGTGAGATAGAATGGCAGGAATGGGACGTCCTGTAAGGGGAGAGCTGCAAGTACGCTATTGATCTGGTCCAGTCAGAAAGCGGAGCAGCAATGAAGTCACTTCCTGCCAGCTCAGCTCAACGGCAATTTGTTTCTATTCAGAAAAAAAACAGCAGCTTAATCTGCAGTGAGTGGAGGGAAAAGAAAGACATCACACACACATACACGGTGTGAGCGTCCTGCATTTACTCTGATGAAGGTTTTTTCTCCCTACCACAGCATTGACGAATTTGTTGTTGTTCTAATTGTGGTTGCCAGTAGCAATTTTGACATCAGTAGATAGAACATCTGTCATAACTGGAGGCATCACAGACCCACAATGCCTTTGGAGCAAAACAGCTGTTCTGTCCAAGGGCAAGAGCCTTGAAAATAGAGTCAGGGAAATATAGACGGTCTCTTGCCGTGACATGATAACTCAAAGTTCTAATGAAGCACAGATCACACACGGCGTTACACAACACAAGTGCTTCATCGTTTGCCTGGAAATTCAACAGTGCTACAAGAGCACAGCTTGTCCCCACATTGTTTTTTTGTGTTATTAAATTATTATTCAAGTCATAGTCCTTATTTGACCAGGAATAATGTGTCCTGGTCAAGTAAGCAGCATCAGAATGGTTACAACACATACAGACGTTTGACAAATGCATAAGAATTATGCACAATTTACAAAAAAATTCAAAGTGAAATGAGAATACTCTTATAAATCTTTAAACCAGGACAACTTTAGAGATCTCTGAAAAACTGCATCGAGCTGCAGACAGCCAAAGTTGGATTAACAAGACATTTGCTTCTTTCGTCCAGGGGTCATAAAAAACAAAGCCAAGATAGGGTGTTTCAAAATAAAACAGGAAATGACAGAGAAGAACTGTTACCAAAAAAAAGAAACACACAGTTTCAGTACAAACTGCAAGAAAATCTCATTAATCTAAATCAGCTGAGCACTACAGAGAACGGGTCAGCTCAAATGTGACGAATATGAATCAGGACATACAGTGTGTTTGTGTGTGAATACCATTCCTAATTGAGATTTAAATTTGAACTTCCTGTCTAGAGTTACTTTAGTGACCGTGGGAGAGACCGAGAGTGTGTTGCATTGTATAGCAACACACAAACGCACACAAATTCCCGAACACACAAGCGGCTGGGAATCAGCAGCAGTAAATACTTGCCACGCGGGTGGATTTAAAAATGTTCCGTAACTCTGTAGCTGTGAAGCAGAACCTCTGCTGGACATGTTCTGGTGGAGAGAAACAGGAAACAATAAAATAAACACAACAGTCTGCATGCATTGTTGGTGTTTTAGCTCTATTGTTCGGTTTTGTCCCAGATCTGACAAAGCTAACTGTACTAATGATGAAGAGGCTAACACGCACACACATACACACAGTGCCGCGGTTTGTTGTTGGACAGCAGAATGGAGCTCTGTTGTCACATCTGCAGCTCTTTGCATTTTCTTCATACACAGGCCGAAGGTTATTCCACCACTGGGAGGTCAAAGGTCAGAGGTCACCTCCTCCTCACCCAACGGCTGCTTTTTCCTCCTCCTCGTCTCTGATGTCTTACAGCTTAAACTTGAGTCTCAGCATGACTGTAGTTTGTGCTGCTCTGTGAGGAAACAAATAACTTTTTCTTCATGTATTATCAGTACATACTCAGAGGCAGTGTGCATCAATTCAGAGCAAAAGTTAGCAGACTTTCTCCATCATCTTTCAACTTATCCCTCAGTTTGTTTATTAACAAGGTGAGTCTTTTGGCTTTCAATGTCATTTTCGTTCATACTCATTCAATGTCATCTTCATAATAATTGCCCCCCGACAGGGTAACTTCACAAGTCAGGAAATTAATCGGCTCTTTAGGGTCCTCTGTCGTGACCCTGACAAATTCCGGTGTTGTATTTGTCCAGTCAATGTCTTTAAATCGTCGCTCGAAACAACTGGTCTAAAATTGCTTTTTCCACTTGTGGAATATTTGAAAAATAATAAGGCTGGTGTTAAGGCTTGAATTGGAGACGCTCATTTATGCTTCTATTTCATCTTGTTTAGATTACCAGTCTTGCACTCTTTACTTTTCTTAATAAAATATTTAAAAAAAAATCGACTTCAAATAGGGCAAACTGTGGCAGCCTGGCTCTTAACTCAGAACCAACGGAAGAGCGCACGTGAACCCCAGTTTTTATCATCTTTTTGTGATTACCAGTTAAATTCAGAATCAGATACAAAATCTCAATCTTAATCTTAATAGCGTTTTTTGGCTCTGCAAGGTCAAGCCCCTCAATGTATTTCTGAAATGTTAAAGCCAAACTCTTCAACTAGAACTGATGTAATCAGGGATTCTTAGCTGTTCCCCACATCCGATTTAAACCTCGGGATGGGATTGTTCCTTTTAAGCAGTTGTACCTCAGCTATGGAACCTCAGACTTGTTAAATCTGGAGGGAATAATTATAAAAAAAAAGGCCCATGAAGCACTCTTCTCGATTACGTTGGAACTAGGTTGAGAGTTTTACAGGTTTGGATGATTGCTTAGACGGCTTTCCCTGACAGCAAGTACACTTACTGCTGTATTTCATAGCAACCAAGTAAAAAGAACAAGAGGTAAGTCGCAGCCTTTGTATGCCTGGAAAATCAGCCCCATAGCAGGTGTAGCTACTGCAGTAACCTGTATTGAAAATGAGACACCATGTTCTGGATCAGGCCTGCTCCATTGTCATCCAGAAAATACATCAAGATAGCTCTGTCACCTTCTAAGAAGAGTCTTAACCATTATGTGGGAAGTCTTAAGTCACACAAAGGTACATCTCTGTCTGTGACATCTCAGCCACACAGTTAAACTAAGAGCTAAAACTCCGTACAAAGCTGTGGAGAACATCACTTCTGTGGTGTTGTCTTTTGATACGATATCTTAACAATGAGGATTATAGCTGCTTTAATATACAAGCTACCGTGTGAAATTAGTTCAAATCCAGATTGAATAGAATGAAAACGTGAACTCAGTAATACAAAGATGCTGGGTTCCATCCAAGTAGTCAAACAAATGAACAAAAACAAAGAACAAAACCTTCTCTCACCTTTACCCAAGGGCTTTTCCTTGACCTCGATAGAAAATGTCATGGGGTTAAGGAAAGATGGTAGGAAAATTTCTTAAGGACTTAGGAACTGACAAACGCACTGAAACTCAACTGGGATGTGGCTCTGCAGCACTGAAACTACAAATGTTCAGTAAATATTCAACAAAAAGTGCTTTAGATACTTAATCTAATGTGATCTTATCATACTATATTATGTGGAATATTAGTTTATTATCAAGGTGTGTGATTAAAAAAAGAAAAATAGAATACAATGAGAACATCCTCATTATTTATCCACAATAATCACAGTTAGGATAACTGGATGAAAACAATGAAGACTACAGCCGCAAAGAATTGTGGGACAGAACGATCTCCTTCCTTTTATAAAGGATGGTCCATTGTATCCTTTGCAAAAGGAAAAAAATAACTTAAGTATTTTTAGCTCCTTAGTATTTGGAGAATTCAAACAGCTCTTGTCATGGCTACTACTTAGATACTTTTGGGTCATTTCACTCAATGAGGAAGGTTCCTTGGGAAAATAGACAATTCAACCAGACCCCTGGCCCTGCAAAGTTAAAGTGGCCAAAGAGACACAAAGATTTATTTCTGGATCATCATCATCATCAGTTGACAGTACCTGAACATCGAATTAAAACATTATCAATAATTCAAAAGAATGAAAGAGAGAAAGTGATAAAATGAAAATAAAACTCATTTGAAATATTTTTCTTACCTGTTGGTATTTACAGTTGGTAATACTGTTGTAATAATTTATTCTTGTTTGGTATCAATATTTCTTCATTTATTTATTCTGTTTTGGGTTGTAACAGTCCTTTTTTTTTTTTTTTAAGGCTTCTATGCAAATAGTGTTGTTTTTACAACACCTACACCACATAATGGTGCTATCTTGAGAGCCATCGTGCTTGAATGCGCAATAGTTTACAATACCATCAAGATTCATGGCTCAACAATAACACCATTTTTGCTTCACAGTGCCATCAAAATGAAACAACATAAAAGGTCAATAAAGAAGTCTTTGATCTCAGAGGAATAAAATCAAGAAAACAATAAAGGACATAACCAGAATATGCGTGTGGGTGTGCAGTAATATGCATGTTATACCTGCGGGAATGAGTAAAACAATGCAGCATCACAATAACCGAACCATATATTTATCACCTGCTGTGTCAGCCCTGCTTGTGTGCTTGCTCTCATTAATCACAGCGATGTCGTTCCTCCAGCAGGACGCTCTGATCTCAGGAGGGTAACCATCTGTAGCTGAACACCTCTTCTGCTGCGGTGAGAGGAAACACATTGGACTCCAAGTTGAACGCATTAAAAATCTGAAATGATAAAACGCTGACCTGCCAGAGGGAAATCTTAAGCAGTCATGTGGCGAATTTGGATTTTCCCACCATATTTATGCACTGATAGATTAAAAAAAAACACATCCAAACTAGAGTGCAACTCTGTACATCCAAAATAAATCTTCAAGGAAAAACCGCAGTATGGTACAATTTCTTCATGCAGAGCAGTTTAGTTTAGCCGTCAGAATGCACGGCTACAACGGCACAGCACTGCGAAAGTAAGTGGATCACTCAAATAGGTGATTTTCTGAAGATTTTAGAGCAATCTATCTGATACTTGTTGAGATCAGCTCAGTTTGAACAAACTGGACCCATACACCCACAGGAGCTGCACTGCTTGCACAGTCCAACCCCAAAAAATGAACTAGTGACCCAAGGAGAAAGTGGCCTCAGACCCGTGACGGGAACACCTGCTCGGCACATGGTTTACAGGGCAACCATCAACGAAAAGACATGTTGTACACTGAGATTAAGTTAAACAATTTTTACTAAATACAAATGAAGTTTTGGGGGAAAATAGAACATGCATTAAATTAAACATATTGATGACTGCATCATACAGGGTTAGATTTTCCCATCTACAGAATTTACCCAGCAGATCTGAGTGATCTGACTGTTTCATCGGCATCGCATCATACACCTCTGAAACAGTGAAACAAAATGAAAACAGTTTTTGAGAGTTCTGAAACACTGCACAGCTGTGGCTCCACTGTGAAAGTCCCAGTGGCTGTGTGTTCTGCTTCTTCTTCCTCTTTGGTGTTGTATTACTGCCATCTTCTGGTGATATTCAATTCTTACAGTGTACAGTTTGAGAAGCCTCAAAATCTTTTATTTTTTTCTCGTTCCTGGTCTGTGTTCTCACCTGTTTTATGTGACTTTTTATATAATAATTCCCATTATTGCTTCATTTCAGTGCTAATAACCTTTCATACCTTAAACTGTCACCCTTTTTTTCTGAGACTCAAAAATACTTGGCTTCCCAGATCACAAACTGCAAGCAACATGAAAACAAACCCTGTGCCTCTTCTATTCGCACATTAAGTCTTCCTCCAACAATAAAATGCTCAGTATACCTTCCAGAATGCATTTGAGTCAGTACAAATTAAGATCTTTCCGACAGCTCAACTGCTTTCCTGCATATAATTTTCCAACAAAATCCATCTTAAATTTACGATCATTTACAGTATACATCATCAGAGTTAAAAGTCACCCAAATGCAATATTTTTGAGCATCATTTACCCTAAGAACCTACTTAAAACAATCAATGACAAATGCTCTGTAAAATAGTTTAACACAAGACACTAACTAGCATTATATCACAATGAAACATTTTTGAAAAAACAAAATAAAATTTTTTGCACTCATTATTCTTTCCATACTCAGAATTGGGGAAAATATTACGTATAATTATCAATATTATTAAACAAGTTTACTATCTTTATGGGAAATGAAACTCTTGACATTAGGTCAATTTTTCGGGGTACTATCCTCATTTTGAACAAGTTGAACAATCACACCGCTGAAGTTTTGCCTCTATTTCCCATCAGCCCCCTCGGTCACTTCTCCGGAAGAAAACCTCCGCTGTTCCTTTGCACTTCCTCTTTCCGTCAACGGAGTTTAGGTATGATGGCAACTTTGTGATCCTCTTGTTAAAATCGCCACTTAATCTAGACTTTCCTAGGTCATCCACTTCAAACTAACACATGTAAATGCACTGAAGATATATAGTGACATAACCTGCTTAGTATTTTAACAGCCGATTTGTGTTTTAGGCTTTTAATTGAGGTTGTGTGTCTGCGTTTGGTGACAGCGCACCATCAGCGGTGTGATAAAGGCTAAAAGGCCGGTAACCGCTACTCAGGCGCGTATTTGTTGTATACAAACTGTTGAGTTAAAAGAGACAGAATTTAAATTTTACGGAAGTGTCAAATGTTACAATTATTACCTCTGTGGCAGAACGTAAACCACCGCCAATTGTTACTTTATCTCTGACCAGAAGTTTTTCGGGCTAGCTGCTAGGCTAACTATTAGCGACATGTTGAGTTGCACTGGCTTCCTGCACAATTTCAACCCTTCATAAAAGGGTTGATTTAACTTGTCCTACATAAAAAAAAATGCTGGATTTTTACTTTTGTGTAATTTTTTTTTTATGCCCACATGGCTCAAATTTAACAAACCAACCCTGAGTTATTAAAATATTGCATGTCTACTAGCCTCATATTGTAAGCTTACCTGCTGATGGTAATGTTTAGCCTTGTTTGCTTCTTGAGAAGGCTGCAGCTTGAGTGCTTCTTAGAAGTTATTTTGAACTGTGACGTCACCATCCAAACGTTGAGATTACATATGGTGTTGTCTGTTTCAGTACACGATGGGACGTGTGATCAGGGGACAGAGAAAAGGTGCGGGCTCCGTGTTCAAAGCCCACGTCAAGCACAGGAAAGGTGCTGCTAAACTCCGTCATATTGACTTCGCTGAACGCCATGGTTACATCAAGGGGATTGTGAAGGTGAGTGACCCCCCCACCAGTCGAAAGTCCCTGTGGTTCACAAGGGTCTGAGTATTGACTTGTTGGTTTTGCTCTCTCAGGACATCATCCATGACCCCGGCCGTGGTGCTCCCTTGGCCAAAGTGGCTTTTCGTGACCCATACCGGTTCAAGAAGAGGACAGAGCTCTTCATCGCTGCTGAGGGCATCCACACTGGACAGTTCATCTACTGTGGCAAGAAAGGTAAGAGGGTTGGCAGCGTCCTAGCTGTTTAGGGTATAGCATACGCTAATGTCTTTGCTCTTTTCACAACGTGGTGCTAACGAGGGAAGATAAATCAAGCTTTTTCTTATGATTTTGTCCGTCATTGTACGCAGGTTGCCTCCTCCGTGTAGTGAAAAATAGTACAGAGAAGCTTTGGCTTCTCAACATGTGCTGTGTTATGGTCACCCAAACCCGGCAAATGGTTATTTAGTCCGCCGTATTAATTTAGAATAGCAAAATTTGTCATTTAAATTTACAAGAGGCTTGCTGAGCATTTTGCACCCGTTTGCTTTTAAAATTTCAACGTCATAGATTTTTCACTTGGGGCCAGTTTTCGCTCTCTGCGTCCTCAAGAATTCACAGGTATTGCCAATTCCTCAGAGGATTTAAAACTCTTTAAATCTGATCTGATTGCATGAACTAGGAAGTGACTGCCATGAGATTTATGTCATGTTTTTTAAGGATGGGCTGCGTAGAAAAAATATTATCCTTGCATTTGCTCCTCATGGGGGATCCCCGGGTGTCCCCCGGACACGACGGGATACACAAAACCTCCAGCATGTTTGGGATCTGCTCCGGGGTCTCTTCCCAGTTGGATGGGCCTGGAAAAACTCCCAAAGGGAGGATGCCATCCTAATCAGACATCCGAAGCACCTTAGCTGATTCTGACTGATGCAAAGGAACAGCTGCTCTACTCTGAGCTCCCCTCCCCATTTCTAAGGCTGACAACACCCTTCTTCAGAAGACCTCCTTCTTTAAGTCACTACACAAAACAAGTGCCTCTAATGTGGAACTTGGTCATTTGTACTGAGAGCTGTGCAGCAACACAAACAAGAAGTAGACCAAATGTGATCTTTAAAGTAGTCCTGGTCCACCTGCAAAGGTTACATGGAGTTGGTGACATTTCTGGCTTTGTTTGTATGTTTGAATCCGGATCTGTCCTGTTAGGAGATGGAGGATCGCATCGGTTGATAAATTGTGAAAACATGCTTTTGAGAAACTTTACTCTTAATGATTAGTTTTGAGCAGTCAAGGAGCTGTTGTATGGGACTTGGTAAGATTAGTAGCGAATTTGAAAGAGTGACTGTAAAGTTGAACAATTGTGACACGGTGAGCTATCACACATGAAGTGGAATGTCATTTTTTGGATTACAATTTTTTTTTTGTCTCTCTCGGCTTTTTTAAACTAGTGTATGCTGCCTCTTATTTTCTATAGCAGGCCCAATGTACGTGGGTTCCAGTTGTAGAACTGTCGGTATTGCGGTTTTAATTTTACTTAAAACTGCAATACTTTTTAATCCTTTCTTGGATTTTTAGTCATTTACAGTTGAACAGAATATTTCCTTGATATTTGAATATTCCAGTGGGAAGAACGAACTACACACGCTTCAGCCTGTCGAATTTCGTGTGGGAATTTTCCGGTTAAAGCCACTGCTTTAAAGGATGGAGGACCACTAGACATTTTAGCACGTTGTTGGAAACAAAGATTGTAATTGGAAAATAAGATTCAAACAAGGGTTAGGTAATTTAATGAATTTTAAGCGTGGAAGACGAGGTAGCATCCAGTGAAGTCAGGCTACCGTACTTGTTCTGTCAGCAGCTTTTCTAACAGGATGCAATTTATCAGGAGTGAGTGGAAGTCTGTTTGGTTTGCTGTGTGTCTCATAAGAACTCTGCTCTACAGCTCAGCTCAACATCGGCAATGTTCTGCCCGTTGGTACGATGCCTGAGGGAACCATCATCTGCTGCCTGGAGGAGAAGCCCGGTGACCGAGGCAAGCTGGCCCGCGCGTCAGGAAACTACGCCACCGTCATCTCCCACAACCCTGAAACCAAGAAGTCCAGAGTCAAGCTGCCCTCTGGCTCCAAGAAAGTCATCGCCTCTGCCAACAGAGCCGTCGTTGGTAAGAACCCGTCTGGTTGCCTGCTGCTGTGAAAGAAGGCTTTGCAAGTTAGAATGTGACGTTTCCACTCTTTTGTTGAAGGTGTGGTCGCTGGTGGCGGTCGTATTGACAAGCCCATCCTGAAGGCCGGTCGTGCCTACCACAAGTACAAGGCCAAGAGGAACTGCTGGCCACGTGTCCGTGGTGTGGCTATGAACGTAAGTAAAGACCGACAAAAAATGAGTAGAACAGAGGACAAACTAAGGTACAATCAGGATAAGCAGAAAGTAGTAAAACGAAATAAAGATACATGTACCATTAGAATTAAAAACTGATGTATTTGGATATTAAACAGTTTTACACTGGCTAATTTAGTGTTTTTAGAATCATAATTTAGTTTAATAATTTGTTTTTGAATACTCTCAAACCTCAGATAAAGAGAAATTCATCCTTTCCAAGGACATAATATATTTTTAGATAACTTGTTTAAGATCCAATAAAACTGGATAGAATAAAGCCTTAAATATTTTTCTGAGATAAATGTTTTTCCCCATGTCATTTTCCTGCAGCCCGTTGAGCATCCCTTCGGTGGTGGTAACCATCAGCATATTGGCAAACCCTCAACAATCAGGAGGGATGCACCTGCTGGTCGCAAGGTCGGTCTCATTGCTGCCCGTCGTACAGGCAGACTGCGTGGAACAAAGACCGTCCAGGAGAAGGAGAACTAAACGTGACTGTCTTGTTAATAAACATGTTCCAAAACCATCTATTTGCTGGCTTCCTTTGAGTCTATGTACACACAAATGACCCAAGTTTCAGTACAATCAACTAGATCTATTAATAGCTCGTGTTGTAAAGTTTTGTCTTAGGTATCAACCTAACTGGCAGCAGGTGATTATGTAAAACCCAACTTTGGGAAGAAGCCTACTGCTCAAAACATACTTGTCCCAATGTCTGTTAAAAACACTGGTTTCCTGTCCTTGGTGCACACAATTGGAATGATCTGGTCGAATTAACTCAATGAGACTCTTACACAAAATTAAGTTAATCCAGCCATAAAAACATGACTTTAAATCTCACCCTGAAGCTACAGAGGCAGCGTGGAAAGTTGCATTATGTGCATCAGCTCTTTGGCCTTTCACCCATCGTATCTGATGCGGATAACCTCATTGGTACAACATCTGATCAATGCTTTCAGAAGTGTGCGGTCCATCTCGACAGGTAAATTTCTTTATTCCATGTCAAAAGGCTTAACACAACAACCACTTCTTCAACACTAGAGTGAGCCTGTGCTGCAGGATTGTAGAATGCAACAACAGGTTTGCAGTTTCTTCAACTCAAGACACGAGGCAGGTTAACTTGTAAGGAGTGTGTTCCACTGGTGATCTTGGTCCAGGTGTTTTTTTTTTTTTTAAAGGTGTAATAACTCCAAATGTGAAAAAGTAAAACCTGTAGTAACAACCAAGAAAAAGTTTAAAAGAAATCTATTCACTGATGACAAGCAACTTAATGCTTGAAGACAAAGAAAGATCAAATTTGAACTCTTTACACAAATGTCATGGCGATATAAGCTTATATAACAACCCGTCATCACAAGAGCCGTTAGCTTCCGGAGGAGAAAGCCCCACAATTAACAAGACAAGCAGACAAGATTCCATGTTCTTTATTTGCTAAGGGCGCAATGCTTTTTTTTTTTGTTATATTTCTGTGCACAAAAAACCTCACAAAGTGAAAGTCCACATCGCGACTGTAGCTCCAGAATTCAACGTCACACCATGGCCAAAACAAAAGTCGGCAAAAAACAGGGCGCAGAACTCTGTACAGTCAATATCTTCTTTAAAAATAACACAAGGACAAAAATGTTCCTCTTAAATCAAATTCTATTTTTTTTTTTTAGTGAAATACAACAAAATAAATTCTATAAAATAAGAGCAAAATATTTAAATATAATACGGTGGGCAGAATATTTTCATTTGCAGGAGTATTTGGTATGTTTTTAGACAAAAAGGAAAAAAAAAGAAATAAATTTTCAAAACAAATACACGCATTCAAGTTACCAATTAAATACAGTATTTACTGATGTTTACCTTTTTTACTCCTACAGAATTACAAGTTAGCTCAGGTTGCAACATGACTAACCAGCTGCTATTCTTAGGGTAAAACCCTGCTGTTGGGACCTTCTGCGTAGAGTGAGGGTGGGGGGGCGGCGGGCAGGGGTGTCGCTGCTGCTCAAGATCACCCCGAACCGCAGCCAGATGCCAACCCGACCAGCTCCACGTCAGAGGAAGCCAATGGGCAACATGTCTGTCTACAACTAGGCTCTATGGAAGAGACAGAAGCAAACCACATAGTCTATAATACACCAGATAGCCCAGTGCAGCAATCCTGTTGCATATGTGTTCATTTTTTCTGAATTCCTATAAATGAAAGCTAAGCTGTCTGACCCACCAAAACCGACTGCCAAATGTGAAGTTGGAGGATTATAATGTGCAATTGAAAAGCCACTTTTACATTGGTTCAAAGTATCGCCCTCATTTTGACAGGGTAGATGAGTAGAAAACAAACAAACAAAAAAACAAAAACAAAAAAACCTAAGGGTAACACCACCCCTCTGGAGATGTGGATTAAGAACAGCTTTAGGTTGTTATGATCACAAGTCTTCCCTTGGGCTACACTATTCTGGTGAGAAGCCATGCTAAATGTTACAGCATATTAACTAGAGCTTCGAAAAGGATTTGAATTAATTACCAGAACAAACGAACAAAAAAAAAAAAACAAAAAAAAAAAAGAAGAAGAAGAAAGGCAATGAGTTTCAGAACAATGTCGCATCACTGCTTTTTCACATCAACCCAAACATCGTTAAAGTCCACCAAACCATTCCATTTCTCACTCTAAAACCAACCACAGCTCGTGAGTCGATTTGGCATGGGTCATAAGGTTGCCAAGGAGCTTAAGAATAATAATATTATGATAATAACAATGCGTCCTTCTACAGTTGAATGACCAGATACCGTCCGATGGTAGAACAAACTTTACTGCTGAGCATGGGTGATAAAACAAGGAGGAGTTGTCTTCTTACAGTTTTTTTTTTTTTTTGGGGGGGGGGGGCTTTTTCTTATTTATAATATCCATTTTGTTTCTCATAATATCTGCAACATCTCCCAACAGCAAACCACACAGAGTTATGCTACTGGGGGACCTGAACAGTCAAAAACATTAACATACTATGTACACCTTTTCGTCATGTAGACAAGCGCATCAGCATCGTCGGCTCTGGGTGAATTTTGTTTCTCTTTATCAGAACTCTTGTCCACTCTGTCGCCTCTGCAGCCGCCAGCAGGCCCCCTTGTCGCACGGTCAGGCAGCTCCAGGCCAGAGAAGAGCAGGGAGCCAGGAGAGGGGATGGGAGGCCTGGCTCTGCCGTGTCCTGGGGCCAGCGAGACAGAAACAGAGAGAAAGAAGGTGTCCGACGAGGAGCTCTGTTGACCGAAGGATGAGAGGAAGGAGAGCGGGACGATGGAGGCTCGAGGCACAGCAGAAGGGTTTGGGGGAGGTTACTCCTTAGGCGGGGCAGGCGCTGGGGTAGAGGCAGGGGTGGGGGCGACCTCCTCGGTGCCCTCCCAGTTCTCTTGTGCTCGCGGGCCTGAGCCAGGAGTGGTACTGGGGCCTGGGGAAGGTGTCTGGGTTGGGCCTGGAGTTGGAGCAGTGGCAGGACCAGGACGCTGGGGGTTGTTCATGTGCTGAGCAGCAGGCCCGGTGTACGGCTGCCCATGTGGGTGGTTGTTCTGTGTGGCAGAGAGTGGGAAGAAAATCAGCGTGTGCTTCTGTGCCTTTTAACAAATGTTCTGTTAAAAAAACGAAAAATATTCAATTCATTAAAAGATAACCACAGCTGTGTTTTAGGTAAGTGTGGGACTGGAGGAATCTTGCAATATTCACACGTGTACTGTCAACAAATTCCTTCGATGGAAACTAAACCAAAGCAGATGGATTCTTGAAATGGCATTAATTAGAGAATCCTTTCTTTTGCCAGCCCTCAAGTTTTAGTATGTGGCCAAAACACAAAATATCAAACCATCCAGCACTCGTCTGACTGACACGATAGCTTAAAATAAGGTGAGAAATCCCAAGAAAATATCTTCAACACACGTCAACACAAGTCAGCTCGGCTACTGTATTTCATCCTTCATTTCTACAAACCTTGTTATAGTTTTAATTTAATGTTATAATTTAATGTGACTGTAAAGAACTTTGGTTAACATTTTCAACCATCTGGTCTGTTCTCAATGGTGAAACGAGATCAGGGCACACGTTTAAGCTTGAGTTTCGAAGTGAAAACAACGCGCTGCATGTAGTGGTCCGATATGCACAACAACAGACCACATACAACAGGAGAAACTATCCTTTATACGGTTTTTAATCGCATAAGAGTGGCGAGGCTTTAAGTTTTCAAACCATGTATAAATTGCAAGTGGGATGATGTTTGCAAGTGTTAACGGGCTAAATTAATATCTAATTTGTGAGGAGAAAAGCACACAAGGCTGCCTGCGGTGTTGTATCATCAGAAACCGACAAGAAACTCGAGCCTCTGATCGTGTGAGCAGTCAGGTGCGAAATAACAGAAGATTTTATGTATTGCCATGGTTACTATCACTTTTAATGGACTTTTAATGTGACACTGGCTAGGGGAAATTGGCACCGCTTTCATGTTAATGCTCTCCTCTAATAGATAAGAAAGAGCCACCAGGACAGCCTTTTAACATCACCGAGTGTCACGACAGAGATGCTACCTGCTGAAACTGAGTGGTTCCAGGAGAATGTGGGTACAGAGAGGTGTCCTCAGGTGGAGAGGAGTCTTGATCATCAGGTGCTTCCTGTTCATCTGGCTCCTAGAATGGAAGAGACAAATCAAACTGGAGTTTTTTCTTAATCATTACAAAAGTAGGATCTTATTTATGGAACACTGGGTATAATGCTAAGCTTTGGCATTTCAGTGTAAAACAGTGAGTTTGTGTCATGGGAAAGTCAATTTTCCTACTGTGTTGTCAACTAGATGAGATTTAAATGAGATTACATCGAGTGTGTGGGTGGACTTGTGCACCTGAGAGCCTCCTCTCGACAAGCTTTGGAAAAGAAACTAACGGAAAGACCACATGCACCTCTCCACCGTGGAGGTGATTTCAGTGTGCATTTTTCTGACAACTTGTATTGCACGTCACGCCAGCCTTATTTCCCAAATGTTCATTTTAGAGCTCTGCTTCAAGGTCAAGTACACATGTAAACAGATGAGCTAATGAGCAACCTGTCACGTAGGAGTGGCTCATGTACCATCATGTTTTAACTCTTCATTTCTGCCACTATTTAATACAAAGCTGTAGACTGAAGTGAATTCTTGCTAACAACTTTGTTTTCTGATCCGCTGTCAATACAAGACAACGGACAGGATTTTGCTACAGGTTACTAAGTCAAAGTGGGCTTTTCAAAAGGTGTAACGTGACTACAAATGCAACATTTTGGCTTTAGTAGCATGATGGGAGAACACAACTCTCAAAGTACTCTAAACTACTGTAAATACTACTGAGTAATCGAGTACAGCTGAGGCTTAGAGATGCAGGTGGTGAGCCAAACCACACTTAAGAATTGGGCAGGGAGGAAAAACTGGAAAGGGGGGGACTAAGACTTAGACTGAATACTGGCTGTGTCAGTGCTGTTGCTTTGGCAAAAGACTGGTACTGGGCATCGGGAAAGTAAGGGAACAAAGATCTCTTCAATTTGTGCAGCTGCATAACATGACTTTTCATATCAGTTACAATATACAGCACCCCACATCTCACCAGTGCCCTGCCTAGCCAAGCGTTAATTTAACTTTTACCATCAACAAGATATTTTTTAACGTAATCAATGATTACAATAAGTTATTGTAAGAAATTGTTAAGAAATGCTAAAACTACTGAGACAGACACAAATGTGTACAGTCTTTGATGAACAAAACGTAAACAGTTAATTTGCTATGCTTACTCTAACCTCATGTGCCCAAACATCTGTATCATGAATGCATGCCAAGAGTTAGAAATAAGGAGGACTCTAAATGACAGTGTGTTTAATCTATGACCATGATCTAAGCTATAAAATTCAAAGCTTAACAAAAACAAGTGTTAAATGTGTTGGCGGTCTAAACACTAAATCAACTGTTCAATGTTTCTCTGCTGAATCTTATGGTACATTTAGTTGAATTTCCTTCCTTTATGTCGTGGTGCCTGGAATACTGACCTTCCCTGGGCTTCCCTGAGTACACTTGAGCTGTGTATGGAATATTACAGGAGAAGTGTGTCATTTTACTGGGCTTTTTCATCATTAAAAATACAGGTAACTCATTTTAAATGAGAACAATACAAATATATTTGTGTGTATTGCGAACTTCAGCCATGAAAACAAAACATATTCAGCCTTGCAAAAGGGTCACAGCTGTAGATTAATCAGTCTAAAATGACAGATGAATTTTGTCTTCAAAAGCTAAAAACAGAACATGCTAAAATGCATATTTATAAAGAAAAAATATTTTTATACAACACCACTCATAAAGGTTAATAATGAAATTACGGTGAACCTAATACTCAATTAATCCCTTTAGTCTACTACACATACACACCCAATAAGTCATGTTATGCCATTCAGTGGGTTGTTGGGCTGATGTGATACAAATCAGATTCAGGCTCAGTCATAAAACATTTGTCGGATTTTTCCGATACATCTCTAAACATCATCCTCAATGTGAAACTGTGGGTGTGAAGAGAACAATGCAAGTGCCATTACCTCTTCAGGACAGAGTTCACATGCTTTGGCCAGTGTCATACGTGCACTGTGTGACCGCTCCAGGAAATATCCATTGGAGGTCTCGTTGCTCTGAACTGGAGGGGACCAGTTGTTGTAGGTGTACTGAGGATTTCCTGTATATGGCCTCCTCTCCAGCTCATCCCCTAACCACTCCACTGCCCATGTCCACTTTCGCTTCAGGTCGCCATTACTCTGTATGAGTGCAAACACAGGTTTACAATGAACACGCTGTTTAGGAGACATGGCGTCACCCAATGTACCAGAAGAAAAGTAACCTTTTTTTTTAATTCACATTTAACCACTTTAAAGGTGAGCTTAATACATGAAAAATGACCTGAAATGAAATGAAATGCCAGGCATAGTCTCATCAGTGTGTTAGGTTGTGCTTGGTTGAAAGAAAATAGCTTCAACTGTGAGAATGAGTACCTGGAGGATCTGGTAAGCCACAGAGCAATTGCTAAACAGGGCCACCATGCACTTGATGCACTGATAGGCCCGTTTCTGGTAGTGGTTCTTGGAGCGCTGGATGGTGTCAAATAGCCCATCTCTGTCGTCAGGAATGCCTTTCAGCACATTATGGATCCTACATTAAGCACAGGGAGAGAAGAAACGTAAAAACAATGATCTCATTTAAAAAGAGTAGAGCGGTCAGAAATTGCACACCGAGCAGTCAGTCTGACCTGTGTGTTTGCCAGGAGTCCTCAATGAGCAGGATTTGTAGCAGCAAGTCCAGGTAAGGCCTCAGCTCATATGTGTAGGAATATGCAACCTGAAGACAGACGGAACACGTATAATCTGAACACTCTTAAAGACACAAGTAAGTAGTTCAATTCAAAGTAAGCCATCTTGTTGGTCTGAAGCTGCATTGGACTTTTACCTGCCAGAGCAGCTCACTGAGCACAGTGGAGGAGAACTGAGGGTTCTCCCAGCAGCAGAAACGGAGCAGCTTCACCGTCTCCTCTGAGTTGCTGCAGTCCTCAATGATCTTCTTCACGTAGCTTGTCCTGACAAACAGGATCTCTGCCACCAGCTGCTGCACAGGCATCACTGGAGTTGTTAGGTTGGTGTCTCCATATGGATTAGTCAGGGGAGGGTTACCTGAAAAGAACAGCAGTTCATTTACATTGTTCTTGCCACAACGTCTTTCGTGCATCAGTCCTGAGCGCCCTCAGCTCCGAGCTATGCTTACACAGCAAAGCGGCTCAGAGTGGCTGTTTTGTCAGTCACTAGATCCTGAGCAAGGATGGAAATCTTCATTGGGCTCAAATTCTCACCACAGACTGCTTTAAAGGTTATCATCAGCCGATAACTGCTGAGTTCTAGTAATACACTCACCATTGATGGAGGACTGCATACGGGTGGAGACATCACAGCAGCGAATAAGCTGGGAGACCACAGTGTAGAGCTTGCCCAGCTCTGCATACTGGTACTTAATAGGAGGGCCGGGACCCTCGTCCAGAGCGACCAACATGAACGTAGCAGGAACATTCAGCTTAAGTAGCTGAGTCTTCTCTGCCAGGCCTGTGGTAGGGGAATAAAAAGCTTTCTAAATCTTGTAACCCTTCACTGATAAACAGATTGAGCTCAAATGTGGGCTAAGTTTGTGTTCTGCTTACCCAGATTGGCATACATGACGAAGAGGTTAAAGTACTGCTGCAGGTGACGGCCATGTTCAGAAACCTCTCTTCTGAGCAAGTTAAGTACAGCTCTCAATAAGTGGTCACTTAGACTGAGATTATCACAGCCCTGATACAAAAATATAAAAAAATTTAAGTTAATCAGGAGCACCGGCTTAGAAATTCCTCAATGACAACATGTGATACAAAGTGCCTCAAGTATTTTTCTAGGAAACCAACCTGAGCTGAGGGCCCAGGCGAGGCGGTGGGTGAGGGACAGGGGCCGTCTTGCAGGGAGAAGTGAGCGATGAAGACTATGAGCTTGGCAAACGCCCCACGGACCTCAGCACTCGGACACTCGAGCAGATACTCGGAGAACCGGTTGGGGTAAGCAAATAGAACGTTGTGTGCAAACCAATAGCGTACATTCTTACTGTGTCTCAACAGGATGCAGAGGGCGTCATACCTAAAGAGAAAGATGAATAATTATAGACAAGATTTCCAAAAGCACAGAAATACCTTATGAACACAGGGAGATGGAGCTTACCAGTCGCTGGCAGGACCCCTTACTACTTTCTTGGTGTGAAAACCTGTGCTGAAGAGGAACCTAGCAGCCAGCTGAGCACTTATCATAGCGATCTCCTCTGCCTCAGGCAGAAGATGGTCTTGTCCTGATATAAAAAGAACAATAAAATAGGTTAAGTAATTTGATTAGTGTTCCATACTGCAATAAAAGTGACCATTTAAGAAGAAACATCTGGACACTGACGGAAAAAAAACAAAACAAAAAAAAAACTAGATTTCACTCAGTGATGGATGAAACTACCACATTTACCTTTACAGAGATGCATAAAATAAACAAAACAATCTAGATAAAACTACACCAGTTTTTAATGTAGTAGGGCAGGCAATCTTTGTTTCAAATCCCAGGACTCGACATGAAGTCAAATAGTCAATGCCACGCTGTAGAACTTCAACCAACCGCTTAAAGGGTGTTCATTCCAGTTTCAATTAGTTTTAAATGTATACGTCTTGCTATTTGTCCATCACAAATAAAACTGGTTTCACATCCAGTGTAATGGAACGCAGAAGCGATATGGATTGTATTTTATGCATGCGACACAATACTGTGAACTGGGTGGGAAAATATGCCCGGAAATTGTAAGGCTATTCATTCTCATTCTTGTCATCTTCGTTTTATCCAAAACAATAACTAGGTGAAACATGGAAAAGCAGACAGCAGGTTATACACATCAACAGAAATGTTTGAGAATCCATGAGAGGTGGATTCGTCTCAAATAGCAATCCAAAGGATTGTTTTAACAAAGAGAGATCGTGCACAGTTAGTGAAGTAAAATTTGTAAATGACATACTGGCTGTATAAACAGCAGAAAACAAACTAACATTATCCATGAAGATTTGCTTTCTGAAGTCCAAATGAAGTGCTTCTTTGGTGATCACCTCTTGGATACTATTTTTTCTGTGAAATACTGGGCTCTGGCCTGATCAGTAAAGCACCGTTTTAATACGTGCGACACAAAGGCAGCGAGGTTCTCTGATGTTTATACCTCGTTTTCTCCCATGGTGATTCTGTACATTAAAAATCACTTTGAAGTGTCACCCCCCCCCCCCCCTTTTTTTTTTTTTTTGGTTAAGATAGGAAAGTCAGAGATTGGTAATACAATTATTCTGAAAGCTGCTGTATCTCTAAGTGATAAGCTTTGAAATGTGGAATTAAGTGTTCAAAGGATCAAAGAAGCCCCCGAGGGAACAGTCATAACTGGGGGAGGGATGTGCTTCTGTGTATCTATAGGAAATAATACGGCAGAAAATTACTAACATTCTGTCGACATTGAGCTGTACATTTGTAATACAATTCCTTTTCTGATACTTCTCTTGTACATGGCTTATTTTACAACTCTTAGTATTGTTTTTATGAGTTGTCTGTTCTGTATTTATTCACAAAAGTGGTTCTTGGCCCTTTCTTCTCCCTCTTGAAAGAGGTTTTTAACTTCAATCGGATTTACCTGGATAAATAGAACAGCTAAAATAAACAAACATCAAAATATCTGGAGCAGCGGACAAGTTTTATGTATGTATGCTTCTGAAATTGAGTAAAGATTATGTGGCTACCTATAGTTATTTATCCATTCTCAAGATACAATCAGAAAAAAAAAAAAAATAGGATTCGCTAATAAATTGCTGAATTTATCTGTACAAACAAAAATGATGCATACCTGGAGGAGGGTTTAAATAGACACTGTTACAGGTCAGAAGTTTCTTAATGAACTGGAAATATTCCAGGCTGTATTGCATTCGGTTGTGCATGAACTGGACGTTCTGCTTGCGGACGCTGCATTCGATGACACTGGGCATCTTGACCTGATGCGGCTTGGTGGTGGAGATGGTCAAGTCTGAGATGTATTTGACAAGCTCGCTGTCCTTGTCCAGTGAGTCCATACGCTCGTAGAACAGGATGTAAGCATTCCACCAGCGCTTCTGCCTCCGGTATGACATCCTTTTCATCATATGATCAAACACCTCCCCCATGTATTCCCCTCCAAAGCACTGGTTCTTCATCTCCTCCTCATCGTCCATCTTGCACTCAGTCACATCACCATCGTCGAACTTATACCAGCGGTTCTTCTCACCATCACCCCCGTTCCTCTGGATTATGTAGGAATAATAGTGTCCGCCACTGGCCTGGCCTGAGTGTACCAGCACTCCCACCAGACGATACTTGGAGCTGCCTGGAGCTGTGGCTTCAGACGGCTCGTTCTGCTGGATCACCTGGTTCTCTGGGTTCACGTCGTCGCCCTCTAGCTTAGCTACACCAGCTACGGTGTACGGCTCCATGTCCAACTCCCTGGGAAACTCAAAGTAGTCATTGAACTTGATGGCACACTCCCTCTCCCAGTCATAGTCGAAACGTTTGAGCTGGATGGCCAGGACAGGCGGCAGCTTCTTGATCAGAAGACGCTTAACTGTGTCAACCTGACAAGAAGGGAAAACATTACAAATTAACTTTGGCTACCACTGCTTCCTCCAAATGCTGTTTCAATTAAGAGTAAAAAAAAAATTGTTATTTTTTTAAATATCAAGTAAAAGTTAACAACATTACATTCTAAAATTGATTATCAACCAGAGGGACATCATAATCTCACCTTCTTATTACATTTCTCACAGTGATAGGCATTGGCTCCTTCCAGCAGATCTCCTTTAACATACTGCTCCATGGAGTCCAACAGGTTTTGGTGGTTTCGGATGTCTACATTGAGTGTTGTAAATGATTCTTCACACTCATACCTGAACACATAATTATTATCAGTTTAAAAGAACTCAAAAGTCTTAAGTTTAAATGTCTTAAATAGTCATTTCCACTAGTAAAGAGAATTGAAATAACAGTGCTCACCTATGGGGGCATCCCTGACAGATCTTCTGGTCAGCAAAGGATCCTCCCAACACCTTGCTGAGCATGGCGGGGTGACCGAGAGCTTTCAGAGCTTCATCCAAACTGTCCACCAAAGAGTTGAAAAACTCCAGAGCATCATGTTGTTCCCTCAAGTTAACAGGCTCACCCCATAATCTAAAATAAAAATAATAAAAAAAATAAATTAAAAAAAAAATCAAATCAACAGGAGGTATTATGACATCAGTAACTGCTAAACCTGTTCATTCTAGGCCCAAACAAAGTAAGTGGGTTGTTAAAATACCTGAACTGTTTCCAGAATCCTCTTGGGACATAGTACTGCAGTCTGGATGCAGCAAGATGGCCAAAGATGACCTGTAGGTGGCGCAGCACCCCAATGTTGTACTCTTTCCTGTCCTCTGACTTACTGGAGGGTTTATCATCAAACTGGTGATGGTAGCTGAACACCTCATCACGAGGATCTACGTTACTCTGCGGAGAAGTGATATATGTCAGACCACATGATATCTAAATCCAAAGCTGTTCAGCATCTTTATTGAGAAAAGAATAATATGATGACCAGTATAAATTAATTTGCAATGAAAACTTATACTAAATCTATGATGCCCTCAGCTCCACGCTCAGTCTACATGGCCTATGAGTTTGAAGTTGGCCATTTAGTCAGTAACTGGATGCTGAGAAAGGATGAACAGTGAGGTTTGAGAGACACAATTTCTGAGAGTACCTCATTCTCTTGCTTCTCATCCCCAGACATGTCGTCATCCACGTCAGTGCCCGTGCCCTCAATAGCCAAGATGCCATTGCGTATTGGAGGGATCATGTACAGCTGCTGGATGACGGAGTTCATGTAGCAAGTGGCGCCGGCATTCTTCAGACCTACGAAGCCTTTGTTGGGTCGTGGCCCCACTGGAGGCAGGTACTCCCACTCTGTCAGTGTCTCACACCCTGAATGCAGAGGGAAACAATAACACCCGTAAGCAAACTGTAAGTGACAAGTTGTCAGGGGGACTCATGAGTGAAACAGCTACAGATATGTTTCCCCACCTAAGTAGTACATGTCAGTCAGAGTGTCCACTATTTGTTTCAGGTTGCGGACGCAGCCTACAGCCAGAGCCACCAGGAGCTCAAAGCCAGCATTGATGGAAGCAGGAGTGCTGCACACTGGAATGGCCTGCTCTGTGGGGAACTCGCCACTCTTCATGTACTGCAAGTAAACATTAGACGCTGGGAAGATGAAGTCATCGATCAACTCCTTATCAAAAAGAAAGGGAAAAGAAAAACATGTTAATAATTGGTCGGAGAGTGAATAAATGGTATTCCGATTTCTTTTCATCAACATTTTCAGGGACGGCTGGTTTGCTGTACCCGTATGAGGTTGGCTCCTCCCTTCTCACAGCCGATGTAATACTTCTTCTCCGGTGTTTGGAAGGCTAGAAGCTCTTTGGTGACCCCAAGGTGGCCCTCCAGAATCGTCTCCTCCACACCAGTCTCTCCCGTCCTCTTAACCTCATCCTAGTGAATGAAAACATATTGTGTTCCATCAACTCCACCCCAAACTTAAACAGGATTTACACGGGACACAATACAACACAATGACTAAAATCTAGTAAAATTTCATGGTTAATATTTAACTGGAAGGGTCGTCTTACCCGTATTCGTTTCAGCCAGTCAATCTCGTTGTTGAGCAGCACCTCAGCATTTGGCAGGTTGATATTGCTGTTGTAAGCATAGTTCAGTAGATGTCTGAGCAAAGTGAAGTAGTCCCCAGCATGTTTGGCTCGCTCTTTCGCTGTGCTCTGGACACAAAGATGGACCAGTCAAAATTAGGATTGGGTAAGCAGTTTATGTGCGGAGCTCCTGCATTAATCCAGGAGACGAGGAAAAACCAGCGGTGGACATAAAATCATAAGCAATAAAGCCACTCACCCCCAGCACTGTGAAGAGGAGGGTGATAAAGAAAAGGAGAGGTCGATGGCCCATGCAGCACCTAGTTGCCATAAGGAAAAACTGCTCCTGTGCCATTTGACGCACAGATCTGTTGAAAGACAGATTTTCACAATAGCGTCATGTTTTTCTGACAGAGCTATAAAAGGCTGTAGGGGATCAATATCCGACATTTCAGTACCTTTATGCTTCAGCAAAGCATAGATTTCATCCTGCTATACTTACTTGCTGTGGCAGTGTAGCAGCAAGTCTATGATGAAGGTTTGCCAAGCCTTCTCCTTGCTGAGTGTATCAAGAGCTGTGGGCATGAGGGCGAAACACAGTGTCATCACTTCCAAGGCCTCGCAGCACACCTGCTCATCTTCACCATCTGGCTCCTTGGCTGCATTTGTCTACAAAGATAACAATCATTGAAAAATATTAAGAAAAATACAACTTGCTCAAGCCTGCTGGTCGGACTGAAATCTTTTAACGTAATAGCCTTTGGTTATCAAGCATTTGGTTATCAAGCGTTGCTGTAACTTTGTCTTACATCATGCAGAAGTATAATGTATAATGTAATACAGAAGTGTAATGTTACCTTTTCATATATCCTGCTGATTTCCTCATTGGAACTAAAGACAAGTTGGACTGTACCACAGCCTGATGCCCAAACAATTTTCTGTACTGCTCGGATCACACAAATGTCTGGGATGTACTTCGATGCCTGGAAGAAATTCTGATGAAAAATACATTTCCATAGTCTATTATTACTATCATTCTTAAAGTCCATTTTCACCTTTTACAAATGACCACTGTTACATTAAATGTCTCATTTTAAATAGCAGGTACCATTGCTATCCATTTCTAGCAGTGTTTAGACTTTTAAAAAAAAGACAAAATATTAAAACCATCAATCAAAACTCTTTACCATGACAAGTTTAAGGTATTCCAATCTTGCATATGCCTTTAAAAAAAGAATTCCTGGAAACTTACTGTTACCTCATCAGAAATCTGCTGGGCTAGGCGAATGGCCACATTTCTCAGCATGCATTCTGAAGCTGGGTTGGGGATGTTTTGCAGGGCACTCTGGAGAACCAGCGCCTGGTCATGAGTGGCCTGATTAATCTGTAAACAGGCGTGGAGACAGATTCATACATGTTAAGGTTTTGACATGTAACCAACGAGGAACCAGTTATACAGGTTTGTCTCTGTGCGAGTTATGTGTAAAGCCTAACCGGAGAGACAGGAATATTTCCTTCTGCATTGGGCTGACAGGCCTCAGCCACAGCCTTCACATGTCCAAAGCCAACTGCAGTGAGGAGGAGCTTAGCTATCTTTAACGCATTCAGGTAAGCCCCGCGGCGTGTCTCCATGTCCGCAGATGGGAGGAAGTTGTTCCTGGCGAGCATGCTCAACACCAAGGGCAGACCACCGCTCTTCAAGAAGTTGTACTGGAAGTCACTGGCATCCTCACCCAGCGTGGCACTGGCTGGCATCAGCAAAGCATACACAACCTGCAAAAGGAACGCGAGTAGCATGACTCTTCTGTTACATTAACAGACATGACACCTAAACCATCGAGTTTTCACATAACACAGTTTACGGAGATGTATGTAACTAGTTAACGCAAAAACTTGCATCATGAGCTGGGCCACATATTCAAAAGGTACTGCAATAGTAAATACAGTGGCAAACCACTACATTATAGGCTAGTCAGTCTGGGAAAGACAAAAATTAGGTCAAAAAGGCACATCAAGCGGCACAATTTGTGATACAAGAGTACACTGAGCCTCACCTCAATGAGGTAGAGCACTTGTGAGGGTGAGGGGCCAAAGAAACACGAGTCCAGTGAAGGACTCAGACTGTTCTCACCAAGCTTGGCATGGTCCAGACACACAGCTCTGAGATTCTCCACTGTAGTGTTATCTGAGTACACAGAAACAGCACAGACATGACCACTGAGTTAAACTTGAATGTGTTTTATTGTAAGAGTAAGATGATTAAGCAAACCAGATGAACAATATTGTGAACACAGGAGTACATAAATACCAGGGGGCATGAGTTTCATGAGAACTCGAGCTCCGTCTCTAAGCTGAGGCATGTTAAGGTTGCAGCCCAGGTCAGCTATCTGCCACAGGAAGGAGATGTAGCGCAGGTGCAGTGACATGATCTGTAAAACAGAATTTGACAAAACCACTTCATCATAATGGGGGTGTGGTTAATTCTAACACAGCAATCATAGTACACATACATGGAAGTAACATGGAAAAGAAACAAATGCCTGTTTAAATAGTTAACACAGAATCAGTGCCGTTTCCTTACCACGCCAGGAAGACAGCTCTCCACCTCGGGGTTGGGCCCATCACTATAGTGGTTTCCGTGGTTACCAGGGGAGCCAGTGGAGGAGTCAGATGAGCTGTCTGGACTCGAGGGCATGTTGGCACTCACCTGGGTCAGCTTGGCTGTGATCAGCTGCAGAAAAGAATGACAATGTGTTTCATCCAATGTTGATGCCATGGCTGAAAACTACTGTGTCCCTGAGCTCAAGGATATATAGAGCCTTACCGTTTTGTCCTTCAAATTGAGTTGTCCAATCAGCTTTCTGTCGTCAGCTGGATCAACCACCTCCCCACCGATAAATAGCTCAATCTTTGTGTGCGCTGCATTGGCCTTTATTCTATTTAGAATGGCACGCCGTACCGAGCCAATAGTGTCATTGGTGTGTGACCAGATATCCAAATCATCTACCTGACGCCCTTGGTTAGGGAAACGTACGATCAGTGTGATATGCTTCCCACGGAAAGCTCTGCAAGATAAACAGAATAAAGACCTTTAAGTGAAACAGTGAGGGCACAACACCATGATTCTACAGATCTTGTTCTGGAACAAAGAAATAATGTGGGACAACAGTGTATCAAAATTTGAAAATATATAAATAATAATGTAAAAAAAATAAATAAACTGAAGTGCCTGCATTTGTAATGATTTGTCTCAGAGTTGATTGTATTCATTCTTGTCATTAGAAGTCCATCAGTTAGTGTGCAGTATCATGTTATAATGTATTCATGATAAATTAAGCAAAATCTCATTCCAACTGTACCTGGACATAGGGAGTATAGTCCTCTCCTCATGGTAGTCACTGTCACACTCATTAATGTACTCCTTGAGCACAGTGAGAACGCGCACCATGCGGATGGCCTCCTGGCGGGCACAGTTGATGCTGTCTTTATCTCCATCCAACACACAAAGGGTGTCATAGGATGCTTTCAGACGATCAAAACACGACTGGATGAAATCTTCATGAATCTCAACCTGAAGGGAGGGAAAAAAAACAACAACATAAGGGTGAAAAATAGCACCCTTACCGTGACATGAAATGCAGCGTTCTTTAAACACTTGATTAACCAACAATAATAAGAAACAGTTGCAGTACCTGATTGACTTGCAGTTTTGGTCCGAGGTTGGTGTAAATCTCTTTCAGGAGGTCTATGGCTCGGTTTGCAATGTCATCGCTTCCTTGAATAACCACCTGAGAGAAAAAGAAATGACAAAAAAAAAGTCAGTTTTGATAAAAAGGCAAACTGTCAAATTCAGAGCTGCGAGCCCATTTTTCATTGGCATCTGGAATGGTGAAAATGAATGGAAGATCTTTCAGGTTTACAAATACGGTAATGAACCCTCTAATCTTTATGTGAGCAGGAGCGTGAGACAAAAATCAACGTATCTGCCATTATAACGTGCAAGCGTTGTAAAAAACAAACAAACATACAAAATAAAAGATGAAAAAACACAATTTGTCATTTTTATTTGATCTATTCAAAGATTACTCTTCACGTTCCTGTTAACTTCTCTGTGAAATTCACCACAGATTAAAAATTCTGGGGGAAAAAAAACAAAAACAACGCTGCATAGCTTTTAGAGACCAAGTGGTTCTTGTAGGCATGAATGGACATCTGGTCGGCTCATATTTGAACACATGGTACGTGGAACCGAGGCGTGTTTAAAGTGCAAACGTTTGGATTTTATTTTGAAAAGTAAAACTAAGGCAATGTAGAAAAATATGACAAGTCATAGTAATAACTATGGGAACTTGAAATATAGACCTGCCTCCAACACAAGCCTGGTACCCATAGCAGTTAAAGTAAAGAAAGGCTTCAGCCTCTATATCAGAAAATAGATTATTTGAAACATTTTACTTCCAGACACTGAGGGTGGTGTTTGTCCAAAACCAGACTAGTCAGACCTCTATTATCCAGGAGATAATAATGCAATGTCTGATTAGTGTAGCTTCCTCTCTAAAATTGGTCTGATAATAAAATCTTCTAAACAAGTGTGCATGAAACAAACAAAAAAAAAGAGATGCACACAAATTTGTCTGTCATTGTTGCAACTACACTGCTCACCCTCCATAGATAGTCCAAGCCTATCAGTTCCAGGTCATCCATCATGTAGGCCCTGCGCTTTGCTACCAGCTTGCCCTCTCTGCAGTTGACAGCCTTGAAGAACCTCTCAAAGCACTTCATGCCATTCTCTGTCAGCAGAGACGGGTCCAACTGCAGAACATTGTTCTCAAAGAAGTCCTTATTGATGTCTGGGTCGAGGTCTGGCTCATCACCCATAAGCTTGGAGTACCTACAATGACAGGATAAAGAAAATATGTGGAATGAATGGATTCCCTTCCAGTCGTCCTTCGGCAAAGGCAAAGAGAAATCTGAATGAAAATGTACCATTTGAAACAGGCTTCGCGGTCGCAGAGAAACACTGCATTCTCAGCGAGACACTTCCAGATCTGCTTAGCCTGAGGGGCACACAGCCACAACTGGCCATCTTTTAATAGGAACCTGGTAATGTAACAAGAAATAAAAATTAATTATGGATACTAGTTGCCTGAAGGTCAGAGTATAAACAGAAACTTTGGTAGACAATGTCATGAATATTCATCCCACTTTTCTAATAAATAAATAAATAAATAAAGCAAAAAGGCAGTGTCTGCACAAAAATCAAGAGTTTTAGATTAAATTTATTTTATATTCATGTATGCTATCGGATCTTTAATTTATGAATGTATTCGATTGTGGGACAATTTGTTACATGCCTAAGGAAGTTGAGTCGTTCCTGTACTTCTTGGACATGACTGTAGCGGCTTCCTGGTCTGACTGTTTGGGGGTCAAACTCTGCTTGTTCTTCTGGAAAAGCACATATATGAACAATCAGACTGCAGACAGCACACACTTCTCATCCTACCCTCGGCAACTATGAAAACGAGCTTTTCAACTACCTTTGGATAACTGCCTCATGGTCTCCATGTAGGCTGAGAGGTTCTCAGCCACCAGGGTGACCAGAGCATGGTTATGCTGCAGCTGGTTGATCAGGTCGTGGCGGTAAAACACGTGAGGACTTCTTTGAGTTTGACTGAAAACAGAGCAGGAGGAGGAGAGTTGGTCGTGAGGGAGACAACAAAGCATATTGATTGAGAAAGCAAGAAACAGAAAATAGATTGAGAATGAAACGGGGATCAAAATAATTTCAGTAAACACCCGATTTAGAAAACATAGCAACACTGATTTAATTTTCCACAGGAAACATAAAAAAAGCAGCTTGTGTTGTGCATGTGTGTATCCATCTGCTTGTCATAGAATAACCAGCAAAAGAAGAAATATCAATAAAGGCCATTTCTTGCCTCGATTCCATAAAAACGTTTTTTTGGCTTAAAAACCAAATTTGAGACCAATTAAGCCTTAAATTGAGGCAGTAGTCACCACAGTACAAAGAGCCACATCAGTGTCTTTCAGACATTTAAGGACAATCTCATGGCACAATTAAGTGAACTTGATTTTGTTGAATACGGTCACCACATGTCCAATTAATCTTAAACGGATTGCAGAGGTGACAAAAGTCATAAATTGGCTAAAACAAAAATGCTGAAAAACAATTCAACAGATATTTCATAAAGTTGAAATAAGTGGGTTCAAGGCATGAAATCCCTCTGATATTTTGCACAGAATCATTTGAGCTGAAATAAGATGGCATGGTAAAGAGTGGGGCTTCATCTCAAAGGACTTTACATTAAGTTGTGCGACCATCTAGATCGAAAGAACAACTCTGTGTACACGTTGGCTTGAACTGAACAGAAACTTCCAGCAAGTCTTTCTAAAGTATTTGAAAATCAATAGGTTTAACAAGCAATATATGTTTGGTAATTGGCTTTAATGCAGTGACGGCATCCCGATTCTCTCCAATTTAAAATCATATCTGCATTTTACTGGTATGACGTGTAGAAGTCGTCCAACTTCACCCCTCCGGGAAAGCTCACTGGCGTTAATATGAACAAAGCAATGCATCAGAGGAATAGGACTTATTTTGATGTCTTAGGAATATCTATGCCTGTGGACAGTGTCGTGGGAAGGTGCCGTCTTGCTGAATTTGACGTGAATGCAGTCAAAGCACACGTTTCATCGACAGGAACACTCATGAAAACACTTTCAAACAAGTATGAGCACTTTCAAACAAGTATGAGCACTTTCATACCGGTCAACATTTAAAAAATGTTGCCTCATAAATATGCTGAAATTATTGCATATTATACATCAAACTTAAACTTGTGAACTTTCTGTTTTGTTCATATTTCAAAACCATCGTCATCAAATAATATAAAAGTAGTAAAAACAAACAAACATTTGAAATTACAACAATCACACTATTCACAGACATCTAACAACTTTTAGTGATACTGATTTATGACCAAATATTCTCTTTTGACCTCATTTCTATCCCACCCTTAAAATTTAGAGCTACATGTTTACGTATTAGTGAGAAAAGTAAACAGTAACAGTTGTGTCTCAATGTTGTCAATCTTGTTTGATTTCACCTCACATGTGCAGGTCCGGATGAGCAACAAGTCATTTGAGATGAAACCCAAGGAGGAATTGCTTAAGCAGAGATTTATATTTCGTGTCAAATTTAAAATAAACATGTCAAAAGAGAAAGTTAGAACTGACATAACAAGGAAAAAAGAACCCTGGAATTGGCACTCAACTTACCCGACTAAGTTCGTTTGTATGTTAATTGGCATTTTCTTTCTGAAAAAACAACAAGTATACTACATATTTTCTACAGCGACTAAACAACTATTTCAGATCAAAACAACTTGATCACTGTACAGAATGATCTCAAATCGACCCGATTTCATAAATTTACCTTCGAAACCTCAAATCAGTTTTAACATTTGAGAAGTCTGCAGACTTTGGACCTACAGCTCTTCGACAAAACGGCCATATAATGACATGACTTCAGAAAAGAGTACGTTTTGAATAACGGTCAACCTAGCAGGGAAAATTCAGGTGTAAATAATACGATTCGGCATGGCTAAATCCAGGGTCTTACTGATTTTAGGATACAGGCATCATACGTTTTTGTTTGCTATAACATTTCAATTGAATGGAATCCTATTTATTTTTTATACTAACAAATAACATAACTTACTGTTACAAGTCAAAATGTCTGGGGGGGGGGGGAGAGAGAATTGGATTTTGGCTGATTGTACTTAACTTCCAAACTAGGCATAAGTAGAAAGTTATCTGCACACGAAAGAGGGCAGTTTCAATGGCTAAAGGAAATTTGTTAAAGCAACTAATTTACATTCATGGGCTTCTACTCCTTTCAGCATATTAGTGCATTTCTGAAATGCAGGATTCAATGGGACTTATTGCCTCTCACAGAAAACGCCGAAGCTGCAATAAAATGCGTTGAAAAACTCAACTGTAAAATATTCAAATGAGAGGCCATCTCTCCTCTTAAATGCGAGATCGACAAGTCGCAGCAGTTTTGCATAGGTGATAAAAATCTTAACAATGACTAAACTGCTTCTCTAATAGGCGTTGAAGCATGTCGAGCAAAACAAATATCTATAGTCAGTACAACATCGATTACCATTTCAAAATAAATAACTGGCCAGAGAACAGTCCAGTATGTGTTTTTTTTTTTTCCAAATTAAATAGATTTCTACCATAATCTTACCTGAGGTTTTGAGGAGCTTCTCCAAAGAGGCTGCAGATTTCTCTGATTTGCTTCAAGGCAGGAATCACCCATTTGTCATTAGTTCGTAGCTCCTCTATGAATCGATCAATCCATTGAATCTTCTGGGTATCTCTGTCCTGTGAGTGAAAAGAAAATATCCTCTATATTTAGAGTTCAGTACACTCACTATGTATTACATAGGTCTCATGCCTTTGCATGTATTTACTGACACAAATGCCCTATATGTACCTGTGAGCAACTGTAATCCAATATCTTGATGTGAGCACTAAGAGCCTGGTCCATAATGTCTACAGGCACGTCATCGCTGTGTGCCAGGTTCCACAGCAGGTTGAGGACCTTGTGGGCCATCACACCATCCTTATCATCCTCAGCCAAGCGCCGGATAAGTTCAAGCAGTTTTTCACGCTGCTTCTTGCTGGCATTGGTCCAGCTTGCCTGTATAGCAGAAGAGGAACAAGCAAATTCAGAGCAACAAGCAGGATTCAGAGGAATGCTGTAGTTAAACCAGAAACAAACAAGGTACAATTCATTATATTCTATGACTGATGACAGTAACTCTTACCTTGAAACAATCAAAAAGATGATCGAGCTGCTCAGGTGAGAAGTCCCACGCCAGCTTGGCCAACAGGTCATGAACATTCTTGACAATGGCCTCATGTTTACCAGCCTGCACAGAAACACGGGCAAAAATGCAACTATTGGGTTATGAAACGGTTGATTTACGCCCAGAAATAATTTGATGAAAGCCCGTCTAGCCCCAATAGAGGCAACGAGCTTAGGGTCAGTTTCACAACATCAATCACATGGGATTTTGGCAATTTCAAACTATTTCCGTTCTCCGTGCATCTTGGAAGCAGGGGTGAAGGGGGAAAAAGTCATTTTCAGATTCTGAGTTGATTTAAAACTTCCAAGATCAATTTTTAAACACATTCTGTCCGACTGGCAGAGCTGAACTCCTGTACGTCTCTTTGTGGGTTTCAAACTACATAACATCGAGGTATCAGGATGCAAGTGAATTGCTGCTTAAGTTGCCTCCCGGCTGTCTGGGTACACAGTTGATCATATAATATTTCAGGGAACAATGAGCTGCATTTTGCAATGCAAAATAACCATCAAAAGGAGCTAAAGAATTAAAAATGCTCACTATATCACCATTTTAAATATTATTAAAAATGATTGCTTTAATTACAATATTCTATAAAATGGTCTGCATATTATGAATTTTTCTAAAATATGCTTAGTTGCACAGCACCTGTGCAGCCCATATGTTGTCCAAATCTTGCATGGTAAGCGCTTTCTCTTTGATAACGAAGCGAAGGATCTTCTCCAGTTTCTCGACATACTGCGGCTGATGCAAACTGTCCCTCAGCACAATGGACAGGATGTGGTTCTGCTGAATCCATTCCTTGAGCAGGATGAACGGACAAGGAGAAATTAACCGAAGAAAGGAGGTATGAAACGCTGAATCGAGGCATACATTTTAGAAGCCACATTTACCGCCATGCGCTCAGCAGTCAGCCATTCCTCCTCTTCAGGGTTATGCCGATGAGTGTAGTAGGACACACTGGAGATCACCTTGTTCACTTCATTTAGTGCATTCATTTTGCCATTAAAAGAAGAAATTTGCAATAACCTGGGGATAACGATTCAGAGCTCAATTAACATCTAATCTTGTTGGTTGGAGGTATGATAACAACATGAACTTAAAGGCATTCAGACAAAACTTTGATACTCACCTAAGAATCATTTTTAACCTAAAAATCTCTAAATTCTTCACCGTCTCCTCCTGCCCTGGTACACGAGAAGCCAGATTCTTCAGAGACTTGATTATCATGGACAGTGCGTCGTTTTTGGCTTCATTCTTGGCCTCTTTCTTTAGCTCCTCATCCGTTAGATTCTCTAGAAACTGGGGCACCATCTCGATGACTGGAAGGAAGTACTTCTTTACTGTGTGCAACGTGAGGAACTCATAACACTGGCCAAAAGGCCTGTAACACAGAGGACAGAAAACCAAATCAAAACACTTTCAGTAAAAGCACTATGCAGCAAAACTGTTTGATTTAAATCCGGGACATGGCACGGAGTATGGCGCATTTCCAGTAGGCTCACTTGATAAGTGCAGCGATGATCTGGACGTTCAGTGCTTGGCCGCTCATGAAGCGATCGTGCAATATTTGAAACCCGTTTAACGTGCCAAATTTGTTTATTAAGTCCACCAACCAGCCCTGTGAAGACAACAAACAAAGAAAAAAGACACATTGGAAGAGGAAAAGCTACAGTCAAAATGGCCCCTCCAAAAAAAGGATTTTTTTGTTTCGTTTTAAAGAGAGGACTGATTTGATGCCAGCCCTAAACAACCAAACAGTACCAAATTCTGAATTGACAGTTCACAGAAGACTCCAAGTAGTGCTGGGCCCCCTGCCAACAAAGGCAGACAGGCAAGCAGTGCTACAGTCCTGTTCATAATGACCCCGTGCCCACGTTGTATTCATCACTCTTGATCTGTAAAATTCCTATTCCCTGGTGTATCTGCCTTCTCTTTTACACAGTCTAATTTATAAAACGAGATTTTTATGTCTCATAGACAGTGACTTCAATATTTTTCATCATCAGGCTACTCCAAAGAGGGATTTATCTCGAGTAATCTCAGAGAAAGACTAAAATGCCGTTTGATGACTTCTTTTTAAGAGGAAGAAACCCAGGCTGACTGTCCTTGAAGGGAGGGACATCAAGTTTCTTCAGCACTGCTCAACAAAATCATTTCTAATTTTCCATACACCTACTTATTTACTATATATAACAAACTGTGAATCAATGCCTTGCACAGCCTATAGCATTATTAAGGCAACATCAACTGTCACAGTCATTTACCTTGGGAGATCGTGGGTCTGGTGGTCGGGCGAAGAGCTCATCGTCAGCCAGCTGTGCTCCAGCAGGGACAGTCTCAGAGGGCCGTGTGCCATTGTAGATGTGAAACTTGCAGTGGGGGTTGGTGGCCATGGCCAACAGCTCCAGTAGAGGGAACCAGTCCTGAGAGAGCTTGGCCACACACAGCTCCACCAATCGGTGTGTGTTATTAATGATACACCTCTGTGGGACATTAATGGGGTTTGAAAATACGATCAATTATCTCTCAAATTAGATTACATAATGTCAATCCACTCAAGTAACAGCAATATTTGTGTAAAGCGTACTGCTAAAAATAGACCAGGGTTAAAACATTAAAATATAGATAAAATTGCAGCAAGAAGGATCAGCTTATGCCCCTTTTCCACCGAACATTTTTGTACCTATACAGCTCTACACGGTCCCACTCTACCCTGATTGGGAGCTTTTCCACCGCGGGTTGAAGGTGGGACCCGTTACAATTTTTAGCACCGGCTAGTACCTGCTTCAGAGGTGGGTCTAGTCGGTGCTAAAACGTCACGTGATCAGTGCTGTCCACTGATTGGTCAGGTGAAATTACATCATACACGCAACGAAGCTCGGGGAGCTTTAAATAATCACCCGCCATGTATGAAAACACACCTGCGAGAGCAACAGAGAATAAACAGAACTACGAATATGGAAGACCAGAGAAGGAAAGCCTAATGTTTAGATTATTTTATCTTCAGCAGTCAATAACGGAATTGACTCCTAAAATAAGGTCTCACGCTTCACTCACGATACAAAAATTGTGGTGTCGTAATTTTGCATGCCAGTCTGAATATGTGTCATGTAAAAACAACAAAAACATTAATCGTGCCTGTTAAACACGCTACGAGCACAATGCTAATGACATGGCTCCCGACTGCTTCACATGTCTGAGGAAAGCAGCTACGAGTAATCAATATGAAACTGACTCATCACAGAATTCCAGACAAGCTTTCACAGAATTCAGTCACAAAGTGGCATTTATGGTAGAGGTGCACCGAAATGAAAATTTGTGGCCGAAACCGAAACCGAATAATAATTAATCACTTGGCCGAATACCGAAACCGAAACCGAATATTACAGTTCACTTAAGTTATCTAAAGTTAGATTTTTCACCATTTTTAAATATTGCTTAAATCTACGCCTTACAATAAATGTTTAGACATGTTTTTCAAAGAAAATAAATGTTTATTTGAAATCTTCAAAAGTTATTACTAATAATAACTATAACTCTATAACTTTTCCATTCATTTCATACAACAACAAAAAATACAACATATTATAAAATCGTTCCAACACAAAAATGTAAAAACATGCAATATAACAAATTTTCTGAGTGTCCTTTTTGGCATAGAGTCTAGGTAGCCTGCTCCTTCAGGAACAGTGGCAGGTTCTTTTTCACGAACAACAACTTCTCTGCTTTGTCGCATGTCAGTCGGTTCCTCCTCTCATTAAGGACATTGGATGCAGCACTAAACAGCCTCTCGCTATCTGTGCTTGTGCATGGAGCAGCCAAGTACCTTGGATGGAAACAATGTTGTAGGTTCAGTTGTCAAGCAATAAAAACTAATAGGCTACAGAGAATAAACAATTCCCTGAGTATTTTGATTTTGTACATATTGCTACAGTCTTAAGTGCTGTGACTATTGATTTATTACCTGCGTGCCATCCGTGCCAACGCAGGAAAGCGCCCTCGATTAGTCCTCCAATATGTTAGTGGATCATCACTCCTAGGGATGAGGACTTCTGACAGGTAACAGTCCAGTTGCTGAGCAGTGGCACTCGTCTGCCTAGGAGGATCTGGATCGTTTTCTTGGAGGATTTCATCAAACATGTCTGAGAGTGAGGGGGCAGACTCGGCCTCGGTGCGGATTGTTTTAGTCTCCACAGCCCCTTCTCTGTACGTCACTTCACCGTCTGCCAGCGAGTCCAGTTCTGCACGCACCATTTCCCTCATTCTCCGTTTCTTGTCAACGTCAAAGTAATGATCCTTATATCGGGGGTCAAGCACACTTGCTATGTAGAACAGGGGCTCTGTGTCTGTCTGGCTAAAACGTCGGTCAAGAGCTTCTAAAAGTGCTGTTTTCATTGTTTTCACCCCGTGGTCGGTTTCCACTTCTTTTTTCAGCAGACGCGTCAGCGCTGCAAATGAGGGGATGACATCTGCAGCGGATGCTTTGGCTGAACTAATTTCTCTCGTCAGCTGTTCAAATGGCGCAAGGAGAGAGAGAACATTCTCAATTATTTGCCATTGGTAAGGGGTGAATGTCGCCGGCAGATCGTAATCTGCAATGTAGGCTGCCAGGGTTTGCTTTTGATCAAAAAGGCTCTGTAGCATATAGAACGTACTATTCCATCTGGTGCTGACATCTTGCTGGAAACGTTTAGGATACATGCCGAATTGTTCCTGAATAGCCTGGATGCGAGAATATGCTAAAGGGGAGTGTTTGAAGTGGCCTACGATTTTCCTCCCTGATGATACTATGTCAGCAATGCTCCGCTGGCTCAACACACCTTCATTGACAGCAAGTTGCAAAGTATGGGCCACGCATCGTATTCCTCTCAGGCCGCTATCATCCATGGCTTTAACCATATTACGAGCGTTGTCGCTGACAACTGCGTGCACTCTAGTGCTGTCTATTCCCCAGCGCTCAAACATACTGTTAAACGCGCCCGATATGGCCACTGAGGAATGGGAGCCTTTGAATTCCTGGCACTGGAGTACAACACGCTTTAGCTGGAAGTCTTCATCCACCCACTGCGCCGTCAGGCTCAACATACTTGTTGGGCTGACGTCAGAGCTCCATATATCAGTCGTGAAGCTCATGTAAGGTGGATCGCTGCCTTTGGCCAAGAGCTCGTGCACACGACTGGCGATGCTGTTGTACAGCTCTGGCAGGCAAACATCGGCAAAGTAGCGTCGGCTAGGTAAGGTGTAGCGGGGCTCGATGTGTTGAATTAGTCTCCTAAACCCCACATCCTCCACAACACTGAATGGTTGGTCATCTAAAGCCATGTATTCCATTACCTTCTCAGTAATTCCCTTTGCCTTGACACTGTCCTTTGTGAATTTCCTGCTCTTTTCAAATATGTCAGCCACTGATGGAGTTGTGCAAGGTGTTTTAGCTGTGTTAGCTTTCCTCTTGGTCTCCCTCGCGTATTCCTCATATTTTGAAGGATGGTTGGACTTCAAATGATTGATCAGACCTGACGTGCTGAAAGTTTTAGCACTGAGACCCCCTCTAGACACTTTAGTCTTACACTCCTCACAAACCGCAAATCTATTCTCCCCCTCATGAACTTTGAAATATTTCCACACCAACGACATTTTTAAGGATGCGCCAGTTTGTAGCTCACTCGCTTGTTCGCCCCTAGCTTAGTTCCCGCGGTTCTGTCATTGTACGTAAGGTAGGTAGGTGTGTGTGTGTGTGTGTGAATGTGTGTTTGAGAGAGAGAGAGAGAGAGAGAGAGAGCTGTCTGTTTTACTCATCACTCAGTCACTGCACGTTGTCTGCTTGGATAATTTTGCGTATTAAAAAAAAAAAAAAATTGGATAATTTCGCGTCACCACTATTCGGCCTCCGATTTCGGCCACTCATTTGGCTTTCGGCCGAAAGCCGAATGTGTTTTTTTTTGTGTTTTCGGCCGAATATTTTCGGTTGCCGAATATTCGGTGCACCTCTAATTTATGGAGATAATGGATATTTGTAAATAATGAACCATTACCAAAGTCTGCAACTGAGATCACCAGGTACGATCAAGGTGTCATTTTTTTCCCCCATATGCCTTAGTAACCAAATAGTCCCTTGTCTCATTGGTCTATTGTGAAAAAGTTTTTTAAATCAATCTCCCTATTACAACACAACAGCCTGTCTAATCTATTTCTAACAAAAAGTTATTGATCACTGCTGATGCTGTTTCTTTGCCTCAGCTTTGCAACAACTAAATAAAAAATCCAATTGAAAGACAAAAACCCAGTTCTGAACGGTGCATATATCCAATGATATAAAAGTATTATTTGTCATGCTCAGACAGAGCGTCTAACAATAATACAGATTTCTGTCAACCTTTCGTGTCAACTTTTACACTTTCTGTAATAGATTATGTGCTCAGCAGGAATTGAAAGTAGGATCCAATTTCACAGACCACCATCTTTTACCTATGAATTGGCTTTTACGGACATATTACATAATCAAGCCATAATTCTTAAAACAGGAATTTCATTTTAATGTACCTTAGGCTGATTGTCTAATGTGGATTCCTTGATCTGAAAAAGCAGACCGAGAGACAAGGTAACAAAGGAAAACTCACATGTATCTCAAACTTCCAGCCACTGACCGCCTCGTCTGTCAAGATCTTTGTAAAGGAAATGGTTAGACCATCTCGGAAAAACCTCTGACATGCCTCACATTTCACATCGAGTCCTGCAAGGAAAAAAAAAAAAAGATCCTTTGTATTATATCAAACCATTCACACGAAACATGTTACAAAAACACATTTTACCTTGTATAAACATTTGGTTTAATTCTTGCAATGTTTAACAAAAGCCAATATGAGGATCTGCAGTATGAAGTAGCTGTGTCAAGGCTGTATTTGCCATAGTTACCTTTACTCTATGGTGTGAAATGTTTCCTTTCTGAATTCTGGTACATAGAATATCAAATCGATATTTCTGATATAATAATAATTTGATTCATAACTTGATTTCATTTCAGTGAATTGAGTGCTGAGGGCTCCTATCAGTCCTGGTTGAAATATGAATAACATGTTTTCATAAAAATGTGGCTAGTGAATCACAGCCTCCCTGCAATCATTTGCCAAAATTACATTAGAAAGGGGTCTCCTCTCAGTCAGCGTGGACTGAGGCAAACAATAACTCTCCCTACTACAAATGGGTGCAGGACGTTACTTGAAGTCATAGATGAAAAACGGTAAGTAAATGAAAAATAAAGAAACACGACACCCCCCAACAAATATACAATGTGACAAGCTTCTGGACATTTGCAAAAGGCTGATCCTGCTATGATTATTTATCATTCGTATATATTGTAAAACCCATGCACAGAGTCATATAGATTATTGTAATAACAAACAATGTCACTAATTCCAGCTACATTTAATATTTCCAACAGTCTATAGGTCCAGGTCTTTCAGGTGTCATCAGAAACACTTTCTTTTCCAGCTATATGATGATTTAAAAAAAAAAAAAAAAAAACATACCCGAGAGAATAATTCAAACTTTAAATAACAGGTGGGTCATTTTTTTTCCCCTACATGTAAGTTTAACCTGTCTTGCAAGATTAGGCCTAGAGTTAATTTAAAAGCAACAGACTGTAAGAAATGAATGCCATCAAGCATGGACTCAAAAGAACATTCTGCACATTCTTACCTTTTTTACTCAGGTCTATAGCAGCTTCCAAGAGGACTTCTAACTCTCCTTTTGGCAAAACTGGAACAACCCAACGAGGCCTGGGAAAGCAAAAAGACATCAATTGTCAGGGGGAAAAAAATAACATATCTATGTAAAAAGCATTGATGCTGCATGGTCTACCTGCATCCTAAGAAACTCATTTGTCTGTCAGTTAAGTTCTTCCCCTGTGAGAGTATAGCTGCTGTCAGACTAAATGTCTAGAAAACTCTCAAACACACTCAGTGGTGAAGAAGCTAGTTGGTTTGTGATTGAGGTGCAACGAACTGAGCTCAAGATGCATCAGCCCGATTTGCCAAAGTTTCAACTTGAATCCAAAAATGTGTACATATAGCAAACTGTGTAAACACATAGCTTCATATGGGAAACGATAGGTCCCTTGAAGAAAAGAACTGTGATAAGTACTTGGCATGCTCCAACAGTTAATCAGAGTAAAACGTATCACTGGCTTACATACGAGTTTAGATGCAACCTCTTAGTCAAGAGGCAAGTAAATACCTGTTGATCATGTCATCAAGCTTGGCTAGATCGGTGTGAGGAAAAGCAGGCTCTTCCTCTTCCAGCTGAGGGGGCCCATCCCCCTGGCCCTGCTCATCTGGTGGGCTCACTGGAGAGTTCTCATTAGATGAGTTTGGAGATGACGTCTAGAAAAATCAAAATCAAAATCAGAAGCTGAAAAAAAAACTAATTCCAAGAGGTAATGTTCGGGAGAAAAGTGGAGTCAGTTCTTCAGACCTCTCACATATAAGTAATTCATAATCAAGTGCATCCTGCATGCAGCATACATTAGAAAAAGCCTGAGCTAAGCAATATCAAAATGCAGCATCAGTAATAGGATAAAGGGAACATTTTTCTTACTTTGGAGCCCATCTTTGAGAAAAGCAAGCATTTGGCGAAATTTTGGACTACATAACTGAATACGCTTAGCTGGGACTTGATGCAGCTCATCTCATAATATCTGCACCTGTACAACATTTTGAAGATGAACAGCTTCAAAGACGAACATTTAATAAGCTGCAATTCCCAGTATTAGCATTTCACAAAAAAAAAAAAAAAGAAAAAAAAAAAGTTCATTGTTAGTAGATCCAATTCAAACTTTAAAGGCCTACAAACCTTTCTCTGCTCTTTTGTGTTTCGACAATTACGCTCAACAAAACCAGTTAGCTAAACTGTCAGTAATGCAGTAAGGTTCGGGACACAGTGCACCAAAATAATTAAATTATCTCCAAACTACACGCAAAACCCAAGAATTAGACTGGATCACAACACTGATGAAGATTTACATCCTACAGAGAGATTTAAAGTATTAAATATTAATATCATTAATACATGGCATATAGTAATACAAGATTCTATTTTTTTTTTTATTGCTATACTGCCATACAATTAAAAGGGTCCATTATGTACAGATGATAAAATACTTTCTGCTCATTAAGTTAATAAAGAAAGAAACACGAAAGGAATTAAAGTGCCTTGCTTTATCCAACAGCAAAATCCATTTGGTACAAACACAGGTTTCAGGCACCATAATGTTTTAGAGGAGTAAAGGAATAATGGTCAACCAGCCATTTTAAGCAAAAGCCATGGGTAACATTGGCTCATTAAAACCCTCACTCGTATCATCACAAAAACCTCGGAATGATCTTTGATTTGAATGCCAGTTAGCTAACAGGTGAGTGTACTTGCACATCTGGGCTTTTTTATTAACCGATATACTTGCAGCTAACAAATGAACGTGAAATAAGCCTTCCTTTATGTAGTTCCGACCTGGGAAAAAAACAACGCGCACGAAAAAAAAAGAAAAGGGGGGGACTCCAAACTCAATGCACCAGAATAACTCACTACATCCTCACATTTACAAAAGGTGAATCGTAGGTTGGTAGAACAATGCACGTTGAATGCGTCAGTCAGTAAAGTTTCTCCTGATGTCTTTTTATTTCAACTGAAAAAACAAAGAGTGCACTATCCAAGTGGAACTGACTTACTGACCAGCAAAAACCAGTGTGATTATTTATCTATTTTATTTTTTTTTAATCCGTTGCTTAAGTCTATCTATGGCTATAGCCATAAACCAGTGAAAAGACAGGCGCTAATTCTAGTGTGGTATTAGCACTTCTATCGTTTTGTTGAGTGAGTGTACGTACACCCATACAAATATAAAGACACAGGTGTTTTTTCTGAAAAGCCTTTTAACAATGCCATTCAAGTCGTCATACCTATAGTATTTAGCATACAGACCAATGCCCTTTTCAGCCCTGCTGACAAAAAAAAAAAAGAACAACAAAAGAGAGCTGCCTTGTGTGAAGTAAAAATGTATTAGTATGTGGGTGTATCTCAGTGATGTTGTACAGAAATACTGGAATGAAGCATCTTAAGAGAAACAAAGACTATGTATATCCGTCAGTGTGCATTTAAGCACCAGGATCGTTCCCTTCTCTCCTTCCTCATCCAACGAACAACATCAACATTAGTCATGGTGTGAGAATCCCTCTATAAGATTAAAGGAAGAATACACATCGTCAAGAGAAACACCTAACTGAGAAATATTAAATGTGGGGGAGTATGGTGAAGGCTCCTTCTGCTTGGCTGACCTACATAGCCAGCTTGGCTCTCACGTCTTACCATGGCTCATCTCTAACCACCACAGGCCTGCAAGTGCACACATCTAGACACACACACACACACATCCTTTAACCATCACTCAGGAGGCTCTGTTCATTGATGCCTCATCCTCACACTTTCTCTTTCTCACTCTTTTCCGCCCTCCCCCCTTCCTCTCCCTTTTGGTCCCTATGGGCATCTGTGTGGAGCTGGGTGCAAGCAATATTGGTTTAAAAGGAAAAAGAAAACATCAACAACACTGTGCTGCAGTGTCTTAACTATCAAATAGAGAACTAAAAGCAAAAGAAAGTCACAAAAAGCTAAAGATTTTCTTTCTCTGTTCACTCGCTGAGTATTAGGTAGAAAGTTAATACTGACCTGGTTCTGTGGCAGTGGGGGTTGGCTCTGAGCGTCAGGTGCCTGGCCCTGGCCCTGACTGTCATTGCCCCCCACCGGAGAGCCACGCGTGGTGGCCGTCATGCTCGCCACAGGGCAGATCTTGGCAATCTTGGCCTCTTAGGGAGCGCTGGCAAGGAGGGAAATCACAGCCACCTCAGCTGTAGAGCAGAGGGAAGAGAGCCCGAACACACGAGAGAGGGACACAAGCACCTGGAGATCTGGATGTGCTGCTGAGACCATTGCATAACCTGTAGCAGGGAAGAGGACCAAAGGTCAGAATCATCAGATGGCTTTTTAATCTATCCATATTATGCAAGATGGGTAAGAAGATTGTTTAAAAACTTCCATTGGAATCAACCAAACTGGACTATGTTTGTGCGTCCTTAAACAGCTACTTAACTTCCGCGTTCTGTGACCAACTACATGTGCAAGGTTTGGAAGTGCTGCTTAGGAACACTCCTTTTCCATCAAATTTAGAGTACGCAGTAGCATTCAAGGATTTGTTTCTGATTCGCTTCTAAATGACATCTAACACCTGAATCGTATCTCAATTTCAACAACAAACTTATCTCACAATCAACAAAGTATTCCGAATAGCCGCAGAGAAGTTTCAAAAGATCATTACTAACATTTTCACATCTTTTAGACACCGCCAGCCAAAACTCATCCGACCTTAAAAAAAAAAAAAATGCTGCTTTGAATTTTATGCGCCTCTTGCTTAAGATCTTTTTTGCCACAGATGTGGCAAAACTGGAAATCAAACCCTCACTATAATATTCTAACACTCTGGCTAACCCCATGACATATCATATTCAGATAGAACCCAAAAGCAACCCTCCACAAGCCTACTCATTTGAACTTTGAAATTCTGTTACGTCACGACACTGCAGGCCCCAAACAGTTGCTACAACTGAGTCAGGAGATACTGTCTGCTTAAATCCATCCAGAGTCCAACACGGTCAATATCTCCATCTTTAAAGCAGATACGAACATAGTCATCAAGTATGTATGATGGTGACAGGGTAGCAACAAAGCACTGTAACGTGAACACACTGCTGTACACCGAGTTCAACAGCTTTGTTTTACGATTATCGCGTTTTCAAAACTACTGACTTCGTTATCACTAAAGTATTTCTCCTCTTGGTTATTTGTGATGCAAAGTTTCCATTTGGGGCACAAATAACTAACAACTTAACTCTTTGCAATTGATCAACTTCACAGAAGAACTTGACAAATTTTGGAAACCATAAGCCTTTTCAGATCCTATTTGATTCTCAATGTGGGTTGCATCGCATACAGAAGAAACTTCATAGATGATCTTCTGTTTACTCTTAAACATTCGCACGCAACAAGATTTAGGGAATAATGGCATGTGACACTCTACAGGATATTAAGATCATTGAGCCAGATGGAGCACCACCTCACTTCATTTCACCTAATATCAATAATAAAGTGGATATAAAAAAAAATATTGAGACATTAGGACTGAATGTAGCACAACAAATTTCTGTATAATCTGCAATACCTTACAGAGAAAAAATACAGAGGCAGAAAGTTAAACAAATATGGATTTTAAGACATGGGTTGTCCATTTTTCAAAGACAAATGGGGGTAAGATTTTGATAGCCGTTCCTTATATTGGTAAACGATAGAATGCCAACGTTAGCTTAAAGACTGTAGCGTTAACTGTTTGGTTGAATCTGCTTCACAGACCTGAGATGGGATTGGAAGCATCTAGATTGAATTACTATAGCAGAAAGATGTTTGGACCAGATTTATTTCTATTCTCTTCCAAATATCGGTAGCATTGAATCTGTAACAGATCCTCAATATTTGTTGTTTTGGGAAATACTTTCTATCAAACATAGTACAATTGTGCTCGCCAAGGTAATTTATGAACCTTGGTTAAATTCAGTATGGTTTTAATTGGCTGGTTTGGGTTTGGTTTTTTCAGTCACATACGTAGCCACCTGAGAAATGAAACAGAAAAATATGTGAAAGAAAGCAGCTTTATAACCTTTTTTAATTCGGCGGAAGAAATATACACTTGAGCGCCTAGACCCATCTGAGTCTAGTTGAGCACATACATACAGAAGTGATTCGAACCCCCGCCAAAATTATCTGGGTATGTTAGTCTGGCTTTGAGAAACTCGATTTCAGTCAGACTAACGGTTTAGCCAATTACTGTTGGATTATTTCAACAATTAGTTTTTCCATATTATAACATTAACATGCTTATTGTGCTATATTCTATAGTCTGATAGGCAAAGAACCCAAGCAGTACATAATAAGAGGATGGAAGGTATAAGGTCAAAAATACTATGCGTCTGCACTGGAATATTAACTGTGTGCATTTAATACTGTGGTTAGAGCTGCAGGTCAGCATGAAGGCAAAGAGTTGGGTCTGAAAACTGGAGAGGATGTGGATCACAGAAGGCCTGGGTGATAATATTTGCATTCACTTTCGATTCTAAATACATTTGTCTTATCAGTACAACCACGTGCTCCGTTCTCCATTTGAGCTCTGCTTGGAATATTTCTACATTCACGTCTCAGCAATTAACTCGATGTGTGCCATGATATAATTACCAAATATGAATAAAACGTAAGCAAATGTATCCTTGGGACTTTCTAACTGTAAAGGCCCACCTTTACAAAGAGAAAGGGACATGACAAAATGGGGGGGGGGGGGGGGGGGGGGGGACATGTTGTTTAACCAGCAAAAACGTCAGTTAATCACAGTACATAATGGAATCAAACTCCAGATGACAGGATATCATTAGGATCTCAATTCATACTATTTCCTGAAGCTCCAGCTCTGCTTAGTCTTCTGCCCAGAAACAGGACTTTACCAAATGAATAAATGATTGGAAATAAGAATAGAATTAGAGCTTAGATTCTGATGCCCATCACACGTAAAAATAAATACAGATAAGACAGAGCAAATCTTGAACTACAGACATTCAGATTCATATCTGCTGCAGCTCTCCTATCTGGAATGACTGGTAAAAAACAACTGTCTATTTTCCATTTATTCGTCATTCCACAAGTTATCTTAAATTGCACAAATTTTGCATATGCGACTTTTTTTCGGTTCATCTACTGTTAAGAATGTGAAACTAGAATAAGTCTTACTTTATAAGTTGCCAATGTCACTTGCTTGAGCATTAGCATTCGTCAGAGTGGTTGTACATGCTGACAACTAAAACCTGTGTTAACAAACGGTACAATATATTCACAACAGGCAATATCCGGAGAGGGTTTTCAAATATCTAAAGCTAATAGTGAAACCTCATACAGTTAGCTATCAGCTAATGAGTAGACTTATTTTCAAAGCACACTAAAGCTAAACACATAACAGCTAATATCATGCAAAGCCCTATCCAGGATAAAACTGATGCATTCTGGACTGAAGAGTTAAGACACCGGGCTCTGAGCCCCGTCAGATTCTCTGACCTGATTAGAATTTTTTTACCTCTTCAAGTGTTTCATTCACACTCATTGCCTTTATGTTGACACTGGCATTTCCAAATACAAAAGCTACCACGGTAATTAGATTTAGTCCATAAAACGTGATTTATAGCCAAGATTCTGTGATAACACTGGCTGAGACAAATAACTAATTACGTTACTGCAGTTGTTTGAAATAATCATTATTATGGTTGCATAATCATATTAATTTGCCTGTATGAAAATAGCTGGGTGAAACTGACAAAAAGTCACATTTCTGCATTGTTTTACATAATTTAATAAAGTTGCCAAACCAATGGAATTGACACCCTTTTAATGACATCAACTCATGTTATGCATCTCCTCTGCTGTGTGCAATTTTTGTTTTGAAGTCCTACAGGGCAAACAGGTGTGCATGTGTTCTGGGCTTCATTTAACATAAATTAAGATTTATTCCTATTCATTTTCAATATGATATATTCAAATCGATCAACAGAAAAGGATTGAATCCAAATTTTGCACTGTTATTTTCTTCTTGTAACCATTTCACAAGTTGAACTTCACATTCATTCTGTTGATTCAATAATGCCTTTAATGCTAAAAGTATTTTTTTAATTAAAAAAAAAAAATCATAAATAAATATATCACAAACATACTCTGGTACTATAGTTACACAACAAAGCTGTAAAGGATCGCCTGTCCTAAAACCGTTTGCCAGTAGTGGAAATGGAAACATCTGCAGAATGAATTGGACTTTCAGTTTTGTTGCCCAGTTTAAGAAATTTTGTAGAAAATTAGTCTAGTCAAGTGTGGCAAGTTATACTACTTTGATAACTTGTGTTTATTTATTTAGTTATTTATTTTTAAAATGGTACAGGCTAACTAGTAATCTCATGTTTCTAAAGCAATCTCCTCTAACAATGATCCCATCATCAAAAAAGGGTACAGTGTCATAAATCACAATTGCAATGGTAAACACTTGAAATTCTTTTTAAGATTTGGATCACAGAATAAGGTGCTACACCGACTTTGAAATGCTCGACCTGTTTAGTTATTTACAGACACCTTAATGACGGATAAATCTGACATGTAGGCCCTGCGTTAAATGCTCTATCTCTGAGTTTCTTCCAAACTACATATTCAAGATCAATTTAAAAGTATGCGGTGACATTACGCAACAACGGTTACATACTAGCGCTTTTCAATTACCATTAACAGCTGGTGGTTTTGGTAGTTAACGCTTGCTGCTAGCTAGCCACGGTACTTAACGTTAGGTTAGCCCGCAAGGCGATCCGCCCAGACAGCAGAGCAGTAAAGGCCTTGTCGTCAAAAGCTCACTGCGCTGACATACACAGGCCTCATTATTCGTTCGGGCCTGACGTTATATTTGCCCTGCAAACCTTTGCTGCAACATTGACGAGCTCAAATAAACACCCAACCAACTGTAAAACTATAATCATCATCGACCAAACATTACTTTACACAGCGTTCTTTCCAACAATGTGACAAGAACGCCATTTGCAACGACCAGCAGCCGTGCTAACAAGGACCAATCCAAACAGTTAATGTTAGCTAACCGTTAGCCTCTGAGTGAGTGCATATCGGGAAAATGCATTTAGCATCGCGGCTTGCTGATATGACTCGACAACTTATTACTATTCAATCTATAAAATGATAAATCTGATAAGATCCATGTTACTTTGCAGTCATTTCAACATCCCAAACATCTTAGCTAGCTATTCAAGTGAATGATAGTGACAGGGGAGTCGTCTATTTCCTGAAATTTGACTGGGTGTTCTGACCCGTATCCATTAAGTTGTAACTTAGCTAAAACAAACTAAAATTAAGATCTTCGTTCCCTAGGTGATTAAAAAATATTAAGAGTAGCATTGTTTTCACAAAGCAATTATGAGTAAATATTTAAAAATAAGACCGGATGATATCTACATGTCGCTAACTTGTAAACATGAGACGTTTAAAGGAAATGTTCCTTCTCAGTGTGTAGACAGTATCGAGGTCTTCTTGCAGGTAGCTAACATTAGCTTGGAATCAGTGAATCTAGCGGGTTAAGCTCATCAGAACATATATTATTACGACCATACATTGCAGTTTTAAAATGTTGCAAGTGTCGAAGATTCAGAGGCTAACAGAGAGAATTAAGACAGCATTTCAGAAACACAAGTAACACGAAAAGCGGTAACGTTACCTTGCATACTCCACCAGCTGACGCTAACACTGGCTAGCTAACAATCACCATCCAACATACCGAGCTAGTTGGCTAACAACTCACCAGGAATTTGATACGACTTCCCCTCTATTCACGGGCTACGTCCAGCCTTCAGCGATGGTGTCGACGTATATTACATAAACGTAGCCTATATCAGTGACAGTTTCGCAGGACACAAACCTGTTACTAGAAATATCTAATTCCTACGTTTTTTCCTCTGCTTCTGCTGTTTTTCCTGCGTCACCGGCGCGGTAACAGCCCCCTACCTCTATCTAGTCCGGTTTCTGGGGCTTGTCACTTCGGTCCCAGCAGTCACTCACAACTTGAATCGGCTCAACATGGCGGAAGCGCAGTCGGACACAAATGCTGGTCGGTAAAACAGGGCAGACAAGTGTGTGAACTCCCACAGGCCAGCGATGTCTATGAGCTGGTTTGTCTCGCAATCCAGAGCAGCTCTGCTAACACAACACCCGCTGAATGTAAAGGGCAAAAAAAAAAAAAAAACTATCAGTTTCGACAAATGACTCCGGTTCTAGCAAAAAATAAAAAGAATCCAATCCGTAGTTTGACTGAAGCCAGGCTAAAACAGTGGAACAGCTTGGCGCATTCTATTATATCGCCTCCTATCGCATAGGGTGGTCATAAATGAAAAAGTAATGTTTTCATTGCATTTAGAAATAACAGAATAAGCCAATTTAAACTTACGAAGCGATTTCTCATCAGTACGTAAAATAGGTTTTATCAGGCTTCTCTGTAAAACTACTGAAACGATACTGTTGAAACATGGAAAGATTATCAATTAATATGTTTCCGAGCTCTATATGGTTATTTGTTTCTGAGTTTATTCTTCTGTCTGCATCCATTTGTGTTGTCCATCTATTTCTAATCACTCCGTACCTATAGCTCTCCTTTATGAAAAAAAAAATCCTTTGTAGTTGTTTTGTATATTTTAGTCCTTTAGTTTTATCATAATTGGTTGGTTAGTCCTTTTTTTTTCTTTTGAGATTTTGATTATTTTTTTCTTTGTGATGTTGTGATTGATAAAAAGATGTTCTGGATTCTATGGGCTCCTATGCCCAGTAGGCCCATTTAGTAATGTGTAAAATTCTCCATTACATGTAGAAACCCTGTCCTGAAAATGTTACCTCAGTAAGTCTAAAATCATACTTATAGAACTTCAAGTAAAAGTAGTAATGGAAAAAAAGGCCCATGAGACCATTACAGTATATCGTAAATTATTACTACCCATATATTAAATTCAAAACCTGTATCTTATCGTTGTTGATTAAAGTAGAAGCCAGCTATTACAAACCAAGCTGCAAACAATTACCAATAATAATAACATATCATTCTGAAGGTTAACTGAGCATAAACTAATTACTTAGTTTGTTGAAAATGGAAAAAAAAATTGAAAATTGAAAACATCCATCCATTTTCTATACCCGCTGAATCCGTCAGTCGGGTCGCAGGAGGGCTGGCAGGGTACACCCTGGACAGGCTGCCAGTCCATCACAGGGCCACACAGAGACAAACAACCACATACACACTCACTCTCACTCCTAAGGACAATTATAGAGTCACCAATTAACCTAACATGCATGTTTTTTGTACAGTGGGAGGAAGTTGGAATACCCAGAGAGAACCCATGCATACACAGGGAGAACATGGAAACTCCACACAGAAAAGCCCCAGCCATGAGTTGAACCTGGAACCTTCTTGCTGTGAGGTGATGGTGCTAACCACCACACCGCCATGCAGCCCCAAATTTAAAACAATTTTACTCATATAATAATATACTGTTTATGGTAAAAATATGGCATAAAAATGGTAATCAAGGCTTTACTGCTAGAGCCTGGAGGTATTTGTCTGCGTGAAAGGCCACATTCTGCTTTTTGTGGCTGTCGTGAAAATGGGAAACAACTCTCAAAGGTTTGTTCCTTTACTAAGGTGGACAGGAAACTACATACCTACACAGTGTTCCCTGCTTGGAAAGACTCATTTACTGTGCTCCATGCACTCTCAATACTGCAATCTGTTCCAGCAGTGTTGAACATTGTTTTAGATGGGCTCAAACGTTCTTTCAAATGCAGACGCCGCAGAGAAAGATGAAGGAAATACCAAACGAGAGAACGACTGATCTGCAAACACCCCCAAGATCTATGCCTGAGATGACACAGCAAAAAAAAAAAAAGCCTCATAGCAACTAATTTATTCTACATCAATGGTTAGATTTGATCTCATTGATCACAATCTGTTTTATCAGCCTCAGACTTAATTTGGTTGCACAAAATATCAATAACCTCTGTACAATAAGAGGTTCTATAGTTGGACATATCTGCCTGCTGATTTGAGATGCAGTAGTAAATAGAAATATACTGGAATAATAAACATATTTAAACCGCCAAACCCTTTGTTGAATGTTTAACTTTTTTTTTTAGAGTTTGAGTGCTTTTCAAGGTATCAAGATATTATCTTCAAAGATGACAAGACTTTTATATTGCCATTATCAACCCTTTATTGTAAGGGTGGACATTAAGAGCAAGATACGCCAGGATGGTGCACTGTATTTTCATTTCGGGGATGTTAAAAAAAAACTGAATAGGGTGAATATTTAAAGTAGTTGGTAACACCATCCATCCTTGATTACTTTCATGATGACTTTTGGAACCCTGCATGAACAGGTTTACGTTTTGAAAATAATAATCAAAATTAAATTCCCCTCTGATTGCTTAGAAAATGTTATTATGTAATTTTCCCCTCTTTGTTTTTTTTACAATACATGTATGTTTCATTGCAGGTTCTGATATGCAAATAAGCCATCGTTTGTATACATAGAGCACACACAAAAAACTATTCTTTCCACAAGTGTGGAAAAAAAAGGAAACATTTTGGAGTCAAAAAAGCAACAAACAAAAAAAATTCACCACTAAAACCGGCAATGTTTTCCTGCATTTCAAGATAGGCCTGAGACACATAATTGAAAGTATGACGTAATTTAATTGTTATAGTTGTTTATGGTTTAAATCTAAGTAGATGCCAGCAGAATATACTGATTGGAAATTTCATGAATAAGCAAAATGTTATCATTTGTCATACTGTGTCACCTGTTACCTGGGCAACAAACTTGCTTACGCGTCGACAAATAAAGGACTAACTGATAGAAGCGACCCAGCAAAGCATCCTCACATACACATTTTACACAAGACTGAGTTGTAAACGTGATAGCTCACAAATTGCCCCCCCCCCCCCAAAAAAAAGCTAGCTACTCAGATGTGAAAACAGAAATTGGGAGAATTCATGACTCTCACTCCCCAAAAGTCTTGACTGGGTTTTCACTGCTACCGCTCCCATGGTAATCATCGCTGACAGCAAAGATGGCGGCTGAACAGCTTTAAGTATTCTCCGTAATGAGTTACCGAATTTTACTCATTTGCCGATTTTTTTCTCCCAATCAAAGTAACCAAGTTCACACCGAAAACCCATTCTCATGGGAAAAATGGTGTGAGGCTACGAGAAAAGTATTTTTGTGAAGAGTTATCCACTACTACTGTACGGTTTTCCGTTAGCGCTAGGTGTACAGCGGCGCAGCTAACTAGCCTGTATCGTCATTTTAAAATGGCTCCGGTGCAGATCGGGTCAGATGGACAGCTTGTCCCACTCGGGGGCCCGGTTGTCTCGGGTCCACAGCCACCACCTCCCGGGACCCCCGTCACACAGGGTGTCCGACTGAGCCTGCTTATTGAGTTTCTTCTCCAAAGGACTTACCATGAAATTACCCTGCTGGCGGAACTGTAAGTACCGGTAGTATAGGCCTCTTAGCTAGTAATGCTAACTGGCGGGCTAAGCAGCTAACGTTTGTAAACTTCAGCGACACTAATATAAACCCTTATTGGCACTTCTTATTTGGATAATCAAGTTGGATTTCATATTAGCTGTACTAATGAGTTCTATCTAAATAGATAACAGTTGTACAGACAACTGTTGGTATGTAGGCACAGGTAAACAACAGATCATCATCTAGCTACAGAACAAAGTGATGATATTTACTATTAGTGTGTTACTTATAAATAAGCATTTGTGTGCAGTGATAAGTTTGTGTTTGACTGTTTCAACGCTAGTGCCGTGGTCCACGTTCTCCAAACGTATGAAACTAAACGTAACAGTATTGTTGTTAAAGCAGGAATGAACATAACCTGTTGGGAAGGGTGATCTGCAAATGCTCATCATTTATGGGTTTATGATAGAATCAATGTTTCTCTTTCAGGCTCCCCAGAAAAACTGACATGGAGAGGTATGTTTCTTTAAAATGCCACCCATTCCTCTTTATCATCTGTCAATGCGAAATATATGTCTTTTAGATTTTAATTGCTCTTCATTTTTCAGGAAAATTGAGATTGTCCAGTTTGCAAGTCGCACTAGGCAGCTGTTTGTACGTCTTCTCGCTCTGGTGAAATGGGCAAGCAATGCAGGCAAAGTTGAGAAGTGTGCGGTATGTTTCATGCAATTTGATTATCCCACTATCTTATTTTACTGTATTGCACTGCAAATAACCTTGTGCAAAAAAAGAAATAGATGTAAGATAAATAAATAACTAGATAGATAAATTAATAACTTAAGCTTACATCTTTCCCGTGGTATGTATGGTGACAGATGATCTCCAGCTTCCTGGACCAGCAGACCATCTTGTTTGTGGATACAGCTGACAGATTGGCATCACTTGCCAGGGATGCCCTGGTACATGCTCGTTTGCCTAGCTTTGCCATTCCCTTTGCAATTGACGTTCTGACCACAGGGTCATACCCACGCTTGCCCACATGCATACGAGTAAGTCTTCAACTTCTATTTCTGCCTGCGAAAAACTGTCTTGTATGAAAAGATGATAGGATTTCCAACTTTTTCTTGTGTATGTTTTGTTTCTTAGCGTAACGATTTCTGTGTCTATTTATCAAGGATAAGATAATTCCCCCTGACCCCATTACTAAAGTTGAGAAGCAGACCACTCTGAGCCAGCTTAATCAGATTCTACGGCACCGCCTGGTCACCACTGACTTACCACCCCAGCTAGCAAATCTTACAGTTGGTAAGCAGTTTTTGTATACCTAATTTGTTCGTTTAACTTCTTGCAATTTTTCACCTGTATCAATAACATCTTATGTGTGTATGCAATTATTTTTTTTTTTTAAGCTAATGGGCGTGTCAAATTTCGTGTGGAGGGAGAGTTCGAGGCCACCTTAACTGTAATGGGAGATGACCCTGATATTCCCTGGAGGCTGCTGAATTTGGAGATTCTGGTGGAGGACAAAGAAACTGGAGGTAAGGCGGGCACTAATTCACCTTTGCCTCACACTATAGTGATTAGATTGAAAAGGCATGCCAGTATACTTCATTGCCTGATTCCCACTGTTCGTCTATCCCTCCCCCACTCTTTATTGACAGATGGCAGAGCCTTGGTCCACAGCTTGCAGGTGAACTTCATCCACGAGTTGGTTCAGGCACGTCTTTGTGCAGATGAAAAACCCCTGCAGGACATGTACAACTGCTTGCGTATCCTTCGTGTTTGTCTGCGTAAACACACACACACACACACACACACACACACACACACACACACAGAGGCATTTTCTGTATGTCCTGCCTGCAACAACTTGGCTTTTATCCCAGTCTGAACTACTGCAGTAGGGCAGGAAAGTGTGTTGGAGCATATAGAGTGTTGACTGGTCAGGCAGACAAGTGCAGCATTCCAATGGAAAAACACAGCTGCAGAATTGTAGCTTTCTTAGGCTCCCCCTTCATTAATTCATAAATAACAAAACAGACTTTTGTTAATGACAAGGACAGGGCAGTACTGTTCTTACTTTAACCTGTCACCCAGCCGGGTCGGTGAGGTGTCTTTTAACTCTTTATGGAGATGTGTGCTTCCACGTGTATGGAAATACAGCGAAGTTACATATTTCACATAATGCAAGTATCTTTATGTCTTATATATCAAACTGAGTAGTGTTATCTATTTGTTGCACGAGGCAGGGATGTACTTGTGCTGCGGATTTGCTCTGAGCCTCGGTCTTTTGTGAAATGTAGCTTTCATGCATAGAGAAACAACTGAGTATTAGCATTAATGCTGTCATCAAAGTGCTTAATCAAGCATGCAAGCTGAGCACAACTGTGCTAATCACAATGCTAATCAGTACATCTCTTCGCTGCCTCTCACCCACCACTGTGTCAAAGAGCAGTCTGTGTGAGGCACAAACACCCCCTTTAACTAGTGAACTATGTCTTGAGGATATGTGCGTGTGTGTGCCCTGAATGTCGATGAGGGAAATACATTACCTCTGTCCACCTGATCCATATTTTGCCACGCTGTTTCTTCTTTAACTGCAATTTTTTTTGCCAGACTCCTTCTGTCTGTCACTGCAGCTAGAGGTGCTCCACTCTCAGACACTGATGCTAATCAGGGAGCGCTGGGGAGATTTGGTGCAGGAGGAGAGATATGTGCCCGCCAAATACCTCACACTCTCCGTCTGGAAGTAAGACCTTGTAAACCCCCCCACCCCCCCACCCCCCTTATACAGAACTGAATTCTCAAAAAACTACCAAAGTTGAGTAAGAGATGAGACTTAAAATGTCTTTTATTGTGCAGTTTTCTTACCTTTTTGTTACCTTTGTGTCTCTAGCCAACAGGTCTTGGGTAGGAAAACCGGCACAGCATCGGTTCATAAAGTCACCATCAAGATTGATGAATCGGATGTATCTAAGCCATTACAAATATCTCACGAGCCTCCTCTGCCTGCATGCGACTCCAAATTAATGGAGAGGGCCATGAAGGTGAAATGCACATTGCTTGCTGTTGCTTTATTTTCAGTGTAATATAAAGTTGAGTCCAATGTGTCTAAAAATAAATAAATAAATTAGTTGCATTAGAAATTCAACAGCATCTATTTTCTCTCCCTTGCTGTTTAGATTGACCACCTGTCAGTGGAAAAACTTTTGATTGACAGTGTGCATGCCCGGTCCCATCAGAAACTCCAGGAATTGAAGGCCATTTTAAAGACTAACAATCCCAGTGACAACTGTATGTATTTAATCATCTTTTTCCATCCCTTACAAATGAACACTTCATTTGGGTATTTGTCTAGCTAAATAAGTGGAAGTTCTATCATCTGCAGAAATTCTTCATAATTGTATCCATGTAAAACATCTAGTTGGACAATTTTGGTGGTCCCAACCGTGATATCTAAAACTCCCTTTAGCTCATAAAGATCTTTTATCTCCACATATTCCTTTTTTCATCTGATATCTCTAACCATGCTTTTCAGTCATTTACAGTATTAAAGGATGTGTGTGATCCATGTGTGTGCTTGTTTATTTCAGCATTCGTTGAGACTGCTTTACCCACACTGGTTATTCCGATACTCGAGCCCTGTGGCCGATCAGAGTGCCTGCACATTTTTGTAGACTTGCACTCAGGCATGTTTCAACCTATGCTATATGGATTGGGTAAGCAGAACTGTTTCTTTTGTTTGTGTTTTGTCTGTCGATTGATCGCTTTAGTTCTATTATGTTTTTGTGTTCAGCGAGTGTTTGGTTTAGTATAGCAAGAAAGGATTTTTTTTTTTCTGCTCATTTAGCTCAGATTATTTCAATTCACACTAAAACATTATTGTTTTCTATTTTCAGCCCTCTTGAACATAAAACCTGTCTTTTATTCTCTTTAGATCAGTCCATGCTGGATGACATTGAAAAGACTATCAATGATGATATGAAGCGCATAATATCTTGGCTTCAGCAATTGAAGTAGGTTAATGAATGTGAACAAAAAAATGCATATTTCCTGCTGATAGTCTGTGTGACAGCAGGAGCAGTTCAGAAAATAACAGTAACGATGAGTAAAGAGTCAATATTAGGTCAGAGAGTCTGACGCCTGCTCCTAACTTGTCAAAATGAATTTCAGTCTGTAGATACAGTTGGCTAAGAAGGTGTGATGATGGGTGTTGAGCTGAATTGCCTGTGGTGTGACAGTCTTGCACTAGTAAGCGGTATTAAAACAGTGGCTGTGAGCTGAGAATCCTGGAAGTTTTATAGCTCAGTTTTCATGAAGAGACTGACTTCTCCTTTTCTCTCTGACCAGGTTCTGGTTGGGGGAGCAGCGCTGCCGACAGTCTGTGAAACACCTTCCCACAGTGTGCACCGATATCCTCCACCTCTCCAACTCAGCTGCTCACCCCATTGGCAGCTTGTCCAAGCACAAACTCTTCATCAAGCTCACTCGTCTTCCACAGTACTACATTGTGAGTTCCTCAGTCACAGGTTGACGAAAAAGGCTGAAATGACTCGCCTTAACGAAAGTGTCTCGATTTTCCCCCGTTTTCTCTCAAACTCATAATCTTGGGTTCTATCACCTTGTCTTGTTTATAGGTGGTGGAAATGCTTGAAGTGCCTAGCAGTCCCACAACGTTGCAGTACAAGTATTCTTTCCTGTCGGTGACTCAATTAGAGGGAGATGACGGACCCATGTGTGCACAGCTTTTGCAGCATTTCAAGCCCAACCTAGAACACCTTGTGCAGGACTCGACAACAATGAGAGAAGCCCGACCTGGGGCAAAGAGAAAGGTAGTCGTTAGTTTTGGAGTTATCCAAACCTCTTCATCGTGAGGAAGTGAACTTTTCTCTTGGCATTTAATTTAATGGCTTTGATGATTCATTGAAACGGTTATGTGTGTAAGACATTCTAAAAATGTTTCTTAATGAATACTTCTGGTGTACTATTATACCTTTAGTTTAATTGCTTAATTTGAACGATCTTTTGTTAGCACTGGTCATCTTTCTGTTATAGCAAGGTATTCTTAGAGAAAAAACATATAAGAGCACAAAAAAAAACAGCCTTGAACAAGCTTTTTTTTTTTTTTTTTTTTTTTGCTCTGTAGATCATTGGAGACCAAGGAGATACGGAGCCAAAGAAACCTAAGAGGTCGGGAGAAATGTGTGCCTTCAACAAAGAGTTGGCTCACCTTGTTGCGATGTGCGATACCAACATGCCTTTTATCGGCCTCAGAGCAGAGGTAAGCCCACACGGTGTCCTGGTACTTTGAACCATTCTCATATCTCTCGATTTTAAAAAAGAATGCCAGGCTTGTGTTCTCTGGATGATTTTACATGTCTTTATGTCCTCCAAACAGCTGTCCAACATGGAGATTCCAAATCAGGGAGTCCAAGTGGAGGGAGATGGCAGCAGTCATGCAATAAGACTACTGAAGTAAGACACACAAAGTTGTGCACGTTTTCATCGTGTGAGAAATTGCAACCTGTTTTGACTACAGAGAAATCATTGGTTCTATCTTTCCAGAATTCCCCCCTGTAAAGGTGTGGGAGAGGAGACCAGGAGAGCCTTGGAGCGTTCCCTACTGGACTGCACTTTTCGCTTGCAGGGCAGGAATAACCGAACTTGGGTGGCTGAACTGGTGTTGTCAAACTGTCCTCTGAACAGCACACACAGCAAGGAGCAAGGTACTTGCCATTTACAAAGGGGTTATCTTGTCTACAAAAGAATGAAGAGAGGGTTACAGTCCGAGTCCAAATTGGCCAGTTTATTCAACAAAGAGATTTCTGAACTTTTCAAATGCTGCCCCTCAGGTTTTACTTTCAGTTTTGGCTTTGTTTGTTTTGGACTGAGTTGCTGAAGTTGTACGTCACCCCTTTAAATTGAACCATATCTTATAGCATCCCAAAAATGTTGTCATAGTTTTGAATAGTTCTTGTCTCAAGGTTTAAATCCACCGCCTTTGTGTCTGCATCGGCCCAGCCTGTAAATGTTTCCATCTGTTTGTTCCATTAGCCTCCACGCGGCATGTGTATCTGACTTATGAAAACCCACTGTCGGAGCCGGTGGGCGGGCGGAAGGTCGTCGAGATGTTCCTAAATGACTGGAATGCCATTAGTCAGCTCTATCAGTGTGTTCTCAACTTCTCTCGTGCACTGCCAGGTAAGTGCATTCCCACCCTTAAAAAAAACCAAGATTCTGTTTGCACTGTGTTGGAAAAGAGTTGCAACATCATATTTTTAATTCAGTGTAATCTGCCTGTGAGTTCCTGTCTGATATAGCTGCACATTGTGGCTTCTTTCCTCTAGAAATGTCATCTTTTCTGAGCCTGTTCTCAGAGGTGCGGCTGTATAATTACCGTAAACTGGTTCTATGCTACGGCACCACCAAAGGAAGCTCTGTCACCATCCAGTGGAACTCCAGCAGCCAGCGTTTCCACCTTGCCCTGGGCACCGTGGGGCCCAACTCGGGCTGCTCCAACTGCCATAATATCATCCTGCACCAGCTACAGGAGATGTTCAACAAGGGCCCAAATGTGATGCAGCTGCTGCAGGTACACAATAGCACAATTATAAAGATAAAGTAAAAAAAATCAAAATGCACGTGTGCCAGTTCGATCTGGGTGGAGTAACGATACCAAATGACCTTCAAGGTAACTCTTAAATGTGTTTGCTTAACCTTCATAAAAAGAAACGTCCGATATTTTGGTGGTTCCAGTCACAGCGTCTTTACTCACAGCAATGGCATTTCCAAGAAAATAAAAGGGTTGACTTTGTTACAAGTGGACTATAAAGCAGACGGATGTAATTCGATTGCCCGAGACATCGAGCATGGGGCCACAAATACAATGATGTTATGTCGAGCTGAGTAGAAGTATGGTGTTACTGACCTTTAGAGGACTCCCTGCACATTTCCATCACTTGGACTGTTGGAGCAGGAGGAGGAGAGCAATGTAGAGAAAAATAAACCAGACCTCATACTTCATTTTTCAGTTTTACCAGATTAAGATCCACAATTTAGAAAAAAATAACGGACAAAAAATGAATAATCAATCAATGAATTAAAAATCAATACTGAGACTATTAGAATTTTGCAAATTATTCTTTTAATTTAAATATCAGTGGACAACAAAATACACTTAATCCTTTTTCTTACACGTTAAATGTTTCGTTTTTGGTTTTGTTCATGTTCCTCACTTTCAGAAACATAACTCAGTTCTCTGTACTGTGTTTTTTAATTTCTTTTATTTCTCTAACCACATACTGTCTACTTTTACTCTAGTGTTTTGTTGAATTTCTTCTTTGTTTGTCCAGGTGCTCTCTGACACACAGGCTCCTCTGAATTCAATCAACAAGCTACCAACAGTGCCCATGCTGGGCCTCACCCAGCGCACCAACACTGCCTACCAGTGTTTTTCCATCCTACCCCAATCGCCCACACACATCCGACTGGCATTCCGAAACATGTACTGCATCGATATTTACTGCCGGAGTCGTGGAGTGGTAGCCATTAGAGACGGAGCCTACAGTCTCTTTGACAACACAAAGATTGTGGAAGGCTTTTACCCTGCTCCGGGACTCAAGGTAAACCAGAATAGGAAGCACGAAAGGAATTAAGTTTGTCCAAAACATCCCTCACATGTATTTTAGCCGACTGACTTGTTAATACCCCCCCCCCCCAAAAAAAAAGTGAATTGTCGCCCTTTTGCTGACATGTCTGTACACTAAACATGAAGCCATCGGTCGCAGTCTGATTCAACTTTTCACATCAGAAATTGCTCTTCCTCCACTGTTTTCCCTCTCTGTAGACTTTCCTCAACATGTTTGTGGACAGCAATCAAGATGCTCGCAGGCGTTCGGTCAATGAAGATGACAACCCTCCCTCACCAGTGGGTGTAGATGTGATGGACAGTCTGATGAACCAGCTGCAGGCTTCACAGCAGCCACAGACTATGAGGGGGGGTGCAGGAGGTGTATATCCTTCTCTCACTTCACCACCACCAAATTATCACCCCAATGTAACTCCCTCGCCATCCATGATGCCCACCCAGTCACCAGGTAATAGAATACACGGCACTGGACATTTTTCTGGATTTGTGAGTGAATGTCATCACGTGCTTTTTGTGTCATCTCATCTCATTAGGCTGCTAATCAGCATTTCGAACAAATCATTGTTTTTATGACTGTCGCAATGCTGTCATCGGCCTCTCTGCTCATTCATGTATTTGTTTCAAGAGCAAAGTGTCAGAACACGTACGAGCAACCATTTACGCCCTTTTAATTTTGTGAAACCATGAGATCGTTTGTGTTTTTCAACATATACACAGCTCACAGCCAAGAAACTAAGCATGCATTTAGTCATGCTCCTTCCATTCTTCTCCATTTCTGCCCGCCGGCCACGGACTACAGCCCTTCCGTCCAGCTTTAGCTTTTGTGATGATTGAGTGTGAGCATGTGTGCAAGGAGCACTTGTCAACCCTAGAGTCTGATGAGCCCTTTGATGTGTGTGTGTATGTGTGTGTGTGCAGGGAACATCCATGCCTCTGGCTCCCCTAGTGGAGCTTTGAGGGCACCCTCTCCTTTCGGGCCCACCCCATCTCCATCTTCTCTCGGCATAGCCATGGGCCAGACCAGCTTTGCCAGTCCCCACGGTAAGCAGCAGGGGGGCTGTGAATGCTGACCTCTGCTCTGCGGGGCAAGGGCTGGAACGGGCTGAAGTGAATGTCACTAGACCTTTGTAGGCTGCAGGCATTAGCAGTCATTAAACGAATGGCTTTTAAACCGCGGGCACACAGCGATGCATTTATCTATGTTTATTATTATGTTGTGTATTGCTAATTGGTCGATGACTGGCATTCCCTTCCCCTAGGTCCTCTGGACCCCAGCTCTCCCTATACCATGGTGTCCCCCAGCCATAGGGGCCAGTGGCCTGGCTCACCTCAAGTCTCAGGACCCTCTCCTGGGGCAAGAATCCCTGGCATGTCTCCTGGCAATCCTTCGCTACACTCGCCTATTCCTGACCCACATTCTCCACGTGCCGGGACAAGTAAGTTGTTGTTTCGTGATATTCCCTCACATGTTATTATTTTCTTTACATAAATAGACAATCGTTCCGAGTCATGATGCTGATCCCAGTCATTTGATCCTTATCTGTTGACATATACACCTTTCAGACTTGCGATGCGCCACAATTTACGACTTCACCAATGTGTTTACAGGGCCATTCAGACATTGATCATATTTGTGTTAATGTGCCTCGCGGCCTCGTTCAGACATGCCAGCGAAGGTGACAGAAAGTACCACAGTGCGTGCACGTTATTTGCTATTTACACGCGACTGGACAGTAAATCCAGATAGGCATATCACTCAGTCCTGTCATTGCCTTAATTCACATTAGCATGCCAAGTTAATTGTGTAAAAGAAAATGGCGGTGGGTGGAAGCTGCTGAAAATACCTCTTTTAAACTTGTTTAAGCTTATTAAACAATCATTAGTATTCTTGTGAGGGTTTAACTGTAATACACTAATGATCATAGTTACCAACTTGAGAAAAAAAAAGTGATCTTTTACTTAACCTGGGGAAACCTGTCATTTCTGTTTTTCAGTCCTCATGGAGTTACAGTTTTCTCATAACACCATGTTTTTCCATAAGAATTCTTGTCAAGCTTACCAGCAAGCACCGCTGGGTTAAACAAAAGGGCAGCAGATGGATACAGTTGAAAATTGTGATTATGTGGTCAGACAAATGTACAAACTTAAACGCTTAAGTTGTCTTCTCTCATTTATTCGTCTCAGACTCTGACAAACAACTACTCAGCGCTGCAGTTAATTAGCATAGGAAAACCTGTGAGAGAGTTGAGAATTTGGACAGCACAAGCTGTCGGATTCCTCTGTAGAGCTGAACAGAAGCCAACAATTTATTTATTTTATTTCTTTTAAATTGTTGCGTATATATTACCGAATCCAATCAAAATATTGCCACCTGATTCATGGAAAGCAGTGTATGTCTGAAAGGGGTTGCACACATGTATATGTTTACATGTAATGAGCTCAGTAGTCTAATTCTAGCAACATTTTTTATACATTTCTCCCTTTGGTTTAGGTTCCCAAGTCATGCCTACCAGTATGCCTCCGCCTCGAAAGCTACCTCAGCGCCCCTGGGCTGCTTCCATTCCTACCATTCTCACCCACAGTGCCTTAAATAGGCTTCTGCTCCCCTCACCCACTCCTAGCCTGTTGCCAGGCCTGGCAGGAAGCTACCTCTGCTCACCACTGGAGCGCTTTCTAGGTTCAGTTATCATGAGACGGCACCTACAGAGGATTATCCAGCAGGAGGCGAATGTGAGTATCACAAAGATCCTCCAGTTTAATCCGCAGTATGTTCTTCCTGAAATTACAGCAACTGTTCTGCAGTACCGTAACCACCCCGTCCTGTGTCACACACCTCCTTCAGTTATCCATCATGAACTCTAATGAGCCGGGAGTCATCATGTTCAAGACGGATGTACTCAAGTGCCGGGTGGCTCTCAATCCAAAGAATTACCAGACGCTGCAGCTCAAAGTCACCCCAGAAAACACAGGTCCCTGGTCCCAAGAGGAACTTCAGGTTCTGGAGAGGTTCTTTGAGACCAGAGTAAGTAAAAGCAGCAGTTGTTTTGGAGTCTAAAATGATCTCAAATGAAAATTTGGTGTCTGGAACCATTTGAAACTTTTGTGCCGTTGGCACTTTCACAAAAAAATATATTTGTCAGTTTATTTGGGTTGTAGGTTTGTGCCTTTTTAAGGCCAGTCACTGGAACACATTTCAACCTATTGATATATTTAATTCAACTTACTTTTCTAGGTTGCTGGTCCTCCTTTTAAATTCAACACTTTGAGTGCCTTCACAAAGCTGCTGGGGGCACCAACTAACATCCTTAGGGACTGTGTACGCATCATGAAGCTCGAGCTGGTGGGTGATTGTTTCTTTATATGAATTGTTTGTGCAGCTTTGCATTATCTCACGATGTATTTCCTCATCTTGTTTTTAAAGTTGTCTTGGTGTTTAAAGGAAGCTATAAAAATGTGTTGTGTTTTTTTTTCCTTGCCTCATCTCTCTGCAGTACCCCGACCAGGCTGGACAGCTCAAGTGGAATGTCCAGTTTTGTCTCACCATCCCTCCCAGTGCTCCTCCCATCGCGCCTCCTGGGACCATTGCTGTTGTGCTCAAGTCAAAGATGCTTTTCTTTGTAAGTTGCAGCGGTGCTTCACTTTAACCTACCCAGACACAAATGATAAACTTCTGAACTTCTGGAATCACCCGACATTGTGTCTTTGGTCTGATTTGCCCGACAGTTGCAGCTGACCCAGCGTATCCCAGTGCCCCAGGAGTCTGTGAGCATCATTGTGCCCATTGTGTACGACATGGCCACAGGCCTCACTCAGCAGGCTGACATTCCCAGGCAGCACAGCTCCTCTGGGGCTGCGGCGCTCATGGTTTCTAATATCCTCAAGAGGTTCAATGAGTTGCACCCAGCCAGACAGGGTGAGACTGCACTCACAGCTGATTAACACTGAATAATTTACCAAACTGTAACCAGAATCAAGTGATTTATTTATTTATTTATTTATTGTTTTAAATGTCACATTAAGTAGCCTCGCTAACACTTGATGTAATCTCTCTCATCCAGGTGAGTGTACCATATTTGCATCAGTTCATGAGCTGATGGCCAACCTCACGCTACCTCCTGGCACTCGACAGTAGAAACCCGACTCTTTCAGAGACAGTGCTGAAACTCGACTGGAGTCCCTTGCCATGGAAGAGGAAGCATCCCTGAGCTGACAGAACACGAGAGTAACTCCTGTGGTCCCAGTTTGTCAAAATCCAGCCTGCGTTCTTTCTTCCTCTGCTGTAACACTTTTGACCTGATACTTAACTGCTTCTAAGAAAGGAAGTGAACTATGTACAGTTGTGGGCCACAGGCTTTATTATTGATTTGCAGTAAAGGCAAATCTTGGGAGCAGGTCAACATTGAATGCAAAAGCATATAAAGGTTTTATTTTTTTTTCTCCCTCCAGGTGCACTTGTAAACGAGATAATCTATTGAGACTTAAGGTTGTTTACAAAAACATGTACATTGTTGTATATTTGCTTGTGGAAAAGTATCAGGTTTGTTAGATTTTGCAAGAGCCCTGTCTTTTCTTTTTCTCTTTTTTTTTTTTTTTTTTTTTTTTTTTATATGCCTCTGACTGATAGTATTGTAGTATCGGGAGATAGATTCCTTAGCACACTATTTAATTGTCTCCTTGCCTTGACTTTGTCAATATCTCTGCATTTTTATTTCAAAGTTTATCTTTCAATACTGTAAAACTGTGACAAACTTTATAAGCCAGTTGTATTTTTATTAAGACCCATTTTGAGTCCTGATGGAAGAATTTCAGACATCTTGTCTGACTTTGCTATTTAATAAACCAAGCCCAGAGTTGGTTTGTGCTTTGAGGATCTTCCACTGAGAGCAAAAGGAGTAAGATTATTTAAGTTAACCAAGCTATTCAACACAGAACAAATGCTCTAAACAGACACTGAAGCTGCTAACTCTTGAAACTCGACTCAGCTGTTCTTACATTCGTCACTTAAAAAATGCAACTTCAAGCCTTAAGTGTCATTGAATTTGATACCAGGGAACACAAATTTCATTGTGAAAATGTGTAAACTTACATTTCAAGCAGGTTTGAACCCTGATGGTTGATTTTCATATCTTTAGGCTGAAGAATCTGGAACAAGCAGCACATTTTAGAAATGACAGTTTTACAGCAGCAATTCATAAAAATGACAAAAAAAAAAAAAACACTCGAGGCAATGGAATTGTGTAAAAAATAAAGGTTGTTTGAAAGTAATAAAATAGATTTTTATAAAATAGTTGTAAATTACAATTACTAACCACTACATACAGATCCTACAAACAAAATGTCTGAGTTGCGAAGCAGCCACGGTTAGATTTTTAGTTGTATAGGATATTTCTGCTTTGATAAGCATATTTATAAGATAAATAATTTGCTTGATTTATCTGGTTGGAAACCAAATTGTATAGCTTGGTGTTAACTTTCTGAGACATTTAAAAAAAAAACAAAAAAAACTTAATTGGTAATATTGCAGATGAATCGGTGAAATTCAGCTCGCAGATTATTCCTTCCCAGTGGTATAAAATGATGCTAATTGTGTAAACTTTGCAGTTTAATTTTAAGTGCATTACCTGAACATTATTACATTAGTCAAATGTATGGTTTGGTCAATGTTGGCTTAAAAACCTGCAGGAAACACCTCCGCTTTAAGGTTTCATCCTCACCCAGTGATGCTGTGATCCCTGAAACATGACATCATTGAAAAAGGCTCGTGCTCAGTTTGTGTGAGGCGCAGAGGGGCGTTCAAGACCGCAAATCAACAACAGCGACTATTCGGCTGAACTAAAGGGGCGTGGATGTTGTATTATTGTTATTTCTATCATTACAGCGTTTGAATAAGCTACATGGACCCTCCAGGGCTTAAGGATGTGTCGATGCACTGCGCGTGAGCATCGTCACCTGCAAGGAAACGACGAATTTCTGGACGATCAACCATTTCTGATTCACCCGCCCGAGCGTTTAGCACTTGAACGTCCAACCAAAAGCAGTAATAAACAGAATATATTTCCTCGCTTCGTCTAGCATGTCGCCCGCGCTTTCATGTGATTCATGTGGCTTTTAACAGGAGGACCACATAAGAATATATGTGCTAATCACAGCCGGTTCAAACAGATATGGCAGTAAGCACATCGGAGCCGCTCTGTCAGCCGTGCATCTACCATGAAGGTTTTAAAGGTAAGTCTCAGCTTTTATTTCTGTTTGTTGGCTGTTTAAATTGGATTTCATATTGGAGAAGTGCGCTCCACGGGCTCTGTCTGACCACTCCCCTCCGGTCCTCATCAAACATACATCTTTATAAATAAATAAGATGACACGTGCACGTTGTCTCACAAGCTGTGTCTATATTTTAATTGGTGAGGGTAAAGGGTGATGTCAGAAAGGCCTACTGATGTGATTACTGTGGTCAGTGGAGCTACAGGTGAAGAGACCTCTGATGCCGGTCCGGCTGAGTCCTGAGCAGGTGGGCCTGGAGATGCTGTGTCTCTGTGGGCAGCTGGACCTCCTCATCAGGGCACAGATGCAGCAGGTAGGGTGACCTGGCCACTAAGTGCATAATTCCATCCACCGCTGGCAAAAAAATCATTGATCTCCTCCACTTTCTGTTAGTTTTCATCACTCTCACAGTGAGACTCGAGTGATATTCATGCTGCATCACACAGGCGTATTAGCATAACTTACCCAAATGAACAGGCTTAACAAATTGATGTGCCCATCAAATGTGACTCAATTTGCACTGTTTGGGTCATAAATACACTTGTTACACACTTTACTATGATGAGATGGGTAGAAATCCTCTTGACAATGAGCCGATGTTCAAATTAACGTAACACTCTCTGGAGAGCTTCCCTGTCTGTTGCTGATCTGTTGCCGTACCAGGCTGCCATGCAGTCGGTCAGTAAGCTGTCCACCGGGCATTATTAAGGAATATAACAAGCAGTCCCATCTAGATGTCACAAATTCATGCACTTACTGTTCTGCATCACTGTGAGACAGGGCGTTCCAAATTTTTCGCAATATTACCAAGGTCAAATAAAGTGGTGCTAGAAACCCTTTTTGTTTGGGAGTTAATGGACAGATCCTCACTGTAGTCCTGGAAGCAAACGGTAATACCATGTGGAGCTATTACATGACAATTACACTGACTTCTGAGAATAGAATTAGACAGAATTCTGAAGCAGAGAAAGCAGAAAGATTCATGACTCTTTCCTCTATGTCTTTAAGACACTCTTGTAGTCTAACTAGTTCATTTGTTTGATCTGGCCTCATGAATAAGTATAGCGGAGTATCATCTGAGTATTATCTGTGTAGCAGATGGACAAAGTTTTATGCTTGTTTTGCCATTTGCCATCCTTTTCCAACATGTTTTTATGTGTAGCTGTTCATTTGTTGTCTCTGCGTTTACAGTTCCAGGAGCAGTTAGGACAAGGCTGTAGCCCCGAGGAGTCGGACACTTTCCAGGCTCAAGGTATAAATGATAAAGTTGTTGGGTCTGTCTTAGATGGCGTCTTTATGCTTGATTTTTCTTTTTTGGTCTGTATTCTTAAAGGATCAGAGATTCTTGTCCAGATGCTACAGTGCCTTGAACATCTACCAAAGCCCATGCCACAGCTAGAGGTATTACACCTCATTGTATTGTCCAAATAAAACTGGTATATGGTTTGCATTGAATGAAGTACCTTCACTTTTGACCGTGATTCAAGTAGACTGTTACTTGCAATCAGAAATCAGTTGGCATCTGTTTCCTCAGGATTACCTGGACATAGTGGGTCTGTCAGCCATGTTTCCTCGTGTAGAGGTGTTCCTCATTCAAGGCAGTCCTGTCGACATGCTGGAGAGGCCACAGATGGACGGTGAGAGATACACCTGAGAAAAGCTCAAACTCATCCGCGTCCAACAACAGCAGAAAAATGAACCATAGTTTTTTTGTCTTTTAGTCCACTCTTGGTAGGTGTCTGAAAGATTTTGGCAAACATCAGTAGCTTTCTGTGTTCAGTGGACTTTGCTTTAAGACAATTAAAAAAAAAGAAAAGGGAATGTTGAATACAAAACAAGCCCTTCTATGGAAATATAAGCCATAAGTTAGAATATTTACTTATGTGCTATTGTCGAGGAATTTTCAATGCACGGTGGAAGAATTTAACAAAGTCGTTATGGCCTTCATAGATTTATTAAACACACAAATACATGCCCACTACTGAACATGGAGAGATCTCTCTCTAACTCGAGTGGCTTAAAACCGGTCACAGGGCGCATTCCACATCTGCCAATCACACACAACTGCTCCTTGGAAGGACTTTTCCGTAGCTGTTGGAAAGCAGGATGTGTGTGTGCATGTGATAACAGATGAGAGTAATTAAAGTCGTTACATCTCATGCCTTTCCAGGTCAGCTAAAGACAGTTCACACTATGAAGACACATGTTCCACACTGATTATGATACATTTAAAAGGCTACACGATGCTTTCACACTTAGTCACGTTGCATACACACGTTAGATTGATAATGCAGTAAACAAGATAATAAAATTCCTTTAGTTTACACTATACAAAAAGAACAAATAACCTTGTACCTCGGTCCAGTATTTTGATATGAAGATTTTCTATACCTGTATCCTACCACTGTACATGTCAAAGGAAAACACTGTCCTTGTTTCTCCACTTGACAGCTGTAGTTTGTAACTTTCTAAATGGACTATTGATTAAATTAAATGCTTCTTACGGGTTAACACAACAGAACTCTAAACTGGACTTCAGTACTGTGCAAAACTCTTGGGCCACCAATAATTTCTTTTGATATTGCAAAGAAAACAGAAACCGGTGATGTAGTTCACTGAAACACAAATAGTAAACAAATGCTGATACAGTACATTAGTCAAAAACTGTTGATTCGAACACGCTTGAAAGTTAATATTTGATGATTGACTGCCTTTACTCCTCAACACATTCTGAACCCTCTTAGAGAAGCGTTCTTGCAATTTCTTTAAGTAGCCTTCAGGAATGGTTCTCCAGGCTTATTGAAGGACATTCCAAAGCTCTTCTTTGGACATCGGCTGCCTCTTGTTCCGGGCAGAAGTATGTGAACCTTTTCGAAAGGAGTCAATAAAACTGAGTAAACCTGACGCTCGTCAGGCTGTAAAATAATACAAGCTTGGACTCCTCCAACCCACAGTCAGACAGATTGTGTACAAATGGATACAAAGCGGTCAGCCAACAAAGATCACTTCAAAAGCAAAGGTCAGCAAGGTCACAAAGAAACCCAGAGTAGTAAGCAACTGTGGGCCTCCCTCATAATGTCTAATGAAAAAGTGCACATGGAACTTGTAAAACTTTTTTCTTATTTTTTTAATGAGTGCATCGTCAGGCGAACATCTAGTTTGTTGAATATAAAGTGGGACTAATCAGAAGGCTGTTGAATTATCAACATCATTATTATTATTATTTTTTGTAGACAAATGAAACCAAAACAGAGCTTAAAAATAATGACTTTAAGTGTTACGGTTGTGGTAAGGAAACCACACCCCGTAGCAAAGGTTTACAAGCTTTTCCCATTCACAGATCTGTAATATTGAACCATTTTGCTTAAATAAATGATTGAGAACATTATTTTTTTTGTCTTAATTGACTGACTGGGTGCTTTTGACCACATTTAAAGACTGTTGTGGAAATCTGATAAAGCTCTAGGTCAGAGTAATGGGGAAACAAAAAAAAAATATGGAATGTTCAAAGAACTAACAAATGTAAGCTGATGTCTCTGTTGCAGACTACTTCTTCCATATTGCCAAACTGAACCAGCTGCTGGCGCTGTGTCAGCAGCTTGAAGAGGATATCAGACACCTTGGAAGTCATAAGTACATTGCCCACCAGCTCTCAGTTATATATGTAAGAAGAGTAGATTTACTCTTTTCAGCTTTCTTCTTTCTTTTTTTTTTTTTTTTAATTTTCAAAACTTTGCAGTGTTCCTTTAATGTCTGTGTTTTCAGCAAGTCATCAGCTCTTTCGGGGGAATTCAGGTCTTTTCCGAAATAAAAAAGGATATTGAGGCTAACTTCAAGCAGATGAAGCAGTCTCTGGTGGCAGAGGAAGGCTGCAGGCATGAACCTCAGCTGGCTGCCCAATATATCAACTGGTGAGCCACAGTCTAAATGTTACGATGATTAATGCAAAAAAACAGTCTGATTAACAATTATGCTCTGTTCCACATGTAGGGTATTAGAAATAACTAAAGGCTTATCGTCAGTGGTTTTGTCACTGCCAGAGGAGCTGACAGAGGACCTTCACCCTGCCGTCAGCTTCATGTCCCAGTATCTGTCCTGACTCACCCAACAGACGCCTCGCACCTCCAGGAGTCACCTCCTTCTCAATGAACTGATGATATTATGACTGTGAAAAGGTGCTACACAACTTGATTGAACTGAATATAGGCGGGATTTGATAGCCTACTTTACACTTCATGTAGTTTTCCTTTGTTTTTTTCCCTTCTTTTTTTTCTGAAATGCGTCTCGTGTTAGTCCGGGTGATTAGTCCTTTGTTTGGGATTGAATGTAAGCTTGTTGAGTCCCTCCTTGCACTACTGTTATAACAACTTTAATTTTTTTTAATTAAAGTGGAACGATAAATTGAATGCCAGAGGGTGCTGTGTTTGCTCTCCTCTTGTTTTGACACCTCACTTCGGGCAGGTTGGATACATCATAGATGCGATCATATTCAAAGTATGTCATTGAAACCACAACAGCCTTTATCCTCTCCCTGTGTGTCTATATAAACACATTTCCAATAAAGGTTGATCATTTTGTAAATGTGGTGAAAAATATTGGATACATAAAACTATAGAGTAGCTGTCAGATCAGATAAGATTGTTTTGTACCCCTTAAAGTATCATTGGTAATTCTGAATGCGAACTATGACGCTTGTGTTCATGGTTTTGTCTGATTATGGCAGTTGGGAAAAGGTGGGGAAAAGCTGAAAGTAGATGATGTCATTGGACACTGGCCCAGAGAGCCATGAATTTCACAAAGTGATGTAACGCAGAAGTAGAGACGCCAAAAGACAAAATGACCACAAACACAAACTAAGTCCAAAATAGATACATGAGAACACAAAGAAACACATGATGGTCACGAATATAAGAAAATAACAATAACTAGAATTGTATTAAGTATAATTAAAGGAATGAAGAGATGCAATGACAAAACTTTAACAAACCGCATACTGACACAAAATAACAACAAAGTGTAAGAGAACAACCACAAAGAATCACAAAACACAAAGTGGATAAATGAGCTCAGAGACAAAAAAAACGTCAAGTGACGCAAAATGACACAAAATAACCAAAAAAAATTGCAAAATGATCCTAAAAAAAATATTTTGAGGCAACAGCAAACATTGAACACAATTTTAAAAATCACAATGAACACCATTAAGAAAAAAACAAATAGCTCTACTCAGTAGCCTGTGTAAAATGAGCTATTCAGTGCCTGAACACAGATCAATCAAAGTGGCATAAGTCATGTGGAACTGACATCAGCAGTTGCTACGAGCAACACAATGCTCAGTCACAACCATGTGTTGGTGGCAGAACAGAACATTTAAATCAGAACATTATTAAAAGGGACAGAAACTCTATCACTTCTTCGATTTTAGGATCCTCTGATTGTGCATACTGACTCACAGCCATGGTTTAGTGGCTTACCGCGCACAGAGCAGAGGAAATGTAGTGTCAATAACTGTACTTGTTCTTTGACAACAAAATGTCTGCTCGCTGTCCCAAATTACCAGGGAGGTGGCATGTTTAAGACAAGAACTGCAGAAATGCAGGCCTGCAGCCATCAATAATAATTTCAGAAGTTATCCTAAGAGCTTGAATGAGGGCAACAGGACTTCTTTTTCTTGGTTCTTGAAGACAATTCACTTCTCATCCAAAATACTTCCTCAGCTTTAAACTATTTGCTGGGATCTGCTAGGTAGTTAAAAGACTGTTCACACGCAGCGGGTCGTTAAAATCATATGTGACTCACCTGCCCAATGTGTGGGTTGTTTAATTGTATTTACCTGCCTGAACAAGCATGTTTTGTTCACAAGATCCATCGTGTGAATGGTTGTGAAACTGCCTGGAGGAGAGTGAAGGCTGCTTTGGAGGTGCTGGGAAGGTGATGCCTGAGACCACCTCCTCTCTTCAAAGATCTTTTTCCAGGTTAACATAGATGGCTTAATTCTTCTCTCAAACCAGCTGCAAACCAAAATATGTATATTGCTGTCCTCAAAAGAGTGTTTTTTTCTCCTTAAGATGCAAGTGAACTGCTGAGTCTTCACCTGAATAGCTGACTCTGTGCAGTGCCATGTGTTTGTGAAGTGGTTGTTTAGTTTCCTCTGTATAAAGGTCTGTTCACTCCTCGCTCCCCTGTATTGCACATATGACATCACAAGTTTGTGTTTGGGTGTTTTGTCCTTTAGGTCTCCAGTCTCTGTCTGAGGGTGTTTGAAAAGCACCGGAATGTTGAAGAACATCCTTCCGATTTTCTCAGACATGCGCCTTTTTTTATTCTCTGTCTATGAGTTACACTTGTGCTTTCCTGCTGTGACAACATTACATAACTTTTATTTGGCTTTAAGTGCTATGTAAAGATAAGCCAGCAGCTATATGGGCCAATAATGGTGGGACTTGAAGACGAGTGAAAATGTGTGGTTATTTACTTAAGTGCAAATTTACAGTAACCTATAAAAAGTATCAGCTGAAGTCACAGGGACAATACATGTGCATACTTACCTCTATCTCAGCCTCCACCTTGAAAAGATCCCTCATATTCTTTTTTTTTTTATGTCCAGTGTACTTGAGTGATATGGAAGAGACCACTGTTTCAAAACTTGTTTATGCAGTGCCTTCTGCTGTGATGCAGTGCAAACCAGGGCATGCTTCATAAGCATGCATAACCCAAATTTATCAAAACCTAGAGGGAACAAATAGGCAGAATTGGGCATTTATTTTCTTCAGGGAATAAAAGAAATCCAGATCCGTTTTTATTTCTGTTTCATATCACATCCACATTAAAGAAATCAAAAGGCATTTAAACATTTTGAACTTTTCATATATTTACATATGAAATTTAAATACATTTTCACAAATATTTTTTTACCCTCTATAAAGCATTGTTAACTAATCCTAATTATGTTGCATTGTTGGATTGGTGTTCACACTATAGGGATAAGCTTTGCATGTGTTATATCTATTTTTTAAATTAAATCTTTTAAGGGGAAAACTGATTGAAACTGCTTTCTTTTTTAAATTGATTGATTAAGAGTTAAGTCTCCTGTTGATTGGCGGACACTTAAAAGTAAATGTGTCATCACATCAATGAAAAATACATAAAATCCTTTTAATGGAAGCTAATGCTATAAATCACTATATCATAGTGAGCATATATTTCCTTATTTATGGAAGTTTTTCTGTGCCATCAGAGTTTGAATACGAATTTCTAATATTGAATTTTTACAGCATCAAAATCAGACTTTGAATTTGAAAAACCAACAGTGTAAAAAAAAAGTCAATTTCTAAAAACAAAAATCAGTGTAAAAAAATTCAACATCTAAAAAAAAATTCAGGGGAAAAAGAGCCAGACTCAACATCCGGGTAAACAGGGAGAAGCAATCGATCCCTCAATAGATAAATTGGACGATTCCGTATTTCAAGGGACTGTTGGCAACCGTTCAGTGGTGCTCTGTCTGAATTAAATCCATCCCTTAATAAAGCCTATAAAACTACTAAGCACTAAATTGAGCCGATGTGCATAGCAGTGAATGAATAAAGCCAACGGTGCTCTCTCCTTAACTTTTGCCTGCACACAAATTAGCCCAGAAGACATCACCGCTGCGCCGTCAAAACACTGTGCCACCACTTTTTCCATACATCCATTTTCCTCCGAAAATCCGATAAGGAGACCTGCAATGTCATCAGCTCGTTTCCCACTGGTGACATCTTCAAATCGGACAAACCGCTCCTTGACACCTGTGTCAACAATACAACTTGCCGTTTTCCTCGGAGCCCGTTATCCAGGGGTATCGTTCGTAATTTGCTGATTGAAAGTGGCGTACAAATCCTTTACCGGCTTGTGTCAGGTTCGCTAACTTCGGAGTTAGCCAACCTTTCTTTACGATGTCCAGCTTCTCAGTAAAAGTCCTCCTGGCAAATGGCTGCAACAATAAATTCGCCACCAAATCAACTTCTCCTCCTCCTTCAGCCATTGATGTTTCGTATAAAACGGAAATTGTTAGGTAATAATTAGGTAATAATTTTTATTATTAGTATTATTATTATTATTAATAGTCTATTAATAACTCAACTATATAAAAAGCTATAAAAGCTCCTCAATATTCGTGAATTCAATAAGTCGACTAGCACTAGCACCAATGTATTTTTTTGTAGCATCAGACGTCAAACTCTACCCAATCATCGAATGTGATTAAAATGACATTTCCATATGTCTGCTTAGAGCCAATCAGACCCCCTACGCCTGCAATGGGCTGTTGGGGGCCGTCAGAGACAGTCTAATAACATTGGTTTGGGGTTCGCTACGCTGTCTTCTACATTCTAGATGTAGTTAGGCTGCCAGCAGACCCGATTGTTCTGTCCTCCCGGCAGATTTGTTTGCCTGGCAACCAATGATAGCTGAAATATGATTGGTTAAATGCGTCAATATGAAAATACACGTCTGGCAGCAGCGCAACCAGGGGAAAGGAAACGGACAGACAATAAAATAGTAAGATATGAAATGAAATAAAATAATAATTAAGAAAATCACAAACAGATGTTCATTTTATTTTGTTTAAGATATTGTTTAGGCCAGCAGAGAAGGCCTTGCAGGCCCTGACGGCCCACCACTATTAGTAATATCTATTACTCAATTTTATTAACACAAATGGCAAATAAAGTAAACTCACTCACCGAAGCACCATCCCCCGAGTTGGTGGACATGGCTGATCTGTCCAATGGAGCGTAACTTCATTGGCTGCAGTTGGATGAATTGAGACAGGGATCGATTGCTTCTCCCTGTTTACCCGGATGTTGAGTCTGCTTCTTTTTCCACTGAAATTTTTGAAGTTGAATTTTTTTCCAATGAATTTTTTTTTTAGATGTTGAATTTTTTTTTACACTGATTTTCGTTTTTAGAAATTGATTTTTTTTTTTACACTGTTGGTTTTTCAAATTCGAAGTCTGATTCTGATTTTTGTTAAAAATTCAACATTAGAAATTCGTATTCAAACTCTGATGGCACAGAAAAACTTCCATACTTATTCCTCATCTGTCTATGATTCCGATTTGTTGGCAATGCACTTACAGTGAGTAAATGTCTCCTCCTGCTGTTCAGTTGTTGTAAGCTGCTGAACCAGGAAATACCTTGACACCTCCTGCATTAACAACCAGCTGGTTTATTAGAATACACAGGAGGCGCATTGGGGCCCCTGGAAAGATATATTAGTCTAGTATCTGCACCAATGATATCAAAGTATTATTACTGTGTTGTTGTTCATTGGTACATTAACAGATGCATAAACTTTCCTTGAATGCACCGATCCAACTAGCTCAAGTATCCTGCGTCTGTTGAGCTTTTTCGTACAGATGTTCAAAGCGCTGTGGCAGCGGAAAACCAAACCGGACGGTGCCTGTCGCCTGTCACAGCCGCCAGGGTAGAGACTTAACCGTGAGTGGCTTTGATAACAACCAATGGTACGATTCCATTTCTGCTCGGTAGCCAATCAGAACTTGTTAGGCTGTCCGACAACTTGACCGTGAGAGCTGGGGCACAAACGGAGACTACCCGAGGAAACGTTTAAACTGTGTTTGCCTGACAGCCTGAAGACGGCGAGCCCCGCATCAGTGAACATTGCAGAAAAGATGAATATATGCGAAAAAGGTAAGTCTACGAAGTTTTGGACCGTCGCGAGCGTTTTTTTTGGTCCACTTGTCAGTGTCAATCTGGGCCAGTTTTGCTGTATCAAACAAGCCACTCGGGTTTCTCCCCTAAATTATGACATATGTTTTGTTAAAAACAAATACACAAACTTGTGTCAGGATAGTGACGTGTAAAGTTCAACCCTGGTGGCGCCAAACATCCACCGTGCCGAAGTGTCTATGAGCAACCCAAATACCAGCTCCTCCCAGTAGAGGTTTTTTTTAAAGGGTTATTTCCAATATGTAGGCTAACCATTAGCTACTGATCAGCATGCATATTTTTGTTTGCAGATGCTGAGACACACATGTGAGTCCTGTGTGAAGATCTAAGGAGGACATGATACCAGAGCCCTCAGCAGGAGTTGTAACCAGGTCCTCAGAACAGAAGTACGATTTACCGTGTGCAGTTTAACATGTTTTTTACTCTCCTACTATGCTATTGAATGTTATATCTTTGGCTTCCCAGTACAAACTCTCAGGTAGAGGCAACCTCCTCTCGAGCTGTCAATCATTCTGAGGATGATTCGGGGAATGAGAACAGACAGAAGAGTGTGGTAGGTTTTATCCACCGACGCTCATAAAGAAATGTACAAGCAGAGGAACTACAGGGGCTTCACTAATGAAAGCACAGAATGTGACGATATTATTATGAGAATGGATCATGTTTCACGGAGAGCATTCTGACTTTTTAAAAACACACAGATGTGAATAAACCCAGTAAGTCTGGTTTGTAGGCATGTTGTGGAGGATTTTAGATGATTCGTGGTTTGACTAATTAGATAACTGACAAAAAGCTGACTGACAACTATTCATGGCTGAATGTAAACAATTCAGTCATTTCTTATGAGAAAATACCGTCCCCTGATTTCTGCTATCAGCTGTGAAGTGCTAGTTTTTTCTCTGTCGCTCGGACTGATGGACGACTCGGGGGAACAATAAGTTGGTCGTGATTTTCCAGATAAAACAAGTTCCCGATCCATGAAGTAACAGTGCTAGAAATTCTCATGTTTGTCAACATTGTGAATTTCCTTGTGTTAAAGCAAACCTCATCCCCCTCCCAAAAAAATCATTTGGAATAAAAAAAAAAAGGGACGAATCGTGTATATTGTTCTCATGATCTTTTTCCTCCAGAGACGAAGAAAAAGGACGCGCAAGTTCCCGGAGAATGTCACGCGCAAAAGAGCGAAAGCCAGCTGCAGCGGCGCCGGCAGAGCAGGGGGCCGACAGGGTAAACGGAAGCATGTGGAGGCCGTCACCCTGTTTGAGGTGATCACCATGGGCAAGAGTGCCATGCAGGTAAGATTTTGGATTTGGATCATCTGTTATGATAAACGATAAAAAACTCAATTCCCCACTATTCATTTAGTCTCAGCCTTTTTGAATTTGATAACAAAAAACACTTGGGGATGTGTGTCGGCAGGGGGAACTGTTAGGGTGATGAGCAACTTTAATCGCTTTGGAAGTCTAGTCTCAGAGGAAGGACCTCAGATGAAGGAGTGATGGTCTGGATTTGGCTCGTCTCTGGTGATGCTGTAACTTTGACGCAGGCAGAATAGATGGTGGTAAAATCTGGGAATCGGGCCCCCGATTGCTTTCTTTAGGTTTTTCAGTTGAAAAAGGAAAGCACTTTTGAGCTTTCCCAGTAATCGCTGCTCAATTCCTGGAACTTGAATTTGGCAAACGTCTCCACTGCCTTGCTGTCATGTATTTTACTCCTTTACGCAGACTTTGCATTCTTTGAAATGAAGCTGACGTACTTGGCTGTGGATTTGAGTGTGTAGTCCTAGGTATAGGATTGGTATCGTGTCTAAAAAGGTTGCAGAGTGGGGAACCTGTGATTAGGGATACAGTAGATCAGAAGCTGGAAGAAAAAAATGCAGCCCCCCTGCAGTCAAATCTGTGTGGGCACAGATGCATCAAAAGAATTATCTTGTACTTTTTTACACACAAAAATACATCTTGAGTTTGCATACCTGTGATTAGGGATGAGATGTCAAGTGTGATGTCTCTAAGAGTCACGGTTTTGTCTTTTTTGTTTTTACTGTTTATTTTTAACTTGTCGTGGAAGTATTTTTTTTGGAATCCGCTGGAAGGTGGGGGTGGTATTCCATGTCTTCGAGGCTGGAATTCAATTCAATTCAATTCAAAAATACTTTATTTATCCCAGAGGGAAATTAAATGTTGATGTAGCTCAATTAAATCAAGGAGTTATTATAGATGCTGATGGCTGTGGGCAGGAATGATTTCCTGTAGCGGTCCGTTTTGCATCCAAACTGAAGAAGCCTTTGACTGAAGAGACTCTGTTTTCCGATAACAGTCTCATGGAGCGGATGTTCAGGGTTGTCCATAATTCTCTTGATTTTATGCAAAATCCTTCTTTGCATTATTGTCTCCAGAGGTTCCACAGTCGTCCCCAGAACAGAACCAGCCTTCCTTATCAGGTTGTTGAGTCTTTTTAGGTCCCTGGTTCTGATGCTGCTGCCCCAACAGATGACGCAAGAGGAAATGACGCTCTCAACAACAGACTTGTAGAATATCTGCAACATCTTGTTTGCAAACCTTGAAGGACCTTAGCTTCCTCAAGAAGTACAGTCTGCTCTGTCCTTTCTTGTAGATGGCTTCACTGTTGTGTCTCCAGTCCAGTCTGTTGTCCACATGAACACCAAGGTATTTATATTCCTCAACCACCTCCACTTCTTCTCCCATGATGGAAACAGGGTTTGATCTGACCCTGTTTCTCCTGAAATCTACAATCATCTCCTTTGTTTTGTTAACATTCAAGATGAGATGATTGTTCCCACACCATGCCACAAAGCGGTCCACCAGCTCTCTGTACTCAGCTTCTTGTCCATCTCTGATACACCCGACTACTGCAGAGTCATCTGAATATTTCTGTAGATGACAGGAGTCTGACTTGTACTGGAAGTCTGAAGTGTACCGAGTGAAAAGGAATGGTGAGAGTACAGTCCCCTGTGGTGCTCCTGTGCTGCTGATCACCTGGTTAGACACACAATTCGTCAGTCTGACAAACTGTGGTCTGTTTGTCAGGTAGTCATTAATCCAGGTGATTGTTGAGGCCTCCACCTGAGTCTTCTGGAGTTTCAGACGAAGCAGATCAGGCTGAATTGTGTTAAATGCACTGGAGAAATCAAAGAACATGATCCTCACAGTGCTGCCTGCTTTGTCCAGATGACAGTGGGTTTGTTGAAGCAGGTGTATGATAGCGTCTTCAACTCCAACTCCATGGCGATAAGCAAACTGCAGGGGGTCCTGATATGTGCTGGTTTGCTTACACAGGTGGGTCAACAGGAGTCTTTCCAGGACCTTCATGATGTGGGATGTCAGGGCAACAGGTCTGTAGTCATTGATGTCTGAAGGATGAGTTTTCTTTGGTACCGGAACCAGACAGGATGTCTTCCACAACAGTGGTACCTTCTCTTGGGTCAAGCTAAGGTTGAAAAGGTGTTGCAGAATCCCACAGAGCTGCTCTGCACAGGCCTTCAGGACTCGGGGGCTGACACCATCTGGACCTGCAGCCTTGTTCCGGTTCAGTCTCTCCAACTGCCTCTTCACCTGACTTCTAGAAACAGAAAAGTGGGAGGGGGAGGCAAAGGGGACAGCAGCATCTCCTGATTGGGTTGAAGACAAACTAGTGGAAGCAGAAGAATCCATGACTGAGGTGGAGGTGGAGATGTTACAGGAAAGCTGTGGGTCAGAGGAGGGTGGGATGTCTCTTTGGCTGGGAACAGGATGGGAGGATGGTGAGCTTGTTCCTGAACTGAACCTGTTGAAGAATGTGTTCAGCTCATTTGCTCTGTCCAGACTTCCATCCATCCGATCCTCCCTCTGTTTGAGGCCTGTGATCTTCTTCATTCCTGACCACACATCTCTGATATTGTTCCTCTGCAGTTTACTCTCAAGCTTCTTTCTATACACCTCCTTGCTCTCTCTGATCTTGACTTTGAGCTGCTTATGTATACTCCTCAGTAACTCCCTGTCTCGCTCCCTAAAGGCTCTTTTTTTCTTGTTCAATAGTTCCTTTAGCTCACTGGTGATCCAGGGTTTGTTATTAGGGAAGCATCTCACTGTTCTGGTGGGGATGGTGTTGTCCACACAGAAGTTTATATAGTCAGTCACACACTCAGTCATGGCATTAATGTCCTCTCCATATCAGAATCAGAATCAGAATCAGAATCGCTTTTTATTGCCAGGTATGTGGACACACACGAGGAATTTGACTCCGGTTACACCTCACTCTCTTTAGTGCAACAATTACAAAAAAAATAGACAAAAAAATAGACATAGAACAAGATCAAATCAGAAGTGCAAATTGGTGCATGGTGCAAGGATGAAACACTGAAGTTCGGTTTTAGCTGTTTAACACAGAGACAGCCTGAGGGAAGAAACTGTTCCTGTGTCTTGTTGTTTTGGCGTACAGAGTTCTGTAGCGCCTTGCAGAAGGGAGGAGTTTAAACAGTTTGTGTCCAGGGTGTGATGGGTCTGCAGAGATGTAACCTGCCCGTTTCCTGACTCTGGACAGGTACAGATCCTGGATGGAGGGCAGGCTGACACCAATAATCTTCTCTGCAGACCTTATTGTCCGTTGCAGTCTGTTTTTTTCCTGTTTGGTGGTTGATCCGAACCAAACGGTGATGGATGAACAGAGAACAGACTGAACAATGGCGGTGTAAAACTGGATCAGCAGCTCCTTAGGTAGGTTGAGCTTCCTGAGCTGCCGCAGGAAGTACAACCTCTGCTGGGCCTTTTTGATGGTAGTGACTGTGTTGGTCTTCCACTTCAGGTCCTGAGAGATTGTGGGGCCCAGAAACCTGAAGGATTCCACAGCAGACACTGCGTCAGGGCCGTATTAAGTCAATGTGGTGCCCCTGGGCACTAAACCTCAAGTGCCTCTAGGCTACATTTTCAAACGTATTCATTCAAAATCAGTAACAATTAAAGCAGCATCCATCTATATACAGTATGTAGGATTATTCAAATATCTCCATTTAAAACCATTCAATTCACTAACAATCCAAACAGCATCCATATATTAAAATGTACAGATTCAAAATGTGTATCAATTCGAAGAGCATTTGTCTATATTGAAATATATTATCAGTTCAAAGAGCATCCACCTATGCAGCACTAACAACACTCCTATTATCCAGGGGGACGTCATTGCCACAGCCGTCCCAGAGCACCATAAGTTGTCTCCCCGGAATGCCAAACCACTTCAAAACTTAACCAGGGTGCTTGCTCTTTTTCCAAATCAAAATTCCAGACTTTTTTAAAACTGAGACTTTTTTTCCCCAAGACCTTAACTTTATGTACTTGTAACTTGTGTTCCTACTGCCTACTTCATTGGTTGAGATTGTACCAACTGTGTTTATTAGAAATGTTCATTTTTATAGGCTAGTATTCAATGAACAAATGCATTATTCACAGTAAATTATGCTTTTACTGATGAAAACGTTTCAAAACATGAAAATCACAAGTACATGAATTTCACATCAAACAAGTGTAACAAAACTATCTATAAAAAAAAAATAAATGGATGGATGAATGTATGTAGAATTCAGTCTCTTCACTCACATCTCATCCCATTAGGCTAATACAGTACGTGACCAGTTAGTAAAATTATAGTTTTATATCCTACCTTCCTATTTCTCATTTCACAATGCCTTTGAGCATACTGTAACATTCTACCATACATTTATTTTCCATACTTTATTAAGACTTTCACACAAAATCCAAGACTTTTCAAGGTCTGGAAAACAGTGCTTCAAAATTCCATACTTATTAAGACTTTCAAGACTTGCGCAAGCACCCTGTTCATCACGGCCACAATGCGTTGCAACACCCCTCTCCAATACTTCGCCGCATCCTCTTTTTGTTGTCTGAGAACAACATCAACCGTACACGCATCCCGTGACCTCCTGAGAAGTGAGAGCAGACACTCGCGGTGGCTTGCGCTCTTCTCGTGGGCTGTGACTGTCCGGGTGTTTCCAGTCACTGTACCCCTCGGTGAAAGCATTTTGCTGCCCGGCCAGGCATTTACACGCAAAACAATACACCATGCCGGTTGAAGGGGAATAGATTAGCCAATCTCTAGAGACTGACTGTTTGTTCGGCAGCTGGCATTGGAAGAGATCATTTGTAAGAAACCTGGTTTTCTTACCGTCGTGCCGTGCTGATGCTGCATATTTAGCCGCCCGGTTGTGGTAGATGGTGGGACCGTTAGCAATAGCCAGCTGGTTGTCAGCAGTTGTCGATGTTTTTATAAAGAAACGATCTAACACTGGAACATTTTTAATTGCCGCTAAACGCCTGGAGCCTTTTTATTTTTTTATTTTTCTCTTTGCACAACCACTCAATTGATGTCTATCCATTTATTTTTATTTTTACCGCGTTTTTTTAAAAACATGATGCATTTCACCATAGGTGGACTGGCTCAACTGACAGGTTGAGGGAGGGGGGTTAATGTTCACATTAGGCCACTATTGCTCAGAATTATGACATATCGTTGCTGTTCTTATCACATTATTTTTAATAATGAATTTTATATGAATATTTATGTCAAGTGTCAAGTGTAATCATTTTAAGTGTACAAACATTCATGAAAAAAATATTTTTAAAGTTTGTCGTGTGGTGCCCCCCCACTGGCTGTGAATGGTTGGTGCCCCTGGGCACTGTGCCGCAGGCCCATATAGTTAATCCGGCCTTGCACTGCGTTGTTGGTGATGGTGATGGGTGGCAGAGTGGGGGGGCTTCTCCTAAAGTCCACTGTCATCTCCACTGTTTTTAGCGTGTTCAGCTCCAGATTGTTCTTTTTTTTTGTGATCAAATTTTTCTTTATTCAAGAAATTTTTATACAAAAAGGAGAAAAGAAAATGAGAACATGTCATAAAATGAAAAGCAAGTACATTAGCAAGTAGTAAATAAGGTAATCACCAAGATCAAATAAACAGAAAACAATAATGACATACATGAAAATAATCAACAACTTAAACTTAATCTGAAATCATATAAATAAACCCTCCCTTCCTCCCACCCACCCACCCCCTACCTCAGGGACATGGTCGAAAAACACAATACAATTTCAGTGACCTTCAGTCTAACACATTCTTAAGCTTCATAGAAAGAGAATTCCACATTTCAATAGTAGTCTCCTGTGCTCCATGTACACGAGCTGTAGATAGCTCCATGTATACAATGTCCATATACATAAGAAGCCATGCCCGAAGTGAAAGACAATGCGGTGGCTTCCACCTTGTGGCAACCAGCTTTTTGGCCGCCGTGAACCCAGCCAGCAGGGCACGGCTATTAGACAGTGACAACCCCAGGGTAGACAAATCATTGAGAATGAATATGATAGGTGACGGTGGTACCACAATCCCAAATAACTTAGAGAGATTGGAGGCAACCATCCCCCAGAACACTGACACTGGGGGGCAGTCCCAGATCATGTGAAAGAAGGTGCCAACAGCATTCAAAGAGCACAGTTTACAGTGGGGATCCGAAATTAGCTTCATGGAGCAAAGCTTCTTTGGTGTCATATATGTTCTGTGAACAAAATTAAAGTGTATCTGCTGATGATCCGGGTTTCTGGAGGCCAGCAAAATGTTAGACCAGACTTTCAGCCAATCATAATCTGTATTAAGATTTGGAATATCAGCTCTCCATGAAATTTCCACTGCCAGGGGTCTGTAAGCATGCTCGGAAATATACCAATATAGTTTGGAGACTAGACCTCTCGTGCTTCTGGCGCTACGTAGAATCTTGTCTAGTGGATGTGGTGTGAGAGGAGACGGAACTCTGCAAGCTCCCAAAACAGATCTTAATTGAAGATAGAAATAAAAGGAAGAACGTGGAATATCAAATTGTGTGCACAAATCCTGAAAGGAGTGCAAACCCATGTCTCCAAAAACATCTCCTAACGTACGAATTCCCCTCTGATGATATTGTATGGGGCGACCACCTATCAACAGTTTGGAGTTATCAAATATAGGTGAACGAGGATGCCACTCAGCGGAGGACCCACTCATCTTCTCTATAGCCCTCCAGACAGCAATCAACTGACAGACTACTGGGCCGTACGTTTCTCTGCGTTGTGCTAAAGGCACGTTAGAGTACAGGAAGTCTTGAAGAGAGTAAGGATGAACAAAACTCTCTTCTACAGCCCGCCAAGACACTGCGGCACTAGGCTCAAACCAGGTTATTAAAGGTCTAAGAGCAAAGGCCCAATAATAAAACTTAAAGTTCGGCAAAGATAGCCCACCTGTCAGTCTATCTCGTTGCATCGTGGTGAGCCTTATACGAGGGCGTTTGCCTTGCCAGACAAATTTAGTCACTGCAGTCTGTATCTTGCTCCAGTACTGGGCTGGGGGCGTGAGAGGAAGCATCGAGCTTATAAAGTTAACTCTGGGGAGAATATTCATTTTAATAATGGAGACTCGGCTACGCAAAGAATTGGGAAGTGAGGCCCATCTGTTTAGGTCTGTAGTGATTGTATTGAGGGTATTTTCAAAATTATGCTTTGCTGTAGTGCTGGTTGATGAAAAGATCTCAACACCCAGGTATGTAAAATGTTTGACCACTGGAATACTCGGAGGCACGGGTGCACAGGCCATCGCGTTGTTCAGGGGCAACAGGGCGGATTTCTGCCAATTTATTCGAAAACCAGACAACTCGCCAAATCTGTCAAAAATAACAAGTATTCGAGGAATAGATTGCGTCGCATCATCAACATACAGTAATAGATCGTCAGCATATAATGAAATGTGATGACGTGTTCCGTTGATCGAGATTGGAGACAAAAGAGGCGATTGTCGAATCGTCTGGGCAAGCGGCTCGAGGGAGAGTGCAAATAGGAGTGGGCTTAAGGGGCAGCCCTGTCTGGACCACCTTGCAACGTCAAAGAGATTAGAGCAGGTCTTCCCTGTGAGCACCATAGCAGTAGGATTCGAATATAGCACCTTGATCATGTTGATAAAAGGAGAGCCAAACCCCATAGCTTCCAGCACCGACCACAAGAACGGCCATTCCAGCCTGTCGAAAGCCTTCATTGCGTCTAGGGATAGAACCGCTGCAGGAGAGTCAAGATTGCGCGAGCCATCCAGGACATGTAGAAGCCTTCTTACATTGTCCGAAGCTAGTCTGGTTCTTATGAAACCTGTCTGGTCGCAGTGTACCAACTTCAACATATAGCCCTGAATGCGACGGGCCAACACTTTAGCATAAATCTTAAGGTCTGCATTCAGCAGTGAAAGGGGTCTGTAGCTAGCACATTCCACTGGGTCCCTGCCCTTTTTCAAAAGCAAGGAGATCAGTGCAATGTTCACATCTCGTAGAAATGAGCCCTCCTGTATTGAACACTGAATCATATCATGAAGTAAGGGACCAAACAGAGGCCAAAAAGCGAGGTAAAACTCCGGTGGAATTCCATCCAGACCCGGCGATTTGCCCTTACGCATATCCTTTAGAGCCCGCTCAATCTCCTCCAATGTAATAGGCGCACCCAACATTTCAGATTCCCTTTCCGAGAGCTGCTCTAAACCAATGTTATTAAGGTAGCTATCATATGTAGGCTTATCCGTGGCGGTTTCAGAGCTATACAATTCTTTATAAAACAATCTAAAGGTGGAGTTTACACTCAAAGGATCGGTCAGAACAACCCCCTCCTTTGACCTAATGCTAAATATATCTGAGAAGTGTTCGCTAGTGCGAAGTCTCAGGGCCAACAAGTGGCTGGGCCTTGCAGCATGGAAATAGTATTTCTGCCTGGTTCTATGAATAAGAAATTCGGAACTCCGTTTAAGAATCGAGTTGATTTCTTTTTTAACCAGCTCCTTTTGAAGAGAGACTGCTTCAGTATAGGTGTGCTGGAGGGTGGCATCCAGCGCAGCATATTGTGACTCCAGAGTCTGGAGTCTAGCGGTGCGTTTTTTGTTTAGATTTGAGGCAAAGAGAGTAGAGTTGCTTCTCACATAGCCCTTCACTGCATTCCACAGAGTCCTAGGATCAGCAACCGAGCCCTTATTAAACTTCAGAAACTCCCGAAAACCAATTTCCAACTGTAATTTGTAAGCTTCATTGTTAAGTAGCGAAGTATTAAAACGCCACCTTGGAGCTTTAGATGGAGCAGGTTTAATGGAGGCAGAGCAATAAACAGGCTTGTGGTCGGACCAGGTGACCGGAATGTGAACTGCGTTAGTGACATTTTGAAACAAATCTTTGGAAGCAAATAGAAAGTCTATTCTTGAAAACGATCTGTGCCTGGCCGAAAAACAAGAATAATCCTTTATGGAGGGGTTCAATAAACGCCAGAGATCAATCATCCCCATTTGGTTAGCCCATTGCCTCAACGCCCCAGACGCGAGCCGCTGGTCTCTGGTCTCCGTCTTACCCGACCTATCAATATTATTGTCCCACACTGCGTTAAAATCTGCTCCCAGAAGTATACGGAAGTCTGTTAGATCAAGAAGAGTTTCAGTGAGGAGCTTATAAAAATCTGAGTCATGTGTATTTGGTGCATAAGCGGAAACCAATGCTAGACTCCTTCCATCCATTCGGATTTTGGCTAACGCAATCCGCCCCTCCCTATCCGACCATGATCCAATTAAATCAAATTTCAAACTGCGTTTGCAAACCACCATCACCCCCCCAGTCTTTGTAGAGGCCGAAGAAGAAGCAATTGAATGATAAAACTTATTAGCGAAGCGACGGACATCTTTACTCAGGAGGTGCGACTCCTGTACCATAGCAAAATCAACCTTTTTTTTGCGAAAGAATTGTAAAATAGTGGCCCTTTTGTGTGGGATATTAAGACCCCTGGCATTAATGGATACAAAATTGAGATTGGTCATGGAGAGACCGCCGAAGAGGCATGTGACAACATCTTAAAAAGGAAAAAAAAGTGCCATCTGTCCCTGAGGTAGCCCCTCCCGAAACAAAAAAAACCCGAAAAGTAAAAACACATAACAAAACAATAGAAAGTAAAGTGAGGAGAAACCTTGCTCCTCATCGTTCCTGATAAGTCCGATACTGGACAACTAACTCAACTCAAACCTCAAGATGACTGCCTGAAAGAGGCAGCACCATCACCTATTAGAAAACACAAGATAACTGTATAAAACTATCATCCCTAACGAATGTAAGATAAGTATTAGAAACCATCCCTGTTATGTGCCATCTATTAATTAAAAGTGCTTATGCCTAGAGCAAGCTATCAATTTAGCTCAAAAGAAAAAATAAACTTTTAGATGATCGTTCAATCTGCACACCAGCATGAAAAACATTTACATCTCGCCTCCTCTGCACTCACCTAGCCAACATTATCTTACATTATATATCCAACATTATATATATTAACAGACACAAACCTCTATAAAGTGTTCGGTGTTGGCAGAGAAAGGCATACAGACAAATATAGAATACCAGTCATGTTAAAACTAAACATGAAATAAAAGGCGCGAGAGTAAATTGTTTTTATCCCTGTAGCAGTGTAACATGTTGTAAAATAAAAATGATCCCCATCTAATGAGGCAGAACACACGGAATGGATATAAAAACCAATTTAAAAAAAAAAGAAAAAAGAAAAGTGGTTACTTTACCGGACATCACGCCACAGTCACAAACGTAGAGTCAGTATGCGGGGCTCCCTCACGGCCAACACAATTGAAATAACAGTCACAAACTTAGTGCTGGGAAAATAATATAGTTTCAAACCAGTGCGAATTTCTCCGAGAACACGGACGTAAATTCAGCATGTATGCACCTGACCTGTATGTGATGCAGCAGTGCCGAGTCAGAGCGTTTTGATGAACTGTATCGCCTTCTTCGGATCATCAAATCGGTGTTTGGACCCACCGGAGGTGGTGAAGGACAAGACAGCGGGATATCCGATGCCAAACGGGATCTTGGCCGCATGGAGTAACCGCTTACAATCCAAGAAAGCGTGTCGCCGGTCCTGAGTTGCCTTTGAGAAATCCTGATAGATGCTGATCCGGTTCCCTTGCCAGCGCACGTCGCCGATCTCCCTAGCTGCTTTCCTCAGGCGCTCTTTCTGTTGGAACCGCAGGAACCGCACAACAAACGGTCTCGGCGGAGCTCCGGGCTTGATGGGGACCAGCGCCCGGTGCGCACGCTCCAGGTCAAGGCCGTCTGGAAAATCAAGGTGAAGGATTTCCGGCAGATTTTCTTTTAAAAAAGAGATTGCGTCCTTCTTCTCACAGTATTCCGGAAAACCATAGATGCGTATATTAACACGTCTGTCTCTGTCCTCATACTCGGTCAATTTGGCGTACAGTTTCTCCACCTCCGATGCAGGTGCCGCCGGGTGGTCATGGCGTTGTTTTTCAGCGTCCTCCAGCATGTCAAGGCGGGCTTCCGCGCTGGTTATTCTGGTTAAAACATCCGCCAGCTTTTCTTCGACGGCCGAAATGCCTCTCCGTGTCTCCGACAAATCCTTCCGGATATCAGCAAAATTAGTCTTTTGGTCTTCAGCGAGTTGCTGGAGAAACCCCATAATCGCCATGTTAGATGGCGCCTCAGCACCACTCGTGCTCTCATCTGCGCCAGCAAGAGAGGCCTGGCTAGCCGTAGCCCTCGTGTCGTACGGGTGCTGTTGGGCTGAACTACCGTTATCGGTCGTCTCTGGCATTATTTCGCTTGTTAGGGATGTTATAAAGTCGAAAATCTAAAAATTTCTAACAGTTATCTCCAGTATTAGGGCTAAAACAGCTAAAAAAGTGGCGATGATACCGGAGCTCGTTTCTCAAGCAGCCATCTTCCTTAACGTCACCACGTCCTCCAGCTCCAGATTGTTCTGACCACACCAGCAGACCAGCCGTTCAACCTCCCGTCTGTATGCAGACTCATCACCGTCCCGGATGAGGCCAATGACTGTTGTGTCATCTGCAAACTTCAGGAGTTTAACAGACGGGTCTCTTGAGGTGCAGTCGTTGGTGTAAAGGGAGAAGAGCAGTGGGGAGAGTACACACCCCTGGGGGGCACCTGTGCTGATGGTCCGGGTGCTGGATGTGATGCTCCTCAGCCTCACCTGCTGCTTCCTGTCAGTCAGGAAGTTTGTAATCCACTGACAGGTGGAGGAGGGCACAGTGAGCTGGGTGAGTTTGTTGCGGAGGATGGCTGGGACGATGGTGTTGAACGCCGAACTGAAGTCGACAAACAGGATCCTGGCGTACGTCCCTGCAGAGTCGAGGTGTTGCAGGATGTAGTGCAGTCCCATGTTAACGGCATCATCCGCTGACCTGTTCGCTCGGTAGGCGAACTGCAGGGGGTCCAGCAGGGGGTCTGTAATGTCCTTCAGGTACCCCAACACCAGTCTCTCGAAGGACTTCATGACTACAGATGTGAGGGCAACAGGCCTGTAGTCGTTCAGTCCTGTGATGGTGGGTTTCTTGGGGACCGGGATTATTGTGGAGAGTTTGAAGCATGAGGGGACTTCGCACAGCTCCAGGGATCTGTTGAAGATCCGGGTGAAGATGGGGGCCAGTTGGTCAGCGCAGACCTTCAGGCAGGAAGGTGACACACCGTCTGGGCCGGGTGCCTTCCTGATCTTTTGTCTGTGAAAGACTGACAGAACATCCTCTTCACAGATCGTGAGTGCTGGTGGGGGGTCAGAGGGGAGAGGTGGCAGAGTGGCAGGTGATGTCAATGGGGGGGGGGGAGGTGGAGAGGTGTGAATGTGTCAAACCTGCAGTAGAACACATTCAGCTCGTCAGCCAGTTGATGATTCGCTGCAGTGTTTGGGGATGGTCTCCTGTAGTTGGTGATGGACTGCAGGCCTCTCCACACTGACGCTGGATCGTTGGCTGAAAGGCTGTTTTTAATCTTTTCAGCGTAGCTCCTCTTGGCTGCTTTCACCTCCATTGTCAGCGTGTTTCTGGCCTGGTTGTACAGGACTCTGTCCCCACTTCTGTAGGCCTCCTCCTTGGCCTGACGAAGTTGCCTGAGTTTTGCAGTGAACCAGGGTTTGTTGTTGCTGTATGTGCGGAAGGTTTTGGTGGGCACACACATGTCCTCACAAAAACTGATGTAAGATGTCACGGTATCAGTCAGTTCATGCAGGTCTGAGGCTGCAGTCTCAAAAACACTCCAATCAGTGCAGTCAAAGCAGGCTTGTAATTCCACTTTGGCGTTGTTGGTCCATCTCCTCACCGTCTTGACCACAGGCTTAGCAGATTTCAGCTTCTGCCTGTAGGTCGGGATAAGATGAACCATGCAGTGGTCAGAGAGTCCCAGGGCTGCACGGGGGACAGAGTTATATGAGTTCTTAAAAACAGTGTAACAGTGGTCCAGAGTGTTTGTGTCCCTGGTGGGACACTTAATATGCTGTTTATATTTTGGCAGTTCGTGGCTGAGGTTTGCTCTGTTAAAGTCCCCCAAAACAATGAGCAGAGAGTCCGGGTGTTTTTTCTCCACGTTATTAATCTGGTCGGCCAGGTGTTGTAACGCCTCAGTAACACAGGCCTGAGGAGGGATGTAGACTCCGACCAGAACAAACGAGGAAAACTCCCGCGGCGAATAGAACGGTTTACAGTTGATGAAGAGTGTTTCTAGTTGAGGACTGCATGATTTGTTTAGGACCGTGACATCAGTACACCAACCTTCGTTAATGTAAAAGCAGATTCCGCCTCCCCTCGTTTTCCCCGTAAGCTCCGTTATCCGGTCCGCTCGGTGCAGGTGAAATCCAGGCAGGTAGAGAGCAGTGTCCGGGATGTGCTCACCGAGCCAGGTTTCGGTGAAGCACAAGGCAGCAGATCTGTTGAAGTCCGTGTTGGTTGTATTGAGGAGCTGCAGTTCGTCCACCTTGTTCGCCAGAGAGCGGACGTTGGCCAGGTGAATAGACGGGAGCGCAGTGCGAAACCCCCGCTGCCGCAATCTGACAAGTGCGCTGGCTCGCTTCCCCCGATGTGTCCGGCGTCTCCAGCGGAGACCACAGAGAGCTGCTGCTCCTCCAATGAGTAGTTCTGTTAAGTTTTCCGGATCGATGAGAACCGAAGAAAAAACTTTGCTGGTGGTTATACCAATGTTTAGGAGTTCTTCTCTGGAGTAAGTGACCAGAGAAGGAGCACAGAAAACACGACAAATGCACAAAAACGTAAAAAACACGAGAGAGCGAAGTACCGAGGCAGCCATCCGCGGCGCCGTCTCCATGGTAACAGTATGACATATGGCTTACAAAGAGAAATCCAATCGGTTGCATCAAAACAACCCTGTAAGGCTTCTTCAGCTTCCTGTGACCACTTTCTAACAGTCCTTTTTGTGACAGGTAGTCTCTGGACAAGGGGTTTATATGCTGAACAGAGAAAAACAAGGTTGTGATCTGATTTACCCAGGGGAGGTCTTGATTTGGAAATGTATGAATCCTTGACATTTGTGTAAAATAAATCCAATGTCTTGTTTTCTCTGGTAGAGCAGCTGACAAACTGTTGAAAAGTTGGCAGTGTAGCAGAGAGTGAGGCATGATTAAAATCACCAGATATTGCCACAAAAGAATTGGGGTGTTGTGTCTGTATCTGAGCAACAACGGAACTGATGACATCACATGCAGTGTCGGCAACAGCTGAGGGTGGAATGTAAACAGCCACCAAAACAACACTGGTGAACTCTCTTGGCAAATAATATGGACGAAAACTTACTGCCAATAGTTCAATGTCAGGACTGCAGAGACGACTCTTCACAGTAACATGTCCTGGGTGACACCATCTGTTGTTGACAAGCACTGCCAATCCACCCCCTTTCCTTTTCCTGCTACTCTTTAAATCTCGATCTGCTCGTACAGTCAGGAAGCCTGGCAGAGAGACGCTGGAGTCGGGGATATGATCCTGCAGCCTTGTCTCAGTAAAACACATAATGCTACATTCCTGATATTTTTCCTGAGTCCTTGTCAAGGCTAGAAGTTCATCCAACTTGTTAGCTAACGATCTTACATTGCCCATGATGACGGATGGCAGAGATGGTTTGAACTTCTTCTTTCTTTCTCTCCTCTTTGCTCCTGCTCTGCATCCACGACGCCTCCTTTTCAATTCCAGTGGGATTTCTGGCTTCAGTTGTCGAATTATTTCTGCTTTTCCAATGTTAATCAGCTGCTCCCTGTTGTAAACCACCTTGTTGCTATGGTTATGCATCATAACAAAAGAGCAAAATATACAAAAGTATTGGGAAAAATCAATCCAGCTGCACAGCATCCAAGGCAGGAAGGAACAGTTGTCCAAAAAATGCAATTTCTTCCAAGAAAAAACAGGAATGAAATTTAGAAAAAAGAATAAATCTCAATGTGAGGTACAGAGCTACTCCAACGTGCTGCCACCCTCAGCAGCGCATTCTAGAAATGTCGGGGTTCAAGAGTGATGACTCCTTTGTTAAGTCAGTGTCTGATTCCGGGCCCTACATCTGTTTGTCGGTCTCCCTGTAGAGGGAATGTGTCTCCAAGGTGGTCCGTTTTAATAAAAAAAATGCGTCAGTCAGCTGTTTGTTCAGGGCTGTAAATGCACTCATCCAGTGATTCTTTTATTTCCTGCAATTCCATAAACACACAACCAGCTTACCTGAGCGTGTGACAGCGGCGCTTCCTCCTCAGACAGACTTTTGATAAATCCAGGAAATGTGATTTCATACGTGTGAAAATTAAATTTCTATAACCTCTGTGGAGTGAAGGTCCCCCCCCTCTGTCGCGCCCCCTGTCATCTTTGGCACTCTCTTCTGGGTTGTCCCAGGTTTTCTCAATTGACGGAAGGTTTATTAGGAAAGGTTGCGTTAAAAGCAGAACAAAGGATGCTCTTATATCTAAGTTTTTATGCTTCATATGCTCCATTGTATTACAAAGCACGCTGACTATTGTGGAAGTGTGCAGGGACACACGAGGTTAGGGTGAAACTTATCATGTTTGGGATACTTTGGTGACGGGGCCACAACACCGTCTGCTCCAGCTGCTCTCGGTGAGGGAATTATGTTCCAGTGTCTGACCTCGGGGAATTCAGGAACTGATCCCTGTATTTTTTCTAAAATTGAGCATTAAAGTGGAAATGCACTCGCTGCTTTGTGATGGCTGAGCAGGTGGTGATAGATGACTGGATTGAGACGTATGCGACGGACAGAGATTCTTCTCTCCTCGACCTCATCAGCTTCTTCATCCAGTGCTCTGGGTGCAAAGGCAAGCGGACTCGTATACGTGCACATGTGCAAACACATACCAGCAGACACGCACGTGCAGATTACACACAACTGGCTTCATGTTTAGCTTGTTTTTGTCTCTGAAGGTGTGGTCACTGCAGAGATGTGTCAGAGCAAAGAGGACAGGGACGTCATGAGTAAGATGGTGGAGGAGCTGGATGAGGTAAGATTTCAATCTGTGTTACTCATGCTACTCCCTCACAGTGGTATTAATATTAGAGGCATGTTTTTACACCTTTTGGAACACATCTGTGTGACTGCGTTTTGCAGGTTGCTGGTCTGCAGTATAAGAAGTTTCTGGCTTTTCCATGGATCCTCACAGTCACGTGGCCCCTGGATACGGTCAGTACCTGCTTACTGCACTTCAATGAGCTACTTCAGGATCTTTTTAGTTTTTTTAAACGCACCTTTTTTTATTTTCTCTGTCATATCTTTTATCCTTGATGAATTCAAACTAAAATGAATGACACGTTTTTTGGGGGGCTTTTTGCTTTGGTGTGCAGATCCATGCCAATAGTTTAGACACCCTCCCACATTTACTGCATATTTCCAGCAAGGTCACTTTCAAATTCAGTCTTTTCAAAAATATAAACAGAAGAAGAGGAGACCGAAGCAACTTTGAATGGTCGGTGATTGGCAACAACCTCTTTGGAAAGCACAACAGTTTGTAAATGGCTCTTGTAGACAGTTAAAGTCGGTGGATTTTTAACATATTTTCTCTCCAAAAGACCTCAAGTTCTATGAGATCCTTATCTTTCTTGCGCTCCACTTTTGAGTTCAGTCCAAAGATTGTCAAGATTTTGAGGTGTAGGTGAGGAGAGAGGATGCAGACCCAGATGCAGATGAGACTTGGTTTATTCAAAAGCTGTAACAAAAACGCAGAAGAGCCGGAACACCAAACAACAAAACAGATCAAACAAAAACTGAAGACCAAACCTGACTGGACACGAGTAACAAGCATATGCGTCAACAAGGACGGTGAGGACAAATGCTATGAACAAACTGGGAGACCGCATTTCGTGGGGAGAGTGATTGGTGACAAGGTACAGCTGCAGATAGGTGAAAGGAGGAGCTGATGACTAAACAGAATAGAGACTGAGGATGGTGAGGAAATGGCAAGACTGGGTAGACAAAAACTGCAAAACACAGACATGACAAAAACATAAAATGCAGATCGTGACAGATTTTCTATGATGTTTTAGGTTAAGGGATTTTGAGGCGTGTTGAGGATCATTAGATGCCGTATTGTTTTCATCTTTAGCATTTCACAGCTGGTATAATGTTTGCCCCCAGAATACAAGGTATGAAATTAAACTGATTCCCCCCTTACCAGTAAAATGTTTGCTGTCCCACTGGTTATAACACGAGCCCAAACCATCATCAACCTACCTCTGTGATTAACAGCTGCTGAGGTGTTCTTTTTATTTGAGGATACATTTGCTGATTTGCCAGTGAAAAAAGCTGGATTTTAGCTTAAATACTTCAAAGGATTTAGGGAGATTTACTTGCAAATTCTTTATGCTAAATTCTTTGGTAAGACTGCATGAAAGATTTTCATCTTGTGACTCTTGCATGAAGGTCATATTTGTGCAGGTGTTGCAGATTTGAATAGAGCGTCTCTACTCCAGTCTTTCCCAGTCAAACAGGGGTTTTCATTTATCTCTGTAGTCCTGAAACATATTGTTCATCTGTTGGATCTCAACTTCCCCTCGTGTAAGCTGCTATTTCCTAATTATTTAATGACCTGAGGAAATAGCTACCTTACCTATCCATTTATAACCTGCTTCTGATTTTGGTGATTAGTTATTTTGATTTTCAGAGTGCAAGGCAGCTGCTTTGAGGAACCCATGAGTGCTGATTAATGGGACAAGGGTTGAAGGGTCATAGTATTTATAAAACTTTGACATTTACACAGTTTGGTTTCCCCTTACAATGACTGAACAAGCCATAGCCCTATCAAGCTAATTAGGGTCTTAGTCCTTGTTGAGCGTTAAAATCCCTTGGGTTGTTGAAAGAATTTACATCAATTTACAGTCCTCCCCCTTTTTTTTTAACTCTAAAATTGTACACTACAAAGATGATACACTAATTTTGTTTAACGTGTTGAAAAAAAGGTTTCATTGTTGATTTTATGCCTTTTGGAGATCAGTTTTGCTACAGTTTTGAGGTACACAGGCTTTTCCATGCCTCTATTTTCAGTTCCTTGTTGCTGTATCAGTGTTTATATGAGGTGAGCTGAGTTAGCACTAAACCTGTTTTGCAGGAATGCATGGTTTTATATAACCCTCTTGCTTGGTTACTTTCATTTTCACCTGGAATTCAGATCTGCTTCGCTGGAGCAGCTTAAGAGTGCCAGGTCACCACATTGAAATAAAACGGCGCCTTTTGGCACCTAACTCTCCTTTAGTGGACTTTCTTTTTTTTTTCTTCAGCCATTGAGCATCCGGTGCCATACATAATTCTAATCCCGGGTATTGAAGTTTCAACATGGATTATTTAATGTCCCAATTTTCTACATGCTTTGTCTGAAAAAAATGAAAGAATTGATCAAAATCCTTTAAAAATGCCAGTAAAAATGTGATGCTTTTGTTCCGTGAACTCTGAAAAAACCCAGAGAAGTTCAGAATTTTTTCATTTGTACCTGCAGAGTATTGAGCTCTCAGTAAAACTATGTCCACTTCTATCCTCTCATAAGCGGGTCAAAAACATGAACATCTATGTCGATTGGTAAGGTAGATGAGGTCATGAATAAATTTAAGCCTCGACATTGTGATTTTGAACCAGTCAGGACACGGAGATGTTGGGAATCTAAGCATTAAGAACTGTCGCCATTTGGCTCAGCCACTGCCAAAATCGATTCCTCAGAAATGGATGAAAACCCCATTTTTCACTACAGAACCTATGAATGTCCAAATAAGACAAATGTGAGATGATTGAAAAGCCCAGAATCTCAACTTTATCGGACCCTTTAAAGCATTTCGATAGTATTAGTATTAGTTATTAGACATTTTAGCACAGTAGCCATATTAGCAGCGGGAGCCAGTGAGAACCTTTGAGATTTAAAGATCCCGAAATCATTTGAGCTTGCTGGAATACTGTTCACTGTACACTCTTGCATTGTGATACATTTAATGAATAGAACCACAGACATCATCGGTTTACATTGTCTTGCTTTGTATTTTGTGTGATCTCTCATAGTGTTATGTTCTGCCTCAGGGGGGTAACCTCAGATTAATCCTGCTCTTAAATGTCGCTCTCACAGTTTTACCCTCTCTGCAGGACAGTGCGGAGTATCCTCTGGTGCAGCCTGGACCGCACGGCCGCTGGTTTCACTCCGAGTTCTGTGACTTTGTGTCGGTGCTTGTGGCTCAGTGCCAGCACAACGTCATCTTCGACAGTTACCTGATGAACACTCTCATCTCGCTGCTCACCGAGCTGTCAAACTCCTACGTGCGAGCATTCAGACACACCTGCACGCTCGCAGGTAAGCGACGGGCAACGAGGACATGTGTGCGGTTGCGTAAACGTGTTGATTAAACTGATTTGTACTCTTGTCTTGTGGATAAGCGGTGAAGCTGCTGAGCTCTCTGATGGGCGTGGTTCTCAGCCTGAGCGCGGGGATTGAAAACAGTCAGAAACTGTACGAAGTGCAGAAGACAAAGACGGTGAGACAGAAAAGCACGCAGCAGCTTGAGAGGATACAGAAGAAGATCACAGAAGTAAGAGGCATATCACTTGGTACATGGTGCTTGTACATGAAGGAATTTAGAGGATTTATTTTCTTTGTGTGTGTGTGTTAAGTTGCAGGAGAAGCGAGCGGAGGTGGAGAGCATGATGGACGTGATCTTCAAAGGAGTTTTTCTTAAGAGATATCGGTACACTTTTTATTACATTTATTCCAGCTCGAGTCTTAATCTGTATTAGATTGATTCATTTTGTGTGTTATTGTGCAGTGACGTACTCCCTGAAATTCGCTCTATCTGTATGGAGGAGTTGGGTTTGTGGATGAAGCTCTACAACTGTATGTTTCTAAATGATAGTTACCTCAAATACATGGGCTGGATGATGCATGACAAGGTAAACAAACGCAATGTGACGCAGCGCAAAAGTTACATAAAAACCTGTATGACTTTGTCATAACATTATAAAAAGGTATTTTAACCACTGTCCATTGAATTGGACCTGTTGATCAGAGATAACGATGTCTTTATTCAGGTAGCTGTTGTGGACCTGGAGACAAGCCAAATACTTGTGTTAATTACCTTTCAGGCACCAGACGTGCGTCTCAAGTGTGTGTTAGGTCTGCAGGGTCTGTACAGCGATCCTCTCCTCCTGCCTAAACTAGATTTGTTCACCAGCCGCTTCAAGGTAATCAAGTCTCCACACAGTCCGCCTGAGATCAAAGTAACTGTGGGATAGTTGTTGTAATTAGAAAAGAATGCGTATCTTTCTTTTTCAATACACTGACATTTTATCATCGATTAAAACTGAAATTTTTTTTGTATAAAACTTACATGCAATTTATCTAAATGCATATTATATTCCTGTTTTTATATGAAACATAAAGACACAGAGAAGCAAATAGCACTCATGAAGCTGCTTCAGGGGAACTCTGAGGTGAATGGATGAGCAGACATTTAGCGAGCAGAAAATATTGGAATCAACTGGCAAATCCACAGTGGATATCCATTTGGCCTTCGGCTCCTGAAATGATTAGCGTACCCCAAACAGGCGACTGCTAGCTTTGATAAGAGGTCGATTAGAGCAGTTAAAACTGTGAATCTGTAAATAGCTCTATATAGCTGCAGAGGTAGGTTGTTTTTATTACTATAATGCGCTATTTTTGTGTGCCAGGACCGAATGATCTCCATGACACTGGATAAGGACAATGAGGTGGCAGTACAAGCCATGAAACTACTGGTACTCATTTCCAAGTGAGTTTCTTTGCGGATTTAGTCCATTTCCGATCTTCTTCCTTTTTTCCCCCCTACATTCTGCTGTTCTTTGCATTAAAATGCTCCTCACCCCTCAGATTATCGGATGACGTTCTCACTCCAGAGGACTACAAGCAGCTCCTCCAGTTTGTTTACTCTTCACAGCGCCCTCTTGCTGTTACTGCAGGGGAGCTGCTCTTCTCAAGGTACAAAGACCTCTAATCACTTCCTAAATTCCTTTAAAAGACCAGTGGCAAGACAGCTTACCTTTTGAAGGCTGAGATACTGAGATATAGTAGTTTGATAGATTTTTTTATTTTTAATGATACATTGACCACAAACAATGCCAACAATCAAGACGAAAATCACAACAATGATGCAACTCGCACACAGTTTAAAGCCTCCTGGTAAACTACTGATTAATATTTATCTGTCTTCAGTGTGTTCCCACAGACTGCTGTTGCATCATCTCTGACATATTCTCTCTTTTAAGTTTGGTTTGCTTGCAAACATTATTGATTCAGTGATTTCAAAATGAAGGTCCACACATTAACCCGTCCACAGGATTTCATTGCTAACAAGAGTTTTTGGAGAGCCAAAAATTTGACATTGATTTATTTTCCATACCTGCTTTATCCTACTCGGGCTTGCGGTGGAGCTGGAGCCAATCCCAGCTACCATCAGGCAAGCAGCAGGGTATGCCGTGAACCAGTCCGTCACAGGGCCAACACAGAGACAAACAACCATGCACACGCAACCCCACAGGCAATTTAGGATCACTAATGGACCTAACATGGATGTTTTTTGACCAGAGTACCCCGATACAACCCACACATGCACATGGAGGACATGCAAACTCCACATAGAAAGGCAGGCCCCTGCTGAGATTCAAGATTCAAACCAGGAACCCCATTGCCTTGCGTTGATGGTGCCAAGCACCACATCACCGTGCAGCCCCGCCCTTGGACATACCTTTAGAAAAAGCTTAAAAAGGTTTTTGAGCGCTAGCTTTCAAAAGCGTTAGAAATCAAGCATTTACTCCATATGGTTCAAGAAAGATTTGAACTTACTTTGAGTAAGTCATTTTAGGCAAATCTTCCTGAAACGGGAAAGGGTTCAGTGAACTAGTTTTTACAGTGGCTGTTGTTTGTCTCTGCCAGGCTGCTCAAGGCTGTAGCCCCTGCACCTGATACTCAGGATGAAATAAATGAAGAGGAGGTACATAAACATCAAACATTTGCCCGACTGAAAGCTCTGCTGCTCTTCTATCAGGAGTCAGAGGTGAAAAAACAGCAAATGTTTCAATTCATGCTCTATATTTAGCTTAGAGAGCGTTCTGGATGTGTTCCGTGCGTTATTGATACATATATTTTGATGGTCGGACTAACTTGTCTCTCTGTGTACACTGTCAGTTGCACAAGCATGTTGTGTTCCTGGTGGACAGTCTGTGGGACTGCGGTGGAGCTCTGCTGAAGGACTGGCCCACGCTCACATCTGCACTGTTGCAGGACCTGTCTTCACACAGTCCAGGTACGAGAGTGTGTGTGCGCACGTGTAAGATATACATATCCAAAAATCCACTTGATTGGGTGCCGGATCTGATGATAATCGACATGGAAACGGGACTAATGGATCTGCACAATAAAAGCCTCCTTTCTGGGATTTAACCTTTCAATTTTTACGTCCTACTTCAGACTATACCCAATATCCATAACTAAATGACATGCACAAATCAACAAGCCATTCCTAAATAAAACAGGAACTGACTAATATACAAGCATTTATGAACCCAGCAGAGAAAAAAGACATACAAAACAACATTCTGTTTTTAATTTACACTTTAGTTCAGACATTTTTGGATACAGGGAGGAAAATGACTTGAATATCGTTAGATGTATGAATCCAGACAAACAAACTGACTAAACTTCTCACACTTGTTGATGATTAAGGGGTTGGATTAGATCGGCAGCACCTGGCTTCTACTTACCCTCCTGTTCCCATGGAAGCAGTAGGGATGGACTTAGTTCTGTCTGTGCTCTGCTTCAGTCTTTAATGTTAAAACCCACAAACCAAGCCAGAAATCTGAGTGTTATTATGGACTCAGACCTGAACTTTAACAGTCATATCAAGTCGGCCTACTATCACCTGAAGGATATTTCATGGCTTAAATAATGAATGTCTCAGAGGGATCTAGAAAAGTTGGTTCATGCATTTATCATCAGTAGACTTGATTACTGTAACAGCGTGTTTACTGGTCTGCCTAAAAGCTCGGTTAGCCAGCTGCAGCGGATTCAGAAAGTTTTTAGTCATTGCTAAGACCAGAAAATTGGATCATATCTCTCACACTGGCTCCCTGTTTATCAAAGAGCTGGTTTAAGAATGCTGCTTTTGTCTTCTAAAACTTGAAATGGTTTTGGAACAAAATGCATCTCAGATCTTCTCGTACATCTGGTATACTTTCTGTTCCCAGATTTCAAACCAAACGTTTAGTTTTTATGCAGGCCTGCATCAGCTCTTCCTCCTTTTAAATCAAATCTTATGACGTTCCTGCTCACCACCGCATTTAATTGATTTTATTCAACTGAAGACCTTGAATAATAACTTTCAGTGCACTGTGCCTTTTTGTTCTGATTAACTTTTTCCTTTCTTATGTTTCGGTACATTAAAGAAAAGAAAAAATCATTTTCTGTTCTCTGTGAAGCACTTTGAATCACCCAGTTGTTAAATGATGCTATATATTTGAATTTGCTTTGCTTTTCCTTGGTTTTTCCTCTCACTGCTTCTGTGTTTTGGCTCAGTTTTTGGTAAATGAATCATGACACGGTTTGATGTGTCATGTTCATCTGAGGTTGTATCATTTTAAAACAAGATGAGGACCAGATGGTTATATTCTTATGTCCTGATAGGGACAATAATGAAAAACATCAAAGTCGAAAGGATTTATTTTCTTTTTCACATGACTTTATAGCACAAGCACTGAGTCTATCTCAGTCATTTTTAAAGTATGTTTTTGGGTGTGTTGTAGGTTTTACCCCGGTAGAACAAGCCGTGCTTGTTGAGATACTGGTGGCGTCTGTGCGTCAGGCCTCAGAGGGACCAGCGCTGGCAGGGAGGACTGGAGCGAAGAAAGTCAGTGTATGACACAGCACTGATGACACATCAGCTACTGATAACTCGCTTCTAACCCGATGACAACAGAGTACTTAAACAGAAATGTACCAAATGAACTGTGTTTTTCAGGTAATGAACGCCAGAGAAAAGAAAATTCAGAGTGATGAATGTCTAAAGCTCACTGAGCATCTCGTCGTGGTGCTTCCGAAGTTACTCTCCAAGGTGCACAGTTTAATACATGATTCATGCTGATTATGCACTTAAATGTCTGTGCTGCACAGCTAACTATGATGACATCTGTGCTTTGATGATGTTGGAGCAGTTTTCGTGTAGCTGTGACACTGTTGCCTCCCTGATGAGGATTCCTCAGTACTTCCTCCCAGACCATCCGAAGGCTGAAGACACACAGGTCTGCACTGCTGCCTTCCAGTTTGCACAAATTACAACAAAAAAGAATGTTTCTCTTATCTTTGATGAGTTTAGCATCATTAGCACAGTGTTACAGTGAAGTATGTTGGCCATCTTTAAACTGAGATCTGCTCAACTATTGTTGATGCGATTGCATGAATGAAATGGTTGACTATAAACCTCTGTGCTGCAGAGTGAGAGCCTCTTTGGGAAATATTGCATCACTTAATTTCTTCACTCATCAGGTATTTTGAAAGTAAAAGTATCAATAATGGTAACAATGAAGTTAAAGATGAAATGACCCAAATACACATTTGAAAAGTATTCAAACCCTTCTAACATAGACTAATACAGTATTTGATGTGTCTGTTTTACTATAGACTCATTTCTTGAAATGAGTAATAATGGTATATTATGGTAGATAATTAGTGAGCTCTCTCATAGTGGTGTAGATTTTCTTTTTTTTTTTTTTGTCTGTGTCTCAGTTCTCAGTACAGACAGTCTGTAGTCATGGTGAAATGAATGGTAAAATATCCCTACTATCCACTCGATGATGAAAAGTATCCCCACCTTTCTATCTATAGCAGTTAATCAACCTTTTTTATTATTGATTTATTGTCCTTAGATTAAAGATAAAACGGACTAAAAAAACAAAGCAAAACATCCGATGTGATTTCTGCAGGTGATTTCCAGCCTGATGGCAGAGATGGCAGCTGTTTTGGACCTCCACTCGGGCCCTGCACTTCTGGAGGCAGCGGCCCGCTCATACCTCAGTCTGTGTGGCGAGGAGGCAGCCTGGTGCTCCACAGCCAGAGATGCCAGAGACGCTCTGGTTCAGCGGTGGGTGGACCGACTGACAGAACTGCTGGGTGACTCAGTCACGGTGAGGGGTTTCATTCTGTATGGATCAGTTCACCGCTCATCAATACAAGATTTTGGGCAAAAAAACAATGCAGCTCTGGACAGAAATAAATATTTTGACACTGCATGCGCTTCTTGAAATGATGCCACTGTGAACACGAGCCACAATAAAAAGCTAATGTGGGCCAGTTAAATATTAGAGTGTGTGTGACTTTTTTTTTTTTTTTGCCTGCCATGAAATATTAAGTGATCTTTTTAAACAAGATAATGTATGAGATCCTGTTGAAGACAAGTTTCGGTGCAATCTGTTGGTTTCCTTAGCTAGGAAATTGTTTTTGAATTGGCTCTATATTAATGAATTGGATTATTTTATAAATAATTATGATTACAATGAATTGAATTCCAATTGGCTTGAATTGGACTTTATTATCTAAGTGCCTTGAGATGCCATTTGTTGTATTTGGCGCTATATAAATAAAAATGAATTGAATTGAATATTTCTCATCTGAAGGGTGAGAGTTTCTCTGCTGATGAGGAAAAGAGGAAAGAAACTGTAGCAACACTAAAGAGGCTCAGAGCTTTCCACAAGTAAGATTTTCCATTTTTTTCACAACACTCTGTGAGCCCACAGCATTGTGACACTGAGTTTTATATACAGTAAGTGCTGTACGTGTTTCTTTCCATGTTGCGTTAGCTGTCATGACCTCAGTCAGTGGAGTCTTTTTGACCTGCTGTCTCCTCTGCTGTCAGTGGAGAGAAGCCAGGGAGGAGCGCCGCCCGAGGTACAATTCCTGCCCGTTAAAGGATCACGTCGCCACTTACCTTTTCATCGTCTTAATTCCTTTTCTGCTTTTGTCTACAGGTGCTGGAGGAGGTACTGCAGTGCATGTCCTTCATCATACTCTGGTCTCTCAACACGAGCGGTGAAACTCTGACCTGCAGAGTGAGTTGCATCCGCTTCATTTTTTTCAGGGGTTATGCACCCATCTGCAAAGACTTATTTTATTTGAGTAAAAGGTTCTGTAACTAAGGGGATATTTCACTCGTGTAAAAAAAAATATGGAAAGATGGAAATGATTTTAAATTATCCTGAGTAAAAATTTGTCAAATTTTCTAACTGCAGAAAGTCATTTAGGATCTTCATTATGCAGACAGACCAAGAATATATCGATGTTTTTTAAAATTTCAGATCAGTTCTGTCAGAACATGAAGTAAAAAAGACGACATGACTATGAGTGATTTAGATTTAGGCACTAATACCCTGTGAACCGTCAGCAGAGCTACTGGCATTCACCACAGACTTAACTTCACTTACTTCTGCAGGTGGAATATAGAGTTTGTGTAAGCTGCTGTCTCCACACGCCAGGCGTATGAACAAGCAGTTTTCTTGCTTTCTTTAGGTTCTTGTTGCAGCTGACTTTAAATGATCTTCCCTCCTGTCATTGGGACTATTTAAACTGGAGGGGGAAAGAAATAACTCAAACACAGTCAAGTAAAAAAAAGTTAAAGATTAGTAAAAGTAAAGATGATTTGCTACATTTATCATATTAAGCATTATATGCATTCCCTTCTTGGTTATTCAGATAATTCCTTTTTGCACATTTAGTTGGTTCTGTTTGCTTCGTGGTGTGATCACAAAGAAATATCACCTGAAATTAAATAAATGTAACTGAGATTCCTTCTTTCGTTGCACATTATTTCAGCTGATGGAAATAGTAGCACAACAGACGGTAGATGTAAGAAGTAAGTAAATATGCTGACATAGAAGAGAAAAAGAATCACACCTTACATGATGTTTCAGTATCGGGTATAAAAACAGACTTCAGAATCATCTTACTGTATTCTCTAATTTCTTACTCTACTAGAAAGATTTTGCATAAAATACGTGATGCATTTGTCGGTGTAATGTAAGGACTCTTTGTCCCCTTTAGGAGAAGGCTGTGGCCCAGAGGCTCCAGCTGCGTCTCTTCTGTGAGAGGAGTCATCGCTATCTCTCCCACTGCGACCACAACCTGATGAATCGGGTACGACTAGTAGCAGCAGCTGAATATTCTTCTTCCTTTCAGACTCTTCCCCAACCTCCTGTCTTTGCTCCACGTTAGGCTTTTCTGGGCGTGTGTGACGTCCTGACGGCTCATTCGTACCAGCTGCACATGTGGGATCCTGCCTCCTTCGGTCCGCTGCTGTACACACCCAGCCCCAAACTGCAGAGGGCGCTGCTGACCTTTGTATGCGCACACGTCTTTGTCGGCCCAGATTGTGACAGCCAAAGCAGGGGTGAGACTTCAGCTTTTTTTTCTTTTTTCCATTTAGATTGCTTTATCAGTTGAACATTAGTGCAGATCTTAATCAACAGAAAGTTGCAAGAAGGAACTTTCCCTTCACGCCAAAATGATTTTTGGTTGTTGTTACTTTACTTTGAAGGATGTTTGCTGTGTGTTCAGAGACCGTACACAACTGTTTTTCCATTCATTTTCTCTCCCTATGTTCAGTTTAAATCTGTGCTGAAGTTGTGAATCTATGAACACGATTGGAAGCGAACTCAAAGACAAGCTACTGTGCGGCTTAACACGTAAAGACTGAAGCGTCACTGTTCAGTGAAGCAGAGACACCCTGTGTCCAGTAGTTGAACTTAACTGTTTTTTTTTTTTTTTTATTAGCTAGGGAGAGAAATCTGATTCTATTTGTTGTTATGGAGAAACATATTAGATTGTGGAATATTAAATGAAAACATCTGAGAACAAAGTCTTGCTCAGTTTCCTATCGACATCTGAAACATGACAAAGGGGAACTAAGGAAGGACAAAAAGTCACAAAGTACCATAAAACAAGTGCCTCACTTTATGCAAGCTCATTCGTTCTTTTGCTTATGAGAGCTTAAGAGGTTTCAGAGGGAAGTGGAACGTTTCCCTTAGAACAGCAGAAAAGTAAAGTGGCATAAGAAGGCAAAGTGAAGGTACCCGAAGACAATTTCCACTCCTGGAAATTTCCTCTGCTAGAATAAACATTGTAGGGCTCCACAGTAGGTGGCACTGTCACTCTGCTGCCGCTCTGAGTGAAGCACTACATCCACGCAGCAGCTCGCCGTGGTTAAAAACATGCAGATATTGAATGCACGGCCACGCATTTGGCTTAATAAGTCACTACAGAGGTGCCTGGTGACTGTAAATGCGTTCTGATTTCCAACCTGACCTGACAATTGACCCTCAATTACAAAGGAAGCCCCGTTAATTTCTTCAGACTGAAACAGGTTGAGTAATTTGTATGGAAACGTGTTTGACTTTGTAATGCAAAGTGATGCAGCTTGTAAACTGATGGTGGCTGTGTGCCCCTGTCGGCTTTGTAATGAGGAAAAAAAGACTGATATGTGGGAATTGTGTGTGTGTGTGGGGGGGTTCTCGTCGTAAAGTCCTGCAGGTAAACTTGTGAACTCATTCACTGTAACTAAAACATTTTTATTATCTTTTCAATAGCTTCTATGCTCACAGACTTATTACATCCAAATATGGGAGAGCGAGTCCAGCGAAGTCAATAACTGTCCTGGTGGGAATCTATTAAATGTTCAACCAAATACAATACGGGATTATTGGTTTTTGAACATGTAATAAAAATATATTGTTTTATTGGATTTGCCTGGTAACTATTTTGTTACGTAGATGGAGTTTTTCTTTTAGCTGCAGGATCAGAGATCACTTGGAGGGCAAGGGCACTGAGTTAAATCATAAAATCAGGGCAATCTCTTTCCGTGAGAAAATTCCATTAACTCTGGCTCACCTCGGAGCTTTTTTTTTTTTATTAGCCTTGTGAAAGATTGAAGCCACATGCTGTCACAACCATAACTCCAGTCTGATGTTATCTTTGATTTCCACCTGCTAAAGCCATTGTCCTGAAACTAACTAAAACACTCCGTCCAGCGTCCGCTTTGTTCTTTTCTTTCTGTTGTTTGATTTCTTGTGATTAATCACCCCTCTTGCCTCACCCCCCTTTCTTCCCTCTCTCGACATCCAATCACATGCCTCGGCCGCATCCCGCTCCCTCAGTCAGTGAAAACTCTGAAGGCGAGAGGCTGGAGGACCTTCACAGAAGGAGAAATATGCTTGCGGCTTTCTGCAAGCTGATTGTACATGGAGTTCTCGAGATGAGCATGGCAGCAGAGGTCTTCATGTACTACATGAAGGTAGAGGTTAACTCCATAAAGCATGAATCTGGCACCTAATGGAATTGCACTTATTTGCTGTCCTACTGAGAGCTCATTAAGAGGGTAAACACTGCACTTGTATCCAATTGGGTTATTTTTTATAAAAATCTAGTTTAAAATATTTTAAACATTAAAAAAGCAAAACATTAATTTTTATATATATATCTATATATATATAGATATATATATCTTAGATAATCTAAACAATTTATCTCAAAACCTGTTTTTCTGATACATCAGTTTTTAGTACTTAAGTTGTCTTTGGAAAACCACATGAGAGCAACTATCCAAAACACCTTCATAAGAAAAATAGTTTATTTCCATAAATTAGGTATGAAGAGGTATGAGAAACATTTTATGAAATTTCACAGTTTTTCACATGATCATAAAAACCGCAATTGGTCACAAAGTTTGCGATACTTTAAATTTGTCCCATTTTTGACTAAACAAAACTTTATTTATTTTTATTTTTTTCACAGATTGATTAAAAAAAAAATGAATGAATGAAAATTACCTTTGAAGATGGTCTGCATTCATGAGAATTTGATGTTAAGAAAAAAAAAAAAAGACTTTCATGATAACGGCTTATGTGCAACCAAACCTTTTTGCGTTATTTGATGAATGAATGTGAAATTAGCCACACCCTCAACTCCATTGCTTGTCTTTCTGCAGCTGCCCATCTTTGACTCTGCTCAAAAAAATATTTACTCTTCAGTCCGAATATGTTACAATGTTCAACGGACCTACTTTTAGATCACCAAGCCCTGACCAGTCCCACTCAGCAAAGTGGCGTATTTGGCCTGATAAAGCTTTTTGAGCCTGTCACTGGTACGCTGCAGCCGGGACATTGACAGCTTATTTATGTTCTGTCGCAGAATAAATGTTTATAATAATGCTTGTGACGAGGCAGGAGATTATGGTTATGAGTGTAAGTTAAAAATTAGAAATGAACATAGTTCAAATAAAGATGTTTTAGTAAGTGGCTAGCTTAGCTTAGCTTACTATAAAGATAAGAAACACTGGGACCTCTGCCTACAGATATTGTCGCCTGGTTAGTTTTTGTTTTGGTTGGTTAAATTTTTCCAAATTTACAGCAAAAGGGAATAGATGGAGACAGGAAAACGAGGCAGAAGGTGGCCCTTGCCGAGACTAAGTTAATTGCGTTGCTGTTTGCAAAAACTGCTTATTCACGAGCAAGTATTGTGCCAAAATCTGACAAAATCCGATGCCCTCGCTTTGGCCAATTTGAAAGAAGTCAACGAATTATAATGCTTCCAAGCACATTCAGCAGTGTGTTTATTTTATAGCATCATATGCTGTGAGTTTTAAAAGTCACTATACAGGTGTTAAAGATGGCTTTTAATCTTAAAACTTAATAAAAATGTGTTGTTTTTTTGTGTGGACAGATATTTTAGCGGAAATATAGACTGGGGTATGATTTTAGAGGGCTGATCCTAAAGTTTGAATTCAGGGTCTGTGCATACAGCCTCAGAGCAAACGTGAATACAACGTGACGTCTAAATAAACATATTTTCTATAGCCAGCAGCTTAGAAACCATAGGAAACTGTTAGCTGGCACTGTGCCTTTCTTGTGCTATATTTGTCACAACACTCAACATGAACTTTCCTAAAACAAAACAACAAAAACCCTCAGTTTCTTTCTCATATTTGTCTAATACATGTTTTATATGTATTTAAGAGTGAGGACGCAAAAGTTTTTCATATCTTCTTGGCGCATGAAATTTAGTTGCAAAAAAAGGTTTTTGTTTGGATATTTTTATACAATCTGGATTTTCAAAACCAGCCACAAACACTATTATGAAATCCAGGAAGTTGCTTATTCATTCCTGCAGACATGTGGATGGAGCGTCATTTCTTCTCTTTGCATCTCCAGTATCACAATGACTTCGGAGACATCATCAAGGAGACGATATACAGGACCAGGCAAATAGACAAAATAGAGAGTGCTCGTTCTCTGGTGCTCAGCTTGCAGCAGGTAAGCGGAACATTCAGCCACGCACCGTCACGGGTCAGCATAGGGCTGACGCGTTTTTTTTTCTCTGCTCTCTCCAGCTGTTTGTACGACTTAAACGGGAGCAAGAGAGTGGCGGGAGGGCTCACCCAGGCGTGCAGACGTTCACCAGCATCAAAGAGCTGGCCAGGCGATTCGCTCTTACCTTCGGGGACCTTGTCAAATTTCGTGAATGTGTGGTTATGATCCACAGGTCAGCAGGAGCCCTCGTGCCTCAAGTGCTTGGATTGGTGTTTGGCTAATCTTTTTGTTTCTGAAGTTCTTCTCTTGATGTGCTTAGGAACGGCATAGAGTTTGTGTTCCAAGAATTCAGTCAGACTCCAGACACGGCTACACCGCCGTACCTCTCCTACCTGACCATCCTCTGCGAGTTCTCCAGCAAGCTGCTTAAACCAGACAAGAAGACTGTGTAAGTGGCGTAAGCAGCGGGTGAGTTTCGCAAAACTACTAGAAATATTAACTTTGACATTTTCGGAAACTCTTCTCGTGCACGCGTAGGCTCGCCTACCTGCAGAAGCACACTGCCGAGCACATAATTAACCTCAGGGAGGAGTGCTGGCAGCCACTTATCTACTATCGGGCCTCTTTATTGGCTGTGGCTGAAGCGGAGGATGCTGTATCGTACGTAAGCTCAGACAGGAGGCTCCACCTGCAAAACCGCTGTCCCTTCTCCAAACAAAAACTGGAAGGTAAAGGCACTTCACAACTCAGTCAAGCACAAACTCACACCTTTGTTGCCAGCTGTATCAGCTCTATCAGGAGCGTATGCTTTTATTATTATTTTTTTTATAGGAAGCAAGTCTCCCTGTCCATTCAGTGCTGTCGACTCAAAAGTTAGTAAAGTTCCCAGACCGAGCGTCAGTCCCAGGTGAGTGCTTTCTAGTGAATGTTTAGTAGACTAGTTTTCCTGATGCTTGATCCTTGTTACTACCTCATCTCCTCAGTCATCAGAAGACAGGTGATGTGGATCTATTCTCTGTCCCTCCGGAGCCTCCTACAAAAAGTCTCACCACTGCAGAATCCGTCCTCAGCATCAGCAATGAGCCAGATGATGGCACTGTGGAGGTTGAGCTGTAAGTATGAGGAGGTCGGAGTGAATCGGTTCTCCTGTGTGGACAAAACCCGACTGGATATCTCTCCTAAATCTGTACCAGTGCTGACATTCTTCCCCGATTTGTTGAATTTCTTGAACATGCAGTATTTGATGCTATTAGGAGGACATCCTAAGGGATAAAGGTGACGATAATTTATCTCTTACATGCCACGACCAAAACCAACTATTATTTAAATATTAGCCCAGTGGCTAATCATACAGAGCAGCATCATGTACAAATCAGACGCACGAGCACCTTCCTGTTGCCAAAATACGCGAGTCTACCAAAAGTGTTTTAGCCTGCAGCTGAAAGCAGTCCCCAACAAAAGCACTATTTATTCCAGTTTTAACCAGTTATTTTTGCTAAAAGTGCCGAGCTGTTTCTTTAAAAAGATCAAACCTGATTGGATTACAAATAAAGTATGCGATCCGCTTTTTGAGCTTTAACATTTTCAGGAGACCTGTTTAGACTTTAGGAAAGCTAAACTCCTAAGCCATTAAACAGAACCCATCCCAGCTTTTGCAACCTGGAAGACTCTGTAGTGGATGATTTAAAAACTGTGCAAAATATCATTTGCATTTATCTAATGAGCATCAGTAATATTGATCGTATTTTTCTTGATCAGATTTAAATTGATTCGGCATTAAATGCATAAGCCAGGGTTTCTTACTGTACATAAGCTTGAATGTTGCTTTGGGCAAAACGCCCGCCAAATGTAAATAATCAGGTAGCATGAGTTCAAAGGATGCTAACCCCCCCCCCCCTAAAAAAAAAACGTCCCCCTCACTCCAAGAAGCGATGCTGAAGTACATGAAGACTTTGGGGCTTTTTTTTTTTTTTTTCAACCTCAGGCTGTCAGTTTACTGAAACTCACAATTAATGTTCTGTTTATCCCTTTTTTTAATAATTTTTTTCCTTCTATTTTTGTGAGGAGACTGACTGAAATGGTGTTAAATCTCTGGTTGAGGATTTCTTTTGGGCTGAATGAAAGTCTGTTTCACAATATGTTTTCATCCTCATAAATAATGGCTTTTATTACTCATACTGAATTTAAATTAAGGATTGATATGTGTATACATTTTTTTTTAAATTGTTTTTTTAAAAAAACATTCAGCTGTACTGTAAATTGTACTTGAATCGGGAAAACACTAATTCATTTCTCTTCATTCACATTTTGGATTACACTCCGATTCAAGAATGGTCTGCTGTGCTTTTTTTTCTTCTTGTTTTCAGTCTTTAACACCAAGTATGCGTTTTGTACCACTTTTTTTTTGAAAAATAAAAATACCCAGTGACATCATAAAGCTTTTTTTGGGCTCATCTTACTCTAAATAAAGTATGTGGATGGCATAGAAAATCCCTTCATGTGTTATCAAACGATCACATGTACATTACCGTTTCTTTTGCTCCATTACCCAAAGCTTTATTATTAATTTAAAGAAAAGCAAACGTTCCATTTGTTCTGTCAAAGTACATACAATTAAAGTACTCTGTAACATAGAAAAATGTCTAAAACACCGCATTTACACAGCAAGCTCAAAATAAATATGTACAGTACTTTATAAATTCATCTCTAATAATTTATAAACCCATCTCACACATACATGACCGTCATAATGAATACAGACCTGTACAATATACGCTGTGTGTGGCTGTCTGAACCCTGTGCTTGTGTGTGTGTGTGTGTGTGTGTGTGGTTGTGTACAGAAGACGACGGCGGCTTGTTTGGCATCTACAGCATGATCTGGCTTTTCAACAAACCATTTATACATTTACTGCCTCATAGGAAACCGTTTGATATGATCACTGGAATGTAACATTAGCCAATAAGTTTGATCCCTGAATTAAATCAACATGGTTTCTGTCCAACAATTCAGGGAGCTCCAATGTGTTCCTAATGCGATTTTTGGCTCAGGTGAACGTGATTACGCAACACCAGTGTTCAGATGAAGAAGATCGAAACCCGTCCTGAACATTATTGACAGAAAAGATAACATGCAGAAAACAGCTTGTTAACATGTGAGCAGGGAGCGAAAGATCTTACACATGCCGCTTGTGACGTCATGAAGTCGGCTGTTAAGATTGCTGAAGAATTACTCGTCCGTTTCTGCAGCCTTTCACAGAAAATTTGACTCCACCGGTGTTTTGAACGGCATCTTCTGGTTTTGTGATTACTGTATTTTGGGTAAAGTGTGTCCTGTTGCACAGGATAGGCGCAAACCCGAATCTTTTGATGTGATTCAGCCACTAACACAGCTGCACGTGTCGACTTCTGCGCCTGGGAGAAGAAGGTGCTCGGCAGGTTTGTGAGAAGCGCCACGGCATCGGGCATCACTCAAAGTCATCTTCATAATCATATTCGTCCAGGTTGCAGTGCGGACTGGGGATCTCAAAGAAGTGTCTCTTTGTCAGACCCAGCTCGCTGGAGATGTGCTGCCCTAAAGGGCTCAGAGGATTATCGTACCTACACAGACAAACGGAGAAGAGTTAATTAGCTGAACGGATACATTCGCAATGTTAGAAAACAGTTTATATTGGCGACAGAGGACGTTCGAATTGCAGTACACGTTACTTTAATAAAACACGGTTCTTTTCTTTGCCAAAATGGAGAGCAAAGTTTATAAATCTGCCAAAAAAAAAACAAACAAAAAGGCATTTTTACAATTAAGACATATTTACACCAAATGGGGCTTATGTCATCCATCTATTTCTTTGAAAGAACAATGGAAAAGGAGTTTGCACCAGCAAGAATGTACAAGAATAACATTTACAGAAAGAAAAACTGTACATCACGACATGTTGATACTGTATTAAGACCAACAGCAAAACTTGTTTTAAACTGTCTGTTCAACACATTTCAACATAGTCAAGAGTAATACAGTGGGTGATTGTGCCCCAGGATAACCATGCATCACAGATAGCTGGAAAACACGCATTTGCCTTCTTGCCAAAAGTTTTATTGAGAATAAAAACTTCCAGCAGGCGAGGGTCAGCCCGGCTCTACCAAGAGGTAACAAAATCCGACTAATAACTTGTTCAAACAAAAATCAAAGTGTAAAAAAAATATATATAGTTTCTGCTGTTTGCCTGGCAGCAAATGGACAAGACAAGGCCAAGAAATTCTTTTTTTTTTTTTTTTTTTTTTTTAATACTGCAACGAAACAAACAAGCCATATGGCCATATAACCCAGCTTTAGAGGTGATGCTTGAAGCGGACATTTGTTATTTCAGTCCACCTCATCTTAATTCTTGGCAAGAGAGCAAATAAATGTATTGCCTAACACATCAAACCGCTTTTTCTGAACAGATGAGGTTTTAAACAAGCCAGTGTGACGGGAAAGGACACAAGCATGACATGAAGGCTTGGACAGACGAGCTTTTGTTTATCCATTTTTTTAAGGATAAAAGGATAAGGATAAAAACAGAAGGTGTCTGGTTCAGAAACAAACTCCCAGCTCTAAAGACGTGGTCTCATACACGGGACACGGTTCTCTCATGACAAACGGCTACCTTCTGTCAACAGTGTGCTCAGATTGGAGTGGGTAGAAGCTAGGAGTGGGTTTAAGACTAGACCAGCCCAGTGTGGAGGAGGAGGAGGAGGAGACACTTATCCCTGCTGGTGCCCTGTGTGTCTTACCTGATCTGGGCGGCAGCCTGTCTTTAGAAGTCGGTGGTGTTCCTAAAACCGCCACACAACATGCCTGTCATCATCAGCCTCATTTATCACCGACTCACTCTCACTAGGCTCGGCATCTCCACTTTATCCTTGTAGCAATAAGGCATCAAGCTCTGCTAGTCTGCAGACTGTCCACTTTGGCAGAAAATTTGAATCCGCGTGACTTCACCTAAACTACTTGAACATTGTTATGTATACGTATGTAAACTTTGTACCAAACAATTGTCATAAAACAAGTCAAAATGTCTGCTGAATCAAAAACATCTTACTTATATACACCGAATTATAAATAAAATTGGATGTTTTCACATAAAAAAAAAAAAAAAAAGTTGGTTTTTAAATAACAAATACCTGGGGAAGATATTTGTAATCATTCTAGATAACACCGTAATTAAGGCCCTCATTTAGCAAATGTAACAGAATTAAAAAGAAAGCTCAGAATGTAAAATGTGAACCCAACAACAAGCTGTATGAATGCCTGCTAAAAGTAACTGACTGGCATGTGTGCCTTAAGCCAACGAGAGGTGAGAACATTAAAACTATTGAGAAACCCCTTATGTTTACCCCTTATAAATGTTAACAAATAAATATATAGTTTTTAGGCAAAGATGAGGACAGAATAATCTGAAACTCTTAAATGGGGAAATTACAACTAAACTATTCTTGAGGAGATAAGACTGCCTGCTGCTCGTAGAGGAGTGTGTGAAAACAATACTTTAAACTAGCTGCGGCTACTTCCGACAGGCCCATGAATGATGTTGTACTTACACATCGTTACACTGATCGTTGGCAGCCTCCTCAGCCACCAGTAGATCATACTCCTCTGCGGCGTATTTCTCCCAGTCCGAGACCTCCTGGCCGTCCGTCTCCGCCTCCTTAGGAAACATGACAAGTTACATGATCAGCGTGACCTCTGACAGTGGAAACGAATGCGATCCTGCTTCATACGCGGCGTCGTCCTATCAGGATTTGATCTCGCTCACCCTTATAACAGAGAAAGGGTCCCTCTGCTCGTGGTCCAAGTACTTTTCAATGTTGAAGAACGTGTCAAAGAAGATATGGGACAACTTGCACCTCTTGAGGTCTCGCAGAGTGATCTTACCTGCATGGGACGAAAAAAAAAAAGAGCCACTAAAGTTCTCAAGCGTACACTTACTTTGTAACAGAAAATTCCATTTTTAAAACGGTTTTGGAAGTCTTGCTGCATGGATTTATTTTTTTGTCTCTTTGTCTCTGCTGCCTAACGATCCAATTAGAATGATTTGTTAACAATATGCCGCCACTAATGATTCTTTGTAGACGATTAATTGGCCTAAAATGTGTGGGATACTTTGAAACAAGCTCTATCGGTTGAACCCCACAACCTAAAAGGCATTAAAGTATTAAAGACTTAAAGTATTCACTGACACCACAGGACAAGAGTCTGTACTCTGATGGGTTAGAATTGTTTGGCTGTAAAAGTGTTTGGATAGCAGGCTTTAATGTTGTGGCTGATGTGTATAAATCACAACTCTAGTAACCTTTGACAAACTGGCTGAAAATGTGTTGCAAAGTAAACACAGAAGCATTTTTCTTGTCTCACTTGTCTACCTGTGGGTTATTATAAAGGCAGGATAGCTTCCCTTAAAGTAAGAAATAAGTGTATTGTAAAAGTAAAGTATGAAATATATATATAGATGCAACAAATTAATTGCTGTGGTGTACGTATCTTTGCAGGAATAAAAATGTTTCTGCCGTTTATATAACAGAAAAAAGACTTTTGATAGACGGAATAACTTTACACAGTTGGCGATAGATCTGTCAGGATTGGCAATTAATCGTATAATTGCAATTACTTGAGATAATTGCGATAACTCCTATTTGAAAACAGCTGGCAAAAATGTCATATTTCGGTATATTGTCTCCACCATTTGAAACGAGTTAACTGACCAAGGGATAGAGTTGATTCCCTTTAGTGGCGTTTATTGTTGCACTATCGTCCTCTGCTGTGGACATGGCACATCTGCTGAGTGCAATTTTTTTGTTTTAAAAGACATACGTACATATTTTCTAATGCCTGTTATTCTTTATAAGAGTTAGGTGAACAATTAAATTGTTTTGTTCCGCCTACCGTATAGTGGCAGAATAAAAATGAAGAGATACAAACCGTTCATAATTGCAATTATTTGTATGACAAATAATCGTGACTAATTGGCATCAGATATAACATAAGATATTCTCTGAATTTATGAAAACACCTTCCAACTCATCAAATATAAAATCTCAAATTAAATTCCTGTGCCACCAACAACGTTATTGAATTAGAAGTGTCAAAAGTCCATTAAATCTGTTCAAATTGAACAGTTGTGACATCTCCTTTCTGTTCTGGAGAAGAACTGTAGAGAAGCTATTACATCTCATATAATATGTGCAACACACACTATCAGGCTGTCTGAGGGTCACATTCTAGCTGTGGCCATCAATACTAAACATGCATACCCCCACCAAGAACTAGTCTCACATAAATAAGACAGTGGAAGAGTTAAGTGTAGGAGGGAATCTGTTGACAGTGTGGATGACACCAGCAGCTGGCCGCAGGCAGCCCAGTCAGTCCTCTCGTCTATAACGGTTCCCTCAGCCAACGATCAATGATCTGCCCTGAAAATGTGCCTATGTGTCTGCCACTGAGACTCCGGAAAAAAGTGGAAATTGCCCCACTCTGTGCTGAGAGTATAAATGTGAAACAGGTCTGACCTTCGACCTCAGGCTTGACGAGGTCGAGCATTTGGCAGAGGCAGTCCTCGAAGGGAAGGGGCTCAATGGCCATGGCCTCCAGTTTCTGACACTGCTCCTCGTAGAAATACTCCAGCTCGTACATGCTGAGCACCCCGTCCCCATTCAAGTCCATACAGCGGAACCAGTACTCTATACTGAACAAAGAGAAAGAGCTCAACAAAGACTTAAGAACCGTACAGAAAAGGAAGCTGGATCAGGTTATGTGAATATTTAGATACCTGGTGTCAGTCTTCTTGTCTTCCTCAGAGATGAGAAACCACACAAAGTCAGCATAGCTCAGTCTTCCCTCCTTATACACCCGTCTGTCCCTTATGGAATAAATCAACAAAAACCTCAATTAAAACTGCTAGTTTAGATTATACTTCAATCTTTTAAAACCCAAACAAAATCTTCAACTGACCTCGTTACTGTTCCTGAGAATATTCTCTCGATCATTTTCTGCGAAATGGCTGAAAAATACACAGCAAAGTGGTCAATTACAATCCAGCTCTCCCAGTTACTGGGCAACTTTTTGCACAACACACGCAATCCAATTCTCAGACAGTAAATCCAAACCAGCAAGTGTAGCTCTTTTTGGAAAATAATCTTGACAATGCTATAAATCCTCCGGTCACCATTTTGACCACATAGTGGTAGAAATTGTTCCAGACGAGACGTCACTGGAGCAGAGAATATGTGCTGCTCTCTTATTGATCTTGAGTCGTATTTCCCCAGCCTCGCTCACAAACCATCAACTGAAAACATGTGGCGTGGAGTGAGGGGAGGCTGTGTCGGAGACAAATCCTTTCCCTGACTATATCTAAGGAGCAAACCATGTGCAGATAAGATTTACAAACTTTCTTGTAACCTGTAGTTTCCGTCAACTGGAAACTTTGAGAAAAGTTCATTTGTCTTGCATCCTTTGTGAGTAATTTTCCACCCTGTGTACTGACACGATGCTAAAATAGATTAAATAATAAACAAAGTGATAAGCGCTCTGATGTCAAAGTGCTGTGCATTTCCGCACCTTGGTCATTGTGCCGTGTCAGGTCATTCTGGTCTACGTAGAGGTCATGATCAGTGTCCAGCTCCCAGAACTTACAGTAGATCACGTAAAAATGTTCATAGGAGAAATATTCTGTCAGCTGGTTCACGTCTTCCTCCTGGTCCAGCAATGCCACATTCTGCCAGCAGGAAGTCAGTTAACAAAACAAAAATATTTCGTTAATCTCATAAATATTCAATACATAAACATATATTTAACAATTTATAAACTAAGACTGGCTAAGCATAAATGTAAGCATTTTTATCTTTAACTTTCTGAATGCGCTGCAAAAGAAGAATGTTTTTGCTGACAGTCAAAAATGACACTTCTTAATAACAGAATTGAAGACGTCTTAGAAGATTTGGGGACCTGTAGACACGCTAGTAATGTAACGCTAAAGTTGATAAGGAAAAAAAAAAAAAGAGAGAGAGAGAATGGGAGGATTTACCTGAAGGAAATTACTTTTCCTGAGCTCAGAACACGTTATTTTCCCAGTCCATGACCGGTTCACATTGTAAAATATCCTTTGAATCACCTGAAAAGCAATCAACAAGGTTGTCTTTTAAAATGAAAAAAAAAAGAAGAAAAGACAAATCTTAATCTGTACCATTTGAAGGTTTTATTGCTTGTAAAGTGCTCTCATATGTGTTATGATAGTATACCGTGGTGATGTATCGCGAGTGAAAGTCCGGTGCCTCTTTTAGAAAGGCCAGGCCTGCATGTGAGTTCACCACATCCTGGAAACATAAAGTCAGATCACTTTGTCTTTACTCCACATCAAAAGGAACAATCAGCCCGTGAAGTTTTATGACTACCACTCTAACAGATAGATATGTTCAGTTGAATTCTACAGTTACTTTCAGAGACGAGCTAAATAACAATCCACATCTGTCTTTCTTTCCTGGAAGACAGATCCCGTCGCTGTCAGAGTGGGAATATAAATCTAATTTAAACATTGGAAGTTGCGAGTGACTGTCTACTGTACGCATTTTGTCTCATCGCATGCTTTTTAAAATTGTGCTTTGAGTAGAAAATACTCCGGGTATTACTGGGAGAGGTAATCCATTTAAATATTTCTTCAAAATCAACAAACAAAACAAAAACACTGGGTCAACTGGTTTTGAGATGCCCTTTTTGGTTGAATAACAAGTAGAAAGGACAAACAAAAAGATGTCTGTAATCTCTTTTTTTATGCCATTAAGTCATAGGAAGTTGTTCTTTATTCTAAATCAACTGTGGCTTTATTTCCTGCTATGAAACTCCTCCAGGATTACCTTTATTCTACTCCCTTGCCTGCTACTAAGGGAAAGAATTGTTGACATAAACGCGAAGGCGGCAATGAAATTAAAAGGCCTTATTTCGGGGGCAGCCGTCGTGCCTCTTTGACTCTCACTGTGAGAAATTAAATCATAGAGAAACACATAAATCACAGGGCACAGGAAACAGGCGGAGACAGTCAAATCTACTCCACTGCAATCCGCCTTTCATTCATCAAAACAGTCAAAGGCAGTTTGCTGAGCGGAACCATACAAATTAAACAGCGTGTGCCACAAAGCATCTCTGCTGGTATGCTAACAGGTTTTCATCTCAGACTGAAAGTGCCTGCCAGCATGAAAATGAATCAGGTGTGGGGCAGGGCCAGTGTGGCACAGAAACAGCTCGTCAGCTGGAATGAGAACACAAACAGCCACCACAGTACAAATTTCCACTAATCCCCTTAAAAAAAACAAATAACTTCACCATTTTTTCCGGTATCATTTTGGTACATTGATTTGCTTGTAACAAGACATGTTTTTTTTTAATCTTCATTTCTCCTCGGTTAATAAATGCTGAGCATGAATACTGCTTCAAGGGAATCTTCCTTCAGTATACTCCCCTCCACTATATTACTGACTTATAGCACTGTCCCTGAATTAGTCCTCCACCACATCAAAAAGCACTGCCTCAGCAGAGCGCTCCAAAAATCAAGCCCAGTTTGCACCACCCAAGTTAGTACAATTTTGCCATCCCACATGGCAAACTCCAGCTCTCTCCCTGGGTGTGCTGCATCCAGTACCTGCAGGAATGGAATAAAGTCGTCTTGTTCCAGGTAATTACAGCCAGGCTTGGCCAAGAGGTGCACAAATTTAGAGGCATCATCGTGACAGGTCTGCAGAGTTCTGGGGAAGAAAAGAGAGAACAGATGGTTGCAAGGTTGCTCCCACTTTGGCTCTCATGTTCCCTCTACCCTGTTTTTGAATCATTCTTTCAAGTTTTATATTGCTACACTAAAAACTGCAAGTGCAGATATATAATGCATTCGGAAATTAGGATTCTGAATTGGTGCCGGATGATTATAGGCACGGAGTGTCATGGTTGCGACACAGAAGTAATGGAAGCGTCTGTTATGGCCGCTCATCTAAGAATGGCTCAGTCATGGGCTCATGTCAAAGGTCAGGTCTGTCCAGTTCTCTGGAGAATCACACATTAATACAAGACCATGTCTACTGCTTGCAACATCACTCGGCACACAGCCACCATTATAAAAAGACCTACGGTATTTATTTTAGTTTTAAACAAAAAGATGCTGCATTGACGTTTTCATTTATATGCTATGCAGTATAAGCACAGTGACACTCCCTTGTGGTGTTTATGAAGGCAATGATTTTGTTTGGAGTGAAAAAGAAAGTGTCATCATAGAAGAGAGCTGCATGCAGTGTGTGTGTGTGTGTTCCCCAGCGAGTGGTCATCATTGTTCAGAGGAGACTGTATGAGGCATTTGGCTGTGAGTGAATGTAGCGATGGTTTAGGGAGAATGAAAGCAGCCATTGTCTTACTTTCTCCACATAGCCACAAACTTGTGAACGGACACGAAACCCGTCCTATCGCCTCCAGCTAAGCAGAACAATGGTACTTTCCAGTAGAGTGGACACTCGCAGGCCTAAGGAGAAAGGAGAAATCGGTCTTCGAGTGGTAAGGGCATAGAGAATACAAAAGGGAAAACATCCCATAGTAACATAAACTTCCGAAATACATAAATATATAATTCAAAGACTTTCCCCAAGTAAACGCAGCTGTCATTGTTCTTAGGTTCCCCTCAAGCCACCGATCCCATTCCTCAGAGACATGGAAATAATATTTTCCATGAGGTTTTAAAATCAGCAAACATTTGTAAAGTCCGGAGCTAAATGGCACTAATGAAAATAATTTGCTGGTTGGCGGCAGAACCACCATGCTTTAAGTCACATTCTCACCTTGGCGACTTGCCCCATGTCCTCAATGGTGGCCCTTTCATTTGGAAATTGGGCAAATATTTTCTCAATTTTGGAAATGAGGCTGTCGACGTTGAGGTTGGCTTGGGGCCGGCCCTGTGGGAAGTAGAACTTGGGAATGCTTTCACTCAGTGCAGTGGTGACTGGCTCCTCCGTCCTAACCTGGGCCTGAGACAAACAGAGACATAAACTGTTAGCCACTCATGCTAACACTCTACAGCTCAAGTGTTCCAACATTTGCTGAGGCTTGCCTTAACACAAACTACATCGCTGCTGCTCCTCGTGTAACCATATCTCTGAGCAGCCCAAAGGCTCATCAGCGAAGAGTTGGGACTACTCAGCACTCATAATCATTATCCATTTATCTGTAATAGATACTTCGTGACTGACATTCCCATCTGATAGTAACTGAAATAGATTTGAATGTGCCAACTTTCATGAAAATGTGCTGAGTTGTTGAAAAACCATGAGTGACGAAGTAATTTTAACAACTTGTTAATGTGTTGATTAACAAATTATCATCAAAAAAGTTCATTAGTTGCAGACAATACTACTCAATCTTTATCCTTTTAAAGGCAAGTGACGTGAAGTCTTAAGTTCTTTCTGGATGATGATTATACTTATGGATGTCTGTATCAGTAGCTGACATACCATACATTGATTAAAGGTTGTTAACAGCATCATCTGTGATGTAACTGTACACAGCTCTACACCTGTAGCCCCTTTCACACTGCCGAATAACCCGCGTTTAATCCGCAAATTTAGCTTGTCCGCTGTTGCGTTCACACTGCCGACCCGGGCTGCCGCGTCAACTCGACTCGCCTTTCGACCCGCGTCGGACCCTAGTCTTTTTGCCGAGCCGAGTTTGGTGTGAACGCAATCGACGCGGGTCGGACGTGGGCGTGGCGTGAGGAGTTTAAAAGACAGAATGGACAGCTGATTCAGAACAACAGCGACAGGTGAGGACAAGTTTCACTTCAAGTTTTACTCTGTTTTAGCCTACATCAAGTTGGAGACATTTTTTAATATGGCCAACTGGGGAGACAAGGAGGTCCGCGAGCTCCTCAGCCTCCGAGCAGAGGACATTATTTACCGCCACATTTCGGGGACTATAGTGCTCTTGTATTCTCCGCATATGTTCTTCGGCGGCATCCCACGTTGTAACCATCCACACCCCGTAAAATAACATCTCCATGAACTGCATATACAATTGCAAAAACAAGTCCTCAAGGTGTATTTAACCCTACCTCCGACGCATGGCTTGTGCCTACGTCATTGTACACGCCCAGCATTTTATGTGTTTCGTGTGACGCTCTGCCACTAGGCAACGCCCCCTGAACTCGGCTTCAGGCGACACGGGTCACCAACACGCCAAGCGTTCACATTGCTCGACGCGGGCCGAAGGTGCAATTTGGACCCGCTAAGGTAGCGGGTCGCAGCGTGAAAGGGGCTAGTGATTCTAGCACCTACACCACCTCAGATAATATTTAGCTCGCCAGCTACCACCATTCCCACAGATTTTAAAAGTTTTATACCAAAGTTTCGATAAAGTCTCTGTCAAAAATCTTAAATGTATACCAACACGACACATTTCCCCGTTTAACCTAAACAGTAAGCTGTTAGTTGAATCTGGATGACTTCTTCTGCGTACCACTGCAGGGAACTTGCATACCACCAGTGGCACATGTACCACAGTTTGAGAACCGCGGCTATAAACAACACGACATATGGCAAGATAAAGATAGTACACACATTTTTAGTAACTGAGGTAATTAACAGTTAGTTTTCTTATTGCAATTTGTTTTTATACCAAAAATACATATTTTTTTCCAATTAAGACAAAGAAAAGTTTTGATTTAGAATTTGATTTCAGAATATCTGATTTTCATAATGTAATTCGCAATAACGACATTCTCAAAATATATATAGACTTCAAAAGATGATAGAACATTGCCGTCACACCAATTCATCTTTGTTTTGACTTTTTGTCTCCATTTCTATTGGCAATTAAATATTGAACTGAAACCAGGCAGTGAGGAACTAAAAGCTGTATAAAAAACAATTACACCGATATGTTTTGCTTTTAATGTTTTTTCAAATCATTTTATTATCACCATGTGCATATTATCGGCACGACTACCGGTATTACACAACACCACTTGTCTGTTATTCATAATACCTGAAAGTACACGGCCTGGATCAAGTACAAGCCTTAACATGTGTCTTAATGACTGCATTCATCTGAGGAGGGATGATATAATAACATAAATCGATTTTTGACTTGACCAAAAAATGTCATGGTTTTGGAACTGACACCTAAATGAAATACTTGCATTGTTAGTTAAATCTACAGATGAGCTTTACCTTTGGTAGTCAAAGTTTATTAAGAAGCAAGAAATGTGAGTTCCTAATAAACAAAAAGTAATACATATAATAAAGTGAGAAGAGCCACCGTGACTAGGTTTAAGCGACCAGCCTGATTATAGGCAAACAGTAGCTGTCAACAACAGACCTAGTAAAAGAATTACAGCAGGCATGTGGTGCATGTAATATAGTGTGTTCAAATTCAACTTCAGACAGGAGACAGTTTTTTCTGGTCATGTAGGAGTTATTACTGGATAAAAGCATATATATATATATATATATATATATATATATATATATATATATATATATATATATATATATATATATATATATATATATATAAATAAATCTCAACTGTCTGTAAAAGATGACGTTACAAGGTACAGCACACTTCTGTGATATAGAAACCTTCTATATGTCAAAGAAATCTGTAACCTTGGAAATGCTAAGAAGAGACATTCATTGATAAAATCTCCACTGTGTGTTTTTCAGAACATGTGTTGCTCTCGGTTATGATCTCGAATCCAAAGACCATTTACATGGCTCAGGAAATGCTATATGAATTATTCTGTGTGGCCTTGCATAAACCATACAAACACACCTACACTGTGTCCCGCTAATACTTAAAAATATCGATCGAATTGTTTTGGTCATACGAAAATATTGTTACTTTGACCAAGCCTACATGTAACATCACATCTGCATCAATAAAACTTCCAACAATAACTTAAGAGCTGGACAAATAGTGAGTAAATCTTCCCAGGTCAGTTTCCATGTGCTTGTGTTTCAACACCAACTGAAAATGCCTTGTTGTATTTTCTGCTCATTTTATCCTGATTAAGAACAAATGCAGCTGATCCTCTGCTCTTCCATGTTGTGTGTTGGTATCAGTCATGGCTATAAAAGGACATAAACATCTCCCGTTGCCTTGCACTGTCCCCTCTCTCACTTCATGCTTGCAGAGCTCTTGAGCACAACTGTTAAGCCACATGACATTTTGCACATTCACAATGATGTGGTCTGGAAGAGGACAGCACAGCAGCTGAGCATAATGTGGAAAAAGATGATAAAACATTCAATAGATCTGATTACAGTTAGAAATATCTAGTAAGCGAAGCATCGCAAAGCTACTTCTGACAGCATAACAATCACACTTATAAGCACCTTTTAAATTTGTCAAGAGTGAGAGTAAGGGAGAGTAAGCTAACTGCTCATTTCTTCCTGCTTTAACAGTTATTGTACAATTATGACAGGAAGACAGGAAGCCTGCATATCGTTGTTATCATTATCAGGCCATGGCCGATGTGCCAGCAAAGCCTGTGTTGTAGAGGGTACACTCATACAAACACCTGCCTGTCCTTGTTGGAAAGCTCTGAGCCTCTTCTTGAACCGAGAAGGCAGAACAAAGTCACATCCACGTGCCAACAGTGCCAGCTCCTTCCTCAGGTCAGGATCCTGGCGCAGAGACAGCTCCCTCATCCTCATCCTTACTCCAAACAGGATGGGGCACTCATATACACGAAAACAACACTCTGTCCAGTGTTGTCCTCTTGATCGTACAAACAACTTGCAATTGACACTGCTAGTAAAAGGCAGTGGAAGCAGTGGAGGTCCTCTGTGAGTATGTCCCTATGATTGTCCTCTGTCAGTGAGAGACTCTTAATGCAAGGGAGCAGCTGCTACTGCGACTCTCCCTCCCATTCCAGATCTGGTCGCACAATCTCAGCTTTGCCTGCTGCTCTGTCCCAGTCTCTACCATACATGCACACACACACATGCATACTGAAGGGTCAGGAAGCCCTTGCTTCAAAGCTGCTGGGGAGATAAGGAGTGACTGGGTGCATGTGTGTGGGACTCACTTGCTGTCTGTGTGGGATGGGAGGGGTGTGAGTGGTGGATCTGCCCTTTCCAGTTTGCATTCCTCAGTGCTCATGGAAGGTTATCTAAAGAGACGGACCTGTTGTTGCTGCTTGAAGCAGATATAGTTCAGCTGAAGGATGCATCTCACTACCACAATGACACACTGCTCATGTTCTTGAACATATTTTCAGAAAAGCTCCCACACAACTGAGTACTTCAGAGAAAGTCTGGCTGTGGGATGAGTGAGTCCTGATAACTGGACAACCTTATTTTGGACAGGAGACGTAACACCAATGAGATTAAACGTTATTTTGGACTAAGTCAGCCTAAATTAGTTTTCAAAAATGCCTCAAATCACAAATACACAAGGAAAACAAATGTAACAAATAAAGCATAGGTGAAGAGAACAACCAAGGTCTGACTATTTAACAATACAAGTCTAGATCTTGCCACTGGATGATACATACATACCTATAAGACATAAATTTTAAACAATTTTGCATCCCATCTTATGGTGATCTTTGTTTGCCTTCTCTCTGCAAGCTTGGGCTGCCAGCCATTCCATGTCTTATTATAGTTGATGGGCAATAGAGAGAGAGAGAGGGGGGGGAATTCAAAGAATGATTACTGAACCTGTCTGCGCCTATTAAAAGCACCACCAAATTCTGTGTGGGATATCCAAGAGACTAGATCTGTGAAAACAAGAGTGCATCCTTAGTCCTCAAACAAACATCCATTTCCGGTTGTGGCCTGGATTGACGGCAATTACATAAATTCTCCATAAATGCTTTGATCCGTCTTCACAGCACAGACTATACACAGGGAAAGCCCAATCCCATTCTGCCTATTGATGTAATGGTAATTAATCTGAAAGGCCAAAGCGATGTTCACATTGGAAGGCTATATAAATAAACCTTTATCTGTTAACGTCATTGTTATTGTAATAATAAACTAATATTACATCCATAGTACTTTTTAGAAGACAGGTTCCCTGAGCTCACAGGTTTCTACTGGTTTCTGTTCACATCCAGTTCCTGTTGTCCACCACACAGAACACTGCACATGCTTGATAAGCTGTTTATATGAAGGCTTTCACATGGGCTGCTTTTTGTTCATGCACATCAAAAACAGTGAAACATAGCTTTTCTATGTTCCACTGTTATTGAATAAAAAAGCGAACCACATGAAGCTATTAGCTCGCAATTCTGTTCAGTCCAGTTTGAGCAATGAAAATCTGAACAGTGTTCCATAAACAAAGGCATCACAACACAGCAGGTATCACAGTATGATGTTTATTTAGGAAAAAAATACCACCAATCTGTATATGAAAACATCAGTGAAGTGGGTAAACAGCAGCCACAGCGCACAGGTTCTGAGTATAAGCCTCCTATGGGACTGTATCAAGTGTGTGCTTTTTAAATAACCACAATGGGGGAGCTCCAGCAAGCATTATCACAAACAAAATCATCTAAAGGCCACTGAAGGTATGTTGTCCAAAACAACAAGCAGCTATCAGTCAGACAAGTTGCTTAAGAGCAATGTCCACAGTCTGGTGGGTCGCTACCAACAAAAACATGAGAACTCAAAATGACTGTGGATAGTGTCTAATCTGTAAACTTCTACAGTAAATCCAATTTGTACACAAACATGTGTCTGGACATGTTTACTTCATTGCGTAACAAATGAGATTATGAAACACAACGTCTGAGGTTAGCAAATATTGGTCAGATGACAAGTTCGTGATACTACATTTTACTTGAACTTCAGCTGACAAGGTATTCAACACTAGTCATGCTTACAATCAAGCAAATTTTGAGCAAACTTAGGAATGTAACAAAAGGGGAAAATGCTAACAAGAGACTTACAAACCACCTAAAACAAATTTAAAAAAAAAATTAAAAAAATTTCCCCCTTGTAAACTGAGGAAGTTTTTTGGCTACTTGCCATTTTCATCACACTTTTCTGTGCTATGTTAAAATGACCATCAGAGATCTCATGTACATATAGCCACTGTTGTAGTTCCATTCCAAGGACACATATAGACCAGGAATCCACAGTGAGGGAAAAATACATTACATGACAACGAGTGAAAACTAATTAATCCCTAAAGCACTTCCCCAAACTGTCAATAACAGCATAAATGGTGTCCCACAAATGCTGGCTTCAGTTTCATCATTATTACCATCACTGAACAAGGAAATGAAAGATTCATTAAAACAGATGGAACTCAAACCACCCCTTTAATAGAGCCTCAGTAGGATCACAAGCATGAGTAAGAATATGGCTGCTGTAAAGTCCAAAAAGCTTCAGTTAAAATCAGCACGATTCAAAATTCAAAATCCTTCAAAACAAGGATTTTGGATATTATGTGATTTTGTGCCAAAAATAGGTCTGATTCACTGATAACACGATGGTTCCAGGGAGGACCAACGTGTAGAACATAAGCTGATCAACTGGCTTGCATAAAAGTAATAATGCAATGGCAGAGTCAAACTCTAGAATGCTTGTTTGCAAATCTATGGAGCTCATATGGCAAGACAAGTAGAGCAAAGGGTCTGGATAGGTAAATATAGTGGCTGCAAGTACAAAATGCTTCACTACTTGTTAAGTATTCGTTGGATTTGGATGTAGTTTTCTTAAGATATCCTTATTTCGTATTCTTAGTTATTCTGCTTTGGCATGGATGAGGCATCAATAAATGCACGATGTAAATCAACTCATAGATGAAAAATAAGTTTGCAATTTTACACTCTTAAAGCACAAGTGACTGAGACTCCAAAATAAAAGCACTTGCGGGAAACAGTTTTAACACCTGGTTCTCTGACAGGTCAGGCAACCGATAACATGACCTCAGACCCCCCTGCTTCAAATAGCTTCTATGTTGCTAAGCACAACCAAGCATGTTATAAAAAGACATCTTAAGAAATCTGTTATCCTAAATGCTGAAGGAGAGTACAGAAGGCAAAATAAAAACCTCAAAGAAAACTTATTTTTAGTACAGTATATTTAAAACCTTTGGGTCTTTGTATACGACCTACTGAACTCACAACACTGAGGCAATTTTATGTGTTGAGCTACACAGCTGAAAGGAAAGCCAAGCATTCACGGAGAGCTAATATTTACAGTACATAGTTTAAATAAACAATCTACGACCACATATCCTGACAATGAGCAGCATCTAATAGAGGCAGTTTCAAAGTAAATTAGGCAGAGGATGAATGTGCTGCCACACCTCATCTCACTGCCAGAGTTATGGGTATCTAATGCCAACACAAGGGAAACAAGGCTATCTATATCAGTGTCTGATGTCAAAGTCAGACCAGCTGTTCCATGCTGCATCAGTGTGACATAAATTGAATTTTTGAGTAATCCTTTCAAGAATGCATCTGTATACAGGAATTCATTTTGTTGTCTTAAAATAGAAGTATTACATTAATACAACCTCACAATCCCTTTAATATTGAGTGACACAGTGTGGTCTCATGGCATGACACATCGCAGCAGAATACACAAACTGTCCAGCAGCAGCTTTATATTAATCTGTGGTGAGAGGACACTAGGGGCAAAGGTTACGGAGAGGAAAGGGACAAAGATTTAACCAAAGAAATTATACATTCAAGAGTTAACCTCATACTTACTCATCATAAGGATTCATAATATACTGATCGCTATAGTTCAGAAACACTGAATCTGAAATAAACACCTATAACAAGGCTGGTTAAACTACATCTTTATCTTCAATTACGCTGCAATTGGCCTCGTCTAAACTATGTTTGGACAATGATTTGGACTCCGTGAATGGAACGGATGTTTAACTTTGATTGACTTTAATTAGCCATGTTTGCCTCGTACTAATGGAAGAGATGACGGACAATTTGATTAATCTACAGTTTATCTTTCTGTTAGGTACATATTTAATAGATGTGATCATCTTAGTAAGTAATACATGCATTTTGATTTTGTAAGATCGATTATTCAGTATTCTCCATTTTATTCTCTATTTTGGGCTCGTCAGTGATTCTGTTTGTAAACAATACAAATCTGCCATCTGATGATTCGTAAACAAATGTCGACCAAATGTGTACCAACTTTTTGGCCAAAGTTTAAAGGTATGCATAACAAAATAATAATAAAACCCACCCAGATATTAAAACATAAATGCGCTGCTCTATGTGTAGTAAGACCTAATTCAAGTCCTTATAGAGTTTTCCAGGTTCACAGGTTCCCCAGAACTGTTTTTTCTGCCTTGGTGGTCCAACATAAAGACAGCATAGGTCACACAATCTTCTTGAATTTCTTATAATGCCCATCTTTAGCATGCTAACAACATGTAGCACCCACACACCCAGCTGTTTAGTAGTTTCACTGTCATCACACTCACCAAAGTCCATAATCTAATACAAGAGTGAGTTTTTAAGCAAACATGCAAAACATTTTGCTGCTTTGAATTGTTTTGCACAGGTCTCTTCCATATTTGAACCAGTCCAAATAAATTACTATTCATCTCAGGAGAGAACAGTCGTAGAGAATAAGATCTAAAATGCGCAGGCTAAGGCAGTAACAGGGATAGGCTAGGTTCACACGCTTCCACCTCTCATACCACTTTAATTTGTGGGTGCGGCTTGAACATTTGGAAAGTATTTGACTAAAAGCCACGACGTCTGCCTACAGACATGAAGACCCAACTATGACAGTGCAGAGTGAACAGCCTCTTAATATCCTTGATGCTGTAGAGTTATCAGCAGCCTCTTGTGGCCAGCCAGGGAAAGTAAAGATACCAGAGGACACATTACTGCAAAGTGTAAGAGACTAAAAATCTTTTGAAAAACAGTCAAGATGGCTGAAGTAAGTTAATAACAAAGAACTTCAACAAAAGTGAGGGGTTAAGCAAAAATAATAAAACCAAATTTAATCAAACTGTGCATTCACACTAAATGTGAGGTGAGGAAGGCAATCCTTAATATCAATATATTAATATTATATATAACAGCAGTTTTGGTTTTACACCTTTTCACAGTAAACATATACTGTAAAAGCACATAAATAAAAGCTAACTTAAATGTAATTTAGAAGCAGAGACACCGCTAGGCTTTTTCAGCTGTGAATTGTAATCTTTTGTTGTCGTTTCGTTTTTGTTTTTTTTATGTTCAACATCAGCATTGGTTAGTGGTCAGCTGATAAAGATTTTTATCTTTAAAAGGCTGGGGTCAATATCTTGCTGAACAGGACAGCTGATGGCTGATACATGATACTGATATCATGCAGGGTTTCCCCCCCTTTTTTTGTATCCAATAAAATACCACAATGAGACACAATACTGAATGACTTGAATTAACATTTAACAGTCACTGTCATGTCAGCATTGACGCAGTTTAAGTAGATCGTTCAGGACTGTCAACATACTGATAAATAAAGCTATGTAATAAATAAATGTTCACAAGAAGGTTTGCGGGCATTCCCCGTTTATGTGCCTTGCAAAATATCAGCCGCTGATGCAGATTATCTTTCAAATAATTATCAACTGACTGATTATTCCGTGACTCAGTATATCTGTTATTGGTCTCAAGAATCTATAAGCAGTTCCACTCCATATGATCACGTGAACAGTTGCACAATCACATAAAACCCTCAATACCTACAACTGAAATTACAGTGTTGATATTTGCAACCAAACACAAACAGGTGCAACAATGATTCTTGCGAAACACCCTGATGTCACAAATTGAGTTACTCGTGGCTTCAGGAGGAAAAACAAGAACAACCAGACACACCTGTTTTTTGTTATTACAGGCAAATTTGTCTAAACATATACAACTGATATATTATTGTTTGGACCAGGTGTTCAAGAATTATGAACAATTGGATACATGCTTGCAAAACATTGTGTTCAGTGTTAGCTTTTAAACTTAGTATTTCAGTGGTAACATACCTTCTTTGTGCTGACAGACCTCCGCAGTACTCTGCCATTGGGTCCTGTCACTCTGGTATTACTACTGCTGCGAGAGGGCAGGGTACTGTTAGATGGTGGGCTGGAGGGGGTACTGAGGGGAACAGTTTTTTTCTCTACCAAGTTCTTCTGAGATGCCACATTGTTGTTCTCATTGAAGCTTAATGACCGTTTATCTTGGCCGTCTTTACCACTCAAGTACTGTCCATTTTTGATCAGGTCAAGATAATCTTTGAGTACTGACTGGGTTCCAGGATCACTCAGCCAGTTGAGAAACAGCTCATCCACCTTCTTTTTAAGAACCGGTTGGAGGACTTGTGGTGACGGCATTTTTCTGATTAATACCTCTTTGACACGCGTACCTGTGTGAGAATAAAAACCGCAGTAACCTCACGGCACACCTCTCTGCCTCCGTCTCTACAGGAAAACATCCAGGAAAAACAACCATTAATACACCCATATGACTGATAATATTATTATGAATAAAGCTATTGTTTAATAAAAAAAATGACACTAGCACTAGCTCGGTTGTAGCTGCTTTTGGATTGTGCTTTGAGTATATATCAATCACTCATTGGTATTATTGAATTTTTAGCGCGAAACGTCAATCCTTTAGCCCACTAGCGAATATATACACGAACCCAACACATTCCGGTTGTAAGTTTGGGTAATTTAAACCCTCATGCCGAACACAACACAGCAACAAGTCATTATGTTCTTAAGTAACATCACTTCAAAATGGTCTCGCTATATATGAAAGAGTACGCAGTGTCGATAGAGCTGTTATTGTCCATGCTAGCTAAAAACGAGCTAGATAGCGTTAGCAGGCTAATACTACCTCTAAAACTAATATACTGACCTTGCAGTGAGCGGGCGGAAGATCCAAATACGTATATCTCTCACTACATTACTTTTCCCTCATAAGCGACGCTGCTGCACGGATGTTTGAATGACTTTAGTGCAAAAAGCAACGCTTTGGCCACACTGCTCATTCTTCAGTGAAAACAGAGCAGACAACTTTTTTAAGCTCGCGTTCCCCTGGTAACCACACTATGCTATCGCGAGACTTTCAACGAGGTCTGTCCTGGGAGAATATTATATTAATATAATAAACACACATTTCTTAGATTTGATAGAACCACCTTCAACCACCTTGTACCATTCTTCAGTTATCATCATTATACACTCAACATACTCAGTGGTAAAATACGTTTGTACAGGTAATTTACAACACACTGACACCTCGTTGTCGTCACTGACAAGTAATATTGAAAGCCCTACAATTCAAACTTTTCTTCATTAAAATTTGTTCAGTTTGATTCTTAGTAAAAGCAAAATATGTTTAAAGATGATTTGAAATCCTATCCGTGAATTATACCGTTTCGTTTCGTTTTTAGTGTGTCTTATAAAAGTGCAATTTAATGATGAAACCTCCTGTTGTGTAGTAGGCTACTGTTAAGTTTTGAATGTAAATTTTTTATGTTATGTGACGTGATGCATCGAACATGACGAATAATCACATATTATTTCTGCAAAATCTGACACATTGAGGCATGGTATTGGTGTCAATTGTATGTAAGGTTTAAGAAGGGTAAAAAGCAGCTGGGTGTTATTATTTCACAAGTGGAAAACATTCAAGACATTTCCAATCTTCCCAGGAGTAGATGTTCCAAAAAGTTCACCCCAAGATCAGACCTTACAATACACAGAGAAACTGCAGAAAACTCATGAACTAATGTATATGTCAGACTGTACAGGCTTAATTTAGCATTTCAAATGTTAAAGTTCATCACAGGACAATTCGTAAAAAGACAAGAACAATTATGGCTTGTTTAGAAGGATTTTAGAAGAAACCCCCTCCTCTGTAAAAAGAACATGGCAGCACAGCTTAGGTTTGTAAAGTTGCATCTGAACAAACTACAAGACTTCTGGAACAATGTTCTTTGAACAGATGAGACCAAAGTGGAGATGTTTGGTCATAATGTGCACAGCAGCACATTTGGAGAAAGCCAAACACAGCATATTAGCACAAACTCCTCATGCCAACTATCGAGCACGGTGGTGGAGGTCCCATGATTTTTTTGCAGCCACATAAAACCTGGACACTTTGCAGTCATGAGTCCACCATAAACTCTGTTTACCAAATTATTCCAAAGTCAAATGTGAGGCCAGCTGTCAAACAGCTACATTTAGGCTGAAACTGGGCCATGCACACAATGAGACCGAACACAAAAGCAAATCTACAACAGAATGGCTAGAAATAATAATAATAATAATAATAATAAAAAATCTAATCGTTGCAGTGTCACAGTCTAAGTCCAGTGATTTGGCAAGACTTTAAGAGAACTGTGCATCAATGCCCACAAACCTCAGTGAACTGAATCAACATTGAAAAGAGGAGTGGGCCAAAATTACTCCACAATCATGTGAGAGACTGATAACGCCATATAGAAAAAATTTGGTTCTAAAGGATACCGAATTGTCGGGTGTACAGTATGATGTGTTTTTATCAATCTAATTTCAAGACCTGGTAAGGACTAGCTGATTTCTTATCATGCCCTGATGTGTAGGACCTTAGAACTGACATGACTGTATATTCTATCATTATGAATTCCACACATTTACAAATAACAATTGCATCCTGTTCTATGCATCTATGGTTAGCTTTATTCTAAGCAAACTCTATTTGTAACGTTGTAGCATAACGGTAAAAGATACTAGCAGAGGTAATTTCCAACATTCCCACATCTGTATTGTCATCACTGACAACAAGTAACATTAAAACAAACGTTTCTTCATTTCCAGCCAGAATAAAACCCCAAAAAGCTTTTCTTCATTAAAAGTTGTTAAGTTTGATTATTAATTCAATTCAATTCAATGAATTTTTATTTATATAGCGCCAAATACAACAAATGTCATCTCAAGGCACTTAAATAATAAAGTCCAATTCAACCCAATTGGAATTCAATTAATTGTAATCATAATTATTTTGTAAATAATTATCATTACATATATATTAGTATAAGCACAATGTTTTTAAAGATGATACTACATCATGTCCTTGAATTCCTCACATTTGCATTTAATTCTATGGAAGGGGACATAATTCCAAGAGAAATATCTTTTGCACCATTAAAACCAGACGTCATTATTATAGCTGCTCAAGTGCAACTGAAAAATGACTCGTTACCGAATTTGAGCTGCTCATCTCTGCTTTGCTCATTTCTAAGAAACAAGTTTGTGTTTTCAATATATCCCTTATACGAACTTAATCCAGATCCTCTTTACATGACTTACAATGACACACCTGTGCTTAATATGTCTCTCTTTTCCTTTCTTGCCCTTTTCCTCTTGTGTGTGGACTTGGACATCCTTATTGATTACTTTAAGGAGGAGTGGTCCGAGACACCGTGGCTCCCTCGTATTCTCTGCAGAAAGCAAGCAACACAAGTAAAGGTCAGCCTAAATAATTGGTACGGTATTTGACACCCATTGTAAGAAAAAATAAGCATGGAGTTGATAGATTTCAGCAGGACATTTTCTTCAAGGCCTGTAACCAGACTTCAATCGCCTGCATCTTTATTTAATGCATTTTGAAGACATAAAGAGGCATAGTTAAGTTGCACTTGAGTAGCTATGATAATGATTTCTGGTTTAATGGTGCAAAAGCACTTTCTCTTGGAATTATGTCCCCTTGCATAGGCATTGCAACCAAAACCAACAACTTCATTACTGTTTGTTTCTGTAAATACAGTGTTGCTGGGTAATTACACAACAAAATGTGTATTGACCAATCTGTTACCATTTGGCAGTGACAAATTATAGCTGTAAATGTTTTTTCACAGTATTATCTTTTTTTTCCCTTTGCAACTATTTATCGCTAATATGTCCATTTTTCTTCACCCAAACATTATCATTAACATTATTAGGTATGTCGTGAAGGATAAGTTTTGGATGATAATTTGGAACAAAAAATGTTTGAGAAAGACCAAAGCACAGTTGTAGGCTGAATTTACCAAAATTGCCTGTCATGGGGTTTACAGATGTTTCTCTTTATTTTCAACATGAAAGACATGAGGGACACCCATCACTCCAAACCTCTTCTCATTAATAACCACATTCAAAGTGCCTCAAGCCCTGTTCTTAAGAGCCGATTAACAGTGGTTCCACTGTTGTGAAAATTATTGACTGCATTCTTCTGATTGTGTCCCTTGACAACACAACTAAATCAAATCTGAAACATTCAAAGTTGAGGCGAGCGTGTAATGAGAAACCTCTTTGTTCTGGCGGCTTTACTGTACATGCGTTTTAGAGCCCAATCAATATCCGAAATGAGAAGAGAAAAAGTGAAGGTCTTGAAACTTTAAACTTTGCAACTTTTCAAAGTGTAATTATAGTGTACAAATAGGATTTTACCCAAAGCAGTGTGCATGCTGTTTTTCACGCCTTGAAGGACATTTCAAAGGTTTGGCTGAGGCTGAATCCACAGGGGGACAGCTGGTTAGCGTAGGAAAGTGTTAGTGAGGAGTTCATGTGTGCAGCTCCCCTTTACTGCTGTCAGCTATGCTATATGGTACTCTGTGAAGTAGACGATAAGCAATCTGCTCTAATAAGGAAAGTGAATAAAGTTGAAAGTGTTGGGCTTTAGTTATGCATTGTTAAGATTTATTTAGACCATATATCCACATGTTAGAATAGTCGATAGTTTTTTTTGTTTGTTTCATTTTGTATGTTAAGTTTTGTCTTTTTATTTCTTAAATTTGTTTTCCAGGTTCAAGTTACTGATTTTTAATAGGTTGAGGTGCTACATAAATGATAAGGAATGGATGCATGTAACTTTAGGCCCATTCAAGGATAAAAAAAAGACATTAAGTACGTCGATGGCTTATATTGAAGTTGTGTGAATGAAATAAAGTAAATAGTATTTATTAATTACACTTATAAATACTTTTTTTTGTTCTCCATGCTGGTTACTTTTGCAGATGTTATAGATCCTCGGATTCTATTCCAGACCTTTATCTCATCAAGTGATCCTGGGCATTCTGGTGTTGCGAAACCTATTGCAAGTCCTGTTGTTTGGGTTTTCATCTAGGAGGTACTTTTCCAGTTCAACTTCAACCTCAAGATCACACGGCTTGAGTTGCTTTTGCCACCTCTGTCTGAACTGGTCTTTCAACCTCTGTTCAAGCAGACAATTTTCTTACATTTTTGTGAGTCAGAGATAAGAACAAACCTCAGTCAGACAAACAAATGAGTTCTACATCTGTTCCAGATTTTCCAGAATTACCTAAACAGTTTGAACAGATTTCCCAGAAGATATGCAGAATGGATTTGATTTGATATTTTCTTTCTTTTGTGGCTTTTGAATTCATACATGTCAGCTTAATATATGTTGCACATAAAGGGAGCTAAAAATATTTGCACATAAAAAGGTGAAAAATGACTTTTCATTGTGGAAAGTTACATGGACCATATCAAGATGCCATTAAAGTTTTATGGCATTTTAGGTGTTCCTCTTAAAAGAACCTTTGACAGAGCGTAGTTATGTTACTTCTTTTGAATTTTACAAATGATATCTAAAAGGGATCAGTATTTTTTGATCATATGTAGGTTGATTAATCCCTTTTGAAACACATCAAAAAGGAAGAGTTGTGTAATAAAATCCATTCATCTAATTTGTCTATAAGCAATTTATGTGTTTATGTGTATAACGCCTACAATAAATAATCATGCAAATGTTCTCCTCATAATGCAATTTCCATGACAATATAATGACAGAATGGTTAGGTCTTTTTTAATACTGTGTAAACGAACGTTCCAGTGGGTTGAAAAAGAGCAAGAGAGCTGTTTTTATATGTAGTATAAGAGTGTGTTCGAGTATAAAAAGCAGAATTGATACAGACAGTGCTGTACCTTTTTTCAGCAAGTCATGGTCACGAGTTAGCATTCACAATGTTTATCCTCCCAAGCATCTCCTTTTTTCATCTACACTATGTGGAAAACATGACTGTTTCAGAAAACAAATTGGAATATTGTTACTAATTCATTAGAATTTTTGATTGTAGAGGAGTTAACTTGCCATGTCATTAAAAAATGTCTTCTCTTTTAAAGTCCAAAAACAGATTTGTATAAATATATTTGATTTGGTTTGAAGGTAGAGTTGAAAAATTGGCAAATTTTGTTCTAAGATTGTCTTCTTTTAAAGCAGGTTAAAAGTTTAAGGATAGATTTTCCTCCTTCCTCCAAGCTCAAAAAGTTGTCCCATGAGTAGATATTTTCTACCTAGATTTTATGCATCTTTATCATTGCACATTTGTGGGCGTTAAAGAAAAAGACTAATATTACCTACATGTAATATACCCAAGCACGCAGAGTTACTATGAAAGTACTAAAACATCCCTTTAGTTCTTGTGCAGCGGCCCATTGTGCACACTCCCTGTTTTATTTCCAATAATAGCCAAACATTGTTGAAACAGCTGCTACCACAAAGCAGAAATCTTACAAGCATGTTTCTAGTCTAGTGATGTTTTTGACCAGAAATCGCTTTGATTTTGGTCTTAAACATTCTCTTTTTGATATAGCTTTCAAATGAACTGTGGTGCGAACCTCCCATTCCGCCTCCCAAAATGGCATCGGGAAGTGATGAGCCTTCTCATAGCTCTTTCATGGCTGCACTGAAAACACGCTACACCGTTTTATTCCTCAAGAAAATCACAGACTGCGAATCAAACTGTCTTCAGTCAACATTTAAATTCCTAATACGCTGTGCAAAATCGAGCCGTGGAGGAGGAGACTTCTTTCATTAGACTCTCTGCTAAGGCTCTAAAATTTGCTCCTTCCATCTGAGATGACTTTAAAAGAGAAACAATGCCTCTGCCTATTGGTGTCTTTAGAGATTTTCTCTTTCATCACATATTAATGAAAGAGGTGCCATGTATTGAGCTGGCCAGCTTAAGCAAGAATGCCAAAAGAAAAGCTACATGTATATTCAGGCATTTAATAGACTCATATATTAGTATGATATATGAGGCTATATGACACTCATTTTAGATGCAAGGATTATATATTATATTACTCATATATTAGATTTGGTGTATATTTTATGACATTGATGTGGTTTTAGAAAACTGCCACATTTATCTGCAACTAGTACTGATGCACAGCAGAGGCGCTGCAGAGGAATGTAAAGTAAATGACAGCTGCCTGTAGAGGGCGCACCTCACCTGGTATGCTGCAGTGCCACCTTTCTCATTCTGTCTCTCGAAGGCACACACAGAAAGATACATGCACATAAACAATTAGCTCAAGTATAATCATCTTACATCAGGCACACAGTCAGCAGGAATTAGAGGTGAGCTCATGCCAGTTTTTCTCATTAGTGTACTGTACATCATTTTCCAGCGTCGGCCTCCGTTTCTCTTATAATGAAACAGGCCCTTCAAGATCGAGCAGGAGCTTTTTGATATCCTCAGAAGGCCATAATGCTCATAATTCATAGCAAATCAAGAAAGATTTTGTTTGGATCAGAGGATCACACCAATTACCAGTTGTTTATTATTTTCGATTGTTGTGATAACAGCATTCTAATCATATTTGGAGGTCGGCCACAGCACTACATCAGCTCCAAGTGGAAAAGCTCTTTTGAAGCCTTTCATTTCGTTGTGCCATATTAGCTGAGCAGCCCTAGACAACGTGATGCCTTTGGTTTGAAGATAAAACGAAACAACCTTTACATCACTTTCTAAATAACTTCTCGAATTGAGAAAATTGCAAGTAAATTGGTCACCTAGAAAAAAAACAAACAAAAAACCCCCACTAGCTCATGAGGAAAAAATGTGTTTCATCTATTAATTTGCCTCAAGATAATAATCGTTTAAATAATGACTTGAACATGGGAACAAGAGTTTGTGTTCGATTCTGGGCAAATGTTGTCAGCTGCAGACAAAACTCCCTCTTTTCCCTTCTTGCCCCTCATGTGGAATAGCAGATTCGTGGCATGAAAGCAAGAAAAATCATGGAAATCAGCGAGGCCTTCATTATACCAAGGTCATTACAGCTGGCTTTTATCCTCCTCTGTACTTATAGTAGGTAAGGGAATCCTATTCTCCATCACCCAAGGCCTCACCTTTGAATACACATAGACAACCTTACACCAAGGCCAACGTTTCCTCGCACACATATGTGCGTGCGCACAGAAACACACATTGATTCCTCTTTCATTTGGCCTCCTTGAATTTCATCATTCATTTTTACATCACATTAGTGTGGTGTGTTAGTGGTCGGCTTGTCTGAACGTAGAGGACGGCTGTTACTTCAGGATAAGACTGAATAATGCACAGGAGAAGGCCTGAAGGGAGAAGGCAGCAGAAGAGATGATTGCCTCCTTATGCCATATATACACAACAGTTAGGATATACATGCAGTGAAGTTAAGAGATAATAAAGTATGTTGGATTTTATCACTAACCTACATGACAAATCAGAGTGTAAATGGGTTGTTTTTACTCCACGCTGTGTTTTTTTTTGTTGTTTTTATACTATAAAACACACTGTCTCCTTAGACGCTCTGCAAAAATTAGATAAAATGTGATCTAAGTGACTGAAATATCACTCTGTTTTGCACCGTAACATTTAATCTAGTCATTTTTGGAACGATAGCTAGCATTAATGGCAGATTTTATTTTTGTAAAAGACCTCAACAATAATCTGAAACAACCATCTCTCCAGAGATGCAGGAGTACAATAGTAACACACTAAGTTGCTGTAATTAGGCCATTACTTTCAAAGAAACCCCAGCCCACAATTGGGAGAAAAAAAATCTCTTCACCTTTAAAGTTAATATTTTTAATGGGCATCACAAGACAGTTGAATCTTACCCAATAGCACAGAAAAAACTTGTGATCTTGAGTGGAAGGAAAGTGTTCTCTTAATGTGCGCCAAAGATGGTCTTTTCTGTCTGCATCAGTGGCTGTGTCTGATTTAAAACTCTCCTCTGATCTGATACCACCACAAACTGGCCTGCATGTTAAACCAAAGCTGCGATACATCTCCTCTGAGACGGATACATTTTGTGCATGTGTCTTTAAGTGCCCTTGTGGCTGTCGTCCAGGTTTAAGGTATTACCAAAAGAAAGAAAATATGTATTTAGAATTATGGGCTGTCCATTGATAGTCATACAAATTGTAATACCCCCTGGAAGTCCAGCTCGGTGCCTGCCAACAGACATCGGCCTTCACTTCTGATGCTGACACGATTTAATCTTTAGAAGGAGCTTGGACTTCCTGTCCCAAATCCTTGATCTGTTTCACCTTACAGGATGAGCTTCTCTGTCTGTCATCCAAAATAAGCAGACTTCTTATAATATTCTCTCTTGCTCAAGACACACAATCTTTGCTCATCTTGTGGTCAGGAAACTTCTTTGTTTAGCTGCCAATCCATAACGCAATAAAAAATAACCAAACCTTCAAAATGAACATATATTTTTTCATCCCTTCTGCATGAGAACTGACAAAAGGCCAGGAGATATCTTGTTTCATGAAAGCATGTGTGAGCACATAGACACATGAGCAAATGTTCCCCTCACAGAGGTTTTTTTTGGGGAACCTTTTCAAACAGTATGCGAACAATTCTCTGCTGTCTCTTCTTCTTGTGTCTGGGTGTTTTATGAGCAATGAAACAGATGTGGAATTCTTAGATTACGAATGGCAGAAGTCCTCCCGAGACAGTGCTGGAAAAGGATGAACATTAAGCACCTGATCGGACAGGATCAATGAAAAGCAATTAGATGATAAGTCTGTGGCAGCAGGCTTGTATGTACATGAATACAGAGGCCGAGACATTTGCAGCAGCAGTGAGAGTGAGGGAATAAACTGCTAAATATGTCAAGCAGAACTGAACAGACCCTGTTCACATTATGTGGTGAAGGAGTCTGCGATAATATGCATGTTGTGCAGTATTTATGTGTTTGTCTGCTTGTACTTCTGTCTGCTTTTGTGGTTTATGTGTTTTGCCTAACATCTATTGTCATAATGATGTGTGATTATTAACAGAGCAGGGTTTTCACAGCAGGGAAAAAAAGGGGCTGAGTCGACAACAGGTTGGGCCTCCCTTTGTGCCTTTTTTTTAACGCTCAGCAAAATACATATTCATGCTCTCAATGTGCACAAAGAAGCACTTGTTTGTCATTTTTGTTTATTTCGGTTGCGTACGTGAACAAAAGCGACATTTTATGCTGTTGTAATGCAAATGGGGGTAAAAGGTAACAGTAAAGACAGGTTTCTGGTAAAAGAGGTGGACACAGTCTCAGAAGCTGATGCCTTGTTATTTCTGTAGTGTCCCTGGGAGAGGTTAAGCTCTCGCAGTGGGCTAGCTATTAGGCTAAACCAGGATGCATTGTATGCTGTGTGGGCTGAAAAAACAAGGTCTGACCATTAATGTACCTCCTGTGCCTGGTTCCAGAGTACAAAAGGTACACAAGCATCTTTTTTTCCCCCAGTTTGTGGTTGTAATGATGTCACACAAAAAAATAAGTTGATGCTTAATCCAGCCTTTGTTAGTTCATTGTTAGACTTTTCTGTTTATCTGCTCCAACTAAAATATCCCTTATTTGTAGCCCTTAAAACTAAATAGAGATATAAACAGTGTATAGTGTAAAGTACCTCCCCCCCCTGGATTCATGCATCTGCTCATTTCCAACACTAGATGGCTGTCTGTGCTGTGCGGGCCTGGTGCTGAACAGTTAAAGTCTCCTCATGCTGATTTTATTGGCTTCAGAAATGCAAAGCTGAGCAAAAGATTTTTGTTTATAATGCTTTGAGACACTTGGGTTATGAGTACACACAAGTGCACTCAGATAAATGTTTTGATGTTTGAATTTTCCAACCTTTTTCTTTATTTTTTTTTATGAAGACATGATCAATGAAGCGAATACACTGTCATCAGAAAAGTCAGATACAGATGCACACACTCTGAGGTGAAAGTGCATTTGAGTATGTTTAAAAATAAACTCTCTGCAATGTCAATTTTGAGATATATATATTCCACACGTCTACATTTAAAAAAAAAAGTATACAGACAGATTATAGCAAGTCAGGGGTGATTTTAATGTCAAAAGGTACCACTAAACACATTATTTATCATTCCAGTTGTCATATAATTGCTCTGACTGTAGTGCCATTTGTGTATCCGCTGTGTAGGCTTTGTATAAGAAGCTATTTGTAGTTTCATTATGTGCAATAAATGCAACCACATAGACCACTTGACTGTATTGACTTTGAAGATTGCCTTTCTTCTTCCTCCTTCAGAGGCCGTTCGTCTCTTTAGCCTGGAGCTCCCAAACCGCACAGCCGGCCAGTACGTGGTGGCCTTTTATTATGATGTCAGCACTTCGCTTAAAGATCATTCAATATCTCCAGGACAACCTTTAGAGGAGCATCAATGGAATAATACAGACAAGCACTGGATGGATATATTTCTCATAGCCGGTCAGTTCATTTGCTCATTGATTTATTGGTAGCTGACAGTGTAATTGAATTAAGTAGTAGTGATTATCACAACTGAACAGGTTGTTTGTTTTTTCTTGTATTTGTCCACAGTGGTTTAAAGAGTTAGGAGAAAAACTCCATTCAGGTGAACAATACACTTACTGTACATGCGCAAGCATCAGTTTTTACTGAATTATTTGAACAAAATGAGAAAGGTCCCAATGCTGACTGTATAATGCAATTTCTCATTGAATCCTCCACTGAACAAAGACGTAGGTCCTGAGGCTAAAAACTAGGTAATGCAAAGAAAGAGGGATAGAAAAAGCTGTAAAAGCAAATTAAAAAAGTCTGCTAAGTGGAAGAGGATACTATTACTTGTGGGGCTGATTTGCAGGCCTATTAAAGGTGGCTATTTAGGGGGAAAAAACAGTGCATTTTGTGACACTGGTATGCAAAGTCCCCCACATAAATCAGGGTGTGATTACTTCAGGAGATGGAGTTATTTGGTGCTAACATTGCTACGCACAGGTTTTAACAGCAACAGCTTAGCTTCTAAACAGAAGTCTTGCATAAACCTGTCTGTCTCACATTCACAACAACAGGAGGCTAAAAACATCTGATGCATTCAACTGGTGTGTGTCCGTTTCATCTAAATGTTGTCACAGTGACACAAAAATCCTGCAAGATTTGACCAAGTTTGATGAAGAATACAATATGAAGAATACATTCTGAGGTTTTTGTAAAGGTGCAGGATCTTACCTCACCATCTCCATCTACTACAGCATCTCTGGCTCTGTAATTCATGCAAAATGAAATGAAAACCTTCTGAGCAATATGCAGATTTCTTTATGCAAAACAGCATTACCTATGGTGCGCGGACGGCAGCTAATGCCTTTGATCAGTCTCACTGACATTCTTTAACTACTGAGAAGAAAAGAACTTAAAAATTGTAAAGGCTCTTAATTGAAGTGAACATAAAAGAAGATACATGGTGTTAATTGGTATACGCTAAGAATAATCTAGACCTTGGAGACCACTGTCCCTTACCGGCCCCCCTGCCAAAGTGTCAGGATTTACATCTTTAATTCAAGATTTCCACACATTAATTACCTCGCAGGCAGCGAAATGCGGATCACTTCATTTTAAAGTATAATAAACATCCAAATAGCCCCCACCCTCCTCATCTATGAATATAAATTTTGGTTAGCTTGCAAAGACTTGGTCTACTGTTTTTTAAGGAGGCTCTGCAGAAAGGATGGGTTGGTGAATGTGGTCCAGAAAGATTTTTCTCTTGGTAAGATGATCTGAAGTGCACAAAGTCAAACAAACACCTGCATTTAATCATAATATTTGCTAGTCTGAACAATGTTGTTAGAACAATATAAATAAGATTGAGGAATTAAGGATAAAAACATAGTCAGTCATTTGTAAGATTAGTGGTGAGATTTTGGCGCTGGTGTTAAAGCACAATTTATATGAAGTATGCAGCATATTTAGTATGGCATCATTTTGGCATGACAACTAATTTATGTGTGTGTGTTCTCCACAGTGAAGTAAAGCAATTTGAACACTGGTCTCCAATATGACCTTTGATTATGAGAGGAATACAGCGGTGCTCATATCCCAGGTCTCTCCGTTCCCTCTCAACATGATGAATGGGACACACTGAGCTGTAGGACAGAATGACCATTTGAGAATCCACAGCGACACGCACACACAGATACGTGTGCACGCACATGCACTCACAGAAATGCTGACAGACAAATGACACTCTGATGGAAAGCGAAGCACTTTTAAGTCTTTAAATGCCACCCGCAGCGCACACACACATATTGACACACACACACACACAGTCTGTAGCACTGCAGCACCTGCACTTATCTTGCTCTGTCTAAAGCACACTTAACACTCTACTGCCCTTGAAAACAAGCACCTAAGTTGAGCCTTTTATCTTCTGAGCAGAGTCACGTATGGATTTATTAGTAGAAGAAAGACACATCTACTGTGACCTAATAAAATAGTTTCAGATTTCCCCCCAATATGGTTAATGTTGCATAGTTTATTAGGCAACAATAAGCAATTTATGTAAACACAGTTCAATCAAGTGCTTCTCCTGTACACCTTAAAATCCTTCCTTTTTTGAAGCGGTTTTATTTTGAGGATTCATTTTAATTTATTGGCTCAAAGTGCACAATACAGTGTTAAAACTGAATTGATATGGAAACCTGCAGGGACATATTAATTAAAATAGCAGTCTAATTAGCATTCCACTGTGACCCAAAAGTTGAATATTATTAGAGCTGCAACCGACGGCAGTGATGAAAAGAGCTTACATGACAGAGGAATTGAAATTCAAAGAGCTGGAGATAATGTACACACAGATCAAAAGAACAAACGGTGGGGAGAAAAATAACACACCAAGAAGTTTTACATTTCCTCACAAGGGGGAATCCAGCGTGATGCGCACTCTCCTGCACATATATACACACTCCCACACTCAGTGTTAGGGTGTAGTCTAATATGGCACATAGATATTTCACTGCTGTGACTGTGAATTAACTTCAGGAATATAATGGTGGTTAAATTCACTGCTACTTCCTATGGATGTTTACATCATTTGGGGCTAAAATAAATCTTTTTAATTCTTTCAGCTGATTGTAGATCTTGTTTTAGTATGTACAAAGTCACATAAGGACACAGTGGTAAATATAATATAAATGCTGAAAACTGGATAAATAACACTGATCGTTTGTCTAGCATTCTGGATTTACAGTAGATTATCAAAACACTTATATTCTTGATTTTTTTAATTTTTTTTTACTGTTTTGTGAACCACTCAGATTCTTAAAAGACACACAGTGCTTAGGCACTAACTTGTTTCTTCAAGCAAAAGGAAAACAGTAAAACACATTTGAGCCTTAGACCATTTTATTATTTTTTTTTAACATCCATCTGAAAAACATCCTCAGATTCGGTCAGCTCCAAAACTCAAAGGCTAATCTGAAAAGCCTTTGGCTCTGTTGAGAAGGAACACGTTAGAGTATTCTTAAAGTTGAAGTATATGATGTTCCATACCTGCCATGTTACATACATCTTTTTGCCTTGTATTTCCTCATGTTATTGAGGTGGTCTGGCAGCACATGCACGCTATACTATACTGTTTATATTCTCTATGTAAGAGTGAGTGGAGTTCTGTTTTCACCCTCTAAATAAACCGGGTTCTTCATTTAAACTAGATTACTAGACTTATACAAAAAGAGGTCAAGGATCAGAGTCCATTTTTGTTTGTTTTATCTGAGCTATAGATCTGTGAGGGGTTTTGAATGTTAGGTTCCATACCGATTTGGCTACGTTTGTTTTGGTCTGAGTTGCTGATGCTTAGGTGTGACACCAGCTATTTATTACCCCTTCAAATACATTAAAGCCCTTTACATTAATGTGCACTATGATGCTTGTCCGCAACATTACGCATGGCGCGCTGACTCGGTGGAACCCAGTAACATATCACTTTCAAGAAGTCTGAACTGCTGCATACACATGAACAGACAATCATGAACAGTGGCTGCAGATTAATTTAGGTTATTTTAAGTTGTTCGAAAGAATCCGACAGATTGCATTAACAAGTAAACAAATAATAGCGCTGTCCAAATGTTTCTGGTCCAAATGATTTTACTTACGATAATTAGCTGCAGTACTGTGTTGTTTTTCACAGTATCTGAGCCAAATGAATGAGAAAAAGAAATATTAAACAGTGTTTTAGCTGTAACTAAAGCTTCTGCACTCTGTCAGACCACGTAACAACATGATCAAGTCCTCCTACATACTACAATGCATCATGCTTGTTATGTATGATCTGAACTTTTATTGCAAAATGACGTGATGAAAAAAAAAATGTTATTCTGTGAGGACTCCCAGAGTTTTGTGCAGCAGTTTTTCATCCACTAAACAGCCGTGACTGTGCAGATGTGGTGTCATTAGGTGAAGCAAAACATTGCGTTTTTTAAAAATTGACAATTACACAGTTTCTGTAGTGTTATTAAACCCAAATGAGCACAATACTGACTGTTCAACTGCTTCTGAAAACAACTTCTATATTCCACCGTGTGTTTCACGCAGCCACTGTGCATTTCATTTGAAGGACACGTAATGAAAAAAAAGTGACTCTAAAAACTTTTACATATTACCTCATTTAATCCACAGTTTAATTTTGCTTAGATAACAAATGTTACAGAATGTGAGTCTCTTGAACAGTCTTGTTAAAGTGCCTGAATGTCTTAATAAAGACATGAGGAACATTCACAGAAAAATGACTCAATGCCATCACTTTAACAGATTGATGGAGCCATTTATGTTATGTATCTCATGTCTGAAAAGGCTTTTTGTGTCATTACCCTCATCACTAGGTCAGGGTAGGACTTGAGGAACTCAAAAACTTTTATTTCTACCTCCACTTAATCAAAACTGTACATCAAACAGACTTTTAACCTGATTCAGTGATACTGATATTATTTAACCTGTTCTTAACCATTTGTTCTTAACCAAATGAACGGAAACAAAAATTAATCACAACAAATTCTATATAAAATGTCACTATAATACTAGGTAGTCACATCAATCTACACTATATTGCCAAAAGTATTCGTTCATCTGCCCTTTACACACATATGAACTTAAGTGACATTCCATTCTTAATCCATAGGTTCTAATATGACGTCGGCCCACCCCTTTGCAGCTATAAGAGCTTCAACTCTTCTGGGCAAGCTTTGCACAAGGTTTAGGAGTGTGTTTATGGGAATTTTTGACCATTCTTCCAGAAGCGCAGAAGTCAGACACTGATGTTGGACATGAAGGCCTGGCGTGCAGTCTCCGCTCTAATTCATCCCAAAGGTGTTCTATCGTGTTGAGGTCAGGACTCTGTGCAGGCCAGTCAAGTTCTTCCACACCAAACTCGCTCATCCGTGTCTTTATGGACCTTGCTTTGTGCACTGGCGCGCAATGATGTTGGAACAGGAAGAAGCCATCCCCAAACTGTTTCCACAAAGTTGGGATCATGAAATTGTCCAAAATCTCTTGGTATGCTGAAGCATTCAGAGTTCCTATCACTGGAACTAAGGGGCCAAGCCCAACTCCTGAAAAACAACCCCACACCACAATCCCCCCTCCACCAAACTTTACACTTGGCACAATGCAGTCAGACATGTACCGTTCTCTTGGCAACCGCCAAACCCAGACTCGTCCATCAGATTTCCAGATGGAGAAGCGTGATTCGTCACTCCAGAGAACGCGTCTCCACTGTTCTGGAGTCCAGTGACGGCGTGCTTTACACCACTGCTTCTGACGCTTTGCACTGCACTTGGTGATGTGTGGCTTGGATGCAGCTGCTCGGTCATGAAAACCCATCCACGAAGCTCTCTACGCACTGTTCTTGAGCTAATCTGAAGGCCAGATAAGGTTTTAAGGCCTGTAGTGGTTGGCGACCTGTGCGCCTTAGCATCCTCTGTCATATTATGTGGCCTACCACTTCGTGGCTGAGTTGCTGTCATTCCCATCCCAATCGTTTCCACTTTGTTATAATACCACACACAGTTGACTGTGGAATATTTAGTAATGAGTAAATTTCACGACTGGACTTGCACAGGTGGCATCCTATCACAGTACCACTCTGGAATTCACTGAGCTCCTGAGAGCGACCCATTCTTTCACAAATGTTTGTAGAAGCAGTCTGCATGCCTAGGTGCTTGAATTTATACACCTGTGGCCATTTAAGTGATTGGAACACCTGAATTTAATTATTTGGATGGGTGAGTGAATACTTTTGGTAATATAGTGTACATGTGCCACACTTGGAAACCTTTTCATTGGACAAATAGAGTCAGAAACATTGCAGGGGCAGTGAGTGAATTTATTTTCAGAGTTGTGTACACCCTAAAAAAACACAGCTTAGCTGTGACATAGCTTGAAAGAGAGCAGCCAAGCTCGTACCAGTTTAACAATTAGAAATATTGATCTAAGCAGGAGTCTTGGTGCTGAAGACAAAGAAAATGTAAATACACAAGTACATGACAGACAACATCCTTATAATTATACCTTATAATTATGCCTATAGGCATCAGATAAACAGAAAAAGAATAGGATTAGAGGAAATGTCGACTATCAGAGAGAGAGAGTCATTTGTGGTATGAGGAGAACAAGTGGAAAACTGAACCAATGCAATGTTGGCTAGGGCAGTTTTCACAGTAATGCAAAGTTTAACATCATTTATAAGAGTATAACAAATACGGAGGTGGTACTATTAAAGAATTAAAAAGGACCAAAAACAGAACCCAGTGCTCAAGGATCAGATGCCGATACTGTACGATAGAAGCAGCTGCACAGCTATCTGCCATAAATCTCAGACAACTTTGGGGCTCTGTAATATCACCAGATACATAAATCTCCAAATCTAAAATGAGTGCCACACATGGTTGCATTTATTGTTATAGAGATGTGAATTAAGCCCCATCCGTTCACTTGCTCAAAATGCAAAAAGGCAAGAATGCTAGCTCTTTAACTTTAATGGTTCAGGAAAACTGCGGATTCTGTGTCCCAAAGGGCTGGAGTTTTTAAACCAACAAAATATTTATTGTGACTTAAATCGCAAAAAAGACCCTCAAAAACCTCACTGTCCCCTATACTGTTCACTTTGTAGAAGCGGAGACATGACATGATGACTCGTTAACAGAAATTAAAAGCAGTAGTCAGAATTGGTACTATTACTTCTAAATGTCTCTGCTTATGTCTCCTGAATACATTACATTTATTACTAACTTTTCAAACACATATTTCCACAAAATATAGTATTTACTCTAAATAAGATAACCTGCAAGTTGTACTTTTATCACCACAAAACTGACACACTGTAAATCGATGGCCCATCAGGTAAATTACAGGTTGTGCATTTCTGAATACTGATCTGTTAAAGAGAATATCCTGTTCTCACATGAAATCGTTATACAAATAGTTATTGACAATTTTGTCTACACTTATCAATTACTCATATGTTCTCGTCCTCACAGCAGTGTAAAGATTATCAATAGATGATTTACCAACACAGGTAGTTGGAATTATTTTTAATTGTTGACTTGAGGTCATAGGTTTCCAATCTGTTTACACGTCACTTTGTCACTGATTGAAATTTAATAACCAGCCACTCTCAGTCATATGAAATATAGATTTCCTATAGTACAGCAGCAGGAGGCAGAGGAGAGGGTTTATGTTACTCTGATGGTCGACACAACACTTGAGTCGACTTGTTTCACCATCACCAAATAAGCTGCCACAGTCTGCGAGCTTCTGGAAAACCCGTATCACCTGCCACAGCTTGCTCTGTGCGCCGTGCACAGGTCATGGCAATCAAAACAGTCTGCACAAGGGTCAGCGCACTCCACTCAGCTAAGTGTTACTTTTGCTTAACCTTGAGGGTTTGTACACTTCCTCTGCATCCCTTTAGGGAGTCGTTCATATTCCTGCATAGCCTTGTTCTCTGGCTGAGCTGTCTGTACTGAGGGTAAGGGCCTCCATACCTCTCCTACAGCTCTTCAAGAGGCTGTGCGAACATGTGTCCCTGCAGTGGGCCGAAACGCCAGCCAGCAAGTGATAATTATTCATTAGTATTCATTAGTGTGAGGTGCCGGCCGGTATGGGGCTCATGTTGAATCAGTGTTCTGACGAGGCCTCGGCCTGGCGTGGGTCAGTGAAGAGCCAGTAATTAGGCCCACCAGTCAGGAGGCATTTTCCTACGCACAACACGTGAGCTTAGGGAGAGGCGATGTAGCAACCAGGAGAGAGGCTGCAGGAAGAGAGAGAAAAAGGAAGCAGGTTGAAGAAGAGAGCTTTTTTTTTTTCTTGAAAAAAGCTAACCTTGGCCTCTTTGCTATACTGTCTGGGTGATAACCTTTCACTATCATTTACCCTATCAGTGAAGAAAAGGGTGATAACCTTGCTTCATATTTTTCCTCCCTCCGCCTTAAAGATTTTTGCCTTTTCTTTCAAGTTCTCTGAGCTTCCCTCCCATTTTAAATCTAATAGATACATATATGTATATATATATATATACATACATGTATGTATGTTCTTGTTTTTTCTAATGTATCTGCCTTTGTTGTATATGTTTATTTATGAGTCTTTCCGTGTCACGCGGTTGATAATAGCAGCAGTTATTATCACTTACAGACATAATTGTGTAATGGTTAACATGACAGAGTGGTCGCCTCCCAGGAATGCTGTTAGTATTGTAAATGCGGCTGAGGCCTAACTGAATTAATCTAATCGAAAGATAATTACACTGGCTGGAACAAAGCTGGACTGATTCATCAAACTGTTTCCTGCCCCTGTGAGCATTTAATGGAAGAGATCACAAACCTGGTAAGGTTAAAGGCATCCAGAGTGCTCAAAGCTGGTCGTGTCACAGCTGTCAGTACATATCTGGCACTGCTTTGACATTGACTGACAGCAATTGAGAAAACAAGGGGTCAAGTGTTCAGCTGTTGTGAGACAGGAGAGAAAAGGTGTAAGCGCCAGAGATCTAAATCCCTGTAGGGGACAGAAGCATGCAAGGAGATGATTGTCTTGCCAGCAAATAATGTTTGTTTACCTTGAATAAAATGAAAAAAAAAAAAGAAAAAAAAACCTGCCTCTCTGCTTCGCTCTATGTTTTTCACTGTATTGCCTTTATTCTTCCTGCTCTCTCATGCGTAAATGTGAATACAATATAAGTAGAAGAGGGCCTTGCTGTTTCCTAGCATGATTCCAGATTACAAAAATTCCTCATACTACAAGGAAATGGGATGAAACGCTCTTATTTGCAAACAATCCTTCCTTTCCATTTGCTCCTCCTTTTCATCCTCTTTTCTCTTGGTTTTCTGGCGAGCACATTTTTCTCATTCAGATTTATGACACTGGCATATAGGTTCACATGACAGCTCTCAAATTGGTGCTGCAGAGAAGAGAGATCCCAAAGTGAGACAGGTTAGCTGGGTAAATCTGTCAGGGGTCTGTCCAGGAGAAGGAGGAGTAGAGGGAAGAGGATGAAGAGGGTGTGTGCAGGGGGAAAGTCGAGGGTGAGCCAGTGAAGGGGAGAGGAGAGCGAGGGAGAGAGGCTTGGTAGGGCCCCGCTGAGCTCATAAGCCTCCATGCTGAGCACAACCCTGGCTGGCTGACAGTTGTACTCAGCCTTCACTGTAATAATGAATAAAAGGAAACTCCCTGCAGATTACACATCTTCCGTGTTTTGACATTGACCTTAATACATAATTTAACCACAAAGCCTGAAGAGTGTGTAACGAGATAAGAGAGGACTAGAGGATAGAAAAAAAATGCCTGGGCTTAAACATACAGGCCAAAAAAAAAAAAAAGAAGAAAAAAAGCCTCAGATAAAATGGCTCTAATGTGATCTTGCCTGTGAGGACCAGTAGTTTTTTTTTTCCCAAACAGGATTGGGAAATTTGAGGGAGAAAACTGGCAAATGCCAGGCAGCAGGAGAGGAAAATTATGCGTGTGCGAAAAATGCAGAGATTTTTCTGTTTATTGAATTCCCAATAGGATGAGAGGGAGGTGCTGCTAAACCTCAGTAGAATAGTAATGTGCCAGCCAGAACTGTTGTTCGTGTGTGTGTGTGTGTGTGTGTGCGTGTGTGTGCGCGTGTGTGTGCCAGTCATTCCCTGTTTGTATGCCTCTCCCACAGTATGTGCAACTCTAGACTGGCTGAGTGTTATATCTGAAAGAGGCATTTGTCACTGTCAGTGTCACTTCATGGTGTGTGTTTGTCTGTTTGTGTGTTTTCCTCGAGGCGTGTGAGCGTAGTGATGTTTTGAGTGACTGTTTACAGCTGCGTTTGCTGAGCCAGCACTCTCTTCCACAGGTTATGTCACTCCAGCTGAGGTCATGTCACACAGACTGTCAGGAAATGCCGTCTTTTGTCGAGTTCACCCAAGGAGCGAACTACCAGACTACTAGAGGTTTTAGATGAATGTGTCCAGCGCAACCTTAGATAACTCTGAAAATAATTCTTTAAGATCAGAATTTAAATTATTGCTTAAAAACAAGAGCCCTTTCTTACATACATTTTCTGTGTTTTATTTTCTTTTTTTTGCAAATCTAAAGTGTTGCTGCAACACGATTCATGCATTAACAATCATTACTACCTAATTAAGTAGCTGATTACATGACTGGTGGCCTGCTAGGTGCTGTGACACAGATGCAAATATTAAATATAAATTAGAGAGGCTGTATATGCCCCCTCCTCCCTTGGCTCTCTCTCATCCTCTTAACTTCTCTCAAACCCTTTCGTCTTTGGGCTCTACAAAGGCAGACTGTGCTGTAATTGAAGCAGCATGTCAAAGTTGTCTTCCTGTCCACATGTAACCATCTGAATTGCACTCTTCTCATTAGTGTCATAATTACCTCTGGTTGAAAAGCGAGGGTCTGAGCGAACTCCTTATCGAGAGCGAAGGTGAGAATGTGAGCCTGCGGTGCTCTCAGTTGGGGGGTGAGGGTGAACTCCATCCCAGTAGGGGGCAGTGGAGAAGTTTTGAACCCAGTCTGCATGGCATACACAATTCCACACATGAGGTCTTTTTAAAGGGTAGTAGCTGCCTTGTATGATAACAAGCAGTTGTAAAGGCAAAACTAATTGGTGGATAAATGAAAAATTGCCGGGTGGAGTAGATAAGCTCCGCTGCTTTTCCTCATGTTCTCATGTCTCTTCTGTCATGCAGCTCTTCATAAACATGCTTCCTTTTCTTTGTTTTGGGACTCAATGAAGATTCCTACACCTGTCAGTTTGTCTCCAGGCCTTGGCCTAAGCCTGTGTCTCTGAGCTTTTAGAGTTCTCAAGGGGATTTGTTTGGCTGCAACCTACCCGACACTGAACAGCATCCAAAGTAGTCCAGCTGGTTTGAGCATTTAGTATGTGTGTTATAAATGTATCTAAATGTGCGTGGATGTGCGATCACGGCTCAGTTACCACCCAGAGCCACAGCTATCACTATGGTGGCACTAGTACTTTAGTGCTTTGCCATCAGGCTTCCCTCCAAGGACTGTGCCAAGACAGAGCAAATCTTGGTCTGGATGCATGTGTGGGTGCGTGTGTGTTGGATGATGCAGGGCGGCGCTCTACTTCTGCAGCAGTAATCTAATGAGCCTGTAAACACACTCATTTGACATCATTAATTGGAGGGAGATCAGAGATCCAAAGGGTGTGTGTGTGTGTGTCTGTGTGTGTGGTAGTGTTGGAGAGTTCCTCCATCAGTGAGGGTTCTCCCAGATCAAAGATAGTGTGAAATCCCTGATTATGCGACAGAGAGACACATTAGAGGTAGTTTTCTGCCAAGCTGAGAGAGCAGCAGAGTGTTTGGTCAGTGCCAGCAGCAGACCTTGATTTCAGCTGAAAACACACAAAGCTGCCCTCTGTTTAGTCAATTTCTACAATGAGTTGACAAATCAAAGGTGGAGGACAGGGAGTTTTACCGATGCCAGTTTGTTGATTTGGAAATTTTCTATGAAATTTTAACACATTTGAGCTGTATTTTTGACACATGGTGACAAAGCTTCTACCGGCACTTTTAAAAAAAAGTTTGAGTCCTCCATCTAACCGTCACAGTGTTATCTATTAGCTTTAATTGTGCTGCCATACTGACTCAATCACGTTTGTCAGCTCGATCTAAGCTGGGGAAAACAGAGGTGCAGTGCTAGAGTTGCCTGCTCGTAGTCCTCTGTTCTGAGTGTAACCCAGTCCAGTCCTTAATGATCTATCTGTCTACCACCCGCACAATGGCTCACACCGCTGTTAACTTTCATTTACCAGCGTGCCAGTCTCTGAACTACCCTCATCAACCCTTTGTTCCTGCTGTTTCATATCTTTTTGGGGAATTGAATGGTGTATCTGTATATGGGATACTTTTGAGTGAGGAGTTTAGAGAGACAGCTAGAGCAGGAATTTTCCACTGCAATACATTATGAAGATTTCATTTTCAGCCTTTGATTCTGCACTGACAGTTATCCTTCAGCCCTCCTTTAAAGTCCCACTTTCAATCCCTAATGGCTGTCATGTCGCTGCGCTCTCTGGACTCTTACTCAAAGTGTCATTGGCATAATGGTCGGCAGCCGTTGGCCTCTTTTGATCATCCATGCTGTGTGCGAGAGCAACTGGAGTTGAAACAGTGAGGTGTGTGAGGTGACTGTGTGTGTGTGTGCACTGCTTGTGCTTGGCTGCCACTCTCAGGCAGAGCTCCATGACCGGAAATATAAAATTCACTTTCAAATAGTTTTCCTCCCGTTCTTCGTGCCTAATAGCCAAGCAGTGGAAAGTGTGTGTGTGCATGTGTGTACTCATTAAATGAATAACTCAGGTTTCTACTGTATCAGCATCTCAGGCTCAGCCCAGTTTGGTACTCTCTCAACAGTTGTGCATACTCCAACAAAGGGATGAAGGGCCACAAGGGAGCCAGAGAGACCAGGAGTGAGAATGTGTGAGGTGTGTGAGAGAAAAAGATAGCGACCTGAGGCCTTGGATAGAGCCAAACTCAAGTAAAAAAATCCCAGCCTGTGTTCACATGTATCATGCCGGTCCAAGATACATTCACACTAACCAGGCCAGAAAGAACACATCTAAGCAAGATGATCACAGCCAGAGAATATCCACAAGAGCTCCAATACATTCCAGCAGAGATGCGCCTGTAATAAAAGCCTGTTTGCATTTACTGAATTACTTTTGTTCAAACATCGTGGGCTGAAACCTTTTATGTGTAGATCCAAGTGGTGCCTCGCTTCCAGGACTGCTCTCCTCTCATTTTGTGCCTGCTTCACCCGCCTGCCCCACAGCAGCTTGGGCCACGGTCCAGATGTTATCCACGTTCGATCCAGAGCCCAGGGCTAGTGATGCCCAAACAAGAGTGGCCACAGGGCCTCTGCACGTGTGTGTTGTTTAATGAAACAACGAGAGTTGCTCTGCTTTTAGTTACTCTGCCTATGGTTAAAATTTTACAAGTGTAGCATAATTTGTGGCCCTTCCTTTTATTCTATTTATGCTTGAATTTTTCAATTTTTTCTTAAAATCCCAAAACATTAGTAGAAGTTATACAAAAGCTAACAGCTTTCAACAATGTGACCTTTGAACTCTTTGAATATATTTGATGCATTCAACATCAGCATGTGCAATACAGCAATAGTCTTGCACAGCATATCCATCCTAAAATCTGTTTCCTGAGAGAACTTTCATTCTTCTGTGTTAATCGATTTGCTTTAGACTTATTTATTTAATACACACTAACACACGTATGTGTGCAGCCCTCCCCTCCCCTTTACCCACAGAGGGATACAGATCAGAGCACTTGGCCAGGATTGTGTGTGATGTAAAGTTCTGGAGAATAAAATATGTCTCTTCCAATGACATATTTCCTCCATGTATTGAAGACATGTCAGTTTCAGTTACACGTGGAGGAGCAGTTTGAAAAGAGAGTTCTTCGCTTCTAAAAGACAATGCCATACCAGTCACTCCCCACCTGAATGACTGATACATTAAACATGCAGAAAACAGCAGGAGCACACTGGGGAAGGAACGTTCAAAAATTGAAGCAAAAGAAAAAAAGAAAAGTATGTTATTTTGCTATATGTTGTTTGTTATACTACGGCACAATGCATCTGTCTGATACTGCTAACTGCGAAGGGCACTGAATAACAGTCTTATCTGAAACAGATGCAATTTTATTGTACAAAAATGAGTAAAACAAACCATCATTTAGTTGATGTATGAAGTCTCAGAAATTAGCTGCCATTTTTCAGCTGCGACAGCAATCTATTTCTGTATGTTTGTAAATTCTTGGCCACCCCAAAGTGAGCATTTCTGAGCTTTTCTGTAGTCTGAGAGGTATTCCAGAGAGGTAGCTGATCACACAGAGCATCTCTGCTCTCTAGTTCCTTGACAGGACTGTCAGCATACATGCAGGCCTATAAACCAAACGTGCTAAAATCGGCAGATCTCGACATGCTCATAAACTGCTGACACAGCTGCACTAGGCCTGGCCTTATGTAGAGAATTAATTCAGGCAAGTCAGAGGACACTTCAGTCAGCAGGATAGACAGGTAGAAGAGGTCTTGTAAGGCAGCAGTGTAAAGAGGATTAGAGTCTCTGGTTGCCTTTCACTGCTGGACACGTTATGACTCCATTAAGGAAGATCGACGCGCAGCGCGAAGTGATAGTCTGTGTGCCCGACTAAGCAAACAACTTGTTAGATGACTGGAGTTTCTGCTGTCTTTCTCTGTTTTAGTCTTCCTCACACATTTGCAGTATTTGAAAATACTTGGATTAAAAGTCAAACTTAAAAAAAAAAAAAAAAAATATGCTGCCATCAAAGGGTATAAGATGCAGGCAGATTAAACAGAGTAGAAAAACTAACAAAAACAGCACCTCTGAAGCATGCTTCTCCTCACTTCCTGGTTATAAGCAAGGAAATGAGTCACCTGAAATGTGAGATGTATTTCCTGTTTCAAAATAAAAGATTTACCGATTGTAACAAAACACTCCCCGCCTGGCGTGGATACACGCCACTCAATAAAACCTTACATAGTTCAATTCAGTGGGCCTCTGGGGGGAGAAGAAGCACTATCTCAGAAACAGGCCTAAGAAAAGGTTTAGTCACTCCTGTTCGTGTAACCTTGACTTCAACCTTTCGCACCTTCCCGTCTTCACTGGGAAAGGTCTGCATTACCAGTCCAAGAGGCCATTCATTTATTGGTATTTGGCTGTCCTTGAGGAGAACGACACTTCCTGAGTTGATGTTCGGATAAGTGGACTGCCACTTCATGCGTGCCTGTAGTATTGGGAGGAATTGCTTTAGCCACCTATCCCAGAAGGTGTTGGACAGGTGCTGGACCTGCCGCCACTGGCTCTCCAGTAGGAGCAGACAGGACATTCACCTTTTGGGTGAGAAGAGCAGCTGGTGTAAGTATGAATGAGTCTTTAGAGTCAGTTGTCACAGGAACAAGGGGCCTGCCATTTATAATGGCTGCTACTTCTGACATGAAAGTCACCAGCACCTCGTGGGTAAGTTTGTCCTTCAAGAATATTCCTTGCAAGACCAATCATTCTTTCCCATGTACCACCAAAATGGGAGGCGTGCGGAGGGTTAAAGGTCCAAGAGCAACCTTGACCTGACAGGTAAGTCTTCACAGTGATGTCATCGATGTTTGAGGGTATCTTCAACTCCTTGCTGGCACCAACAAAGTTGCCACGGTCCGAGCGGTTGTGTTTGACAGGGCCGCGCACAGCCAGAAAGGGCCTTAGCGCATTGATGAAGCTGGTTGTGTCAAGGGATTCTATGACCTCAATATGAACTGCTGTTACGCTCATACACGTGAAGATAACAGCCCACCGTATACTGTGGGCATGGCCTCCTCTTGTTCTACATGAAGGACCGAACACATCAAACCCGACATTTGTACAGGGAGGCTCTGTCGAAAGACGTTCCGTTGGCAGATTGGCCATCTTTTGGATTGTAAGTGGGGCTCTAAGCCTTCTGCAGGTTATACACTGGTCCTGCAGACCGAAGTGAGCTTCTGTACAATAGAGTTGACGCCTTTCGCTGTATCGAGGAAAGAGAGGCCAGGTAGATCTCCTTCTGCTTTGGCTGACTCTAGTTCCATTAAAAGATCACTCAGCTTTGTTAGTTTAGAATAATCTCGATTTGTTATTTTTGTAAAGGCGTTGATACGTTTGAACAGAGCATCTTCTATCACTTCTACTGAGCTTTAAGATTGTTCAAGTCTGTTCCATATCATATCCAATCCTGCTACTGGATAGTTGATGTGCATTGCTCTTATGTGCTCGACGTGTTCTGCTGACTCTTTGCAGAGCCACTTAAACAGAAGATCCATTTCTTCGCTCGGTGTCAGGTCTAAACCTCTGGTTGCGTTCTGAAAAGAATGTTTCCAGGCTCTGTAGTTTTGAGGTCTGTCGTTGAATTGAAGTAGGCCTGTAGCCACAAGCTCATGACGAGCAAAGTATCTCACGAAATTGCTAATGTTGGCAGCAGCAATGACAGCAGCTACAACTCAGTCATAATTTGTACAAGTCTGCCTTAATTACCACAAAAAATGTATTCTCCATACAGTTGTGCAAAGACTGCATGATCCTTCTTCACAAGTTTCTTTTCCTATAAGAACCAGTTCCAGTGGAGTAAAGTTAGCACAGTGAGTGATTCTGGCCAGTCACATCTTGAGACTGAAGAATGACCAAATTATAATTCCACAGAGAACCTTTCCCCCATACATTGCTTACAGCACCTGATCATTTGTATTTGAAAAAAAAGGAGGTGTATAATTGGGTATGTGCTCCAGTCAAGAATACTAAAGCTAGATTTGATATGCACCTATTTTTAGAGCTGCTTTTTTCATTTCTTTATTATTTTTTCAAGAAAAATACATGAAAAAAAGCCCCCTTCATCCCAGCATCACATGAGTCTGATTGTCTTTGTCATATCTGATAGTAAACTTAGTCTATGGCTATAAAATTGACGATTTTCCACCCTTGTCACCAAAAGTATGAGCACATGACTTGCGACACCTGAACCTGGAATGTTGGTTGTTGATCTCTATTGGCTCATGAGGGTTGCAGGAAGGATTGTTTGTGCATCAACCTGGCATATGATCCGATTTGGGTGTGAGGAATTGGAGACTTGGCTGACACCCTGGGTTATTGAGCTGGGCTGCTGGGCTACTGAGCAACTTCTGAGCCTCTGCTGTCAAGAAGTCCCACTGACATGGGGTCAGGAACAATGTTTAGGTGGGTGCTATGTGTCTAAGGAACATCTATATAAATGCCAGGACTAAAGGTTTCCTTGAAGAACATCATATTGTTAATAGATGACCATTGTCATTCACTTTTCCTTTTTGACATGGAGAAAATTACCTCTGAAGTCAAAAGTTTCAAAGAGTAATTTACTATTCAGAAAAAGAGACAGATTAGTGGATAATAAAAATACACATTGGTAGCTCACCCTATCCGCAAGGTCCGCCCCAACAGCAGTCAAACAAAACCCATTCAAAAACCTGAATCCTGGATACTGTTTCCATAAATGTGTTAGAAAAAAATAAAAGAAATCAGTGGCAGTTGATTAGTTACAAAGTTACAAAATTCCAAACTAAAGTCCTATCATAACACATCTCAATTCAGTGATTTTTTTTTCTGCACTGATGAACTGAATAGCTTCTAACTGCTTGGAAAATTCTTCACTTTTACTTTTGATAAATACTACTAATTGTGTCTTCCTACAATTATTTTCATCTGAAGATGTGATTTTATTTAATCAGCCAGCAGCTTCAGTTGCTCGACTTGCATTCAGATTGCAGTCTTAATCTTGAGTCTTTAGTAAGGCCTTGGGGAATCCTTGTTAATAGACCTTCTTGCTTAGGGCCTCTGGCTTAATCCTTGCCATTTACCACTTCCTATGCTAGTTTTCTAAATACTCTCAATTAGGTGGCTGGCAGGGCATTTTGTATCACTCCATGTTCTGACCACTCCTCTTTTTTTCCTGGTAATATTTTAGAAATGGGAGGAAGGAAAGGGGGGTGACCTTGGCGATTATAGAAATAGCCATGATGGGACCTTGGTGATTCATCTTCAACATCTCTTTGGATATACTGCTAACTTCATAGTGAAATGATAATTAACTCCCAGCATCAATTAGCGTTCAGCATGTAGAAGGGTAACGAGGAGCCAATTACAAGAAAATATACATAATCAATTATTTATTCACTCTTAATTACAGTGAATTTTACCCTGTTGCAGCAGCGGCAGTTCAATTAATGACCTTCAGCTATCTTCATTTGAAATTGCAGTGAAGCAAGAGGAATTTACCAAACTCCATTGTGAAACAAAGCAGGAAAAACATGCATGTACGCACATGCACACAGACTCACAAATTCGGAAAAAAATGAACAAGGAAATCGAGTACAAGTGAAGCAAGACAGAGGTGCAGTGAGAGAAAAGAGAGTGAAAGCAGAATAGGGAAGAGACTGGCATTGTCTGTCAGTCAGATGCCCAGAGCTGTGGTGTGCACGGTGTCACCCACACGACCGAGCCGTCTGTCGAGGCCACCTGCCTCATTATGGGAAATGTATGCATCTGGGGCAGGTTTGGCTGGCTCATCCTCAGCATGGGCAGGGAAAATGGCACACTGGCAACTATTACTGCATTATGTTAGCAAGCTGTACACACTGCATACATGCTGAGAGCCAAGAGTTTCTCTGTGGGGCCTGAAAAATAACGAATTGATTCTTGTATGAGTGGACTGCTCACTTGAGTTCAAAATGGAATAAAATCATTTTTATTTGATGACACATCATATTGTAGCACGGTGTGTAAATAAAAGTGTATACACAATAAGGTGTAATTCAATTGTTATTGTGTTATGATAAAACTTTGTCAAAGATTGGGATTTTTTTGTGAGTTTGACAGATGGGCCTGCTTGAGATGAACTGAGACAACATGTAAGACGGTGGAAAGCTGAAGGTGGCTGCCTGGACCCTGTGTAAATGTCCTCTTTCCTGCCCACAATGTCTCTCAGGAACCAACACGTGCAAATGGAACAAACTGATCACAGTAGAAAACTTTCTCCCTGTCCATCCCTGCTACCCCTGCTCCCGCCTTATGCTCATACCTGGCCTGAATACTATTAGACCTAATGGAGCGCAGTGTGAGGGACAGCCAATCACGATGGCGTCCTGTCAGTGACACCGACATGTATCTTGGTGCTCATTATCATCCTTGAGCAGCACCAATTTACATCTGATGCTCTGACTAATTCTGCCCCAGTGTTGTCAAGAGGCATAGGAAGTGGCCTGGCCGTGATGACAGCGCGGCTGTCAGGAAGCTATGGATGGAGGATTCCTCGGGGCATGATTTAATGCCCATGTCAAGCCCCGCTGTCAGCCTACCCCCCTACCCTCCCTCTCCCTGCGCTCCTTCTCTCCATCCAGCCATTAAGATTCAGTCAGTGGAGAGATGGAACGATAGAGCTGGCGATTGGCCTGCTTAGGATTCACACTCTGGGCAAAAAAAATAGCACGCCCTGTTTCACAAGTGATTACGCTTGCTCTGTAAACTGCAATTAAGGTTAAAAAAAGAAAGGTGGCAAAGAGGTGATGGAGAAACAAAACATGTATGACCGCCTGGTGAAGAGATACCTTGAGCATTTTCCCTTGATAATTTTATAGCTGCTTGTTTATGTAATTTCCATTGACAACTTTTTGTTGGTATTTTGCTCAGTTGTTTTGGTTTTATAACACCCACAAATTGAATCCCTCCTTGCACTCCATTTTGTGGAGTGATTAACATATTGCATGATGTCTCACCTTGGTCAGAATAGAGCAGATTTTTTTGTGGAGCATCTTAAAAGTTTATTCAATCTGAATTTCCAGAATTCTTGACAACATGCTGTGGAGTTTAGGATTAAGCTGCTCATGTTTTTGCATATGCATGTGTCTGTACTCCTGAGAATGAGACAGACGCTTTCTGCTTATCTGAAACAATAGGCAAACCTGAGACGTCTGACCGGTGTTGGCCTCGGCTAAAGGTCAAAGGTGAGGAGGCCACAGATGGCTGGAGATGGCTAATCAGGATAGAGAGGGATAACATGCTGATGTTTCACAATGCCAGAATAAAAATCACGCTTCACATGAGAATAAAACACACATCTCCAAATATAAACATTTCCTATCTGTCTGTGTCGTGGTATTCCTGCAGTATGCCACTGCAATATGCCGCCCTCCCCCAGTCTTTTCCCTCTGTAACGAGGCAGTGATGAATGACCAGAGATTTTACTGCCTAATGGGCACAGAGTGAGGACATATGGCTCAGTTTGGTCCATCCTTGTGAGGTCTTTTTTAACATGAGAACGGCTTTGCACAAACTGCAGAACACCACAATTGGCTCTGAATTAGGGCCGGCGTGGTTTTGTGTTTGTCATCAGGGCTTACGCTAGCAGACAGAGAAATGAACCTACCAGTTCCTCCTGCTTTAACTTTCAGTAAACATTAATTAGATCCGGTCTGCCTTGAGCATGTTTTGGCTCTGCTTCACATCCTCTCTGGCCACATCAGGCTGTGCTTGCAGCCACTGATTGCTGCCCTCATAACGGTTCAGCTATAAAAGAAAAAAACAAGTTAACTTCTAAGTATTTGCATTGGAAATCAGTCAGAAAAACAGGGAATGTTTATGTGCAATTTGAGTGATAGATGATAGGCATTTTAATGAAGTGAGTCTTTGGCACCCTTTAGCTATGGCTCAGCAGTTGGCAAGAAGAGGCAAACTGCAGAAGTGGACAGGGCATGTTTGACCAGTTAGCATTGGCTCGTATTGGTAAGTGTCTGGTCTAAACTGTATTCCCATTTGTCAGTGTACATTCGGTGAGAGAGAGAGCTGTTCAAAATTGAATAAAGGATAATTAACAGGAATTAACATATCCAGTGAATGTAAATAAATAGTAAATGCATTTAGAGGCTTAAAAATAAGTTTAGTCACAAATCGATAGAGAGGAAACTGCAATATTAAAGGTAAATTCCCTAATTTTATATTAGTGTAATAAAACTAATCCTTGACTGTCAAGCAAATACAATTTTTTATTGTGTTAACATTTAGTGAATTTATTGTTTGTTTCCCATTTACTTTTCCATTTACCAAATCTAGGTCTTTCGCAAGGCTATGTTAAAATCTCAGTAGTGATTATCTGTCCTTGCTATAATCATCTTCCCATTAAACCAACTACTTCTATTACATAATAAAGCAAGTAGATGTATTACAGTACATATATTTCCATGTAAAAGTTAGTCATACATTTGACCTAATCTGCATAATCTAAATTAATCTTTTTATTGTCAACTTAACACTAGTTTAAAAAAAGATTGTGTTAATATGATCAAAAAAGGACTTTTAGCATGCATGTAAACATATTAGTCCGACGAAGTCATATGAAATCGAGATTCTTAAAATCAGGCTAACACACCCATTTAATGTGGTTGGGGATCGAATCACTCCTGCGTAGGCCTAGGTGCTCTGTACATGCTCCAAAGTTCCATCTTTTTTTCAAAACCAGTAAAGTGTAAGTATATTTTAACACAGTCAAATTCTCAATAAGCCTGCTCTTATTCACATGTTCTATCTTTTATCCAGCAAACTGCTAAACGTATCAGAAACTGTGGCGTTGTATTAATGCTATCTGTCAAGTTAAAGCATTTCCAGACTGTGCTCTCTGCTCAAATAAAATCGGGATTTTATGATAGCAGCGTCATCTGACAGTATTACCATCCAGGTAACTTGAAGATCACACCTGTGCAGTGAATTCAGCTGTACTTACATGTACAATGATCTCCCACAGTGAAAGTTTAAAGCAGCTTATCTAAAGCAGAATATCTTGATAATTTACTCACACAGTCCACAGCATTGCAGTGATGGACATATTTCAGACTTGATTCCCCTCCTGTGCATGTATACTGGGACAAGAACGGTAGTCCAATTAAATAATACAGTCAAGTGGTAACCGTAGCTCGATTCAGCTGTGCATGTAAGTGATTTGAACTAACCTTTAGAAGAAAGCAACATGTGTGTCTTCAAATGTCAACCATAGACCATGTGTAAAACAAGAAGGAGCAATATATTTATGGAAAGCCACATTCTGTGTAATGAAATGAATACTAAATAATGTGACCTAAGAAATCCTGATCAAGTACATACATGATATAACAAATACAAATAACCTGTTTATATTCAACTGTTTCTTACATGTCTGTAGTCCCCCACAATGAGCAATCTTCTTTACAGTTGAATAAACTCATGCTTCATAATTACCGTTTGCTGTACCAGGTAAAAGTTTGAAAAAAAACCTACTCATTTGAAATCAATGTGTAATGGTGTCCAAACTGCCTTATTTGAATTTCAAAACTTTGAAGAAGCAACATTTGGAGATTAAAGAAACCTTTGAAGTTTTGGACCACAAGTATGTGCCTCGCTGCAACATGATTTCACAGTTTTGATCAACATGTGGTACAAACACACCCACAAAAGCAGGGGAAAAGAACTTTCAGCAAGAAAACTAAAAGCAAAAAAATTTAAAGAATGTATTAATGGATTTAATTAAGAAAAATTTACGAGAGAGTTACATCTTTCAGACGTTTTCAGCATGCCCTCCTTCAGATGCTGAAACAAAGCATCAAAAGCTCACATTTTTCCAAATACCTGCAGTCTCATGTAACCAATTCAATTATGCTAAGAATAAATAAATTAATAAAGAATATACCAGCGTAATTTAAAATGATTGCCCAGAAACAATGTAACCTAGAAAGAGCTTGAAAGCACAAGGATTAATTAGAAAATAATTAACTGACCCTTTAATTGAGCATTTGCTGTGTGCGTAAAACAGTAATTCTCCAGGAGAATAAATAAGCACTTTGGACAGATAACATGTGTATGAAGAGTTGTTGTGGCAACAAGGCGCCAACTAACCCATGCAGTTATTATTTCCAGTTTGTGGTTAACTTCCTGTCCTAGGAAGGAGATTGATGGATACCCAGAGTGCTCCTGTGTGTCTTGAAGGGAACTATTGATCGCTGTTGCCGTTGGTTTCTGCCTCCATTTGTTGATCTGCCCGTGAAAGCCCAACTGCATGGATCATAGAAATGACCCCAGCTCTTTTTAATGATGTTTGAGCCTCAGAGAAAAAACCTGCTTCATCCACTAACAGTCAGGCCAACCACTCTGCACACTCTGCCCAGATGGACACGGCTTGTTTTTTTTTTTTTGTCAGCTTTGGTAGATGCTGTTGGGCAGTTATGCTCTGAAGTTGGGAAATGCTTATGTATTCACAGATGTACAACAACTGTAGCAATTTTGATAATGATGCTCACTGAATTATGACACTTCTGCTCTCTATTCATTTGCTAAATTGTATTTAGTATCGTTTTTATTGCAGTTTTCATCAGTGCCCCCCCCCCTTGAGAAGAGAAGGGGATCATTAGCTCAGGACTATTCAACCATGCACAGAGGAAAAATGCCATCAAAGTTGTCACAGAAAATGTCCTTGTTCTCTAATTTATAAACAAAAAACACAGATTTTTCCTTTCATGTGGCTTCTTGGAGATAATTATGACAAGATGAAAGCAGTTAAATTCCTCCCTCTGTTCTCTACTCTTCAGATGGTTCCCCCATTGTCAAAAATGGAGATGAGATTTCATGTGGCTGTCATTGCCTGTGTCCCCGTCTCTCGCTGTCTCCCTCCCGTACTCTCATGTCTCTTTTCCTCCTCCTTCCTTTCTCTCTCTGCTTCTCTTACTGTCTCGCTGTTTCACTCTTCTTTGTCAGTTTTTTATTGAACTCTGATATCCAAATCTGTAATCTTTTCAGAACTGTCAATCAATCAGTCAGCATCTGTCTCAGAGGTTGCTGTCCCCTAATGGAAGAGAATGATTAGCTTTTATCAGCTTTCCAATTTATAAGGTTTAAAGCTTTTGCACACAATCAAAGAGACAAATGAGTCCTCTTTTAGCTTGCATATGTTTCTGTGCACACTCTCGCGCACACACAAAAACACACACACACCCATACACACACAGTGTTGATGGGACGTCTACAGTCACCTCACTCCCTCCCGCACAAACTCTGAGGCGATAAGCTGGTGCACTGCAAGTGTGTCGTGCCACGCTGTTGTGTCTGCTAGTGTGTGCGTGTGTGCCCTCTTGGGAGGTAATTACCAGAATAAATACAGTAGAGGCCATGGAAGCTAATTTATGCCTGATTGTTGACAGTCAGAGTATTGTTTAACATGCACAGAGAGGGCCCTTGGTGTTGCGTTTCATGATACTACTTATATGTGTGTGAATGTGAGTGTGAGAGAGAAAGGGGACAATTTTTGCGGTGCATTCTTTTTTTTTGTGATCATCCTTTCTGTGTCTGTGATGCAATTATAAAAATTCTGTCTTACCTGAGCTCAGAAACTGAAACTTTCGTCATTCAGGAACTCAAAAAAATTGTCCTTAGAGTCATTTTTGTAGATTGATTGTGTTTGCGCTCTTTTACGTCTGCGCTTGTGAGAGCTGGTTTGAGTTTTGAGCCTTGTTAAGAGGAAAGTCAGTGTACAAACAAAATTTTACCTCTTTATAAAGCTCTTTTAGGACAAACTTGGTTTTGGGTTTAATTTTTTGCGATTCAACTTTAGCAACAATGATGGTTAAGCCCAAATATTTTATTTCTCTTGTCTTCTACATGACAAACAAAGGGTTATAAAATTCTGTGCAATGTGATTAGAAGACTTTTATTTGAACTATTTTTACTTTTCTGCAAGACACGCATAGAATTACATTCCAAAACTTCTGAGAGTTGCTTTAACTGGGATGTTTAGGGTTGTGAGATGCTTTAATCTAAGCAGAGCTATGATCTTTTCCTAACTCTAGTCAATTCTTTTTGTTGCCAAAACTAAAGCAGTTTTGGTTCCTTCTCCAAACCAAACAGCTGATGTCTCACAAAGAACTCACAGGAAGCTAGAAACGCAAGTCAGTAAGAAAAACTAAAACATCGATGCCATAGTTAATCCTCGGTCTCTCTGGCAAAAGATCTACAGCATACAGTATTCTATTCCCACCAGTTTCCACTTTTTAGTCCGCCTGTTCTGCGCTGAAATCTGCCAGAGCCAGTGTTGCCAGGTCTTGAGACAGAAACAAACAACCCAATCTATTAAAAAACAAGCCAAAAACAAGTAAAAACAGTGGTCTTAGAACAAGAACAAATTAAAGAAGTTGCTCAAAGTAAGTGGACCTGTTAACTCAGAATCCAAGAACATGCATAGTACAACAGGAGTGTGTGTTGCAAGATGATAATGTGATATAGATCAATATACTTCATTCAATTTATTGCTTAGTCAAAATATCATTATCTGGTAAAATTGAAAATAAAATGATAAGGTAATCAGAAAATGCCGTATACATGCTGGTGTCTTATTCCAAATAAGCTTTTAAGGGGGTTAATATCAAAATGTTGTAACGCATATAAACTTGAATATATTTATCAAATATATCCACTTCCAGTGCATAAAAAAACAAATAAACAGAAATGAACATTTTGTGTATATCTCAATTAGAGATTATGGAGATTATATGTAGTTTTGCATGAATGTAAAATGGCATTTTCTATTAATATCTTGTGACTGTGTTATGATTAGCCTTGATGTTCATGGATTAAACAAGCACACAAACTAAATCAGTGTTTCCTCCTGTCTCCAAATTCCCAACTTCAGAGTTCTTTTGTCACGACTGATATGTAAATAATAAGAAAAGCTAACAAATGTAGTTTTGTTTCTAATAATTTCACATAACCACTAACACTAACTCTAACATAAAACTGCATCATCTGGAGCCTATTATCAGCCGCATAGTTATACACATTTGAATCAGTAAATATTTACTGTATGGTATAGGGCTAATTAAACTACAGTAACCATGTGCAGGCTTACTCAAAGTAACATGGCTTACATGCTTTGGACAATAATAAAAGTATTTTTAGACATTTCAAACAGTGTCAAAAACCATATTCTTTATGTCTTATCCAATATTTACAATCGGTAAGGAAAAATTTAATCTGCTGTGGTTACTTAATTTGATACACAGAAATCTTCATCAACTCACTGTTCAGCCAGTATCCCCTACAACCACTTCTATTGACTTGTTTCTGTCCCTGAACCAGGCAGTGGTTATCAGATAGGCTAGCTTTGTGGTTGAAGGGCTTTTAACGCCTCACAGGCACCTCATGAACTTTATGAGCATGAGAGAATAAAGAGTTGTCACACAACGCCACGACCGCAAGTGCTGCTAAGACTCAGTTTTGTCCAAATTATCTGCAAAAAGTCACTTGAATGGAAGTTCAGACACTGCTACCCAAATTAGCTTTGAATGAAGTTAACTCTTGGTCCACAACTTTTAACGATAGCCTAGGTCTGTCAAAGATATTGGGTATTAATTCATTAATAATTGATACTAATGATCTTTGAAGTGGTGTACTGTTGGACTTTAGAAGTCCCCAGTGGGTAATGAAGCCTGTGGAAACACCTTTGAGGTACTGGGGGATAGGGGGCCTGGCTGGAGGAGATACTACAAGTCTTTGTATTAGAGCTGATTGAGCTGGTATGCGCCCCAACTTCGTTACAGCCGACCACTCACACGCCCCGAATTCTGCTGAGGAGACTGCTGATGAATTTGTTTAATTGAACGTAAATAATGAATTCCCAAGGAAGAGATTTGGCCCAGTTGTAATTGCCAGAGATCAGAGTCCATAATGCCAAACTTCAAAACGCCCGAGCCAGGCGGTCGTGAGAGCCATAACGATGACTTCGAAGAAAAAAGAAAGGGATAATATGGGAAGGGGGGGCAACAGAGGAGGAGTAACAGAGACAGAGATGAAGAAAAGAAGCCGAACTAATGAGGAACAAAGACCTAACGAGTTTCGCGAGGAAAATAAAGTGTTTCCAAAGTCGTCTTTAAACTTGGTGAGATGAAACGCGGGAGCGGCAGTTGTTTTTGACAGCTCGGGACGAGATGGGCCACAGCTCACAGAGAGAGGGGTAATTCCCTATTCCTTTATATTACCCGCACTTTCACTCTCTGTCTCTCTGCTGGGATCCTGCTCATCCCTCTCTCCACTTCCCTACATTGATTCTTGAATTAGACTGTTTTATTGAATAATTAATAGGCCTTTTCCCATGATTGATGATTTGCATGGCTTGAATATTAGCTTTTCAATCAAACGCAGCTTGTTCCAATGTAACCATATTGAAAACATGTCAAACACTGTTTACCCACTTTGTGCGCGATGTTGTCTTAAGTTCTGGCTGCCGAGGCCTCACAATGCTCAGCGGTGGGGAATGGCCTTGTCGAGCACCCGCTCAGAGCTCATTACAAGGCCCTTGAGTTCTGACACTCATGCTAAACATGCATACACTATGCACAGACATTCATAAACACATGGTTGAGCATGCTAATACACAAGTTCACTCAGCAAAACACAAACAATTCTAGAACTTAAAATGAGCGTAGGTATTCTTATATGTAATTCCCACAAAAATAGAAAGAGTCTTTATAGAGTCTTTATAGTTTCTTTCACAAAAAAAGCCATCAGTTCCCAAAAGAGCCTGTCTAATAGTTATAGTAGCTTTACTTTGAGTGGCAGCGAGACCGGTCTGGGAATAGATTGTCAGGCATATTGCATCTACCAACCCAGTGCTATATCAGAGAGAAAGAACACATCAGTGCTGGGAGAGACACGTGCATTAAGATTCCCTTTTAATTTGACGGGGATTGAAGTTGAGTGCTAAATTACACCATCATCCCCCTGTTCCCCCCTCCCCACACAAACTTGTTTTTTGTTTGTTTCACTTATTTATTTATTTCCCGCCTTACTTATTCATTCATTCCAAGTGTCCGATTTTCTGGGAGTGTGTCAGAGCGTCGCTCGGCGCATGAAAGAGCTTTGGGTGGCGTTGTGTCTGCTGTGTTTAGACAGTTCCAAACATGTGCATGGTTAAATAATTTACAGTGAAACTGACTAATGACAGGCAGTGATCATGTCGAGACGAAGAGGCCTGGGTGACTGCTAATCAGAGATGGTGCCTGCCTCTCCCACTCCCACTTTTTTTGCAACTATGTGTGCAGTTGTGGATTTAGTTGTGTTGTGGTCGTTGGAAGAAAATATGTTGGCGTTAGTGTCTCAGCACAGATTGCCGTTTACTCTGCTTTATTTATATGGAGTGGATGGATCCTTCCCAAGACAGTTGTACAAAATTGATTGTGAGTTTCATTCATCACTTGGTTTTTATGTATGACAGTTCATTCATTGTGCATACTAGGAAGCTATGAGCTCTGCATACTTTAAGTTCCCAAGACAATTCACTGAAAAATGCATATGAACCTGAGATTGAGTGCTCTGCATAATTTGGTTTCTGGTGATCCACAGTAGTTGTCTATGACAGAGGTTTATTCTCCTGAGCTACATCCCCAAATGTATGATGATTATGGCTATTACTAATATGACTCATTTTTTGGCTTTTACAGTATCTGTTTTTACTGTGAATATTAAACAAGAGAAAGTCCAACACAAAAATCAATAAGACCAAACCATCAGTCAAAGCAAGCAAAGTTACCCACCGCCCCCCACTCAATAACTTACCTTCTTTGGTTAAAAAGCTTCCCACAAAGTAAGTGACATGATCTCAGTCAATTTAGATTGGTATTGCCACAGCTTGCATCTGAAATCTGATGCTCAAGTGTTATGCCCAGTATCTAACTTTAAACATTTAAGACCCCTATACAAGTTGATAATTATCAGTCAGGAACATCAGATGTTGGTGAACATCTGTCACCCTTGTCTTTTTGATGTGTAGTACACCGTTGACACTGTTGGATTGTCAATGTATCTGTGTTTTCCTGTAATCATCATTGTCTCACAATCTTAGCCTTTGCTCCAAGGCCAAGACAATTTTTAATCAGTGATTCAGAAATGTTATATAACATTCTTACAACTCATATTTACATATTTGCCTGTGTCATACGCCTGTTACTGGAGGATTTCAGTATGTGGTAAACTAGCAAACTCAGACCATACAGAACTTCAGTTTTTTTTCCCCTTTGTCCTGTCCAGCATTATGGCAGCATGATTGTAGTCTGAATATCGTTTTATGCCAAACACATTTGCTTTGCCAAGGAAAGCTTTATGAATGTAAAGCTCCCCTTGTTTCCCAAGTACTGTTTATTTATCTATTTTTGTTACAATACTTTACATGTAATAGAGCCGAACCTGACAGGGAAAGAGGGAGAGTAAACAAAGAGAAACGGGAAAGAAATAGAAAGAAGGGATTCGGAGAAAACAATGATAAACCAGACAACCAGATGCTACACCTGCAGAAACCAAACATTCCATGGCCTCTGTGGGGAATCGAGGCAGAGAACAACCAGGAGCACCTGTTAGCAGACAAATAGAAAAAAAAAACCCAAAACAAAACAAAATAACAACAACAAAAAAACACAAGCAGCAACAACACCAGCAGCAAGCACATACAACACAACTGTGGATATGGATGGCCCGAAACCACAGGACGACACAGCAACTAAATAGCAGGCATGCGACTGGGCGAATGTGTTGCACAAATGCAAATGGGATCTTGGGTCTTAAAATGTCAAATGGATGCTTGTTCTGGTTCTTAACAGCCATAATTACAGTGCAATGTGCAATGCAGTGTTTGACATGCCACCATCTGCTAAGACCATGGCACTCTTTCAACATCCCTAAATGCAACTTTTTCTTCGTAAGATGTCTCCACATTACACATATTGGGTTTTAGCATTCCAGTTTCAGCCGTCTGGAGCAACCAAATGGCCTGGGACACTAAGCAGTCACTTGGCATGCTAATTCACATGCTGCTGGTATAACAAGCTTATAACGTAAAATGTGCCAAAACCATGCACATCCCTAAAATGTGATCTAGGTGCTGGAAAAAAAATACTATCAGAGTTGACAGAAAACAAAAGAAAAATGGTTTCCACCAATTTTCATTAAAAGCAGTCAAAAAACAACAGAAAAACACAATTTCCTTATTGAAAGTAACACTGCTTTCTTTTTCTTTTTTCTTCATTTACTGCAATGATTTATAAGCTTTGCAAAATGATCTTGTTAGGCATCAGGAATAACATATATATTAAATCAAATCAAATCAAATCAAATTTATTTATATAGCACATTTCATGTACAAACATGTATGCTTTACATAAAATAAAAGCATTGCAGCAGGGAGTGGAAGAAGCATTAAAATACATAAAAGAATATAAAGAGAAACAAATAAAATCATTTAAATGAATTTAAAAACAAGCAAAAGTCAAGATAAGTTAAAAGATAGCGTGCAGATTTCATGCATAGACACATGAGAAAAGAAATGTTTTTAACCTGGATTTAAAAATGTCTAAAAGTTTAATCTCCACTGGCAGTTTGTTCCACTTGTTTGCAGCATAACAACTAAATGCTGCTTCTCCATGTTTAGTCTGGACTCTGGACTGGACCAGCTGACCGGAGACCTTGGATCTAAGATATATATATAGGGGTATTGGGTACAGTATAGGCTTTAATCCATCTGCAGTTCTGATGTATTTTTGACTGTTTATTTAGGATAATGCAGTGTTATGCTCTTTTAAATCAATGTGAGCCATTTTTTTGATTTTTTGAAGAAACACAAAACAGTTCCAATATGTGAAAGATGTGTATAGTTAAAATTTGATTATCTACTAATAATACTTATAATGGATGGCTGTATTTTCACAAATTCTTTTAACGACGATAAAAAGAAAAATGAGGCAGGGAGAGCAGATCGGCTAAAGAAAGAAAAAACAGCATAAAACAAAAACATATAGCACAATAACAAACAAGCCCAAACCTCAGCTCCTCTCACTATAAAGGCACCTTGAAGACAAGGGCTGTTCCCTAGGGCTTACAGAGTATCTGATCTATTATGCAAAAAATCATTAGGCTAAATTAAAAAGCTGTTTGAGGGTAACCAGATCCTTTAATGAGGTCAGCGAGCAGAAGAGTGACATTAAAACACAACCCCAGAACAGAAACACAAGACAAGAGGAGAAGGAGGCCATTGATTATCAATCATCCAGGTCATTATCTTGCTGACTTTCAGTCTCACACACACTTGTCTATATGCTCACACACGAATACACTCGATTGCAAACACATTCCATTCCTCTCGCTTTCTCCCTCTGTCTTTATTTAGCAGACAGGTAAACTTTTTATCGTTTCAGTAATCACCCTTTTAAGCTCCCTCACAACTTCACTGGTCAGTCTGTGACAACTGCAGTAATCAGGACGGATTTTGCATCTCCGCCCGGCAGGATCATTTGCTTTCAGGTGGGTATGTTTGTGTGTGGGTGTGTGTGCGTGTGTGTGTGTGTGTGTGTGTGTGTGTGTGTGTGTGTGTGTGTGTGTGTGTGTGTGTGTGTGTACACGAATGTTTGGGTTCATCTGACAGTCTTTGCAGAGTTCTCAGGAAAAGACATCAGTTTATTTGGCATGGAAGAGCATCTCTGTCTATTTAATTAGTGGTGTTGAATCCTTAAGCAGGCTGCAGATCTAAAAATACTATCAAAATGATCTTTAAGAGACATTATACAGTAAAACCTGACAATTATGTTCATACAACTCAGTTTTGATAAAAAAATATATGCTGAGATGTGTCCAACCTGCCTCCTGATGCATGAGGCGATGACGTGTGTGTTTGTGTATGAGTATTTCTGTGTTTTAGAGAACTACAAAAAATCCTGCTTTCTGTGCATTAGCTCTATTAATTTAAGAACAACACATATGCTCCAGATTATATTTACATCCCATATCCATAGAAAAAAAAAACCACACTGTATGGAGCTTAATTGGTTGTTTGTCAAGGCTTTAAAGATCCATTAAGCCAGTATCAAACAAGACATCTGGCTTCATCAAGTCACTCAGAAAGCCATTTAACAAGAGGCTAACATCATGATCACATGTAGCTCTTTCCTTTCATATTCCTTCTTTGAATGCTTCTAGGATAAATTATATTATTTAACCTTATATGCAAAATGGGCAATTAGAAGTTACCCTTTTATGAAGATAAAACTTATTTAAAGGGGAAGTAACGGGAGTGAACAGGGCATAGACAATACAAACTAAAAATAAGGCATTATCTGTCTTTATTTCACCAATACTTTAAGATGAATGAATGAATGTACGCATACTATTGCACTGTTAGTTCAGAGCTGCCGTGTTGTTGTTATTTGGGGCGATCGGGGGCTTTCTACACACATGTCTAGTGGATAGAATAGAATAGAAATTGAAAAATACTTTATTCATCAAATTAGTCAAGTAGCTCAAAAAAAAAAAAATTTTTTTTACAATGATTGTATATTAACAACAACAATAATAATACCAATTCTAATAAAAATACTACTACTAACTAATAATAATAGTAATAAATGACTAAATAAATAAAAAAAATCAATCAATCAATTTGAGAAGAACTCAGCAGTCACTGTTAAAAAGCCTCATGGCTGTGGGAACAAAGGACCTTCTGAACCTCTCAGTCCTGCAGCGCAGAGAGATGAGCCTCTCACTGCAGCTGCTCCTCTGTCCTGCCAGGATGCTGTGGAGAGGATTTTTATTGTTTTCCAAAACAGAATACAATTTCCTCCTCATCTGTTGCTCCACCACAGCACTTAGACGGTCCAGCCTTCTGCCTACAACAGAACCAGCCTTTTTCACCAGTTTGTCCAGGCGCCTACAGTTTTTGTCTGTAGTGCAACTCCCCCAGCAGACAACAGCATAGTACAGTGCACTCTCAATGATAGTGTGATAAAACATGCACATCATATCACTGCAGACATTGAAGGACCTGAGTCGTCTCAGGAAGAAGAGATGGCTCTGGCCCCTCCTGTACACTGCTTCTATGTTGGCAGACCACTCCAGTTTATTATCCAACACCACCCCCAGGTATTTGCAGGTCTGAACAGTCTCTATCTCCCCTCCATCAATGCAGACTGACTGGTATGGAGTTTTAGATCTCCTGAAATCCACCACCAGCTCTTTGGTCTTGGTGGTGTTCAGGAGCAAACAGTTATTTTTGGTCCAGTCAGTAAAGGCCTCCACAAGATCCCTGTACTCCTCCTCCTGTCCACCACGCACACATGCCACAACAGCCGTATCATCAGAATACTTCTGTATGTGGCAGGACTCTGAGTTGTACCTGAAGTCCAATGTGTACAGGGTAAAAAGAAAAGGATCCAAAACAGTACCCTGCGGAGCCCCAGTACTGCATTCCAGTGTTCCAGAAACACATTTCCCCATCCTGACATACTGTGGTCTGGCAGACAAATAGTCTATAATCCATGATGTCAGGGAGGGGGCCACACCCATACCAAGCAGCTTGTCTTTCAGTATGGGAGGCCGTATGGTGTTGAAGGCACTGGAGAAGTCAAAGAACATGACTCTCACATATGAACCAGGCACATCCAGATAAGCATATGCCCGATGCAACATGTACAGAATCGCGTCTTCCACTCCTATGTGTTTCTGGTAGGCAAACTGGAAGGGGTCAAGAGCCTCAGCAACCTGCAATCTCATGCAACGAGCAAGGAGTCTCTCCAAGGTCTTCATGATATGAGATGTCAAAGCCACCAGTCTGTAGTCATTCAGCTCCGCCGGGTGTCCTAATTTGGGCACTGGTATGAGACAAGAAGTTTTCCACAGCACCGGGACTTTTTCCATCTGAATGCTCATATTGAAGAGCCTCTGAAGACTGCTAGTTGACCAGCACAGTCCGCCTTGGACAGACTCCATCTGGGCCTGAAGCCCTCCCTGGAGCTCAGCTCCAATCTCCTCTATAGTTAGACACAGAGGTTGTAGCAGAGGAATAGCGACAGGAATGATGTTGCTATCAATCATAGAGATGGGGGTGGGGGTGCAGCTGGACAGAGGAGGGCTACTGGTGAGAGTTGCTGCAGAGGTGGAGGTGCAGCTGGACTGTGGAGGCCAGGAGGTGGGAGCAGCCACAGATGTGGAGATGCAGCTGTGCTCAGGATACCTGGAGGTAGAAGATGCCGCAGAGGTGGATGTGCAGTTGGGTTCAGTAGGCCTGGTGGTGGAAGCTGCCGCAGAGGTGGAGGTGCAGCTGGGCTCAGGATGCCTCGTGGTGGAAGCTGCCGCACAGGTGGAGGTGTAGCTTGGTTCAGGAAACCAGGCGGTGGAAGCTGCCGTAGAGGTGGAGGTACAGCTGGACAGAAGAAACCTGTTGATGACAGTTGCTGCAGAGGTGGAGGTGCAGTCAGGTGGAGGAGGAGGCTTGTCAATGATGTCATCACCGCCTGCCACTGCAGCACAGCTCATTCACTCCATCGTACTCAAAGTTATCGTCCACGTCGTCAAAATCTGATAAATATTCTGCTAATATGCTGCACGAAACTAGCAGTAGCAAACTCCGATAGCCGACCGTCACAGTGTTCACTCTCGTTATATGGATATACGCGGCTCTCAAGTGACCATATGCACATACTCTGCACTTTAACTGCTTTTTGCACTTCTGGTTAGATGCTAAACTCCATTTCGTTGTCTCAGTACCTGTACTCTGTGCAATGACAATAAAGTTGAATCTAATCTAATCTAAATAGCGTGTGACCTAAAGGACGCCGACTTTCACCAAACTGTTATCGGTGAGTAGATGAACGTTTTTATGCCAGAAATAAGGTCCGGTTTAAAAAAAAAGTTATAATGAATAATGACAATGATAATAATTTTTTTTTCGTTGAGTTATCTGATGAATACCTTTTTGTATATTCTGTTTTCCAGCTGAAGTTACCAAAAGGGAAATCTGAAAAGAGAGCTACATTTCCATCACTGTAATGCAACCAACATATTCTCCTTGATTTGCTTTAATAGGAATTAAAACTAAATGTTTAGGATAACTTAAACTGCTTTAATAGAATTTTTTTTTCTATTTGGCTTTGTTGCAAAGCCAGATAGTTATCAAATATTTCAAATTTCATTTGAATTTCCCCCATTGGGGGATGAATAAAGTATTTTTCTATATTATTCTATTCCATCTTATTCTATTCTATTCTATTCTATTCTATGCTGTTCTATTCTTTGATAGTTTTGATCTGTCCACCACGTTTGTCCAGAGTAAAATATCCCAAGAACTGTTCAGTGACCATTCATTGTTTTGTGCAGACATTCTGTCAGGCCCAGGAACTCAGGACGCAGATGCAGGGATAAGGTTCTTCAATTACAAGCTTTTATTGAAGGGCAGAGGATCAATTCTCCGAGACAGAGAAAAGTAAATGCAGGCTATAGAATTATCTCAATGTAATAATAATAATAATAATAATAATAATAATAATAATACATTTTATTTGGAGGCACCTTTCAGGTCACCCAAGGTCACCTTACATGAGAAATAAGAGCATAGAACATAATAAAAACATAAAAACATGAGACAACATAAAACAGAGAAGTGCACAGCGTCCAGTTATAGGGAGTATGCCAGTTTAAATAGGTGAGTTTTAAGTTGAGATTTGAATGATGTGATGGAGTCTGACTATCTTATGGGTGAGGCTGCGTTTCAGTTTGATGCTCCTAAAATCTGGAACAGCCTTCCAGAAGATGTGAGACAGGCCTCAACTCTGACAATGTTTAAATCCAGGCTGAAAACAGTTCCATTTAGTTGTGCATATGACACCTGAAAGTATTTTATCTGCACTCTTCACTTTTAAATGAATTAATGAATTAATGAATTATTAATTTTTTTATTTTATTTCTTTTTTAATGATTTTATTGCCTTCTTGTGATTTTATGTAACTGTAAAGCACTTTGAATTACCTTGTGTACGAATTGTGCTCTATAAATAAAATTGCCTTGCCTTGCCTTATGAGTGGGGGGAGGGAGTTCCAGAGCCTGGGTGCTGAGCAGCGGAAGGCTCGGTCACCCATGGTACTGAGTCGTGACGTGGGGATGGTTAGTAGTTCAGCAGAAGTTGAGTGGAGGGTGTTGGTGAAGGAGGTCGCTGAGGTAGGTGGGGGCTAGGTTGTGGAGAGCTTTGTAGGTAAGGACAAGATTTTTGTAGTGGGTGCGGTATTGTACTGGGAGCCAGTGAAGTTGTATGAGAACGGGGGTGATGTGGTCCAAAGATTTGGTACCGGTGATGATCTGGGCGGCTGAATTCTGAATGCTGAATACTGTGTTTTGGACAGAAGCCGGATTGGAAGGGCTCGTGGAGGTTGTTTGTGTCGAGGTGGGACTGTTGTTGTGCTGCAACCACCCTTTCGAGTGTCTTGGAGATGAAGGGGAGGTTGGAGATGGGCAAGTGGTTAAGGACAGCTGGGTTAACACCAGGTTTTTTCAGGCTGGGTGTAATGGCAGCCAGTTTGAGAGTGGGGGTTACAGTACCAGTGGTGAGGGAGGAGTTAATTATGTTGGTGATCATGGGGGGGTTATCCATGGCCGAGCAATTGCATCCAAGCCATACATCACCAAGTGCAATGCAAAGCATTGGATGCAGTGATGTAAAGCACCACACCACTGGACTCTAGAGCAGTGGAGACGTGTTCTGTGGAGTGAGGAATCACGCTTCTCCATCTGGCAATCTGATGGATGAGTCTGTGTTTGGAGAATGGTACTTGTCTGACTGCATTGACTGATGCAGAAAAACAGGTTCATGCATCTGCTACTTCAAGACTGGACTACTGTAATTCTTTATTATTGGGCTGTCCAAAAAATTCTCTGAAAAGCCTCAAGCTGATCAAGAATACTGCATCCAGAGTTCTGATTACAACAGGAGAGATCATATTTCTCCAGTTTTAGCTTCTCTTCATTAAGATTAAGATCTGATTTATTGGTCATGGCAGCCAGTTTGAGAGTGGGGGGTACAGTACCAGTGGTGAGGGAGGAGTTAATTATCAAATCAAATCAAATCAAATCAAATTTATTTGTATAGCACATTTCATGTACAAACAGTTCAAAGTGCTTTACATAAAATAAAAGCATTGCAGCAGGGAGTGCAAGAAGCATTAAAAATACATAAAATAATATAAAGAGAAACAAATAAAATCATTTAAATGAATTTAAAATCAGGCAACAGTCTAGATAAGTTAAAAGATATTTCATGCATAGACACATGAGAAAAGAAATGTTTTTAACCTGGATTTAAAAATGTCTACATTTGGTGAAAGTTTAATCTCCACTGGCAGTTTGTTCCACTTATTTGCAGCATAACAGCTAAATGCTGCTTCTCCATGTTTAGTCTGGACTCTGGACTGGACCAGCTGACCTGAGTCCTTGGATCTAAGAGCTCTGCTGGGTTTATATTCTCTGAACATATCACAGATGTATTTTGGGCCTAAACCATTCTGGGATTTGTAAACCATCAGCAGGCTTTTAAAGTCTATTCTATGACTGACTGGAAGCCAGTGTAAAGATTTTAAAACTGGTGTGATGTGTTCAGATCTCTTAGTCCGGGTTAAAACTAGCAGCAGCGTTCTGGATGAGCTGCAGATGTTTAATGCTCTTTTTGGGAAGTCCAGTTAAAAGAGCATTACAGTAATCGAGTCTACTGGAGATGAATGCATGGATGAGTTTCTCCTGGTCTTTTTGGGAGAAGAAACCTTTAATTCTGTTGATATTTCTGAGGTGGTAAAAAGCTGCCTTGGTGACAGCTTTGATGTGGCTGCTGAAAGTCAGATCTGAGTCTATCAACACTCCGAGGTTACGAACTTGGTCAGTGATTATAAGGTCCCGAGTCTCAAGATATGTACCAACGCTGACCCTCTTCTCTTTGCTACCAAACAGAATGATCTCAGTTTTGTCTTCATTTAATTGTAGAAAATTCTCTCTCATCCAGGTGTTTACTTCCTCCAGACACTGACACAGAACGTCAGCTGGGCTGCAGTCGTCCGGTGACAGAGACACATAAAGTTGTGTATCGTCTGCATAACTGTGATAATTGATGTTAAAATTCTGCAATATCTGACCCAAAGGGAGCATATACAAGTTAAACAGAAGAGGTCCAAGAATTGACCCCTGGGGGACTCCACAAGTCATGGCCACTCGCTCAGATTCATAGCTGCCAATAGTAACAAAATAACTCCGGCCTTCTAAGTAGGACCTGAACCAGTTAAGGACCGCTCCAGAAAGTCCAACCCAGTTTTCCAGCCTGTGCAACAGGATTCTGTGATCTACAGTATCAAACGCAGCGCTGAGGTCCAACAGAACCAGGACTGAAACATTACCAGAATCAGTATTCAACCTAATGTCGTTTAACACTTTGACCAGAGCTGTTTCAGTGCTGTGATGACGTCTGAAGCCTGATTGAAACTTATCAAGACTTCCACTTTCATTCAGAAAGTCGTTGAGCTGGTTAAATACAACTTTCTCAATAATCTTAGATATAAAAGAGAGATTAGAGACAGGTCTGTAGTTATGTTGGTGGCTGAGCAATTGCATCCAAGCCATACATCACCAAGTGCAATGCAAAGCATTGGATGCAGTGATGTAAAACACCACACCACTGGACAGTTTTAACCCATCCAGGTTGGCACCTGTTGACATGCACATGCCAACCTGGAGTGGTGGGCAGCCATTCAGCACCTGGGGAGCATGGTGCCTTGCTCAAGGGCACCTCAGCTGTGACAAGGAGGTGGACAGATTTGATGTCTCAAATCTTTTTTGAGTGGCGAGAATGGGAATTGAACTGCCAATCTTCTGGTTATTGGACGAGTGACTCTAACCACTGAGCCACGGCCGCCACTTCATTGGCTCCCTGTCAAATTTAGAATAGAATTTAAAATTCTTGTCCTCACACATAAAGCTCTTAATGACCAAGCTCCATGACCAAGCTCCATCACACGGGTAATGAAGGCTAGGGTAGGCTGTGCCTTCCCAAATGTTATGGTGGGAATTTTGCAAATTATATATAATATATGTGCGCAAGTTATATTGGCTATTATATTGTGTGTGTGTGGGTGTTGTCGCTGCAGCCCCCTGGTAACAATCAGGTCAGGTGATAATACAACTATGTCGTCACCGACCTCGCCCTAGGTGATATAAAGCCTCTAGCCTGGTTGCAGCGTTGGCGAGCGCGAGCGTTGTTGATGACGTCACGATTTCATGCCGGCTATATATGGTGGCGCAAGTCGATGCGCAAGTAGATGCAATTTTGCAGAGGTGTCTCTGCTACGTGAAGGTTACCGCTATTCTACAACGAAGAAAGTTGAGAAGAAAACAATGCCACTGTCAAGAGCAGGAACACTGTCATCAATGATATTGCTGCAGTATCTGGAAGATGAAATGCTTTGTGTGTTTCTGTGTTTCACGAAGTTCGTGAGCCAAGACAATTCAGTCAAGGTGAAGGTCTGAAGCCCCCGGCATCACCATTTCGAGTCTCAGCTTCTTCCACACATTCTTACAGAACTCTCTCTCTTTCCCCAAAGTTCTGCCAATCTCTGTCCACGAGTTTTGGGAGTTTACGTGGTCCCTGTGCTGTTTCACTGCAGTTTCGTACAGGTGCCTGTACAAACGCACCTCCTGACTGAGTCTGGTCTCAAATTGGTCCATCCGGTTTGTCGTTCTCCGCGCAGCCAAGTTACATAAATCGTCACATGACCTGAAAGCTATTGTGCTAAAATGCTAATTTTTTTTTTTTAAATAAACGAGTGTAGGAGCATAGTACTAAACTTGTTTTAAGAGTTTTGTTTCTCTTTTTTTTTTTAAATAAAAGAAATTGACAGTCCTCGTTTATTTTGAAAACCGGAAATTTCCACATGCTGTTGAAAGTTAGCGCTTTTCTCAGCGCTTAGCGAGTTTCTCAGTTGTCTCTGTGGTGTAAGATAATAACTAAGCTAATGACTAAGAACACAGTGTATCGCCACAGAGAGCATAGCATATTTAAAAAAATGGTACTTCCTTCCTTGTCTGTCAAATATTGCAAAATAGCACTTTAAAACAAAAGATCTTGCTTACTTCCATTTTGCAAACTGCAATATTTTTCTTCACCAATCTGCTTCTTCTCCTCCACACATTCTTCTGCATTCGGATTAAGATCCTGCTTTTACGAGCAATGGAGTACGAGATTAGAAAAATATTCAGTCAAGTTACAGAAACACACTGAATGTTTGTCACAGCGGCAGTGTATGGAGCAATGGCAATCCTATTTGAAATCCAAAACCACTGGTTCCGTTGCTGCACAGTTAAGCAACTCATAGGGCAACTGTTAAGTGCAGCAGGGAACATGTCATCAGTATTGTCACCGTCATGTCCTCCTTTTTGATTTTAAAACAGAATCCCTGTGGTGTTATCAATTATGCTAAATAACAAATTTTTACGCCATTTTTGGTAAATTTTTTTTAAAAAAGTCGATTTTGGTGCCTTGCCAAATGTCGGCCTCACCCACCCTATGTCTCCAACTTTAAGATTAGGTTTAAAACTTTCCTTTTTGACAAAGCTTATAGTTCGGGATGGCTCAGGTGACCCTGAAATATCCCATTAGTGCTGGGCGGTATGACCAAAAATACATATCACGGTATTTTTTCACAGTATATCATGGTATTTTTTTTTCATGCATAATTAGGTGTTCACAGAATTTTCTACAGATTGAGAACAGAATTAAAAATTAAAATAAAAATTCTTCAAAATAATTCCTTCGTTAATAATTGGTCACACAGAACTTTATTGTATTAATATTCACATCTTCATTGTAAACAAATTAATAACATAGCTAATTACACTGGTCGGACTGTTCAGCTCTGTTTCAGACTGATACCTCCGGTTCTGGTCCTCATTCTCAACACGCACGTCTCTTTTTCAATCGCGGAAAATATTTTTCAATACTCATCTGGATTGAAGCAGCAAACATTCAGTGTAAGAGTTTAAAAAACTACTTTATTTGATTCACAGCTGCTAGTGTTTAGACCTCGACAACCCAACTACATTTTTTTATAAAGAAGGCGTAATCGCTTGTTTGCTATGGGTCGGGACGGGACAACATTGTATTAAAAATATAAAATATTTCTTTAGGACTTTTTAATGGGAGCTAATCTAACGCGACGCTGAAGCTAGCAAGCTTCCACTCTTCCAGGGATGATCTCGCTGATGGAGACACACGCGGTGTGCACGGAGGGGAGGGGCTGTGTGTGTGTGTGTGTGTGTGTAGGCTGACAGAGAGACGGAGGGAGAGCAGGGAAAGGAAATGCAGCTTAACGAATACGAGTATTTTTTAAATAGCGTTAAAAATAATAATAATAACGAAACGCAATATGTGGCGGCCGGTGTTGAATCTGTGGCGCACCGCCACGAATTAGTCTATGTGTGGGAAACACTCCTATCCACCTTCACCTTCGCGTAACGCTAGTGTTTATTACCACCTCGCACCCATAAACAGTAAACATGCGTGTTTAGAAGCGCAACACTGAAAAGGGTCCCGTGTCAAACAATGTCGCGCGACGCAGCGTTCCCCCCGTTGTGTAATCAAATACACCGGTATGGCGGTATATTAAAAATTCATATCGTAACGAAATTATAAACCGGTATTCGGTGTGAACCGGTATACCGCCCAGCACTACATCCCATAGTTAATACATTAGCTGCTATAGCCCCCCCAGGGCTGTGTTCTTTCTCCTCTGCTCTTCTCCCTGTACACCAACAGCTGCACCTCCAGTCACCAGTCCGTCAAGCTCCTGAAGTTTGCAGACGACACAACTCTCATCGGACTCATCTCTGATGGTGACGAGTTCGCCTACAGGCTGACCATCTGGTGCAACCAAAACAAGCTCAATGCTCTAAAGACAGTGGAGATGGTTGTGGACTGGAAGAACTCAGCCCCACTTACCCCCCCATCACCCTCTGTGACTCAACAATTGACCCTATGGAGTCTTTCCGCTTCCTGGGAACTATCATCTCCCAAGACCTCAAGTGGGAGCTGAACATCAGCCCTCAAAGAAAGCCCAGCAGAGGATATACTTCCTGCGGCAGCTGAAGAAATTCTACCTGCCAAGGACAATGATGGTGCCCTCCATCATTGAGTCCATCCTCACCTCTTCCATCACCACCTGCCACCGCCTGTCATGTTGCCTTGAAGTTTTCTGACCCACATGCAGAATCACTCGGAAAACCAGTAGATTTAAATGTTTTATTTGCTGTGACAAACGGGGATCCAGAAAACAGGACAAAGTGGACAGTTTACGGTGGTGAAGTAACAACCAGCCTTGTGGTTAGTTTTGAGGAAGGGAAGCAGATGGATTAGAGGTTTGTAGTCGGGTCTTAGTGGATAACTGATGAATATGCTTATATTGGTTGTTGAAGGGGGGGGGGGGGGACATGGACCGGGTAAAGGATTAGATGCGGAGGGTCTGCAGAAAGTTCCCTTGGAGATCCAAGAAGGGTAAGAGCGAGATCCGGGAGGATATGGTTTGCAGGAGGCGTCGCGCTGGAGAGTGGGCAGGTATATGAAGGAGATAGAAGACAGCTGTAAGTCTTTCCAGGAAGGTCGAGGACGGACTGGGCTCTCAGATTGTCGAGAGGCAAAAACAGGATCCACATGAAAAGTTCACAAGAAGCAGCAAAGATTCACAAGAAGGCAAATTCTTATTTGAGTACTTCATTCAGGTTCTGGCTACCATCAGGGTTAATCATCCGGCGACAAGAGGTGATCATCCTTTTCCTTATAAGCACCAGTCAACTTGATGACAGATTGGCCTCAGGTGTGCAACAACCCAGAACTGGCCAACTCTCCAGCAAAGATCCTCTCTGCAGCCGAAACACTCACTCACACAAAAACACCAAATCCTAACACCGCCAAGGACAAGGGCAGACTGCAGCGTGTCATTCGGTCTGCACAGAAGGTGATTGGCTGCAATCTTCCATCTCTCCAGGACCTGTACGCCTCCAGGACTCTGAGGCGTGCAGGGAAGATTGTGGCTGATTCCTCCCACACCCGGTCACAAACTCTTTGAGACACTCCCCTCTGGCAGGATGCTGCGGTCCATCAGGACCAAAACCTCACGCCACAAGAACAGTTTCTTCCCATCCGCTACTAGCCTTATCAACAAGGCCCGGAGCCCCCCTTGACACTGACTCTCTCCCTCTCCCTTTCCAGACCTACAAGGTACATTAACGTAGCATCTTCACACCTTCTGCGTTAACGCACAGTCTCTATTTATTTTGGACCACTTCATCCTGTTGTATATCTGCACATTTATAGTATTTATAGCATTTAGCTTGCACCACAGCTCCTTATTTTTTGAGATTCTGTATATATATCTAGATTCTGTACATATTGTCTATACTTAATATTCTGCACCAACTACACCAAGTCAAATTCCTTGTAAGTGCGAACCTACTTGGCAATAAACTTGATTCTGATTCTGATTCTGATCTTGAATCTCTTTTTCTCCCTTTTACTTCCTCATATGACATTATATACATTTGGCATTATTGTTGTCATTAACCTGTGTTTCTCTTTCTCAACAGGTATCCTTTGAATGGTGTTATGGTGTCTGTTGTCCCTTCTTTTCTGTCCTCTCAAACCCCAGCTGGTCGAGGCAGATGGCCACCCTTCCGGAGTCTGGTTCTGCCAGAGGTTTCTTTCTATAAAGAGTCGTTTCTCTCCAAAGTCGCATCAGCAGAAGTTTCGGTGCAATCTGTTGGTTTCCTTAGCTAGGAAATATTTTTTTAATTGGCTCTATATGTATAAATTTAACTAATTTTGAATTTGATAAATTGTATTTGATTGGATTATGATTACAATGAATTGGACTCTAATTGGCCTGAATTGGAGATAATAATTGAAATGCCTTGAGATGACATTTGTTGTGATTTTGCGCTATTTAAATAAACTGGATTGAAAATTGAAATTTACAAGAATTTTAAAAGTTCAGTTTTGATCAAACTAAAGCAATAATTAACTTTTTTTTAGTGTCAGATATTATAACTGTAAAAATATGTGTACGCACAAAGGCGCAAAATTTTTTAAAACAAATGTATATACAGTTCTCTTGAATAAGTTTTAATCACAGCAAAATTATATGCACATGCACAAACTCAGTTTTGGAATTACGACAAGAGCAAAAGCTGCTGAATGGAAAAAAGTAACAGATGCAACCAACTCTTTAGGTTCAGAGCAAATGACCCTGTAGAAGAATAAAACAAACATTCAGTTTATAAACGAGATGCAAAAATGTGCATCTGCTCACACAAGGACACATCGGACACAGCTCAAGAAGATCAGCCTTATGAAACCTAAGCGGTGCATGAGCTATTTATCATCTTGTCCTAGAAAGTCAGAGTGATCTCTGGATACTTGTTCTCTTCTTTAATTACATTAGCAACCATTAGTACAGTTGCAATTATTGCTCATAACCGTAATTAAACAAAGACATTGTAAAGACTGATTCAAAAACAAAATATGAAAAAAGCAATCTCTGTGAAATGATCTGTTTTGTTTTAAATTAAATCATGTCATCTCTTGTTTATTTCCACTGCCTATATGGCTTGAAGCTCTTAAAATACACATACAGATGGTCGGAAGAATGTATGAGGTGTGCACATTCACTGCACATTCTTTCTTTATAGATATCAGATTGTGTGTATGAAAAAGTGTGTGCATGGTTTTTGTGTGTACGCTCATACGTTTATACATCATGCCCCTTGTTTTGGGGAGACACTGCCTTGCATGTTTAAGATTTTTCTCTGCTTCAACCCTCATGGCTGAAATGAATGGCTCATTAACAGGCTTCTGAACCTGATTACAAGCTGATGAGGTGATTCTTTCATTTGAATCAGGAGTGTTAGAGCCGTGAAAAGTTTCAAACATGCACGGCAGTGGCACCCCAGGACCAGGACTGAAAAAACACTTGATGTCGTCATCTTGGAAGAGACCTGGCCACTTTTCCTTTTCCTTTTTTTTCCTAAGAAAGAAGTGAATCTCAAACATGACCCAACATATTACAGCCACACAGATCCTGTTACTGTGTGCATCAAGGGTTCAGGTCAATCAATGATTTGTCAAACACACAGATAAAAATTCACATTTATCACAAATGCCTACATATATAGTGAACACTCCCACATAAATACAAACGTCCATGCAAGCATGCAGAGGTAGACTGAGTTGTAGAATAGAGAAAAATTAAAAAAAGAAAAAAAAAAATTAGGGTGAAATACATTTTGAAAAAGGGCTACACGGTGGTGTGGTGGAAAGCAATATCGCCCCACAGCAAAAGGGTTCCTGGTTTGAATCCCAGCCGGGGCCCTTCTGTGTGGAGTTTGCATGGTCCTCGTGCATGCATGGGCACTCTGGCTTCCTCCCACTGTCCAAAATACGTGAATTGCTAATTGTCCATATAGGAGTAAGGGTATGCCCTGTCTCTCGCCCAATGGCAGATGGGATAGACTGCCTATTGAAGTCATGAGATTGAATTTAAATGTACATGGTTACTTAGTGACTTACCAAATATCCGTAAACAAATTTTATACATATTCAGTTCTTACTATGTATAACCAGAAATCTATAACTATAATGCCACAGCAAACTAAATTGGCAGTCATGGTTGACATCAGACCTCTCAACCATTAGCATGTTAGCATTTTCACTGTGTGTTTTGCAAAGGTTTACAGTTAGGTCACGACCCCACTTGACCTTATAGCTACATACATGAAAAATAAACTATTGTTTACTCCACTGTGAGTAATGAAATATCTTTGTCTTTCTGTTCCACCAACAGAACACATTTTGTTAAACTCGGTGAAAAGGAGGAGCAGAGGTCCAAACATTTATGGTGTAGATCTGGAAATTTGTTGAAATTGTGCAAAAGAGCTTCAGTCTTGGCTAAGAACATGCTTTTCTGAATGAGCCTCTGGTTTAGATTTAAATCCAGTTTAAATGAAATCAGTATGTGTCATGTTCTCTTAAGTGTGACAGTGACGCAGAAGGAAGAAGCCCATTTGTCATTAACTCCTAAATTGATATCAGTTGTTTGAATTTCTAGTCCTCTTGTTTCATTGCTTATGTCAGGCTTGTTGTGCCTGTTTTTTTGTGCTGTGGCTCTCTGACCCAAACATAACTGAAAGCAATTCTTCGTCCTCTGCTTTGCCAGTCATACCACACTACCCATAACTTGTCTCTGCACATATCGGGTTGCATCTCTGTGTATATGTGAGGTGTTTAGAGGGTTGATTAAAACCTAAAATAGCTACCTGGTGATGTACCCAATCAATCACTCTCGCCCTCTCCAACCTTATGATCCATCTGACTGCCTGCATCTATTTTCTCATCCGGTATCATCTCTCTGTCACCGGGCCGTGCTCTGGGGACGGTTTGTGCGTGTCTGTCTGCATCAGTCGACCCCTTGACCTCTGGGGAGCTGAGTGAGAGGTCTCAGTCTGGGTCTGTATCAAATGGGACAGTTGGCACGGCTCAATCAGATGCAATTACAGCAGCTGTGTTTAGTGCTGTCAGTGCATGAAGCGGGGCCATGGGTGGAGGCAAGTGCTGTGAATAATGGAGGAGTTGGCGCTCACTTGCGAGCGGCAGCCTTCAGATTTATAGCTGCTCTGGCCCTGATCGCGCCTCACCTGTGAGATGGGTTGTGCCAAGAGCTGTGTTTTTAGCTGCCTGATATTAAGTTACTCGCAGTTTTCTGTCACTGGCAACTGTCAGCTGTAGAGGCAGTGAGACAGAGGAGGCCATGATGACTGAAATACTTAAAAGGATGCAGGGCATTTCACAGGCTGCAGGGCTTTGAGAGCGACAGTTGTCAGCTGATTTGAAGACAATTATTAAAACACCTGCTCAATGCTTTTGGTAACATGTGGTCCCCTTTTTGTCTCATGATCACCTGTAAAAGCCTGCACAGACCTAATTGACACATACTGACACATTCTTGATATTTTTTAGCAATATTGACTGTGGCCCAGTTGAAAAAAAATCCCTGACATAGTTTCCACTGTGAGATATGCCAATCCTTCAACCCCCTCTTTTATGGTGTCCTTACACTGATGCTTGATTGGCAGAAAAGAGCAAGTTGTGTTTTTTTGTGATTAGGGGTTTGTGTGAGGCAGCATGCCGTAGAGCCTGTTATACTTTAAAGGAATGATCGTTCTGTGTTCTCCCTTTTTGACTGTAATTGAGCAGCTCACTGTGTTCTTTAGGTGGTAGGCCTGCAGCCTTATGATTAGAGGGTCACAGGCTTAAACCCCTCCCCTGCTGTTCCCTTTCAACTGTTGTGCAGTCTCAGTCACAAATGGGAACAGTTTGCTGACATCACCAGTCACAGAGAGGCCAGTGGGAAGCCTGCCCTGCCCTTTGCCCTCACCTCTGGGACGGTGCTAATGAGTCGTGCCTTGCCTTGCTCTCTTCTTCTTTTTCCGTCTGCTGTACTTCCACAGTCCTGCTCTATTTCAGAGCCGTTACTGAATTGCCCCGTACGCCAGAGACATCCTACAGCTCCCGTTGTTGCAGCTTTCTAATGATCTACACACAGGAGACTGGAAACTCTAGTCTGTCGCCCGGCCAGTGAGTATGCTGACATCCAGCCAGCTCCATGCTTTCGTGTCCCTCAGATCTCCTTAAAGCTGCACAGTAGGGGGTAACCTTCACACACTGTGATCTGAATAACTAGCTCACATGCTGGCTATTTGTTGGCCAAATCACTCCAAGAGGAATGTCTTTGGATGCAGTCAAAATCTGTTGGATTATTGTGAGGAAGCAGCATGTCCCTCTTTATTGTCTAGGGGTGTAACATCACTTGCTGGAATTGAATACTAATTAGTCACAGGAGACAGCCCTGAGTAAAAACGAATTGACTTGTTTGGAATTGAATTAACTTTAACAATAGCTTGTGAAGGTAGGAGGCATCAGCAGGAAAAGAGTAAAAGAAAAAAAAAACTGTTGTCAATATGCAAAATTGCCTGATTTGTTTATTCAAGACCTGTTTTGTTTTGCTTAAAGCAGAATCCATTGTGTGTTTTATTTTTACTTTTTTTACAAGGCTGTTGGGACAGTCATTAGAAATTCATAAAGTACTGATTGTACCATATTCATCAGATGTTACTATTTATTGCAGGCAAGCTGTATTTTTTTTTCATCACACTCTGGCAGTTCCACAGAGACAAGGCCAAACTGCTCTCCTCTCACATCTGCCTGTGTGTGCACCCTGTGTTGTGAATTCACTTTGCCGCATTCGAAGGAGCTGCAAGGTTTTGAACTCCAACCACAGTTAAAAGACAATGCAGTTGCAGTTGTATGTGACTTTGAAAACTATAATCTTTTACTGTTCCTGAAGGGAACACTGACATGACAGAGAGCCTTGCTCTCTGTCTTGCAGTTTTGTTTTTCTGTTAGAAATCAAAAGATGCTGCTCACTTTATTTGGCCCTAATCAGCATGCAGCTGCTTTGGTGGTAGATTGCAGAGGTGTAAATGGTGCTCATTTCCTGTGTACATCTTTCACAAAAGGCTTAGGTTTTTGTAGTTTGCTGCTTTCAGAATAGGAAAAAAGAGAGCCTTGGAAAAAGGCACAGTTTATTTGTTACAAACCTATATGTATATATTTTTTTCTATCTGATGCAATATATTTGTTCAGCATTTGGTATGCTGTAATGTTACTTCATATGCATGATACACCAACATAATGTACCTTTTATGATGGATCCCTTACATCCTACTCATCTATAGACTATGATAGCACTACTGATAGCATGTTAAACCAGAAACTGTATTGTTCACATCATGAAACTGATGTGATCAGGGCATCAGGATATTCTCAAAGTATGTGTTGTTTTTTCTTTCTTCAAGCCTTCTCTCTAACATGACTCATTTGGCAAATAGTTGTTTTATTATTCATCCTCTTCTCCCTTTTCCCTGCTCTGTGTCACTGAAAAATATTAGAACAGATTGTTTCAATAAATATAGAATTGCACAATGTCTTCAGGAAGAAGATTAGACCGAAGAATGAAGTCACAAACTGGAAGTGCCCCAGTTACAGGGAGTCACATAAAATGAATGAAAACATTAATCAAAATGTTTGGATGCCCAAATATTATCGTACCTGTGATCTATGCTTCCTATCAACACTAATTTGGTTTGGAATCGGGGTGGTGTTTAACTGATTGCTGTCAAATCTTAATTTTGAGGAGGCTGTACCCGCCCCGCCAACACACACAGTGAAACATGCCTAACATGTGTGAGAGATGATTGGCGATGGGGAAAAAATGAAAGACAGAGTAGAGTGAAGGCTTTTTGGTCCAGAGCTCCAACTGTGCAGCACATTTTTCATTTCCCACTGAGTTGAAAAGATCAGGTAATTGAAAAGGAGACAATCCAGCAGCCAAGGCTCCACAGATGCCGATGAAAAGCTTCAGAGATATTAGAGTATTACACTTTGGGCCCTGTCTTTGTATTTCTTTCACATGGGTCCTCAAAAAAAAAAAAAAAAACGGCTTTATAATGACAACACCTGAAAAGTGTTTTCCATCAGGCTCATGCATCATTGTCAGTGTGGGAGATGAAACTGTATTGTTTCCTTTTGGATGGGCAGTATTAATGGAGGAACAGCAGGCTGGAGAGAGATGGAGAAGGAAAGAAGGAAGGATGGAGGAGAGTAGGGGAGAAGCAGTGTGCTCCCTAAATGCAAAGTATATTGAAATGTAATAAAAGTCAGATGTTCAACAACCTCTCACTCACACCTCTTCAAATAATAGAAAACTGGGAGGTTCAAGACTCATTACTTTTTAGATTCTGTGCATTTTCTCAAGCCACAGATGATTTAAATTGACTTTGTCTAGCGATCCTTTAAAAAGTCGTGCCCTGGAATGCAGCCCCCTGCAGAAATCTACAGTTAATATTTATTATCAGATAATGAATAACTCAAGCAACATAAATAAGTTAACTATCTGATCTGAATACATGAAAATCTAAACAAAAAGCAGTGAGATTAACTAAAAAAAGCGGCAGATTATTTATAATTGACGTGAATAATAAGACTACTGCCAATCCTTTAATAATAGTATTTTAAAATACCTTGTGTTTCATGTCTAGTTTTTAATACTGCAGGAGGGTTAAATGTAAATGTAAACAAATTAAAATTTATTCAGCTACATAAGGATATCTGATGATTTAACATGCATGTCATATAGGAATTCCTCATATTTTGGATGGATTTCATTTTTCCAAACACACTGCCCTCCGCGTGGGATTTGTCCAAGATTAATAGTTTTATGATTTATAGGCTGGCAGCATGTGAGCAGTGCTGCACCTCCAAACAGCCAGATATACAATTATCCGCTGCTCTTGCCCTATATGAATGCCATTTCCCCGGCATCTCTCCTTAAAAGAGACATGGGCCATTTGTCTCCCTAGCTGCCTCCTCACCCAGGCTGGTAATAAGCCATCTGCTGGATCTGAACATGAAAGATTAAAATGATATACAGTATGAAAGCTCTCTATTCAGTTGCTAATGTCCAAGATTCAGAGATGCAGAGGCCAAAGCTGTCATCTCTCTCAGGAAGAGGTAATTATCACTCTTCCTCCGAGGGGCGGCCGCTGCCTCCGCTTTAGCTTTACGCAGGACCCGGCCCCCGTACCGGCTGCCACCAGCCAAACCTCATTTAGTAGGCCAGAACAATGCCCGACCAAATGTCTGGCTAATCCCCACAATCCTTTGTATTCATTGAGAGCTGGTTGTATGGGCCTGAGGAGAGGGGCCTGCTGCTTATGTGTACTTGTGGACACGAATGGGTGTGTGTGTTTGAGGGCAGGGGGTCAACTTCAAGCTCACAGTGCTACAGGCTAGGCGGATGATTATTTCACTCGCTGTCATTAAGTCTACGTTTGTACGAGTGTGTGTGGGGATAGGAATGTGTTGTTGTGTGTGTGAATGTGCATATTTTTGGGTTAAGGGCTATCACTTGTTAATAACGGGAGATTAGAGTGGGACACATTTGTTGTGAGTTTGATCTGCATCTGAGAAATGGTGCAATGAGGAACAAGTTAAATTGGCCACATACAGGAGGGGACAGAAAGAGCTCCACAATCACTGAGTCTGGATCTTTCATTTCAAAACTTGCAATGTTTTTCATCAAGTTTTTTTTCTTCTTTTTTACATCTGGTATACTTTATTGTATTTGATTGGTATTCCCTCTGTGTTATCTAACAAGATATTTATTGCAACTTGATTTATGTTGGCACACACAACCTTTTTTTTCCCTTGGTGTGCATAAGGAGAAATGGAAGTGCCTTATGCAAATAAGAACTGAATTTACTCACATGACTGATCACATGGATGATCAGCTGTCTCTGATTCTAGATAATAAACATGGCTAGTACTTGCTGACATGAAAGAACTGTTAAAAATATACTTCTTCTTGTGCGTTCTTCCTTAAGATTATGGCTACGGCTACACGAAAACAAAACGAGGGTTTTTTTGAAAACGGGTACGAAAATTATTGCGGCCATACGGCAACGCTGCTGTAAAGACAGATCCAGACGAAAACGATGAAAAACGATGAAACGATGCAGTACACACGAAACACCTCTAGGTGCGCTGTAAGCCACCCCCACCGGTTACACCAGAACAATAGAAGAAGCAATGCGCATGCGTGTACGCCCCTACTTCTACCAGCGCGAAGCTCACGTTGTTCCTTCAACAACGCCGCTGTAGTTAGCAGTGTCTGCAGCAGTGCTGCTATCAATGTTGTGGGGTCCATGATGATCGCTGTCTGTCCTTGTTGTGTTGTCTTCTTCTTCCGGATTTTGAATGGAAGCCACTTTTTGTTCTGGTCACTGACGTATGTGTATACGTCACTGCGTTAGCCATGTGCCTATGACGCAGAAACAAATCCGTTTTCGCTGTAACAATGGAAACGAAACGACCCCGTTTTCAAATCTTCCCACTCTGGAACCCGTTCTCAAAAAATATCGTTTGGGGTAGTGGGAACGCCGGCTCCGTGTGGCCGCGACAGCCAAACGATGAGAAAAAGTATCGTTTACAGTGAAAAACGTTTTCGTGTAGCCGTAGCCTATGTTTCTGATTAGTGAACACCAGTCTACGGTCTATACAACCCCCCTCGAAAAAAAATACGTAAAGGCTTGATGTTAAGATCTTTGTTCTCTTTGACTGACATGTTTTATGTGCCCATGAGCCAAACGTAGTGCTCTGAAATGGACTCATTATCTGATAGTAGCTGAATTTCATTTAAACTTACATGTCTGTTTTCTTCAGGAACTCCAGATAAGTAATAAAGAACTATGTGTCATTCTGTTAATCCTCGTGGACCCAGGAAAACCTTTCTGTCCTGCAACTTTCAGTTTCACTTCATATTCAGGCTCTGATACTTTTCATGTTGTCCATTTGTTTTTGTTTTGTTTGATTGGCCTTCTTCTTCCTGGTTACTATGTCAAACATGGGTGTCTGGAGGGTAATTTTAGACCCTAAGACAGCCGGCTCTTTGTTATTCCATGGTGCAGTATGTTTGAGATTGTAAATATCACAGTTAGAGAGCAGCAGGCTAATTGGTCCACAAGTTGCGAACATCATCTGTGATTAGTAGAGAGACTCAGAAACACATGTTAATGACACCAATAATGCCAAATGTGCATAATGTCATATGAAGAAATAAAAGGTGGAAAAGGAGAGCAAAGTGAGGAAAGTTGTTTCATAGGAGCCCCCCCCCCCCACCCCCCCCACCAGCAGTCTAGAACTATAGCAGCAACTTTGGGATGTTTCAGGATTACCTGCCATTACCAGCCATCCCAAAATGATGGCATCACATTTGGTTTAATTTGCCCAACTGTGACTTTGCACTTGTCCATACTGAGAATATATTTACCCCAAACAAGCAGGCAATTGTTAATGTTGAGCTCTGAGACAGTGTAGTTTATCAGTTCCAAACCAGAAAACTGAAGCGTGCATGATGCAGCTTTCCAGATCACCTTGATAACCGTATGCTGTGCAGTGTGATCTTACAGAAACAGTAACTTCATATGTGAACTTTTATTCTCCCCTCATCAAGTTTAAAGAAGTCTCATTTACATACAGTACAAACAGTCAAAGCCATCAAAGCTAGCTAAAGGATATAATAAATAAGTATGTGTTACAGTTAATAAGACCCCCAATTGTCCCATCCGTCACGAGTCATGTAAAACTGTGGTATGTCAGGCTCTACGTTGTGAGTTCTACAGAAAAAATTAATTTTCAACGTAGACCAGAGGGCTTAATTCACTTTCAGTCCCCAGAACCCACTACAGGCCAGCCTCAGTAGCGATGGCAGTCATTGTGCCAATTGGACTGTGTACCAGTGTTCAGTCTGGTATGTGATCCTTGCTGTCCTGGTAAATACCTCCATGCATCAAATATCAGCTTCTTTGTCTGATACTCCCAACTCACTTTCTCCCCACCCTCTGCACCAAGGGAGAGGCTACCCCCCACCCCAACTCCTTCTTCCAGCCCCCTTCATCTCCCTACCATTCTCCTTTCACAGTCAGAGAAAAAAAAAATGCTCACCTCATTCGACTTTTCATAATACAAGCCTCAATTATGCATAAACTTGTCAATTTGCCCGTTCAAAGAGGAATGACATGGAATCCAGTGGAGAGGGCTGTCTGAAGATATATCTCTGAGAGTGGCAGTGGAAAGCTTAATGCATGTCTTAGTGACTGTCCTGTCTCTCACACCCACTCCCCATGTGACCAATCCTCACAGTCATATTATTAAGAATATCTGATTGAACTGAGATACCATAATATACACCCCCGTGATATATTTTTACACCTGCCAGCTTGGCTGCTGCTGCTTGGCTTCATCGTGTGTTGTGCGTGGATGAAGTGAATTGACAAGTTTTTCTGCCTTCAGGATTTTTCTTGACCTCAGATTTCCACCAGCTTCTTGAAATCAACATTTTCTGAAGCTGAACCCCTCACTGAGTAGCTTTCATAGCTTTATCATTGCACTATTATTGGGATCGAATGGATGTGTTTAGCTCCAAGCTTTGTTACATTTACATCTTTTCCTCTAACTCTTTTCTTCTTGCATGTTTAAAACAGACTGTGAGAGAAAGACCACCCTAGCCTCTGCTGTCTTGTTCTCTCTACCGTTCCTTGTATTTTTTTCTTTCATCTAAGTCCAACTGTACCTTCACTGTGAGATGACAGGAGTAAATGGTTCTGTCATGCCTCCTGAGTGGATTAAAGTGGTCTTCAATTACCTTCATCATTGACCTTAAGAAGCTGGTTAACTGCAAAAGCCTTAACCTCAAACTCAGTCATTGTGCACTCTAATTCGTTCTAACACACTTGGGGTGACAAACACACATTTGTGTCCACAACATTATAAAGGGGGTGAAAATAAGTAGCAAAGATCTATAAAGAAAAAAAATAGGTTTGGGCTGAAATTATTCACTCTGGAAGTTTCCCTTTTTTCCAATTTTGGCCGAGATCAAAGCTTGGTTTCAGGTCTAATTAACCAAACTAATGCAGATCCCAGACCTTCTGGCTGTGGGTAAGGCCTTGGAGGGATCCCTTGCTGAAAATCCACATCAGATTTAAATAATTAATATGACACCTTGAGCTCTGCAGAGAAAGCGGGGCTCCATGTTGGAGTTTAGAACAATGTCACTGCCAAGTGTAATGCTGTTTGTCTCCATGAAAATGAGCAGGAGCGAAAGCAGCCACTCTATTGTACTACCTCCTTGGCGTATAAAGGGACTACGCTCTCCTTTGTCATGCTAACAGGGAGCTTTAAGGGGCCATTGGTAAAGAAGGCCTGCGGCCAGGGCTCCATTCCTGGCTGGGCTTGGCTGAGACAAGCTGGGCCTGGCTCTGGGGACTTGAAGCAGGGGTCATTTTATGGTTTTTAATCCTCCTAATCCCCGTTAGAAGGAGCTTGGTAGAGACAAATCCGCTCCCAGAGGTCCTTAGGATTCAAACGCTGCGCTTGAGCAACTGTATCATTTGATAACAACAATGGTGGAGGATAGAGAGAGAGGAAGGGAGATGCACAGCCGGGATAAGAAATAGAGAGAAAGACAAAAATCTACATCATGATTGAGTGTTATAGATTTTTGTCTTTGCCCTCTGGTTATTAGCTCTCCTCTTCAATTGTTACCTCTTAAACTTTTGCCTGTCGAAACTTTAGTCATTGTATCAATGTGGATAAACTGTTCTGTATCCATGACACATACACACAAAAACTCTTGGTCTGAATCTAATGCTAATGACCCTTATGTTGCCCTGTGGTCCATTTGAAAATGCCACACACTCTTGTTCCCTGTGTGGACAGCAAAGCTGCCCATTTTCTAAGAGACACAGAAGCCAGGGATAATCCAGGGGGTCCTATTCAAATTAATACACTCCTGTTAACCTTATCTTAGACAATCTCGCTTCATTATCACTCAATTAAAACTGCATATATGAACCAGTGTGGGCTGGAGTGGCCTCAGACTGTCTGAGATTAGTGACCAAATAGTCAGGCCTGGAGGGAGTCACAGTGGGACATTCAAACACTGACAGATCTTGATGAATTGGGGCTTTAAGTACACTAACTAATCAAAAGGAAAGACACAACATATCAGCTGGCATTGTGATAAATAATAACCACATATAAGGAGGAGATTTCGGCTTATTTTGCAATAGCACTAAAGAGAGGTCATTTTCCAAAATGTGTCTCCAAAAAGGATCAAATAACAAATGAGAGCATCAAATGAAATTCAAGGCTGTTTTTTTTTTCATTGTTGCTACTCAAAAGCCAGGATAAGATTAAAGTTGGGCAGAGTTGTTGTTGGGCAGAGAAACAGTGGGACACTACTAAAAAGTGCATCATTGCAGACAATGCTCTTGCTTCTCTGTCATTTCTGATTGAAAAAATATGGCAGGGGATTGCTCGGTCGAGTCTCGATTGTCCGTGGGTCACCAAGGAACCCAAACATAGCCTAAAATGTTACTTGTTGTCCAGAATGACATGAGACAATGTGAATTTGTGGTAAGCAGTTTTTGACAGCAGAAACCAAAGCATAGAATGAAGCACAGGAAAAGAAAATGCTGAGAGAGAGAAAGTGATTTAGGAATTATCCTGATGCTGGGATTATACATTTTTGTTTAACTCTACAGATTCCTCTTTTTTTCAGAAACTTTGCTAATCATCTTCATATATCTGAACACACTTATCTCAGTTTCTCCCCTTTGCATTGCACACCAGATTTTTCCCTGCTAATGTGCCCAGAGTTGGGTATTGGGTTGAACACCTTTAGCACTGAACGCTCATGTGGGAACAGGCTAACTGTCTGTGTTCTGCATATAGCCCGCAGCCAAAGACTGAGCAAAACAACAACCACAAGTCTGGCCTGTCTGCAGAATGCCAGGACTGCTTAGTGGTTGGCAGCCTCCAACACACAAGAGGTACACTGCTGTCATTTGTGGAGAAGAAATGGTTGAGATCCCAAATTCCACAGACAGGGCCCATGTTACTTGGAATGAGGGGGGTATATTACCCTTTAAGTTTGTTTACATAATGTTGGACTTGGATTATGATAGTCTGCAGGTAATGTCTTAAATCTCAAAATCCATCCATGCATCCATCCATTTTCTAATTAATCCAACTCAGGATCGCGGGGGGGGCTGAAGCCAATCCCAGCGATCATTGGGCGAGAGTCAGGGTACACCCTGGACAGGTCACCAGTCCATCACAGGGCCACACAGAGAGAAACGAGAAAAACAACTATCCACAGTCACACTCATTCCTTGGGTCAATTTAGAGTAACAAATTAACCTGATCAGCATGTTTTTGGGCGGTGGGAGGAAGCCAAGGTATATGGAGAGAACCCATGCATACACGGGGAGAACTCCACACAGAAAGGTCCCAGCCGGGGTCACATGAGAAAATGTGAAATAATCACGTACCCCTGTTTTTTTATGCTACTGGACATGCAAAATAACTCCATGGAGTAAGTAGTGTCACACCATTCAAATAGTAATGCATCAATAGTTGCTTCACCTTAACCAGGCAAAAAAAGTCCACATTTGGAGGGTGATGGGGTTGCAGGCTAGCATTACAGCCCCAACTGCTAAGTAGGTGAGCCAAGATGGAGTCCCAACCTGAGCACCACTGTTTTAAAGTAACCTCACTTTAACATGTCATTTTTGCATTCAGTTCCTGTTTCGTTGAGCTCTAACTGTTTCATCCTTGTTTTACACATTACAAACTACTCCGGTTAAGTATTGAAAACAAGAGCATTAATGTTAGGAAAACATCATGGCTTTCATTATAACACTCACTTTAATATTGTATTGCATCAAAATATCCTTATACTGGGTGCCGAGATCTGGTCAGTGACCAGTACTTCAAGAAATTGATCATAAACTGTATATAGTACTTTTTAACCAAGACAACATATATACAGGAAATGACCACCATCTGCATTTTATTTTGTCACTGTCTGCTGGCAGGTGTTTATTTATTGTCTGCTGCAGTCTGTAGATATAAAATAACCCATATTACACACATTCAGTAAAAAAACGTAACACTCAACCCCACGCGCTGCATATTTTGTGAATGTAGTCTGAAAAAATATGCACTTCAGGACACATCTATTATAATATAGCTGTTTTTGTTCAATAAATACATCCTTGTTTGACTTGTTTTCTATTTCTATTTCAATATGACATGTGAGACCTGGAGACTTTGCACTTCTTGGATAGCACCACTGACACAGGCTTGGTAATAAAAGTAAGACAAGTATTACTTTGATATAATTTGAAAAAAAAACATTAGAAAATACCAACAGGGAGTATGGAATACAGGATAGAAACCCCTGGGTAACTTTGGTGTTTATAAATGGATTGAATTGGAGTATACTTAATTGAACTTTACTTTCTCTGTAAAGTGTCCCAAGATGACTTTTGTTGGCTGTTAGCTATATAAATAAACCGAGTTGAAACTGAATTTGATTAGTTTGGTCATAACAGTCTGTTATTGAAAGTAGAGTTTCCACCTTTAAATATAAAATCTTCTACATCTATTTATCAGAGAAGCAGCATTTTCTCATAGACCTTAATGTTCTGTAAAGAATTACTCTCATGGATTAGATGCTCAGGATCCCTGAATTATGACCCAGCTCAAACAGGAAATTACTGAAGGCGCAAGGAGAGGATATCTCTATTGGAATGTACAGTACAAAGCTGTAGTGGCACTTTTACATCATCACTTTACAGTCAGAACAAATCCATTAAAAAAACCCAAAGGTTGAATGAAAACGTCTTGCTGTGGAAGAACCTATTTCAGGCTGAAGTTGTTTGTTTATACCGATTCTTCTGGATGAAGTGACGATTTATGCATCTTGCTTTTTTGAGCACATCATTATGAGTCTGCTTATTCTTATGTGTGTGAGGTTACAACCTTGCAAAGGCCACAAATGAAATACATGGAGAGTTCACAGTGCCAGTTTGATCCTGTTATCGCCTCCACGGACACAGTTAAAACTAAAAACACCTTTCAGTGCACCATATTGCTTTTTTTCATCTGGTGGAGCTATGGACATCTTTTCCTAATTGTTGTATCATAAAAAAAGAAAGAAAAGAAAAAGGAAAAGAACGGCAGTGTCATTTGTAACTCAGCTTTTGCTGCAGTAGTACTGTTTCCTGCTGTGGGTTGTCTTCCTATGTCAGGACCTAAGTCCTAACTCTACATGCTTTGATCAGAGCTGCGTTCACCACCCTTATGCTTCTGTTGCCTTTGAGAAAGACAAACATTGGCAACGAACCTGTGTAATGAGCGTAGTGTGCGGGTTTTTGTGTATGTATGCGGTCTGAATCCGAGTTCACTTTTTTCTTACCGGGAGCACAGCTGAGAGTGAAAATGCTTATTGGTGTGTGTGTGTGTGTGTGTGTGTGTATTGATATGCGTTTGCATGTGCGCTGACAGCCTTTGAGCCAGCTCTTGCCTTCACTAAAAACGCTTAGGGCACAAAGCATCCTTCCCCCCTGCTCCAGAGCACAAGCCCTGTTCTCAATCTCTGACAGAAGCTGAAGGTAAGCACCAAAGACATCCTGACACATGTGTGTAAAAGTACTTTTGATGTGGGGAAAATGGACCACTTTGCAGTGTACAAATAACAGCAAAATGTCAACAGAATGAGGCGAGTCCGACGGGAGGCAACAACGCAAGCCAGGTTCAAATACTATTACATCGAACAAAACATGAGCGTCAACCACCAAAGGCCCTTTACTTGTCTACCTCGATCTTCACATTGTTTTGACTTTGTCAGTTTAACAAAAAAACAAAACAGAAATGTGATTATTTACAGAAGTATGAAAAGAAAAACATTTAAGGGAAAACTAATAAAAGTAGTTTAGCATACTCAGCAATGGTAACTGCTTATTCACCTGCTAGATCACCCATGTCACAGCTGCTAATACTAACTAGAACAATGACCTGTGTACTGCTGCTGAGTCAAGTGGGTATTAGAGATTTGACAGCAATTCTGTTACCAGTACCAGTTTTGCTGTCAGAGCACCAGAGGACAATTCAAGATTAATTGATGAGTGATAAGATTTAAAAAAAAAAAAACAGAAACTCTGCTGCTCTTCAAAAGAAACTATTTTGAACCTGAGTTTCTTAAAAAGGTACTACAGTACCTCATACTAATATGATATAATTATCAAATATCTAACATTGTGAATAATACCTGTATCATTCATAAATCATCTTTGTTAGGGCTGTATGTTTCATTGTAACACATTCCTGTAATCACATGACATTTGTCTCAAATAGACTTTACTTTTCCCAAATGCAGTATTCAGATTACCATTAGTATGTGTATTTTAGGCAGTATAGTCATTCTCTTTGTGTGCAACTGACCTTTGTTGACTTTCTTCTTGCCACAACAATTTTCTATGAAGAGCTCCTTGGAGTGGTTTTCATGAACTTTGCTGTTTATGCTTTCTTTAAAAACATAAAGGAAACATGTTATTGTATGTATTCTTCTTAAGCAAATGTTAAAAGTTGCTTTTTGGTTGCCATATTGTCAAAACAAGATTCCCACATGCATCGTTGGACTATTCGTATTCATTTATTTCCACTGGCCAGGATTGAATATTTTTGCTGATTACGAACTGCATGTGACATTTGAATTGGATTGCTACCAGCTTTATTACAGAGAAGAAAATCCCTGAGAAAATAGCAAGTCTCTCTGCTCTTTTAAGACCATGTTTCTTCAGGAAAATGTGCTCTGGTGAAGGATTTACAATCCAATGATGTAAAAAAGCGGTTGTGACTCAGGAGGAAGAGGGTTGGCTTCCCCAGACTGCTTGTTGGATATTACACTGAACGTCACATTGCCCCGATCATCGTTTTTCAAGTATTTGTATGATAAAGAAAAATGACTTTCTCGGCCAAGATTTTATAGACTGAAACCCAATCTATATGCCCCTCCAAATATAGCCTGTGAAAAAAATTGTTAGGTGCGACTTGACATTTTGCTGCCATAGCCTCTAAAACAGCCCATCCAATCCAGTATGTTTTGGAAAGCCATGATTTAGAAAAGTAGAAAGACTTTTTCTTCAGCATGACTTCTTTACAGAACCCTTTCATGATTGTTCATAAAACCTGTGATAACACATTGACACTGTAATAATAACATGAGTCTGACAGCTACCAATACGAGCACTCTTACTTCAGTGTGGATGTTCGCCCTGTGCTGTTACATGATAGCTGTTTTGTAGTTGCAGATCACAGCATTAGCCCATATCTTGCTTGATATGGGTCTTGTGCTTAAACATTTTTGTGATTATACTGGAATGATCTTTTAACTGGATAGACTGTCTAACTGTGTTTCTTGAAAACGGCTGGGGATAAGGTTTTTGTTGATAGTTTATTGGCACTAACATCTGCACTCTTGGTGACTCACTGGCGTATTACAAAGTGAGGAACACATGACATATTTACTCATTGATAGTCAACATTCCTAATTATATCATTGCTAAAATGAAAAGATAAACATCTTTCAATGACATTTTTCATAACCTGGGCACCCAAAAGGTTATTCTTTGATATGGCTTATGATTTAAATATAAGGTCCAAATGAATAACTAATTGAATAACTATTTGGATTAAATTAAATTGTAATTTGTGGATTTAAATGGATTTTAGTAACAGGATTTACAGTTAGTACTGGCAAGTAAAAACCTATCAGCCTTCAACCACATCCTCTTAATCTTAAATGTAGAGATTTAAGATCATTTTCATTTCATTCACTTGCCAACTACATCTCACTGCACTCCCTCTAGCCCTTTATTCAGTACACTGCAACACCTCCCCCATTTGTCTTCCTGCGCTGTTTCTCCTGTGAGGTGTTTCTGGTGAGGGGCCAGGGGTCAGGGCCCGATGACGCTCGGTAAGACAAGTGTCTGCTCTAACCCAGGGCTACACCTGTAGGTCACTGCGGGGGGATGCTAATCCATGAGCCGCCCGCTAATACTGATGATCTGCATCTGAAACCCTCTCCCCTGGGAGTTTGTGTTTGTGTGTGCACGATGCTGGTGTGTGTGTTTGGTTGCAGGGGCTGACAGATGAGGCAACAGGGGGCCCAGCAACCCGTGTCTATGTGTGTATCAATGTATGAGTGTGTGTTGTGTGGGGGATGGGTGGAAATATTTAGTTTTGTGAGTTTTCATGTATATATGTGCAGGAAAGCGAAGCTGGGAGGTCAACTGGTCCATTATGGCCTCCACCTTTAGAGACTGGGATGCTCAGATCCTAGACTGAATAGTTTGTCACCTATTTACATGGAGTCGAGAACTGGAGAAATGGCACGAGCAGGTGGTATCTCCTTCTCCCTCCTCCCCGTGCCGTAGACAGATGTGTCTGACTGCAAACATCCCCCCATCCACTTGTCCTCTCCTGGGGCTCTTACTCAATGCATTACACTCTTGTTGTCTGAAATAAGAAAAGCAAATCAAGACTTTTCAGAACCTAAAAATTGTTTTATTTCATTCTTTAATATTCAATTGATTAATATTGTTGGCTCAATAAATTGATGCAAACCAGCAAAAATTGGGTATTACAGCTTGGTAGCAGATTAATCTTTAGACTTGCCAGTTTTATGTGTTAGATTTGGAGGAGTTAATTGAAAGCACAAACTTCAGAGTTGAAATGTTTCTGCTCACGTGTCACACTATACTTTGAAGCTTTTGATTTAAAGGAGACATTGTGTATGATACCTTCTTGTTTTGTAAGTTGACATAATTTCCACAGGTGTAAATGAAATGTGTGTGACATGTTTGGTCAAAATACCACAGAGATACAGTACTACGCTTACCTTTTTTTGACCATAAATTTTACATCTGTTTCTCCATTCCCATGTGTTTTTGTATTGGTTGGTTTATTCAACGTCCAACTTCTGAATGGAAAACAAACTATAAGGCAGATTTCCTATTCAGAATATGAAAACATTAAACAAAAGTACTTGTAGAGCATTACTAATTTTATTTTAAGTTAAATTAAGAATATATGTGATGTGGTGTTTTTTTATATATATATATTAAAGCAAAAAGCAAGAACAAAAAAGTTTCAACTTCCAGCTTTCAAGGTACAAAAAAATGCAACATGAACAGCTCAACAGCTTAGTGAATGAGAAATCCGACCTGCAGGGCTCTAAGCAGAGTGTTGGACTTTTTGGATTTGTGGTGACTATAGGCACCCAAATAGATGCCCTCAAGGAAATACCCCCCCCCATAATATTTCCTCTTTAATGTGGCTAATGTGCTTTGATAAAGTCACCAGGTTAGTTTTACCTTCTCATCTGGTAACTGGCACATTGCCATTGAAAGTAAACAACAAGGTGAAATTACAGTGCTTAAGTTAGAAAGTGAAGCACATTTGTCACATTTGACTATGTACAGTTTTTTTCACAGAAACTTTACCAGTTTAAATGGTGTGTGATGGCTTTACAAAATCACTGGAGTAAGATGAAGAGGATCTCTGACTTTTCTCATGAAAAAGCCTAGATTTGGAGTAATGTTTGAAGTGGTGTATGTCAAACAAAACCACAATCCTTTTTCAAGGTTAACCAAGTTCTTTTTATTCCTAAACCTAAACAGGTCAAACTGATTTCAAAGTGTAAAATGAAGCTCCCCCAAGCTGTTCCTCAACTTATGTTAAATAATTTGAAGTCCTGCAACTTGCCCGTGTTCTCATCAGTGGGGGTAGAGTGCACAGCCACATGCAGTCACCTTAAGAAAAACAGATTTTTCATTATTCCATTTTTTTTCTTTACACCATAATTTCATAAAATGAACTATACACAACACAGAGAGCCATAACTCACAATCTTAATCCTAAATTCTTTTCTCCTTCGAACTTTTGCACAGACTAACCATTGGTGTTTTTAAACAGGCCCCGTAATTAAACACATGACTTCAACTATCTAAAAGTTACAATGGAATGTAAAAATGATATATTCTTGAGAACTGCTTTGCACCGAACCTGTTTATTTCATGAAAATCCAGCAAACGTAATTTACAACCCAAGCAGCCACTCTCCATACTTGTTACAATACATTAGAGTCAAATGTTTTCAGCTGTAATAGTGATTTTAAATGCTAGAAGGGAAATCTTGGAGTGAAAGGAAGTTGACGTGGCTCTGAGAACAGGGATGGCTGATTAGGTGTCCAGCTGGAAAAAAAAGTGATTGGGTCTGTCCTCGGGCAACTCAACCCCCTGCAAACACGTATGTAATCGCTAGCACTCAGTGATAATCATATTTCACCCCAATCACTAAACACACATACATTTTTGAAGGTTTATCCCAGGCGGCCATTTCAAATTATTATGTATGTGATTCCAACCACACAGAGCACAGAAAGTGTTTACTCTCTTCATTGAGGCGTAGGATAAGTTGAGAGCAGGAGGTAAGAGTACTACAGTCTATGGCAGAAGAATAAACATTTTCCTTTATAGCCTGAGGACCCACTTTTCATCTGTCAAGCATCTTTTAATAATTAATCTGTTTAATACACACACAGCATCTGCTGGGTACAACTCCCATCCTCCCATTCAAACTGACGAGCACAGCTGCCACTGTTTGGGTGTACTGTACAGGTCTGGAATATGATAAGATGTTTTTTTTTTTCTCCTCTGCAATACACAGACAGAATTCTGCTTTGCATGCTGACATACACTATATAGACACATGCAGACATGCACAAACTTGTATGTGCTCACACTCTTACAAACTAGTGCATGCTGAAGGGGTGAAGCCCTGACTATGGGCCTACTTTCCCTATGTATTTCTCCTTGGTGAGAAGGCCAAATGGGGATTGTGTAAATTAAATACATTTCTTTTTCCAGCAGCAGTGAGAAATGATGCCAGATTAAGCCCATGAATATATACATGGGCCAGGGCTGACCTGTCTCCAGACGCCTGATTTCCCTGGAGGGGTGCTGACATGGTGAGGGGCTCCAGGGGTGTGTAGGTGTGAATGCGTGTTTGTACTGCGTGCTTTGGTGTGTGTGTGTCTGTTGCATGGTGCACCTCAGACAGAGGTGAGGAGATCTCCAGAACAGGTCCAAATTGAGCTTAATCTCATTCCTCATTGTGCTGGAACAGGAATGAAATTGCACAATTGCACTTTAATCGACGATCGAACAGCCGCTCCCCTCCTTCCTCCCCCACCTCCTCACCTCTTTCTCTCACTCTCTTGCTTTTCATGTTGGCTGCGCTGGGTCCCTCTTTGTATCCTTAGCCTTAAATTCCATACATGGGCCAGTGGTTATAATTACCTGTTGGCCTCTATTTGCTCCTTATTTCTTTTTGTTCCAAGGGAAGCATCAAATAATGTCTTTTTAAGCAATCAGCGGGTGAATGTGGTTGGGATAAGGGCAATCACAAACCAATAGAAGACATCCGGATGCTTCTCTTTCATTGCTGGTCTAATCCTGGAAGATTGTGATTTCGGGAATCCAGCTTTGCATCCGTTGCATTGGAGCGTGTCTCCATCATGGGCAGGAAGAATTCTGTCAGTCCCCTGGGATTGATTACACACAGTCATTTGTCCCACACAGGTGTGTCTGATTGTCTAAGGTAGGAAACCTTTGTTCAACTGAATATCAGCTCTATTAGGGGAATTGACGTCTCTAAGAACGGAGTTACAAAAAAAAGATATTCATTGGAAAAACATTTTCTCCCCATCCTCACGATAGCGGTTATATTCAGCAGTTTGCCTTTTTAGTTCTGTCCTTAAAACTTTGCCCTCGAAATCAAACAAACCACAGTTACCTGAAGAATCTATTCTTGTTCTGAGTCAAACAAGTTGAGACAAATATGTGAATCTACCAGGCTAACAATGAATGGATACAGAAATCCATGTTGCTAACCACAAAAAAACAAAAACAAACACACTCTCTGATAAAATGTAGCTCATCCTTAAGTCAACAGTTTTACACTCACAGCTTTATATGGATAAAAAAAGTAGCAACAAAAGAGCATGTGCTGATGCCCTAACATGTTTAGAAATTGGAAATTAGCCCCAACAAGCTCAGCAAATTGCTTTTTTTCTCTAGTGTTTCGGGGGATATGTACTTTTAAAATAATGTGACTTATTAAAGTCAGATGGAATCTCCCTACAAAATAGTACAATTATTATAAAACACAGTAAATTTATGCTTTTCCTGCATTGTATTCTACCCATAATGATTTCTGCACCACAACTGTGTATGCAAAGATGATGAAAGGAAAGCGTGCAGAAAAACATACACTATGGCAAGATCTGACCATGTTACGTATTTAGAGAGAAAAAAAATTCAGGTACTTGAGCCATGTAAATTGTGTTGCTCAAGGTGCTGGAACAAAATAATGCAACAAAGGTTCCCAAGGTGTTGTATCTAGGGTAGATGTACTCATTATGGTCCATAATGAAGGGCCCTGCTTACTGTTGTTCATCTAGTCAGCGACGCTGAGGACCTGCACACACACATACAAATACACATATACATGCACGCACACACATACACAGGCCAGACTGCTGCCAGGCTGTCAAGTCCAAAAATAATTAGGCATCAAAATGAGTTTTCTTGTTTTTTTTTTTTCTTTTTTACCTTGTTCATTTTATTCATGTGCTGGAACTCAGGAGACTGGCTAATGCAGTTAACATGCTCTCATCATGAATTTTCATTACACCGTTACACGGGTACATTACAAAAGCAGGGGAGATGCAACTTCAGGGATGCCATCAACATGCACACTCTGACAGAAACACACAAACTGCAGACACACAGAAAACCCATGCATTTATTCAGATATACAAATACATACAGAGAGATGCTGTGTTATTCAGCTCTGGCACATTTGTGTAATGTACTGTAAACTGATCAGCCACAAATGGTAAATGGACTGTACTTGTATAGCGCTTTTCTAGTCTAGCTGACCACTCAAAGCGTTTCTAGCACTACATGCCACATTCATCCATTCTCACACACTCATACAGCACGTCTTAAGTCTGTACATAACTGCGTGCTTTCTAACCATTCATACTCACATTCATACACCGATGGATGCATTGGTAGGCAACGTGGGGTTCAGTGTCTTGCCCAAGGACACTTCGACAGCCTGGGGAAGCCGGAGATGAACCACCGACCTTCCGATTGGTGGGCAACTGCTCTTCCTCCTGAGCTACAGCGTTAACATTAAAACTACTTGTCTGATATTGTGTAGGTCCTCTTGAGCAAGCTAAACATCAGTGACAGGATCAGACACCAAATCGTTAAAAGCAAATCCTTTAAGTCTTGTATGTTGCAATGTGAAATCTCATTTGCTCAAACTTTCTTTCTGAGCACTTCCAACAATTGCTTGAACAGATTCAGTCCTGGGTAATTTAGAGGCCTAAGGTTAGAAAACGATTATGGTGGGAGCTTAAATTACTACACCATCATCATCGTTACTGGAAAGCATTTTCCCAGTTCACGTTCAGTTGCTCTCATGACCAGTAGAGGTTGCATATTGAAATGGAATTATAGGTCATATTTCCCTTCATGAATTAACAAAACTTTGATGTCTAATTCAAACCAAGTAGGATCATCAATTAAACACAACCATTTAGAGGCCTTGAACTCTTTGTACAATTTGTTGCAGTATGACGGTGCATTATACCGCTGCAGTGAAGGGGATGGTTTGATCCTCAATAGTGTGAAGGTATGTGTCAAAGTAATAATAATTTGAATACCAGGACTCAAAATGTCTTATGAGAACATTCCCCAAAGCAACACACTGCATCTGCCAGCTCTTTGCCACACGGGACCTAGAGAGGTGACGTTAAAGAAAGGAACATGTTAGGGTCCAGTTCTAATCCTTGCATACCTTCAGTAATAGTGACGATGGAGTAGTTATTTTATATTGGGGTTTTACACCTTTTAACCATAATATTATAACCACCTGCCAAATTGTGAGTAGGTCCTCTTTTTCCACCAATACAGATCTGACCAATCAGGACATGAACAAGGAGCAAGCAGATTTGCCCTGGGACGTTTGTTTACCAAAAGGACCTTTTGGCCCTATTAATCGAGGGGTGGAATCTTGGTGGTTTGGGTTTGCTTCCCACATATGTCATCATGGTGACTTCGAAGGCTGGATCTTCCAAACAGTTTTTATGAGGCCCACAGCAGTATTGTTGGGGGAGGCTGCTACTGTTGGGAAAATAGCTTATTTCAAATACTGTTTTAACTGTGCATTATTGATTTTCTCTTGCTCTTCCTTAAAAAAATAAGAAAATATAAATATCACACACCATAGTTTATATTAAGGATTTGACTTGCCTTTATACACTTACCGTAGTCAACTCATACATGTCCACACTGTCCCTCAGGGTTAATGTTGTCACAAATACAATACATCTGTCTTCGTTTCCACACACTCGAATGCACAGTATTTCTACATGCAGGTGTGTTTTTGCTTCTCAGCGCAGAATTGGTTTTCTGTTGCTGATCTGCTCATGCTCAATTACCTCAAGCCTCCTGGGGCTTTGAGAAGGTAAACACACATCAGGTGGGTTTGATTTATTTCACTGTCCCACAGCAACCTGGCACTAAGGCATGTATGTTCCCTTACAAACACTCACACAAACTAAATCTGCACAGAGATGTGCATAAACTATTAAGGTTTACTGAAAGAAAAGTTTAAAAGGTTGTAATTATTACTTTGTCAGTTTCAGAATTTTATAGAGACAAAACAATTTAAGTATCTTTGCTAACCAGACAAATACTTAAGATCAAACATTCATTATCATCCGCTAGTAACGCTAAATGTGCTACCACTGCTAAGTCAACAAAAGTCCAGCGCACGACAGATGAGACAGTGCTGGTGCCTTTGTTACCATGCCAAGACTATGCATCCCTTGAAGCCTCAGCCTTTTGCCTTCCTTCCTTCCTTTTTCTCTCAGCCCTCCAGTTTCCCTTTTCCTTTAACCGAACAGATTTTAGTTTATGTGTGCACCTCACTGTCCTATGGTTCTCTTGCATGGTGTATTTATCGATTCTTATGAATAGACTATTGATTTAAAGCTTGAGCCCCATTAGACCACTATTAGATCCCATTTAAAAGCAGTCATGGAACCAGCTCAATATGTTTTGGTGAAACATGCCAAGTCTAAACACATGGTCAAAGCAAAGATGAACAGGGGAGGGCATGGATTAGGCAATTTTTCAGCTTACCTCTTGATATTGTAAATATGCTTGTTACAGGCTCAGATCCTTCTCACCCTCTATTTTAATCATTTTCGCTCTACATTTTTTCTACATTTAAGAACAATTTAGCCTAAGCTTCCATGAGTAGTGAAACGAAATTGACCCCAGTCAAAGTCCCCGTCTGTGCAAATGTATTTTAAAAAAGACTTTTGGTGTTAAATTTAACCAAACGTTTTTGAAAAATATAAATATCATGGTAATTCAGAGTTAACTAATTTTCACATGATTTTACATAAGACATAGATTCACAGTCTATTTCTGTAATTTTATTGATATTTTTTGCGTGTTTCAAAAAGATAAGGAGAATCTGTAATATATAAGGGAAAAAAATCCCTTTTTTAATGTCTACCCTTAGTTATGGGGATTTCCTGAATAAAGTAAGTTAAGTTAGTAAGTAAGTAATAGTACCTTTAAAACCTAGGTTACAAACTGCTTTAGATTAAGAAACAATGCAAGCAACAGTTACATATTTGTATATTTGCATGTTAGTCTTTTATTAGGTGGTGTTCAATACACACTTGTGGGCTCTAATAAAACTTCACCAAATCTGGGAAAAGTTGCTGTCAAAAGGATCAAGGAAGAATCCTTTACCTTGATGTTCCATGACCCGCAAGCCTCATATACCTCATGTAAAATAAATGAAGCAAGAACATCAGTGCACTTTTAAAAAACACCTGCCGATGTCTACACTGATGATTGCTGTAAGCTAGTTTAAAAAAGTACCAACACTACTAATTAAAAACACTCAACTACAAGTAAAAGTTATGCCTTGAAATTGTACACATGCCTCTGCATTCTATCTTTAGATTCAGACAAAAGCTTGCAGCATACCCACCTATGAAGACACAACAGCAACATTCACGGAAGCACACTGTCAATTATGTTCGGTAGACAATAAATGACCAGTGTTCAGTACTTTCTATCCAATGCTTATGAAATGCATGCCATCAGTTTACACCTTCCTGAACTATACTCTGCTGTTCATTAGAGATATTTTATCTGTAGATATCCTGAAGAGAAGGAAATTTGTAATTTAGGGACCCTGTACCTATACATGTTACATAAAATATTAATGATTTCTTTTTTAGCTACACTAATGGCATGGTTTTCGTGGTCTCAGAGTCAATCCCACCCAGTCTCACATCAGTTTTTTTAAATAGTCATTGAGTTTTACATATTTATTGTGTTCATGGACATAAAGTCTGTGGTAGCAGGTTGGATATCCATGTATGGTCCAATAATGGTCAATTTTGGACATTCATTCTTAGAAAACTTTGGTTTCACCATATGTTTGATTGATTTTTGGCATCAAAAATGCTTTGTAACATGTAGGAAATGACAATTGCTTTTACAGTTTCTATCGCACTTTCTAAGTTACCTGGGTGGTAAGTCCCAGTTCACCAGAAATACAGAACTACACATGGTATGGACAGAAAAAAAAAAACTTGTAACTGAAACACATGTGTTTGATTTATTTCGATCTTGTCCAAACCCGAGAATATATTTAATTAAGCATTTATGTCATTAATTGCTCTGAGAGCAGTTAGTCGGTCAACCATTTATTTCTCATGCTGGAAAGTCCCAACGGCTTTTTGAAAAGATAGCCTTTACATTTTGCACAGACTGATAATTGTGCTCCTTGTCCAAACATCATATGTAGTTATTTTTTTGATATGTTGAACACAAACATAAAAACAGACCAATATTTATAGTCAGTGAGAAGCTGTTGAATATTCATGGGTTTCTCCGACTAACTAGATCTCCCGCAAACAAAAACATATGCTGCTGGGTAATAGAAAAGAGGATAGTTATAGAATAGAATAGAAAAAAAAATACTTAATTCAAATTGTTATGTAGCTCAATTAAAAATATTTACAATTATTGTATATTATAATAATAATAATAATGAGCATGATAAATTAATTAATTAATTTGAGAAGAATATATACATAGACAATAGACTTATAATATTATTGTAGACTGCTTAATATTATATTGTTGTTATTTTTATGATAGTATATAATATGATAATATATAATATAATATTGTAATAACATATCATGAAATTCATATTATGATATTATTATTATGATCTATAACTTATTATAGACTACTAAAAAGGATGGTAATAAATGAAAAATGAAGAAAAAGAGCCAAAAAATCTGAGTAAGAAATGAGGAGTTTAAGGAATGAGCAATCCAACATTCTCCTCCCCTCTTCTCCTCTCTCCTGCCCATCTCCCCCCACCTCCTCCTTTCTTGCCATTTTCAAGCTGTCCTGTGCGATTGTTCATCTTCAGAGTATCACTGTCTGCCCGACAGGACCACAGTATCAATGTTAGGAAGCATTTCTTTCTCTGGTGTAAGGGTGCAATGACAATGTCTGCCATGTTTCACTCTGATCTCTCCATCAGTGTGAATAAGTGTATCGCCACGCTTCCTCAGACTGTCACTCACAGCTCTGGGGAGAAGCTCACACACCCTGCCTTATTATCTCTGCTGAGATGGATGCCTTCAAATGGAAATTCTGCAGATAGATGCACAAGCGTAGACATACAAACATACATTCTGTGTATGATATGTCTGTTTGTTATGCACACTCAGCAGTCTGCATTGATAGATATAGACATCACTTTATGTAGATTTAGATGTAAATGTGCAAGCAGGCCTAATTTATACTCTCTCTACCACCACACACATTTCTAATACTTCAGAGGGCCTTACATTGACTTAGATTTATTACCTGTATACTTACCTTTATGCTAACCTAACCATAACCATGAGGAAGTCTTACCCTAACCTTCACTTAATCCCAACCGGCACTCTTAATAGTCTTTACATGTAAAGTGTGATGCAAATAAAGATGTGAATGAGTAAAAAAAAAAAAAAAAATCCAATGTACACAACATGAATTGACACACCACATATGTATCACTTATGTAAGATATTGATATAATATATAAAAAAAAATCACCTGAGATGATGGAGTCAGCTTATGAAAAAGATAAGGCTGTCACTCGTAATTTTTTTTTAAATTCAAGAACTTTTAAAAAATTTTCATGAATAAAAAGAAATTGTAAATGGCTCAATGGTAACCAACAACTGCAATAGAAAGGTTTCTGGCTTGCTGAGACTGGTAGGCTTTGTCACATTTCAGGCTAGTCTATAAACCATTAACTGTCCACCAACTGTTTTTATTGATAAGCTCCTCTTATATTGTAAACTATAAACACACTGTACATAAAAAAAACAAAAAAAAAAACAGTTGGACTAAATACATGTGCAAAGGTGACATGGTGTCTAAGACATAGCAGAAAAAATACCTCCACAGAGAGATAAGTCTCATTGGAGCTGAATTGTGCCCTCTTTTCACAAGTTGACACAACTTGTGGTGGTAATGAAATGCCTGTGACCTGCTTTGGTCAAAATACCAAAGTTAGAGTGCAGCTCCCTATTTGACCAAGTCTTTTACACCTCTGTTCGTAGTAGCCAGATTTAGGGGGGACTGAGCCACTTGTTTCCACTCCTATTTTGAGATCAGTCCTACAGCTTTGCACTACCATGCAAATGTAAATTTTTACTCAAACAATAGTAAAAACAGGCTCACCCCAGCTCCCATTGCAAATCCAGCACAAACTACCAGTCATAAAACTGATAGATAACTCTTGACGGTCAGTTTTATTCACAAATTCTTAGATTTCTCTCATCTGCAGTTCAGCTGCTGTTAGGTGGTACTGAAAACCATGTAACACACAGCAACATACAGAATTACCACTATCATCCAAAGGCCAGCCACCAGTTTCCGGTCAGTTTTCAGCAGCGGGAGGGCTGTCTCAGCCATGGATCTGGTGGAGAATCGGCTTGGAAGTCAATGGTCCATGCATGACTAAACTGGCCATTCTAAAGTGGCTGTGTCTACAAGAATTTGCTAGTGGGTAATAAATGAATCAAAATCCTGTTTTAATTCCCCTGTTGGATTAGGCTCGATAAATGCTGGGCATCACTCTTGGCCTGAGATACTGCAGTTCACAACTTTGGAGTGTGTGGTACATCAAGTGGACATGACAGTCTGTTTCAAAGGATTTGTGTTTCCATGTTTGTGTTGTTGATGGGGGAGAATTGTTTTCAAAAGGGTCTTTTCTTTTTATACAGTTTCTATTATGAAAGAAATTATATTAGAAGAGATATGCCAAATAATAGCCTTCAAATCCACAGTATATATGCTATGATATTTACACTTATCTAACACGAAATGAGAAAAGTTTTAATTATTTACAATTCATAATACCATTCTTTTTACAGAATTTCCTCCTCTGTCAAGTTAAATTGGACTGCATCTTTTAAGTGCTTGAGATGACATTTATTATGATTTGGTGCTTTATGAATAAAACTGAATGGAATTGAATTGAAATTAAACTTTGCCGGACCACTCATCAGCTGGATGCATGCCGGTACAATTCTTCATGATAAGTTCATTGTGGACTTGTGCCCTGAGAAAAAGCTGCATTCACGTCATATTTGCAGGTTAAAAGCCTTATTCAGTTCAAAAGTCAGGGAAAATATGAAAGCTACTCATGAACATGCTCAGTTTAATGTGTTCATGCACAAAACTGACTCCAGTCATTTACTTTGTAGCTCTGTATTTCGACTAATGAGAAATAGACAACATTACAACAGCAGCATGTTCAGGTCATTCGTTCATGTCAAGCTTGATCATTTTGGTGGTTTCTGGAGATGTCTTTGCCAGCTTCTTTAGTATGACAACAAATTTAAGTGTATGGCTGTGCATGTGCAGGGCTTAAGTGGGGATGTACCTTTACGATTCAGGTGTTATATCCCAAAACTGCAGGGCGAGCTGAAAGACAAAAACTGCTAGTTAAGAAAAGCAGTGTAAAAGAGTTCTAACCGTCCTCTTGCAAAGTACAAAGAATGTGTTAGGAATTTAAGTTGAAGTAGGATGCTATATGTCTACTACTCTTATAGCAAATCTGAACTGTTCACTATTGTATATTTTCACTATATATTCAATGTAAGCATACAAACAGATTAATCTAGCTTTTATTTAATAGCTTTTATATTCCACATCTTTTGGCTGAACATGCAATATGTACTTCCTTTGTTTCCATGTCTATATGTGTTTGTATTAGAGTGCGTTGAGACAGATGTGACAGATGAGGGCAGATTTTGGCATCCTATGTGTCTTTGTGCATTTGAAGTCAGTGTCTATTTTGTAGCGGCAGTCAGTTTGTGGATGAGCTGACCTTTGGTTAAGCCATTCAGCTTTGGCTGATTACCTCTGTTTGATCTCTCTGTCATGAGTGTCACATCACAACTCGTCATTATTTCCTCCCCTGTCGTAAGTATTTGCTGTTCTTTTTCTTTCTTTTTTAAAAAAAATACTATTAGCCAACTTAGTCTCACTTTATTTGTCTCTCTGTCACTCAGCTCACTCTGTCATCAGTTGACAGTGACAATTTCTTAATTTTGATTTGAAAGCATCATTTAAATCACAGATGTCTCATCAGGCAGAAGACAGAAACTCAAAGTGCACACTCTGACAAACAATCTTTTCTTAATTTGTCAACTGAAGAAGACCTCTGCAATGTGTTTTTACACTTCATCAGCCCATCAGCTGTCTCCAAAGAAATTTATAAAGCGAGAAATATATTGTGAAAGAGGTTCTGCACACTGCTTTAAAAATAACGACATTAATTTAGTTATTCTTATAACGTTAAATCATAAAAACAAATTGGAAGGAACATAATTATATTAAGATTACAGTGTTTATAAATCTATGATGTAGTTTTCCTAATTTCTAGTTTTTTAAAATTGTTTTTAAAATTTTTAGATTGTTTTTAAATGGTTTATAATTGTATAAACGTTTTTATTGCTTCATTATGTCTTGCTACTGGATGCTTGAATTTCCTTCGGGATCAATAAAGTATCTATCTATCTATCTATCTATCTATCTATCTATCTATCTATCTATCTATCTATCTATCTATCTATCTATCTATCTATCTATCTATCTATCTATCTATCTATCTAATTTAACTAGAACATTTGGCTTTTGAACTTAATACAATGTTAAAGAGTGAGAGTTGATAACTTTGCATTACCAGTATCAATAAAAAATGTATGTATTTGGACCGAGTAGGCTGTGCTGAACGACTGTTGGCCTGTATTTATCTGTTCCTGCAGGCAATCTCTCCAATAAATTTGATTTGAATATGGTGATATGTAAAGTGAGTGCATTCTTGTAGAAGAAAGTCTGCAGAGGTGCACAGTAATGTAGACTGCGGTAACTGAAGCCGAAACCCTGGCCTCTTAATTACAGTACAAGTCAAAAAGGAAATAAGAATGACTTGAAACAGGAAGTTCATATTACTGTGTGAGCCCGGCTTTGTCAGCAGAGATCACTCTCTCTTCATTAGTGTGTTATTTCACCTTGTTGAAACATTCACACACTCCCTGCACCTGTAGGCTGAGGGTGCCAGGTGTCTGGAGAATGGATCACTTTCTTAATGCTTCATTTCAACTAACGGCTCTATTTAAGAGTCCATGCAGCATGAACTTCCTTGCGACGGATGGATGAGGGTTGCTGTGCAGATTCACATATTATTTTCCATATTCCTGTTTTCTCACCTTAGAGCAAGAGTGTGTCTGTCTATGAATAAATGTAAGTTCCCTTTTTTATGGAGACATGCAGATAAATACAGGTAGGTTTAGTAATTGCATCCTGTTTCATCCCACTTGCACCTTTCTTGATGACGGTTGAGGGGTGGCACACTCTCCTCCTCCACCTCTCCCTGCCTGCAGGATGGATGCCTTCTCCTCCCCTGTTCCTGTATATGAAAGAGAAGCGTGGTTGAGCACGGGAAAGGTGATAACCCTTTTGTTTAGTCTGAGCTCCATCGCAAGCTCTGTCAAGCCCAACAGACAAGCAGACAGAGCCATGACAGGCCCACTAATCTGACAGCTTCTGCACATCACAAAGCCATCACATCAAAGTGGCGGGAGAAAGGCACCAGCGGTGAGCGATTGACGCCACTTCTTTCCACTGCCATTTTCGCTACTATCTTCATAGCGTCTCTGACATACTGCTCACCAGGATCCTTCAGAAGAAGTATCCACTTGGTAAAGAGAGGAAACCAGAGTTGAGGGACTCCCCTCTGGCTCAGTATTGAATGCGGCCAAACTACCTGAAGGATGAGTGTGCAATGTATCGAGAGTACATGACAGGCTGTTTGAAGGAATTGTGTGTATTTGTATGTGTTACTGTTGAAAGAAAGTTGATTTTAAAAGTTGTCTAGGGGTCATAAGCCAATATGTCTTTTCTCTGGTATAGCTTCTGTTGTGAAAGAAATGGTATTCGAAGATATTAGACATGTTTAGTTAATAAATAATGATAAATAGTACATAAATAGATGCAAAAAGATGGAACTTTGGAGCATATGCGGAGAATCTAATCCTGTTTGAGCCCATTTGAGCACAAACATACATTTGTTTTTTTCTTGTGTCATGTAAACGTGCTGACAGTTGAATGTAAATTCATATACAGTGAGCCAAAAAATTTTAAGCAAAATGAGACAACCTGTTGCAGTTTAGTTAAAACAACAAATTGTTCTCCTTGCAGTAAATAAGTCTTTTCAGACTTTCAGTGGACATCCTGGTGAATGTTACTTTGGCACTCAACTACCTAAACTTTTTTTCAAACAATCTTGTGCTAAAACATCTGCAATCCCTTTGAATCAGTGAGACATTTCAATGTGTTGTGAACAATAAACTAATTATTCAGAGATTTCAACTTTTCACAGATTTAGCCAAAGTACATTAACAAAAACTGTAAGAGAGGCACTGGTCACTGTAGCAAAGTTTTTCTATATTCATACATGGAACCACACTAGCTGTTTAGCAATGGAGCGGCTGGGGGCCAAGATCCTTGCCTAAGGGCAGCTCTTACCAATGGCAGTAAGAGATAGCAAGTATTGCTTCACTATCCCCAACTACATTTATACTGCTGACTTGGAGTCAGCAGGCTAGTAGTCACAGCTGTCATTCTTAATGGTCTAAAGCTTCTTATATGTAAAATTGGGATGTCAGTGTAGTCTCAATCAAGGCCTGACAGATGTATTACTCATATCTGAAATATCCCGTTGACTCTGGCCTAAAATAAGCCTTTTAGCATTGTGGGCTGTTGCCTACAATGCTAAATCACCGAGATTTAGCTGAGGCACAACAATACTTTCTAATAGGAGTGCAGATGTTTTTATCAAGTTTTGAGCTTTTTTGCGATGAACTGTGCAAATATCTTGTATCCATTGTATCCATAAGTTTATACATTGACAAAGCATCGGCTGATTCATACAACCTTTGGTGCCATTACCGCACGACTCTGAGCCGTGTCAAAGAGAAGGGTCACACGCTACAGTTATGTGGGTCATATGTGATCTTCTTCATCCAGATGGTTTGCCAGATGCATAGCTCTCAGTCTTCTGACAGAGCATGCACCCCACCTGCATACAAAAACCCAAGCAGACACACACACACAGAAAAAGAGTGGCATTAAACAAAACTCACCACTGAACTTAGTAGACAGTAGAATATATTTGTATGTGAACAATACAGGCTGGGATATCCAAGAGTCTAAACACCTCGCATACAGTTTGTCAAAGGTTTTCTGTTTAATGTTAAGTAGCAGAGTTAATGTGTACGTGAGCTTTTGGGACAGCAATGAGTTAATGGTCTTGTTGCATTTTGAAGTGCCCTGAGTCCATGTAATAATGTAAAACAACACTAATTTGAGAAAGCTGCTTCATCTCTGCATGTTAATCAATAAACTCATTACCTCTGGTGCTTAGCGAAGGATTCCCTGATTCCCGCTCACTGATGTAGATAGAAAAGGAGAAGGAGAGAGGAAGGGAGATGGAGATGAGGGGGAGAGGTTGATTATAATTACAGATTTTAGCAGTCTGTGCCTGAGCATAACCTGCTCATTACAGTGAGTGAGTATGTGTGTGTGCGTGTGTGTGTGGGTGTGTGTGTCAGCCCTGTAGCCACAGAGCTCCCCAGCTTCTCCTTCTGGATAAAGCCAAGAACAGCCGACACAAGTGTCCCATTTAGAATATAAACACACAAAAACCTGTTATTTCAATTGACCTTCGTCACATCAAGCTGTCAATGATCTCAGCTCTGTATTCTTTGTCGTTTTCTCCTTCTCCTTCTCTTTCTCTGAGGCAGACTGCATGGTAATGAACTTTTGGTTCAGAATAGGTGAGAGCGAGGAGGAAATAATATGCCAGAGTATTTAGCCTCCCAGTGTTTCTGGTGTAGGAAAGACAGCCAGCAGCACTTATGGAAATGGACGGAGCTGAGGGAGGCACAGTGGCTGCTGCTATGTTTTCCCTCCAAACTCCCCATAGTGGAGTATTGGGGAGTCCTCTGACAGATTTGCTATTTCTTTCTGAAAGACAACGTTGAACTTTCATTAGGACCAAATTTAGGTTTTCCTTTGTCATTAAACTCAGGCAATCTGCTCAAATTACTTCGTTCTAAAATTCAAAATGGGCTCGACTGCAGAGTTTGAATCCTCTTTCACAGTTGCGGATGTGAACGGGACCTTGCATGCGTGTGCTTGTGTGCTGTTGATCATTATACTTGCCAGTGTTGTGCTGTGGTGTATCCAGCAGGCATCCCTGGCCTGCTGCTAGCTAGTGATGATGAGATGAGAGGTGTTTATGACTGACTTAGCCATCGACTGTCACTGCACACATCCATTAGCATAACTCTCCAAGCCATTGCTGTTTAACTGTTGAGGCACGTAGTGTGGACTGAAACCAACAATTATGAATGAAAAACTCTTCATTCTGCATTCTATCACAACTCCTGTCATCAAGAACATAGCTGATTTGAGCTGAGGTGTCCAGCTTAATTTTGTGATGGCACGTGTTACGCTGAATCATGTGGATGTGTGCCTTCGCTCTGAATGCTTTTTTTCAGAAACAGTAGAATCGCTGAAGTGCTGTTGGCTGATGCTGTAACAAACAGTGTTCTGTAAAACTTGCACGAGTGAAAAATCATTCATTTTAAATTAATTTTAAACGCTTTTTGTTTACCACTGTCAAGCTGTGAATAAAAGGTAAGGTAAATGGAGGTAATGGAGTTTATATGTTGATATAAACTCACTTTGAGGTTTAAATAGTGCTCAGTAGTCTCATTCCAAATCCATTAATATTCTGTTTAATACAACTAAATGCAGCTAACGATTTTTAACTCTAGGAGACAACGAGGCTGCCTCTGTTTGTGCTGCCAGCACATCCACAACATCAAGTCGATGGATAGGAAAGCCATAAATGACTGTGACAGCCAGTTTACAGTCGGTTTAGATGTTCCTATTTTTCCATGAAGCTGCATTAAGTCTGCAAACAGCAAGATGCAGATACACTCAACTGAATAGTCCTGTTCACTTTAGCCTATAGATTAAGATTTTAAATAATAAAAAAAAATAGAATTGACTCGTAAAATGTAGCAATTCATCACCTGGACCAACACTTTAAACATCCTGAAAAGTGGTCATTCTGTCTGAGCACTTCATATGATCTCATACTACTGATGATTATATATATGTTTTTGTAAGGATCCCCTCGAAAATGAGATGATGAATCTCAAGGGGCTATCCTTGAAATAAACAAATAAAATAAACAAATATTAATTATGCTATAATTACTGCTATATTCAAAGATAATCAACAGTTGTCATGAAATTTGTAATGTAAAAGTGGTTAATCACCTTAATTATCCATGAAGAGCAAAACCGTGGCAACAGGAAAGTCTTCTTTGTAGTCATCAGGTGTCCATAATGTGTAAATGAAAACTCACACTGCTCTGAGTGTACTCATTGTGTAAGTAACGGTCTGCAAACACTTTACCAGTTTCATAAAACCTGAACAAGTCTTACTCATTGTGAAGTTCTGCCTCCAGGTGGCCAAAAATTCGATGAAAGCTCATTTATTCAGAAAGGTCAATGAAAGACTTTTACTTGTCATGATTTATTTTTACGTTTTGGTAATGTTTGTATGGTCCATCAAATATTTTATCATGTAGATGATAGACAAGGCTAAAACAACATTTAAAATCACTCAGTTTATTACACAATAAACCACACTGACTGTCAGCCCGTTTGAGGCTCTTGAAATCTTATCTGCATAAATCTATCCATTAAATAGAATCCTCAAAAATGTGAGTAATGATGCAAAGTGTTATTTTTATCAGTGTCTTTAAATTTAAATTTCCTGCTCATTTTTGACTTAACTGTGTAGTATTTTATTTGAAGTAGCTCATTGATGGAATGATTCTAGACACAGACAGTTCTGCTCTTCTGCTTCTGTCTGGCTCATTTTGTTCTAATCAGTTCCATTTGGATTGTTTTTCCCTTGTCAGTTTAACTCCAAACATGTTTAGCTTAATCCATCGACTCTTTTTACTAAAATAGGGCTTACCCAACTAATAGTGAATTACCAGATGCCCTTCTAAATTCCTATGCAGAACATTGTCATTATATTTCATCATTATACTCAAGTACAATGTAATTTGATATGGTATCTCTCCTGGTTCAAATAAAACAATAAAATAAGCATTTCTTTGTATTTAAAGGGACTAGTTACATTATTTACACATCAACAACAGGTTAATTTTGTCATAACAGACTTGCACAAAGCAGTTAATTTTTGGGATGTTTTAAGTGGAACAAATTCACTGTGAGTTTTAGCTAAAACTAGCGTACTGTCCCTGGTGGACTGTGCCAGTATTTCAAACTCTTCATCTCTGTTTTGTCCATCTGAAAGTGTTTACCTGGAAGAATTTGTGATACATTTTTGAGTAAGCATTACACAAAAATGCTTTAAGTGAAATAAAATAAAAAACAATCTGATTAAAAAAACAGATGCAGGAACAAGAAAACAGGAGAAAGGCTTAATGAAAGTGTAAAACAGAAAGTGCCGAAGAAACACTGACAGACTAAATAATGACGTTTGACCATCAGACTTATTGCAGTTTCTGCAAAAGCCTGGGTTTGGTAATGCTAAAGTATTATTATTGTTGGCAATAAACATTGTTATAAGACATAAATAGTGAGGTGCAGAATCGTCTGATCTGGTTGAATAAGTGGGCATACTGGGTCTGATTTCATCCACACTAAAGGAATCTGTTCCGTTTTGAGTAACTTTAATCGCTTTAGATCATCCCAGACTTGTACATACATGGACAAATCCATTCCATTCCACTCATACTATTTTCTGATTTTTTTTTAATTTTTCAAATTCACTTTGTCCTTTTTTTGTCATCACATCTCCAGCATCCAAAACGAAAATGTCGAGACAGAGACTTTGTGTACATGTCGAAAAATAGTTGCAATAAAACTGCTAAATATCCAGCCATGGTCAGAAGCTGAAAGGCATAACATGACGCTGTTTACACGTTCAGTATTGGTTCAGTCAGAACATCAAACAAAAATAGCCTGTTCTTTTAAGAGAACATGTCATTGACAGTTTATCTGTTTGTGAAACAAGAAGAATCAGATGGTCACAACATGGTATCTGTTGGAGCTTAGTTTTATCAGTCCTCCAAATAAAAATATGGACAAAAAAATAAACATATTAATAATAATTTAGATGTCAGATAGTAAATGCATTTGTGCTGAGAAGGCACAGAATCTACCGTGGTAGCAACAACTTTGCAAGAAGCAGTAAATAACAGATAGCTCGATCATATCTCAGGGATGGCAAATCTTTTATTTTTCAATTGTGACACAAAATCATCCATCCAAAATTCTTTGCTGTGATTATTGTTTGCGAATTATCACCGACAAGATTAAAATATTCTGCACAGCTGTTTAATAAGCACAATTTAAAAAAAAAAAAACTACCTAAGAAATCCCAAGAAGGAAGGGACGTAGTCGTTGGATTTGATGCTGCGATGGTGCTACAGTACACAGAAAAACTTTAGTTGAAGTGGTGAGACAAAATGCTCTCTATTTGGCCTTGTTTTGTTTATAGTCTGGGCCTCATTCAGAGCTTTCTGGGCAGAGGAAGCTGGCACTGTGGGGACATCTGGACACAAGAGGAGACCATCCATACAGGCAAACTACAGGGACAGCCGTGCCAGAAAAACAGGCCCACAGATCTGACGCCAGTGTTATGTTAATTTGATTTGTTAATTCCGTGGCCCTGTTTGAGGGAAATCTGCCACCAACACCTGCCACCATTTCCAAAGGCAAGGACACAGATCCACTGTGACACTGGTTTCATTAAATAAACCAAGCAGGTCCCCCATAAAAGCATTTGGAGGAAGGCACCATCAATTCTTATACATTTAGATCACAGCAATTAGAGATGACACTGAGGAGCTGCATCCCACTGTTTCCCAGACTCACAGGGTGAAGCTGCAAGCATGTAACTCTTACTCTGTCTTCTGCTTTTGTGTGTGCCATGTTGTTTGCGAATGAAAGCGTGGAAGGCTGTGTGAACGCGCCAAGTGTATTTTCATTTTGTCTCCCAGCCACTCCGCCAGAAAAGATGGCGACTGATGTATTTTTCAGACATAGTTCCACAATCAAAGAGGCTCTTGTGGCCTTTCTGATGCATCATGTAAATTTTATAAAGTGTGTAGCAGAGAGAGCAACTGCGGCTCTGGAAAGCCTAATGTCTGTTTGCCTTTAACTCTGATGGGCTGTCTTTTCTCCTGTCTATCTCACTTCCCCTCCACTTACTCGCTCTTCTGTGGATCAAGGCCGGTCAAGGAGCGTCTCACCACAGGGCCCAATGTCAGACAGACTGTGTAGACGTGTGTGGATGTCAGAGCTCAACCGGCTCTCAGGAAATAGGGGGAGTGGGGTGAAAGGAGATATCAAGGCTCGGAGCTGGTTTGCAAGCACACAACCGGATTTGCACAACGGAAGAATGTCACACTGCATGTGAAAGGTGCGCTTTACTGTCTGTGTCGACGTGCCTGCATGTTTAATCTCTATAACAGTCTTGGACAGGGAATCCAGGCCTTCACATATTTTTCTCAGCTGCAGTTCTGGCAGGTCTTCAGCCTACTGTGTGATTTTCTAATGATTCAATTGGCTCAATGAGCATATGCTCTCCACCGCATCATAAACTTCAATTAGATGTGTTGTAATGCGATTTGAGTGTCTGTGTGTGTCTGTCTAAGTGTGTGAGTTAAGGGGTAAGAGTCAGGCAAATAAAGATGATTTTTACGCATTTAACCTTTAAATTTTTAAAACAAATACTTACAATTATTCCAAAAAACAGAACAGAAGCTAAAATCAAGCTGACATCATTGTATCAATTGGTTTTCTAGACTGTGGTGAAACAGTAAAAAATGATTGTAGAGAAAGTTGATAAGGTTTGTCAGTCTTTTTTGGAGTGAAGCTGTGTACTGTGCTCCCCCAAAAATGACCCCATGATTATTTTTTTCACGTAGACAATAAGGACCTAAAATGACATCAAAAGAATATTCGATCGTAGTGGCTGTTCGAGCAACTGCAAGTGTCAAATTAGTGGTGACAGAGGCATAGTACGAAGAATTTATTTTAGTGCTAACCAACATGTTCTTTTTTTTAGTCCTAACCAAGTAGTTATGATTTCTAACTCTAAGTAGATGATGGTGTTGCCTAAATTCAACCAAGAATGTGTCACTATAATTTGTTGATATGTCCATTAAGGACACAGTGGCATTGTAAAAATCATCCTAATGTTATTACCCAAACCCGACTAGGAAATCATTGTTGTTTCTTTGTAGTTGTTGTTGTGTTATTACCTAAATATAATATAACCCAGAGGTAAAAACACAGTTGGCTGTCTGGCTGTCAGACTTCCATCCTGTGGTTGAAGGGTTTGTGTCATCGATATGAGTTGTACTTTCCAGTTGCAGCAAATTGCAGCAATAGTAATGGATGCCCACATGGATCGCATTCTAGGATATGAACAATCAACCTATTTGTTTTTTCTCATTGGAGGACTTGTCGGGGGCAATCGCAGTTTTTCAATCTCCTCCTGAATGTCTTTTTGTTTGAAGTGTATGGCAATCGCAAGAACTCTGGATGAAAATCTAATGTAGCTTGTGTGATTGTGGTCAGCTCCCTGATTCTTTTCACAAAGCCTCGTATCTGTACCTCGAGCACTGGAGCGCCACCAATGGGTTGAAGTTGAAGTTGCATCTCTGAACATAAGCTTTAAACTACATGATATAACGTAAAATTTCGACCAAACTGGATTTTCCACCATATTGGATTCTCTAACAAATTTGTTCATCACAGCCAATTAAAGTCAGCAGTAGGGCTACCAGTGTGAAAATGAGGGTAAATATCAGCAATGTTCTCTCATCTAAACCAACCTTGACAGTACATTTTAGGGAGCACAAACAGCAAAAATACTTCTTGCTTTATAAGTTTTAATATGTTTACCTAATAAGAAATCATTCTTGTGTCTCAGTCAACCGGCACATTGTAATCTTATGTGCATGACTAAAACTCAACTGAACTTATTTTTGTGGTTGTTTTCTGGTTCTTGAAGTCCAGTTGCATCCTATTCATGCATTGTGGTTTGTTCATTGTAACTGATATGACTGCTAAAGTTGATTTCATGTGAAGGTTTAGAAATGTTATAAACCTTCTCCTAAAATTGGCACAGATCATCTTCACTGTAGTACACATAAAAGCGCCAACATCAATCGTAGATTTTCAGTCATTATTCATAAAAGCAAATCAAAATTGATTGCACAGCCACCAAACAGGGAATGCAGTCATGACTCTGTTTCATATATTAATACCAAACTTTATGGACACCTCTTCCCGAGGGTGACAAAAATAAGCACAATCAGGCCTTACATCCATTCTTTAAATATGATCAGATCAAGCTGCCATGACGACTGTGCATTGCTGAACTGCTTGGCCCCTCATCACTGCTTGCGGCTATATTTCATTATTTATTTCATGTTACTTGGTTGATCGGATTACACTTTTGCTTTATGCCAACTTCAATAAAAAGTAACATAGTTGTGACATGTTTGATAATGGATTCAGCAATTTTTCTATCATAGCTGTCAGATAATCAGATGTATGTAATTGACTGATACATTTAAAATGTCTCCTACAAAGAAAACTTTGCAGCTTGTTCACCTCAGTGCTCTTGTTATTAATACATCTGTGAACACATTCTCAAGACAACTTTTGTCTCAAAAATTGATTCTAAATCCAATCTGTGTGAGACACTGTTCAGTCACTTCTATTGTAAAGATGGTGACACTGATGACTTTAACAGCTTTTTACCTATTTCCAAGCTTTTCTGTTGGTCCAAAAATGCTAACAAATTCACTATTATGTGGTTTCTTGTCCTTAAACCACAGCAGATAAGCTTCAGACAAGCCAATAGCATAGTTACTGCTGTAACTATGTGTTTCTGATTATATTTACTCAGAAACGTTCTAGAACTGAACAAAGGCAAGACTGAAATACTTGTTGGCTCAAATAGTTGGAGAAAGAAAATGTGTTCATACTTGTCAGAAACCTTGGCTTTAATATGGTTACAGTTTTGATCATGTGATCAAAAGGAAATAAAAGGAATCATAAAAGGAAATTAAAAGATCACCTGTACTTTATGGAATTGTCTTAATACCTTTTCTTCTCTTTTTTGTTTATAGTTGCCATTGCAATTTAGTCTTTTGATTTATTGTAATTTATTTCTTAATTCATTGCTTGATTATTGATTTTTGTGATGTTGTCTTTATTCTTTATTGTTTTTTTTCTCTCTCATTAATGCATTTGTTGTTTTATCCTGATAAGATACGTTTAATTTTGCTTATTTATCTTAATGGTGAGGCTCCCGATAAGCCCTCCCGGGGTTTCTAACCTCTCCAGCACTGATTCATTGTAGCTTATCATTTATTATCTATTGTATATATATATATATATTTATTTCTTTCTTTTATGTGATATACTCTTGTTTGTAATGTTTTATTAAAGTGCAAAAAAAAAAATAGAAATAAAAATAAAAAATCCTAGTCACATCAGTTTTGGTCATCGTATTACCAACATCCCCAAGACTGCTTTCTACCACTTGAAAAGTATATAAAAACTCCTCTGCTGGACTAATGTTACAATCTAATCGCAAGTTTATCCAAACAATCAGTAGGAAGAGCTAAAATAATTCAGAAAGTAGCAGTCAGAGTTCTTATGGATATGTGAACATATTACTTTCAGTACACAATCCCCTTTAAAATCCACTTATTAGTCTTTAAAGTACTTAATGGTTTGGCCCCTCAGCCCTGACCTACTCACTAAAAACCCCATCAGGTTTCTCAGGTGATCAGGTGAAGTCCTTTTAGTAAGATTTCCTAGGGAAGCTTTACTCTGGTCCTCCTCTCTGGAACAGTCTGCTGACTAGAAGTAGGTTGCAACTGTAACTATATTCAAAAGTAGACATGGAACTTTTCTTATTTACACAGTTAACAGTTAACTATGCGTGTATTTGAACCTTGAATGTATTTCCTGAACATTTTGTTATGTGCGTTGCTATTATTGCTGTAAGGCATTAAGATGTACATAAGGCTTATGAATTATCACTTGATATACTTTGTTTTGATTATCTGTTACTATTAATACCAACTTTGGGTGTATATGTTTATTCGTGTGTATTTGTTTGTGCGAAATTGCCAAAAGTATTGACTCACCCATCCAAATAATTAAATTCAGGTGTTCCAATCACTTCTATGACCACAGGTGTATAAATTCAAGCACCTAGGCAAACAGAATACTTTTACAAACATTTGTGAAAGAATGGGTCGCTCTCAGGACCTCAGTGAATTCAAGCGTGGTGATAGGATGCCACCTGTGCAACAAATCCAGTTGTGAAATTTCTTTGCTACTAAATATTCCACAGTCAACTGTCAGTGGTGTTATAACAAAGTGGAAGCGATTGGAAACAACAGCAACTCAGCCACAAAGTGGTAGGCCATGGGAAATGGCCTCTGCCAATGAAAAGAGCGGGGTCAGAGGACGCTGAGAGTCAATCGCTACAGACCTCCAAACTTCATGTGGCCTTCAGATTAGCTCAAGAACAGAGAGCTTCATTGAATGGGTTTCCATGGCCGAGCAGCTGCCTCCAAGCCATACATCACCAAGTGCAATGCAAAACATCTGATGCAGTGGTGTAAAGCACGCCGCCACTGGACTCTAGAGCAGTGGAGATGCGTTCTCTGGAGTGCCGAATCACGCTTCTCCATTTGACAATCTGATGGATGAGTCTGGGTTTGGCATTTGCCAGGAGAACGGTACTTGTCTGACTGCTTTGAGCGGGGTGTAACGTTTGGTGGAGGGGGAATTATGATGTGGGGTTGTTTTTCAGGAGCTGGGCTTGGCCCCTTAGTTCCAGTGATAGGAACTCTGAATGCATCAGTATACCAAGGGATGGCCCCTTCCTGTTCCAACATGAGTTGCCCACCACAAAGCAAGGTCCATAAAGACATGGATGAGCGCAGAGTCCTGCCCTCAACCCGATAGAACCCCTTTGGGATGAATTATAGTGGAGACTGCGAGCCAGGCCTTCTCGTCCAACATCAGTGTCTGACCTCACAAATGAGCTTCTGAAAGAATGGTCAAAAATTCCCATAAACACACTCCTAAACCTTGTGGAAAGCTTGCCCAGAAGAGTTCAAGCTGTTATAGCTGCAAAGAGTGAGCCAATGTCATATCAAACCCTATGGCTTGAGAACAGGATGTTACTTCATAGAGAGTTCATATGCGTGTAAAGGCAGATGAGCGAATACTTTTTGTTCCATTTGTTCCCCCCTCCAAACTGTGTTTGTCGACAGTTACAAAAACAAAGTCCCCAAATAGCTGAAAAAGGAATTCCTCAGGGTTCAGTATGAAGTCCACTGTATTTTACTCTGTAAACAGTTTTTTTTTCACCTCAAAATTTCTTGTTCTGATAATACCACCTTATGTGCCATCGACCCCTCTGTAAACTAGACCTTCACCAGTTTTGTCGTCTGCTTTTAATGATTTGAAAATCTTTCTGCTCCTTTTAATAGACAAAAAAGTAGATGTGCACTTTAGAAGTGAACAAAGCATATATGCTTCCAACACTATCCCTCCTTTAAAATGTAATCAAATCTGTAAAGTTCAGAATTACAAAATATCTTGAAATTTGGTTAGACAAAAAGAAAATTGGCTTGGAGAAAAATTTCTTGAGCAAACACTAGACAGGATTACAGTTACAGTAATCTCATTACTGTAGTGAATCTTGAAACAGTTTGAGCTTAAGAGACAGTGAAGCTCTTTCAGCTTCTGTTTTGATTAGGGTAGTATTTACAAGTGTTGCAAATGAGATCTTTGTCTCAATGAGACTTTTTCATAAAAGAAAAAGATAAAGCACTTGAAAAATTGCACAATGCATTTTCAAATTGGACAGAATGAGCTTTCAGAATATCAATCAGGCCTAAAGTTTATAAGTCTATGTAGAAGTTATTACTTGTTCATGTTTGGGCTCAACATCCCAACAAAACTTCAACCAGCCATTTGTTTTTCCATTTCTCTGTTGTCCAGAAGCAACAAAAGAAGATAGTTAATTCATTAGGAAATACAGCTCTTGTCTATGTGTAGACAAAAAACCCAGATGAAATTCTAAGGTTTGCTGATTTTTCTCTTTCTTTTTGTTTCTCAGAATGTTTTGTTTTTTGAGAAAAGAAACAAACAAAAGAGTTGATATTGCAAAGAAATCTGAAACAGCGAGGTGTCTCAGCTGTAGCTGGCCACTGTCATCTACAGAGAGGTTTTACTTTCCAGTTTAACCAGTTAAACTGAAAACCAACAGTTCATTGCTGCACCACCTCATGTTCTCAGCTGCCACGTTTCCCCGCCTGCCCGGGATGTTTACTGCTAAATATTGATAGACATCTGGAGTGCCATTCATCCGCCATCAAACTTCAGCGTCCCAGTGAAGTAGGCCCAGCCCTCTCCTCGGTGTGTCACACATGTGCAGACACGCATGCAAATTTACACACATGCACAGGAAGGCACCTGGGGCGAGGTGTTTGGCATCACTGCAATGCATGGCCTTGGCCACAAAATCAAGCCGCTGAAATAATGGAAGATTGGCTGATGTCTCAAAGGCACAACATTTTGGCAGCTAACTGTTATTGTAATTGCATGAGTATGCCTCTGCTTGACAGCTGTATTAATGCAGAATCTACATTTCAAAGTCTTTGCAAGTGGCGGTGGTAATAACATTATGTTGCTCCGAACTGAAACTTACCTAACTGAACTTAGTCAAAGCTTCAGTTTATTTTGGACATGTTTCTTCTATCCATGTTAGCTCTTACAAAACAAAACAATGTTCAGTCCGTGTCATTGAAGTGGCGTTATTTGTGTTAGTCATCTACAGCAATGCAGGTGGAAAAGGCCTGACGTTGGGGGAAAAGGCAAATTCATGATAAACTGTCGAAATGCATCAGCAGGATTGACAGAGTATCAGTTCTCCCCATATGCCTCTTCATGGTAGAGAAAGACACTTGCACGGGGTCATATTTGAAACAAGTGTTGTGTGAACACCACGGAGGGAATGATCCTTACACTATGCTGGGGTTTACTAGACGAACAAAAGACGGAGATACAGGAGGAAAAAAAACATGGTTCTTTTGTCTTTTCTTAAATTATTCATGCCCGGGAGGGATGTTCCCTCTTCTTTGTTTCTGTCAGCTGACACATGTACAGGTATGATGATGCAGGCAGTGTGTGTGTGTTTATATATTTGTTTGTCTCAGTTTTGTGTTTTTATTTGTAATTGTGTAGAAATGCTGCTTAAATGCAAAATTCTCTCATTGTCTGTGTGTGAGTGTGTCTGTGTGCACAAGGGTGACACAGAGCCAGTCCAGCCGGGCTGGAATCAGTGGCTTTTTCTCCCCAGTCCAAATCAAAGTGAAGAAGGAAGCGAAGTGATGAGCCCAGCAGTTTGAGCTGATGGGCTCTTTAAATCTGCCACAGACAACAGCAGCTCGGCGGCGACCCTGCCCCATGCTCTAATCGCCTCAAATGAAGTCATGAAGGAAACACAGCGCAGCCAGCCTGAGCTCTCCTGTTCTGCAAGGTGCAGCAGCACTTGTTTGTGCAGAATGTCTGGCAATTAAAAATAATTGGGAAGCAGGTTTGCTCGGGAATCTTCCAAGAGTGCCAGTTATGATCTAATGAAGCTTCATTAGGCATGCTGAAAGCTGAGAGCGCCGTATGACAACGGCAATTAGCCAGGATCATAGGCAAAAAATAATCATTAAAACATACCTCGGCCAAGATTAGCTTTTCACTTAATGACCAATTCATTAGCTAATTGATTTCTTATTAGTTACAGGCAGAGACGACTGTTTGGGGTACTGGTGCTGGTAATTAACACAGCATTTACACCATTAGTCAATTGCCTAATTTTCCAGGAAAACAATTTTGGGGGGAGGGGGAGCACAGCTAGAGGCTTAGGGCCATTCGTTTCGTACTCCTCTGCTGTGTTATCTCCTTTATATTGAGAAAAAAAATCCTCTTTTAGCATAGGGGTTATCAACACACATTAATACCTACTGACTACCTATCCATGTCATGTGACCACAGTTTTGGTGCCTGAATCTATATGAGATGAGATGGATTGATAAGGGGAATGGCATGAAGGGAATGAGGGAAGGGAGAGGTGATGAAATGAGAAGAAAAAAGATCAAGAATTGCACTGCAAACATGCTATATTTGAGATTTGATTTGACACTTTTTTTTAGTGCACACCGGTTGCACCTTCATATTAAGTGTATGAATTATGAGATTTATTAGATTAATTATTGCCTTCAGCAGGTGGGGCTGCATAGGTCTTCTGAGGTTCTCCTTATTCTCCTCAGCCCTGAGTTAAGGCAGACCAAGATGTATGGATGAAAAGTGACAGGTGCTCCCTGACTGACAGCAGCACACTGAGCTCAACTGGCAGCTTATAATGACTGCAAAGAGTGGATATACACCTCTTAACTAACGTAATAACATATAAAATGTAATACATCATCTAAGATATCTGTATTCCAATATTGTTCAGTCAGTTAATACCAATATTCTGTTTTAAGTTTTCTTAGCACTGATTAATCATTTCAGTTGTTTACAAAATAATGAATAAACCCTTTTACCTAAAGGTTGCTTATATTTCCTGTAATAGCATTTAGGTTTTGACTATTTTTTTTCTATTTTTGCGATCTCAGGCCCCTTTGCATCTACCTGCACTGCTTTACTTTAGAATACTCACCTTCAGCCAATGCTAAAAATTCGTTCTTCCTAACTATGCAGTAGTGACAGTGCTTGCTGTCTGTCCAGCAAATGTCCAAAATGTCAAAGCTGAGGATGGAACAACTTGATAAGTCAAAAATACCACATGCCAGTCTTAGCTGTAGTCACTGTCTAAATGTCATCTGAACACGTCAAACAATGTTTGAGATCTACAAAAAGGGGACTTGAGTGTGTCTGTAGTCGCTGGAGTTCTGGCCTCTGTCTCTTTGGAGGGGAGATGAGAGATTCAAAGAGTTGAGATGATAGACATTTCTGATAGAAGAGAGGCAGTGATTTGCCCCATCAAAGCCTGCCTTCAGCCAACAGACACAGCCTGCGGCGCATGCCAGATAAGTCTTACACTGAACACACTTGTGCCTCGCTCCTAAATGGGCCACTTGGTGTTATGAAGTAAGTTGTAGTGTTATATTCTGGATGATGAACTGGGGGTTTGTATTCTTTTGTGTGTGTGTGTGTTTGTGTGTGTGTACACATCTGTACGTCAAAAGGGAAACTAAGAGAACACTCATGTAAAGCTGAACAATTTTTCAGCCCAGTGGCTTTACAGTCGCAGCTACAGAGTGGACTGCTGTTTGATCACACACTAACCTCTAAACACATAAAAACAAGCTTTCTCATCATGTGTCACTTTTCTCATCCTAATCTCTGACATCTGTTCCCCATTTATCCTTTCTCCCTCCGCTCTGCCTCAGTTTTCCTGGATAGACTTCCTCTCTGTGTTTTCCTCTCTTTTTTTTTTATCTCCCCTCAAATCCACTGTTTACCCTTTAGTTTCTCCTCTTTCTCCTGTGTCTGTGTCAGGTCCTCACTTCTGTTAATTAATTCTAATGAAGTCATCTATCAGGGCCTTTTCTTTCCTCAACACCACAACATAAATCACTCTGTGTAAGAGATGCTATTTCTCTTTCTCCTCTTTTTCTCCCTGCACTGTGAGCGCAAAAGTCTCTCTCTCTCTCCAGACCAGGCTTTAATTGTGTGATTGAGAAAGTGTAGCATCACTCCATTAAAGGCAGTCTGCCTCAAATGGCCGCTTTCAGGCTGACACCAGAGGGACCCCTTATAGCCTGCTGTGGTGAGACGTGCACATGCACACACAAAGCAAGTGACTTAAAACAGACACTTATTGTAAATGGGCCTCATTGGTCTCTGAAGACGTTGTTAACATGTCTGTGGGATGGTTTTCCTGCCAAGAGGGAACTTGATACATCTCCACATTTACAAAATTAATTTTTATTACAAGCTGTGACTGACTAAAGCTGTCCAAATTGGGATTTATTTTCTCCCATGATAGCAATTTCAAATGGACAGCAATGAAAGATCTAACTGAAATCAGGATCAAACTGACTGCTGCAGTATGTTGGCAGTTGTTTTATATGTCTTCCCCTTCTTTTGTTCTTGTTCTTTTTCTTTCTCTTTGCCAGTGGATGGACCATAAAAATTAGAAAACTACAAAAGTGTGATCCACATCTTAGCATCGCAGGTCACTGCGCAGTGGCCCCTCCAAAGATGGTGATGCAAACCTGATGTAACTAAATGTACACAAGCAACTCAGATATGTCTAAATAATGTATAAATGATACATCTTGTTAGCCGCGACTAACAGGTTCAGTTTCTTCTTGTGCACCAAATGATCAATGTCCTCCTATTATCCTCATGCACTCTCTTCACTTCCATTCCCAAATCTCCCCGCCTCTTCCCGTGTCTTTCATGTTGCCCTCTGGGAGCCAAACAAAACATGCTTTTCTACAGCAAATAAGGAGCTAAAACACCATGTGATCACTCATGAATTATTTGAATGCTACTGATTTGAAAAAAATGTTGCCTTTCTCCTGAGACTTTGACCATAAGCACTGCAGCATTTGTATTGGGACTTGTTGAAAGTACTCTCTCTTTTTTTTGGCTTAAAAGAAATCAATCATTTTTAAGCAACTGCTAGCATGCTAATTGCAATTAATGATAGGATTTAAGAGCATACTTACTTGTTAGAAAGAGATAAATGTGTACGTGTTTGATTTTCAAGCATTGCCAGTAGATTACTGTATTTTCCTTTAGATTCACTCCACATTTAAGGGTATAATGTCAATTTTATGCCTCCTCTTTCCCAAACTTGAGGCCCCGGTGCCCTGTGGGTAGATAGCAGCTAGAGAAAACACATGGAAAAATAACAATCCAAAAAAGGAGAATCAACATATTCCCAAAACATCCCTGTTGAGTGTGAGCTAATGTTCAGCATATTGTAGTATTTTCATGTTGAATTTTTTTTCTCCCTTTTTTTTTGCCCTGAAAGCCTCATTTAGATGGCAGACGAGGCGTTTGAACACAGAACAGCCTGTAGTCTCTGTGGACTGCTGCAGCATTGCAAAAGGACCTAAATGAAGGCACCAGACAATGTAGCAACCACGAGTTCCCTGCACCCACAGACAAGCCAGAGGACTCTAATAAACACACACACAATCACTGCCATTAACACGACTTCGAGTTCAAATCCCCTGCGTCCTCATGGGAAAGGTTTAGATTTTTTTGTTCCAGGGAAGAATCCAATTTTCTGTTTCTGCTCAGGACCACATCTGTACAGCATCTCTGCATTGCTGAATCAAATTCAAGTAAACCACGTTATTGCTTTTTTTTTTCTTTCTTTTTGCCATTTACTTGTCCCTATAGAACAAGTTGATGATATTTGAAGATAAGCACTGCTGTAAAAACACTTTATGTTCATGGAAATCATATTAGAAGATAGAGGTGCAGTAGTTGCTTTTTTAAGTTACATTTTGAAAAAAAAATCCGTCTTTCCTCTTGGGGCCAAGTATAACATTTGCACAATCACATCTGTCTTATGACATGACTTTACTGAAGCATGGTGCAAAGAGAAAAGGATAGATGAATCTATCTGACTGAAGCTTACATGGATAATGTGTCAACGATACCAATTAATATATCAGTAAACTAATCCTGAGAATTATTTTGTAAAATCATTTAATTTTGCAAACAAAAGGATTTATTAAAGAATCCTCTAATGTCAGGAAAAAAATATTTTGGGACCTTTCCAAAACCTGCGATCTGCATTTAGACTCATCCATCCCTTCACACATGAGGGACCAGCCTGGCAGGATGAACAGGTTGGAGCAGTGCTTTGGCTTTTGCTGGATTCAGGATTTGTGCCCAGGCAAGCGGCGGCTGCTCTGACCCTCCTTGTGTTTCTCACCCCTTCTCTGCCAAATATGGACACTGGCAGACTAGGATTCAAACTTTCAAACCTACTCTCCAGAGCTTTAAAGCAGTGCAGCTCTAATTATTAAAATGTTGCCCAGATGTGTAAATCTGAAGTAAAATCTGTACAATCCTATTCCCCTCATTACTTTTCATTGCTGCATGTCCCCCACTTAATCTCCCTGAGTTTTACCCTGTCTCTTTGCACCCCCCACCCACCTCTCACATTCTCTCTCTCTCTCTCTCTCTCCTCTCCATCAGCACAGACTCATTTGACTCTGCTGATGTCTTGATAATGCTCCAATGCGCATTCACAAGCAGGTAGTGAGGAGATTCCAGCGCAGCCCCCCAACTGGCATAAAATGGAAAAGACTTTGTTTAAGGACAATAAAATGCAGTGCTTATCACCTCCTCCAGTTGAATAAGGACTTTACTTCGCTTAAAAACACAAAGAAACGTGCAGAGAAACAATGTTCCAAATTATTCTTAGCACATTGCATAAAAAGAACACGGGGGGGATCAGTCAAATTTGGGTGATTATGCATCTTGGTTACTAATTACAATTTTTTTTTCGCATAGAAAAAATAATAATACATCCTTTTATAATGATCCTAAATTTTAAGTTATTAATATCATATGATGACCAATGCTGATCATCACCAGTGACTTAATTCAAACGTAATATATAAAGAATGTGGTCTCAGTCCTGATTCAGAATAAAATTAATATCAATTTTGGATGATAATAATAATAATAATGATAATAATGATAATTTGAATAGTGGTAATTTTTCTACGTTTGTTCTCCAGCCAGTGGTGTTTTATTACTGCGGGCATTCCTCATGTCTGTGCCCCGCCACGCTGGCTAAAATAACCACAACAATTCCGGCATTGATTAAATTACTGAATAATTAAAAAACGACATGCTTTCGCTGGTGGAGCAGGAAAGGCGGGGTGTTGGAATGGTGCTGAGTGAGCGGCAAGTGAAAATATGATTGAGGCCCCTTTAAGAGTTTTTGGCCACTAAACTGTAGCGACACCAGCGTTGGTGTGTAAGTAGCATCCCTCCTGGATCTCCTCTGATATTCCTCCAGGCTGCTGCTGATTGGACAACACATTCCTCACGTCTGTGAGATGAGATTTTATATGCGATAGATATTTATAAAAAGTGGAACTGAGGAATCTGAGTTTGCTGCAGCAGTTGTTTGATGAGCAGAAATCAAATTAAAATTATATATAACATATTGAACGGACGCAGGGATACACGGTGCAGTGTGTTGTCTTATAATTGGGCACGGTGTTCGTCATTCATATTAAACAGGCGCTGCCTATAGGCCTTCTGGCAATATGTTTTTCTTTATTATTTTGGAAGAATGTTTTGTTGCAGTGGGGGATCAGATATCTTTGGCACTGGACGCCCTGCTGAAAGTAGAGGGAAATACATGAAAATAAAACAGAAATAAATGCATCGATCCTGGTAAACATTAAATCTATTACCATTAATTGAGTGCAAATGTCAGCCTTCTTCTATTTTATGTATATTCATACTGCTACAAGAAACAGCATTTTAAATTAGTCATCAACATGACACAAAGAACGAATAAGAACAATCTATTTTTATGGAATTTAAGATAGCACGCACAGAAGCCATGTGTAAAAGTTAAACATCTACTCTAATCTTATTCTAAGAGGTCTCCAATTGTGGATTATTCTTTACAATCACGTGCGCCCCTTGTAAGCATCACTTCATTGCAGAATGATATCGAGGCACACGACCAGCAGCGCAGATTTGCGTCTTAAAGAGGATTTGGGTCTATTAACAACAAAAGGCGCAGTTCATGGCACAGGGGAGAGACCTCGACTTGTGCGTCAGCCGCAGTGATGTGAAGCGGGCTCACTGATAAATGGAGAGACATCAAACCGAGTCATTAGAGAGCTGAGATATGAGGCTTTCACTGTGGCGGCCTGCTTAGGGCGACAGACCCAGGGGATCGCACTCCTCTCCCGGCCTTTTGTGTTTGCGTGCTGGACTGATGAACGACTTAGATAACGTTGAGCCATTATGGGCTCACTTATTCCCATGAAAACCCTGTAAATAGAGGGAACATTTTTTCACTGCTGGTATCTATTGATTTCTGTCCCACATTTGCAACCGGAGACCGCAAAGGATTATAACTGAATACTCAAATGGGACCCGAATTTCTAACAGCTAAATATTAATTATAACACTGTAGCGACTTTAATTACAGTGTTTTCCCGTCAGCACTGTGAACACTTGTCTGCAGAATATAAGATGCCAACAAACGGAAATTTGCCTGCATTGAAACAGTAGAATAAGAACTTTAGGCCCTTAACAAGTAGTTTTCTGATAGCCTACTAAAGGGCAGTCGTGGTTTTATTATTAGCCGCAGTGTTCATGCTGAAACATTTTTACCTGTATATTTTTTTTGAATAGCTACATTGCAAGTTTCAGATACTGATTTGACATCGCTTGTTGCCTTTACGCGTGCGTTTTGTCCAATAAATTGTGTGCCAGTCCGACCTTTGAGAAGTCAAATCAGCTGGCACAGCAGTGGCATTAGGTGGCTCATAAGCTTTCAAACACATTTACAAACTCAACAAACAAACAAAAAATAAATAAATAAAGGGGGAAGAAATCCCACAAACACCGTATTTGTATCTAGCAATAGCCCAACGTTGATTAAATTTTCGCTGAATTAATTAGACATAAATACAGCCTCCTGCAGGAGTGAGCCACCGTGGGCATTTTAATGACCCCATAATTCAATTAACCGCCTCCATCAGTTCCATCATTGATTTGTGGAAGAAGAAGGGGGAAAAAAAGCTGGTGAAAGTTGAATTCTGCAAAGTAGAGCCGGCCTGTAATTGCTCAAGACACAGAGATCGGAGGGAAGAGTGAGGGGTGGGGGGTGGGGGGCTGGGCCGAGGTGGCCGTGTATAAATAGTGTGCTCTCAAATACACAGTCACAACAGCAGGAGTGATCTCACCTCCTCTCCACCCCTTCTATCTATCGCTGCTGCCAGCCTCCAAAACAGAGCGTTATCCGTGAGCGGTGTAGACGGTGAGGCGCGCACACACTGAGAATTCACGGTGGATTTCCCCGACCAGGACCACTACTGACCGACAGAGTCGACCATGGAAGAACTTACGGCATTCGTGTCGAAATCTTTCGATCAGAAAAGCAAGGAGACCACCAAAGAGAGTATCACGTACAGGGAAGTTTTGGAGAGCGGCTTGACGAGGGCGAGGGAGCTGGGCAGCCCGGAGACAAACCTGCAGGACATAACAGACAGCAACCACTGCCCGGTGCATCTGTTCAAGGACCATGTCGAGCTGGAAAAGGAGAAACTGAAGGACTTTAATGTTTCGAGGGCAACAGAGGGTGAGGCTTTCGTTGTAGTTTTCAGAAATGTTCCGTGCCATGTCGAGCAAATGTCTCCCAAGTTCAGTAAGCCTTGAACAGGGAGCAACATTTTTTTGGAAATGCTTTCAAATCCGTGTTTTAGAAGAATTTCAATAGCGGCTTGAGCGTGTTTGATTTACGCCTGTTCCAGAAAGTTTGCTTTTGTATTCTGTGGTTATTTTACATAGCAGGAGGCGGGCCCTTCGTCCGAGCATAGTTTTAACTATTTAATGATTGTTTCCAGACATTCATTTAAAAATAAAAATCTGTTTTTTTTCTGCCATTTGTTTTTTAGCGTATCTAAATATTCTTGAATAATTTATATACATTAGATCTGAGCTGTTTACTAATGACTTTAGTCACATAGCTTTTAACAAGCCTTCTGTGACTGCATGTCAGGCTTTTTTTGCTTCGCTTTATTTTCATTCGCATTTCACGTGTTCTTCGTGATATTTTGTAAATCAGACTGTATTTTCAAATAAATTTATTTCTATACGTCCCCTTTTAAATTTATAGCTTGAAGAACTCCCGAAAGCCAATTAAACAGTTTTCACCTGCGATCTAAGATGATCTGTTTGTTGACAAAAAAATCTGAAACTGAACACGCTATTAAAATGTATCTTCCTCTAATTAATTAAGTGTTTATAAAGTGGACACAGGCCTCCTTTTAATTTACGGAGTAAATCTGACTTATTTAAGGGGTCAACATGCTACTGTATTATTTGGCCTCATACGTCAAAACTTGTTTCGTCTGCATGGGATTATTTTGATAAGCATTTATGTAAGAATCAAACGGCTTTCAATTTTGGAAAAAAAAAAAAAAAACTGTTTCACGTCAGGAAACTACAAACAGTAAAATGCAACTGAACAGACCAGTAATTATAGCAGCTGTCGACTCTGTTACTACTAATAGGAATGATAGTGATTTTACAGTATGGCCTGATAAAAACGGATACATAACATAAACCAATGCAGCTTCTCATTTTGATGGTGGGAATTACAGAAATTTCATGTTTTAAATGAAAAAAAAAAGAAAAGAAAAAAGAAATCTTAAGATTAACTAGACTGAAGTAACTTTGGCTAATGGAGCCTTTTCTCCATTTTGCCAAATCTTAACTGTGTTCTTTAAGGCTTCCCTATAAGTCTTGAATGCCATGTAGTGACTGATTACTTGTGTAACGGTACTGACTTTGCACGCTGACTTATGGAGGCTGATATGCAGCCGCAGGCCTCTGCCTTGAAGAAACAGGCTGTGTAATGTTTGTGTGTTGCTGTCAAACTGCCTGGCCTAAGGCCCCTATCAGGGCCCAGTGATGGGGGGCCAGTAATGTGCATAGGTTATGCATTAGTATATGTAGTTGCCTCGCTTAACGAGGCACTGTGTTTGTGTATCTGGGGCGAGATGAAAGGTTAAATGTTGCGTCTTCTTTTTTTCTCCTCCATTCCCGGGCCGTTTAACAGGGATATACGAGTGCAAGGAGAAAAAAGAGGACGTGAAATCTGAGGACGAGGACGCACAGGGCAAACTGAAGCAGCGGCGGAGTCGCACAAACTTCACCTTGGAGCAGCTCAACGAGCTGGAGCGGCTCTTCGACGAGACGCACTACCCGGACGCGTTCATGAGAGAGGAGCTGAGCCAGCGGCTGGGACTGTCTGAGGCCAGAGTGCAAGTGAGAATTTACCTTATAGTCGTTTCTTTTGTGTGTGTGTGTGTGTGTGTGTGTGTCTGGTGCAAAGGCAGCTGTCCGTGTTGTGCTGCTGTGTGTTCAACAGAGAAGAAACTTAATGTTTTTCGATAATATTCCTTCAAGGACCGGTGCCTCCGAAGCGTTTTTTTTTTTTTTTTTTTGCGCATTGTCTGCTGGTGGCAATATTATTTGTGCTGTGATGCAATTTTCCGGTCCTTTATGGACAGTATATGAATTAATGTAGTTCATGCAGGCTTACGCGAACTGTGTGGTGACGCTGTGGGAGTTATAATTGTAGGCTATAATCAGTCCTACAAACAAACACACACTGTCATGTAAGAAAAAAACAAACAACAATGCGCCTCAATAGGATGGAAACAAGACATCATGAATTTATCCAAAAATTAATTAACACTTCCGGAAAAGGTGAGAATATATGAAACATAATTGCAACATTGGCCCCTCTTCTTCCTATTGTCTTATTCTAGTTCTAATATTGCTCCCTCGTGTTGATCATATGGGCCTAAACTTATGTAAATGATACTACCAAATTGGCCCGTTGCGTCCAAAACACGTTTAAAAAACAGCAATACTATGTTCATAGTTTTGTGACATAGAGACGTAATTATGTGTCCTGCAACATTAAGAATTAAAATTAGGAATGGAAAGGGGGCAGGCTTATTCGTTCACATGCAGATTGGCTTCACAAACTGGACTGATAAATGATGCAGCCTCTGTGGTTGAAAAAACAAACAAACAAAAAAACCACCGAGTATGCATAATTTTTATAAAACTCCTTTGGGTGGTTTACAAAGTCTCTTTTATCCACCAATAATTTCAGTTCTTTGTGAAATTGTATAGGATCCCCTGTAAAGAGTCATACTTTGCTGGGATTTGTTTTTTTTTAAAGAACCTGCAGGACAACTGTGCATTTTAAGATTTGGTGCAGACTTTCACAACAATTCATGTTTAGACATATATCTAAATGGAGAGGAATTTCCAGTTGGTTTGTACCCTCTGCGATAGGCTTCAATAATGAAAATGAATAATGCATGTTTGATGAGAAGTGGATTGGTGGCAGTCATTTACGTCAAACTTTGCTAAATTGCTGTAAATCATCCAGGATGTAACGACCATGTGAACTCGCAGCGGTGGGCCTGTAGAGCCTAAAACGCACGATCCTAACAACCTTGAGGAGAAAAAAATAAAACAAAACACAGAAGCAAAACAAAAATAAACAAACAAACAAACAAAAAGCTTCCCAACAATGATTGAAATGAATGAAGAGCCCGAATGGCTGCTTCAGGGGACGCGCTCTTATGTCAGCTCGTATCCCTCCTCATTTTCTTTGTAATATCTGCCACTGGCTTGATGTAGTGTCCCCATAAAAAGAGATTAGAAATAACTCAATTGTGGGCCAACTCTGCCGCTGTTCAGATATATCTAATCGGATGAATAAACTCCATCATAGAGCTTTATGGGCGCAGCGACTACCATTTTGAGCTGAATACTGTCGGACTTGGTTGACAGTATAATGCAGTAACTCTGCAATCATGGCTAATAAAGTGTGTTCATTAGGATAATTTTATGGTGTGAATGTAGTTTAGAAAGTCCTAGCAGCCTGAGTGTGTGCGTGTGCGCGCGTGTGTGTTTCAACTGATCAAATGGACACTGAACGCGCTAAAAATCCACTCATCGTGGAAGATAAAACATTGTAAAAACCTTTGCGGGCTCTCTTTTAGGGCGCCCGGACATGTTTACTCCAGCACACGCCAGTGAATTGCAGCAGGGTTGTTGCAGGCTGTGAACCTGCGCTCCGAGCAGCTGTCAATGAATCTAATTGAAAGTTATGAGAGCTTGGTGAGGAGCAGGCAGTAATTCAGTTAGGACTAATATCTTTGGGTTTCTGGCGCGCTGCTAAATTAAATGTCATTATTCACTGTCTCTTGTAAAAAATCAAAAAGGAAATGAGATTAGGGTATTTGTGAAGCGCATCATTGAGTGGTCCTTAATGAAGAAATAACTGTCTGAACCAGTGTAGTTCACTTTGCTTAACATACTGGAACGTAATTGGAATTGATCTCGTGCCCGTCTAATATTAGCCTTGATTTATCTGAGGGATTACTGTACGTCTATGCAAAATCACCTGGGATTTTCATAAACACCTTTACCACCCTTTACCACTATTGTACCGATCACAGCCTATATAATAACGTCAACTCGTAAAAGCTTTGAGTAATAATAGCAATAGGCTACTATACTGCAACTAATAATAATAACTTATGTTTGTTATAGCTCTGGTATTGCTGATGGAACGTCACTTGTGTGACATTCTAACTCCATACTACAGGCTTCTTATTGGAGGATAGAGCGACATATTTCAATTTTCTCGACACTTTTCTGCCCTGCCCGCTCCTCTCCTTCAGCCCCTTGTCAGTTTTCTTCTTTTCCTGCCCTGCAGCCCATCGGCATATGGCTGCACGTCGCTCCGCGCGCTGCTGTAAACGGCGTCGTGGCACCCCGAGTCATCATCAGTCTGCGCCCTTTGTGGTCGGTCGGCGACCGGTCGCTAATATCGCATCTGTAAAAGATAATCACTGCGGGGTCGAAGGGGAGGGGAGATAATGTTATTCAACGAGTCAAATTAAGTTGATGGTGATTAACAATAGGCCGTAGCCTGCAGCTTCAAAAGCAGTCAGCAAATTGGAACGTCCTGAACGATTTTTTTTTTCAAGTGTCTTAAAGACATTTGGACACGGTTTTCTTGTGATATTACAGTGCAGTACTGTTGTGTGATAGTTGTAGCCGAAACTGCTTTTTTATGCGTGTAAAACTAATCTAACTGACATTCTCATGTTCTATTTATACTCCATTGAAATTTATTGTGATGGAGATTTTCAAGTTTACTGTGTTTGATCTCCATTTATGTATACACACACATACATACACATACTTATGCATATATGTATATACATATATATTCATGTATACCTTTTTTGTTTTTTGTTTTTTTTTTCCGTTTTTTCCCCCTTTATTCCAAAATGTATTTTTTTTTAGCATTTTCTGGTCAAATTTGTCTGATTTCCTTTCTTGTCGAGTCATTTGGCACCTTTTATTTGTAATAACAATTGATGGTAAAGTTAGAAATGAAGAAGATTTCATTTGCTTAGGTGTAAGCTGTGCCTACGTTTTTTTGGTTGGTAACAAAAAACTGGCCCATCTTTCGACTGTAATGATGTTCTAACAATTTGTTGACTATAGACCAGGTTTTAAAAAGCTGATATAGCCAGTATCACTAATACTCTTTTTCTCCCCCCTCAAAATGCAGGTTTGGTTTCAGAACAGAAGAGCAAAATGTCGAAAGCAAGAAAACCAGATGCACAAAGGTAAATCTCATCTCCTCTAAACGTTTGAATGATCTTACTTGTATATTCTCTTATTTAATGTTATCAGAATATATTTATCGTTTTACAATTTGACCAGTTTCTTGTAAAAACTCCTCATCTCACATAACAACAACTGTCTGGCTGTCTGACAGACATCTTTCCCTTCTCCCCAGGTGTCATTCTGGGCAGTGGCAGTCACCTTGATGCGTGCAGAGTAGCCCCCTATGTCAATATGGGCGCCCTCCGAATGCCTTTCCAACAGGTAGGCCACATTTCAATATTAGCAGGAGATGACGGAGATTAAAATGTATAAACATTTAAGTCAAAGAAAGCAAGCTTGGAGTGTAGAAAAGTGTAGAAAAGTTTGAAACAAATCTGAAAATTCAGCATCTTGTAAAGCAGAGGTGAAACCTGTCGGATCTTTGAAAAAACAGGCCAAGGGAGTGACAAGGCTGTCTGTGTGTTTCTGTGCGTTCATGTTTGGTAAAATTGGCCTCAAAGTAATTGTCCTATAATTGTGCATTTACATGCACATACACAGCTGCATTATGAGGGTGATGAGAGACTGCGAATATGTGTTGGATGGGGATGAAGCAGCTAACCTCCTGGCTCGGCGGAGTGGGACGGATTGTATAGGAAAGAGAGTGGAGAGGTGGACTTAGATTTGATCTGCTGCTATCTACTTTTGCATCCTGACTGCTGTGTTGTCTGCTTGACCCTTGTGAAAAGCAGAGGCCTAATTAAGCCAACAGTGCGGCAGGCGTGAGCACATAAAAGGGATGATGAAAGCAGGGAATGGAGTGGGCTCTGATGGATATTGGCGTTGAGCTGCACTGGCAGGGGTGGAGGCTTGCATACTGAGAGAGGCACGATGCATGAAGCTGAAATTGGCAGAAGGCTTCCACAGATTCAGATATTACAATGCAGCATATGCATATAAGACAAGTGGATGGCTTGAGATTTGCACGGAGAAGGTTATAACTTGTACCTGCGAGGTCGTGTCCTTCTTTACTCTTTAAAGCTTCTCACGTTTTTTTGTTTGAGGCTAACTTTCATGCATTTGTGCACAAATTTATACAAAAAGGGCAGACACACACAAACACACCCCTTAACACACGAACATTTTGAACCTTTCCCACATGTTTTGTCGGCAGGAGATCAATTTCTGTCACAACCCCCAACTGGAATTACTCCACAAAATCAAGTTTCGTATTGGTTTTCCATCATTGCGTCTGCATTTTAATCCAACGTCAGTGCACCACACAGTTGCAAAATCAGTCACAGCAGAAGTTTGTTACCTGATGGGTAACTAGTACATTAGATTAAGTGGAGGGGGGTTAGCTGTTTACAGAGGGTTTTGTTTGGATGCCATATTACGGTGCTTAGCAACCATGAATTTTGTGGTTCAAAGTAGTTTCCCCTTTCATTTGACAACCTCAGCTCAAGTAATTTTTTTTGTTATTTTCATGCCAATTTGAAAAGAAGAAAACTGGAAAAAAAACCCAAAAAAAACATTTAGTCAAGTTAAAACTTTGACTTTTTATCGTTCTATTTTGGTTGGAAAAGAAAAGCATGAAATACTTTGGTTTTCCCTCTTCTTCCCGTGGTGTTTGAAACACATGAGAAATGGCAACGGGCTCAGCTCTCTCCCTCTGAAGTAAGCTGATGCTTAATTTTCACCTACTTCGTATAAAATAATTGCCAAGAATGTGAAAACTGATATCCTATGCTCCTTATGGTTTCTGTTTTCCTCTTGACTCAGGAATATGTCTGAGTAAATATTTATGACTCCAAATATCTGAATGTCTTTTTAGTGCAAAATTGTTTATTTATGCAATTGAATACATAATCAGGATAACAAGACTGCATATTTCCAAAGGGTATAACAGAGTCCTCAGTCTGAATTAAAGAAATCTGTTCTGGGTCCTAGAGAGACTTTGATTCTCAGAGATTAAATTGGATGTGGTGTCTGAGTGCAATGTATGATTCATTAACTTTTAGAATAGCTGACGTGAAAAAAGGACTAAGGCGCAGAGTGCAGCCCTTAACTATTTTCTTAGAAAACACACTGTAAGCAACAGCTTTAAGGGGGTAAAATTTGAGGGCAAATTTAATAGCGTCAGACTGTGAAACCTAAATCCTCAGCCCTCCTCTCACACACATGCGCGCACACACGCCTCGGGGACTAATGCTGACAAACTTTTTTTTTTTGCTGTCCTGCAGGTCCAAGCACAACTCCAGCTAGATGGGGTCACCCACTCCCACCCTCATCTGCACCCTCACCTGGCTGCTCATGCTCCCTACCTGATGTTTCCACCCCCTCCCTTTGGACTACCAATTGCATCCCTCGCCGATTCGGCCTCTGCAGCAGCAGCGGTGGCGGCAGCTGCCAAAAGCAACAGCAAGAACTCGAGCATCGCCGACCTGCGACTCAAGGCAAGAAAACACACCGAGGCTCTGGGACTCTGACCCCACCGGGCTACCCCTCCGCTCGCCTGATGCCCATAATCGCCTCTCACACAAGACTGAGCCTGTGAAAGGGCCGTGACACTCACAGCTAAAACTAAAATAAACAAAAACACTGAGGGAGAATGAAAGAGAGGAACACATACAGAGAGAGGGGAGAGGGAGTGTGTGTGAGAGAGGAGGGGGGAGAACAGTGGAGGAAGAAAATAAAAAAGGAGGAGGGAGCGAGAAAATTGTCACAAAACCAGCTGCCAAAACAAACCACTTGTAAAAGGGTAATTAAATACCAATGAAATCACCTTTTACTTTTCGCCCAACAGGCAGGACTTCTGCGGGGCCAGTGGCTCAGTCCACTCCAGGCACAGATCACATCCCAAGGACCATACAAACACATGTGGATGTCAGTCTGAGGGCCAGGCCGGGGGCCCTTAGACCAGAGGACTTTAGAACAAAGCAAACTGACAGGCAGCAGCGGAGCCAAAAGCAGAGTCTCGTTGACGCTGGCTGCCGCGATGCTGACAATGCAAAGTGTTGAGCTTGGTGGAAACAGACCCACACACCACCTCAACGAGGCATTGGAACGGCTCTCACCTACACACCTTGCCCGCGCCCCACCCATCACTAGAAAAAAAGCTGAAAACATTTTTAGAAAAAAAGGCCATATTTTGTCTCCAACCACTGTGTTCCCTGCTGCTGCCAAGTGCATGAGCTCTAATAGAGGACCACTCTTGGACTGGTCTCCATCCACACCTGACAAAAATCGCTCAGCCACAGTTTTTAACACTGCCATTCACTGCCCACAACCCCTTCAAAGTCAAAGGTCTCCATCAGAGTCCGATATCCTTGTCCTTACGGACTGGACTTGTGCTGTGATGAAAGCAACAATTTCCTTTTTCTTTGCTGCGGAGGGGAGAGACAATGTTATGTGCTGCTGGGCATGTGTCGGCAAGACTTTGTTTGCGTTTCTCCTTACAGTGTGCTCTCCTTCTCTCTCTGTGTCTTTATTTCTTTCTTGTTGTGTTGTATTTTGGGTAAAGAATTGAAGATAGCCTTTGCACTTCAGGTCTTGTATGTGGGTGTTTACAAATGGCCCCACAAGCAGATACTGCTTTACTAATTGAAAAGCGGGGTGGGGGGGGAGTGGGATTTTGATATCGTCATGTGATCAGCAAAAATGACATAATCTTGGATTAAAGGGTAAAGGGGATTTTGTTTCTTTTCTTCTTTTGTATTTCTGAAAATATGAAAAACGCATCAGTCAAACTGAAATGCAATGGTGTGCAGTTTAAGTGCAATACTGTAAATAGCGAAAAAAAAGAAAAAAAGTTAAAAACAGCTAGCAGTTAATCCTCAACAATAAAGAAGCCCAATGATTTTTTTCTTTTCTTGCTGTTTTTATGCATTGTTGGAGAATTGTGTTTCTTTTTGTACGGCAGTGTGATTTTTGTTTTGTTGAAGAAAAGTCACCCCAAATCAGGTGCCATATTTCACATAATTTCTATGTACTCAGACAGTTCATAGACATCAAGCACAGCTGTCACATGTTAAAGAAGACATTTATCACATTTTCGGATGCTGCGGAGAATTGGAAAAGAATCTAGTCAAAATAGTGGGAAATATCTGTGATCAAATCAACAAATCTGCACTGCAACCCGAACCAAGCAGTTCTTTTACAATATAATTAGTTTTATTTTGCATGTGTTATGTGACTTTTCATCATTAATTTCAGATAATCCAGACTGTACTTTACAAACTGCTCCACACAAAATGCTTACGGCTGAATTTAAAGATAATTTTGACAACATTTCAAACACTGCTGCGCTAAATATGTAGAACCATTTCAGGTCTACATACCTCTGACAGTCACCAAACATAATTTTCTATGTTAACAGACCTCCATTTAGAAATGTTTATCTATGTCTCCATTTTAAATTAAACATATGGTTGTTTTATTTATTATTTTGTCTGAAAGTTTATGAAAAGTCGAACTACAATTGTACATTTTTACATGGCTTTGCATTTATTTTTGTATGTTTTTTTGTGTTGAATTTTAATTAGGAGGTGTGGCAGTAGTGCATTGTTTGCCTAAAAAAAATGTAGCGTGTCAGAGTTTACAAACATTTCAGGGATGGTTGAATTAAACTATACTCCATGGAATTTGTTGTACCCATTAAAATTATTACCATTTCATATGCAAGCATGCCTAAACATGAATCATCGTACAGTTTGTTTTATTCCCCTTTTGATTCACAAAATATGAATGTACATCTTGTACAAGTAAACTATCAATAAAGTTATAAATATTTGTACTTGAGTTTTAAAATAATTGTTAAAAGCTGCACAAGAAAACACTTTGGGTTCCAACATAAATTAATGCAAAGGCTGCTTACTTTGTAACCGAGTTTACACAAAAACATTAACAACACAATAATCCCTGTAACTTGCTTGGAAAGACAATAGTAACCACATTTTAGCTACAGTGAAACACTAATCCCCTTCCACAATTTCTTGGGCATTTGCGACGTCCTGATTAATGCTACCCAGGTCTCGCACCATTCTGTGTTGGATGTCAGCAACTGTGCGAATCAATGTCAGTATCAGTTTAGAGTTGACATTCACGACGTAGACTCTTTGTTAGCCGGCTTAGCTCATCACATCCAATCTATGCCATACTCTAGCAGAGAAAATTGGACTGCTACAAACTCCAAATGCAACCTGATTCCCACTATTTGCCAAGACACAGAGTGAAGCGGTATGGAAAGTGGGGCTGCAATGTCGTCAAATAGAAGCAATATGGCTGTAACTGGAGTGTGGCTGAAAAGTAGAGAGAGAGTGATAGATCTGAGGCATGCTGAACATGTAATGTTTTCTGACCGGGATGCTCAAAGATGTTTTGTTTCAATGACAAGCGATTAACTTTGAGCGGTGGATATAAGAAGGCCATGATTTAGGATTTGTTCACCTGCATTTTGAGTTCATACAAAGTTGCATACACCCTCCATTTGTTCTACCCACACATACTAAATTTTGTACATTTAAAATGGTTGGCCTCTTTTTTAAGTATATTAGCTTCCTTTGGGAACTTAATTCAAGATGTGTGTGTGTGTGTACAAAGTAATTACACCATGTTCTATAGTGCCTTATTGTCTGAAACCCATACACAGAGTTAGCCCAAATGGCATCCTGTTGAGTGTGGTACCCCCAAGAAGGTCGCTGCACGTTTAATTTGTACCTTTTTGCTCATACATCAAGATTGAGTGATATAGTCGCAGACTGATGGCTCTGTATTTACCCAGTGACCCCTCTGGCTGGGGTCTGGTCTGGAAATAACAGCATCCTTTTATGTGTACTAATAATTAGCAAGGCACACATAGCCATCCATCAACCACCAATGAGCCATGGCTGCTTTGTCAACATGCTCAAGCACATAAGCTATTTATGTTGGCCAAAAGTAACAAATACACAATAATATATTAATAGAGTGGAGGAGTGAGGGTGTACGCATGTGAGTGTGGGCGCATGTAGTTGAAGCTTGTGCTTGACATTAATTTGAAATCTGCTTTTACCGATGCATTGCTTTTTGCTAATATGTTGTTGTCTTGTCTCATAGTTATGGATCCTCAGTTGATTTAATGTTCTGGCACAAATGAACACATTTTCAAGTAGCAGTTTTGATCTTTAGAAAAAGCCGCAGATCTGACTTTTTTTTGCCTTTTTTCTACCATTTTCAGTCTGTCTGCTTTGGGAAGCAAAAAGTCTGAGCCATGGTGCAACACTCCACTAGCCTATCAGAGGTCAAGTGCTCAGGGGTCACGTGAAAATACTTTTTTATCACATTTCATTCTCATAATCCTCTTTGAAATGTCATACACAACTATGATCAGATGGAATGTGGGCTGTCTCAGCCTCAGCATAAAGCTCTGTGAGGCACAAGTAATGGTGTAAAATGACGGAGCTCATTGGTCGGTAAGACAGTGTATATTTAGCTCAAAGACTTGAAGTTGGAGCTTTTGTCATGCTATATCACAATAACTTGGAGGGCTACATGCAGAGGTAATAACAGTCTGCTCAGTTTAACTGAGAGTTTTTTTGTGAAATAACTTTGTGGTTCTTAAATCCCAAGTAAATCCTGTTCCGGCAGTTTCAGTTGTAGCTTGAAGTGAAGCCACCCAGAGAAACCTCAGCTGAAAACAATTGAGCTGAAGTGCTGAAGTCACTCCAGTCGGCCATGGATCAAAGGCCGCCTTTCATCCTAGTTTGTTTGGGCTAGACTTTGGTTTGCTTTGTTGGCTAATGCTCATAAATGTATCTGGAGTCATCAGCAGTACAAAGCTATATTAAAACTAACATTTTAAGTCTGGGTCAACACTTTTTTTTTTTTTTTTGCCGTGAAAGTGGAAAGAGTCAAGAATTTAAAGTTCGAATATAAAGGGGAAAAAACAGTGAGGCATTAGTTCACATTCCGCTCAGCTGTTTATGTTACACTCATTAGCTATTTATTTCCAGTTCAAGCATTCAGCCTGTGTTGTTGTAATCCAAGTAAGAAATCTTGTAACAACACAACATTTTCGGTCCTATTGGAAGCGAAAACTAAATGCGTCAGCTCTATCTTCAAAAACTTTAAACTATATGTCAAAATGAGAAAATAGAGTGTTTACTTCTGCCATAGTTCTAGTCATATTCTTTTGATGTCTTCCATTCGTTTGTCACATACTGTACTAATCTTGCTATGAGGAAAACAAATACTGTACGAGATAATTATTTAGCTGTGTTTAGATTGTTTATCTTGGGCTTTAATCCTCTCCATAGCTCTGCTTTGACTGAGTTTTTGTGATGCAGATGCAGAGTGTCTTTGCAGCTATATCCAGTAAGTGCAAAGTATATTTCATATTCTCCTCTGGAATGACCCTCTCTTTGCCTTAGGGATCCATTTACAAGTTAGGAAGAGTAGCAGATAATTGACTAAAACAAATGAAAGCCAAGTCAAACTTCATTTCATGTTTAATCAAATAAAAAATAATCAAATAACTGTATAATGTAATGGCTTTATCAAGTGTGATCAATTAAACTTCTACACCCAATTTATCCTGATTAAGGTGGTTAGTGGGCACAAGCCTTTCTCAGCTGTCATGAGATAACAGGCAGGGTACATCCTGTCCGTTACAGGGTCAGCACAGGGAAAAACAACCAAGCACACATCAAGTAAGATGCACACTTTTGGACTGTGGAAGGAAGCCATAGTACCTGGAGAAAACCTATGTAAGCAAAGGGAACATGCAAAACTCCTTCTTCAGAGCCTTTTTGCTGTGAGGGGACAATACTAACACCCAAATGTCATTAACCCCCCCTAAAGTGAACCCCGCCGCCAGGATACATTTAAATTCAGTTCTATTTTCTTTGTTCCAAATCACAACATCTCAGGGAGATTTACAAAGTAACGATACACTTTGACATGTCACAGTAGAAAAAGCATCAGCATAAATGTTCAAATGAAGTATGGCTGAATTCACTTTCAGGCCAGCATCAAAGTGTTGTCTATGCAATACATACCAATAAGCCTTTAATAAGCTCACTGAAAAAAGAAAAAGGAAACACTTTTCTTTTTCGGTTTTCCAACTCCTTTGGGCAAGAATAAATTAAAACCAACGTTTTTCACAGATGTTTGGGGAGAGGCTGTGATGATAGTACCATAGAAATTTGAAAAAGTCCTGTCAAAACATATACTTTCTTTAAGTATTACGCACTTAAACTTAGAAATATAGAAGGCTCGGGACACAGTTAGAAGACACAGTTAAGACACTGAATACAGACAGTTGACACATTAAAGAGATAAGCCAGTGGTTCTCATTTTGGAGTCACATTCCCATATAGAAATGAGGTTTGTGTTCGCAACCCTTGTGTTGAGAATCACTGCAACAAGCTCTCTTCTAACCAAATCACATGCTTTTTCACACATAGTGTTTATATTTATTCTCACTGTGAAGTTTCTGGTGAAAATATGTTTTAGCTATAATGTATGGAGGAGCTAAGGGACCAGCACCTAGAGAGGTATAGCTTGAAACGTCTATATACACTACATTTGTTAAAGGTTCAGAGGAAAGAACACAAAAGGTATCTTTGAATATGACTTTGAAACAATTCTCTAAAATGGCCCTCACACATAAAAATTCTTGCATAACTTTCTGCCTTCTGTCCACTTTGTCTGCTTCCATGGCAAAAGGTGTTGCGGGTGACAGAAGAAAACCAGATAGCTTTGAAAAGAGAATGAATTCCAGACTTTATGATGAGAGACTGTGACTGTGTTCAATTCAATATTCATGTTTAGAGGGAATTGGACTGAGAATTGGATGGAAAAACATACAGTGACTCAAATGCATACACTGCTCTCTATTTATATTTGTGGGATGGAGAATCAGCAATCAGTCTAATTTTTCCCAAGAGGATCTGCAGTTTAACATGCTTTTATTGCATTTATATGGAAACTAACGTGATAAACTGTTAATAAACCATCATGTTGAGCAGTTATTTATGTGTATATGAGTCTTAAAAACAGAAAAAAATATAACTTTGCAGTTAAAAATAGAAACATTTCTGTAATGAACATCAAAACAAACTCACTTCATGGTACATAGTTCAAATGGAAATCAATAGTAACATTGTGTTACTTTAAGTGTGATGACTTTAGACATTACAGTACAACTCTTGTTGTTGTTCATGTTCATAAGCGCCCTTTGAACTGAGGCCATAGCAAACCTACTGTCAAGAGGCTTCTTTTTCCAAACAGAATACAAATAAACAAGGCATCATTGTCGTTCTTTTTCCTTTCCTTCATTTCAACTGAAACATTGTGGATACGGTACAAATAAACAATCAGCAGCAATTTAAAACTGTAATTCATTCCGAGACATCCTCCATTGAAGTGCTGACTAACAAACACTTCAGTAGAGCTGATTTCAAAAATAAGTTTCTTAAAATGTCAAATTTCTTTGCTGGGAGTCAGTTTCAAAGCTGTTTCTAATTACAATACTTCAAACTACTATTTAGACAACAAATTCACCGTGAAGAAATAATCGTTGCATCTTAATATGATCAATAATTCCAACGAAAGAACAGTTTGATTTCCAGCCAGGCTTCCTGCATCTGAGCTGCATTTCATTGCAGACAACACTATCCTGTCCTGCCACACAGATAATTTAGTCAATACGTTTCAGCTTGTGAGCACAAACAGTTTAGGCTCTGTTCATATTTGCAAAAGATTTATCTAAATGGGAAAGCAAATATGATTAGGTCGAGCAATTGAAACAAATTTCAACAGTAAACGTTTGTGAAGCATCCCAGCAGACCATCAGAGTAAATTAAAGAACTATTAGCTTCAGTTACCTCGGACTGCCATGAGATCTCAAACCCACACTCCTCATCTCACTGCCTCCACGCAGGGGGTCGAAAGAGATGTTTTTATGGCATTTGTCACAAGGAGTGAATTAAGTGCACGCCAAAACTCACTAAAAACTGCACTCTGAATTAAACATAGTGCTTAAGCTTTGTAGTGAAAAACACTGTAAAGACTAATGTTACACAAAATTTAGCACGTAATAACTCAATAACCGTTAATTTGTGGCTTATCGTCACTTGAAGTTATTTATGACTGCACAAAGGTCAAATAAATCATTTTTGTTTTCCAACACACTGTTTCATGATTTCTCAGAGGGCTTGTGTTTTTGTGTGGTGCAGAATAAATATGTGTTTGACAGAAACGAAGTTCTGTTTTGTTACTAAAGGCAGGGGTTGCACCCTATCAAAACATTCCACATCTGACACAGAGCAGTCTTTTGGTAACACCGCTCCTTCTTTGGTTCTAATTTGTCAGAACCAACTTGGCCACTGTTGCACACCGTAATTATCATTATATTTAACTGCATTGACATCTACGAAAAAATCCATAAACTGGCAGGTGGGAAGTTTTCTAAAATGCAACAAACACTAAATTCTGTCAATGATTTAAGCCTTTGTTTTAAGATTAAGATCAGATTTATTGGTCATGCATACACACAAAAATTGTCCTCTGCTTTTAACCTGTTCAGGATGGCACCTGTTGACACACACTCATAGAGACAGATGCCAACCTGGAGTGGTGGGCAGCCATTTACAGCACCCGGGGAGCATGGGGGAATGGCACCTGTGACAAGGAGGTGGACGGATACCCCTCCAGCTGTCAGGTCCACCAATATTTTTGAGTGGTGAGAGTGGGAATTGAACCTGCCAACCTTCTGGTTATTGAACAATTTACTCTAACTACTGAGCCACGGCCACCAAGGATCTAAGAATGGATCCAAGAACAAAGGAAGTGATAATCTGTGACTTCACTGATCAACTTCACTGTATGCAGAAAATGTAACAATGCCGGCAACACATTCCAAAAAAAAGAAAAAGAAAGACATAGTGAAGCATAGAAAGACAGAAAAGTTGATAAAACCTACAAATATAATAAATAAAGAGTGTTCTAGAAGATTCTACCATAATCAGATTTATTGGTAACAGGTGAGGGTGTTGGAGTTTGGTATACTCGCAGGATCCACCAAGTCTTAGTCTTTCCAACCAAAGCTGGGTCACTACTCACCACTTTGTGCCAAACTCAGCTGGAGAAAAGTCAATCAGTGAAAATAGAAATTATATTGAATAAAGTAGTTTGTTTATGCAAAATGAAAAAAAGAAAAGAAAAAAACTGAACACAGTTTGCTGCTGCATCTGGAAATGTAATCTGAAACTATATCACACAAAGAAGAGGCTACTTAACAACTTTGCTCACAGACACTGCTGAGTTTTCTGGACTTAAGCTCATCTCAGAAGGACAGAAAAACGGTAGACAATCCAACATCTGTGATGGTATTGGAGTACATCAGTGCCCATGGCATGGGCATGTGGGAAAGTACCAGGTCTACATTGGAATTCTGGAGAGACATATGCTACCATCAAGGTGACGTCTGGAGTCCAGATGTGTCTCTTATTGAAGGTTTATGACATATTATGAAGAAGAGAATCAGACGATGGCGACCATGGACTGTTGAGCAGCTGAAATCTTATATTCGGCAAGAATAGACAAAGAATCCTTTTGCAAAAATGCCACAATTAGTGCCCGTAGTTTCCAAATGATTAAAAAGTATCATTAAAAGAAAGATTGATGTAACACAAAGAGAGAGATTTTTTCATTTCTTGAGCGTGTTGCTGGAAATGCATTTTTAATTTGTTTACATTTTCTAAATAAGAGGAAGATGGTCAGTGAAGAAACTCAAAATACCTCTCTACAAATGTTCAAACAAATTGAGAAATACACTACAATTTAAAATCTTTCTGTATGCTTAATCAAGGATTGAGGATCAAGAATCTGTCATGATTGAATCAAAGCTTTTGCTGTCTAACCTAACCACATGCTTAGGATGTTGTTAGGTGTTAAAATCTTTTGTTTTCTATGTTCATCAGCACCCACCTTTAAATGCTCAAAAGTGGTTTTGCTTCATTCACTTATAATAATAACCCAGGCGGGGTATATGTTACCTCATCATAGAATAATTTGGAAAATAAACTTACTACAACAAAACAAATCCAAGTTGCTGAATCTCCTCTGTTGGGCGGTTGGGCGGAGATTTTAGAAGAGGGACCTATAAGTTTGATGCAATCAGACAGAGGATAACTGTTAATAATGTAACAAGAACAACAACATATGTACTGGAAGCTCTGTTTCAGCATCTGCTGCAACTCTGTACTTTGATTGTGTTTGGACATAAATGAAAACAACTTTCATTTTTGGAATCTTGCAAATGAAATGGAGAAATATGAATACGGACCAGAGCAACCTAAACATTTCTTATTGTGGTCAGATCTATCAAATAACAGAGCTTGTTTGGGGAACTAGTATTCGACTTCAGTCTGCAATATTGGCTCTCATAATAAAAAAGAATTGTGTGAAAACAAGGCTGATAATGACTTTGTGTTGCCTGTTTATACTGATGAGGTTATGCACAGAATGATCTGAAATCAAAATTAAAAACATTTGGTAATGATAATTTAGCATTCATTCCCCACATTGGAATCAAATCTGTATGAATAGTACCAGTAATGTTGAAGGCCAAAGAACTGTACTTTTGGTGACCTTTTGTAAACAGCAGATTAACCTGATTTGTGGTAGAAATATCTTAAAAATGAACAAAAATTGATGTTTTTTTTATACTACTATATCGTCCTGTCCAGCAATTACTTTGACCAAAAGTGCTCCAATGTCAAGAGCTATGCCAGTAATTTGGTGGTGAGTAAGACAAATATTGCTTGTATCGTCTGACAAAATGTGACCTTGTGAGTAAAAGGATCCTTCCTGATGTTGAATGATATTCACTTGTAGCTGAACTCAAAACATGAACCAAAAAGAGAAAACATTCAGTGAGGGGTTGTTGAAAAATTATTTTTAAAGGACTGATACTAATATAAACTGGTAAAACAGCATAGTTTACAGGTTATTCATCCATTTTCTATGCCCGCTTAATCCAATTCAGGGTCGCGGGGGGCTGGAGCCCATCCCAGCTGCCTTTGGGAAAGAAGAAGGGTACACAGGTTGCCAGTCCATCACAGGGCCACACAGAGACAAACAAGACAAACAACCACACACCAAGACAAACAATCATGGTCACTCATAGGGACAATTTAGAGACACCAATTAACCTAACATGCATGTTTTTGGACAATGGGAGGAAGCCAGAGTACCCAAAGAGAAAGGAATTGAACCTGGAACCTGCTTGCTGTGAGGCTAAGGTGCTACTACACCACCGTGCAGCCCCAGTTTACAGGTTAAAAAAAAACAAAAAAACCAAAAAAAAAAAACAGCTGCCCAAAATGTTTCATCTTCACTTCTGAGAAATAATAAATACCTAAAAAGATCCATACACAGACTTTGGTAGTTAGATATTATACAGTATATAGAATTTATTTGACACCTCAATGCCTTCATGAAATAAGTTGTAGCTAGTCACAGCTTGGTTTTGGATGTAAGACTGAGGCAAGGATTGCATGTGTTGATGAAATGAAGAATAACAGTGGAGATTACACGCTTAAAGTATTGTGTGCACAGTTGATCTTTAAAATAATATTACTATTAGCCTTTGAAAGAACTTTCACCATATTCGTCCTCATAGAAAATATTGTTTTAACTCAGAAATAATCTAGAACTTTCCTTAATTATGATATTCCTGATTTGACTTGAAGTCCACTGTTCACTTTACTCAAACCAAAAGGAATTTACAACACTATCTAATCTAAATCTATTTTTCATCCAGTTCAATTCCTATTGGAGTTTATTTCTAATCAAAATTTTCTTAGAAATACTGTATTTAAGTAATTGGTCTTAAATGAAATGAATAAAAAATATATTCTTTTAAAATACACAAAATAAAATTAATAAGAATAATAAGAATAATAAGAATTAATAAGAATAATAAGAATTTATTCAGATTTCAACGTAATGTGTAGCAAATTAATCAGGCTTTGCCTAGGGCACAGTTTGGAAAAATGATCTCATTTGACCAGACAATTCAGGCCTCTTCTCTAATCATATGATGGTGTAACACCTCCTTGTCTTTGTTGTGGTGATTAAGAAAACAAAGACAACAACTTCACAGTCAGATTTTAAACATGAATAAACACACTTTATTGTAGGATAGCTATCGTGTTTGATCATAGACCGGTTCATATGTTAAAGGATTATGAATTATGTAGTTTCTATTGTAATGGAAAACAGATGGATACAAAAATGTACTTGGACAGGGCTCAGACAAAAATCTTGTGCAAATATGAGATATACTGAATTGTTTGTATAATATAACTGACAAGATTAAGCTGATTGTGTTGTAAGTCATAAAATAGTTGATCGATGAAATTATTTATTCATATACAGTGCATGCTGAAATGATCTTGAATATAATTTAAAGTTAATGATTAATGCATGACTTTAAAATGAAAAATCAATGACTATACATTTGAATTCATTAGTGTTGCTTATGTGTAACATAATGCATGTACATCGCACACTTGTAGCTACATGACGTGGTGACCTCTCAGATGAATCAGTGCCTTTAACTTTGCTGTGGATGAATACAACTACTGTATATGAATCATACAAAATGCATCCATGAAAACTAAACAATTCTCATGACAGCCCAGTGGGGTTATATCTACCCATGTAAAGTAACAGTATATCATACTCACAAGTAACCTTTCACCTTACAAGGATTTTTACTGGTGAAAAGCAGCACCTTTAGGAGGCCCTGTAGACTTCCAGCACACACTCTTCGCACTTCTAGTTATCTCTGAAGGTGAACTATAGGACAATATTTCATACAATAAAGGCAAATGGGTCTATAAATTTCCTGAGGAAAAACAAGCTTTCCTGATTGCAACTCAACTCACTGTTTGCTGCATGTTTTATACCCCTCTGACTGGTAATCAATAGCTACACATGCAGCCTCTCAGCCTGCACTTGTATGCCCAAAAAGAAGGTGTCAGTCAGTGGAAACCTTATGAATAGATTGGGGCTGCATGTGGACAGATGGATACGTTCCTTGTCAATTGTACAATGCCCCAGTCCAAACCATCAGCTTTTTTAATCACAAAGGGCTATTCCCCTAAGTATTGCAGAACTACAAAATTTAAAACACTGTTTAAACCGAACTGTCTTACAAAAGTTGCATCTGTAATTAGACTGAACTAGAACAATAAACTGAAAATGCTCCTTGATAAGCTGCCATTTGGTTATAAATGTTTTTTTTTATTATTAATAAGGGATTTACTAAAGGGTATTTTGAAACATTTATCAGAGCAAAGTGTCTATGAAGAACTTGCAATATTCTGTATAGCGCTGAATTTCGAGGGGTTAACCTTTACAATTCAGCCCTTAACAATTTTGATGTATCTAGACATGTGTATTTATGCATCAAATTGTCTTACAATAAGGTACAATATGACTGGACATCATTTTTCATTAGTACATATAAGCAGTCAGTAAATCTGAAGTCCCTTTTTATTTAGAAAGCATTTTCAAGTATTGAATATATGTTACATACAGTATGTTGTATCACAGAAGTCCACAAATTACACATGTAATGACTATTCAATTTGTTTTACTTTAAAACAGATTCAGACTACGAGATTATCAGCATCGCTGGCTTGGTGTGGTGTTCACACAACACAGAGCATGTATCTTGTGATGGGGAGGTTTAAAGTTGTAGTGTGTTCACACGCTGATCTTTATCAAGCAGCTACCATGCACACAAGTCTCTCTTTTGGCAGAAATGTTACATCGCTCCTTACTCAATCTGTTTTGTTCACCTGGTTGTCGAAGGGAAATGTGACAGATTCTTCTCTCTCTTGGGTCTGTGATGACATCACATGCTGAAAACATCAAAGAAGTATGGATGTTCTCCATCCATTCATCCATTTTCTATACTCGCTTAATCCAATTTAGGGTCGTGGGGGGGGTGCTGGAGCCTATCCCAGCTGTCATTGGGCGAGAGGCACAGTACACCCTGGACAAAACGCCAGGGCCACACAGAGACAAACAACCATGCACAATCACACTCACTCCAAGAGACAATTTAGAGTTACCAGTTAACCTGACATGCATGTTTTTGGATGGTGAGATGAAGCCAGAGTACCTGGAGAGAATCCACGCATACATGAGAAGAACATGCAAACTCCACACAGAAAGGCACCAGTCGGGATTTGAATCTGGAACCCTCTTGCTGTGAGTCAACGGTCCTAACCACCACACCATTGTGCGGCCCATGGATGTTCTCATCAACTTTAAACCAAATTCTGTTGAGCTTCCTGAGAAGACTAGGATATTTATTCACCGGGTTTCGGCTTATTTTTTGCTGTAGGCTATGCTTGTTTTTATGTTTTTCATTTTCCGTGTTTTGGCCTGTCGCATCGCCTAACCCTGTCTGTCGCGCTCTCGTTCACTGTAGTTTCTTGCTGACGACTTAGTCCACATTCCTCCCTATCTCCTTAAAAAAAAAAAGAAATCAAAAACTTTAAAGATATGAAATATGCAAGATATTCGGTAGGATAATTGGACATCTCCATGAGCCTCTCAATAGTCCTTTGTTTCTTTGAAATGTTTATACATACTGATTAATAACTGCTAATTGACCCACTGATTTTCCAAATATCTGGAGAAAAACAACTTTCTGCAACCTCCAACACTGAACTGCGACATGAGAATCTGGCTTAAAATCTTATTGCATCAACTAGTTTGGCTGCAGAGAACAGGTAATGTTGAAGCTTCTGATGGGTGCTTTTATTGTGGCTCTTAAGTGAAACATGGTGATTGTATTCACTTTGGATTTGTAGTCTGAGACCAAATTTAACAAAACATGACGGAATTTCCACTGATAAGTTGTGTTAGCTGTAATTCTTACCTCAAGAATTACAGCTAACACAACTTATCGGTGGAAATTCCTGCAGAGGTTAGGTCAGTGTGATGCATCTACCTGAGATGCTACAGTTCTTTTCGGCATACAAACTGAAATTGAAATGGCACTTTAGTGTTTGTAGAAATAAAAAAACTGCAGTTGAGGAGGAATTGGCAGAGGTGTAAGCATTTCAGCCAGGAGAATGCGGCTCAAGCCTTGTTAGGTACTGTCATCTATTGGCTTTTGCTTTTCTGTCATTTTATGGTTTACACTTTCACCTTCTGCTTGGTTACATTAGGGCAACAAAACTGCTTGGGTAGATTTGAGATAAGTGCAAGGTTTGAGTTGAAACAGAGCCTTTTACAGGTTGTAAGCAGAGTTCGCTTTAAATATAAAGAAAATATTTGTCCTTTCTCTGTAGAAGTCTGGCAATGGTGTATTATTTTCTCACCTCATTGAAGCTAGTCTGTTGTAATGAATCAAGCTGATATAATTAAAAATAATAATTCATGACAATGGACTTTGCAATAAATTTTGAATGTTAACTGTCTGAAATGGAGTTTAATTTGTGTGTTTAAATTGTTAAATGATTTCATAATCTGTAGAAACAGGACTTCCTTTAGATATGACTTGGGGAGGATAAAAGAAATCAACAATATCTTCCAGAATTGAGGTATTTTACTAATCATAGGGTCTTTAAAGCACAAAACTAAGTAGTAGTAGAGTGTCCAGCTCAGTCAAAGAGGACACTTTTTCATTAAATAGGCTTTAACTCTTCTAAACATTTGCCTGATTTCCCTCAGACTGTGGAAGCCTTGTATGAACGTCTGGTAAAACCTTTATCATATTTTCGAACTAAACAAGAGCAATGCCTTTGTACCATTTTCACAGAAGGAAAATTTGGAAGAGATATGTTTATGATCAGAATGTATCAATGAAGTAAATCAGAAAGTATCAATAAAGCTACTGACATAGTTAAAAACCCTGACTGACGTCTTATTCCATTACAACGGCAAACTAATAAATAAATGATAACCCTATTGTTGCGTTGTATGTAGTTTGCAGACATTTGTACAGGCACTCCTTCTCACACACTGCAGTGGTGGTTATTCACCAGTGAAAGAAACGTCAGTAAATCAAGCAAGGCTGCTGTTTGCTTTGAAGAGAACAGAGCACCTAATTACCCTTATTTACGGGATGCTTCTGAGTAAAGCATCATATTATCTTGCTGTGACAGATTCAGTTGCCTAATAAACATGATCATTAGGATTTTCATTTCTCCAGCTACGTCTTGTGGATATTACTGCTTTCAGAAACATGCAAAAAAGACATCTTTTGAAGTAAAGGGCAGATAACCCCATCGCGAGTTATTATGGGTTTGTTGGAGCAATTTATAGAGTGTTATTGACGCCTCCAAACCCACAGGGATGTCACACACAAACACACGCACACACACACCACACACACAGATTAACACAGTAACAAAAACAATTGTACTTTATAATCATTCTCAGAAAGGATAAGAGTTTTCATCCGAGCAGAAAATGAACTTAGGTAGATGAAGTAGAACACATCATGAAGCAGAAGTTCCTGTGCCCCCAAGACTTTTACTTTTATAGTGATGAGAAAATTAATAGAGCATGATTCGACAAGAGAGGATTTTGTTAACATAGTTGTGATTTGAATGGCACAACCCATAATAACCAATAGATAATTTTTCAAGGAGAATTTAGGAAATTAACTTGTGTGTCCTGTTGTGTGTCATTGTGCTTGTTTAATACTTACAGTATATCAGTTTGAAGTGCTCTTGTCTTCAAACCTAGTGCTTTGAAAGATATTCAAAGGCAATATAAAACGCTATATAATGTGTATATTCAGTCAAATTTGTATTTGGTTATAATCCTGCAATGAATCCTTTGACTAAACCTGTGCAGTTTGAATGCTAAACTTAATGAACTCATCTTCCTCTCTTCTGTTGTTCTGAGACCCAATTAGATGTAAATATATCACACAGCACTACAGTTGGAGGCCAGAGTGCCTCTGTTTGTCTAAAGGGAAGAGGCGTGGGAGAAACACATAGTAGTTTTAACCGCCAACACGCTGCACTGGGCATGGTGCATATCAATACAGGCAGTAACTAACAACGTTGGCTGCAGGTATGTCTGTGAACATCAGAGGAGGATGAGTGCAAAGGTTGTTTCATCTTTTATAGATCAAATGTGCAACCAGCAATTGCCTCAAAGAAAGAAGGAATGAGAACCAAAGCTAGTCTGCGTTTGTGCACTTACTCGTGTTTTTATGTGTGTACACATCATGCATGTTTTGTATGTGTGATGTGCCCCAGCAGTGTAACTGGTCTGTTTGCAACAATTTTTACTTGTCTTTGAAAGTGTTTCTGTGGGTCCCAGATCCCTATGGTCCGATAAGCACGAGGCTGTAGAGTTCCCTGTGGAGGTCAGCCTCTCTGAAGCCCTTCCTTCCCTCCCTCATTTGTGATTGCCCTATGTGATAGCACCCAGCAGGCCTGAGAACACAGGCTTAATGTTCTGGCTGGACGGTGCCATGAATAAAGACAATTATCAGGCAGTGAGCGAGGTCTCCCAGGGTCATGGTTTTAGTCAGATTATTTATTTTATTAAGTTTTTGAAGAAGGAGCTTTAAAGTTTAACAGCCCTAGGGTTCCTTTTGCTGTTTTTTTTTTCTTTTAAATCCCTTGCTGTGTGAATCCTTACAAGGGTGTATTGTTGGGAATAGGGTTTTTGATGATCTAATTGGCTATTACTGGATGTTTTCAGGCAATAACATTGTGCTTTTAGGTTTGATTTTAAGGTGTAGTATGTGCAATATTGAATCAGTTCCAAACAAACCTTTCCACCCTTCAGCATGTTGACCATACTGTGGCAGCTGTTCTATACATACACCAGAGAAAAAGAGATAGATAGAATTGGAAAGAAATAAACATGACCAGAATAAGAGTTGAAGTGTCAGGCTATACAGTATGCGTCTGCAAGTCCCTCAGTCACCTTTTTTTGCACTTAGTGCAGTAAAAGGAATAAAATCTAGACCAATGAGAAGTCAGTGGAGACTATATCCAAACAGTTACTGATCTGGACAATGATAAGTCTGTAGTAAGAGACAGTCCATTGATGGCAAAGGACTAGGCAACAACTAATTTGCCCTATTGTTAACTTATGTGTAACCCAGCTTTTACATTGACTGGACATTTGCACTCAGTCTGGCAACTACAACATCTGAAGCGAGCAACCCACAACTGGTTTGGGCCTGAAAACTTAGCAGATGATCTGTGATCCAGTAAGCTGCATCAAAATTTGCTCCCACACTGCTCCTACCTCTGTGGGTAATTAATTGAAACGAGGCACAGCTTGAAAGAATTAGATTAAATTCTCTGGCAGCCAAAAATCAATGAATTGAACAACTTTACCTTTATTTTAGAGAGATTTTTTTTTTTACTTTACTTTTTAATTGACACTGGTATTTATGCTTCTGGATAAAGGCTACTTTGTGTTGACACCTTATTTTGACAGCGGGATATAGTCCTGTATATATAATAACTTTGTCAGATATGGCACAATTGTGTGAGCTTTTCTTGGGTTCAGTCAAGTTTTTCATGGCCTTTGTTAAGGAAAAATATCTTTATCTCTGCCTTTATACTGCCTACAGCCAGAACTGTCTTTGAAAACAAGCAAAAATTAGAGAATGAATTCGCTCTCCGCATGTCAGCTCAGTCTAAACACTTTAAATGCTATTACCAAACAGGTGCACTCCAGATTGAGGGGCAAGGGGTTTTTACACAGATTGGAGGACTGGAGATAGATAAAAAAAAGATCATTTTTTACAATTTTCTTTTAAACTCATCTTGTGCAGAGTTGTCATATTTTGACTAAATGTTTTTGGGTAACTCCTAAACAAATATAATTCTGGGGGTCTTAAAGACTATGCTGAATGCCAAAAAAATTTTCAGGTACCAAGAATTTGTTAAACTACTTTAGGTTGACAAAAAAATATATAAATATGAAGAGCAGAGATAAGAAATGCTGAAAGTAGTACAGTCTGTCCAAGATTACAAGTGTTTTTGTATGAAACACCGTTCTGTAGTGTGAAATAATGCCTTGTGTGTTTTTTAGACAGAAAGAATGGGCTCGCTTAGAGGGTGTGTTTGTTTACGCCTTGTGGCTTGCTTCAGGCCGTGAGCTAAACTGCTGGGTGTCATAGAGCAGCACAAGCTGTATCATAAATTCAATTCAGTATGTATCAGTTAGCTTAAAACTGTAAAGATAACTATAAATCTTTAGCTTAATTATCTTACAGGAAATTCATACTTTTGTGTCTGTACAACCTTGAGTCGTGCCACATTACAGCCGCTCCATATGCATGGCCAGTAATACTACTTCCTGTGCAATCAGCCTCACCACTTTCCCAGTGAGCGGCCCCACGTCTCCTGCAATTACATCCTCATTCTGTAATCTGTACTTCCACCCAAATGAGACCAGCCTGAGTAATTTGCGTGAAGATTCGCCAAATTAAGAAATATAATGGGCGAGAATCCGGTCTGTTCTCCTGGTTATTGAATACAGCAGCGCCGAAAGCAATGCTCTCTTTGTACCCTATTGTTTCTTGTGGATAATCACATTCACGTCCCAACCCTGTGAGCCCAAGACTCTCCCAAATGGAAAACAGAGGTGGTCATGACAATCTGTAATATTAATCCGATTGGGTTAACAGTGTCTCAGGGGCTGCTCCTGGTTGACTTTTCAACTACCTGTGGCTGTAGTTTAATCCAATTGCATTAATTGCATATTCAAAATCAAGACCTTTACACCTTCCCCCACTTTTACACATAACTCCTAATGGAACACCCTGTATTTCTCATGAACACTCACAAATTTGTAAATAATTACTATCACATGGGGGAAAATAATAGGCGCCCCCAATTCAAATTCACTGGCTGGAGGCAGTTTGGTAATCATGGAGGAGAGCAGGACAGGGAGAATAAGGGATGTGGGGTAAGGCGAGAGAGCAAGGTAATCACATTGTACAACAACCAACTGACAGTTTGAAAAGAAAAAGAGTTCAGAGTGAATAATGAGCAACTTTGTTCATAGTACTTATGAGTATATATCATTTGTCACTAACAACTGTGTTCTTGCTTTAGAACGCCCGTTACACATAGTTAAAACAAACTTTGCCCATTCTAATAGATTCATTGTTCGTTTATGGATAGCTCTTCACAAAAATCAGGTATGTATGTATTGTGGCCACAAGGCTATATTTGTTACTTAAAAGCAAACAACACACACATTCTAGGAAGTTGGTGATGGATTGGATGTGTTATCTGCCTATTAGCACAACAGCCCATTATCAATGTGCCCAGGTTACTGCGCTAGCTGTAAAGCAATAAAGACAGCCTGATTCCAGCCACCGCTGAGTAGGAGTTCAGTGGCTGCCTGTGTCCTATCACTTTCAAATGAGCACCACAAATCACTTCAGCGGGATGCCTGCACCAGTAATGTGGCCATCAGCATATGAAAATACTGTATGTATGGGAGACCATCCAATTTGCTGCCAGCAGATAGAAGGAAGAAATCCAAAGAGCGCTGAGTGATTGTTAGATAGCTGGCTGCTGTGCATGCATAAAGTGTGTATGTATGACACTGAATGTGCATGTCTTGTTCTGGGGTTGCTAATAACAGCTGAACAACATGTTATTGCATGCAACCTGTGTAAACAATATTTTCAAAATTGTCAGAAAATGGACAGCGTTCGTTGCATTAATAAGCAAATTAGTTTCTCTCTGGGAAGAATCACAGCATAACAAGGCAACCAGGGGGAAAGTTAGGCTCGCTCGGTGTCTGTGTTCATGTACAATTTGTTTCTGTGTGTGTGCATATGTCTTTGTGTCATGCCTGTCTGCTCGTGATGATGATGAAGTGTGTGCGTGTCTATGTGTGTGCAGAGCTCATGTTTTGTACATACCAATCCGATTGTCACAAGGGTGTTTTGTGCGCACTTTGTTCTCCACACTGATCCAGTCCCTGGCAGAAAATAATTACAGTTGGTTTGTGAGCAGAGAAAGGACAACACAGAAAGCATCCTCATTTTACAGCTTCACAGGACATCACATCACCCAAGACGAAGAGGAGGAGAGGGGGTGACAGAGAGGAAGACAATAGCGAGAGATGAGACCATTAGATGAGAATGCTAATTACTCCACCTTTTATTGAACATCTGTCAAGCCACCAACTTAGCTTGATAAATCTTAATGTTGTGCACCTGGCGCATGTGTCACATGCAAGCAGACACAGTTAAATTAGATCTAATGCTGTAAGGATTCTTGCTTCAAACAGCTGCAATAACATGGTTTGTCCAAATGACTGAAGAGAAAACGAAATAAAACCAAACAATAGCCTCATTTTTGGATGACAAAACAATAGAAAAAAATGTAATAATCACACGCAAGGCAGTCACTGATTTTTGGATAAATTAGACAACAGAGTGGTGAAGACAATGCTGCCTCTTTTATAAGGATTTATCACACACATGCTCACACCCACAGACAGTGCCGACCCCCCTCTCAAAAACTCAACCCCCGGATTTACATATGCTACACTCAGACATGCATGCGCACTCATTAGGAGAGGAGGCTTGTGCATGCTGTATACTAGATGGTGGTAGATGATACCCACCCTCATGACAAGAGATCTAAGACAGATCCCTGTGTAAGAGAAAACAGTGTTGAAGGCTTCTAATATCTTTGATAGTGTCGTTATGGTAATGATCAGGCATAATGCAAAATTCATGAAGTGTACCTAGCATTTGAGAATTGCCAATACTTGTACTGCTGGCATAAAGGAGGATACAGAAAGCATGTTCCAGAAGGCGTACAAGCAGATGTTGTTATGCTTTGCTCTAATTGTTTTTTGATAGTTAAGTGCAACTAAATGACTTTCATGTGTTGGCATGTATGCACACGGAGGGAATTGGTTCTTACCTTTTCTTTCAGCTGTTTGGCAGAGTGCTTGCTGGAAGAAAACATTGCCTTTCTAATTATTGCAACCATTAGACCTATTCATTTTCCTGCTCAAACAGTCCAGACAGACACTGAATGAAAAATACCAACAATGGAAATATTGTAATTTCCCAGTGAACATCTAAGTTTAGCCAAATGGAAAAAAAAATGCAAAAACAATAAGACGGAAACCTGGACCATTCTGTCACTTCAAAGCATCTCTGCATCAACCTGTCCATCACTGACAGTTATAACTTTGGACTCTCCATCTCTGATAGTCTGTGAGTATGTTGTGTGTGTTTGCACGCCTAAAATCTCTGAGGAGTGTCTTTCAAACAAATTTCCATCGAGCACTCATCAGTAGGAGGTCCAGGTCCATTGGAGATGGCGTATTTACTCTGAAATCACACAGCTAACTGGGACTGTCAGCCAATCAGGATGTTTTTGATTTTTCTTGAAATCCACGCTCAGTTCAGATTAACCTGGACTCCAACACAGACATCACAATGGAGTGTGATAAGATGGCTGCGAATGTTCACATCTGGGGAACAATTAGCCTGGATGCACAGCCAAGCAGGATTGAGCAGAAGTGACAGCACTGTCATATTTGACAAGTGACTTGAGCTGTTCCAAATTTAGCGCCATTGAAGTTACATTAGGGTGAAATCAGGTCGAAGACATGTAAAGTGAAGAGAGGTCACTTTGCTTTGGAAGCCACTGTCACCTCATTGGAGCCTATAAAATAACTGCAATAAATGTAAATGTGAGATTGGCTGTGGTTTGGCAATTAAAGAAAACTCCTGCTGATGACTGAGCTTGGTCACTTTAATGGTATAATTATACTGGCAACTGTGTAAAATACTTTATTGCCATGACCTAATCCAGAGCATCCTGCTTTCCATACAGTTTCAATGAATATCAGTTTTTGATCAACCAGAAGGAAAATGCCTCAACCTCAACATTTGCTGTGTTTTGTAGACACAGCTGGATACAGTCTGAGGCGGTCTCTAATCGGTTTTACTGGCAAAGCTTCATTTTGCGACATTTGTGGACTACATATATTAAGAGTGGACCTGGAGCACTGGAAGGACTCCCAAAATTGCCAATAAATAAATTGTTTCAGATTTTGGACACCAGTGCACAGTCAGAAAACATAAATGTGTAAAATGTACCAAATGTAAAACTACACACACAACATACAGAACTGCTGCAAATAGCAAAGATGACAACATGTTTTCAAAGCCATAAAAAAAAGTGATGACACAGAATAAGACACGTGTCAAATTGATGAAGTTGTTTTCATCATTTGCAGCTCTGTCATCCACTTGCCTGTGCTGTGTTTTTGCAGTGAGAGATGTTCTCTTTTTCTGTCCGTTTGCATGTGTTTTCCTAAGCTGCACCGAGCTCCTTCAGCCACCATAGGACACTAATGAATTGCTAATGTTGAAATGACAAGGATGTCTGTCAGCTGAATGTTAGATGCAGACTTGACATGAATAAGAGTCTGTGAGTGGGTAAAGCAAACACTCTTTGAAGCGTTATTTCATGGCATCCTGTCCTTATTTCGTTGATGTAAGCAGTAATGAATGAATGAAAGACTGTCAGTATTTTCTCTGACACGAGGACACATACAAGGCAGAGATGTGTGATATGTGAAAATTCCAAATCTATGTTCTCAAGTCTAGTCACATTGACCTTAGAAACAGATAATGCCACTTAAACTGTGTGTACAGATACGCCTTCGCCTCAAGTTAGCCTACATTTGCACAGTTGTGTTTTGTGTGAAGTCGATTTACAAACTTTAAGATAGTAAAAACTGCCTTTTTAAAAGGTTTTTATCAGTCTTGCAGCTAGTCTTCATGTTTATCTTTATGATAAAGGATGAATTGTCTACAGATAATGAAGAGGGAATCATAGGTATATCATTACTAAATTCTGCTGTTTCCTTTAGCTTTGTGAAGCATTTTAAGATCTTTAAAGTCACTCTTTTGATGTTCTAACTGGAACATTTCTGTTTCGTGAGAAGTAAAGCACTATGTGTGCACATGATTCAATCTCAATCATGTTTGTTGATAATGTTATACAGATCAAAGCAATTAGCTGATGAAAATGGTTCAACATACGGCAATTAAAGAAACATTTGAGAAACCAAATACAGACCTAGAACATCAACTAAAAGGGAATTAAATACAGTAACTTCAATATAGTAAATGCATAAATATTACAATTCATGGATTTTTTTGTTTTTAGAGGAAGGTACTTTTGTCTTGTTCAGAGTTAAGTGCAGACTTCTCATTAAGACATAACACTGCCCTTGGGGTAGGCTATGTTTTATAATCCATTATAGCTTCTCAAGCTATGGCTAAATTTTCAGGGATGAAATTTGCTAGTGACTATTTTCAAAGGTTTCATGGGCTCAAGTGGTCATTAAATTTAGTGGAAGAGAGGACAGGAAAGCAAGCATGAGATGGGATAAGGGAATACGGCATCCTAAGTGAAAGCCCCTTAATCCTACCCCAACCATGATTGAAAAGTGCAGCAAAAAAAGCAATATAGAATTCAAAATGACAACACTAGCAAAACCTGAAAAATGAAAAAAAAAAAGGTTCTGATGAAAGATGAATCAGAGTCTCTTGGTTGAAAGTCTTGCACTGATTGTGCAACACCACTTTTGCTTTATTCTCCCAAATTAGTGATCTTTGGGTCTCTGTACTTCCTGAATTGAGCAACTTAATCTGTGTGCAGCAAGACAAGTAAAGTTGTATGTCTACTATGACAAATCTGCTAATTAACATAATATTAGCACCATTTCTATGCCATCACATATTTTTAACACAGTACAACCACCAGTTAATACATTGTTAAACAGGACGTGCTTCCTTTGTGTATTTCTGTACCTTCAGGTTGCTTTTTATACAGGTAATAATTCATGATACCTGCATGTGAAGTCAAGTCAACTTTGAATGTAAACTGTGCACAGCAGAGCACCAGCCACTCTGATGCTCCCTGGTTGTTCATGGACTGTAAAATGCTGCAGGTCAACTTCACTTTGGAAACACCCAAAGCCCAGTACTCAGTCAATGGGGTTAAATGCGTAAAGCATTGAAAAACAGACATAAACCTAAAAAACTATGCTTTGGATTGTGTTTCTGGGTGTAAACCGCAAGCAGAATGTGTGCCTGCACCCCACGTGTGTGAATACAATGTACACAAAACAAGCACAAGCATATGTTAAAAAATGCTGTGCTCTTGGTTTTTGTCACCTCCTAAAGTCCTTTCTCTTTTTTCTGGGCTGAATACCGGTGTTCACACAATGTTATTGCTTCTCATCTCGACAAGGTTTGTTCTCACCAACCACCCCCCCCACACACACACACACCCCCTCTCCCCCCTCCCCACTTCTGTATCAATTTGACCTGGTGGGGTCCAGCTGTGCCTGCTCCCACACCTGTACATCATTTTACCCTCATGGTTCCCACTATAGAAACATGCTGACTGACAGCTGCACTTCAAAGATCTGCTCCCTCTCTGCTTTCATGGTTATCATCTGCTGTTGGGAGCAGTGGAGAAGATGGGAAGAGAAGGTTGTTTCAAGCAGCCGGTTGTGTTGTGGGGCCAATTTAGATGATTGGCCTTGAAATGCAAGCTGAAACGGGCTTCCCTGTGTTCCTTTAAAGTGACCCGTGCCCGGCAGTGTAATGTAAAATTATCCTTGCCGTGTTTGTGTTGTGTCAGATGTGGTGACTGGCAGAAACTGTTAGTAATTGTCTAAGTGCTCCGGTGTGTCAAAGCTGTCCGTCACTCATCCCAGCCCCCTTCTTCTTAGTTCTGTTTCTTCGGCTTCTCATAATATTTTCACTGAACGGCAGAGGACAAACTACTTTCAGTGATGGAGTTGTCAAATGGGTGCTTTTGCTTGGAAAAATATTTTACCTCGGGAAGTACACACAACCAACTGACACATGTTCCTGCTTTTCGGCAGAGAAAAAAAAAATGAGAGAGGCATACTTGTTCATTCTTTTGTTCTTTGATTCTTTTACAAATTCAGAACTATGAGCTTTTCTTGTCATAACTCATTGAAGTCGAAGTTAACCTGAATGTGATATCATGAAAATACATTCCTGACAGAATAATATCTAAAAGAATGGACATACGTACAAAACTCTCTTATGTATACATTTTAAATGGAATCTTTTGATTGAAGACCTGAACAGAAGAGTATCACGAAAAAGTATTTCACACAGTTCAGTTTTTGTGCTCGAAAATTATTTAAAGGTATTTAAACACAACATCATGTACTACACTGTCTACACACAACACATAAAGGTGCTGCAGGGCAGAAACATAAAATTGAGGTGTATCTTATTACGTCCATAAAGTCTAAAGTGCTGTGCATACAGAGGTACCTATTAATGGGAGGTTTATTCAGGGAGACACATTCTGTTTATTTTATGAATGTTGTAACCTAGTGTTGAAGTTTTTCATCATCACTGTTGCCACAAATTAAAAGCATCCATGCATTTTCATAGATGATAACCAGCAATGTAGTAACAACAAATCAATAATAAATTTGATAGCTTTTTTTTCTTGCTCAAAACAAGACTTTCTAACTTTTGTCGTACAATAGCCTCAGTGTAAAAGCAAAAGACAAATTGATCTGCAGAGCAAAATGGCAGGTGACTTCTGGGTTTGACTTTACTGCTCAAGTCAGTCAGTCAAATCCGATTTGCCTGATAAATTATGAGATACTCACTCCCCTGCCACCCCTTTAAACTGCTAATGAGTTCTTATACGGTAGTCGAAAAGGTACGCAGACATGCAGAATGAAGCACGTTCTTGCGCATGTTGCAGGTGTATTTGCTGAGTAAAAGTTAAGATTTAACACAATCGTGGTTTCAGGAACATAAAATAATGTTGTTTTACTCCAGTGATGGGTTTGCCATGACCTTTGATTTATTTATTTTTTATTTTTGGCAGAAAGTAAAATAGTGCCTCGGGTCCTGTGTGAGTGTAATCTAAGCATGAGACCAGTGGCACATGCTTTATTCCTCTTCTGTGGTGCACACTTTTCACTCATGACTTTGTGGGAATAGAAGAGAGACCATTTCAGGTCAGTCTGCCATCAAAATGATTTTAAATCTGCTCTTTGCATAAAAGACTATCATATTTCAGTCAATAAAGACATTGTTCTGGTAAAAGCTTATAACATCACTGTGCAATTAGATTTTAGTGCTACTTGGTGACTGTTTTGTTGCAATAATTCTCGTAAAAATGTATAATTACTGATTTTCACATATTATTTTGAATACTTATATTGTGCATAAGAAGTTATGGTCTCAGAATATTTAGTATATAAAACATTTACTAAGTATGGTAGAATGCCGTGCGACTAGAGCCCTTTCATGGTTCTTGGAGGCAGTTCTGCTTTTATAGGGTCTTTATTAGCTTCTACTTCATGAGGGTAACAGTCTATGAAGCAGCGGTACAACGATACGTTGACACAACGGAACTGAGTGATGATTGTTTAAACATACGAGTGCCACTCTGGAAGCCACCATTACAAGACAACTTGTAAACATTTGCAAAGGTCAATCATATAAGCAACATTTCTCAATGTTGAGCTCAAAAAACCTAAAAAAAACATCGAGTGGAGGGACAGCCCGAGGTTTTATCAAACCTATATTCACTCTTCTACCCACCAGCATGCCATTAAGTTACCTGCAGTGTGAATGCAACCAGGGAGCTCCCCAGATCACAAAAACAAGTATGCAAGATTATGCCTATATGATATTTCAACTGTTCCCAAGCATATTCCTAGCATCCTCCCAGGATGACCAAAATGGTGAAATTAAGCACAGATAAGTACAAGAGATATGTACAAATGAAGATTAAGTAGTAGTGTGTAAAAAAATACTTTAGCTGTTTTACGGATTTACAAAGATGTATGATTTTTTTCACTATTGAGAGACTTATTAAGTATTTCATCTTGCCCAAGATGCAGAATCTTTTATCAGAAGGTAATGTGATTTTTTTTTTTAAAAACTTGTGGTTTTGTCACGTATTTTTCTTTGTGCTTTTCCAAGGCTGCTAGAGAGCCATTGGATGCAGGACTGCCGTGAAGTCACAGTGTGTCAACCCTCCCTTCCTGTCCAAACACACCTTCTCTGCCTTCCTCTCGGGAGGAGAAAAATCATTCATTATTTTAATGGGTGTCAAATATGTTTTCCAAATCTACTAAAAGGTTATCATTGTTACACACCGACAAGTGCTTATATCTGAATCAATGTTAACTTTGTTACTTGGAAAATTTACTGCCTTCCCCGGCCGACCACGTTGCACAAACTTAATCGGCATGTTTTCACAAATTGCAGCTTGAGGGTGATTTATATGGCGGAGGTGACTGACTGCTCTTTGATAGAGCGGGAGAAAAACACATATCCAAGAGGTGCGATGACTGCATAAATAACATTCTGTATTTTCATTTGAATGTCTGACACATGAAGATTATGTATTGTTAGTGTTAGCACTGGCAGGGGGCTGGAGAACTAGAGGCTGGTGGTAGCAAATTTGGTAATATAAATGAATGATATATGACTCTGTACACAACTGCTGGTGATTTACACAGCATACACTTATTTAGCCCACCTCAGACCACATCCTACCTTCTGGTTCCCTCCTCACCTTACAGTGCAGAGGTCATGCCTTTCTTACAGCAATCCCAGTATGATGAAGCTATGAGTGAAAACTGATCATTTATCTAAAAATATAAAGCTGAAGGAAAGATAAAGAAACAGAGAGAGGTAAAGAAAGAACGAAAGTACTGCTGTTCCTCCAGAGCCTCTGTGTCACTATTTGTCTTGGGTGAGTTAGCTTTATCTAATAAAGTGTCTTTGTATTAAGATGGATACTTCAAACGCTCTTTTGTCTCTATAATCACAGAGGAGGGAGGCAGAACTCACACATTCCTCGCTCAATTTATTATTAATAAGTACATCAGTGGGAGAAAGATATCCTGGGGACCAAAACACCCGCAGAGCGTAACATTCATCAAACGTAAACGAATATCACAATTCACAGGATACAGAGGCTCCAATAACAGATAATTGATGAGAAAGGTCTTTGGGTGCAGTGGATCACTGTTGATGGTTATCATTATACAACATCATTTCATAGTTAACAACAAATGATAAACTGTTTGTTGAAGGGAAACATTTCTGCAGCCTTCTGTATGCAATTAAGTGGTCTGTTTGTGGGAGAGGGGTCAGTCTATGCTCTCGTGATTAAACTGTGGTTAGCAGCATAACTGCGTCCTCTCAATACTTATGTTTTCTTGCAAGACCTTAATCTATCGCAACCGCAGCAATTACCCTTCTGACAGTATAACAAAACACAAACAACATGATCACATCTAAGGATTTTTTTTCATAACCTCTTTCTTTTCAGCAGGACTTTGAAATTTTGTTTTCTTTTTAAGATGCAAAATCAAATCTCAGTTGTTAATTGATGAAAGATGCTAAACAGAATTTAAAAAATGGAGACGTACAAGGATGACTTTGGGAGATGTTTTGCTAGAATCCCCATTAACATTTGTAAGCGATAACAAGACTACTCTGTGAGACTCTGACAACAGGGGAGGCACTGTTTGAAATGACAGATGGGGCAGACTGAATAACTGTGAGAATAAGCCACTCCCAACCCTGCTGCACAACCTGTGCTCCAGTGTTGGGTTACCAACAGCTAGTAGCAGCACTAACACATGTAGCTTTAAGTCTGAGGGCAGGAATTCAATCAATAAAACTCAACCCTTGACAAGATATACCATGTTACAACAGAGACGCTGAGTGAGAAGGTGAACCATCTGTTCCTTCCTTAGCCACACTCCCCATGTCACATGTCAGTCTGTGTTGCTAATGTCCAATACATTGGATGATTGCTCAAATAGTTTAAACCACCTTTTGGAGGAACTAACTCAATTGGCTTCAGGTTTAACGGTGCCTGCTCTCAGATCAGCATGCATCTGTCTTCCTCCCCTCTGGCACCATTGCTGTGGAGCCCTGTTCACTTTTCAGTACAGCAGAATTTAAGTAGCACCTTATCAAAAACAATCTGCATGTCTGGATCAGAAAACCCCGTTTTGGATTTCTTTATTTCACTTTACAGCTATTTAAGTGCATTTATTAAATAGTGGCAGGAACACAATTTAACCCATATTTGATTATTTCACCTCTGAGGGCCTCTTAGGACACTTGCTCATGGAATGCTGCACCACAATCAGCAATTTGGTTTGGAAGTGAATAAGGTAATTATTTTCTAGAAAACCTGGAAGTGCCTCAGAGTGAAAAAAAATGGGAGCATCGTTTGTCATATTCCTACATGATTTGTATAAGCCTAACAACACAAAAGGTGTTAGGGATGGTTTTATAATCCTTTTTGACTGAAATTATGTATTGAATGTGTGAAATTACAAGAGGGATGTCTCTCCATTTCTTACAGATTGTAAGAAGTTTTTTTGTGACAAAAATGTGACATTCAGGATATAATGCCAAAAATGAGCAAGTGCTGGTTTACAAACTGAGAAATAGATTCCATTATAATGCTGCACTAAAAGAATGTTTCTCAAACAATCCAACATGATACTTGACCAAAACAGAACATAACCCAACTGCAGCACAGTGGACTTTCATTGTTCTCAGTCCCCTAAATCCTTGTGTTACAGCTCAGACAGAAAATCTATCATGCATGGAATGATAAAGTTCCTATTGTTTCAGTGGTCTGCATAATTCTGCTCTGGTAAGAATATGAATACTTCCCCATCTGTTTGGTATTAGCTTTCAAACCACACTTAGCTACAAACCCACAGCCATGTGAGACATCTACTGTTTAATTAAAAAAAGAAAGGAAAAAGTCTGAATAAAATTATACTGGTATAAAAGAGTCTTGCCAACAATAACATTATCGTTTGACACGCAGCATGTCAAAAAAACCAAAAAAACTGCTTCATATCACAGTAAAGAGAATCGACTTTTGAAGAATGTGTGTATGCGTGTGTGTGTGTGTGTGTGTGTTTGTGTGCGCGTAGATGAACCACTGATTTTAAAGCTTCAAAGATCGCTTTTAGGATATCACAAAAGAATAACCTCTGACACGCAAATAAACAAACATAAGCCACATTTAAATAGCACAAGTTGGAAAAGTCTAAAAGCTCGCTCCTTTGGTGCCTGTGCTGCACTGTATGTATGTGTCATGAAGAGCACGTCTATTATGTGGAGTTTGATTAAAGCATGATGGCTGGTGTCCAATCTGCTTTCCAGGGGAGTGCTGTGACAGCCAGCAGCGCGTCTACCTGCTGCCTCCTCTGCGTGTTAGGTGATTTACAGCTGACTCCCTCCGTTTATGTACTGCCTTATTTTCATTTCTACCCTGCTGAGTGCCAGGTTCAGAACTCCTGAAGAAATATTATGCTTTGCTGACAAAATGCAGTGACAGCCATCTCCCAGCCTTAAAAGGGTGCCAGAGTGTTTAACAGTATGAGAGCCTGGGAGACAAGGCGAGGTTGAAGGCATCTGTAAGCATGCGGCCCATTGAAACAACCATTTGATCTAAACCAGCTCTGATTGGGCGGAATGATGTTTATAGCCGAGTTAGAATCTACTTTCAATTAAAAAAATGACACAGGGGGGAAAGGGGAGCTCTGTAAAACAGACGGTAAAATTTATTGAACAACTTTTACTGGGTCTCGTCTGAGAAACATGTGGCGCACAAATGAAATGTTTGTTTCGACAGAGGAGTTCGCCTGCAGAGGAGCAGGTAACTTGACGCCAGGGACTTTTTCATTAACCCTGAGTTCAAACCCTGCTGCTGTTTCAAGCTTTTGTGGGAAAGCAACAATTTGATGTAAAGAGATGAATATAAATACCGCTGTTGTTCAAGCACCGCCATGTTTCCTATTCATTCCAGCCTGTTTTCCCCTTTACAAGAACTACTCTGAGCTATAATGAGGTGTTGTAGCGTCCCGAGGCGTTATCATTTGCTGCATTATTATTTCAAAAGCTTCGACAACAGCACCATCTCTGATGTAATACTCATGCATATGGAAGGTGTTCCAGTGACTGGTTTTGAGGAGAAGGAGAGCACTAAATAAAATGAGTGATCACAAACCTAATGAGACAAACCAGTGTTTGGAGCACAGGGCCAAGCGTCAGATGGACATGTTGTCTGTAATTAGCTTCTAGTTACATCAGCATTGTATATTAATGAAACCGGCTAATATGAATTGAATGCAAAAGACAAGAAAAAAAAAAAGAACTCCACCTCCCTGCATCTGAAACTGACTATAAATAAAAATTGTCATTGCAACCTAATCAAATTATGAGATGTATTTTGGTTTGGCTGTCAGTCGTCTCACGCTCTCTGTCTCTCTCTTCCTCTCTTTCTCTGCAGATGAGGCAAAGCAAAGTGAATCCCCTGAGGTCCTCTCATCTCTCTAAAGGAGCTGCCGACTCTCTTCTCTTTATGGCACACCCAGAAGGATTAGGCGCAAATGGCATTCACATGACTTCAATAAGCTCAGGGACACAAGAACCAGTCTTTCAGCACATTAGCTTTTTGCTGCAGAGGACACAAAGCAGACACTGAGCAACTGCAGGGGGAAAAAAAAAGAACACACAGTTAATAATGATCATAATAATACACTGGTCTGGCACCACTGAAATGGAATTCCACTGGCCCCGAAAAAGGGCCCCTAAATGGTGATGTCATCAGTAACAGCCATTGGATTAAATGTGAACCTAAGGTAACACTGTCGTAAAAAGGTGACCCCCTGTGGCTAAGCCAGAAACTTAACCTTTTGAAAAAGCAATCAAAATAGTTTTCTGGAAGTAGTCAACATTTGTGACAACTCACCTTAAGCATTTGTTTAAGAGCATGATCTAAGACCCAGAATACCAAAGAAAACTTATTATCAAACAGGCCTATGAATTGAGTTATGACTACTTCAAGCAGCCATATTATGCTTAATTACAAATATTTTATTGGAGGGGTTTACTACAAGAGCTTTAAATGCTTTATAGAGAGCCAAGTCTCACAAGAAAATGGGTAAAAAGGTATGTTTGTATGTTCCAAAAAATAGTGGTGTCTCAATACATTGTTGTAAACAGTGAGAATATATAGACTCTATTATATCAAGCAGTGTTCACCTGACAAGATGGCAATTGTGAACCATGAATATGAAAATATGCAATATTGGACCATTCAGATGTTTCTCTCAGAAGTCTCAAAAAAGTCTCAAACAACAAACCTTTTGAACAGAGGTGTTCAGATGTTCCATCCCCTCCAGCCTACTTTTAAATGTTTGCCAGGTGACGTGGAAAGACGGGAATTAATGATGCTCCCTATCCCTATTCCACCTTTAAGTCTTGTTTATTCAAATCCTTACCAACTTCCCTGTTAACATTTTCTAAAATGTAGTTGTATATATTTATCCATTAAATAGATATATGCAAATGTCCTTGATGAGTTCCATGGTCAGGAAATCTGCAAGAAGCTATAAATCCCTGATTAAGACCTGAGGTGCCCTGAAAACATGAGCACATGTTGCATCATATCGATATGGGTTAAAACTGTGTTCAAAGATTTTTACCTGTTACATGAATCAGCCAGGTATCCAGAGTTACACTTAGAGGGAACAAATCTTTCTTACGTAAAGCAATTTCAACCGTTAGTTTGTGAGCGTAGGACTCACACTTTTTAACTTCCTATCTTTCTTCTCTGTTATCAGAGGCTACTCTTTTACGTATTTTACGTTTCATTATTACCTGATGTCCTTGCTCACTGTCTTGCTCTCCTTGCATCACTCTTTCTTTCCTAGCTCCCTTGTGAATGTGACTAATCGTCGAGCTCTGTGAAGGTAGAATGGTACTTGGTCTCCTTCCTTTTCTCCCTCCCTCCACCCCTCCAGACTGCACTGTTAGTGATTTTTCATCGCCCTTGTTGGGGCCGTTTTATGCATTGTTTCCCTGATGCAGTGATTGATGTCAGGGGCTGGTAATCTGCGGGAATGAGAGGCTGGATGGTGGCCGCCGAGTCCCCTCTGTCTCTGACACGTGTCAGCTGAGCTGTGGTGGGCCGTGCCGCGCTGGGGCCCCCGTTTGGCCGCGGCCGCTGCTGCGGCTGCTCACCTCACTCACATAGTCAGCCCTCATTTCCATTTCAATCTCAGCCTCATGAATGCAAAAACTCTGGCCGAAAATTAATAACACCACGCAGGGGAAAAGTGGGCACTGGGGAGAGGAAAGGAAAGACAGAGAGAAATGGAGAGGAGAGTAAAAAAGAGAATGGAGAGCTTGGGTCTTTTTCACCCCTTTTGTTCCTCCAAAAGTGCCCCTTATTTTATTTCCCTCTCTTTCACCGGGATCTTCCAATGAATGGCATTACAGACAATGCCATATCCAGAGTGACACAAATTTATTTCGGTTGCAGCGCCATAGTGTATTTCCACAGAACCAGGGGCGATTCGTCTGGGGACAATTTGGTTTCCATAAAGGATTTAAATGGTTTCTGTGGAGATAGTGGGGTGAAATTTAATTTGTTTCTCATTTACTACAGCAGGTATGAAAAGGAGAAAAATTGGACGGCTGATGGGCTAAAAATTGGTGCTGTCCCTCTGCTGTATCCCCAAAGGATTTAGGCCCTGCATCATATAGATTGAGTTCGACCCCCCCCACCAGCCCTCCTAACCTCAAGCCAACGCGCACACACACACACATGAGCACACAGCCTGCCTCCAGTCTGGAGAGAGCTGTAACCTTAAACCAACTTAAACAGTAACCTTTGGGGAGGCTGCCAATCACTCCTAAAACAACGTTTCCATCGATCGGCCTGTCTGCGTGATTTATGGGCTCATTTTACACTAATTGAGAATTAGAGGGCGGATTAGTGGGCCTCAACACTTCGGTCTGATATGCACTCTGAGCAGTGTAATCTGTCACGCCGGGATGTCCGACACTCTCTTACTCACAAAAGAAGGGAAGAAGGAGTAAAGAGAAGGGGGGTCCTTTCTAATTGAATTTCCAGATAACACGGAAATTAATTTGACACCAGTGAAATTTGACTACAGTTCTGGTGCTTTGCTCTCTTGCTCTCCCATTGTGACACGCATGTTTCTTTCCCGTTTTCTTTCTTTCTCCCTCTGTTTCTGCTGTGCCTTGCGAACACTATGGATTGTAATCCCTAAATCATATTTGTGCTTATATTAAGACAGTTCATCTGCTCCTATCTTCAACCAGATAAAGAATATTACCTTTCATTTTATTTGTCTGCGTTCAGATGATCTTTTTTCTCTCTTCTTTTAGTGAAGGGGGATCTCCTTTTCCAAGGCCAGCGAATGCATGCAGGCGAATGCCCAGAGTCAACAGTTGGAATTGAATTAGGGTCCCGACTCGCCAGGTCCATTGTCTGGGTAATTTGTCCCGTAAGTGATAAAATGAAAGCACTCTCCACGGTTCTCTGAGCACCTGCTGTTGTGTCACTCATCACTGTAGATACAACAAGCGAGAAAGAGGCAGGGAGAACAAGTGTTTCAAAGATCACATGATGAGTTGCACTGCCATAATCAACTCATATGTCAGTGGAGTGGTTTTTCTCATGGATGTGCAATGACATAATGATAATCAACAGCTGCAAAAAGGGGCAATTTTAGCTCGATAGATCTGCATTATGTAGATATTGTATGTATTTTACCATTATATACTGCAAATCATCTTTCTTTGTAGTTTTCTTTAGAAAATACTTGTGTGGAATTGATGCAGTTTGCCATAGTGGAACTATAGCATGTAAGAAAAATGTACCAGTCTTGTGAATAATGGCCACTTTCAAGATGAAGTTTGCTTTTATATGGATTCTTCTTACTATTTCTTAAATTTCTTTGAAAATTTATTCACTAGTTGGAGCTTGTTGAGGAGGAGGTCATTTTAACCTCTTTGGTCAATGTTTGTTGGTTGATTAAATAAAAATTCCCATTTGGCAAGATATATTTCAGATAAAATATTAATCTGCAGTTATCAAATTAAAAAAGTAATTTTATCTGAAATGTAAATGCAAATATTCAAGCAACGCGTCTTGAATACTCCTCCAGCGGTGATTTTAGTTCCCAAACACAATGTGCAGAGTAACAAATAAAATTATGTAAACCTTTTAACTTTACTGTTTAGCCTTTTCTACGGCTTTTTTTTTTGTGTGGGAGTTAAGTTTGCACGGGGGCTCTTTAGAAGGCTAAGAGATGCATTTATCTGCGTAATGAACTTTGGATACTCGCTAACTCAATCCCAGTAATGCCTGCGAGAGTCAATTAGTGCTACTAGATTCAGTGTGGTATTTATCTGATAGAGCAGACCTGGCAACTACACATGCACGAGAACACACGTACCATATTGACCATCTTCATCTTATCTTTCAGCTAATGGGACCATAGGGCCCATCATCAACTTCACTCTAAAATACAGTGTTAGGTTTTTAGAATAGCCTGTGGGGAGTTTTGAAATTGAGTAGCTGTTGATTTGCAGCGCTAACAAGTCTTTTAAGGGTTGATTTTATTCTCCCCTGATTGTTTCAGTTTATAATCATATGAGTGTGTTAACCTGGATTCCCCTCAATCAGAGCTTGTATTATATTGTCAGTGTGGCACACAGGTGACAGCATATTACGAGACCTGTGCCAGATACCTCTGGGATCTTCATCTCCCTTATGACAAAGTCTACTATGTGGAGCCTGAATGGAGAATATAAATGACAGGATGCGATAAGGCTAGACTGTTAGTAGACATGGTCATGGTCTACATTGCCCTTTTTGTATCTCCAGGGACAGGTACGTGCCCGTGTGTCTGTGTCTGTGTCTTTGAGCACGTATGAATATGTGTGTGTCCTCCAGCTGCGCTCTCACACAGACCTGCTTAACTTTTGCAACCGCATCAGTGTTGGCCATTGTCTTGTAGCAGGCAGCAAACTGCAGGTTACAAAGGTCTGTATCTGCCTGCTTCCTCATTTCTTATTCAGGCCCACAGGGATGGAGGGCAAGGAGGGTGGAGGGAAGAAGGGGGGAGTGGGTGGAGGGAGGAGTGGGAGAGGAGGAGGAATGGGGGGATAACTGAGAGGCTGATGGAGACTAGGTGACAGGTTGGAATGGACCATCAATAGATCCATCAGACGGGTAATTTGGAGCGTGCTTAACATACATCTGTGGAGTCGTAGGAGCTGGTATCTGTCTTGTCGTGGAATCACAGTAAATAACAGTTAAAGATGGTGTCAGGCCTGACCTGGCTGACCCCCCTCTTGTGCACACACACAGACACACTCACCGCCAACAGCACTGGAGCAGAGCAGCAGTGGAGTGCTGCACAAATGGGCAGGTATTAACATAGATTAACAACACAATCACAGCCATTCATAGAGAAACACTCACACGAAATATAAAAACATCAATCTTATCATTTAGTGTCATAGTCAACTTATAATCATGAGAGAAGAAATAATGGCTCCAGTGAGCTGAATCAAATAAAAAGAGAAAATAGAGAAAAATAGGTAAAGTTTTTCTTATACAAACCCTACTTACTTCCATTCTGTCACTATACTATATATTCTGCCTATAAGACAGACTAGATACTCAATTGTTAATCATTCAATTGCTTTACTGATCAGCTTGAGATAGTTTGGCTAGTTTAATTTGTATGTTTACATATGGAATGTATGTTGTGAATGCAATTGTTTAGTGATTGACTGCTGGCTACAAATAACTGCCTCACAGAGATAATGAAGTTCACCTTACCTTACATTTCACATATGATATCACTGTCATATAAGCCTTCTCCAACTAAAAGCTTAAGGAACAGTACAGCTGGATATCGTAAGCATAAATATGATGAGAGCTGTAGCAAAAACAGAATAGGACTAAAAATAGAACTCTGAGGAACCCCACATGCCAGGAGTCTACTCTCTGACATGATATGACTTTAACATACTCTGAAATTCCTGTCAGAAAAAAATGGCCCATTTTAAACTGATCTAGAAATCCTAGATCAGTTTAAACCTACACTGTAAAAAAAAAATGTAATTTTACAGGAAATATTCTGTAATTTTTCACAGATTTTTCCTGTTTTCCAATAAAACAATGGAATTCCAGTAGATTTACAGATATTTTTTAGTAATTTTAGGTTTTATGTTTAAAATTACAGTTAATTATCCGTAATGTAAGATTACATTAATATGATGTTTTTTAATGACAATTTATTGTATTTGTACATCTTTATCTTTAATTTTACATACAATTTTCTGTATGTTTTTACGGGTTTATCACCATTTTCCTTAAAACAATGTAATAACTGTAAATTAACGGATACTAGTAGTAATTTCAATATTTACCTTTAGAATTACATGTAATGACCAATAATATAATTTACATTATTTCTATGTTTTTTACATGTAATTTAACATGTTTCTTTCATATTCAAATGTAATTTTACATCAAATGTGATGTAATTTTACAGATCTTTCCTAATAATTTTAATCAAGAAATGTATATAAAATTACAGAAATCTATAGTTATTTCCACAAAATTTCAGGTTATTTAGCATTTATTTGAAGTGATTTCATGTTTTTTAACTGTACATTACTGAAGAAATACAATTGAAAATGTTATTTTACGGAACGTGTACTTTAAATAATGCAGTTTTACAGAAAGTATTCCGTATTATTACAGGTTTTAACCTATAATAATAGTGCTGACCAACATATCATTGGGGTCATCAGGTGGGAACCTCTTTTCATTAGTGTTTCGTCTAGTTGCCTTCATTTTTCTTCAATACCTGCAGCTAAGCTTCTTAATACTTAGTTATGTCGCCACGTATACCAGCCTTGTGACAGACTAACCTTACAACCTGACAAAATATGCCCTAGAGTTGCAGTACCTGAACATAACGGGTCTCCATTTACCCAGAGTTTTAGGTTCTGGGGAGATGGCAATACATCATATTTTGCCCCTATCAAAAATCTAATACTCCTTTCCTACATACTCCACAGCTCTTTCCAACTAAGCTTTTTCTTCTCTACACCTTCCCAATTCAACCACCGTCCCTGCTTAGCCTGAGCCACTGCCTTTGTGCCCCATAACATTTCCTCCTGTCTACGAACCTGCTCAACAACTAGCTTTCTCTTCTCCTTGGGACCTGCTCTACTCCCCGGGCCAAGCCTCCCTGGCCTATTTGCACATTACCCACAATCTCTGCATGTCTAAAGCCCCATACACACACGTCGCTGCTATTTACTCGCTCAGCGAGTGAAGTCAATAGAATGTCTATGTGTTCACGCGAGGCGAGGAGGCGAGTAGGCGAGGAGAGTACAAGCGAGTACAAGCGATGCGATGTGGGTGGATTCCGAGATGAACATATTTCAACTTCGAGCGACGCGAGTAAGCGAGTAAAAGCGAGTAGCCAATTAAAATGCAGAATACAGATTATTGACAGGTGACGTTCCCCCAGTGTTCTCCAAACAGTGGCCACCCAACTTCTACACACCAAGTCAGCAAAAGCACCCAAGCGAGTGGCGAGTAGGCGAGTGAGCGAGTAGCGAGTAAATAGCAGCGACGTGTGTATATGGGGCTTAAGAGCAACCACTACAGGCACTGTAGTAAACATTTGCTACATCCAGAAATATAACATGCAAGTCTTTCTTCTCAATCTTGGCTGTCTGAATCTGATGCCAAATCATGCTAGTGTGCTCTAAACACCCTGCGAAACCTGGTATTCCTGCCTTCTGCACAGTAGTATCTATTAAGCTGAAAACCCTAGTTCACAGCTACAAAGTTGTTTTTTTCCCTTTTATTTTATTTGACTATATTCGCTACACTGTAACTTGGTAAAACTCTGTCAGTTTAACTGGTCAAAATGCATGGTAGAATGTAAATAACTACTATGTCCTGGACATAATTTTATTTGTGTATATAAATAGGTATGGTTGTCCTTTACTTTGATTCAAAGTAAAAGACTGAGGAAGAGTGTCATGTTTAATGTAAAGATACTGCATTTGAAAAAAAAAAAAAAAAAACTCAAGTCATTGTGTACCAGTTGTATGCAGAATGTATGTTATAATGTTAAAATAATAATGATAATATATATATATATATATATATATATATATTGTGTGTGTGTTAGGGAGAAGGAGTTGCAATATTTCCTTTTTTTAAAATAATAATAATGTGTGTGTGTATATAATATATAATAAAAATAAAATATTTTCATTTATGTATTTATTTTCATTAGAAACGCACTTCATTCACTTCATGCAATCAATCTATGCAGATTTTTCTGTTCAAATTTCAAAGTTGGCGCCTATTTCCAGTTAGCTTCGTCCCGCCCAAAACGACCAACAGGCCAAGTTTGAAGAACACAACGCTCCTTCAAACAGGTTCGTAGCGGGCATGTCATGAGTCAATCACATGAAAGACGTGCCCTAATAGGAATTGGGCTCATGATCTCCAAGGAGGAGTATGAGACACCCACAATGGACATTGTCAACCAAACGCTTTTATAGGTAAGTGTCCCAGATAACGCATGTGAACGATATTTTAATTCATTTTCATACCTCGAGTGGACAGCATTGAAGCTAACGTTAGCAGCCCTCGAGTGGACAGCATTGAAGCTAACGTTAGCAGCCCTCGAGTGGACAGCATTAAAGCTAACGTTAGCAGCCCTCGAGTGGACAGCATTGAAGCTAACGTTAGCAGCCCTCAAGTGGACAGCCTTAAAGCTAACGTTAGCATCCCTCTGATAAATTGTTACCATTATATAAGCTGTTAGCAGATAACTATCGTTTTGTATAGTTTTGAGACTAAGTGACTGATGGCAACCAGGTCATTTTATTTGACAGCTGAAGTATTTATTGTTAACATGCGCTTTCGGTCAAAGCTTTTTCTAACATGGCCAGATGTTAGTCGTACTTGTGTTGCTCTTTGCTGATATATGTTCATAAAAGTTGTTATCCGTGATATGAATGCGGTCAAACTGCTGGATGCTGCTCTGTGTAATGTCCCACTCATCCTGCATGAGATCTAAGTTTTTTTTGTTTTGTTTAATTAATTTTGTTCGAGCATTAGCATGCTAAATTAGCCTGTTCACTGCTGTCTTCCCTCGCAAGAGTCTACTCTGTTTTTTCACCATAAAAGTTTATTTCTTTCTATCGCCCCAGGTGTGGAGATGTTTGTTCGTTTGTGTTTAAAATAATGTTGTTAATCTCTGGCTCCGCCCTGTACAAGTTTGTTGATGCTAAATTATACAGATGCCTGCTGAATGTGATATTAGTCTATTTGGATTTAAACGTTAAACTGAGATAGTGAAATGTGGGTTTTTAGGTTACCATATTAAGTTTGGTTGCCTAATTGTTGAATCTATTTTTTTTTTTTTAAAGCAGAACTTTCAATACTGAAGCATTGAAAGCAGAAACTTATCCTGTTTAAAGGACCAGTGTATGTTATTTCTTGTAATTTAATTTTACTGTACTAAATTGATTATTTTATTGTAAGATTTAAGTTAAAAAGCCTTTTCTAGCTCACACACAGCTCACGATTTCTGTGTTTCTGTTTGTCACCGCAGTTGCCAAGTAAAGATTTAGAGATCCAGTCCTGACTCCTACGTCTCCTTTCCAACTCGGGACACAACAGAGACATACAATGGAGATGGGTTACATATATTTAACATATGATAGAGGATGACTCCCAGTGATAATGACTACTCAACCCAATGAGACACAACAAAGACTGTGCTTCTCTTAAGTGGAATTACTGTCCTATTTCCTTGGAGATGGTAAGGACAAATAACATTTTTCCAATCCATAAAACTAGATTCGAGCTTGCAATTAAAGCCTGTGCAGATGGACATACTTCCTACCTGTGTCAGGGGAAATGCACTGGCTGTCATTACCACCAGAGGTGCAGCAAGACTACGATGACTATAGATAAATTACATTTTTGGTACATGTTAATTTGTGAGCTTTTATTAGCTTTGGACAGAGCCAGGCTGACCTTTTTTCTCCTGTTTCTCCATATGTGTGTGCGAGCTGCTCGTATTGATGTCATGCCTGTAAAAAAGCAGACTTCGACCTAGAGAAGGTAAGACAATATTTATTTCTCTGTAAAACTCAGTATATAACTGCATGAATCTATTTCGGAAAGAGAAGTGTTATCAAGATCTGTGATTGACATGTTTAAAGTTTTAATTTGAGCAAATCTTACTTTTAAGAATATAATGTTGATAGGAGTAATGTGCTGAGTGTAATCTCTAAAGAGAATATTTATCACTCTTTATTTCTGCTCTTCTGTGTCTCTTAGTTTGGAAATAAAGTGGCACATTGTTGGCTTTGCTAGAAATGCTCAGTGGCTTGTGGATCACAAGGCAGACCCCAGCAGTCGAGCAAGTGAACAGACCCCAGCAGCCGAGCAAGTGAACAGACCCCAGCAGCCGAGCAAGTGAACCGACCCCAGCAGCCGAGCAAGTGAACCGACCCCAGCAGCCGAGCAAGTGAACCGACCCCAGCAGCCGAGCAAGTGAACAGACCCCAGCAGCCGAGCAAGTGAACCGACCCCAGCAGCCGAGCAAGTGAACCGACAGTTTGAAATGATCTGACGATGATCCGAGCACAGTATGTATTGCCCAAATTGAATGTATTCTAAAATTATTTTTACATTTGTTTGATTTGCAAGAAATGGTTACAAAGTTTAATGGCCATGACCTAAGTCCAAATATTGCTGATCGTCTTCATAAGCTCCTCTTGTGCTTCACAATTGTGGAACAGAGTCCAGCTCCCAATCCACATTCATTGCATTGAGAAAAAGGCCTCAAAATTACTAGGGATGCACCGATGTATCGGCTCCTCCATAACTCAGTGGGGTTAAGCACTTTGGATCGCCTTGTTGCTGAAAAGTGCTATATAAATACATTTCACTTCACTTCACTTCACTACACTATATGGCACTGAAAGGATCAGATATTTGGCTAAATTACAATAAGACTGAGTTATTAAGTGCATATAGACACCTTAATCTGACAAGAAATTGGATTGATACTGTTACTCGGATCGGATTAAGACCCCGAGATAACTCGGTTGAAAGTCAAATTAAACTTGCTTTTAGACGCTGAAGCATGTGGTGAATTAGACTTTGCGTTCTGCGCATGCTCGAGATTTTTTTCCCGGGGTCGGGAACCGTACGTCGCCATCAGTTCCCTGTTGTAGTCGCCATCGGAAAGAAAAACACCGCGATTGAGAATGCGCCGTTGTGCATCGCATTTGTGCAATAAGCAGCTCATCACAAATTAAATATACGAAATATAGAGGGATGTAGCTTCATCTTGCTCTTCATTCACCATTTTCTCGAATGCCTGAGTTTGGTGTTGAAGGGGTCAACCGGAAGTGGCTCTATCGATTTTGGAAGTAAAACACTATACTGAACAATTATATAAAGTAACTGCTGAATACCTTACATTTACAGAGATTGCCTTGTGTTTTTCTTTCAAATTAAATTGTTAAACAGTTTTTGTTCAGTTTACTAAAATGATTGTTTAATACCATAAATTTACAGATATTATCTTTAAATACACATAATGTATTTTGATGTACAGTGTTTAAGTTTCCATTGTCCAATTCACTGAAATAACTAATACTGTAAATGTGCAGAAATTCCTATTTGATTAAAGATGCATATTTAGTTTATACATGTGTCATTGTTGTTTTATTTGGGGAAACCACATTTATGCAGCAAATCAGTGTAGATGGACAAGACGGTTTCATGAAATGACTACTAAATACCTTAATTTACAGGGATTGGCCTTAAATACAGCTATCTTTGATGTATTTTTAATGTACTCTGCTTTTTTACCCACTGTCCAATGAACATTTTTAAATCTTGTAATTCTTTAAAATTACAGAATAATACTGTAAATGGGCAAACGTTTATCGTTGGTTTAATGCATTTATAGCATTTTTATACATTATTTCTCAGTCATTGTACATGAAAGAACGATATTTAAACAGGAAATTACTCTAGATAGATGAGGACATTCCATGAAAAAAATACTAAAATACCCTTAATTTACAGGGTCTGACCTTAAATGTAGCTATTTTTTATGTATTTGTAATGTATTTAGCTTGTTTTTCCACTGCCTAATGGTTGTTTTTTAATATACTAATTCTCTAAAATGACAGATTAATACTGTAAATGGGCAGAAATTTACCTTTAGTTTTATGAACCTAGTTCGTTTTTATATGTTAAAACTTTGTTATTGTACATGGAAAACATAGTATTTTAACATGAAATTACTGTAGATGGACTGGGCTGTTTCCTAAAATAAATGATGTATATCGCAAAATTACAGAGATTAATCTGAAAGTTATCTTATTTTAATGTTTTTTGACATAAAATGTATGTTATTTTACAGTATGATGGCATTCATCAACTATAATATACTGTATTTTAAGTAATTTTGACTGTAAAATTTATTCTGTATTTTTACAGTTATTGTATGTAATTCTGTGATCCAGTTATTTACTGTAAATTTACGGTATCCGTTTGGAATCTTTGCTGCCAGTGCTTTTACCGTTTTTTTACAGTTTTTTTTTTTTACAGTGTAGATCAGAAATCATATCATGAAGCCTAGTAAATAAGGTGAAGTAGTGTCACGACCAAGAGAAAGGCCCAACTAAATCAAAACTGTGAGCTCCCTTAAATCTGTACCCATGATAATGCCACTTGACACTTTTGCAGAACAGTTTTCATTTTCAAAAAAGCAGACTGAATTTCATGATGAATGCTGTGTTGCTCCTGAATTGAAATAAGCTGCACAATCACTGCGTTTTACAAGATTTTCTAAATGAGAGCTGGTTTAGATGTGGGCCCGTAGTTCTCTGGTCAGATCCAGATTTGAGATAAGAACTTGCATTTTGATAACAGTTGTTCAGGAGTGTTCTATATATTTGTGTAAAAAGTGCAGGTTGCTGCACTAAGATCAAATTTAGATAATTTTTTTTTTAAAGTCAACTAACTGGAGAACCTATCAGAATAGGATTGATTTTAGGACTTAACTAAAACATATTTAGGTAATACTGATTAGATACAGTTAGGCATTTTCATTTTAAGGGTTATATGACGGTAGAAAAACAAAACACATAACTGATAAACAGCTTGGAGTGTCTATCATCGACAGTCTGAAAACAAATGCTGCAGGTGCTTTGAAGACAGCGTTTAGCACCAGAGGGCAGGCAGATGAGCCTCATTCCCTGTGGAAGGTATGCCTTTTTTTGTATAAAGGTTAGTGTGCTTGTGTGTGAGTGTGCTTACAGCAGAACATAGGACTATAAAAGTGAAGCACCTAAGGCTAACCGCTGTTCCTGCCACTCACACTCCCGACTAACCTTTCGAACACACACCATCTAATCTTAAAAGTGTCATGTCATATTTTGAATAAATCAGCGGTGACATCAAAAAGTTGTTTAAAATAACAATTTTATATAGAATTATTAGCGATGACTTTTGTAATAATTTAAACACTTTGAATTTGTTATGTTGCTTGTCATCATCTTCCTAGTTTTGCAAATGTATGAATGTGACTCATGAAAATATCATGTCATCAGCGCAAAATGTTGAATATGACATGATGTTTTAATTACTGTATCCTTATCACTAGGAGGACATTTCCAAAAATGATTAATATCAACTTTCTTGTGAGTAAAAGCGCAAGTTTTTTTTTGGATGTAGAACAAAAAAGAAAATACAGATTTTGTCTTTGTAAGCACAAATATATCGTTTTTTGATATGCTACTTTCTCAAGATTTTCCATGAGACAAGGTTGTTTGAAATTACATGCCAGTACCACGGAAAGCAACAAGCTTGTTCTTCACTGACTATACAGTGTTAATCATCTAATTTCAACCATTTCTACCGAAACCACCAAGCCTCATGCAAACCAAGTATTTTTGTTGCTGAAACCCAACAAAGGAGGTTTTTTTTCATGGCCTAATTGTGACTGAAATCAAAGTAACAGTAGCATAAAGCCACTAAAATTTTTTTGAAATGGAGCAATGATATCACTCAGGAACTGAAACGGCTTCCTTCAGTTCTGTCACTGTAACATCTAGCCTATTTTGTAAGGTCTTTAAACTGCCAGTATAAACTAGGAATGAGCTCCAAATTGACCTTCTATCGACGCTGTTTCTCTGGAGCCACTACGTAATTTCAATACATTCAATGTAACCAACAAGAAATGGAGTGTCTAAAAAAATCGTACTACAAAGAATTTCTCTAAGATCAAGTTGCTCTCTGAAGATGCTGAACTACTGCTGGAGCGTTCTCTCCTGAGCTGGGGAGCGAATTTCATAAGCTCTGCAGTTTGACCTAACCTACTCTAACTCTGGGTACGACATGTTTCCTTCTGGATGACCAATTTTGTCATCAGTAAAGTTTAATACCTGTGTCAGGTAGCCAACAGAACCACTCCATGCTCCGCTTTCTCTTTTCTTGTTTTTACTAAACTTCTACCAAATGTTGTAGATCTTGCTTTATTCTGCAAAACTCTATAGTGATAAAAACAATGGGCCTCATGCAAGAACCACTGGTATGAACAGATTTGTTCTTAAGTCGTGCGTACGAGTGATTTAAGAGAACTTGCGCATTCACCAATTTTTTCGTATTTTGCGTTTTCTTTCAGGTACGAACAGAATTTACGGGTGATCCAGACCTGTCGTAGGAGTCACGTAAAATGGTCTGCTGTTATTCGAATCAAGTTTGCTTGGTCATCAAATCAGTTTATCACCCATCAATGATCAAATTCCTATACACCGCTGTCGAATAAGTACAAATTAAGAGGGACTTTCATGCCATGGCTGGACTGCCAAACATAATCGGAGCAATAGACTGCACACATATACGTATGAAAGCACCCGTGCCGTTGTGGAGTGCACGCTGAAAGACAGGTGGATGTGTCTCGATACAGCGGCCAAGTTTTTTTTTTAAAGCCATTTTCATATCAAACCATTTCTTCTTTATTTCGGTGACATTATGAACTACAGGTGACACAGAATTAACAGCTCTCGTAATTGCTTCCCGTTTCTTCGCTTTAGCAGGTCCTGTAATTCCACTGCTGACACTGCTAAAAATGACAGATTTTCCTTTTTGGATCTCCGAAAGCAGAACTTTAACCTCAGAGCATGTAAATTTGTTATTTTTGCGCCTTGATGCTATTCTCATGACTCCACACTCAACACTTCCTGGCACAGGAGAGATGAAGAGTAGCCTTATATGGTATTATTTTGGGCGTGGAGTATGCAAATCTACTATCCTCGTGCACGTGCACTTAAATCCGCACCGGTGGCATTCATCATTTACGCAGGCCGTTTACACACTTTTCCGAAGTTAAGAGCGTTTGTTGAATCTGATGTGGCGTGTTGGTACGAGACCTTCATACGAAAAAAGTGAGAGAAATTTAAAATAAGACTACGGAAATGTTCTTGCATGAGGCCCAATGACTTTTTGATTAGGGTCTACATAAAGATTATATTAGAATGCCCAATAATCATATTTTGGCCCGTGGATGCATATATATATATATATATGTATTCTTTTTCTTTTTTTAAGTTTTACTGGGTGCATGCATTCAGAACTGTGAACAGAGTTCTGTCTCTGTTGGAGGGAATCTAAGTAGATCTCAATTTAAGATGAGGGTAAGATATTTATAGGGGAACATACACAGGAATTTATCTTTATTCCGAAGAGATGGCACTATTTATCTGTGGTGTGGTCTCTGAGTGTAGATGTTCATCACCAACTGAACTACAGAACAGTTTTTTTATGTTTTTTTCACTTTTAAATAGGAGAGTTTCTGAATTCCAAATTTCAAGTTCAAAACAAAACTGAATTTAAATTAAAGAACAAAAAAAGTTTTAACAATAATGTGTTGCTCAATGTGCGGCAAAACCCGTTCTGACATCCCGCCAATCCGACTTCCCTCTATTCCGACATCCCATCATTCTGACGTCCCGCCATTCCGACAAGACTTACCATATAAGTAAATGTGCGTTACTCAACAGGTAACAGTCCCTTCTTTCTGTTCATGCATTTGACATGTTTTAAGACATGTGTACAGATGTGATACAGTCTTTAAAAGTGTAATTAAAGCCCCCCCCTCTCTCTACCTGTTATTCTTCAAAGCTTGTGATGTTTGAACGATATTAAATTGATACTGAGTGATAATTTAAGGGTCAAATCAACAGTCAGAGCGGAGAATCAGGTGGATATGGGCTTATTTCAGATTTTAAAGATAAAAAATAAAAGATGATGGCACTCAGGATCCATCCATAAGGGCTGTGTTGTTACTATTGACTATAAATCTGGTGTGTGCGTGTAACAGCTGTCATGTAGGTGTGTCAGACACCGTCAGATCCTGACAATGTCATGAGTCCTTGGTCATTTTCAAATCGCATTCTAAAAGCAAATTAATGATATTCAAATAGTTTATTACACAAAAAGGAGCATAAAACATTGACAAACACTGTTCACTTATAGATTTAAAACTAATAAACTAATAATAAAAAATTTTAAAAAAAATCCTTTTTTGGGTAGCCTAATATATGAAATTGGTTTGATTTGCAGCACCGGGATATCCGACACAGGTGAGCTGTCATTGATGTCTGTTATTGCAATTATTAATGTTGCATATGATGCCAGCGTGCAAAGGACGCATGTGCTCTGTGTAGAGCTCTGCTCCAGCTGGCTGTTGTGACTGGTCACTGACACTGTATTTCTGCTTAATCTAACATGTTTCAGACTCGCCTGATTTACATTAATACCTGTACTTTGATAATAATTTATTATAGTTGCTTTGCAAGGTTGTGGAGTTCCTCTAAAAAAAAAAAAAAAAGGCTTTAATAAGCTATTAAAGGAATTGTCGGAATGGTGGGATGTTTATAAAAACTAAAACATACCGCCATTCCGACAATAGGAGGAAAAAAGTGCTGGAATGACGGGACGTTTGATAGAAAATTAAGTGTCGCCATTCTGACAATTTAAGGCCCATGTCAGAATGGTGGGATGTCGGAATGGCGGCATGTAACCTTGCTGAATGAATTGAAGAGGTGAACAATACACACTTAAACTAAGCACTGACTGTGTCCCTTTCCCTTGTATTTGGAACTTTTTACAGTCCATTTGGACTGACTTTAATTAAACCCTATTAGCTAGTCAAGGTTCCCTGTACACTAAAACTGTTACTCTGATGCAATTTGACCTTTGCTTTTGGCTTTAAGTGTGTGTTGCTACCTTAATCAAAATTGTCAGTTAAAATGAAACTACAGCTCAAGTAATTAAATTTAATTGGATCTTGTCACTTCTTATGCTGGTGGTGTTTTGATCCTTGTTGAGTTTTTGCTGCCTCCACTTCATACTGGGATTTATTACTGTGTCTGTGTCCTCGACCTTGCCAAAACCAAATACATTAGACCTAGTCAAAGCTGAAAGTGCTTTGAACCCCGAAGATGAGTGCATATAGAAACTGCTCTAATTTGGTACTTGTTCAGAAGTATTTCCAGATAATGTCTGGAAATACTTGTCCCTCCTGTGATGAGCGTCACTGTTGAGGAGGTGCAAACAGGTTAAAATAAATCTACTATCAAACACCTCAAAACAGAGGGAAAACAGGGCTCAGCTGTTTTAAGTTAACAGAAGTATTTTTGCTGGTGGGGAATTAGAAGATGCAAATGTGTTCTGCCAGCTGACATTCTGTGTTCCACACTTTGTCTCTGTGTAGGTGGTTAAAACACATTTATGTTAAGTAAGTTTGCATTGAACAATCTAATATATTTCATACATACAAGGACAACTGCTAATGTTTATAGTTATCTTATGTTAATGTTTTACCAGAAGATAAGTGCTTCTTTTAAAAATAAATAAATAAATAAATCCCATAAGTTTTGTTTGGTACATTTTCACAAATGCAATTCCACTTGGCTGTTTTCTTACAAAACTCAATGATTTGATGGGTCATGACGGAGATAATAATGGCTGCCGTTGTCTCCATACGTTGTGCTTAAAGCAGTGATAGCAAACAGAAAGCCAAAGGTGGAATAGCTTTCCTAGAATGTTGGTTTCGCAGCCAGGTATTTGTGTTGCCAGAGGAATGAGAAATCTAAATGGAGTGGTCAGGAGGGGCTTGGCAGCACTGGAGTGACCTCTCAACCTCCACACTTGGGAGAATATGGAGGAATTGAACATGCAGCCATTCTACCTAAGGCAGGAGCGGCAAATCTTTATTCACTGAGAGCTGCTTGCTGCTAAAGCACATTCCCTTTCAATCCATTAGAGCTCACCGTCCCCTTCCCCTTCATCACACAGTGCAGCCCTTAATTTGACAATGACAAAGAGCCACTTGCAGATTTTAAATTTCATAATTTTAATCTGTCAAGTCTGACATTTAATTAGTGGCTTCCTAACCTGTGTCTGCCTCGCTCTCTGAAGGGCACCGTTTGTTCTGAGAGCGCAGCGCAATTTCTCGGCAGAGAAGAGCGAGTGGATTAATATATATGTACATTACCAGCTGCTGCAAAGACAATACACAGAGAGGGAGGCCATTAGGGCCTAATACAGACAGATGAGGTTAATAATATTTGGGAAGTGTTGCTCTATTAAGCAGCACACTGATTAAGACCTGAGTGGGATCCCCCTTCATGAGGTACTGATTGGGAGCCTAGCAGCCTTTTGTTATCCTGCTCCCGGAAAGAGGAGAGAGGGACAGAGTCGCAGAGGAAGAAAGAATGGGGACAATGTTGGCAGTGAGATCCAGATGACAATGAGGATGGGCTTAATGAGAATCTTTACAGACCTGGATGGAGGTTTATAGAAGTCCAACACCCACTCATAAGTTCATTACAACTGCTCAGCAAACAGATGGAGATGGCTTTTGGAATCTTTCAGGTCTCCCTCCGAAGGAACAGCTCCATGATTGCTTTTAGTTCACATTGTAGATAATTTTACCGGACTGAGCTCATTAATTTATTCCCATTATTGTGTAGCTTGAAGTGTGGCGATCCAGCCCCTTGTTGAAGTTTGAAATTCTTTTCACCCAAAAGCAGGTTCTGTGAGTTTCTCTGGTGGAGCTGCTATTGATTTTAAAATCAATAGAAAGTGAAAGGAGATTGGGTGGAAATGGCTGGGAATTGGGGAGAGGCAGGGAGAATGTCAGGTGATCCAGGTGTGAGTGTAGCACAAGTTTTTTTTTTTTTCTTAATCTCAGTGTCTAACTTTTATTATTATAAACCATTTTAGTTTTTCATGAATGATATTCATACAGGTTTCTGAATACTTACCATGTTTACTATTCATTTTCTCCCAAGCATTCATCCCAACTCTCTGATTACATTTGATTTTTTTGCTTTTCTTCAGTTGTCATTCACTATTACTCATATATATAAACAGGCAGATCAATAAATTCTGACTCAATCTGAGGCCAGTGTTGCATTTTCGAAATCTTTCAAAAATACTGTCCATTGTCTCCTGTACTTTTTATTGCAGTGTTACAGGCAACAACCCCTTCTGCACCTTCCAACAAGAGACTGCTCTTGAGACAGCAAGGAAGAGACAAAGGGAGTGTGGGGTGAGATATTATGAGGAGTAAGAACATCTTCCTGGGGCCCACTAGTGGTTGCTGCTCGCCTCTTCAGCAGATCCATTGGAGGGATAAAGCAGATGACAACCCCGAGGAGGGAAGAAAGATTAAAGACTCAGAGTGTAGAACCACAAGCTCATCTCTCTTCATTTCTTATTCTGGATGTAGACAGCACTTATACCATAGGGAGGAGAGATAGTGAGACAGACCCACCTGTTTAAGTCCTATCCGACATCTGTGTGAGTGGTTCTTCTGTGCATCTGGATGCATTCGAACATGCAGATGCACATGTATTTGGCCTAACTGGTGCCTGATGACGCTCTGAATTCCTGTGGAGGTGATCTACATTATTGGTCTTCACTCTTTACCAGGCAAGCACCTATCTGACTGCATCCTAATCTCTTGTCTTTGTTGTGAAGACATCTCTGTCAGTGTGTGTGTGTGTATATATGTGTGAAACTACAGATGCGTGCCTGTTTGTGTTTCACTTGATCGTTGCTCTCCCTTGACAGTGCTCATACAGAAAATTAGAGAGCTGGTGAGATAATCACGTGAATAAAATGCAGCCGGTAGCTCATTACAAACCCTATTATTCATTAATTAACATTATTAAAACGTCTAATAGACCCCGGCACTCCTCCCAAGCCCCCCTGCCTCTTTTCAAGTCCCTGCTCCTCGGTCCCTCCCGTTTCTCAACATGAAAAGAATAGCACATCAAACGAGGCCTGGTTTCAATGTGTTTGGGATTTGCAGGTGTAGAATCACACTGCGCAGGGGATCTGCTTGTCGGTTGCGCCACGCTCCGTACTCTCCCACTTCGGCCCCTCCGTGACACACGCTGCTCGGCCGTGCCATAACAAACTCCTCATTAGGAGTGGGGAGAAAACCCGCCTGTGTGCTCCCTAATTAGGTCCCCATCAGAAACTTTCTGTCTCCCTCTCAACCTCCCTCCCTCCATGTCCCTTCATCACAGGGAAAAAGACTGCTGACATTTATGGAAGGAAGTTTAATCAACTGTTTATGCAAGGGATATAAGGGAAACTTTTTGCCTGTGATATGTGCACACAAAGGAAATAGATTTCTTTAGTGCTCTAAAGAGGTTGAGCAATACTGCTTGTTAAGATTTTGTGATTCATGAAGAGTCTGTTACCAAATGTGTCTGGGGCTTATGAGCTTATCCACAACTAAGCTGGAGAATATTCCTCATTTTGTTCCTCCATTTTCTTACTTTGCAGTTCATGCATTAAAATACACAAATTATTCAATGGGATGCAGAAATGTGGCTGATTAATTTGGTTACATTGTGGAGGACAATATTCAACTGAGAGAATAATATCTATCAAAAGTTTTTAATTGTGTTCACCGAGAACCAGATGTATTAAACATGCATTATATATGCGTGTAGCAAGATCTGGAAAATTTCTGTCCCCAAAATGTAATGATTATCATGCATATTCAAATGTCCAAACAATACACCTTAGTTAAACATTAATACCATAATTTAGATACAATCGATTTAATGCGTGCAGGAAAAGGAACATTATTCCTCATTTTCTTCTCATTATTTTCAAATAAACAGGACACTATGAGTAGAGAACAGAGACTGAAAAGACAAATGATGAATATGCAGAAATTCTCAGAGATATTAGTGGGGTTTAAAGTACATCCTCTGATTACTTTTCTGGTTTTAAATACTTGATGTTCCAGTTGTGCTGTGACCTTAAACAAGATTTTATTGGAACACAATATCCATACCATTAAGGGAGTCTTTTATCATGCCAAGAGGGACGTTGCTCCCTGTATCCTTTAGCAGAGTCTTTGCACATTAAATTGCATTAATATTTCTATTTGTGGCACCATATTCATATGTAATACAATACACCACATGCATATTGTATAACACTAAAAAAAAATAATTCTTGGGATATTTGATATTTTAATACATTTTTTAAATGAGCTTTTTCTCTGAAACACAGTCACAGATATCCAGATAGATATCTTTGTGCAGAAAAAAAATGTGGGTATTTATCAGAAATTATTTCCTTTTTCACAGCTGCTTTGAAATTATTGGTCATACATTGGCATGGTGACAGCTGCCCACTTTTAATCTATCATGCTTTCTTCTCACTCTCTTCTTCTTACAGTAACTTAGAGATGCTGCCTGACAAATAAATCACAAAAGAGGTGGCATTCCCCCCATGAAGAACCAGCATCCTTCATTCAGCACTCCTCTCTTTCCTCCTTTCCTTTTCTTCTTCTTCTTCTTCTTCTTCTTCTTCTTCTCCTCTCCTGATTAAATCTGCTGCTCCCTGTAGGATTATTAGGATTCTAATTCAATCTGAATTTCAGGAACTTGTTTGCTTGGTTACCTGTCACAGCGTATCAGCTTGTCATATTAGTGGTGATCGTTGGCTCTACCTAATCTGCTTTAAACAATTTCATTGGGTGCTGGTCTATAAATCATTCTGTAATGGGATTGACACGCGCGGGCTTAGCTAGGTAAACAAATCAGCTTTGTTTTATGTTAGGCAGCAATGAACTTGGCTTTATCAACTTCCCATTGATTCACACACACCACAAGGTCAAAATCGCTCCGGCTGCTCATCAGTGGGAGTAGGGGTCAGCACTCAGCAATTAGAATATGTATCAAATAGAAGCAGAAGAGCCCATTACATCCCGCTACCACTGTGCCTTTCTCCAAAGCGTTAGCTCATTTCTTATCAAAGTGAAGGCATTTCAAAGTAAAGCTTTGCAGCATCGAAGGGGAAGTACTCTTTATGGTATTTTGAAAGAGAAAATAAAATGAGTTTGTAGTTTATTGACAGGAGGTCCCAGAGGCTGCTTAAAAACTAATTAAATTTCAAAACTAATTCAAAAGTGTTGATTAACATCTGAGGGCTTGAGTTTTTTTGCTCTGTAGATGTAGATTTGAATGTTTTTAAGACCAAGATTTTTGGATTTGCTGACATACAGAAGCTGAAGTCCTCATGCTGACCTGTTTAAGAGTGATGATTCCAGTGTAACTTTGATTATACACTCAGCATCGTCTGATTTATTTTGCAAACTGATCCAAACTATACGTACTTTAAAACATCAACCTTAACATCTGCTGCAATATTCTAGCCAGTAAAATCTATATGTTGGAAAACCCTCCCAAGATAATGTTCTACTGTACATATTAAAATATACAATTTTTCGCAGCTTTTAGACACAAAAATCCATATTTACAAGTGAGCATTCTGCTCCACAAGTCTAATATTCACACCACATGATCTCTCTTTGTACCTTATCTGAAACCTACAGCTGTTTATTTTTGGCTTTTGAGGTAATATTTGTTAACAAGGAATGAAAAATTCATTATCTGCATGATGATTCTGATGATGTGATTAACAAAAACAACAAAAGATTCTTGCACCATGTGATAATCTAGGACGTTTTAAACAATTTGATTAGTTTTAATGTCATTAGTAAACACATCAACACAGATAAGGGCTTGATAAAGTTTTAGTGGCAATAACAGTGTGATGCTGCTCTGTGTTTTACATTTTATGATTAGGGCTGGATCATAATTCTACTGTTGCTTAGAAATAGGAAAATAGGAACTATTTCAACCTTGGCGATCATTTCTACGAACAATTTTCCTTCTCATAATTCACCATTCCCACTGATCATGTAGCATGTCTGTCCAAGCTGACACTGGAGAAGAGGCAGAGTCCAGCTTGAGCTGTACACACATGCACTGGAGTCCTGAAATGTTCAGTAGATGTTCCAGTGATTTGGCATGGTGAACATAAATTTAATTTCCACACAACATTAGCTTCAGACTGGTGAAATCTCTGAAAGATCAGTGTGTGAGACAATGAATGAAGGTAGCAGCAAATCTTGCAGAGCATTTCCTGCCTGTGTGTGACACAACATCACCTGTGGAGTGGACTGAAGCAGGTAGCCAACAAAACTCACAGGTGAGCTCAGGCACAAGTAATCCATAATAAACACGTAAGTATATATCCAAAATGGGGGAGCAAACCAAATATTTACACATGGACGATAATTAAGAAACAATAGAAAACTGGTGTGTCAGGGCAGCATGGCATCCCTTCCTCCTGCTGGTAGAAGGAAAACCAGGAAAAGAAAAGAAACATTAAGAAGGCCCTGGAGTAGCAGCTGTGGCTGTGACATAAGAGTCACTGCCTTATTCTTTTTTTATGCTAACCTGTGCTTTCCACTTGCTCTTCGCTATTGTGATTATGTTTAGATACAAGTAGTGTTGACATTAACATGATAAGGAGCCATGACTGCTGTTCTTAATATGTTGTCAATAAAACACAGCAATTTCCACAGCATCATTTCTGAATCATGTCTTCCCTCCTGCATGCTATAGATAGGCGTTTCCCTACACCCAGACCCTCTCACATCTAGCCATGTGAGAGACTCCCCAGTAGAAAGTCTCCTGCTGTGAAGCACATGTGTGAACAGCAATTGCACAAAAATCTGTGTTTATGTGTGAAAACGGCTTTGGACAGGTCACCAGTCCATCACAAGGCTAACCCGGCAAGTGCAAAAGAAACATGAAAAATGAAAAATACATATCTTAACAGGCGTGTAATGTGAGAAAAACATAAGAATATACAAACCAAAACAACAAGTTTCTCCTCCGACTTGGTCCACAGGGTGACGAGTCGCCCCCACAAGATACTGGTGGTAAAAAAGAGGCAATTAGGTACATCAGGCAATTGAAATTCTAACATGCTGAAAATGAAGTGTTGTATCCCATTTACAACGATTATCAGTACAGTGACCGCAGAAAAGGCATGATTGATGAACAAAGCCACAGGAGCAAAGAGAGACAGGACTGCTTTGTTTAACAGTGATGCGATTTAGGTCGTAGTCTCCTTTTACAGTGCACTTTGTATCAAACTTCAAAAGTGTTAAGTTACAATGAGACGGTCCTCCCCCTAAAAACGTGTCCACGTGGCACTTGTTCATGCAGGCAGATATGGTAAATAATTACGTTTCAATAATGTGTGACCACAAGTAGTGCATTTTTTTGCCTGCACGCGAGGGATAGAAGTTCTTTTTAAAAAGTTTTTTTGCCTTGACCATGAATTTTTCCTATAACTCAGTTGACTCGTTTTGATTTCTAACCCTAACTGAGTGATGTTATTTTCTAAAGCCGATCAGAAAGTTACAACTTTTTGTTGTTTACATCTAACCAAGGCAACCAACAAAATGCCATTTATAACTGTGATGCTTGCGTAAAAAGCTTTTTGGCTCTAAAGATGATTATTGTCAAACCCTAACCAAGTAATGGTATTGTCGAAATCCTACCAGGAAGTGACAAAAGTGTTTTCGTAAGGTGTTGTTTTGATATTGATGTAACTTATATCGGTCTTGTTCTCACGTCACACCCACCTTTTCCATCCAACCACCACACCTTCCTTTTTTATAAAGACTTTGTGGCTTGCTAAATAAAACATTTGAGAATGCTCTGATTTGCCCTGATATGAAAACTAAGTCGTATATCCCTTCTGACACTTCTAGGGGTGGCACTTTACAAGGTACCGCTATGAGCTGTATTGAAGTCTAAGACCTAACAACCCATATGACCCTTTCAGTTGGAGGCCCTGTTGGGTAGAACAGAGTCTCTGTAATCTATGAGATAAAAAATTAATACAGATTGTGACCTGCTGACAACAGCGCGTTTGTATCAAAATCACAACCAGCGCCCTTGTTTTCAGGTTTCTTTAAGAACATGTCAGAGTTAAACAACACAGCTCATTTGGCATGAGGTGCTATGGAAAGAGTTTAGCAGGAATATGCTGAGAAAACCATGCAGGAACTGGAGGGCAAAAGCTTTTGTTGAATGCTTAAGTTCTCTGTGGAAAATGAAGACAATTGCTGATCTGAGATGGGGTTAAGAAATTTGACAAAAAACATACAGATAGAGTAATTGCATATTGTTGCTACTTCTCTGTCTGAAGCAGACAGACTGTGAGGGGGAAGGAATGCAGCAGGGAACAAACAGCAATGAGCTGACCTGCTCAGCAGCATGTCATGAGATCTTTTCACACCAATACATCTCCCTAATGCAGGCAATTTCCTGCAGCTTTTCACCCTAAGAGGGGATTTGACCTCTGTGGCCAACACTTAAAGCAAATTCTAATGTTAGCCAATAAGAAGGGATTAAGTCAGTCGGAAAAGCTAAGAGAGAATGTGACCCGGCTCTTTTGTAATTAACAACTACGAACGCATGCATTTATGCATATATTGCTGTGGGTTACGTAGCAGCATGTTATTCATCTAAAAATATATCATCTGACAAACACACATGCACATTGAAGCTTGCGTGTGTTTCAGTGTTGACACGGTAGTTCTTAGCTGGATGGAATCACAGCATCAGCGCAGCTAAGACCTGCTAATTTGTAGGGCATTTTTTGAATTCACATAATGTGGTAAAGCAGTCTACCAGGTTAGAAAGTGGAGGAACTTGGATATATCTTCCAAAGTGGTTGACAAGTCATCTGGAGTAAACACAAACATGTCAAAGTCTGTGCACTGATGTCTTTGAGAAAGCCTTTTGCGTTTTGATATTTGTGTGCAATGTTTTAGGAGGACATATTCAGCACTTGAAAAGCAACTAAATCACAGCTGGCATGTTGAAAGTAATCTTTTCAATTACCCACGTCTCTGTTTCTGAGTGTGATAGCCTTCTGATTCCCCTGCATCCAAAAGCTGCTGTTGACAATGAGAGGTAAACAAGAAGGGGGAGAGAACTCAACAATCCTCCAGAGGCCTGGAAGGGAAGCCACACAGCCCAAACTCTTTTCACTCCTCAGCTGCGAAAACGCAGCTGCCTTTAAGGCTGTGCTCAGGAGAGACTGACAGCAATTACAGCTTTCTCTTTCTCTCCCTTTCCACTTCTCTCTCAGCTAGCAGAGAGCCACTCGATGGGAAACCACGAGAAAGGAATGAAACCCCCCCCTCCTCCCCTCTCTGACTCTCTCAAAAGGAGACATTTACCTCCACCTCTTGGTGAGGCAAAGATTGTTTACTTTGAGTGATGTGCGATTATGACAGTTCAGCGAATCAATGTTACATAGGTTTGTGGAAACGTAAAAATTTTAAAGTAATCCCATGTAAATTATTAATTCTATCAGGGGGGAAGTTGCAACACAGAAGCATGCAGCACATCTCTTAAACACCCCAACCTGACAGTTGCACTGCCGTGCCAAAACGTTTGACAGCCTGCACTACTTTAGATTTGCTAAGAAGACACAGGGACTGAGAGATTCAAAAGCAGATCTGTGATCAGACAGTAATGGTTGCTTGGTTGGACTGCATGGCACCGAAGCACAGAAAAGTTTTTTTTTTTTTACCTATTAAAAGTTTAATTTACAAAGTGTGCATCATAATGTGCCTCATAGACACTGCAGCTGATCATTTCTCTGTGAATCATATGTTCGGCATCTTTACAATCTCAGAGATGTTCACAATGGCAGTTTTATTGGCTGGAGAACATCGAGAGTCCATGTAAGATGATATTACTGAAAAATATAAGAATGACTTACTGACAGCTCATAACCATTTTAAAAGTAGAAATAAATCTAACGTAACTGCTGGGGTGAATTTGCCTCTTTTTTCCTCCACTTTCCTCCTCGTCCAGGTCGCAGCCTCCTCCCCTCCCGTTGATGGTCAGTGCAAAGATCACAAGGTGAAGAAGAATCAGAGTGGTACACATATTACTCGCTGTCTCGCTTCATTTTTGTCTTCTTGTGGATGACAGGGCCTGTCTGAGCTAACCTGTGTGGAAAGTGACTCTAATTGTCATCTCCACAGACAAGGTTCTGCAGCTATCCTGGAGGCACAGGTGAAATATACTTAGCTACTTCATTATATAGACAGATCCCAACCATAAAGGCACCCCACTGACATAGACTTTCATGCAAAGATAGACTTTTTGAATCAGCAGGTCATGCCACCCTCTACTTAGCATGCATACATTATGAAAATAAAGCCTTTTACATTCAGGCTGAGACACAAGCATTTGACAGGCCTTGTTTTGGAGTTCAAGGGAATATAGATATTCCCTGCCTCATCTCCTGGACCTGCGCTGGTTATAGAAGATTGTGTTAGCAAGGAGTAGTTATTTTTACCAAATGTTCAGTGCTCACTAGTGTGAGTTTGAGGCTGATGCTGCGTCATCTAAACTGTGCTGCACATGATCCTCTCATGATGCAAGTTAGGAGAGCTGAACGTATCTTTGATTACAAAGAAAAAGAAAGACGTTTGGAGGAAAAATGTACCAAATCATTCCAACACAAAAAAAAAAAGAAATCAAAACAACATTTCAGATAACTCAAACATTAAACTGAAAACACAACAATATTTGAGAAGACACAGCAATAAAACAGCATACCATTTAATACAAGAACAAAACTGAAAACACATTGGTACAAATAAAACAAACAATACAACATTTCAGATAACGTGCCAAAAAAAAAATTTTTTTCAATTTAAAAGCCCAAAAAAGACTCAAGGCAACAATTCAGACAACAGAACAATGGAAAAACAGAAACAAACAACCAAACAAAAACCACGATGCTAAGACAGAAAACCCATCTGAGAAACACAATCTCTAAAATATGTCAAATAATACTGTTTTGTTGGGCTTTTAGATTTGTTGTCTTGTTCAGTCATGTGGTCTGTTACAGCTCATGACCACCATCAAATAGTGACTACAATTCATTGTGAAGAAAAGTCCTGTCTGATAGATGTTAAATGCTTCAATTAAGAAAAAACAATCTTACAGTAAACAAAAATCTGAGGTTTACCAAAGTAAGTAGATTCATCCTTGGGCCAATCTACTAACATGACTGTTGTGGACATAGATTCTTTTCACCATGTAGTGCTAAAAAAAAAGTGCAGTACAGACTCTTTGTTTCAGCTCCTTTTGACAGCTTTCTGCCCTCTATTTTTCTCCCGTTTACAACAGATTTCAGCTGTTGCCCCCAAAAAGGTGAAATTACTCTGCTTTTGCATGAAGCACAGTCAGCCTTTGAATGTTGCCTGTGAATGCCTGTGGGCCTATAAATGTGCTCTGAGAGGGAAAGAGAAAGTTAAGCTGTTCTATTGAATTGATTGAACATTCATGAAATTAAAGTGTGCCCTCTCTCCCTCCTTCTCACATGCTGAAATGACTTCCAGACATCTCCAATGCCCCGAATGGAACACAGCCGTGAGGATCCCTACCTTATAGTCAGTTGCTGAACTGTTGCCCTGCAGGCACGATTCAATTGTTAAATCTCATATGAATAGAACAGCAGGGTTCATTTTACAGCTTATAACCTTACACATACATGTTTTGGCTTTATTGGTATAATTACACAATTATTTTACAAAGTATCTTATTTCAGGATCATGTTTTACTCAGCTGTTTATATTTAACAAAACGTTTATTTCTAAGGAAAAGGTAACCATTCTAGTTGTATTTTCTAATTTGAATTCTCTACATCAGGTTTTCAGTATTTTGGCAATCATTTAGCAATGTTCCATGCATACTCGCATTTGCTTTTATGTGGCTCTCTCCATTACACTTTCTTGATTTAATCAAAATGCTTTATTACTTTTGCCTGCGATACACTTAAACAGAATGAATTCTAAGGGATTCTTATTTTACATCAATGTCTGTATATTGTCAGCCACAAAGATGGCAATATTGAAAGCAATTTTCTTTGCATTTGGACGATACTCAAACAATCTCTGGAAGGAGAAGTAATCAAAATGGATGAGGTATAATCAATAAAAGAGCAATAAGTTGTATATGACATGACTAGAACGATGAATTATACTAATTCTGCTTTTTCTTCAGTAGTGTGGAGCTCACGTATGAGTGCTTTTACATTCCAGCATGTACATGTAGTTTGGAAATATGCACTAAAGAGAGCCATGCACCATGCTGTGCACCAGGAGGCCACACTGTCCTTCCATTAAGGCATGCATTATGATCCACCTAAAAGACTGCAGTCGCAACCACAAAACAACAACAGCTCAGACAGCTGTGAAGCCTAATCATTATTTGGCAGTGGTAGCGAAATCATGTCAGAGTGAAGCCCCCAACATCCTGCCTCCTCGTCACATTTGAATCATCTGCAATTAGTTTTGTTTTAATAACACTCACAATTAAAGGTCCTCCTGTTTGCATAATTCATGACACAGCAGCGCTGATGTCAGAAATCAAATGCAACAAATTAGAAATAACAAGTTTGAGACAGTGTGATTCAATTAAGATCCGGGGAAACATTGGGCCATGCATAATTGAGGGGCCGGCAAGGCAAGACTCATGTCAGGCCTGTCAGCCATGCTACAACTATTGGATTTGGCCTGTCACACACACTTAAATCAGTCCTGTAAAAATTACAGGTTACATTGATTTCTTGTTTTTATTTGTGAGTGCTTGTTTAAGTGTGTGCCAATGCCAGGTTTTAGCAACGTGAGCATGCGTGTTTGTGCATTTTCTGCTTATGTGTAGTATGTGTATTTACAGTTACATATGTACATACATTTGTTTGTATGGGATGTATACAACTGTGCTCATATGTGGATGTTATTCAGGGGTGAGAGATCTTCAGAACTAGTCTGTGTATTTGATTCTGGTAGCTCTTTCGAGCATCCTATAACATGTGCAGTTGTGGTAACATTTGTATGCATCTCCATGTCTGAGTACATACAGTCATGTTATAAAGTAAGCATACTCTTTTAATTATAAGGTTTCATGTATCATGAAAAATAAATCATCTGGTCCTTACCAGGTCTTGCAATTATATGAATACAGCTTCAAATGAACAGCAACATGTCAGGCCATGTCATTATTTATGAACCAAAAAAACTAAAATGCAGAAGCAGTGTCAAAAACTAAATACACTCTTACAGCACCAATGGGAATTAAAGGGATATGCCACCCCCAGGCCAAATTAAAGGCACAATGTGCAATTTTTATGTCACTTTGAAGTGTATTGCATACAAAAAACACCTATACATACCATAAGAGTGTGCAGAAATAATCCTACTGGCATGTCCTAACCAAAGTTTATACACAGCATAGCTGAGTTTTACTGCAGAATTAGCAGGCTAAACTGATAGCGCCGGACCGGCAGTTTTTCTGGCTAGGAGGTGGCGATATAGAGTAAAATCAACCTCCGTTCAACCCCAGGCAGTAGAAGAAATCGCTGGTCTGGTGCTGGCCTCGCCCCCGCCGGCCCACCCCGCCCCCACCCCACTCACTCCTCCTCAGAGCAGGTGCTAGTGGCTTCAGAGAGGCTAACGAGATGGCAGATGCTAGCGGAAAATCCAAAAGAAGTTTGTCTAAAAGAATATTAGACAAAAAAAGGGGGCAAGCCCGCGTTAATATAGGGAATGATTTCATCAGATGGAGGCAACTAATGGAGACCATGGAAATGCGCTTTGACACGGAACTGGCGACATTTGCTCGACTGGTAAGTAAACATACATTATATTTTATTATCTCAATGTGTTCTTACTCTGGGGACTATATCGGTAAGATTATGTTGTCTACCAATTACCATAAGGCACTGAGGGTGCTGGCTAGTTTAGGGAAAGGTAGTGTGCTGTCAGCGCCAGACCAGCGATTTCTTCTACTGCCTGGGGTTGAACGGAGGTTGATTTTACTCTATATCGCCACCTCCTGGCCAGAAAAACTGCCGTTCCGGCGCTATCAGTTTAGCCTGCTAATTCTGCAGTAAAACTCAGCTATGCTGCGTATAAACTTTGGTTAGGACATGCCAGTAGGATTATTTCTGCACACTCTTATGGTATGTATAGGTGTTTTTTGTATGCAATACACTTCAAAATGACATACAAATCGCACATTGTGCTTTTAAGTGTATCCCCGCATTCCCGAGACATAAATAAGTGTGTGGGAGCGTTTTCCTGGCAACCCAGGCATTGTCCGAATCTCACAGCACTGACCACTGCTTGGTTGCGCGTAATACATACATGCAAGCGTCGCCAGCGTCACCAATCGAAATATTTCGCCTAACGTGAATTAATTTACTTGATTTACCTTCTAATTACTGTGTGAGTGGTGTACTTTCACATCGAGTGCAAATGACTGTGTAAATCAACACGCAAGGCTTGGTTTGCTCATGTCGGTTTGGGAACTAGTTTCCGGTGCGGAAAAAAAAGCCGAAGCACACTCCCCGCTGACGCTGGCGACGCTAGCATGTATGTATTACGCGCAACCAAGCAGTGGTCAGTGCTGTGAGATTCGGACAATGCCTGGGTCGCCAGGAGAACGTTCCCACACACTTATTTATGTCTCGGGAATGCGGGGATACACTTAATTTGGCCTGGGGGTGGCATATCCCTTTAAGAGGGTATGCAATATCATATCGGTGTTTTTCCAAGGAGGTAAGACACCCTGATATGTAAAACCTTGGAAATGAAAGAACCTTGCTTTCTTTTGTAAAACATTGCAGAGACAGTCTCTTGCCTCCACGGGTCATTTGTTCATGCAAACAAGAACAACCTATAATTGCGTCTGAAGAATATGTGACCTCTAGTGGTCACAAGAGTAGCTGCGTGTGAATTATAAAAATGGTGTCCATGATGGTATTGTTCCAACTGTAAAATTTTTTATTTTGACCCCAACCATGATCCATTTCTAAATATACACAAGTGAAGTTATTGACTAACGCCAAACAGAAAGTGTACAAAAGTGTTTTGACCAAATGTTAGCGACCAGCAAAATGGTGTCCCTATGATCTTTTCAAACCCTCACCAGCTGTAATAGCCATACCCCGAACAGGAAGTGACAGAAGTGTTTTAATAAAGTCTTGTGTTGAAAAAATAATCTTGGTCCTGAAGTACACTACTGCATGTTTATCATCGCCATCCAACCACCCCTCTTTCCTTCCCATGAGGATTTTGTGGGTTCTTAAACAAAAGAGGATCGACGTCCGCTCTGATGTGGAATTGCTTGTATGAGTCGTGTTTCCCTCCTGCGTTCTGTTGCAATGGTTCTTTACAGAACACCATTACAGCTTTTTTTTCAAAAAATATGAACAAACAACCTTTTAGACGATTTCTACTGAAAGACTTGTTGAACTGTAAGTATGTGTGTATTCCTTGCATACAACATGACTGGGGCTTTTAATGTACCTTGAATAGTGTGCCAGGCTGCAGCTGTTGTGTTCCTTCAACACATTATACATCATCTGCAATAACAAACAAATAAGTAGCAGATCACTGATAAAACTCACACGCACTAAACAGATTGTTACGAAAATGTCTACTATGTGTTTTGGATTTATCATAGGCATTATTTATAGAATAATGAAATTAACATTTTTTTTATGTTGGTTCTTATTGTAGCACTCTCCCATGGCTTAATATTTTTTCTTGTACCTCTGCTTGCAGTTAAGAAACTTAACTTAGGTAATTTAACTAACATCAGGATACATTTAAAGAAAACCACAAAAATTCTGCAGAGGTTTTGTTTTGACCATCTTGTATTCTCCATAAAGTTTTTATGTATGTTTTGCAGACAGAGAGTAAGCACTGGGTATTAAATTTGCTCTCTGTTATGAAACACTGACAGGGTTTTAATTATCACACAATTTTCAGGGATTGTTAAAAGCAAAGGAAAAAGAATAACTTCTTTATGAGTTTAAAAACACCCCCTAATGCTTATTTAATTAAACAAACGTATCCACGTCTCATAAAGTGCTCAGAGTTAATAAGATTTCCTAAGCAAACCCACATTGATGCAGAATGCTGTTATGCTTGTGCATTCTGTAAATGTGCATTCTCAAGATGGTGTTTGACAAAGAGAACTGCGGCAGATTCTATACATTCTATACATACTTGGTGTCATTGATCTTCACATTTATTATATGATATCATTAAATGCCATCTGAAATGGGAAGAAAATACTTATTACTTCCTGTAAGATCTTACAGAATATCTGCTGGTGTAGGAAGGAAACACATGTTTGTAAACTTCCAGATGCAGCCACACGTTGCATTCAGAGTCAGTAATTTCTGACTGAATAATCACAAATGACTGAGGACCAATAGCTCCCTGAAGCATCATTTTAATCTCTCCTGTGACTGGTTAATTGCAGCCAGACACTCTAACCTCCCCATGGCCTGTGTCCTGGCTGTAACCCTCGCACTTCTTTTTCTCAAATTTGGCCTTTCACTCCTCCTTTTTTTCTCCTTTTTATCAGACTTTTCTCGTCTCTCTATACTTGCTCCCCCCACTGCTTCTACTAACTGAGCTTAGCTACAACGACATATGGGAAACTTTTTCAGGCTGATTGCTTCAATCTGATTAGGGGAAGTTATGTAGCTGCCATTTATCGCTGCTGTTGTGAACCAGCGAGCAGCTGTGACGTTAAGTCCCTCACTTGAGTCCTCTTTTCTCTTGCTGCCTATTCTCAGTCCAAACTCATCCATTAGATCCTGTTCAGACTCCTCCGATTGTTCTAGCTGCCAAGACTGCACTATGAATCAAAAACCTTGAAAGAAAGACACATCTATAATTGTACAGATCCAAAACAATGCCATGAACAATTAAGGTTAGAGAGGTTTGAGCTTAATTGATTTAAAAAAAAAAAAAAAGAATCTGAGGGGATGAGGATGGGAAAAAGTGCTAATGAAGGAAAAAAAACTTTCCTGTGAAAGGCAATTTTGCATTACATTAATGCAGTTGGTTTGGGTTCAACAAAAAAGGGAATTGGCCTGAGGAGCAGAGCGGGGAGGGTTATTAGAGCATTTAGCCATCTCCAGACAGAGGAGAGAAATGAGCCTTGTGGCCTTTGTGTTATCTAATCTCGTTTGCATTTCCTTTCCACATCATGAAAGAGAAATCTAATGGGGCCCTGATTGTGTTTGTTTGGTGAAATTCTCATTTAAGGCTGCTGTAGCTGTGTGCTTCCACAAATAATTCTCTCCTGGACGTGGTTTTATGTGTTTTCTCTCCACATGGTGGTGTGTATTATTTGTGTGGTGCTTTGAGATGATGAAAAACAGCAGCTTTAAGACTGTAAGCCAAAGAAAGAATGGAAAAAAAAAAAATTAAGATGAATTTATGCAACATCACTACTTCGTTCTCTGACATATGAGCAGCTCGGTTCATATCTCTGAGGGATTGACTAGAGGAAAGAAAGCACAGGCCTGATGACGAAAGAGATGGGAAATGGACATGGAGTGGATTTGACATGATGAGTGCCAATGCCCCCATTGATCAGTACTATAGACACCCCTTCCAGAAATGAGAGGTAGGTTTAGAGAGGGGAGGCAGCTGAAGGTTACAGCTTGCTGTCACAGCACTGTCCAATCACATTACACATCATACCGTCTGAGAATCTGCTTGCGTTCCTCACATGATGGACAGATGACAATCATCTATACTCTATTGTTTTTCTCAAACTCCTCATGGATGTGTGTTGGCGATTTTGTTCCCATTTATATCCTAAAATATAAACTATATTGTTGATAACAATAAAAAGGTATATTTTCTTTGGTATCAATACTTTTTACTAAGTTAATGATGATTAATGATTGTATTTTGCTTTCAACCATTGCCAATTTACACATTTTAACCCTGGAATTGCACTAGCCGCTGATTTATAGCTTGAAGTTAGTCAGGGAAGGTGTTTGTGCTGGTTGCCAATAGGTTCTTTGTGTTTATGATGAGGGTAAAGGATGGAAAGGTGATTTAGGTAGACAGCAGGCCTGCTTCTTTTCAGTGGGAACCTGCAGTCGACAGGCCATTAACAGAGGTGACAGGGAAAAGCAGTGGCAATTGCTTTGATTCTGATTTACACGCTGCTGAAAAACCCAAACAAATTAGAGGAACAAAATAATACGCAGCAAGAAATAAATCATATTAATGATTTGGCTTTGAACGACAGTCAGACATGAAAGCGAGTGTTGGCAAGGGCATGTGGAAGAGAGGGTGGCAGATTAGGAGATGATATTAGGAGCTGTCTTCAGAGAAAGGCTGAGAACAATCAGGCACCAGCAGTAACGAGAAGAAGGTCTTTGTTCTTCTCTCCACTCGCTACAACCAAAATGTTGTTATTCAAGTCAACAGCCACTAGAACCTCGTTAGCGGGCCAAGCAGCTTACTGCTCATTAGCTGACAAAAGGCTGAAAATTCATTGACAAAAAATAAGGCTTGCAGAGCTTTTTTGCCCGACTGTAAAAAAACAAGAAATGTTGTCAAAGTTCACTGGTAGAAAGTGACACATACAGCTTGGACAAACAAAAGAATATTTTTATACCAAGAGCAATGTTTTTGACACAAGACTGTATTTTCAAATATAGCAGAATTTAGCCTTTATTCTACTAATATACCATAAAAAAAAAACAATGGATAATGTTCCCTACAATACGACAAGGTATATATTATAACATGATTTGAAAAGACAAATACTGTGGAAATAGTTGGCAGAACAGTTAGACCTTATTTCTGCTATTATTATATTATTATTATTAAAAAAAAATGTTATAGACCTTTTTTTCAGAACAAATTTTAAATCACTCTTGCTTTTAAAAAAAAAAGAAAATACTCTTGGTGTATTATAGTTTATATTACAATATATAAAATAATGAATATTTGAGTAATGAGTATTTAGATTATAAGTATATTAGATTATTAGAAATCAAAAGGGTCTAGACAGGCCATATCACAGCTGGCAATGGGCATTTCAACCATTTTTCTGGTGAGGTCACACCTAGCAAAACAATAAAGCTGATGTAAAGAAAACCAAAGCAATCTGTTGAAGGAAACTTAATAAGCATTAATAGGAAAAGTGCACCGGTATCAGTAACAGAGGAAAAGTAACAGATACTTTGAACAGAAAACCTTGATTGTTCTGCCTACAGTGGACTGCCTCCTGCACATATGACCCGCTGATAGACTGTTGCTGCTGTGAACAACGTGTACTGCTAAATGAGCTGAGCAGTCCACCGCGCTGTGGTCCCATCGTGAATTCCAGATGACAGCACTAATGGATGATCTTGTGATGCAATCATCTCTCTCCCTGCTGCCTTGTTCAGCAGATGGGCTGTAATCCCAACTCAGTGCTCTGAGACCAAGAGCTGCTTAATGCAGACATGCAAAAGTCATTATACTCTGTATGTAAAAGCTGTGGAGATCTGCAGTGATTGCATTATTTCAACTGATTTAAGAAAAAGAGTTCCCACTAATAGTTTCCTACAATTACATTTGAAAGCTAGTCTAGAAGGTGAAGCCTGAGACTATTTTTGTCTCCATCTCTGGAGCTACACTATATATGTGAATGTTCACTTACAGCTTCCTGGAAGAGGAGTATCAATGTTGTGATTTGACCAACCAGTTGTTATTTTTCTTACAAGTTTTACATGTTAAGTGCATCTATTAATAGACATGGAAATGTAATGTTTCTGTTGCTGTGTCTTGGACAAATAGCTAAAGGTTAAATTTTGGAGACAGTGTGTTTGTCAAGTTGTCAAAATCTAGTCGCAACTCCCATAAAACTGAAATGCCACCAAAATTGTTTTCTTGCTTGATTACATAGGATGTCTGTCCCTGATGTTTACCAAGCTTACTCAACATGATATACAGTACTAAAGATTGCATTCGCTGATAGATTTTCCTGAGTATTCCTCCTGTTGTCTTGCGGGTCAAAAGTGACCCACTACCATGTTTAGCTGTAGAAAAAATACCTTAAACTATCTTTTAAGCTAAAATGTTATGACTTTTCTTAAAGGGACCCCATCATCAGAAAAAGTTATATTTTATTTTTGTTTATGTTTCCATGTGTGCTGTACACCACTAGGGTACAAAGATTGTCTTATGGGTCATTTTTGACCCGTGAATTATAAAAACATTTAAACACCAGAAAAAAGTTCACTGTTTTTTTTTCCCTTTCAATATAATTAATTCAGAAGTAATTACTTCACATTTATATAATAGCAATAATAAACCTTTATTATGTAAAAGAAAACTGAGAAAACAAGAAAACTGTTGGTCCAACTGACAGTTGGTTTGTGGTAAAAAAAAAAAAAGTGTAATCCTGAAAACTGGTGATTATCTTTTTGTTTTGTGTAACAAAAAATACATGATAAAAAAATGTATTGAACTGAGTTGAATAGATAAATAACAGATGGTTTCATCATACAAAATAGATTTTGGATTTAAAATTCAATTAAGTTACTTTATTTTGGGGCTTTGGTAGGGCGGGTCATTTTTGAATGTTAACACCGCACAAGGGGTATTCTTATACAGCCCTACCATGATTACTAACTCTATAATCTTCATATATATATATCACTTCATCCTGAGTGTTGCATTACAGCCTTCTTTTGGTTTTACCCATTCATATGCTGCTCGGTTATGTTTAGGCACCAGAACTATTCCGTTAAGTTTCGGAAATCATTTTGATTTTGAAAGGTTAGTCATATATTTTGCACATATTCCACTATCACGAGATATAGTGTTTTTAACCAGCAAGTCCAGAAGCTGACTTTTTTGGTAAGCTCCTAGGTTTCCCATCCATTACGAGGCATTTGTAGTACATAGGTATGTAAGTATGAGAGCAATTGTGCCCTAGATGGTGCCAACTGCCTACATGAAGACATGATTATAAAGCAGCTATACTCTGAGGCCAAAGGAGAACATTTCCCCCATTATGTAGCTCAGGAGGAAGAGCAGTCGCACACCAATCGGAAAGTAGGTTGTTCGACTCCGGCTTCCCCGGGCTACATGTCGAAGCGTCACTGAACCCCACGTTGCCTACCGATACATCCATCGGTTTATGAGTGGTTAGAAAGCACGTAGTTATATACAGACTTAAGACGTGCTGTATGAAAGTGTGTGAATGGGTTAATGTTGCATGTAGTGTTAGAAGCGCTTTGATTAGTCAGCTAGACTACAAAAGCGCTATACAAGTACAGTCCATTTATCATTTACCATATGAGGGTTACTGCAACAATACCATCAGAGAAAATTTGGTAGCAGTGACTTGACATCTATTTCAAACAATATTGAACTCCTATTGAAGTCCATTCGTTTAACCTGCACACTGAAAGATTGTGCTATGCTGTATGTCTCTGTGTTAAAAACTGTTATGAGTTATGAGTGAGAACACTTTAGTCTGACCCAGATCTTAAAAAAATGGTTGAATGCGTAGAAAATAAGCTGACTATGATAACGATAAGTGATGAAATTGTAGACAACAGTTTGGACAGAAAACCCCAGTATTATGTTTTCACACTTATTAAACAACACCTAAACTAGCATCACTATCATGTTGAAAAAATATACACCATATTGCCAAAAGAATTTTCTCACCTGCCTTTACACGCATGTGAACTTAAGTGACATCCCATTCTTAATCTATAGGGTTTGATATGACGTCGGCACATGCTTTGCAGCTATAACAGCTTCATCTCTTCGGGGCAAGCTTTCCACAAGGTTTAGGAGTGCGTTTATCAGGGCCGTAACCAGGATTTTTCAAATACCGAGGTCAAATATTGCGATAAATCTTATTTGACAAAAAAAACATCCTAATATGTTGACTTTTTAAAATACAGTTTGGAAATGTGAATAAACAGAGGTAAATCACAAGCCCATCAAGGAGGTGAATATGTAGGTGAACAAGTTTATTATAACAATGTGATCACAAAAGTAGAGTATTTGAGTGAGTGAGTGAGTGAGTGAGTGAGACTCAGTTCTTCCCCTTTCTTCCTCTACTGACTCTCTCTCTTCAACTCCCTCATTCTCATCCTCTCCTGTGTCATCTGTTTTAAAATATCATCATCACCATTAATATTATTGTTATTATTAATATTACATTATTATTATTATTACTATTGTCACCATCATCACCATGCATGTGCATGACCCACTAAAAGGTCAAATGAATGAGTTGGGTTATTGGTCTAACCGATGTGCAAAATTTTAGACACCATTTGCAATAAAATCCAAATGGTTCATGAAAAATGCAATCATTTTACCTAAGTAACTGGTTGAATCCACCCACTAAATTAACATCGTAGAATGTGCCAAACAGACCACAAGATGTTGGCTGTATTTTAGATGAATAGTCTCAATTCAATCCATTCACTCAACACAGAGAAGACAGAGGTATCATGCTGGGCCTGACAACTAGCTAAATGCTGGTAAAACTTGGCTTCATAATGCACCATGAGCAGCACAACTAACCTCAAGATTGTGTCATATGAGAGAGTACACGGGGTATTTCATTCTGTTATTTTGCACCGTGTGCATCATCAACTGTTTTAAGTAAAAGAAAAATATAAGTTTCTGACCCAGTTTCTATTAGTCTGCTTTATTTACATGTAGGAAGCCATATAGCACTGAACAAAACTGTAGCTAGTGAGGCTGAATGACCACTAGCCACAGTTGGCATAAAACTGTCAAGCCCTGATTTAAAAAAAAAAAAGTTAGCTTAACAGCCCAAGCCGTGTCCCAACAATTCCATTACAGGTCGCTACTTTTTTTTTTGGAAAATCGAATTGAGAGAGAGATTTGTGTGCAGTGTGTTTGTGCCGACTGGAAAACGAAATCCTAACCAAGGGGCTTTGTGACTGTTGCTTGAAATGCTGAGGACAATGATCTAGCATCCTCCTATTCCTAGCCGCGCTTTGAACGCATATGAACATTATGAACTGTCACTCATTCTCACTGGCGATTGGCGAAATGAACTCACCTCCTTCTTCTCTCTTTCTTTTCCCCTGGCCAGTTGGCTTTCCAAAGCTGAGTTTAGTTTGTTCAGTAGATTTCCTCATCTTGCTTCCATTTCGCAGCTGACTTTCGCGTCGAAGCTGTGTAATATGATAAACATGTTTCCAATGTCGGGTGGCGTAAAAAAAAAAAAAAAAAGAAAAAAAAGTCGGGTGGCGTTTTTCCGCTCAGTTTTAAAATATAACGTGATGATAAAGGGATTATGTGGACTTTATTTTCAGAAAAACAAATGAGAATGCATGCTGATCTTTCCACCAATCAAAGTCAGAACGATTTTCATCTTATATTAATTTGACATTTCTCTGAATAAAAAAAATTAAAAAAAATAAAAAAAACACCGGGAAAATACCGAGGTCATGACCTGTGTGTCCTCAATGCTCGTTATGGCACTGGCGTTTATGGGAATTTTTCACCATTCTTCCAGAAGCACATTTGTGACATCAGACACTGATCTTGGACTAGAAGGCCTCGCTCGCAGTCTCCGCTCTAATTCATCCCAAAGGTGTTCCATCGGGTTGAGGGCAGGACTCTGTGTAGGCCAGTCAAGTTCTGCCACACCAAACTCGCTCATCCATGTCTTTATGAACCCTGCTTTGTGAACTGGTGCGCAGTCATGCTGGAACAGGAAGGCACCATCACCAAACTACAAAGTTCTACAAAGTTGGGAGCATGAAATTGTCCAAAATCTCTTGGTATGCTGAAGCATTCAGAGTTCCTTTCACTGGAACTAAGGGGCCAAGCCCAACTCCTGAAAAACCACCCCACAGCATAATCCCCCCTCCACCAAACTTTACACTTGGCACAATGCAGTCAGACAAGTACCGTTCTCCTGGCAACCGCCAAACCCAGATTTGTCCATCACATTGCCAGATGGAGAAGCGTGACTGGTCACTCCACAGAAAGCCTCTCCACTGCCCTTGAGTCCATCGGCGGCGTGCTTTACACCAGTGCATCGAACGCTTTGCATTGCACTTGGTGATGTATGGCTTGGATGGAGCTGCTAGGCCATGGAAACCCATTCGATGAAGCTCTCAACGCACTGTTCTTGAACTAATCTGAAGACCACATAAAGTTTGGAGGTCTGTAGTGATTGACTCTGGAGAAAGACCTCTGCGCACTATGCTCTTCAGCATCCGCTGACCCTGTTCTGTCATTTTACGTGGCCTACCACTTCGTGGCTGAGTTGCTGCCATTCCCAAACGCTTCCACTTCGTTATAATATCAGTGACAGTTGACTGTGGAATATTTTCATAGTGAGGAAAGTTCACAGGTGGCATCCTATCATAGTACCACGCTGGAATTCAATGAGCTCCTGAGAGCGACCCATTCATTCACAAATGTTTGTATAAGCAGTCTGCATGCCTAGATGCACACATGTGGCCATGGAAGTGATTGGAACACCTGAATGTACTTATTTGGATGGGTTAGTGAATACGTTTGGCAACAGAGTGTATCCATATAGCTTTTTTCTATTATAAATCAATTCTAATGGTCATCCTTTATATCTGTCTACGATTCTGCATATTGCAATTCAAAGAAAAGACTAAACAAGCTTTTTATTTAATCTCATTCTTTATATCCTTATGCTGTCTGCAAAATCTTGAATCTCCACCGTACTACCATCTCAGAACTACTTAACTAAATTGGCACTTGTTTTTCTTGGTGTTACATTTATTTAACACCTATTAGATTTCTGTTTAGCCCCCAAATGGAGAGCAAAGGCTTACCTGGACCGTAGAGGAAAATACAGCAGTGGTATTCCTCAAGTTGCTATCCAAAAGCTTCAGTGCCTTCCGAAATGAAGAATTGTTTGTTTGAATGCTGTAAGTTTTGTAAGTATTTAAATACTTTAGTTTTTTCACAAAGATGAATCACAAAATCTATAAAAAAAAAACAATGTTATGTGGCCTGAGATATGTTGAAGCAGAATGTCGGCCAGGCAAACCATGAGAAGTTTGACTGTAGTCTGGCATTTGTCCATGTTGTCATTGGCAGTTTTGTCCTAAGCTGCCTGGTAACATCTTTTTTGTAACAAAGTATTGTTCCCAGCATAATTCAATGAGGTAAAACTGAATACACACATAGTTATAAATAGGATAGGTTAAATATCCTAACCTTTTAGTTGATGATAAATTGACACTGGACATCGACTGCTTTGTATGTGCTGTTAAAATCAATGACCAAAAAAACTCCCTCAGCGTCACAAAAACCTTTCTACTCTGATTTAGATTGATTATGATAACATGTTACTGATAGAATGATCAACTCAAGTACTGGCTCATAGATAGAGACAAAATGCTAACTTTTACGACACAGTTGTCATTCATTTTGATTGTTTTTCAATCCCTGAAAAGTTTTAGTTTTTGACATATAACATTTCTACTCCATGGTGATGTTATATTGGGATAGTTATGTTGCAGTGGTATATGTGTTGAGAAAAAACACCAAGTTGGAAGTGTTGAGGAACTACATAGAAGTGTAAGTGATGTACTTCCACCATGTGATTGATCTGCCTATATGCCATCTTGTCTGAGCGTCTATTCTGCCACTAACTTGGCTACAGCAGTGCCTGTCAGGCCCTCTCTGGGGAGCCAGATTAGCAGAATCCCAGTCTTATACAGATATCCCTGTAAAAGACAGGCTGGTGCTGGCAGGTGGCCCCTGCATAAATAAGTGGGTCTCTGTTTGGGGGGTATGAATCAAGGAAAAACTGCTCACATGCAGGCCTGTTCCTCTCCTGAGGGATGATTTCCTCCCGTGGGTATAATGCAGAGAGGTGGGACTCAGAGTGTGGCTGGACTGGAGACATTCTGCTCTGTTTAGGTCTGTGTTAGTGCACCTCACTACAACTGTCTTGCACACACACACACAAACACACACACACATAAATAAGCCTTGTTTGGGGCTATAAACTGTCCTATCTTATTATTGCCTTTTTAAGGTGGTCCAATTCACACAAATTTAATTTAAAGCTAAAGATTAAACAAGAGGATAACTGAATATTGTAAGTTTATGCATTAAAATGCCTGTTTGTAATGTGTACAATATCAGATTTTTCACTAGAAATTTGGTTCTTGATTAGAAAAAGAAGAATTCAAAGGCAGCTGTTCTCTACAGAGCCCCTTTGGTGACATCAGTGGCCTAAATATTATTGAATGACCAAGAGTTACTAAACAGTGGGAATGAGATAATAAAGTCATAGCCAGGAGTTAGTAATTTGTGCGAATGAGATAACTAAACTGTGGTAACGTCTTAATAATACATGGCTACAATATATTTGGTATGTTTTTTGTTGTACTCCCAATACTGGGCAAGCTCTGCATGATTTGAAGCATTCTTTATTTTGGTATGAATGATAATGATATCCAACAATCAGGCGTAGTTAAGCACAATATCTTCATTAGCAAAACCCCGTAACTTGACTTCTTAAAATGAATGGCAGGGAATACAAACAATATGTGGATAGTAGGTGAGTTTGTTTTCATGGTTTTCTGATCTAATAAAACATAATGTGTCTGATCATAAAACTGTTTAATTTTAATTTGAAGTGCCATTGCAAGGATCATACATCAAGCCAAAACAACCAATACAGTTCAGGAATCTGAAAAAAAAAAATACCCTAACAGCCTGACCACTGACATTAAAAATCTCTGCAGTGTTCTGCATGGCCCACAGCACAGATAGCCCTGGTCAAAGTCGCCAATCATCTCCTGGTGACTGCTCAGTGCTCATCCTCCTGGACCTCTCAGCTGCATTTGACACCATTGACCATAACATTCTTCTCAACCATCTATAGACATACACTGGACTCTCTGGAACTGTCTGAGGATGGTTCCACTCCTACCCGACAGGAATGGCTGAGTATGTGACCCTGGTAGAGGCTAAATCAAGGCCTTACTATGTCACCTGTGGGGTCCCCTGTTTACCATCTAAATCTACACTTTACATGCTCTCTGCTATGCTGAGGATACTCAGCTCTACCTCAGTACAGACCCCACCTCCTCTGCATGCCTGGAGGAGATAAAGGTGTGGAATGCCACAACAGTTACTCCAGCTTAACAGCAACAAAACTGAGGCTATACTCATTGGCACTCCAAATTGGCTCCAATGCTCCTCTACCACCGGCATCTCTTTTTCTGGCCAGATCATTCCCCTCTCTTCCTCTGTCACTAACCTGGGAGTCAGATTTGACCCCCACCTATCATTCGAACTGCACATTCAACAACTCTGTAAAACTGCATTCTTTCATTTGAAAAATATTGCCAAACTCCGCCCCTCACTCTCCCTGCTGAGAACCTGGTCCATGCTTTTGTTTCCTCCAGGCTGGACTACTGTAATGCACTCCTTGTCAGGATTCCTTGCAGGAGCCTCCAGAGGCTCCAGTGTATCCAGAATAGTGCTGTCAGGATCCTGGCAAGGAGACGAAGATTTGATCACTTCACCCCTCCCTCCACTGGTGAATGTGAGAATTGAATAAGAAATCTGCCTCCTCATATACCAATGTATACATGGCAATGCACCAGAATATTTAAAGGAACTCCTTCAACCCCGTAAAAGCATGAAAAACCTCTGCTCCAATGACACTCACCATCTACTCCCCCCAGAACTTAGATGCACACAATGGGAGACAGACCCTTCCAGGCAGCAGCTACACAGCTGTGGAACGCCCTGCCTGACTATCTCAGAGCAGAACAGACTGTGGAGTCTTTTAAGAAACTATGAAAAGCTTTTTTATTTTCAAAAGCTCATCAATAGCTCAATATGTATGGACTTTAATGTGTTTTTATTTTTCTTACTATGTAGCACTTTGCCTGTTTTTATTGTTTCTACTGTGTAGCAATTTGAGATTTGTTTGTACAAATGTAAAGTGTTTCATGAATAAAATGTATTATCATTATTGTTATTATTAAATTTGCGGCCACAGCGTGATAACTCATAGTAAGTGGTGGCCATTTTTTCCACCGCTCAGGCCACACAGGGTTTTGATTTTTACAGGATTTTTGTTGTTGTTGTTGTTCCCTCTATATGTCTGGATGTTTTTATTTCTTACAAATCACGACAAGCCTGCCTTCACTAGTCCCCCTCCTGCCTCTGTGTTTTGGGTAAATTTGGGCTTACTTGAGATGGAAATGTGACAATGATCTGGGCTAAAATTTCAACAGCTGGTGATGGATTGTATTAGTTTAGCACGGCAAACAAAGTGATATTAATTCAATGAGACAACATTAACTCTGTGACATAAAATTAATTTCTAGTTGGCTCTCAATAAGTATTTAAGTGTACTTTTAGAAAAATCAGAACTTTGACAGGAAGGTGGGGATTTGGTAATGATCACCAATGAATCATTTTGGTCACATAACACACAACTGCTGAGTGCTGTACATCATGGCAGTAGAGATTATGATAAACTTCTTTTTCTTTTTGTCTATAAGGCTTAAAATTCCAACACATTCTTATGATAAAGCTTGAAATAGGCTCAAAGCAAAAATATGTGCTTATGGTAAAAAATTGTGTAGGTTATTTGCAATAAGTTGGAGGTTTCTTAAGTTTTTATCTATTTATCTTTTTTAATCATTCAATACATTTTTTTTAGAAAATATGTTTTAAGACAAGACCCAACAAGACCATAATAATACCCAAAACTAACCACACTGCCTATTATGCCTTAAGTAAACAGCAACTGACTAACTGTGAGTTTCACATGTGACAAAACATAAAATTCTCTAGGACATTTTTTACTTTGTGTGTGTGTGGACCCATGAGGAGAAAGATCAATATGAAACAAATAAGAATTTTTCATGACAACATTGCAATCTTCCCTGAAAATTCTGTAAAGGATGCTCCAAGGAGTGATAGTTAAAGATTATGTATCGAGAAAAATCAGCAGCAGTATTTTATTGTGAACTGCAACAACATACCTTAAATTTAGTCCTATGAAGTTTATATAGGTAAAACTAGTGGCCATAAACCAAATATATGGTTGAATTTTTCAATGTTAAACAATGCAAAAGTCTAATTTAAAGAGAAAATTACTAAATGCAGACAATTGGAGAAGCAGCTGCCTTCTTTTTCTTCTTCTTCTTCTATACATCTCTACTGCAGATCAACTTGTGGATTCAGTCTTATTTGTCACTGTACTCCCTTCAGCCTATTTTTCAATCATTTTACCCATCTCACTATTTAAACACACTCATCTCTCACTCCAGCAGTCCCTGACAGCAGAATTTGCTTTCTTGCTCAGATGTGACTTCCAAGACACACAAATAACATAGAGGCACATTTATGGTATTTGTATAATCCATGAAGTGAAAATTACAGACTATTTAGATGAAAGGCAATTAGACAATTACAGCTAATGAGGCCAATCCTTTTCTTTCACCCCAACGAGTCCAAAGACTAATTATCAAATTAAAGAATGCTTCTTTTCTCCCTCTGACCCCGTGCTGTCGTAAAGGGAGGGTGCCTTGGGAAAGGCAAACATTGGTCTGCTCTGTGCAGGCAGAGGCTGGAGAACAGGCGGGCAGCATTTAGAAAGTGATGGGTGTATTAATCACTGCTCAAGTTAAGACAGCTTTATGGTCTGCAGGGTAGGCATATACACACAAATGCAGGAGCACATTCAGACACTCCAGTGTTCAGTCCGTTATATATCATATAGAACTGTACCAATAGGGCTACCAGCCAAACAGGAAACATAGTTTTACCCACAGGAATTCGGCTATATGACTAGCAGAACCCTGCTGGGGAAACTTCCTCTTCTGCGGAGTGCAAAGGTCTTAAAGAAATCCACCTGACATAAACCAAGACCTTATGCATACTTTCTACTACCTATGACATAATAATTCCTGAAACTAAATAAGCACTTCAGTTACAATAGTTGAAATGACAGAGTGTGATAGGAACCAACTGTGGCAGTTTCCATGACTCAGGATTCAGTTAGCTCTTCTTTGCAAGGAAGCATGTACTGGATGCTTACTCACTAATTAAACAGCATCTGTTTTCTCTCTTAGCAGTTGGAAAGCTGATCAGGCTCAACAGGATACCAGGAAAAATGTTTCCCATTGTCCCCCTCAACATATCTGTTGCCAAGTGGTCCAGTTCCTCGTGGTCCAGAAGGTTAACTTCAAACAAGCTCTCCAAAACTTTTCATGGTCTGTTAATATCATCTCTAAATGAACTCTTACTTAACTCAGACCATACACTGCCCCTTCAAACCCCATATCTTCTTCTGTTCTGCAGGCTACAGCTGCATATAATGGCAATCAAGAGGCAAATTTTTAAAACAGCTCCACCTCTTGTTGTTGAGCTGAACAATTATTAGGCTCAATCTGACCATGCAACAAAGCCGTAATTGCAAAATATCATATTTCCACTCATGGCTTTTTGTGCATCAAAGCCATACACATCAGCTGTCTTATTTTAAAGCAAATCTTCCACAAACATGTTGAACCAACTTTAAATAACCAAATATTGCAGGACCTTTGTGACGTGGAAAGCTTTCAGTGTCACACAGCTATCACATTTCTCCCAATGCAGCTAACAAGCATCAACTTAACTGCTGTTTCTCCTTTAATTTCCCCCACTCTCATTTCATTCTTCATTTACCTTCCTCTGCCATCCATTTTACACTCTCAACCAGTGTCAAGGTCAGGGGTTAAAGGTTAAAGGGATGTTCTTTTTTTCCTCTTTTTGTCTGCCGTTTCTTAACAGAGAAGCACTACAGGTACAAGGTGTCTTGGAAAAGACTTGACAGCCCACAGCCTCCATGAAGCGACCTCTGCATGAAAAAAACAAAAAAACAAGAAAAACACATTCTCTTAATTGATCCCTGCTCAGTGTCTGGCCAAAATGTCTTTTGTTAGGGCATCTTTAGACAACAAGAGATAACAGCAGATAAAAGGTTAGTACGAGTTCACTGTCCCTCCTCTTTGACAATAACTCCTCCTGTCACCTGCTTTCATATAGCAGGGGTGCTGGTATATGGTGAGAGACTCCTGCTGACACTCTTGACATGACTGGACTTAATGAGTTCTGATCGAAGCCTGTCAGAAGAGTGGTATGCTAAGCAGATTTGTCATGGATCAGCCTCTGAGTTTTATGCAAAACTGTACTTCTACTTGGATGTGACTTTCCAAAGTTCACAGGTAATGGTAACACATTCATGCAAAAATTGTAGAGATTAACACACACCGAATGCACACACTTCCTCTGAATTTCCCCCCAAAAGTTCAACCATAGGATAAGTAATGCAATTTCAAAGCACTGAGCAATCATTAAAGTTTAGACTCAGAAGGCATCTTTTTTTTTTTATGAATCCCTATTGTAAATACAAATACATAAAAATGCAGCCAGAAGTTAGTTTGTTACAGTAAACAGAAGTGATTTGTGTTGCATGAGTAAAAGCTCTGTGGCCTTGCTAAGATGAGGGTTTTAAAGGAACCAACCCTTGAGGAAATGAAAGAGGGTGGATTTATTTCTGCTGAATTCAGGTATGTTTTGTGTATTTACATATTCAGCTACTTTCTCTATCAAGGGATCAGATGAATAAGGTGTTTCTCGGAAATATGATTTAACAATGCAATTTTTAAACCTTCAATAAAGCTGAGTTAGTGCATTTATGTATGCATTTACACTGACTTTCTAACTGTGGAACAAGCTTGATGAAATTGCAAATTAATCTCCAAATTCTGTTAATTTCTTAAATAGTAAAGTAATTATTTACTTTCCCCGATGAAATATTTATAACAACATTCATACCAAATCATCAAATGCAGATGTTAAAATTTTCACACACAATCCTTCTCAGTTTCATGGTAGCCCCCTTACATCGTAATTCTTGCATGTCACTCCGTTTAAAGAACAAATTGAGGAGGGTCAATGCTATAGCTGCCTGAAATAGTCATATATTCCCATCAAGACTAACATGAAATTATTTTCTCATTTGTCTGAAACGTAAGAATAATTTGTGTGAATGTGCTTTACAACTCCCAGTGGTCCATAAATCACAAACAGCTCATTGTGGCCCTGCAACACATTTTCTGTCTTTTGTTTATCCCACTTCAGACATTCGAATCTTAATTCATCGTGAGAAAAATGTTTCTTTTAAAATCTCTCTGGTGGTTGCAAGAATACATACTTTTTGGCCATAAATATCCTTTAACTCGAAGTTACCAACATTCATGTCATTTGATGACTTTGGTAACCAGGAGAGTACTGTGATAGTATTTCATATCAGCTGTCTCACCGACAGGTCTAACCCTCATCCATCTATACACACCCTAAGGAAAATGCAACAATGCAAATGAAACTTCTGGTTCTCTGAGTTATTGATGTTTTGAGAGAATTGTGCTCTGCTGCTGTTTTTATTCAATTTCTATTCTGAAATTGATTTAAAAAAAGGTGACCAGTTATCTGCTAGCTGATCTAGACAAACAAAACTAAAAACAAATGCCATATAATGTTCAGATGTGTATTCATATGTAATATAACCTGTATTTAAAAACATGTCAAAACCAAAGTCAGCAGTCTCCACTTATTAACTTTAGTTTCATTCTAGCCACGGTTGATATTCTGCTTCTTTTTCATCAATAAGCAATGGTGCATTGATTTTTTTTTATTTCTCCTTTTTTCACAATTAAAGAGTATAGAGTACAGTTCTTTCAACAACAGTTAAGAGTTTCACCTGACATTATAAAGCATTTGCAGATGTATGATTTTAGTCAGTTCTCTTTGTTGTTTGTGGCAGCACATGCTTTAAATCTGTCTAAAGAATTTGCAGGAAATTAACTTGGTAACATTTCTTGCATAGCCGTTAAAGGTTTCTCTAATGCTATAAATTTTTATCTATTATTTACATAGAGAGGTCAAATGCCACACACACACATCTGGCAATATAGCTGAACAACCCCCCCTCCAAAAAAAAAAAGTTAACCAATGTAAAACAATTATTTGGCTACAATTTCTTCTTAACTTCACCCATGCTTCAAGTGAAAAGGCTAATTGTATTGTTTCTTCATTGATGTCATGCTGACACAATCCTATGTTGGGTGTTCAAAGGAGACTGAGGGTGCTGCAGGACTTTTCCTTTCTCCAACATCATCTCTCTGTATATGTGTGTTTGCATGCAGGTCTGTGTTTGTGCATTTATGTGTGTACATGAGACATACAGACAGAGAGCTATTCCACTTTAGCAGCAGGAGTGGGAAAACAATTGTTCCTGACTGATTTTCCCTTAACCCCATAATGAAGCCCATGTGTACAACTGGCCTTTCAACAAGCTGCAAATCTGTGCGCGGCCCACTCTCCACTTGATTAAAGCAACAGGCACTCACCTGCTCCTCATTAGCCCGAGCCAGGAACAGACCCAGCTAAGTAAGTTAGCACCTGTACGTTCCAATTCTGCATGCCCTCTACATGTATGTAATATTTGTGTGTATTAAGTTGACAGCTGTATAAATGATTGGTTGGATTTTTGCCCTGGTGATGCTGCTGCTGTGTGGTTGGAGAGCGACGAAGAGAGATGGATGTGTGGAAGCAAAAGGGCAACACGTGGAGAAATAACAGGGACATGTTTCGTTTTTTGAGATAGATGAGGGACTGGGCTTGGAAACACTCATTAGCCATAATCAGGGTCCCTAAAGGAGAGCAGATGGTGGCAGGGACAAAAGAAAGTAGGAATTTTTTCATTGTAGATGTATATGTGCAAACGTGAGTGCAATACCACTGACAGATATGACCCAAAGACCAATAATATAGCTATCAAAAATAGCATCAAGACTATTTGAAAGTGTGTGTGTGTAAAGAAAATGTGATTCCTACAGTATTAATGTATTTGGTGGTAAATCTGCTCAGACATGCTGGTCATTACAGAACAGCCCTTCAGGGCACTGTGTGGGATCATCAGAGCGCTGTTGTGTTTCTGTCTGGTTCCTGCTAACCAGTGACTCCTCTGACCTCTGCCTGCTCTGAATGGAAGCATATTAACACTCCAGGCTCTCAGCAACATTTAACCAATTTGGTAAATTGTCTGTGAGGCCACTTTTATAGGGCTTTCTTTTTATTCAGAGGGAGGGGGTGTGCAGAGAGAAAGACAGAGACCTGATGAAGGGATAGAAGCATGAAGAGTCTGCTCCCATTTACATACATTACCAGTTTTGTTTTTTCCCAGAGTCCAACAGAGGAAGCACCTGTTAGCCTTTCACAATCTTTTCCCTCAACCCCACTCTTGCTGTTCTTTCATCCCTCCATGACTGTAGCGTCTTACCCTCGACCCCCTAGAATTGCCCCACAAGCAGGTGTTCTCCGTCAAACAGCCATTTGCTTTCACAGCTAACAGAGAAGGAAATCCAACAACAGGGAGTTGACCAGAAGGCCAAACTGGACCCAATACATAGAAAAAGGAAGACTTAGCAGCCTGATGTTAGGGCCCCTCCAGCGAGGTAACACTAAACCCTGCCTGTTCCAGGTGTTTGATACGATCACTTCTTATTTACCACTTTTGGACATACAGTTGTTCCTTGGGCCTCGACTCAAAACAAATTGCTTCAGTAGAGAGCTTCTAAAAGAGATGTCTGTTCTGTCGGCAGAGGGGTTAAAGTTAATTTGATCGGGCATGTGTACTCTGGGCAAGAAGCAAAGAACATCTGCATTCAGTGGCATGGCCCCATTTGTTGCAATTTCGGGTCTCATTTCCATTTGCAAGAGAAATAACTGCTTGCATATGGAAGCAATAGATAGAAGAGGTCAATGCAATTTCTTTCAACGAGAGGACGAGGCAGGGAGAAACACCGTTATGCAGTGATCTCAGTTGGCATAAGAAGAAACAAAAATCTGGGGTTCCTTTACCAGCCAATAACTATCCCACACCCATTTCAAAGCTCTGATTATCGCTGATGAGATCCGGTGACAAGATGTTGTAGGGCTCATATGTGTTCATGCTCAACAAGACAACAATTTGGCATTGTGTTTTAGTTGAAGAAAGTGGAAAAATTTTAGTCTGTTTAAAGTTGGCCTTCAACATGGCCTTTTTTATAATTAATTAGACACGAAAAACTAGTCTAATCGGAATATTTCAAGATCAGACAGAAGATATCGTCTTAGACTACGAAACTTGAAAAATTAAAAAAAAAAAAAAATTCAGTGCATATAAACATATAAGCATATATATCATTCGCAGTTATTCTTTCACAAACAGACTGTAGATAACAAACACAGACTGTAAATAAACTGTGTGTATCTACATAATGTCACATGCCTTTCTTTGTTTTAATTGTTATTTAATTCCTCACAAAGGACTTTGCTAATGTAAAGCACGAGGAGCACCTATTTAAAATTCTCATCGTAAATTGTTTTATGGAAACTAAATACGGGCTGCACGGTGGTGTGGTGGTTAGCACCGTCGCCTCAAAGCAAGAGGGTTCCAGGTTCAACTCCCAGCTGGGGCCTTTCTGTATGGAGTTTGCATGTTCTCCTCATGTATGTGTGGGTTCCCTCTGGGTACTCTGGCTTCCTCCCACTGTCCAAAAACATGCATGTTAGGTTTATTGGTGTCTCTTAAGTTGGTTGTGGTTGTGTGGCCCTGTTATGGACTGGCAGCATGTCCAGGGTGTACCCTGCCTCTCGCCCATTGACTGCTGGGATAGGTTCCAGCCCCCCTGTGACCCGACCGACGGATTCAGTGGGTATAGAAAATGGATGGATGGGAATTAGATACACAAAAGCTCCATTGAATTGTTAAGTTGTCATAAATTAAACCTGGGATGAGAAACATAATTCACATTTGGAAGTGGTCAAATAAAATTACACACATAAAACATGAAGGTTGAAACTTTGAATTTGTAGCTGGTCTTGAGTTTTCATTATAAATCTATCGTTTTTCTTGTTTCTTTCCAGATTCTTTTATGTATTTCTCATGCTGTCTTGTCTTACAAATTGTTAACAGGTGTTCTGTGTAGCTTATTTCGTTTACATTTTGTACATTTATCTACATGTAGTGTCACAAGAAAGGCGCAGAAATTGTGAAAAGGTGACCCGACATAATGCCAAGATATAAATCACTTATTTAATAAAACCATAAATGATTTTTTTCCCCTAGCCTAAACAGAATTGCCAGTTTTATTTAAAAGTGCAAAGTTCTTGGACAATTTTGAGTCAGCTTGGACTTGAACTCGGTTGTATTGCTTGATAGTCAATGGTTTAACACAAATATCCATCTCTATCTCCTTAAAGTTATTTTTTGACAGTTTGAAATGTCAAAAACATAACATCTTTGCACCCTTGAAAACGTACAAATTGTAATCTATATTTTTGATTACAGCTGACAGTTAAATGTTGTGCAAAATGAAGTAATTTTAAAAACCTGACATAGGCTGCATGGCAATGATTTTGGATCCTGAAAAGTGTAGTAATTTTAAGATTTTTAAGCCTTTATTGAGAAACATTTTGTGCTGTGGACCAACATGTCCATTACACATTCAATGCTGGATTAGAATCTACCGAAGCTATTTAGTTCACAACACACTCATCAAATTCATGCTGTGTATTGTTCTATTGCTTTTTGAACAACACTGATTCCTCTGTCAGAATGATGACATTATTCATCCAAACCTATTAACATAATGCATGACCCAGCTTGAGGTTCATGTACACAATTTTATTAATATTAGAAAAGTATCATGTTTATGGTTGACAACCCTACCTTGCTGATGGTACGGTGACTTTCACATCATATTTGCCATAGAAAACACTTGTCTAATGTTATTGATGATTCTCAGTCAGTGGGTATGTGTGAATGACTTCTTTCCAATGGGGCTTTTGTCACACCGGAATCATTCTTAAGGCCTCTTCAGGGCTTGTCACTTGTATGCAGACACAGCTTGGTTTGAGGTACTTGCCAAAATGTCTAATATTGCCCTGATTCTTGGGAGGAATGTTACTCATCAGAGATATGCTCTGTCATAGTCTAATTTCAAATTGCATAGTCATTTCTGACTCTCCCTGCCTCTCGCCCAATGACGGTTGGGATAGGCTCCAACCCCCCGCGACCCTACAGTTGGATTAAGCGGGTATATAAAATGGATGGATGGATTTCTGACTAATTCAAGTGTCCTTTTTCTTTTTTTAAGATGTTTATGTAAGGCATACAGAAATGAGAGAGGGGTGGGGATTTTTTTTAAATGAAAGCTACTGTGCTGGTCATATTGATCAAAGATCCAATTCGAATTAAATCTCAAATGGAGCTGCATAATCACAGAATCTTTCAGTAGGCTTGTGAAGACTTGCTGTTATTCATTGGAACATTTTGCCACTGAAAAGCAGCCTAACAAGTGAAAAACTATGGGCACAAAATGCAGACATCATTACGTTAGATGACAACTTCCCAGCAAGTCACATAATAATCAAAACAAGGGCCAGTCTAATCTCCATATTTTTACGTATAGACGATTCAAATCTTCTCTTTCATGCGTCAGTCAAAACTTCATATACTAAATCCATGTAGCACTGAAAACCCCTTAATTAGGCAAGTTAAATCCTGAGCTTGCAACTGGCTTGAAGTCACTAGAGAGCAATTATATTTTAGCTTGAAAGTTAGCAAAAGACCAGAGGAATGTATTTTTTCCCCTACAATGCCAGGACTTTGGAGACTAATCTAATTGAGTGTCTTTTTTGCTTGTGATTATTTATGATTAGAAAATGTTAGTGGAAAATCCGGGGGAAACTTCTTCGAAACGGGGAGTGTTTGATGCAGATCAGCGTTGTTCTGCTCTCTCTGATTAATTATGTCCGAATGTCTAATGGGTGTCTCTGCTTCGGAGGGTTGCTCCACACAAAGACAAAAGCCTCCGAACTTTTAAAATGTTCTTTGAAATTAAATGGCATTTAGAGAACTTAGTAATAGCAATTCCTGGGTGTCAATCTTTGGCTGCATGTTGGATTCAGACAAGCTTATTTGTGTCACCATATTACAATAAAGGGCAACAGCTTTTCTTTGGTAAAAGCCTGGTTTTCTATGGGTGATCATTGAATATTAGACTACATTTCCTCACATCTGCACTGGGTGTGCAACATGCCTGTAACTACCTGTGATTCAACCTCCTGTCTCCTTACTAGTGCCCCCTTAAGCCCTCATTTCCTGTTGGGAGTCAGCAGAATTGGGCGAAAGACATGGTGAGAGGCCCCTAGGGCCCCGGATTAGGGCCTGCTAGACCACAGAGAGCCAGGCTGGACACATCTCCATCCATCAAAAATCAAACTGATTCTAGGACCAATTCAACCCAGCAGCAAAGAGGTATAATGTCCTTGTAACTTAAGCATGTGCTTTTTATTTTTCTATCCGGAACACAAGACCTGCTGTTGAAATAGGGGCATAGTTAAGATAATAGTTTCAGCTGTAAGAACATTTTCACCTAAAGCAATGGAACGATGGCACTCTTCCACCTTGTTTTGGGAGTAACGATCAGGATCTCAGCGCCCAAGAGCTGCCAGAGAGACGGCTGTGTGTGCTGAGAGAAAGCTCATTAAGAGCACCCATGTGTGTTTAACAGATACCAAGGGCTCTTTTTCTTCCAATAACAACTCATTAATGATGGTTTGTGTGTGTAAGGGAATTAGAGTGGCTGTAGTCATGAATCATGAGACACATCAGTCTTTTATTATTGATCAGATTCTAAACACCAATTTGACATGGATAAACATAGAAGCAATGGGAGAGGAACGGCAGCTGCTTATTCAAAAGAGTGGAGATGGGTTAAAGAAGTGAAAAAGGGTTACTTTTTTTTTGTTGTCCTGCACAGTTGTGTCAAGCTGCAGTTACAGCTTGACCGTGCTACTCAATTGGACCACTGCCCTTGAAACAGTTTACACGCTTAAAAGTGGAATCAATTCATTGACTCAGGGACGTCCAAAGCCACGTAAGCGTAGCTGAATTCACTGCACAGATGTTGTCTTTAATGGGGATTTTGGCAGATAACTCCGTCGGTATAATTCAGGATTTTATTAGAGCAGAGCAACAGTCAGAAAATGCCAAAAGCAACCGTGAGTTGACACCTTGTCTTAATAAGGTTGTTTTCAGACACAATTTCTGACGTGATTTTCAAAAAGGTCTGACAAAAGGGAAAAAAATATGTGAATGAGGGTAGCTTTATTGGGAATTTGGCTGTATTTGTATACAATAGCACTTCACTGTTTTTACCAAAATAAAATAATAAAAACATTGCAAAAAGATGGAACTTTGCAGCATGTACACCTCACCTAGGCCCATTTGAGTCTAGTTGAGTGTATACATGCAGGAGTGATTTGATCCCCAACTGCATTATCTGGATTAGTTAGTCTTGTCTTGCGAAGCTAGGTTTTGTACCATTTCGTGCTTTTTAAGAATTCAGTTTTGTTTTAAATAATGCCATCATTTTCTTTTCTGTTCATGTAAATGTGCTTAGTGTTTACAGCAGCTTACTGTGCATCTGGAATTGACTGAAACTTAAGTTCTAATATTCATGATTTTTATAAGAAACATGCTGCTTAAGATATCGAAAAAATGTTTGAATGCTATAAATTCAAGAAACACCTGTTTTGCATCATTCCCCAATTGATGTCCATCTTTGGTTGTCACTTTATCATTCAGATTTCTTTTTCTTTTCACAATGACAAAACATGACATTGTTGCATGAAGTAGAAAAGAGAGCAACTTGTTCTATTCTTAAATTGATAGTAATAATTAAATCATAACACGAATAAACAGTATTCTCTGATCACACGCTGATTGTTTTGGTTGTTTAGTCACTTTTCACAGAAAACCTGGTTTATAGTTTGTCTTCTTTGCTAACTAATTTAGGTCGAAAACAATATCATACAAGTAATGAACACAAACACATTCATACACTTTCACATCTCAACAGAAAAACAAAAACATTGTACTGATTCTAAGTGTGGAATGGGGGTATCAGATAAGCTGAGCAACTGTGTTTGTACATAATGGAGGGAAAGAGAGAAAGAAGGAGTTGGGAGGAATCAGTTATCAGTGCTGTGATTTATGGCTTGTTTTCATATTAAACATGTTATGTGTGCAATGACAACACCCCAAGTTTATTGCAAACTACCTGCCTGCTTACAATAAAGAAGTGTTCCATTCTTTCCTTTTCTGGTCTGCTGCAGGGAAGGAAATGCAATTACAGAACAATAATAACATCTAAATGTAAAAAAGGACGACAAATGTGGGTTGTTGTTGAGGGAGGAGGTGGTTAATGGGTGCTTGGCTTGGTATTCCTGTCTCAGAGATTTGGTGCCTAATCGATTCCAAAGCTGTCAGACTTATCTTGGAGCTTCCTGTGTGTTATTACCAATCAAAAGGCTCATTTTTTTTATTTTTTTTTTAAATGAAGTTATTTTACAGAGGGCTGAGCAAAAAGTGAAAAAGTGGTTGAACGGCTTGTTAAGTCAAGGCACAGACTCACAAGATTCCACTGTTTCTCTGAGAAAGAAAATGGGAAACACATGTGCTTTGATGGCATTGATTTTTTTTTTAATCATTAGTTTGTTTTGAATTTGTGTTGTGATTGCAGGATTCTGGGAGGCTTTTATCATCCTTTAAGATGTTGATTTGACTGAACACCCCACATTTTCGATAAGTGCTTTTGCATACCTCAAAATCATATGAGAGTTAATGATCTTACTGAGGAAATATGATACTATATTGATCTTTTCGGGAAATTCTCCTTTGCTCAATATTTTTAATGGGTAGGCCAAAGGGCACCAGCAGTGTGATCAGTTTCAGTAAAAAGACAAGTGAAATAAGTCTGCCAATTAAGTGTGGATGAGTTTTCATCCTTAACTGCCTCACAGCTTAAAATTCCTTAAAAAGGGAAGTGTTACTCAACAGCATAAACCTTTTACACATACACACGTACACACAAAATAATACATTTTATGTTTTATCTGGATGGTGGTATGCTTAGTTATGATTAATTTTGATAACTAAACTCAAATGTTGCTAGACTGTGAATGATGGATAAGAATAACAAAATGATTTAACTGTTCTTCTCAAATCTCTGCTGTGTAATAACTATTTTAAAGAAATATGTCAATGAAATAAGAAAGAATTTCACATTAGCATTGCAGTCTTTAATAAAACAGACTAAAACACAAAGTTCTTAAGAATTTAAAAACTTTTGTCAAAATATTTGACAGCAAAGCTGGGAAATTAAAAAACTTGCTTGGATTTATGGTCAGTCCATTGTTCAAGATTGATCCATTGTCCTAAATTTCTCACATTTATGGAGTTTTGTTTTTCTTTTGCCCTCCGGACTTGAGCTTCTTGAAACCAACAAACACTGTCATTCTGTGACCAACACAGCTTTAATTCATTACACACCTGTGGCTGAAAGCTGCACAATTAAACAATCATAAGGATAGTTTGTAAAAATAAACTCTGTCATGGGAAAGCAGTTTATATGTGTTATTATTAAGGTGGGATTATTATGTGATTTTAGTGTAACTTAAAAAAAACATAGTATTATCTTAGGGCCCATTTTAGAAGTAAGTTGTTAGATTGTGAGAGTAAATAATAATGTATTTGCATCAGAGGGTAAGAGCTCTTTCAGATGGAATTTATGAAAATGATGCCTCTGGGGTGGGAAATTTCCTTCAGCAAATTGTGGGAATGGTGCATCTCATGTGAACAATATAGGTAGCCATTAAAAGTGGCAGTACGTTCACAAACAATAAGCGAAAGGTAATTGGACCTCTTCAGGCTGGATTCATTTTAATTCACTAATCCTGTAATGGTGGAGCCATGGACCCCTGTGGGGCTCCTTACTAAAGGATTGACAGTGCCCAGTTACAGACAGTGTCTTGCATTGCCTCAATTGAAAACTTACAGAGCCACTAAGTGGCATTTGACTCTTTAAGCTCCAAGAGGACTAAGGTTAGGAGCTGATGGGGTGCAGGGTTTGCAGAAAGTTGCTGTTGCTTGGTGTGCTGCTGCTGGTAGTGGCAGTTTGGGAACCAAGAGGAGGGAGGAATGGTGCGGTATGGACCTAACAGACGAAACATTCACCCAAAGAGTGCATCGCCTGGACTAATGGGGAAATTATTTATGAACTATTTGCAGTGCACCTGAAAATACCTCCAGTGAAATTATGTTTGGCAACCTGAACTGCTTTGAAGTCAATGGAGTGGCAATAAAAATTAGGCCTTCATTAGAGAGCTGGGCCTTTCAAACTGAACTGGCCCAGTCTCGGCGGGTCACAGGCATTTAGGCAGTGCTCCACTTCCTTTAACTCTGGCAGCCACCAACACATGGGAACAATTTGCCTGATTCTCTGCTGTTTTTACGATTTTCCCCTTTAATTTTTTTCTCACCGCACCACCGTCCTTTTATGTTGCATTTAGGAAATTAACACTAACCGACAAATTACTTTGTAAATAAAAAAGGTAGAGCTTAAGAATGTTGAAACCAAGAGTAGCCCAAGGGCCAGTGTTCTCCTAGCAACAAAGAAATCACTGAAAACTGTGTAGATATATCATGCACAAGCCTGACTTTATTTTATCAAGTGTACATAATATTTTTAATCTAAATAAATGTAGGGCATTTATTTCCCTTGTGAGCAGTGTTTGTGCTGCATGTCCTCTCAGAAAATGGTGCACTTAAGGGGGTCATTTGCAAACTGTTTTATGCTTTGGTCAAGCACAAATCTCATTCACAAAAAAATTAAGGCAGTCGACTGAAGTGAAGCCGTGTAATCTTCTGAAAACCAGACGCACCAAAGTCCAAAAGACTGTAATCTTCAGAGATGTGAGCTAATTACTTAATCACTTACATTTGTAAATCTTATTATTGTAAAAGAAATTGCTGTAGTGATTAAATTACTGATATTTATCTCCTAATAGCACTGATTAGAAGGTGATGCTAATCAGTCATTCTGAAAGGCTGATGTTAAGGGCATCAATCTAAGAAAACAATAAACACTTAATATGAAAGAGATGTTTTGTACACGAGGGGGGGAACAGATGGCCTGCTTTTGTTTGGAATGTGCAAGATTCTGGCTTGCTTAACCGCAACACTAATGATGGGAACCACAAACTGTTGACTTATTTAATTGAGTTGTTTTGCCCCATTAACCTGTTGTCTGACACAGAGGACATGCAAGTAGGGAAGAGAAATATTCTTTGCTTCATACTCGAGAGAGAATTTCGATTTTATTTCTCTTTTGGTTTTTATTGTTTTTCTGCACTTGTAATTGATTCTCAGATGTAGTTTGTCAAATTTAAAATAAAGAAGAATACTGTGTGTTGACATGCATATACAATAAATCTTTCAACTCAAAGTGTCTTGCAGTGACCCAAACAGTTGAATAGCTTGAAATGCTTTTCCTAAACACACTGATTTTTACACTTGCCCTAATTTTTGCAAATTTTGTGCACCTTTTCTAAACACTTTGAAAAATTCCAAACTATGGTAATGTGTGAAGCAATTCTCCAGTGCTAGCGCTAATGCTGCAGAAGCCGTCATAAATTATGCATCAAGAATATGTATATGTATTGACTTTAATAAGAGCCATTTCCCACATACGAGCTTTTGTACCTGGTGAAGAATCACTAGGGTGCTTCCAAACCCTAGATATACGTACTTGTTCTCTCACTCGCTCACTCCTCCACAGGCTTTCAGCAGGGAAAATGAAACAAAAAGAGCATAATTAAAATAATAAAAGACCCCCCTCTTCATTGGGTATTTTTTCACAGCTGCATTTGGGCAATGTTGGAGGAATGTGCTGGAACTGTCGAGTAGTGTTAGTGTAAATAAGTAAACTCTGCTTTGTGAGATGACAATACGTAATAAAGTCAGCAGTGTCATGGATGCACTGGCTCTGTATTTATCTCTGTTTACTTGTCATATGTATCTCTAACGTGACACACCATTGAGTGTTGGCACTGATTACTTGATGACACATAATAACAGCAATGCCGCTCATTTAGCAGTGAAACAACAAGCTCAAACCCCTGCAATTCACACGCCTGTCCTGACCCTGAATGGGGTTTACCATGCTGTGCACGTCATGTGTCGACTTCTTCCTGTTTTCAGTCAGTTGGCCTCTGGTGCTTTGAGTCTATGAATGCTAACATGTCTTACCTTGCCCTGGGCGAGAAAGAAGAGTATACATGGTGTTTGGCCATTCTGTATAGTCGCTCTGGAAAGCTGAGACAAACACTCATAAACTCTCACAAATGCATGCACACAAACACACACACACTGACAGTCAGTCTAAGGTCTCACTGGCACTGGTTGTCAAAACAGAATAACTGCTTGTCCTTTCTGTGTGTGTTCTGACCATGGGGTCCCTTTCCTGGAGAGAAGAAGGCTGAAATGGCTGTTGACTCAAGAAGACAGCAAACTCACTGCTGCGATTTGGACTCTGAGCATGCCATTATAGCACACAATCAACATTTCACATGGTTGTGCCAGTAAAAAAGAGGGGGTCAGTCAGCAGTCTGAACTGTGAAATCCACAAAGAAGATGTCATCAGACAAAAATGCTTAGGTGTACATGTTGAAAGATGGATACTAAACAGAGAGGCGAGGGCACTGTTAGGATGACATAAGGGACAACCTCTCAACAGCTGCAAGGGAGTGCCGTCTGTTTTAAAGGCTGAAAAATGGAGGGCAATACAAGGGAACACTGATGGACTAACAGCAACAAGAAGAGGGGAGTCATCACCAGTCTAAGCATGTGCTGATTGAGCCTAGCTCTTTTTAACCGGCGGGCCTTTGGAGACCTGGTAGTTGGCAGCGTGGTCACAAGAGTACCAGGGGGGACGTGGCACTTCAAAAAGCTCTGCGTTCTTTATCGAGCAACTGCGTGTTGCGTGGAATGCGTTGCGCTGAGACACACTTAGTCGTGGTGGGACCAGCTTTGATTGAGGTAACAGCTGGGATATGACATCAGCCAAAGTGCTGGCCATGTTTTCACTCACTGCGGCAATTCTGCTCTTAAAAGGTTCCATCAGTACCACTCTGGTGAATTGCAGAGAGTTGCTTTTCATCTCTTTGGCTATGCAATCCACCAGCTGGTCAAAGTGCCCCATGTTAGGACGGACAGAGACGCCAGAGTGCTGCACTCATAAGTGGCTCATTGTCTTTATGTGCTTAGAAGTGCATAAGTGAGATGTGAGCGGAGCTGTTGGATACATAAAAAGATATATATTATACATATATAAATGTTAGACTTCTTAAACCATCCATTTTTCCATTTGTGGCTGTTCTTGTAACTGAAACCAAACGCCATCTATCCCTCTCGCCCATGACAAAAATGGCTTTCATGTGTTTTGGCAACATCCCCTAAAACTTTGGTTTGACCTCTGCACAGGTACTTGTGGATGAATTTTCATGAGTGGTGCAGGGCTGTGTTGCATTTTGGATTCAGCCTCCAGTCACAGTTTCCAACAGGGGCCTCTTAAAACTACTAAACTCAACCTCCTCAGAGTACACAGTGTGATTTAGCACTTGAATATTTGCAACAGTAAAATCCCTTTTCACCCCGTCTTCTGTCCAAGTATCTTTCCACTGTGACACCGAGGGACCAATTGAGATAGAAATCTATTTGCACTGCTCTGTGGCGTGTATAATTCTGTGCTGAACAAAAGGCACACATCGCCTGGAGTGAGTAAATCACCAGGGTGGAATAAAAGAATGTTTAGGATAAAAAGAAAAAGAGGCAAAATGCAGCTACAAAGCAGCCCATCACATTTAGCATGGGCTTATTAGGAGACATGCCTCTGCTGCAGCTGCTTAGAGATTGAGTTGAGCTATTTGAACTGGTTCAGACTGATGGTGAGTCTGGGGTATTCTGATGAAATCCAGTGACATAGTCAGACACACATGGAGGTTCTGCTGCTTGGCTGTTCTCTTAGTAAAAAATGAAAGATGCAGAAAGATGCATATTCTAATACACAACAATGTGGATCAGACTACAAGCTTGCAGAAGCTGCAGATTAGATTCATGCCAAGACTGATTTATTTAAGTGATTTGCCAAGAATTACTGAAAAGAAACATAATGTGTGATTGTGGCCCCTGCCAGCAATTGCTATTAAGTATTTAGAATACCAAATAAGCATCTATTCAAAGCACTGCTCACAAAGTTTTCAGTCACATGCGCACATGAGTTGAGCCACGGTTACAGCTCGACTTGGCCGCCTAGATGGACCACTGTCCCAGTATACATGCACAGGAGGTGTATGTTCGATGCTGCGAGGCTGTGGAATTTGTGAGAAAAGACATGCTGCTCCTTTACTTTGACTTAGCAAAATGATCAGTAATCAGGTCAGTGTTGCTCAATGGTTCATGCTTAACTTATACTCTTCTCATCTGTTATAAAGATTAGTTGTCATATCTTCCTGACCAGCAATGATGTTTGGCTTGTTCAGGAGTTACCATCATTCCCTCCCTGTCCTCTCTGCGACCCTACAGGAATTCAACCAATCAGAGGACACTCAATTCTCAGGAGGACACTTCACCCAGGAGGAAGCTCCACCTCATTCTAAAATAATTCAAACTATTTTGAGTTAGAGATACCCATGATTAAGAATTAAATGACAGGAAATTATCATGCCAGGTCCACTTTAACTGGATACAATATCAATATTATTTGAATGCTGCAGCAAGAGTCCAAACCTGAATTCCATCCAGAACCTGTGAACAGAACAAAAGACCAATGTCATGGCAAGGAAACCTTTAATAGCTGTAGATGTCAGAGAGGAGAAGTAGTCCAAAATCTCAAAAGAGACCTGCAAAAACATCAGAGATACTGGCTGCTGTGATTTAAAAATAATGGCTTAACCACTAAATACTGAAAACAAGTATAAGTAGTATCTCAAACACAAAGCCTTATGCATATCACCATATTTCACATCGTATGGTAAATTTGTAGCTTACCTTTGTTAGCTCAGATAGCCACACAAGTAGTTGAATCAACTACTGCTTAAATACATATCGGCAAGGAAACATTTAAAAGATTTAAAAGAATCCCAAAGACCACAAAAAAAGAGAGAAAAAAGAAAACTAAATTGGGACACAGTAAAATTTTTATGGAAACAGAATGCGATGATTTGCAAATAATTCAAGAGCCATGTTTAATCATAAATATTAGAAAGAAATTTATGTAAGAAACTGGGAAACTTTGTTTTTTTAATAATACATGCTCATTTTAAATTTGAGTCCAGTGACTGGTGGAAGATCAAACAACTAATTTGGTTATTTGGCAACAGGTCAACAGCATAATTATGTATAAAATGCCTTCCAGTGAGGTTGAGTTTTGAGGAGTAAATAGGGGAAGAAGTTTACCACTCTGAATAAGACTGTAGGAGCTTGTTTTATTATATAATAGTAAAGAATTTGGACATTTATCATTTTCTGTATAAAATATCATCAAAAGATTCAGATAATCTTGAGAAATAGTTGAAATAGCAAAACACAAGACTGAAAGCTGGTAGATTTTGATTAATCATGATCTTCATGCATTCAGCTGGCACTGTATTGGGAGTATCAATAACACTGCTAAAAACCATCCTCAGTTTCAATTCATTCCTACAACCACAAACGCAAGTTAAAACTTTACCATTTGAGACTAAAACTGTATTGTTAAGATCCAGAAAATCCGCTGCCTTTCACTCGGTCAGAGCTGATTTAAGATGGACCGAGGTAAAGTGGAAAAGCTCTCCTGCAATCTAACAAATCCAAATTTGAAAGTTTTTAGCCTTGGTGCCCATGAATTCTTCTGACAAAATAACTCCTGCATTCTAAGTAGGACCTGAACCAGTTAAGGACCGCTCCAGAAAGTCCAACCCAGTTTGTTGGTGGAATTCATGGCTGAAGAGAGGATTAACTATTTTATTTGTCATAACAACTTAAAAAGCTGAAATTAGTTAATGGGTAATTGGCACATCTGTGGAGAAATATTATCACTGAATATTAGGTTTTTAAACAAAAGATGTAGTCAGCCTGACAATGAGACTAAACCATCCCAAACCACATTCTTAACTTATTATAAAAGCATGGCTCAGTGGTAAAAAAAAAAAAAAGGCTGAACTTGCCATATAGACCTTGTACACAGCATTTTGAACTTAGTGTAGCAGGATAAATACAGAAAAAATACAACAAAGAGTGGAAAAAAGAGAGTGGTTTAAAAGACATGATTTGACCTCATGTGGGGGACGTTTTAAAGGCTGTGTGCAGATTCTATGAGTGCAAAATAGGTGCACATCATGCAGATCTTGTTTAACATGCAGAACTGATGAACATTAAAGAAACGCAGTACTGTTCCCATCAATAAGGCTTACAGACTTTTGATTCAAATGCAAAACAAGCCAAGACAGAGAAGTGAGCTGAAGCTTACATCATGACATCAAATCAGCCTTGATGTAAGCTAGTGATATTTCACTTAAAGGGAACATATTATGGGAAAGAAAAAATAAGAAAAATTTCCTGTGCTTCAGAGCATATATTAGGTGTCTGCAGTCACTAGCAACTCAAAAAGTTGTGGACCCAATGTATCTGAAAATGTGGATTTCAGTGAGCCGTTAAGATTTTCAGAGCAAAGTTTAGTCACTTTACAAGGTTATCCAGTCTCCCTCCTCTATATCTCTAGATCAGTGGTTCCCAAACTGTGTGCCACGGCACACTGGTGTGCCGTGAGGCAAGTCCAGGTGTGCCGTGGGATTTTGTGACAACCATATGTTATTATTGCAATATACAACTACACAAAAATAATTATTTTTTTAATTTACTATATCAGTACTTTGTATGCACTCATTTGATAATACAGAGGCAAACTCTATACCTAAAAACAATTATTTAAAAAAAAAATCTTCAGAGAACCCCATATTTCGCTGTTAACGCAGTTGCGCAGGTGGGAATTATGAGACCTAGACACATCAAAGGCTGAAGGACAACATTAAAAAATGGAGTGCTTTCTTGTGCAGAGAAAACCACCAACCACCAGTGCAGAGACTGCCGACAACCCACCACCGAAAGAAAAGAGGAAAAAAACTGTCAGCTGACAGTATCATGAAAGTTACCCGTCTCATGGCTTCAGTTGGACCAGGATGTCAACATTCCTCAGCCCGAGTGCATCCTGTCGGGAGAAGTTAGCTAATGCTAACTTAACTGCTAGTTAGCTAATGCTTCCACATTGTAGTACCCAAGCATCTTCCACCACACGATTGAGTAACTTCTTCCTTCCCCCACTACCTACCTGTGTGAGTTGGCGTTCTCTTCTCTGGTTTACATGAAGAACAACAGGAGGTCAAGGCTCTCTGTTGAACAGGACTTGCGAGTGGCCCTGTCCTCAGTCCAAATAATTGTTTGCCAGTTTGGGCTCTAGATGTATCTAGATAGAATGAAAGTTATGTATGTAACTATGGTTCTATGAATACCGGATGACCGCCAGACGGCGGTGCTGAAAGCACTGAATGTCCTCTTCGCGCATGCGCTGTTCAAGTAGTAATACCAACAGAGTCACACCTGTGACATGTCGGCTGATCAATTAGAGGCTATATAGTCTGACGTCATCCGACGCTCTGTTCCTACAGAATCTTCTTGCGGAATTCAAGGATTCTGAGTGACAGAGAAGCGGAGACGCTCCTGGTAGAGTGCGCCTTCACACTGACAAGTGGGGAGCAGCGTCCCGCAGCGTATACGTGGCAGATGACATCCACGATCCAATGGGAGAGGAGTTGTTTGGAAAGAGGACAACCTAACCTAGAGCGTCGTATAGCAGCAGTGGCTGCAATGTATGCCTCCAGTGCCCTCACTGGGCACAACAACCGAGACCCATCGGCAGTTCCCTCTGACACAGGCTGAAATTGTGCCAATCTCAATGGCCGGTTCCAATGAGAACGAGATAACACTTTAGGCAGAAATGCAGTGTTTGGCCACAAGGTAACACCAGAGCCACCAGTACCCCATCTGAGACAGGAAGGGCTGACAGAAAGAGCATGTAGCTCGTTGACCCTCTTAGATAAGACAATAGCCAACAAAAAGGCAGTCTTACATGATAGCCACCTGAGGTCCACCTGCGCCAAAGGCTCGACTGGAGAGTGGCACAGAGCTTCAAGAACCAAGGGCAGATCCCAAACTGGTGCCTGTGGAACCTCGGCGGGTGCAACCTACGAGCACCACGCAAAAAAAAGATTAACTAGATTATGGCTCCCCATGGTACAGCCCTCAAAGCCAGCATGATTAGATGATATCGCCGCTACATACACCTTAACTGTTGAAGGAGAGCAAGAAGAGACTGGAGAAACTCCAGGATAGTGGACACTGCACAGGTAACTGGATCATCATTGCGGGCAGAACACCACTGGGAAAACAGCTGCCACCCATTTTCACATTGCTGGCGAGTAGAGGGTGCCCTGGCACTCAAAAGGGTGCGTCTGACGGGAACCGGACATCCTGTCAGCAGCTGCTCAAGCCATCCAGCGGCCACACCCACAGTCGGAGGCGTTCAGGATCGAGGTGCCATAACAGTCCCAACTGAAACAGCAAATCCCTCCTGGTCGGAAGACACCACGGGATGCCATGAAACAGACTCTGTCGGAGCGGGAACCATGGCCGTGCTGGCCAACACCGAGCCCCAAGCAACATCTTGTGGCCCTCCTCGGTAACCCTCCGAAGAGTAGGCCAAATCAGAGACAGGGTTGGAAAAGCGTATAGGAGGATGTGGTCGTGCCGCCCTGGTAAGTACACTGCCTGCAGGGTGGACAGGCGAGGAGAGGCCCATTCCAGGAGATCTCTGGACACTTCCAGAAGCTGCACTGACCTGGTGCCACCTTGATGGTTGAGGTGGTAGACTGCAGAGGTGTTGTCTGACCGAATCAGAACATGTTTCCCCTCCAGGTGGGCAAAAAGTGTCTGAGAACAGAATACACAGCACGCAGCTCCAGTACATTTATGTATTAGAGCGAAGTGACAGCAGACCTAAGGGCACAACCCAAGTGACTGACGTCAGTTTGCCCAGCAGCCGGAGGAAGGCGAAGTAAGGAAACTGCCGGCCCAGCCTGAATCGACTGACCAACCGGAGTATATCGTTCACCCTTTGAGCAGATGGGTAAGCCCTCATGGAAGGTGAAAACACCCAGAAACACCCCAAGAAAAGTGGTTGTCTGAGATGGGGTCAGGCAGCTCTTCTCCAAGTTGACCTGGAGGCCCAACTAAGACACATGACCAAGCAGACGACTTGTATCGCGAGAAGCATGCGCTCAGGATGGGGTGCAGAGAAGCCAATCGTTGAGGTATGGAAGAACCTTCATTCCGCAGGCCTGCAGAGGAGAAAGAGCTGCTTTTACGCACCGAGTGAACACCCTCGGGAAGAGAGAGAGGCCAAACGGGAGCACCGTAGAATAACGGCGATGCTTTGCCGCAATAGCTACATGAAAGTACGCATCCGTCAGGTCTATTGAGGTAAACCACTCGTCCCTCATAACAGTCTGAAGAACCTCTGCCGTCGTGAGCATGTGAAAGGGCAGCACCTTTAGATATGGATTCAGTCCCCTGAGATCCAAAACAGCAGCCTCTGGGTTGCTGCAGAGGATCCATTGTCTCAATTGCACCCTTGGCCAGGAGGGCGGAAAGCTCCTGGTCCAGTGCTTGAGCTTACACCGGGTCGGTGATCATGGTCACCCTGACCCAGCATGACATGTGAGGCCGCCGTCGGAATTGTAGCCGGTAACCATGGGTCAGGGTGGCAACCACCCATGGATCCCCAGCATGAGCAGCCCAATAACTGAGCTGCTGATTGGAAAAATATCCGACGGCCGGCCTGGTGGCCTCACCGTCTGTCCCCACAGCCCCTGGTGGGGCGGTGACCAGAGTTTGTGGCACATCACGACGCAGAGCCTCATCTGGTGACACAATTAGTGTGGCATATGATCCAAGCCTGCTTTAACCGACTCATGCATAGCTGCCAACACGCGGCCATCTGTGGAGAAGCGTGAAAAGGTTCTAGGGTCTCCTTCAGGTACTCCTGATGGAGGGACAGAGAAGGGAGAAGGGGCCCGTCCGCACCTGAAAAAGGCACTTCCAGGAGCGGACTCCTCCACCTGCGGGACGTCCAACTGCAGCTGCCTCAATGCCATATGCATGATAGAGCTGCCACTCGACCCACTAACTGCACTCTGAGACGAAGAGAATGAGCCAGTCTCTGCGCCCCTCCTCACTCCTAAAGTGAGGGGCAGACGCAGTCAATAGCCGCTTTCGGAACCTTTGGCAGTTCTAATAACCTTTTAATCCGCGGGGCCGTTTTCTACCGCATTCGAACATACAGGAACTCGAGACCATCGCCCTCAGTTCCTATAACCATTTCAGCTCTTTCTCCGAGGTCGGGTCTTTTCAGGGTTCTATAGAACACATCTGACGTAGGTAGTCGTAGGTGGTCAGTAGCTACGCCCCTGGTCATGCTGTCACGGCTAAAATGTTTACTCATACGACACAGACACAACCGGCGGGTGTTTAATAAATTAAACTTACACTGGTCTCCTTTGTCTGCGGCACTCTGCTCTCCTTTCTTACTTCATGTAATGAAAAAGTATCGCCTGCGCTCGATCCTTCTACTCCTGACTCTCTCTGTGAGCTCTTCCAGCCTCGATATTAGACGCCTGATGTGATCGTCCATGATTAATATCACCATCATGCAGACCATGAACAAATTAAAATTGGGAGAGGAGGCGAGACGCTACCGTCACCAATTAAAGCAATCAAATTTAGATGCTACCACAGGTAGCTCAATCCAAAACCGAATAAGCGATTGGCTAAAATTGGGAGAGGGGGCGAGACGCTACCGTCACCAATTAAAGCAATCAAACTCAGATGCTACCACAGGTAGCTCAATACAAAACCCAATAAGCGGTTAGCTAAAATTTGGACACTTGAGAGCCCTGTTGGTGGATCTATTCATGAGTGGGTTCAAGAGCACCAAGCCCGTTTGCAGGTTGCATCTGATGGTGCCAGAGAGCACTTGAAACAGGCTGCAGATCGGCGGAAGCGGGTCCATGACCAGCATGTTAAAGGTCTGCCACTGAGTGAAGGGCAGCTTGTGTACTTACGTGACTTTAGTGCTAGGGGGCCTCATAAGACCCGTGATCGGTGGAGTTCGGTGAGGTACAGAGTGCGGAGGATACCCAAGGAGGGTGGTTCGGGTGTACACCATTGTGCCAGTGGATGATGAGACCAAAACCAGACAGGTCCACCGCACTATGTTGAAGGCTGTCATAGAGGCAGTCTTCCCATCACTCACCACCTAGGGAAGGGCCAACCTTCTGCGGCCTCTTCTGCTATGTCCCCCACCAGACCAACTACCTCTCAAGTGCCTTTGGTTCCAGCTTATCGGATGTTTTTACATCCTTCTGTAGTCAGTTGCTCTGACTCCACCCACACGGCCCCACGTCGGACCTTGCGTCAAACAGCTGGTCAGCACTCGAATGTGCATCATCTTCCATGGTCTGCTGGAGAGGCGCCTGCTGCTAATCCGCCTGCTCCAGTGTCCAACTCAGTCTCTGCTTTGTTCAGACCGTGGAGCTAACTTGTTGGGTTTGCTGTACTTTGTTGATCGTTGGGACGACGATCCAAGAGGGGGGGGGGGGGGGGGGGGGTAGAATGTAGCAGCATAGACTCTCGCCCTCCCTCCGTTGTTGTGTGTGTGTACGTGTGGTGCGGCTACAGGTATGTGTTTGTTTTAAACACACGCCGCATACACTGATCATTTAGTGCTGCTAATAGCGTTTTTTCTACAGGGTGCTGCAATTAGCTTACTGGAACTGCTGCTGCTTTGGTGGGTGTTTAATTTGCTCAACTTCACCGCTCCGCTTCTCTGCTGCTTGTCTGCTGCTCGTCCGAAGCAGTTGCGTTTTGCCGCTGCCCTTCAACCACCTTGTCTTTGTCTGCCTGGCCTACCAGATGATTGAGAAAGGCATAAATACCTGGAGTTGGTTTTAAGCTTATCTTTTATAAATTGTTTGTCCTGAGTTTGTAGTTTCTTTTGTTCTTTTACTTTTGTTAAATGTGGTTGGTTATTGACTCAGTTTATTACTTTTTCGTTTTGTTTTATTTATTTCTACATTTTCTAATTTGTCTGTCTTTTTGCAGTTGCTGGTGGCCGGTGGTGGCGGTGCTGGTGTCTTGGTGGTGGCCTCCCCTTTCTGTTTTGTTTGCTGTGTTTGGGAAACAGGTCTACGTTGGAGTTTTTCTTCATTTTGGGGTGCCCCTTGTTTGCACTAGCTCTTGTTCCCTCACTTGGCCCCAGCATTAATTCGGTTTTACTTTTGTGTGAATGTGATCCCTCTTTAACCAAGCTTTTATAAATTAATAAAAGTTGGATTTTAAACCATGAACCTCAGTCTCATGCTGCCTGAGTGACTTACCTGTGTGCCTTTAATATAGTAAACTAATTCTCTGGGTGCAATTCCCAGGGTGGCGTTGTTGGTTTTCCTTGTTTTCCCTTTAGTTAAGACTAGTTTTATTTAGTTCCTCCCCTTCCTCGCTACATATATATATATGTATATATACACATTTATCTGACTGCATAAGAAATATTTTCCCATATCTATCCCGGACACACACTCATGTTTTTCCTCCTTGTGTGTCTTTTTTAAATCTTAAAACTACACCAAAGACAGACCTGATATGGAGATGATTTTTTTTTTTAAATCCCTGTTTCTTCTCCACTTTGATCTGAAGAACATTTAGCTAATTCTTTGTGTTCAGAGCAGCCCTCACCCGTGCTCCCAATCCTGCCTCCCTCGCACCAACAGCCTTCTTCAGCCCCTGGTTCATTAGCCGACCTTTAGCCACCAAACAACAATTAGGCCTGTCGTGCGCTCACTTGCTTGACTCTGCCGACTGTGCAGGGAGGAACAGTCCCTGACTAATGATTGGCTAAAGAGACCTGACAGCATGTTACAGCCACAGCTGTAATTGAATACAAGCTCTAACAAGCCTTTGAACAGGAGGAAGAAATATTTCATAAGCTTGATGCAATTTGGTGGGTGCATGTAATGAAAGTAATGAATGTGATTCTTTCACTTTTTTTTTTACCTATAATTGATGCTGTTTTGGGGAGAAATAATAAAACACTGTTAGACAGACAGAACGTGAGTAATTTTCAAAGAACTTGGTCCTTCTTTGCAATTTCCTTTGTGTTTGTAGCTGTTTACATACCAATTTGTTCTGTATTCAGCATTTATAACAAGGGTGATGTTTTACTCTTCAATAAAGCTGCTGATGTGTCAAACGTGCTTGAAAAGCGGCTTATCATTTAATGGACAGCTCACATCCTTCAAATGATATTAATTGTTCAGATATATAATTTCTTAGCAATCCTGCCATTTCTGATGCCGCTGAGACTGTGGACTGTTTCCAGCCGGTCCTGCCCAGCCTAGCATGCATAACACATGAGTTTTTCAAACATACTATCTCAACCGTTCCCAAAATAAGCACTTACCAGAGCCAGCTAAAAACAAATATTTAGATTGTCTAGCTATGCCCTTATCATAATTTTTCTAAATAATATGTGAATAATTTAGCCATGTTGTTTGCTAGCCACTGCAAATATGTTGTCTGCAGAATTTAGAATGGAGTGAGTGGAATGTTTTCTGTACTCAGTATAGCCAAATTTGGGACAAGAAGAAGAAATGGAACATCAAAGGCTACAACAATATCAGAGTCCAGCAATCAGGACATCCACATGAGACAAATGTCACAGAGTGAGCAAATGAAAGGCTCAAATGATGAATTGGAACAAATTACACAGAAAAAAAACAATCAAATATTAAAAGAGGGCACACAACTTTTTCCCATCTGACATCAAGGGTGCACAGAAAGTAATCAGAAGACCGAAATGTTCATCATTGCCACCATTTAGTGTAAGGGTAATAAAAGACATGTCAAGGCTGGGAGAAGAATCCTGGGCTGGCCTCTCATTACCCGCAGGGGACAGAGAGATATTCAGGCCTAATAAGAATATGATTCAGGCAAATCAGGTCGTTATGATAATGGGCCTGCTGATAATAAGGCAGTTTTGCTCTTGTTTGTTTTCTTATTTTGCAGCATATTTACCCTATCGCCACTAAGAAAAAAGGATGCATTTGATTGGTTATTTTCTTTGATTTTAATTCTCTGAGCAGTGCACCCTAGATATGTGCTTTCAATTCACCCGGGATAAATCAAGACGGGCTCTGAATTTTTAAACACGGTCCTCCTTGCAGCTTATTTTACAGGATTATCCCTTTCTTTGTGTGAGGGTGATCTATGGAAGTAATAACATTTGAGATCTAAGTTTGATTTAAGTTTTCTAAAGTAGGTTAGTGCATAACAATTGAAGGCACTCTCAAAAAGTGCAATTGATAAATGGTATGAGTTATCAACAACAAATCTCTTTGGATAGCTTGTAGGGTTGTAGTGGCTGCATTTATGCATAACTACAGTCAGTTGATAAATGTGAACACATTAATTATACGAGTCAAAAGTATAGGGAGTTGATATGAAGTTGAAATAGTCAATTTCTTCAGGCATACATCAATCTCAGCACATCACAATCTGAGAATTTTGATGTGAAATAAATTTTTGGGTTTGTCAAAAGCTATACAAATAGCTACATCGACAAAGGCATAGGATTGCAAGAAGTGTTGGCAAAATGTGGTACACTTAGTGGGATTATCATAATTTATTTGTTGTATTTTTTTACCAAGGACAAAAATATATCAAAAGATGATCTTTAGTATTGAGTGGACTTCTTGTGGCATTAGGAATTTGTCTGTTGGGAAAAAGGGAGGAATTACAATCCCATTTCCCAAAAATTGGGACACTGTATGATATATATATATATAAAAAAAAAAAAAACCACAGTGCAATAATTTCCAAATCTTATAGACAATATTTAATTCACAATAGGACTTGGAAAACATTAGAAACATTAAAAGTGAGTCTTGACGCTAGCAACGTGTTAAAAAATGTTGTGACTGGGTTATATTACCACTATGTAGCATCTTTGTCAGGTAGGTGTGGGTGCGAGGCGTGGAAGGACATGAATGCAGACTTCAAAGGAAAAAGCAAACTGATTTATTAATTCAAAAGCAAAGGTCAAAACAAAGCGCGGCTGAGCCCGATTCCAAAACTAGACTGTGGAAAAATAAAACATGACTAAGGCGGAGAAAAAAAAAAAAGACTTAGCTTGACATGATATGATATTTACTTAACTGAGCGTGGCGTGGTGTGAAGGGTGAAAGGATCTCACAAAGTGCATGGGGAAATCTGGAAACTAAATACTAAAATGGAAAGACTAAGAACTAAACATGAACTTGAAAACTAAGACATGACAAAACTAAAACATGGTAAAACTAAACAAGAACTAAAAACATGGGGAAAACCCCATGGACGTGAGAATCTTTTCCTCTTTTAACAACAGTTCATAAAAGTCTGGGATCTGAGGAGACCAGTTGCTGGACCTTTTGGGGAAGAATTTTGTCCCATTCTTCTCTGATAAAGGATTCTAGCTGCTCAGCAGTCCAGGGTCTTCTTTGTTGATTTTTGCATTTCACAATGCATAAAATGTTTTCAGTTGGTGAAAGGTCTGGTTTGGTTCAGCAGTCTTGCTGAAAAGTGCAAATGCCTCAAAAATAATTGTCCGGATGGGAGTATATGTTGCTCTAAAATCTGTATATACCTTTAAGCATTGACGGTGCCTTTCCAGATGTGCGAGGTTCCATTTCCATAGGCAATAATGGACCCAAATACCATCAGGGACGTAGGCTTTTAAACTGAGTGCTGATAACAAGCTTTCACATTTTGATTTGTCTGACCACAGAACAGCTCTCTACTTTGCCTCAGTCTATTGTAAATTAGCTTTGGCCCAAAGAAGACAGCAGTTTTTCTGGACCATGCTTACATATGGCTTCTTCTTTACATGATAGAGGTTTAACCTGCATTTTTGGATGGCACATTGAAGTGTGTTCACAGACAATGATTTCTGGAAGTGTTCCTGAGTCCATGGGAGTTAACCTTTTTTGTTGCAGCACCTTTCTCCACCTGTTTTCTTTTTTTTGTACCACTTTTTTTTCTCTACCTTTTGATGGCTCTGTCTCAACTTCTTTGAAACATGTTGCTGTCATCAACTTTAAGATGGGCTAACACTTTTAACAAGATAGGTAGTTTCACTTTCAACATTTCATATATCTTTTGTATTCAATTTTGGTTAATGAAATTTGCAAATCATTGCATTTTGTTTTTAATGTAGATTTTACAGTGTCCCAACATTTTTTAAATTGGGGTTGTAGATACAGAGCCAAAATGTTGATGATTTGACATGGGAGTCTACTATATCCTACAGTCAGTGTCATCCTAGCAAACTACTCTTTATCAAGGAACCTCAAAGACAACAACAACAACAACAACAAAATGTTTCCCTAATGGTAAGTTGTATTTTCAACCCAAATCATTATCTTTTTATAAATACAGTTTTCTGTCCTTAACCAAGTACGGAGCCGTTCTGTGTAATGACCACTGGATGTTTTGAAGGGGACTGACAAATGGCATCAGTCTTAAAAGACAAAGGTAACAGATTAGGTATCAGGTCATTTCTGTGTCATTGTAAAGTGCAATTAAAAATAATACATTTTGCATTTATTTTATTTGCAATCCCTAGAATACCAGTGAATTCATAGGAGTGCACTTGAATAAACTTTGTCTTGTTTCAGTTATCAACTATAAATATGTGCCTCAGTATGTGTACATTGTTGCTGGTGAACTGAAGAAAAAGTACGCTGAGCCTGTAACCTTAGAGAATATAAGATTACAGGTTAAGGCCAGAAATACACTTTTATTTATTTTTTCAAGCCATAATTATGAGGGGTCAGAACCTTCAGTCTCATCTGTAATTTGAATCCTGCCCAATGGCCTTTAAACTAACATATTTCTCAGCTATAAATTGTTTAATTTGATTTCTAATATTTTCATTCATCCACCTAAAGTGGCAAAGTACACACTAATTTGTTTATTCTGGATTGAGAGGTTCTCTGAACTCTGCAACCTTCATGGTACTCGTGAAACTTTAGCCTTTTGGAGTTTGAACAGCACATCTGCATATTTGACAAAAGACAGAGTGGTAGACAAGGCACAATAACATGGATCCACTGCAGCCGCTTTGGCAGAGACAAAGGCAGAAGGGAGAAATGACATAATTAATTTGATAATGAATCAGTGACAGTCATTCCCGTCTTTTAGCTCTACGCTTTCTTCTCCTCTTCATCCCAAGTCCCTCTTCCCTCTCAATTGCATGGTGGACACCTTTTAGCACATTGGGGAATATCACCCGTGATCTGGCACAGATTAACAGTCCCACTATGCTTTGTTGCTGCTTTATTTGCATGATAATTAGTTAGTGGCACAGTGTCTTCTAATTTATTTATTATTTCACAAATATAGGTACACGGGGAGATGGCACGAGTGAGTTTGAGAAAGAGGGAGAGGAAAACAGAACAATGAGCATTAATTAAAGCGATTAAAGGATTGACTGAACTTTGCCTTGATGTGTTTATTCAATTAACAAGCAAAGTGGCAGATGACTGTTTGACTTTTATAACAGTTAATTGTAGCATTTTTTCTAATTTAGACTCATTCATCTTACACTCAACCTCTTAACCATCAAGTATCAATTTTAAACCATTTCCTAGGGGAGAATCTCCTTTTTTGTGTTCTGAAAACTAAAGACTAAAATCAGTTCCACTCCAGCAGTTATTAATCTCCTAATAACCCATCTGTTCCTGAAAATTGTACATTTCAAAGCTTTTACCATTAAGAAATCTCTCATGGCTTAGAATAGCTTGGGGTATGATTCTACATCGTTTTCCTCATTCAGTAAATGGGGATCCATGAATATACTTATCTGACTTTGCCTACATCTCCGTTTACCAGCAGCTGGTACTGTCTCCTCTGACTCTGCTTAAGCTATGCCATGACCGCTACTAAAATTGCGGTACTTCCGGAACAAATGTTTCAAATGGAGCGAAATGTTCAAGAAGAGAATGTTTAGTTGCACAAGGTTGCATGCAAGTGGAAGTATTACTTTCAACTATAATATGTATTTAACAGTTACAGTTAGATAATATGAGCCTTTTGCTTAGGGTTGCCACCTGTGTCTGACAAAAATCCTGGACATTTTGACCATCGAATCGACCTTTATGTTTGTAAGCAACGGCGCCTTTCGCACATCTAACCCAAGATAAAAACCGTCATTCTAAGCGACAACTGTATAGCTAAAATCAGTAAGAATGACAATTTCTAGTTATTTGTTTAGTTAATTGCTTTATTTAATAGCAGACCTTTATTATTTTGTTATATTTTCAACAGTTTTTAGTTGTGGACACCTGGGGGCACACACACTCTCCGTCTCCACCTTACCATTTCTAATGAACCTCCACGGTGCATGCCCCCCCCACAACCACCCATGTTATGCTATGTCATTTTGTAGAGCCAATAAGGCTATGTATTATGGACGTAGGCACTCTTCAATTAAACTGAAATACACATTTTGCGCATCATGTACAAAAATCCGGGACATTCAGTGTCAAGGATTTTTATTTTTATTTTCCTGGACAGACCATGAAAATCCTAGACAGGTGGCAACCCTACTTTTGCTTGACAACTTTGTAAGCTGGTAGGTAACGTGTTGCTAACATTAATGAGCTTCCGGCAAGCATAGCTCTCAATAGTTGAGTAGTAAAAAGGGACAGCAGAACAAAACATGAACAAATTAAAAATGATAAAGGTAAAAATAGTTCATACATGCAGTATATAGCACCTGTCTATCCTCTACAAAGTTCCTTACATGTGTTTTACAATCACCCATTCACACAGACAGTCATATGGCCCTTTTTTACTATACATATGTAACCGGTATGAAACCTCTGCGTTGTGTTAAGGTTAATGGAGACCACACCGCTACTCTTTCGAAGGTCTTTTTATTTTCCAACCTTTCCTCACCGAACATCACAAAAAAGAGCGCCGCGATTACGATGACGCAAACATTAGCACAAAAAAGTAAAACATGGGGCATACCTGACAAAATAAAATGACAAATATAAATGACAAAATAGGAGCTCACCTTTCCTTACCGAACATCACAAAAAAGAGGGAGAGTTTTGGTGGGACCGTGTCTTTTGTCACAAATGTTGCTCCCCAATAAAACAATGTACAGAAACAGAAAACGAAAACAAAAGTTCCACCTGACTATTCTTATAAATGTCAGGTTAAAAACAATAATTTTGTGGAATTATACACAGCTAAATTAACCCTTGTTACACATTCATACATACATACATATGTGAATATATTGATATATATATACACTCTATAAACAGTATGCAGAGCGTTTTTCTCTACAACCATAGACCGATGAACATGCCAGGGGCAACGTTGGGCTCACCAAAGGACACTTGAACATGTTGGTGATCACACCGCTGAGCTTCAGGTTAAAAGGTGACCAATCTGCCAACTGACCTGCTGGTTCAGCTTGCATGCTCATATTTGTTGCGTCTCGTAGTTTGAGACACAATAGTTGGAACAACATCAAATTTTTTATAATTTGTTTAATGGCAAAACCCAGCTTTTTTTGTAAAGCAGCTGTCTGAAAAAAATTGACTGTAGACCTATGTCCTATCTGAGTAATTTAATGGGACACTACAATATCTCCAAATAATTAAATCCACTTCTGTTATAGTCTGTTATTGTTTGACAAGATATTAAAGTTTTCATTTTATCACAGCCATAAACAGAACCTGTTAGGTCTGCCATAGCCAAACCAATTGGAGAACTGTGTGCACTTAACTTGTGCTAACTTCTCCTTATAGGTTGTGAGAGCTTCTTTCATTCACAACACATGCTAATTAACAAAACATTTACAATCTGCAAGTAATCAGGACTGGTTCTAACAAATCTTCTACGCCGAACATACAACCTCACCTTTCTGAGACTGTACTTGATTCTCTGCAGATATAAAGCAGAAATCCCAAGCAAAATCAATGCAGTTGTATCTGCAATAGACATGCACATAATTGTACTTTTTATAAAGTCAGCAGAAAGAACATGAGACAAATGTAGTATTTTTAAATGTAAAAAATAGAGCAGTAATTGCAGTTATGACATTCTACTAACTACCACTGCAACTTTAAAAACAAACAACAACCCACATCTGATATTATTTTTGGAGAGCTCAACAGCACATTTCAAAATGCAAGTTAAAAATAAATGCAGCAGCACATCCATATTACAAGTGCAGAGGGAACCTTTATATAAGTCTGTATATCATTTATGGACAGTCATTAAACTCTGTCTAGAATTCATTTGACCTCACCTATCTGTTCTGGTTTCCTCCATGTGGGAGCCACAGGGCAGTACTGCATCCCCACTCTCTCCATCCCTTCCAAAGGCCCCTTTTTTTATGCACAGGGGTGGTGGAGCAGTTTGAGTTGAGTGCTTGTAAAATCAAAACACCTCTTTATTCTCTGCCTCTGTATCCACCTTATTCCGACTTTATTGTCCAGGGGAACAAAGGGAGCTATCTATTTCTCTGACAGAAGCCAATGCTGGTAAGAGGTTTGATTTGAGTGTTAAGGATGCTATTTGCCTAGAGAAAGCCTGAGGATGAGGGCTGATCGCGCTGGCAATAGAACCGGGCTGTCAGCTGGCATCTAGCGATAATTGCTTCCCATGGCAGGACCCCGGCGGCCGAGAGAAGAGGAGCACAGTGTGGAGAGTCAACGCGGGAATCCATTTCACCGCAGCACAGTCATAATTGTTTCGTGAGCATGAGGGATACTTGTTGCCAATCTGCGTGAGGGCCAAGTTGTGATTGACACCCAATGACCAGAGAGACCAGGGGATGGAGGGAAAGAGCGAGAGGGGTTTGGAAGGCCTTGAGTATCACCACGATTGTCACTCAAAGATGGTTGGGGGAGGTAAGGATGAGGGTAAGGTGAAGGAGAAAGAGTAGAGAACAACGGGAGGGAAAACACGGACCAGTAGTCATGATTCTGATGTGTTAGTTTAATCCCCTTCATTTTTTTTCTAATTGTTTCCTGTTTCTTTATTTATCTGCTCAAAATCCAGCCTTATCCCTGGTGAACGATCATTTACACAAGTCAATAAAGCAGTAACCCTGAAAACAAGAAGCACAGCCAAATGTATCGATTTTTCTTGGCTCTACAGGGGCAAATGTATATTTCATCTGTTTTAAGCTGCAAGAAAACTATTGATTAGGAACTGATAAGATCATCTCTTTAAATAGACGCAAATGCCTGTTTGCTTTATCAAAGAGATCTTTAACAGTGATTAGGATTAACATATTCTCTATTGATGTATTTGCTCTTGTGAACATGAAAAACTCCATTTCTCTGAAAGGCTCCATTGCTCTGAAAGATGGCTTAGATCTATTGGGTGAATGCACCTAGAGAACTTATCACTCACCTGTCCAAAGCTAATTCCGCCCAGTGTCAAGCATAGAATTGGATTTAAAGAAAAGGAAGTTACGTGGGTCCGTCTGCTGTCAGCAGGTCCCAGTGCCCCCTCTCGCGTGTCACTTCAGCACTGGGTGAACATGTTAAATTCTTAACCGGGTAAAGCACCATCACAGGCTATCTGTGGCTCTGGGCAAATCTCAGATGACACTTTCTATTCCCCATATACCCTACTACTTTGGCCCAGGATTACTGGGTACCTTTAAGCAGAAGCAGCACATTGTATAAGGACTGGGAAGTCAGTGGAGATCCTGACCCTGTGACAGTGATTGTCTAGTATCTGTCAGCCAGATGCAATTATGAGAAATTATAAAGTAAACAGAAAAATAAGAAATTGGTGGAGGTTATGAGAAATATTCTTTACACAAACCCCTCTGAAGTAGGCAGGTCATACTTATATCCAAGTCTCAGTTTGGAGTGTTTCGCCATTCAAAAAGCAGTGGTTACAAACCACACAACGAGAATAATTGCTGTTGTTCTGAGACCGGTCGGGGTCAAGGGTGAGGCATTATCCTGAAATATTTCTTCTGAGTAGAAATAGCTGCCTCAGTCGTCAGCCATGGCCTCCTCACTTCTTAGCCTTGAGGCATTCAAATTGACAGGTCTCATTATGTGTGAACTCCCAATATTCCCCTTCGTATTCCACAGCCTGTCAGTCTCCACCTGCCCATCCATCTCACTGCTGCAGCACATCAGCTCCCACTCACTGACAACCGTACATCTCCTCAACAGCTTTTAGGCTGCGAACGAGACGCAGAGAGGGTGTGTAAGTGTGTGTATGTGTGGGTGCGGGCTGTGCCAGGCTTTGTACAAAAGGCCAGGCTAACTGCTGACAATCTGACTGGGGTTCTTCTTGTAAACAAACTGCAACACCCAGTGTGACCTAAACTATAGCATTCTGCTGCAAATTAGAAGAGGACTCACACCTCCCAGATCCAATGACACAGGCACCTCCATATAAATATATGAAAGCGCATACACATATAACCACACAAACAGGCTTGATGATACCTTTGCAGAATCTTAAGTACCTTATGCAAACTGTATGTTTGTTGGGGAGGCACAGGCAGAGTACTGATGAGTGGCTCATTATGGCAACACCAGCGCTACATACTGGGTATCGCATAATCAAAGCCTGGGGGTACGTATTAATTATCCTTTTGAATAGTGATGAAATTTTAAAAAGCTTCTCCTAAAGGCTCACATCACGGATAGATGAAACAAAGCGCAGCACAGCTTGCGCGCTGAGGCTCACATGTGTTTTTACATCTGTTCAGGATATTTCAATTTGATGCTCAACAAGCTGAGACTGAGATTAAAGGATAATAATGTGTCATCCTCCACACAAGCAACTCTTCCAGAGCAAGTAATAGCACATCAGCAGCCAGGCAGGCAGCTCCGCTTCTGGAGGAAAGCTAGCTAACAGCCATCACAGGCGAAGTCGATCCAGACACGCATGTGTCTCCTGCTTGTCTCCAGTCAAGGTCGCTGAGGCAACGTCTCTCTCTTTCCCCTCACACATTCCAGTCGACTAGAAAAAGAGAATACCCTGTTAGAGTAGCAGACGAGGGGTGGGGGAGATGTGTTGAGATTTGCTTGAAAGAAATATTTATGAGCTGATTTTTTTTAAAGAAAGCATTGTCTTTAATGAACATGTTTAAAGGTTGTTTCACCATCTATAATTTATATGGCAGTGCTCTGTCAAGGAAAAAGGGCTAGTTTCAGTTTGTACATGTGAATCCCTGATCATGGTGGTAAAGCGCATCCCGAATATCTGCTCTGCCCGAGAAGTGTGACTGTTTGACACCTCGGAGGTTTTTGGAGACACTCATGAGGAGGTGTAGAGGCATTGTGAGAATGAGGATATCTGTTGCTAAACTGTGAGGGATCTCTGATTGACACTCACTGGACAGAGAAACCAGAAGATGGAAGGAAAAAAATTTGGAAGGCCTTGAATATAAGTGAAACTGTCACTCATCAGCAGAAAGAAGGAGTGTGAAGGTGAGGAAGGAAGGACCATGACTCAGTTTAAAGTGTTACTCTAAGCTTAATTGAAGGCTTTCTTTATATTAAATTACATTCCGTTACGTTACGGTCATTTTGCAGACGCTTTTATCTAAAGCGACTTACAATAAGTGTGTTCCACATCGGTAGGCAAAAGAACTTCAGGTCACAAGAAATCATAAGTGCATTTCCTTCCAAAACCAAACAGCTAAGAGCATAACTAGTGCTCGAGTAAGTGCGGTAAGTTAGGTACCTAGACAAATTCTTGAAATTATGTTTCCCAGTAAGTAGAAATAAATAAATAAATAAATAAGTAGAAATAATCTGAGTATGATTTGGTACAAAGAAACATTTCTTCTTTGTACTTCTTTTCATCAGCCACATTTATTACAAGAAAGCTACTGATTAGCAAAAAAAAAAAAAATACAACTTGCTTTGGAGGCGATATATTTTTGACAATGCCTGTTATTATATCAACATTCATATATTATAAAAGACATTTTGTTTTTAGTATCTTCAAAGACCATCTTTCAGATGACATTATTGTTTTTTTTTTCTTTCAGACATTAAAGAACGCCTGCAGAGGAACGAGGAGACGTTATACAATTGTTTTTAGTCCAGTTGATTCACACAATTAAATTGAAGCCCGACCACGAGCCTTATATTCTTGTTCTGCATGGGGCATTGCTGTGGCTTTAAGGCTTATGTGTAAAGAGTGCAGCGTTGCTCAACTGCATTTGGAAAAAAAAGAGAAAAAACATTTTAAAAAGTAAAAATTACCAGCAAAATTATGTGTGAGATCAAATTTGCAGTCATAGAAGCTGATATTGTCGCATAAAATTATGATCTACTACTTTAAAAGGTTAGTAAATTATATTAATAGATGGTTGAAGTACTTCAGGAAAGTACTCAAACTACTCAAAACTAAGCTTCTGGTGCTCTGCATATATGTTTATTCCTCTGTATCACTGCAGAGTGACCTATGCCCTGATCTTTCTGTTTTGCTCTGCATTTAAATTGATGAAAAGCTGTTTGGTGGCAGGGTATCTGTGCGTATCTCACACCGAAGCTAATAAATGGTAAACAGCAGTCACTTTTACAAAAACTCAGCTGAACTTGAGAAAAGAGAGAAGATGCCAGAGGAAGTGGTGTTCATGCCTGCTGAACTGATTGACTTTATTTCAGCCTGATCTCACTCCAACAGCAACACACGTTGCTGTTTTGTTAGAATCCCTTGAAGTTGCAGATGTCTGCAAAGGAAGGTCTTTAGCGTCAGTTTTCAATGAGTCAGATTAATGTGGAGAAACAGGTTAACAGCGTGTCATTATCAAAAGTGCTGGATTGCTTCTTAACTTAACCAAACCACGAGGGACAGAGTGACTTGAACCGAAAGTAAACAGAAGTTTAAAGGAAAGGGAAAATAAGGAACTGAGAAAGCAATTGTCCCAAACAGATCATGAGCTCAAGCTCATTTACTCAGCCTGCCCAAGACTGCAGCAGATTGAGAAGGAAACAGGTTCTTCATGTACGGCACATAGCTACACAGGCAGTATGCTGGTTGATATGTTGGCATTATGATCAACCTAACCTATTCACATCAGACTCCGTAAACCTGTAGGTACAAAGTAGATTTACAAAGAGCCATAAATCAAGCTTAGATGGGACTAATGTGTTTAATTATACCAACTCAAATACCTGTTTGCACAGTGTATTTATGTATATTTAAAAAAAACTTAAGATTAACAAATTAGAAGCATGATGGACATGCTGGAAACTTAATGCATCCGTTATTCAATATTGAGTCGGATGTATGAATTAAACTCTGATGTCATTTTTCAATATCAGAATTTGTGATAATGTTATTCAGAGTCACACAATATCTGAGAGCTTTTGACATCTGAAATAATAAGTGCTTAATATTAGACATTAATAATGATAACCAGTATCAGTCTGCATCATGCAGTGTGAGTAGCTTGTAATTTCGTGGCTTGTGCTAACAGTGTCTGCTTCTGAAGTTTTGGAAAGACAGTTTGATAAAGTATGAAACTGTTTTTGCAGATGAACAGTATAAAAAGTCAAGAAGCCAGGCTTTGTGACAACATGCATCAGACTTTCTTTGGTTCAGCAGTGCAACGTTTGCCTGGATGTCTCCTTCTATGACCAGAGCATATGATCTAATAGCCTGTTTCTGCTGCAAATACACCCTCAGTGATGACAGCATGGGTGAGCAGGTGAGGTCACAGCCAATTGTCACTAATAGGAGTGAGATCAGCCGCGGCACTGGCAACTGTGTAGAAACTCTAACCTTATTATTTACAAAGCAGTATCTCGAACTTTATCAGTCTCAAACAGAGGTTTGCTTTCAGTACGTGCAGCTGAGAAGATTACCACAATCAAAAAAAAAAAGGAAGAGAGGGGAAAACAAGCTATACTGTAGCTGTCAAATTTTCAACCTGTCTGAATTTCTCTTTTACAAGTGCCTCACTATAGGTAAACACAAACACACACCCGCATAAAGACACACGTATGATTACACAACCACTAAAAAGTAAACGCCTACACGTACACACACACTGCAATTTTTCTCAGTCAAGGATGTTGGAAAAACCTGTCAGACTCTCACAAAGAGAAGCAAATATATTTATTTTTTTGAGTTCAAAGTAATTACTGGCATTACCACGACGCTTGGCTGTGACATCTTTTTATAAAATCAGGTGTCAGAGTTCGGCAGGCAGAGACGTGTCTGGGAGGAAATGTTTTCCTCTTCTAATCTTTAATCAAATTAAATAGGTGAGCGCTTCTTCCTGCTCTTGCTCTCTTTCTGTATCTCTTTTTCTCCACCCCATTACATGAGATGGGAGTAGATAAGCTTTGCTTTAGACTGCCAAGCATGCACCTAGAAAAATTCTACTTGTCAGCTCCTCCATAAATTTTGGTCCTGAGGAATTTTTCAATATGATAGCGTGAGCACACATAGCGCAGCTCAAGGAAAACACCAGGGCCATGAATCCAATTGAAGGTATTTGTTTCCATTTCCGGCTATTTGGCAAAGATGAGACTAGATAAATATGTTATTCATTCCTGCCAAACACAGTGGCTTCTGAGGAAATATGTTACTCTTGCCTCTTTTCTTTGACTTAAATAATTGAACAGAGAGAAAGGAAGGCCTCTGCAGGGTTCATATTGAGTTTTTACTTACTTTACCCCCATCTGCTACCACTGGCTGCTTTCCTTTGCACATGCACACACATACAGATTCGCAGAGAGGCAGATCAGATGACAGCACGATTGTGTGAAATCCGTGGCTTTGAACTTTTGACAAAATAAGTGAGATGAAGATAAGTGCAGGTACAATATGGTCAAACTCCACTGGGTTTGCAGATGCTCAAATTCCTCCTCTTCCCCTATTGTGATTACCACCAGAAGCCCTCGGGCCCTGACAGAAGAGATATGACATATTTTGAAAAAAGAAAAAGAAAAGAAAAAAAAACTAAAAAAAAAAAAGGGGGGATGAAAGCAACTTCCCCCATGAAGAAAAAAAAAACCTGTGTTTTACATTGTTCTCACAACGACAGCTTCAGGGACAGTTTATGTGCAAGAGACTAAGATACTTTGACACTGTCAGCTTCTGTCATTGCAGGTAACGATGGATGCTGCAGCAGCAAAGCGGCCTGCTCGTCTTGTGTTGATCAGCGTGCGTGTGAGGCTGTGAGATGGCTGGGTCTTTTGTGTGTGACTTCATGTCTAGAGGCCTTTATGATAATGAATGTTAGGTCTTCCCCCACTCAAACATATCAATAAATAAAACATAGGAACTTCTCCATTGTGGTTGATTCACACACCGAACAGGCACAGGGCCTTTTGAGCTCACTGCCACTTTAGGGGAGTGTAGCTTAGCTGTGATACAAATACACCATCATAAACACTTAAGATGAACAATCCACCTGAGACTGAGAAAGCAGGCTTTTTATCCACAGAGAAGAAGAACTATACATAATTAAGAGAGGAAAGTGTAAAGATGTAATTGGTACGTTGTTGATAATCTTGATTACCATTATTAAGTAGTTTTTAAAGAAACATGACTCTGAGCCATATTTAGAGGATCTAACTTATTAATCAGGCAGCTGTTTGCTATAGCGCTTCAGAGAAATGCAGAGGAGGTACAGTAATATCTCAGTGTGAGTGTGTGTCTTAGTAGAGAAAATATAATATTATGTTAATATCAATATACCAGTAAGAAAACTGAACTGAGGACTTTACCAGGCCTGAGGAGGGATGCAAGGAACAATGAAACAAAACATTTATGAGGCTGTAAAAAAAAATTAAAAAAAAATAAATAAATCACTATGCAGTGAGAATAGGAGCTCAAAACTAGAATGAATACAATCAGAACACATTTTAAACTAAATTGAGCACACTGGTGGCCAGACAAGTTCCGCTTTGGGAATTTCTTTATTCAGGCATAAATCTTTGTTTCTTTGTGTTTCTTTCCTTTAACTGCAGAGGTCATGTTTTTGGTCTTACCCTCAGGTTTGACGTTGGCTCACAGGTGGTGTATGCCGTCCCAGCTCAGCTCATCTCCAGCCATCCCCAGGCTCACTGCGCTCTTCAAACACTGCATGAACAAAATAATAAAAACGTGGTTGAATGAAAACAAAAAAGAATAGTAAAAGATTGATTACCTATAAATTATAAATCTTTTTTCAAAGCCAGAATATATGTAAGGGGGAAAAAAAAGAAAAAAAGAAAGTGTTTTGAAAGAAAATGTGTGTAACTTGTCTAAATGAGCCAATTTATTGTGGGAACACAAAAAACACAACAACATAGCAGTGGCCTAAGTTTCAACATGTGTATTTATTTTGGAATTTTTTATCCTCCAGCATCAATAATAGCAAATTATCTTGATATCAGTTAAATCTGTATCTTCTCTGCACACCATATCAAAGACAGACAATGCCAAAAGGGAAATAACATCTAAAGTAAAAGATGTGATAACACTAAGTAAAACACCAGCTGTATCACATAAAAATGTTTATGACCTACCTGATTGAGACACTTGGGCACTAAATCACATAATGTGAACAAGGTGCTCTTTCTCATGAATCAGTCATAATCACGAGGATGTAAAATTAATAGAGTGTCACACTGGAATGGCAGAAGACACACAATTTACAACGCAATTCATACATCATGTACTTTATCCCCTCACAGCAGGACCTCAGGTTGTTCAACGTAACCTCAATGGGCTCCAGTCATTATTGTTGATACTCGTCGTCATAGTCATACTGCCCTCCTTTGGTCAAAACTTATATCACAACAACTGTTCATATGTTGCAGTTAAAGTTGGAAGATTAAATTGAATTCTTAGCAATTTAGGGTTATTATTTTCATCATGTATAATTAATGACTCATAGTGGTGATGCACAGTGTAATGACTTTCAAATACTTTGTTCCCTACAGTAAATAAAGTATTGTTCATGTTTGTCAGATGGAGGCACCACAGGAGGTCTGTATCAGATAGAAATACTTTCTGTCTATATATTGCAGTGTGTGTTTGTTATGTATTTTTGGCTCTCAAATTGTAAATCATAAAAAAAAAGACACAAAGTTTCTCTCCGAGATATCCTGCTCCCTTTGTGTCATGCTGTCAACCTTTTCTTCCAGACTCACAATACAGCGGTGATGACTGTATGCTTCCTTTAACGTAATAATTCATTATGTAATCTTGTAATGTTTTCAATTCGAAGACAACATTTGACAAAATTTTCATGCTTTCTGTTCAATATTGATGAAGATCGTGTTAGGAAACAACAGGAAAAATCACTGAAACATTTGCTGCTCAATTCTAATGATGACAGTATGACTGAAACATTGTCATTGAACTGAAGGTGTATTTCTACCATAACGTATACTATGCAACTTTTTACCTCCACTCTACAACATTTCAGAGAAAAATGTTGTTGTTTCTACATCTCTGCACTCATTTGACAGCTTTAGTCCCTTTTAAGGTAAAGATTTTACCCAATGGATAATATAACAAGCTTTCAAATGTGACACATTGTTAAAGATTAAATCGTTGGTTTGCAACTCTTTTTAGCATCTGATGTCAGCGAGCAGCATGACAGTTTGCAGTGTGTAGTCGAGGTCTGATCACAGCTATCTATAAGTTGTTAACAGCTACAAACCATTATATCTCTCCCTAAACATTTCAGGAGTTTCCATATCACATATGGTCCAATATCACATTTAAAATCAAAGATAAAAGAAAAAGTTAAAAAGATGTAAAAATAAAAAAAGTGTAAATGAACTTTTTCTTCTTCTTTCTGATAACATTGATCATCTCATAATCCTCCTGGTGGTGGTGTCCCTGGACTTAAAACTACATATATAGTAGCTCAAATTATCTCTAGCCACTCATTAGAGTACGTAAGATATTTTGTTTTGGCATGAGAAAATAAATAAATAACAGTTATTGTACTTTTAACAGTTTACCCATGAAAATATTTCTGTAGAAGCTAATTTACAAAAAGTATCAGTATCAGTCTTCCAGGGGTTGGCACCATTATCATTTCCAGCAATTTGCTTAGTGTTGTTGTTTGAATTGTAAAAGCAAAATGTTACTTTTTTTCTTACATGTTTCTTATTCTAAAAGGCAGCAGCACTTACTAAAACTAATCTGAAAACTTATTTAAATGCTTATGACCTAAAGAGTATTAGGAAAGCTGTATTTTCTGACTGCTCCCCATCAGTGTCATGACTTCTCCTCAGACTTATGTTGCACTTGTAGCAGAGGAGCTGCTGCACTTTGTCATGGGAGAGCTTCCCATAAAATTCACAAAGTGACTCAACTGAATGGATGGACCTTGTTGGCTTTCAGGGAAACATATTTTTGCTTCAGTTAAGTGGTTTAAACTTGTGGCTGAGGAAAATGGAGAACAAAAGCTCTATGTTTTGAAGGCCCTGTGCACCCATAGTAAATGTAGACAGAATGCCTGATTTTGACTTCACCAACATTACAATGTTAGCTTTGCCGCACTTGTTTGAAGGGAAGAACTCGCATCTTTATCAGTATTGTGGGTACATATGGGGGTAGGTAAATTCACAAAACTCTCAGCAAAGCGCCGCCTGTCTTCAACCCAATCAGAGGTCTGGTTAATGAGCAGAAGTGAAAACAATCCGGGAGCAGTTTTAAAAAGATTGGCCATCTGAAGCCACATGCAAGTTAGTCAGTGAAGGACTGAAACCAAATCTGCTTTATCAAGATGACTGTGCTGAACAGAATGTCTTCTTTTTCATGTTACTTTGAAAAAGAGTAGTCAGTGGAGTTCATTGGCTTTTGGTTCATGGGGGACAAATGTTTAATAGTCAGATTGCTTAAAGCTTCTCAAAATGAACACCACCTTTTTTTTTGCCGCAGTTTGTGGTCAAGTTTATAGGAAATGTGGTGCTGATTTAACAGCACATCTGGCATATAACAGGAGGGCCGTTATATAGGCCATACGGTAGTTTAATTTGTTAATGGTTAGTATGCCAAACACAAGATTTTATAACCAAAAGCTTACATTTAAAAGGTGTTGTGTTATGTTTACTTTGAAGCCTGGAGTTGTTTAATCTTTATAACTCATACATCTCCTCCCATTTACATACACCTACCGCCTCTGCTATACACATGCAAGCACTCGTGTACAAATCAGCTGTTAAAGTTTGTTCTAAATGCATAAGTTGTAATGTGCTGTGTGTTACTGATACCTTGCAGTATGACTTTTTCTGCAACTTCTGCCAACTCACGTACAAACACAGATAATAGAGAAGTGAAGGCTGGAGGAGTGATATGCTACATTACCTAACACATCTTACTTTTGTAGTTTTGTCTTTTGTTCTCATTGGCTGCGACTGACATAACCAGTACCAGACTTTTCCTTCAAAGACATTTCATCCCGCTGTTGCACGGGAACCAGCAGCACTCCATATATTTGAATTTTATTTTGAATTACAAGGAGCACTTTTCATGTGTGCCATTGGTTGCAGTAACACAGCCAGAGGGATTAAGTTAGCTATTTCTCTTGTTTTTCCCAAACTTTAAGATTCCTATGAAACATATACTGACCATTCTGAGGTTTTAACCGGTGCATCAAGTCTTAATAGTTGTTAGTGTTGTGACTATTCAAACTTCCTGCTAAGATTGCATACATACATGAATCCATGTGAGCTGCAGAAGCTCTTGTTGTGACTAGATAATATGGCCTATAATGAAAATGTGAGTGCTATAAAATACCTTCTAACAGTGAGCACAGCGCTTTTTAGGTTAGTTGACTTCTATATGGATTTTACTGTTGTAAAGGTTTGACTGTGTAGTTGTCAGAGGCCTGACTAGAATAATGAGTACCCAAAGTCTGGGAGGCAGGCTGAGGGTAGCCGATTTAAGAAACTGGACATGTTTAGGATATTGTCATGATTGAAACCAGATGGCACTGAGAAAACACACTCTTTTCATTTTTCATTACGCACTCATTCGCAGAAAGTCCTCCTGATATGTCCCCCTCTTTTGAAGAAGATATTTTAAACCATGTCAAGCTGCCTGCAATGAGTTTCTCAATTAAATCTTTAAGTGTATTTTCAGGATTGGAGGTTGGGAGAAACCTGGCAACTTGTCTGCTCAGGGAATTATGCCAAAAGTTCATTTTTCTCATTTGCTGAATCAAAGCCTGAACATGCCAAAGAACTTACCCCCCCCCCCCAAAAAAAAAACCTCAACACCCCATTAATGTGTATGTTTGTGCACACACAGCCACGGTACCCCAGGGCCAGGAAGATGGTTTGGCGGGGGATCACGAGGAACAGGTCAACATGAGGAGTGGGGGGAAGGCGAGGCAAGGCAGACGGAAGAGTCAAAAGCAACCAGGCGAAGTCTTTGAATCCAGTGGAATTCCTCTCCTCCTCCGCAGCTCCTCTGGGAGGCGTCAGGAGCCTGTGGAGAGAGCGAGGTAAGACGGGGCCTGTCAGGAACAAAGCTCCAAATTCACATGATATGTTTTGCTAAAAGGGTGAAAGAGAAATGAATCAAAGCTTTGCGGGATCAAAGTAACGCAACAATAAAGTCAAGGCGGTTGCCATGGGACCAGCAGGAGATGCATATCATTTATAAGTTGTTCTTCAGCTCTGTCAGATGTGGAGGGAATTGATTGTTATTGTTTGGAGGATGAACTGCTGCTGGAGGGGGTTAAGAGCAAAGGTCATCATCACACAGTGAGAGGAATATATCTTCTCACTTGTTTTAAACAGCAGCTGCCTGTGATATGTGTCAGAGGCCACTGAAGAAGCACCTTAAACTTGTGATAACAGACAACAAGACAGACACGACGACAACTTCGTCAACCCCATAAATATCTTATCGCCACAAACCACTGATAGGCTAAACATTTGTTTTGCATCTTACACTGTCAGAGGTTATAATCGCTGTTACTGTTTGAATGGGATATCAAACAGACTTGAGCTACTACAGTAACTACAGACTTTCATTTTCATTCATGCTGTGTAATTCCCAACAAAGGATGCTGGAGCACAACTGTGGCAAGGAATACGTTGGGCCTTTTTTTCCCCAGGTTTTATCATTTCACATGATTAATTCAACTAAGATAAAAGAAACAGAATTTTTCATTCAACCTCGAGATACAACGGTGCCTGAAAAATAGGGGTGACATTGTGTAAAATATCTATAAAAAACAAGAGTGCAATGATTTAAAAAAAACTGCGTGAAGCGAAATCATATCATTTTATATAATATATAAATGAATAATCTGAGAAGATTGATTTGATTTGATTTTGATGCTAAGAACACATAAGAAAAAGTTGGGACAGGACATGTTTACCCTTGCATCACCTTTTTCTAAACTACACTCTGTAACGGTAATGGTTTGGGAATTGAGGATACCAGCTGCAGTTGTTTTTAAAAGTGAAAATTTTTTTTTTCATTCCAGAGTCCACCACATGTGTCAATGCGTGACAAGTCTGGATTGCAGCCATGTCAGTTTAACTTGTGGATATCTATTAGGAAGCCATGCTGTTGTAATACGTGCAGAATGTGGTTGTTTTGCTTAAAGAACCTGCTTAAAGAAATTGCTTAAAACATGCAGCATACGTTGTTCAAAAAGTTATTCATCGTTCAGCATTAATGGTGCCTTCACAGATCTACACAGTTACTCATACCATGTGCATTACCATCACCTATTCTATGCTGTACTATACTGATGACAAGTTGTATAAGCTGCCTTATATATAGCCAGGAAAACCCTTTATTTTCTAAATTAACTTGGGCTCAGGGTGATGCAGAAAAACTAGTCCATGCAATTGGCACTTTAAGATTGGACAACTGTTAATCCTTGTAATTGAGCTGTCACAAAGATTCTCTTTGAAAAGTCTCCAGCTGATCCAATTTGCTGCAGCGAGGGCTCTGACAAGAGCTGGCAGGAGAGATCATGTTCCTCCAATTCTTGTTTTTCTTTATTGCTTATCTGTAAAAAAAAATTTAAAAAAAAATCCAGGATAGAATTTAAGATTCTTCTCCTCACATATAAAGCTATGAGTAACCAAACACCATTGAATGTTAAAGACCTCATAGTTCCATATTTTCCATACAGTGCACTTCACTCCCAGACTGAAATCTTACTTGTGGTTCCAAGAATAGAAAAGGTCAGTTGTCAGTTATCAGGCCCCTCTCTTGTAGAACCCCCTGCCAGTTTGGTTCAGGAGTCAGACACCCCTCTACCTTTGAGATTAGGCTTAAAAAATTCCTTTGTGATAAATCTTGTGAGCCATCCCTTTAGATACAAGGCTATAGGCCCAGACTGCTGGGGGACCTATGTTCATGCATTTGGCATACACTTTTATTCAAAGCAACTTACACTACCAGTTAGCTGGGTAGTGTAAGAGGGTATTGCCTGAGGACCCCTTTCATACAGGGAGGGGGTCATTCAAACTCCAATCACCCACATGAAAGGCAGCAAACTTACCACTCTATCCAGTACCCTATCATGATGTATCTTTCCTCATCCTTCTCTCTTTACATTTTACTCTCTATGTATGTATATGCAAATTTTTTTTAACCCCCATAACTGGTATATCCCTTGCGTAATGTTTTTGTGTTTGTTTGGGCCTCTGTTCTGTCCTCTCAACCCCCAACCAATCGAGGCAGATGGCCAACCCCCGCCCCCTAAGTCCTGCTCTGCTGGAAGTCTCTTCCTGTCAAAACGGAGTTCTTGATCATCCCAACACCTGCATGCTCAGGATGAGAGATTGAATTAAACTGAAGATTCAGGGTGGTCTTTTGGCTTCACTATGTGGCTATTCTTAGATGACAACTGGCTTAAATTGGATTTACATTGAACTTGTTTATCTTCTGTTTAAAGTGCCTTAAGATGACACATGTTGTGAAAATGCCACACAAATGTACTGAACAGAAGACAGCAACATTTGTGGGTCTTGGTAACACAGATCTTTTCTGTACATTGTGGAGGTTTAATTTGCTTTTGGGGATGCAGCGGAAAACTGCGTTCACTGACAGCAGTTTTTGGAAGCATTCTGAAGACCATGCAGTGATACAATTGTGCAATGTTTTTAATGCAGCACTGCGTGAGGACAGACTAAAGATCAAGACATTTCCATGCTGAATTACTCTTGGCCCTTTCAGTACAGATATCATTGTGCATTTAATCTCTAAGGATCTTTTATAGCATGAATAATAAAACCTTGTGAAACATCAGAACATGTCTTTTTTTTGTGTTGCTTGCATCAAAATCTGCTTTGGTCAAAAATACCACAGGCATTAAGTACGAGAGCTCACTTTACAACCCTGTTTAAATGACCATGTTCAGTTGGTTTTCAACAAGTATGCCAACATGCTAACTTTGCTAACAGCCAAAGAGTCACAGAATTGTATCTGAAATACAATTATATTGCCAAACAAAAACTGGGTGTCACATACCAACAGGTTTTTGTAAACCATTACTAGAACATGACCCTCAACAATAAAGTCTATCCACTGGACTTTTATATTTTCTAAGGCTAAAGTAATAATGGCCAACAGAGAAGTTCACCAGAAAGGCTCCGGTTTGTGGTCGCTTTCGAAATCCATCTATATAGCCTCAACCACAGGGATATATATATATATATATATATATATATATATATATATATATATATATATATATTTATTTTTTTTTCTTTTTCTTTTGTCTTTAGGTACATTTAACACAGTGTTTCAACTGTTTGGATAGGGTTGTAATTTTGGTTTTGAATTATTGACCTATAAAACTTCCTTTGGTGTATATTCTCTTTTGTAATAAAATCTGAGAACACCACGTGCTTCCCAGGACATTTTTGTGTCAATTGTCTGTGAGCTGATAATAGGAGGGAAAAATGCCCAAGTCGGTATCTAAAATCAGAAAAAGCATGCCTACCAAAGCTTACCTTATGGGTGCTATGATCGATTTCTAGCCTATTGATTTGCAACTATAAACAGCTTTTCATTGGTCATGTTAAGTACATCTACTTAAGTTTTGTGCTTATGTGCAGTTCTGAGATACCTTTATTTTACAACTTGACAAATATTCAATTACTTATTATTCTATCTTGTAACCCTTATTTTCTTTGTAGAAGTGGCGTTTCTACACACATCACATGCAAAAATGGAACATGTTTGCTGTGCACTGAAATATTTAACTTATGTCTAAATTACAGATATTCTCCAGAAAATCAGTCAGTGACTGACATGACAGCGAGCATGTTATCAATTTATTATCTTTTATAAATGCAGGTGCCCATTAGTGTGCATATGCTTGTCTACGTCTTGTGTGTGCCCGTGCAAATATGAGACCCAGTCTGTTGTCTGCTCTCTCAGATTGCACCTATGTGAAATCCCAAAATAACAACAAAGAGCCCTCAGTGAGTGAGATGAAAGCTCTGTCACCAATCATTTCAGCTCAGAGTCTCCTCCCCTACTGTATCACTGAGTGACACCTCACACATCGAATGGAGACAGGAAGGGGAAGCACACTCTCTTATTTGACCGCAGCAAATATTTCCATATTCAACATCATCCATATAAGATTTTGTTGGCTTTTTGTGAGGGTAAAATGTCCTCTGATTTGGAGCTGAATGGCTTTTGTTTTCTTGCTTGCACAAATGTAAAACAAACGTTAGATGAAAATACTGACGCTGCTCTTATATAAATGTGTCCTAAATATTACATATTATTATATTACACCTTGCAGTATTAGACTATTAGCACATTAGAAGGGCACTAAACTAGGGGCAGCCAGATCCAATACATCTGTTTATATTCTGTCTTTGTAGCTTCTTTAAATTTATTTATTTTTGAATTTGACATTTTAAAGAGCTTTTTTTTTACATGAAAAATAGACAAATGATTAAAAAAAATTTTTTATTTACACTGGTTTGGATGCTGTGCTGCTAGAATGGTTTCTGCTGGTAGTTTTTACACTGTTTATCTTTTACACTGTTTAATGATCTTTAATTAACAGGAAAGTTGTTTAAATATGCGAGTGACTGATTGAGCCTTCTGAAGTTCAACTAATGCCAAGAGTAAGACCCAAAATACAAAGAATTCCTCGAGCTGAAAAGGTCCAATAGGTATTTGTTTATTTGCCTTTAATACAACTCACTTTGGCATCCTGTCAAGTACCGACCCTACATGCAGCAGGGGTGAAATACGAGTCATATGCGTGTTTCCACATCAGAGCAAAAGTCATTCTCAAGTCTTCCGTTTAAGAAGCCACAAAGACCCCATAATGAAGAAGGAGGCACAGTAAAGCGCAGTGCTTTTAATCCACAAGCTGCGTGGGGCGGGATCGAAACCTACATAGGTTTCATCAATGAACCAATGACACTTTACTCGACCACGTTTATCCTTATTGGGTTTAGTCAATAACATTGATTTGTTAGGGTTAGTAAAATATCTTGGTTGGGGCTAAAATTGGCTGAGTCTGCCAATCTGTGGGGGGGGGGGGCAACAGCTAGGGAAGAATCAAGAACAGGAGCAAAACATAAAAATAGAAGAAACACACTGAAACAATTGATTTCCTTTCCTTTTTTTCTCATGGGGAATGTGAGATCACTAGCAAATAAATGTTAGAGCTTGGGGCGTTTACAAGGACACAACTGGCGTATTGGGAATGCATTATCATGTGTTTCACCGAGGCATGGCTGCAGGAACACCTCTCTACATGGCTTTCAGACCATGCAGACAGACTGCAGAAAGGCAAAAGTAAAGTAGGAGGGATTACTCTGCTTGTTGTCTTAGTTGTTCATTTCTGTCCATGTCATCTACCCCAGACTTCTGTGATACTTGCAGACAGAGTTTAGTTGTTGCCAAGCAACAAAAACAACACCCCAAGGATTTACTTATGATGTCTGGAGATTTTAACCTTACCTCTCTGTCTCTGCAACACTTAGAGCTTTCCAACAGTTTGTCAACCGATGTCTTTCACTTTACTATTAATTACTTTGTTCATTTATTCTCTGTAATTGATACTGCATACATAGTTTTCCTTGTTCAATTAAATTTAGTTCAATATGTATGATGCCCTTAGCTGAGGTTAGCATAAAGCTCAGCTCTGTCTGAGGCGACAACAAGCGACAACAAGCAACTCTGACACAAATATGAACATTGTATCTTTTTTTTTTGTTTTTTTTACAGAGAGCAACTGTAAGTGATATTTATTTTGTAGGGTCGCCAAGCAACCAGGACAAGCCTTTCTTCAGCACTACTTGCTGTTCACTAGGAAATACAAATTATCATTTGCATTCAGTATTTCCGTTTGTTTATGGATTAGAAAACAGGAAAAGCCGAGAGAAGCTAATCATGTCCTTAAAGCTTAGTACTTTAGGCACAGACATAAAATTGGTAAAATAAATAAATAAATAAATACCAATGGCATAATAAAAGTAAAAAAAAATTAAAAGAAGCAAAAAAAAATACAAAGAAAACATATATAAACTTTCTCAAGAATTACTGCTACTTTGTAGTGCAATGACTAAAATCTTCAAATCTGATATGTGCTCAAAAAAAGCCTATTTTCTAAAAGGAAGTACTCTACTTCAGTACTTTACACAGTCGCTAGTAGTTAAATCCATTGTGAAAATCCCTCCATCTTTTACCACTGATGTCAGGCCAACAAAGCTACAAACAGCAGAGAAGGACTCCATTGTTATTTCTAACTGGTAGAAGCCCTCAGGTTATTTTTCCTCTGCCTTGAAAGAAATCAATGAAGCACAACTCACTTTGAACAATTGCACATTTGCTGAAATCAGATGTGGGCTGAGGAGCCAACCACCATTGGGTTTATTCTGTTTGTTGACAGAGGGAAACTTTGAAAAACAAGCCTGTTCTTTGAAACAGGTGCCCAAGTATGAGTTCAGTTTTTAGAGGCAATTCAGAAAACGGACTGATTAGAGGATGTTTGTTATTCTCCATGCAACCATTTGGATTCTGTGCATCTACCAAAACGTCACAGAGAGGCTTTTGATATAAACTATGATACAATTGGTTTTTCAACCGAGATATCGCAAAAGCTTGACATGGCCACTTGCAAATATCCTATATGTTAAATGTCTGTCCTATCAGTTGATAAAAGCAGCAAAACAAACACTTTAACTTGATACAGTCATTTTGTAAGGATGTTTTCTTTAGCTAATGTTGCCCCCAAGTGGTTACTTTGCAAGTTGCATCAATTTAATCTTACAAATTAATCTACTAAATCTGATTAAACGTTGACCTTGCTATTAGTTAACAGAATTTGATGACATCATCCTTGATAAATGTAAAGTTTGCTTTCTCAACTGAGATACTGAATACTTGAAATCATGACCATAATGTGCTTTTACTGGCTGCTAGACAACAGCGAACACAACTTGCAGTCCGCCCAGTTCACAAACTCAGCTTATCCTCTTTATCAACATATGGAAGCGTTTTCAAATCGCTATCTACTAGCAGCAAATGGTCTTAAATCAGTCATTTTAATATCAAAGCACTTAACACTAGAATGATGATTACTTGCAGGTGGATATTCATGCTGCTTGTCAAGACTGCATTTGAAGAAAATGACTGAGCTCTTATCCGACACGTACAGTACAGCCAGTGTTCAACAGGCAAGATCACATTACAGAAGATTACTTTGGAGTTTCAGCAATTTTCCCAAATTACACTGGCCTTTGGTCTGTGGTAAACTTGATTGACTTGAATGGTTTTCATTAGAAAGCCGAGCAGTCTTTGCTGTTGATACCGATACACAAAATAAGAGGCATTTGAGGGTGAGCGGGTGTAGCTGGGACACTGAAAGTAGACGGATGTGCAAATCATTTCTTGAGAACGCTTCATCGTGTTTAGAGGGAACTAAGACTTTGGTTTGATTAGTCATGCTCATCTATACCTCCCAGGCATGACATTCTCCTTGCTCAATACCACCATTTGGCGTCATTTAGTTTGAAAAGGGATCTCATGAGTAAGAGTAATGCAAGTTCGGAATTTATTGAATCAGTGCAGGCTTTCCCAAAGTCATTGCAGGAACATATTGCAATTATCTGATGTTTTGATAAATCTGATCGGCATTCAAAATAAAAACCAATGTCATGCTTTTCACAGTTGGTATAATGTTTGAACTTCAGCCACCCCCCTGTCTTTCCCCATCCACGGAGCAAAATCTGAGTAATGGAAATCAATTAGATGTCGCTAGGAGTCTGAACCCAGACTGACAAGAAAATAGCCATGAATAACACTGACCACCCTTATTATCATTCTAGAAAAATACTTAGAGAGGGATCTAAAATGAAGAGTAATCCACATACACTCTTTATCTATCAAGGAGGCCAGACATATTCCCACATGCCCCAGAGCTATTTGGCTGCCTTTACCATTGCCTCAAAACTGAAATCCAAGAGCTATATCTGTAAGGAATTAAGTGTTGCTGTCATTTGCTTCTACGCATTAAGAGAATATGCTGCCCGCAAATGCATAAAGCACATATCAACTTCTCAAACCTGGCCACATCAACCTTAATTCTGACCGTTTTCTGTTCTTTTTGACATGCAGTTGATCTCGGCAACACACATCAAGCCAAACAGGGATCTCTGTGTGTCTCTCGAGGTTTTTGAGAGAACTGTGTAGGTTTTGGTTGCCATCTTGAGGAGACCGACAGACACGGCAACAATTACAACACTGCATGTCCTTCAACTTCAGCATAAACATTAGGGTTGCATTTCAGTAATATCAAATATTGCTGCTATGATTACTGAGGGTAAAACAACATCATGGACAGAGGAGCTGCCTCAGAGATAAATGTCAGAAGATCATTTATGTGATAATCCTGTTTTAAAATGCCATGATCAAACAGGCCACATAAAGTACTGTATATGCTGTGTTTAAATGGTGAGATAAAGACATTGCCAATCACTGCCAATCTCCCCTTCGTCTCTTACGAAGTCAAAAGTAAAAATTAAGTCAGGTCTGCTGGAGAAACGCAATGCTTCAGTATACTTAGATGACATCTCTCTAAGATGGTACAACTACTACTACTTTAATCATCTATCCCCAGCTGCATGACCATAACATGAGCGTTTAGAAGCCAGATACACCCACTCAAGCCACAGCCATCATGCAGCTGGCCACAACATTAAGAACTTTTAGAATGACAGGCTTACACTAAACTATCCCAGGCAGCTTGGTTTGGAAAACATTATCACACTGTTATGCAAACTACTCACATACAGAATCTTCTCTCTGGTGTCAGTTATATTATTATTATTATTATTTTTTTTAATAAAAACATTTTTTTCCAACGCTAATGCATAGACATTATGATTTAGAATTTGAAAGTATTTCCCGTATTTAACTCAATGGTTGGGAAAAAGATCCCTTACTTAAGTAAAATCATACTAAGATAATAAAGCACAAGGACTTGTATGGTCTTTCGAACTCATGTCTGACCATATTAAATTATTGATACAGAAGCATCAACATCTAAGCAACAGGTTACCATGGTGCAGCGAGTTTCATCTACTTTCTATGTAGCATTCTTATACACCAAATAAATCTGATTGTGAGACGATGAGAGGGTCAAGAATAAGTTTTTTTCCAGTTTTAATCTCACATACTCATGAACACTAATTGACATGTAAACATTTGAAAAACACGGAGGGGAGTTCCACCTGTTTGCTGGAACTTGTGAAATTTGACGCAGACGTCACACAGCTTTTTGTAAGTTTTTTGGAGGCCAAGGAGATAGGAAACCATTGCTGTAATCTTTATTCTTAAAAGTAAATGCAGCTGTGGTATAGATTTCGTGGAGCGCAGGGGATGATGGAGGGAATGGGGATGTCCCATTCACTTTCTGAGACGTCTTTGCAGGATCCTCTCACTTTGCCGAGTAAAGGAAACGATCATTTCAAAGAATTCCCAAAAACATCTGTGTAAAATATTCACGACGGTTACAGAATGCATTAAAGTGGGGTTACAGTTTACGGACAAAACACTTTGCGAGAAAATACATCTCCTCACACACAATAATAGGGTTCTGTATCATCTAATCTATATTCATAGAAATTTGGTTATTTTCATTTCTATCCAGTTGCAGAGAGGAATTTACTAATCATTTTGGCTAATCTTTCTGTGGTGGCTTATGAGCATATGTAGACATTCAAAACTGTGCTTTTAAACCGTCACATTTTACACGCACAACATGACATGTTTCTATTGAACATATTCGTTCCATTTTTGCAGATTACTTCCTACACTTACAGAACCTTTATGGTCCCACAACAATGACATCATTAGATAATCCAGTTTATATAATTACCGTAGATATTAAACTGTTAACCATAAGACTATATCATTTGAATTAACTGCACCTTGACCTAAAGCTAAATCAAATTGCATTAAGCTAATCGCACTGCCATTCAAGTCTCACAATGTTCCAATAACACATGCAGTAATACTGAAAGAGTTCATCGATATCTACATGTACTCAAAATTGTAATGCTCAACTAAATGTTTTTTAAAAATATCTAATGCGACCTATTTAACGTCACTTTTTTTTTTTCCCCCAGTTAATACGTCCTTCATTGGTAAGGTAAATAAAACTGAACAAAAGACCTGGTTAAAAGATTTAAATAAATTCTAAAAAGAAACGCAGCTCAGCAGGCATAATTAAGATGTTAGGATTTTAATTGAGATGTGAAAACATCGGTGAAGGACGTGCTGTTGTAGCCCGTCCATATATTCAGAGGTTCAGATCAGAGTGTTCAGCATAATCTTTACAATGAGCACTGCGCATGGCTATGGCTCAACACAGGAAACTGCTCAAATTAAAACGCTTTTTAGCGATTAACCAAAAAGGTAACACTAAAGCGTCAACATCTTGTATTGGGTCGGCTGTTTTTTTTTTAGAATCACATACAAAAACCATCCCTACTTTATTTAATCTATTAAAGTATTCGTCACCCAAAAACACACAATACAAAGTATATTAACAAGACCTTCGGTGTGGTGTAGTGTAGTTAATGGTGTCATCGCTCATGCTTTGATGCAGAGCATTGCATCCAGGAGGTTGTTTGTGTGTCTGACACGAGCCATGATGAAACCGTGGCTCTTCAAAAGCAGACTGTACTCTGCCGCACTTCTCTGTTTCCCCTCGCTCATGCTGAGGGCCTGCAGCAGCGCACGGCTCGGACCGCTTCGGTCTTCATCTAGAAAGATCTCACTCAGCAGTATTCCACAGCCTGCCGGCATAAAGTCCAAGAAACACACAACTTTTAGGAGCAGTGGGGGTTTAATACCTTCTCATTTCATTGCATTATACTGCTGCAGGCACATAATAAAGCATTGTGCAGGCAGTGAGGCATTTTGGCTTGGTTGTGAACTTGCTTGTTTCTTGCTGTTGTGCTATATCTTTTTAGGCTTTAATCTCAGTAGAACAAAGAAAAATAATCATTTAAGCAGCAATTCTCAGCCAGGACTCAGAGGTTGAAGCGACAAAAGGTCTTTTGAAACCAAACTAAGCATCTACTGATTTTTGGATTAGATTCTAATCTACAAAAAATAATCAGTAAGATCAGGTCCAACAGTTCTTTTATAGAAATACAAAAAAAAAAAAAAAAAAAAAAAATGCTTATCAGCATTCTCACTGCTGTTTCTCAGGAACAGCTTTTTCTAGTTTAATGTCACATTAGATAGTATCCTATTATTTTAGAATTAATTATTCAGTCAAAACGTGAAACACTAAAACAGAAGATTCCCACCTGGTGTACATGCATCTGCAATTTTGCTTAGCAGAGTATGTAGTTTCTCATCAGTTAAATCATGGAGAATTCTCACAAGGATGTACAAGTCCACTTTGGGCAACTCGTCTTTTAAAAAGTCTCCTGTTGATACAGCGAAGAAAAAGCCACACTTTATTCTTACTAAACAGTGAAATGACAATGTGCTATTGAGCATTAACAACGAAAGTGGAAATTTTTTTTAGTGTGGACCCTGCTACAACTGACCTGCTACAAATGTCACCCTGTTGTCTGTCCGTTGTGGATGGAAATATTCACTCAGCTCCACAACAGCTGGCAAGTCAAACACTGTCACTGACAATCCAGAATGAGCTTTAGCAAACTCATAGGCCATGGCACCGGTGCATCCTAAAAACAAAAAAACAAAAACAAAAGGATGAAATTTCTTTTTTAATCAAAAGACACAAGGTAACTATTTGAATTCTTACCTCCGAGGTCACAGGCTGTTTTAAATTTGGAGAGGTCAAAGGCTGTTGCGACAACTGTTGCTGTGACTTTAGCAAAGCTGTGCATGGCGTTCATAAATCTCAGCTTGACTTCTTTACCGTTACTGGCGGCATCCTTTACACAGGGACAAACGAAATAATAAATCTGGTGAATTCTTTGTAAGAAGATCTCACGTCCACTGTATAAATCTGATGCCGAACTTTAAGATAAACACCTGACGCATATCCTTGGACTTCTTGGCCTTTTCACATCGGCTGGTTCCCTCCAGCACAGCACTCTTAGTGTGGGAGAACAGGGGCCACAGTGTGTCGTTACAGTGCAGGATGTATCCATGCAGGGAAAAAGGAGCATCTGAGCGCAACAAACTCGTGGCCAGATCTGTGTTCTCGTACATAGGCCTCGGACATGCTAGTGGTAAAGACAACATAAAACATGTTAAGTGTAAAATATATATATATATATATATATATATATATATATATATACACACATATGAATACCGGTATATATATCATCATGTACTTATCATGAAAGCTGATAGCCGACTAACTTTTCTCTTTGGTCTTCAGCAGTCCCAGGGACACGCAAGCTTCCAGCAGACATTCAGTTCCCTTCACAGAAGCTTTGACCTGCTGAGCCACCTGTACAGCATCCAGCCCAGGCTTGCTGTGCAGCACGTCGAACACACACAATTTCGATGCTGTAAACAGTGCCTGGGAGATTTTGGAAAGGCAGAATTGATGCAGTGATTGCCAAGATCAGCCCCACTTATGTAATTGTGATATGTGATGGTACGCAATGCCGGCAAAGTTCTTAAAAAAAGATTAAAAAAAAAAAAAAAAAAAAAACTGTTCAAAAGGGCTATTCTGGATATTCCAAAACGTTCAACTTTGTAACGTTATGGGAAAGAAAGGCATTCACAATCTTGCCTTGAGATTTCACCAGGAAAATCAATACAATACATTTTTTAAATATAACCAGGCTATGGAATTACACTTTTAGTTTCTCTGGGTGGATTTTCTTTAATAACTGGTTAAGAGGTGAAGAACATAGCTATCAAGGCATCCCTCCTTTGACTTGTGAACTGCCATTTTGAAGCCGAAAGTCAGACATGTGAATGTTATGAAGTCATATTTGAATAGGAGGGCGGAGAGTGAGAGTGAATATCTACTTCTTTGTGGAATTGCTTCAAAAATGACAACCAGTACACCGATAAGAATGAGTGAATGGAATGACGTGAAGATAAATGTATCTTAGACTACACATCTATATCCGTGATATCATTTATATCAAGTCTATGCCTCTCTGGTTGTCTCCGGGTGATCTTGTTTTCCCCCCAAAAAAAGCCTCAAAACATGAAAATCAAGTTACCTGCCGAATCAGCCATGAGTGTAACCAGCCTCTCATCCGACGTATGTTGTGATAGGCTAAGCTCCGGCCCCATCGCAACTCATTTGGATGTAGCTAATAAAATACACCTCTTAAGAAAAGTTTGGGCAATCTTAAGCAAATTTCATAATTTGTTAAATTTTGTCCTTTTTAAAGCAACGGTCTGGAGTTTTTAGCTGATAATGGCTACTCTCTGAAAACAATTGGGCTCATGCAACAACCATTCGTACAAACAGATTTGTTCTTAAGTCGTGCGTACGAGGGATTCAAGAGAATTTGCGCATTCACCAATTTTTTTGTATTTTATGTTTTCTTTCAGGTACGAACAGAATTTACGAGTGATCCAGGCCTGTCGTAGGAGTTTCGTAAAATAGTCCGCTGTTATTCTAATCAAGTTTGCTTGACTAATGGATTGTAAATAAATAAATAAATATTGGATGGATTGGATGGTATTGTAAATAAATAAATAAATAATATATATGTGTGTGTGTGTGTATATATATATATATATATATATACACATACACACATTATATACAAATATATACAATATATATATATATATAAATAAATCTATACATTATACCCCATAATGATGCTGACATTATTCTGTTTGACTTAAATTATGCACTAATTGAAGGTTAATTTGACTCTGTATATAACAAGGTCAATGGGAAGCGTAACCAGCGGCTGACTTGCTACTTTTGGATGCCACAGGCTCTTGGAAGAGACCGTGTAGATATCCTTGCGGAGACAGACGAATGGCTGACATCGCGATTTAGATTGCCGAGGACTGTGCTGCTACAAATATGCAGCTTGCTAGAGCTGCAACTCCAGAGAGAAACGCCGACCAAACCCAATTCCAACACAGGTCATCACCACCCTTGGATTTTTGGCCACGGGAACCTTTCAGAGTGAGATTGGGGTCGTGCACTCCCCTTGGTCATCAAAACTGTCATCAGTTTATCACCTATGATACATCAAATTCCCATACACCGCTGTCCAACAAGTACAAATTAAGAAGGACTTTCATGCCGTGGCTGGACTGCCAAACATAATCGGAGCAATAAACTGCACACATATACGCATCAAAGCACCCGTGCTGTTGTGGAGCGCACTAGTGAGCTGAAGGCAAGGTGGGTGCGTCTCGATACAGTGGGGGGGCAAACTGCTCTATAGCCCAGAGAAGGCATGCTGCGTTTCGCACAATATTGCCATGAACGAGGGTCTCCCACTACCTGAACCAGCCCAGGCAGACCAGAAGGTGTGGTGCCAGAAGACCCCCCCCTAATGGACCGCCCCATCACAGTGCCATCATGATGAGGCAACAACTGATTGAACGGCTTTAGTTGCAGTCATCGAGCGCCTGGCCATGGAGAGACGGTTTAAAAAAAAATAATAATTTAAGCTATTTTCAAACCATTTCTTCTTTATTTCGGTGACATTACGAACAACAGGTGACACGGAATTAACAGCACTCATAATAACTTCCAATTTCTTCGCTTTAGCTGGTCTCGTAATTCCACTGCTGACACCGCTAAAAATGACAGATTTTCCTTTTTGGATCTCTGAAAACAGAACTTCAATCTCAGAGCCCATAAAGTTGTTCTTTTTGCGCCTTAATGCTATTCTCATGACTCCACACTCAACACTTCCTGGCACAGGAGAGATGAAGAGTAGCCTTATATGGTATTATTTTGGGCGTGGAGTATGCAAATTTACTATCCTCGTGCACGTTCACTTAAATACGCACGGGTGGCATTCATCATTTACGCAGGTCGTTTACACACTTTTTCTGAAGTTAAGAGCGTTTGTTGAATCTGACGTGGCGTGTTGGTACGAGACCTTCTTACGAAAAAAGTAAGAGAAATTTAGAATAAAAATACGAAAATGTTCTTGCTTGTTCTCACCCAATGTCTTTCAGAAATGCCAGGTAAGGGGAACTAAACTACATCTGACAGACCAATTAAGCTTTCGCTGTATGCTGTGTGTGGGCGGGGCAGAAAGGCTGGAGGTTGGAGAGTTTAAAGGCATGGTTGGTAATCCTGGAGAGCTAGCAAGATTTGAAAGTGGCACCTCCTTTAACAAATAATTACCTGTCCAACAGAAAGAGAGCAACCTCTGCATCGCTTTGCAGGCCCTTCAGATCCCTCAGTTGTCTCCACCACTGCAGCTGCCACAGAGGTCTGATTATTTTCGGCCCTTTTTCTAAATACATCGTGTATAGATTACTCTCAGGATAGACGGACCATTTCACCCAGCATTACAAAATGTGTTTCTGAACAGGATTACCAACCATGCCTTTAACTCACACGGGAGTATTGGAGCAGCATCGTACTTGAGCAGGCCAGGTCTAAGAGGAAAACTTACAAGAAAAACTTAATACAACCGTTCATCATGAGATCAATGTCTTCAGTGAGCAAAGAAACATCTAGGATAACCCAGAGACACTTTAAGGAGCGGGATGATTTTAAAATTTCCATGTTGATAATGAGCAAAGGTCAATTTGGGTTGAAAAAGAGGGGTAGCATGAAAAGAACAACTGGATGGTGTTGTGTTTAAGTAAAGGAACCCTTCACAGGCAGAGTAAAAGAAATAAAATTCCAATGCTAAATTGCCATAGAAGTGGTTTTTAACTTTTCTTCACTTTGAAAATATGAACTAAGGCACAGACATTTTTATTCTAATTTTCTCTTCTCTGTGCTGGGGTTTTGTGGTCACTTTGAGGTCTCTTCAGCAACAAGCAGAGACAACATCAAGCACTGCAACTGAAAAGGAAATTGTACAGGGCACAGCCCACAGCCGCAACGTGGCTTTACACTATTTTTCTCGTATAAATGAAACAAGGAAAATTTTATGGGTTAATTAGTTCTCATTGTACCGAAGTCCACTGCTCTGATCACTGCAAAAGGTCATCACAGAATCACCAATTACCTTTGAGGCTTTGAATCCATCCAACAGTTCACAGATTCGCTCCAAATTTTCTTTTTTAGGCTCACTGTCTTCCGGCACGGTCACATTGAGCTTAGTCCCGTGTCCTCCACTTCTTCTTGGTGAAGACATATTTTGCAAGTCGTGGAGCCTGGCTTCTCTGTCACCATGTTTAGACAAGCTGTTGACCAACATCCGGGAGCTTTCACTCGCCTCACTTTTAATGCTGTTCCTTTTCACCTATGAAAAACAGACGTTGTTTGGCATATTACAAATAAAATAGAGAGAGACAAAAGGAAAGTTTTTGTTTGTATAGAGTGACAGACCAACCTTATGGGCTGGACTGGCAGAAGGGCTGTTGGATCTGGGAGTGGAAGAGGAGCTGCGTCTAGCTTCACAGTTGTAGCTGGACTGTGTGCTCGGTGGCTGCTGAGCGGGTACTGAGGTGTCAAGAGTGCCGTTTTGGATCATATAAACAGAATTACTTTTACTCTCATCAGAAACCAAGGAACTGTGATTGTAAATGACGTCAAGCTGTTTGCAGAAGTGGTTGAGGGGGAAACCCACAACATTGAGAAAGTCTCCATGGACGTACTCCACCAACATGCCACCGAGAGCTTGAATGCCGTAGCCGCCTGCCTTGTCCCTGCCGCGCAAAGAAACAGAAAGATTTCCCCTTCAACAATTATACAGCAACACATGGACTCACAGAGTAGAACATGTAATGACGGAGACATTACTCAAATTCACTATCACTGATCCGAGTCCAAATTTGGGTTTTGTGCTCACACAATCTGTGCCAAATCCCACAAGGCAAACACAGCCAGAACAAACCTCCAACATCAAAGTCCAGAAGGCAACGGGTTCATGAAGCTTACAATCAGTTTAATGCCCTTCGTTGATCGACAACTTGAAGTCACAACGCAAAGAGCGATCGATGGCTATTAAATACTGAACGTGAAAGTTCAAATTTTCTCACTTACATGGGTTCACCGCTGTTGATGTACTCCCAAAGCATATCCTCCGAGAGGTCAGCAAACTTTACCTTTGTTTCTTCATAGAAATCTATCAATTGGTAATCAACCTCATCTGGGGGAAGAGGGTCAGGGTCATTATACACGTTTAAAAAATGTCTATAAAAATCATACTTTACTGGGCACTTTCCTTTCAAATACTCTTGCGGGACATTTAAAGAAAAAAAAAAAAAAAAAACCTGAACAACTTTTCTTCAGCAAACCAAAACAGAAAGTGAACTCTGACTGTTATGGAGCTGTGACTTACTTTCTTTCTCATGGCAGAGGATAATAGCGACGCCAGTAAAGACACTGTGTTCTTTACCACTTAGCCTGGAAGAGAAAAATAAAGATAGTAGCGGGGAAAAACCATCAACACAATCTTGTAAATCTTCGGATTCCGATGTTAATTCTGTAACCAAGCACATTACACTGACCTCGACAGCATCTTGTACGCATCTTGCTTGTCCACGGGCTTCTCCAGAATCATGCCATCTACAGCCTATGCAAATGAAAAACAACGGGCAGAGTCAATGAAAGTAAAGGTACATAAAAAACTTCTGCAAAGCTTTCATTACATTGCTTACCACAATCGTGTCTGCCCCGATTACCATGTTTGGAGTCTTCAGGTGTTTCTAAAGCAAATTAAGGCACAATATTTTAATTTATGTCATTCAACCCCATAGGTTTTTGCAAAGCAACAAAAAGAAACGAAAATCTCTGAACTCACAAATGGCATCCTCCGGGCCACCTCCAGGGCCTTCTGCTTGGCTGTCTCAACGGCATACTCGTGAGGTTCTTTAAAAAGTCCCTTATCAAGGGTTTCTTTAAACCAAGATGGTACGACCTCAAAACGCAAACCCTGACATGTGGGAGAGCGTAAAGGAAAAGCAGAAAATTGTTATTGGATAAACCAAAGCATGAACAATTACCAATTATACAATGAGCAACCAGTCCCACAGATGCTAAGATATAAAATAAACATATATATATATTTAAAAAGATATATAAAAAAAAAAATTGGATGTTCTCGTTTGGTGTGAACATACGGACTGCACCTTCAAGAAGTTCAAACATTCTTTGACACCATGTGCTAAAAGACACGTGAACTCCACAAATCAGTTATCGGCACTGTGTCTGCATTTCTGGATTTTGACAGGGAATTTTCTGAATGTCTGTTTATTACTTTATCTAATTATCTATTACATTCTATCCCAATCCCCGTGCTGGGTTTATAACCCGAAGTTAATCACGTTGCAGCTGTTGAAAGTGCAATCATCCTCAACACTAAATGAACGAAGACGTTCCTTTCATAAAGTGAAGCCTGATAACCATTTATGCATTAAAAAAAAAGAAGACTAGCAACAACTAGTACCATATGTGCACTTATACACGCAGCCCTGACACAGAGCATAGTCATGGGAAAGGATGATGTTGCAGTCCAATTCACTTTAACAATATTGTGAGTTTCCAATGCGACAGTATGTGCAAAGTTTGTACTAAATCTACTGTACATTCTATGAGCTTAATCAGAAAACAATTACCGCATTGCGGAGTATCTCCAGCCTCCTTGGAGAAGCACTAGCCAGCACAACCAGTTTACCAGCCAGCTTGGAAATCACTGGGTTCAGCACCATGGTGGGCTTCTTGTCCAACTGGCCTGCAGGTGAGCAGAGTTAAACATTACAAAGCTGTCTGGCATATGTTAAGAAGAATTGGTTCTTAATGATTTTCTTGGTTAAACAAAAGTGCAAAACAGAGGTCGAGCCCATATCACTCTGAAACTGGTCAGCTCATCGATCATTATGACATCAAAAATATGTTCTATCACTTCATCAGTTAAAGTAATTTACCAAAGAATATAAAAACATTCCCTAAATCCAGCTTCTCTAATGCAAAGATGAGTTGCTTTTTGGACTTGTTTTGTACAAATCAATCAGTTTAACTGACAATGTGTCACTTTGGACTCTTGGATTTTTTTCCCCCCTATACCACCATTAATCATTACTTGCAGCCCTGGGTCTACAGTTCTAATGCAAACATTATACATTCAAAGTAGACAATGAACTGCCAAAAGTACGGTAGAGACTTTTCCACTCATTGTATTTTAAATTACAAGTAAACTAATGAGGAACTGAAGAAAACAGAGTTTCACATTTTGTGCCACTGAAAGCTGCCAAAGTTAACCGCTTAACGTAAAGCATTACATTTCATAAGCATAAGGTATAACCCTGTAAAATTCTACATCACAAATCGCTAGCAGCACCAACTCGTATCAGCTAACTTAACAGCAATGAGTTATTAGAACTGTACGTGAGCAACAATTTATTGCAACGTTTGGGTTGTCAGCTTACGTCAAAGAGGTCTCGGTTTAGTAAACAAGAGTCCGTTGAAAAGAGATGAATATTTCTTCCAAAAGTACCTGACAATCAGTTGCTGTATCTCTTACATGCCCAGGTAGGGAAGCACTGACAGTGCTAGCAGTACGACGAACCGAATACGAACTGCTTGACGGCGCATACGTGATGACGTTGCATACAGGAGGCGGATCCAATTGGAGAGGCTGTTGCTGCTACTACTGCCATTACTACAACAACTTACAACAACAGCAATATTGATAATAATGATCATGATAACAAAGAAGGATTGCAATGAAAAAAATATTAAACTGAAAAAAGATATTCAGGAGCTTTAATTGGTATAAAAAGATGACATAGTTAACTCCATACATTCATGGATAATCACAGAACAGAGACATTTTTACTGACATCCATGTACACAGAGATTATGATAATACTTGCTAAAACGGAAACCAAGGAATATGCTTGAGTGGGCAAATCAGTCTAACATAACATACTTTTATTCACATTCATTTACAATTGTGCATGCTACATATTTCGGAAAAGAACTGTGTGGTATGTGGAAGACATTAAAATATACAGGAGAAAAAGCGGTTTCTTGCTCTTTAGAACTATAAGAGCAAATGCTTGATATAATATAAACGTAACTGTCACACAGAGCTGTTTTCCATCTTCCATGTTTTCTGTGGCTCATATGCATGATTTTGAAATCTGAAACAAAGATTTTTATCGTAGCTTAACACACTATCTCCCTCTCACATACTTCCTTTCTGAAGTCTTTTTTTCTCTTCAACCCTGCCGCAGTGGTTATAGCATAACGATATCTCACTGCGTGCCCTCCCTTAAGCTTCAACAGCTAAATGTCCACTGTACAAAGTCTCTTTATTCTCCATTTTCACTGAGTCTGCACTACTCAGACTGTGCAGATTCATAATCACTCTCAACTTCTGTCTGAAATCCTTTGAAGCGAAGTAGTAAATGAATGGATCTAGACAGCTATTCAGGCAGCTGAAACAGAGGGACAGTTTGTAGGCCATGTACAGAGACTTGTCATAGAAGAGTCGCAACACGGTGTGAGCCAACAAGAGGATGTTGTTGGGAGCAAAGCAGAGCACAAACACCAGGAGAACAACAATGGCCAGACGTATCGCCCTCTTTTTCTGGGCTGTCTTGGAATCTTTGGTCAGCTTGTGTATGACACTGAAATAGCAGAATGTTGTAACACAGAAGGGGAAGAGGAAGAGGATGAACACCATGCTCATAAGGAAGAATGCCCAGGCTGAAATGGACGGGAGCATGGATTTCTTCAGCACGTCAAAGCATGTGGTAATTCCGAGTTCAGGAACGTCAAAGGTCAGGTCTGTGGTCATGAGAGGGTACAGAACGCTCAGAACCAAAGCCCACATCAGGAAGCAGCTGAAGACAGCGATGGACTTGCTCTGACGGTATTGTCTGAAGAACATGGGCCTGACAATGCCGAGGTAGCGGTCAATACCGATGGCCATCATTGTCAGGATGGAACAATACATGTTGGTGTAGAAAACCAGGGTCAGGAAACTGTTTGTGGATACACACAAGGAAAACAGTATAAAGAAACAGCTTGACATTTTTGGAAGCTGTATTCAGAGGTCAGTCAGCTTTGCATGAAGACTGTAAATAGAGCAAACATCTATCCTGGCTCCATCCAAAGCCACTGATTAATCATAAAGCTGTGATTTAATAGAGGCATAAGTGCCAAACAATATCTGTTTCAGTGGTAATAAATCACAAAAGTCTTGTTGCCTTTTTAAGGTTGCCAGGCAAACAGTGATACTGACAAGTTGCCAAAATCACTGGTCAAAAAATAGTCCAGTGTGTGCATATGGGTGTCACTTATTTCTTATCTTGTTGTCCCATTTACGTTCAAATTTTTTTACAGATTAGACAAAAATGATATGACAAGTTTAAAGCGACTTTCATCTACAATGGGTATTTTGTTAATGTTGGAGGAATACCTGCACATATTCGATCCAAGATTCCAATTGTATCCCTGGAGCTGGTAGGAAATCTGAAAGGGCAGGGCAGTGCCAAGAGCCAAGTCAGTGAGGGTGAGATTAATCATGAATATGATGGAGGGAGTCTTTGGAGAAGTACGGAAGACGAGGAGCCACATGGACAGGCCATTTCCTGCCAGGTTAATGGCGGTGACAAATATGTAGATGACCGAGATGGTGATGCTGGCATTCACATTCTGAAACATAGATAGCGTGGCATTGTCCAGCTGGCTGCTGTTGAAGTTGCCCGTCATGATTGGATGGAAATTGCCTCTCATCACCTGTGTGCCAGAGTTTTATGAAAGTTTGTGAGACCGGAGGAAAACAGTTGTAGTTTTGTACAACATATTACCAACATACAAGCAGAAAAACATTTGGCATCAGAAGCCACACAAAAAAGATCTTGTCTGTAGTGCTGCATGCATTATGTGCCTGTGATTTCAAGGTGTGAAATATGATATGATTCCATCTGAAGACTCTTTTGCTCTGTTATTGTTTGTGTATGAGCAAGAACCGCAAGCCTTGGAGGAAGTTCTCACACAGGAAAAAAGACATGCTTGAGTTGTGGTAAAGAGGGCCAACTGTCACAAAAGGGGCCTATTGTTGTTAAAACATCAAGTAGAATCACGCCTGCTAGTGTTAATCTTCTAAAAACCTTTAACCTTTAAATTTGCTCTTGAGAGGTAAAACATGAGCAAATTTAAAATTAAAGGCAATGCCATAAAAAAAGATGTCGTTGAAAGGGCGTTAGCACAGGTTGAGTATAAACACTTTCTCTCCTATCCGGTGAGCACCAGATCTGGTGTTAGTGGGAGTAACCAGAAGCCACCTCTAAAGCAGAAATGGATCCTCGAGTAATTGCAATGTATGTAACTGAATGTAGCCGAAATTCAACGATGACTAAATAGTCACAGAAAATGTTACTTTGATAGCATATTAAAGAAAAAGAAAATCAATTAAAAACATTAAATAAATTATCTTAGTTTTTTTTTCCACTTTCCCTTCTTTTCCCCAATTATTTATTGTTTAACTGCAGCAGTAACAGTTTACCATATATTCTCAGGCTACAATATTCTAACATTTATATTTTCACAAAATTGCGTATACTTAGTCGCCTTGAATTTAAGTAATCTGTTTGGTTCAAATTGCCACTGTGCCCTGTTCTGGGTTTTTGTGTTGAGATAATTTCCAAAAACGCAGTTTCTGGTCACAATTTCCCTTGTCCTTTAATTTGTTACGTTAAGGCACTTGGTACAAGTAACAACAAAAAAAAAGTAGGTAAAAGTAAATATAAATGAAAGAAATTTGTAAAACTAAAATAAAGATATTAGATTAGAAAATAAATTTTTAAGCAACTGACTTGTGGTTCCATTTAGGTTCCATTAAGGCAACATTGATACTGCTAATCAGAGTTAATCATCATAAATTGAAAAAAACAAAACAAAAAAAGTAATAGCCACTTGAGAACGTACCTTTGTGAACACAGAGGCAGACAAGGCAGATGGGCATCTGAGTTACGGCTGCTAATGGGGTCACAGATATTGTGACTGAGGAAGGCTGCTAAGGAAATGGGGTTTGAACATGCCACAGTGGCAGTGAGAGGAAATGCACCATGTGACAACCTTCGTTCTACCAACTGTAATAACGGCCACATGTTAGATTCAGTCTTGGAAAGGAGAAACCACCATTTCTAAGACTTCCCGCATTGCCAACACGTGGATGATGATCAATCACATTTACTCATCTGGGGCTGTCTTGCTTCTCCTCAAACAGCAAATTTCTACAGTCTTCAAACTATACTGTACCAAAAAAAGAAAAATAATTTAATGTTAGCTGGAAAAAAGAACTTATAGTTTACCAGAATGGAAGCTAAAAAAATAAAAGGTGCACATGTGTACTGTCGGGAAATTCCACTATATTGTGGTTTTACTTTCAATTTAACTTGTTAACAGCTGCATCACTGATGTGATTCACAAGAAATATATAACAAATTAATACCTGTGACGTGTATGCGAATGTAACAACATACAGGCTGATGCTATGAGAGATATACCCAGTATTCCCTAAACGGCAAAGACTCAAATATTCTTTCACATGCACATATGGATTTCACGGTGCTGTATGAGCGTGATCATGAAAAGTGAAGTGAGAGTGTGAGATTTCAGCTTGTTCACGAGATTCGCGTAATGTGTGTGCTCATACGATGCTGGTTTCCTGTTGATCACAATAGTTCTGTGTAACAGCCTCTGGCTGCCAGTCTTTCCACATTATTCCGAACAAAAGCTTTAATCAACCACTGAAAAATATCCACCGTCATCATAAAATGTCTACACAAAAATACCGCCTTCCCACAAAATTCCCCTCTGAACTCATTTGTGAAACTCATCAGAAATAAAGGTTGAACTTAAACTTTTTACGTCAGAATTACTCATGATGCAACTGGGCATGTCTGGCGACCAACGTGTAGTTGTGTATTCATCTGCTGTTAACTGACTCAAATCTGCAATTTGTTAGCGTGCATCCTGAGCCTCACCCAAACTTTCAGAAAGCTACCACAGTAACTGAAACGCTGTTGAATGTGCTCAACCAGAACAGCTTTATTTTTTGACAACTTAGAGGGAAAAAAAATCTCAAACAAAATGGTATACAGGGTATCACAGACAAATGTTTCATCACATGGAAATTTAACACAAGGCCCATTAAAGTAACTTTATCAAATGATGTATACTTGTGACATTTACATTACATTTAGTAGACATAGTCAACATAAATCCATGCAAACAGCATAAAGAGAAATAACGATTGGTGTCATACTCTGCAATTTTATATTTACGTAATTTCTAGGACATGTTTTATAGAAATGTGTTCTTCCTGGCTCATGGATGATCATTTACAAAGCTTGGCTCACAAAAATGCTGCCTCTGTCATGTGACATCTTAGAGAGAGAGAGATGAGCTAAATATAAAAGTAAAATATTTTGACATATAACGTTCTCCTCTAGTTCAGTTTTCAGTCTCATTTACTCAAATGTACACACAAATATACACATTGAATTTCTCTAGCAATTTCCACATACATTGTAAGTTCCACTTACGTTACTTAATTCTAATTAAACCTATGAGATATTTATAAACATCCAGGCTCAGCAGACTATATAAAAAAGGCTCAGAAAGATGTCTTCCAAACTATTGATATAACCAGAAGTGAACGGCCTCCTACAGGGACCAACTTCAAAAGCATGACCAGGCAGGGAGTGATACTGAACTGTCTCAAGTGTTGATGAAGGCAAAAGGAACACAACAGGTAGCAGCTGCATTAAATTAAAAAGTCAGCATCAATCTATGAATCATGACTAGGAAAGCATTTGAACTATGACAAAGAATTGGGACAAACTCATTTTTTGTGCTTTCTTTCTGATATTTACATGATTTGCTTCTGTTGTCAGTATTCACATACCCATGCTTTAGCAAGACAAAAAACCTTGTCCAACATTCATAGTTCTCAATTTCATTACTCCAAACAGCAACAAAACTTACAAGATGGTTTACTTTTAAAGTTCCCATATTCCTCTGTCTTTAAAGCCCAGTGATGACCAGTCAAACCAGCCACCATCAACTTGGCCTGAAGCTTAATATTTCTTCTTTTATGTCCCCAAAGCATCCTGGCTATTCACTGTTCCCCTTTGCTTTTCTCAAACCCCCTCTCCAGTCCTGTTGCTATGGCGACAACCTCATAACAGTGCTCTGTTCTGCGTTCCGGTGAGTGGCCCACAGGGAGGCAGTCATAGCCTTTGCTGGATGAGCTCATACGCTTCCTGTTGCGGGCGCCTGGCTGATAGAGCTGCATGGCTGGACGGTCCTGCGGGGAGACGAGAGAGCAAGAACATCAGAGAGACAATGAGCGCACAGCGTGTGTACACGAGTTCATATAACCACACGCACTCATGCGCTTAGGTGACTTACACTGTACTCATGAGTACAGAAACTCCCGTTTAACTTCGACTTGGAAATTGAATAACAGCAAAAAGTCAATTGAATGTGTTTATGTCACGTCTGTCAGTTTATCATGTTTTATTTTTCCTGTTTAGTCTTTATGTTCCCCTGTTTTTCCTCAGTCTCTCTTGCCCTGCCATCAGCTTCACTCACGTCGCCAGCGTTTTTCCCTCTAAGCTGCCTTCACTCAATAATCACCCTCCTCAGTATTTAGTCTCCAAGTCTGTTCATGCAGCTTGCCAGATCCTCACCGTCATCCATGTCACCGCCACTCGTGTGTATCAGCTTTGTCCATAGTCGGTTTTTTTTTTTTTATCATAGTTTAGGTTTTTGCATTGCGCCTTATGTTTGGATTTTGTAATAAATTAAGGAATAAAATTGGAATATCTGCATCCGGGTCCTCCTTCACCACCACGCCACACACCCAATGTGACAGTTTATCCTAGAGCCACTGAACCACCACTGCAATTTCTTAACAGAGATGTAATTATTTGGAGCGTGCGATTAGCGTTGTGCACACTATAATCTCGTAACGAAGAGCAGCTAGCAGGTTTTAAGGAGACTTGGTAAAAGTAAGAAGAAAATTATATCTCTGAGGTTAGGCACAGACTATTCTTAAAGAAGAGCCAATTTTACCGTGAGGCAACCTCTGATGCTGAAAACAGAAGCTTTTCACTTTATCATACACTTTCAGTTTATCATGCATGACTGCATTTTCTCTCTTTTTTTTTATTTCTTTTTTTTATTTTTTCTTGAAGTCTAAGTAAATCCATCAAACGAAAAACTGTCTGGTTCTCTCTAGGTAAGGTAATCTACACATTCATGACTGGACAGTGACTGACTTTGATAAAATTGTATTAATAGTTCTGGCTTTTCAACCAAAACTGCAAAAGGAAGTAAGAGGGGGAAGAGTAGCATCGACAAAACACCTGTTTTTTTTTCTTTTTTCTTCCCTCATCCGTTTCCGAAGACAAAAAGAATTTAGCACGTCTCTACATCCTTCGCTCACATGACAATGCACAGACACAATGTGCACGCAACTTTTCTGACAGGACTGGCAGATTATATCAAAAAAGTTCCCTGCCGTTTAATTCATGGTATATGCTGCTTGGTGAAATGTAACAGCAGTGTCCTGGACAAAAATTCACTCGCCATTCTTTAGTGAAAACCATCTGGTTCTCAAAGGTATCCCACAAATCCTAAGCATGACCAAAACATCGGGTTCTGTGACGTTTGAGTTTTTTGTACCCCGTAACATTTGACTCGCATATAAAACAGGTTTCTAGGACTGCCTTCTTTCATCTTCGTAATATTGTTAAAATCAGGAACATCTTGTCTCAGAAAGATGCAGAAAAACTAGTCCATGCATCTGTTACTTCAAGATTGGACTACTGAAATTCTTTATTATTGGGCTGTCCCACATATTCTCTGAAAAGCCTTCAGCTGATCCAAAATGCTGCAGCCAGAGTTCTGATGAGAACTAACAGGAGAGATCATATTTCTCCAGTTTTAGCTTCTCTTCATTGGCTCCCTTTTAAATTCAGAATAGAATTTAAGATTCTTCTTCTCACATGTAAAGCTCTTAATGACCGAGCTCCATCATTTCTTAAAGATCTCATTATAAGATATTTTCCTAACAGAGCACTTCGCTCCCAAACTGCAGGTCTACTTGAGGTTCCCAGAGTTTCTAAAAGTAGAATGGAAGGCAGAGCCTTCAGTTATCAGGCCCCTCTCTTGTGGAATAAGCTGCCAGTAAATGTCTGGGAAGCAGACACCCTTTGCACTTTTAAGACCAGGCTTAAAACTTTCCTTTTTGATAAAGCTTATAGTTAGGGATGGCTCAGGTGATCCTGAAACCATCCCTAACTATGGATAAAGGTGTTATCTCCGATTTTTCGTCTACATTCAAACGTTATATTCGGAGTGAGTGAAAATCTTCCTCTTGGAAGGGATTTTAAAAAACCCCAAAACTGTTTGCAGGTGGAAAACACCCATTATTAAGATACCTCGTGTTCAAGTGCAAGGGACCTTTATCTTGACTTCCTTCGCTCTATCACTGCACTACTTCTTTTCTTTTTTACATTAAAATGACTTAAAGTTAGAAAAAACATCATGGTTAGGCATTAGAAATACATAATTAAATACATTTTATGTACAAAGTCTCACTGACATTGTCTGCTTTTGTTTTTCAAATCAATTCAAATAACTTTATTTGTCCTTTAGGGGGAAATTAAGGCTCATAGAGCAATTTACACAATATGCACGTTGTGTGTTACACACACTGATACCTTGATAGATATATAAGGAATGTGTCCAGTGACTGGTATGACACCAGCTCTGGAAACTTTGAGGATCCAAAAGGGATGTTTTGGGGGGCACCCCCTGCGTTCAGCCCCGACTCCTGACGAAGCATCAGAATTTGAGGAGTTGGAAGTGAGAAGTTTTTGAAGTGACAAATGTTTGCAGTGGCTTCAACCCAATGGATATGCACAGAGTCCAAGGTTGGATCCAAGGCTTTAAAACAGTAGCCAACAAAGCAACTGGTGTTGTCGCAGTGGCTTTGTCCATCCTTCATAGACAGTCGATTAAAGTTACATACAGAGTGTGTTTACAGCTCATGCCATCTCATGGGTCTTATCAATCATAAACAACAGTAGAGCAACTGATTAAAAAAAGGGCTCCCGGCTGTATTTTAGTGAGTCAAAGGTGAAGACACTTGAATCAGCAAACTTAAATCAAGGATTAATATTATTTTGACTTAGTTTAATTCTGTTTTCCTCATGGTCATCCCATCATCCCCACTTGTTACTCTATTCAATAACAGCAGGTATATTTTGTAGACAAGGGCAAGGATGTAAGTTTATTAAAGCTCTAACAAGGGAGCACTACTACCTAGAACAAAATCGAAATAAAAAAAGAATGCATATCACAACATTAAAACATAGTTACAGGTCTGACATCATCAAAGACAAAGAAAATAGCGATCACCTTCCTCCTATTCTCATGCTCACCTTCTCGCTCACCTTGTTTCGGAGGCGTTCCTTCCTGCTACTCAGGTCCTCCCTGTCCTCCTTTCCCATTTTGTCTCCACTGTCGTGACCGTAAGAATAGCCATGATGATGCCCCTCTTTCTTGGCTCGGTCCTGGCAGTAACCCTTCCCCCATTTAGTTTCATCTTTCCGCCGCATGAACTTGTCAAAGTCGTAGTGGTGTTGCTGTCGTTTCCTCTCTTCATCTTTCCCACGGTGATCTTTATCTCTCTGTCTGCGCCCATGCTGCTCTTTCTGCTCTTTGTCACTCTCAGGCTGACCTCTGGTGGTCAGAGTATGCATTGTTAGTTTGTGTTTTTCTTTTCTTTTGTTTTTTTTTTTTCTTTTTACACACAGAAATAAGTGTTGGGATTATATTTACAAGCACAATTTAGTAGTAAAGTTGTGTTTCTGCCCCTAAAATAAAGAGGAATGTTCAAGTTTAAAACATTGAACAAGCAGGCAGTATGTGATAAGTATTTTTCCCAAAATTATACATAAATCATCCTCATTTGGGTGATAGGAAACGTGCTTTATATCACTTTATTATCATTTAACAAACAAAAAAGTTAATGTTTTACTGATATTGTTTCAGTATTGTGGGTTTTATGCTGTTACACCAAACTGGACTTTGTGGTTGGATTGTAATTTTTGTAGAAGACTTCTGTCAAAAAGTATTCAGTAAAAACCCAGAGAAGAATTGTGCCTGTTGTGTTAAATGTGGAGCTTGTTAAAAATCACAATGAACTGTTTCATTTCTACAGTTAATAAATTGTGTCGAATTTGAACAACTATCTATTTCCCACTGTTGAGTTTAACATGTCTTACTTTTCTTTGGGTTCTTTTGACTTCATTTGTCCTCCAGCTTTTTCCCATTTAACCCTGTCTGCCTCTCCAGTTTCGCTTTTGTCCTTCATTCTGTCTGAATCAGCATCATCATCTCTGTCACTTTTCTTCAGGAGCTGGATATGCAGGTAACAGGGAGAAACTCAATAGTTTCATGCTGTTGCAACACTCAAATAACAGGGATATACACTTTAGTATTAAACAGCTTTGTAGCGATGAGAGATTACCTTAATTTTAATGTCTTTATCCGATAATTTCTTCTGCTTCTCTGCCTCTTTTCGCTTGCGTCTCTCCTCCTCTCGCCTCTTCCTCTTTTCCTCCTCTCTTTGTCGTTTCTTTTCCAGTTCTCTTTTTCTCCTCTCCTCTCTCTTCTCCTCTCTTATTCTCTATTGTGAATCATGTGACACTGAATAAGTTAGTTTTACATTTTAAAAAAACACTTTGAAGGGAATTTATTTTCAGGTGAGTTCTCTGCACCTTTCTCACCTGTTTCTCAATTTTCTTATTTTTGATGTACTCTAGCAGAGGTGTTGTCCGTTTGGCTGAAATCAAACAGAAAAAAGGGACCAAAAAAACGTGGCCATTTTGTTAAAGTAACTAACTCAGATGCATGGGAATCTTCCATAATTTTGTTTTTGATAAGAACAACTGTGTGTTAGATAATATGGATATGATAGTGTACCTATAAGCTCTCTGGTCTTGGCTTCTATCTCCCCCAGGAGAATCTCAGGGTTGGCCATAGACTTCTCTTCATCACAGGAGTAATGCTCCAAGAATCGCTTGTATTCTGGGTCTGAGTGAATTTCACAGACAAAATGGATAATTAAACTAATCAATTAAAGCATGTTAATTTAAAAAACCTGATTTTCTGAGCATCTTAAACCCATTTAGGAAAATTCTATATTCACTAGACATGACTGGGTGAGTCTTTCACCAAGTGGAATCTATTCTTAAGTTTTGTATTTTAGTACCTTCTTCAATGCTCCCTGCTTTTCCATCCTTCTTCTTGAGCTTCTTTTTAGAAACCTTCTGAAAGGGGGCAAACTCTACCACTGCAGGATACTCCTGGCCTGAGTAAATATTGAAATACAAGGCAGTTAATCTTTTAAGAGACCAGCTATCAAATAGTTACAATGGCAACAAAAGCTCTTAAGCCACATCTTTATCCATAAAATTCGACCTGTAGCTGCAAAACAAACATGCTTGTGTTTGTATTTCATATAGCTGAACAGGCTGTGCTTTGTGTCAACATTCGTGACCATCATTGTCCACGAAGTACGAGTTTGAGTAAAATTAGAAATACCCTTGTTGTCAATGAAGACGTAGCCATCAAATCGATCCCGAAACAGAAGGATATCTTCTGTGTTTTTAAAATTGATGTATGCTCTGGAGAACAGGTGGGGAGAGAGACTGTGAATTCAAACAGAAACAATTAAATCATTAATATCTATTGAGGAGACGGTGTTTTTGCTTAATTGAGTTATAAAACTAATGTACCTATGATCCGCTGGGAAGAATTCAAAATAGTCATAGGATGGAAGTGGACTAAGTTGTTCTTCTAGCTGGTCCTTTGACAGGCTAGGCGGGAGCCTTCGAATCACCACCTGTAAACAGCCATTCACATATTTTTCTCCTGCTTAGCAATAAATGAAGACTATTACTCATTTCTGCAAAGGTGGTTAATGTTTAACCACTCTATTCTGGAGATACTGTTTCCACATCTCGTCTACCTAACACCAGCTGACAAGAACAGCCTACAACAAAAAGCTTGATACTGCACTTTTGTTGAAAGTAGAATGAGGCAGTGCAGTTTTGAAAACTGTTATGGAGGGTTGAGAAAAAGAACTATTGAGATATATAATAGGAACTGTTTGATGCAGTATTTTTGAGTATGTGACATTTTATTTATTTATTCCTCCTTGTGTTTTATTCTCTACTGCTTCAGAGTTGGCCATTTTTCTTTCTTATATAGTATTGTGCAAAAGTCTTGAGCCACCCCTCTTGTTGTTACAAAAATTCCAAAGATAACAAAGTTTGACAGGCATAGAATAGTATTTTTGCACCAATTAGGAGATTCTAAAAGAACATGGTGTGCAGTGGGTCCTTAAAAATTTGGGGAAACTGGACAAGTGGAGGACAAAAGAAGGAGTGTCAGGCCTAGAATCCTATATACAGCAGATGGACAGTATCTGAAAGTGATGTCCTTAAGAAATGGAGGAAACAAAAACTCTAAAGGCAGCAAAATCTCCAGTGTTGCATCTTTATCCATAAGAGCTGACACAGGACCTGAGTGACGCATCTGGACCTTCATTTGAGGCCTCGTGAGACATGATCTCGAGGGAGGGATGGCTGTCAAGGAGACATTCTTCAGAAAGGGAAATGGGTAGAAAAAGCTGAGGTATGCCGAATGACATTAAAACTGGACTTAAAATAATTGGCAACAGATCTTATGGAGTGACGAATTCTTCCCCTGAGCCTGTATCTCAACATCACTGAAGCAATGCGGGATCATCTTGACAGGAAATGGAACAAAAGGCAGCCAACATCCAAAGAGTAGCTTTGGAATATCATTTAAGAAGCCCAGACAACTGTACCTGAATAGTACAACAGGAAATTACAAGGAAGCTTCTCTAAAAACTAAGGTTCACTGCTGAAAAATAAAGGTGGTCACATGCAGGTGTTTTTGTAGAGAAAAAAAGCAATGCATAACGTATACAGAATGCATTTATGTCAAAAGAAATGCTATATATGAGTTGGGAAACACATGCAAAGTGCTTTGTAAAACCTTAACAAGGTTCAAAATACTGACTTCCAGGCTTTTTGGAATTGTTCCAATTTTCCTGGCTCTATATGACGAAATGAGGGTTCAAGACTTTTTGTACAGTAATGTAATTTATAATATAATAGATATATATGTTTATGTATATGTACGTGCATATTTAAACCTGTTCCGTTCAACTCCTTAACCTTATAGTAACTAAGTAGTGAACTGTTTTTTAAACGTTTGATTTGAAATGGAAACCTTTCAGTTCCAAAACATACCTAGAGATATGTTATGTAAGGAGATGGACTGAAGAACAAAACATGTAACAGATAAAAAAAATAGTGCACCCACAGAGAATATATCAATAATTGCAAACATGTAGTCATGGTTGTGCCATGACAGATTATAAATAGAAATTAAACTGAACTAAATATAGCCATAATACAACCTTGATAGTGGGTAATGAGATGATTATTTAAACTTTAGACCCACCTTACAGAGGTTAACAATCAGATGAATGAATACATAAATCAATGAATAAACTCATGTGCTCTAAAAAACATGATCACTTTAGGCTCTGAGACCTCTACATTATCAATATTTTCTACTACGTTACATACAGAGTTACTCCAATACATGGTTGAATAAATAATCCGTGTTAGTTGCTGCATTACTCAGATTCATGACACCTACTGCAATGGGTTTATTAGGATTTGGAGGCCTACAACTTGGGTCACGGGATATAAAATTGTATGACGCACGGAATTGGACTTGACATAATACTGCAAGTCTTCTGCTGTCGAGGTCTCCTGCATTCCTTCAAACATCACCTGTTAATGTCACCTTGACTCGGTCAATTGTAATATTAGATTAAATGAGAAGGTATATGAAATCTATACACAGAAAAGGCTGTGAATTATTCTGACAGCTCAGGAGGTCCGTGGGATAATCGTGAAGCACTTCCTTCAGCAGTCGCTGTCCGCGGTGCTGGAACACCTCCCTCCGCGTCTCCTCCATGTCGGTTTTCCACGCAGCATAAACAATGCAACACATCGCAAAAGCCTGGCGCCCTACCTTTGAAAAAACCTCTTTCTTCTCTTCTTTCTGCTTGGGGTTACCAGGAGTGCTTTCCTGATCCGTTGGTATGTCCCTAAACTGTAACTCCACCACACTTTTCTCCTTGCCCACGGTCATCTGGTCCTTTTCAGACCTCATTTCTTTCCATCTCCCTCGCTTTGTGAGGGTTAAGCTATTGTGTTCTCGCGAGAGTAAAGGGACCTAATATCGCGAGAAGATATTCAAAAGGGTAGAATTTGTTTTTGTTTTTTTCTGATGTTTTTTTTTTCATGGCCACTTTGACTCAAGTTGTTGGATCCCAATACCAATACTGATTTTAAATCTGAACTCGTGGCATGTGCCATGATGTATTTTTGTGGTTTTAAAAAAAAGAGGACAGAAATGTGGAACCAATCCAGAAACATTTATTTAATTTTTTTCTAATAACGCTCGTATGAAAAAGATTGTCACACAAAACCGAATGCATTTGCCAACACATGCTATAGTTGGCGAATTATTATTATTATTATTATTATTTAACCTAATTAAACATGGTATAGGCTGCACAGGCTCCATTGCCCATTTTCCCGGGCCACTTTGTATTGGCCGGCCCTGGATGGAGCTTAAGAGGCCCCGGTAGCACTGTGCAGGTCCCGGGTCGGGCTGCGGGCCATCGCGCAGGAAGAAGTCCCGGGACCGGCGCTGCCAGCAGAGCTCCAGTTTTCATGGCATAACGACGGGTCCCCTGACCGCTCATGGACATCTCGGTAGGGAACTAAAACAGTCAACAAAACGAACTTAATAAATCGAACGCAGGCAGCAAGGCACTGTTGGCCGGAATAAAACTGACATCGTGCTCAGGCGATTTTCCATTTCACCCGCACTAATTATGTTTGTCCCATTAGCGAGCACGAGACACAATACCTTTATACGCATACTCAAAGTCCGGTGAAAGTGCCACATTATACGAACTGGCCTAAAACTCACCATTGAGAAAAGTTTGCTTTCCGCTACTGGTCTCCACGCACAGCCGGGGTCTCTCAGGTGGGGACACGGAGCTCTTCTGGCTGGGGACAAACGTGGAGCAGGTGTCCAGGTCCCGACAGACCCTTTCTTGAGAGTAAATACCGGTGGATTTAGACGGAGTACAACCCATCTCTTCTCAAGTTACCACAGATGCTCCCCATTGGACATAAGACCCGGTAAACGGATGAACACCGAATGTGGTTGGCGCTTTCTGCTCAGGGATGGAGGTTGCGTTTTCATCCGAGGCTCACTCCTCACTCCTAATCTAAGCCAGAATATGACATTTGAAAGGATGCTCCTTGCTGTAAAGGGGTTGTCTCCCCCTACACTATATGCCTAAAAAGTACATCTGTGCCCCTTTAGAAGACAGCTTAATTGGCTCATTTTCATCTTAATGGGATGAAATGGGGGGGGGGGGGGGAAACTTCATTAAACCAAGAAGTGCAATTTCAATATCAAATTTGATTTAGCTCACAATGCAATGATTATGTGCAAATATCCCCATTGTCATTACAATTGTATGAGAAAATGAAAAAAATCTGCAATGTAAAATGACAGGTCTTCTTTTTTTCAAATCATATAGTGGTCGTAAATAAAACAACAGGTTTTCATGTAACAACAGGTTTCTATTTAGGAGCAACTCTTACACTAACCCACCAGAAATATAATCTAAAATGATTTAATTTACATTAAAGTTCCTGGTTGGAATCTTGGTTGTTTTCTCTGTGCATGCATGGGTTCCTCTGGGTACTCCAGTTTCCTCTCACAGCCGAAAAACTTGTGCATTTGGTTAATCAGTGATCTTTCCTCCACCCTAGGAGTGACTATGAGCTTGCATGGTCGGTGTCTGTTGGCCCTATGATGGACTGCCTTCCCGTCCAGGATGCACCTCGCCTCTCGCCTGATATCAACTAGGATTGGCTCCAGGCCCCCCGCGACTGAGTAGGATGAAACGGGTACAGAAAATGGATGGCTTGCATTCATTTAGCATATACCTTCAACTAATAGCACTCACAAGTTGGAAACGCATATGGGGTTGAACATCTTGCACAAGGAACAAGGTCAACACGTGACCTGGGGAAGCTGTGGTTTGAGCCCTGACCTGACGATGGACAGCTGATCACTGTACTTCCTGAACAGCAGCTGCTCAAGAATAATCCTGTCAAAATGACAACAGGTAAAAAAAAACAAAAAAAACAAAAACACCAAAAACATATGCAAAATGTTTAAAATAAATGCATGGTTTATTATAGGAATAGCCAAAGATGGTTATTCACAAAAACTGCTTATAATTAGCTGGCTCTTTATTCAGGGTGAAAATCCACAGGTTAAACATGGAGGGTCCTGCCACAGGCAGTAAGAAGTGACTTACTGTAGTCTTTTGATTTATGATGCGAGCTGTGCAGCCGTTTGCTCTGTTCAGTCGGGGATCATTCTGCCACATTTTCCCAGTGTTTAAACCCAAGGTTAAAAAAATATTCAACCCTTTGAAGACAACATGTGTTAATATCCCTCTTTAAAGTGCATTCTTGCACATTTTATTATGCATACAGTAGGTGCTGTACCACAAATTGTTCTAAACGTTCACAACTGCATCGTCTATGTTTTGTCACTTTTAAGACCACCATGTAATGCACAACGGGGAGAATCCACATGGTGGAGGATTGGCTGCTAAAGTTTGGTGTTTTCATTCTTGGGCTTGGACGTGCACATATGACAACCTCACTAAAAAGAGTTCCATCTCCTGACAGGATGACATCACGTGCTGGTGTCTGATAAGGTGTCTAACATCATGTCGTTCTCGAACATGTCACACTCCAGAGTTAACGAGAGCCGAAGAGGTGTCTCCAGCATCATCTTGTCCTGACTGGAGACTGGTGTTTCCAATGAAGCCACGTTCGCCTCTTCCGGCCTGGGCGTAGCCAGAATTTCTGCCGACTCCGACGTGTTCAACATCTTCATCAGTGCTGGAGTATTCAAGCTGCCTCGCACCTTGTCATTGAGGTCCGTACCTTCACGGAAAACAAATAACACCACATTTCTGCAACGACCAGACGACTATCATTTTATACACTTAAAATGTTGAGAATCTTTGCCCCAGTTCTGGCTGAAGTTAAAATAAATAAATGTAGATTTAGCTGCTATATTTTGTAAGGGTTTTGCCACAAAGAATTCTGTTGCTACTCAAAGCTCTGTGCTTTACAACACTAGGGCAGCACTAGGGCTGGGTTAAAAAAACAACAAACAAACAAAAAAAGATTTTCTAATTCACATTATTTTCATTTGAGAAAGCCAATTTATAAAATCCCTGAATAGATTTTTATTGTATGTCATTTTCAGCATCATCTACGTAAGCAACCTTAAAGGTGGGGTAGGGGATCTTTTTCTGGAACATTTTTTTACATATTGCTTGAAATACTCTTCACACCCCCATTGCAACCAATTAATTAAAAGTTTTGACACAAATATGAAAAGTTTTAGTGGCCTCTAGAACGTACAATCTAGGAAAAACAGTATCCAATCATACTGAACGGACCGTTCACAATGATTGGATACTGATGCCGTCAATCAAACTGCAATCTGCTCCTCCCTCCCCCTCATTCCCCCTGTGTGCGTACCCTGCTCCGTGAACGAATTACGCGTCCAGAAGCTTGGCAGGAAGCTAAACTAGAGCCAGCTTGGCTAGCACCGAGCATTATTAAACGTATAGTTAGCATATACTAAATACTAAATACGGCAACGATTGATGCTTGCTGTCAGAACAGCGCGTGCCTTCGGGGGGAAAGTGAAGAAAAGGGTTGGGACTTTTGACCTGTGTATTTTCAAAATGCAGCTTCGCTGGACTCAAAATCCAGGATCTCCTACCCTACCTTTAAGGAATTGAGCAACGCAATTTATACATGTGTCTGTTAGAGCCTGCAATGTCTGTGAGGAGAGAGAAAACATGACAGAAACACCATCATTCCTTGAGGTAGATGTGTGGCAGCATTTAAACCCCGAGAAACAAAAGTAAAGCAAAATTTGAAATAATTTCTTGATTAACCAAAAAGCTTCTTATTCATTCACTTTTTGCAGTTACTTTTGTGAAAATCTCCCTTCCAGGCAAGCCAAATTTGTACTGAGACAGAACTTTGGAAATTGGTATGAAATTGAAAATCGAACGGAATCACAACCTTTCGAATTGAAGTAGCGATTTCCAGCCCCATGAAGCATGCAGAGCACTCTTTTCCTTCCTATAGTAAGCCATAGTAAAGAATACAGATTTCTGAACTTTTCCAAGATAAAACCAACCTATATAGGCATCCGTGTCACCAATGTACATTTCAATACAGTGACCAAGCATTGTCACAGAGAAAGTGTCGTCCCTTTTCAGTCCAAGCGCCTGCCACAGATAGAAAAGAACAAAAACACAACATTAAGTATACTGGCATTGAAAATCAGCCAAATCACAGGCAATCATCCATAAAAAAAAAAATACAGTTCAGCCAAAATAATCAAGCTCTGCATCACTAAAAGCATTAAAGTACTTTTTATACTTATAGAAATATACATATTTCTATAAGTATTGTGCCTAGTAATTTTTGTCTTATGACTGAAAGCTGGCTGGACGACAAATTGCAGGGCTCTAGACTAACTTTTTGCACTGGTGCGCCCAACTTTTTTTTCTTAGGTGCACCAGCACAAAAGTTAGGTGCACCCAAATTTTCAAACGCATTGCATTTAACACTGCAGTTTTACAGGTTTACTTTTTTTTTATTTTTATGTTTTTTATTTTATAAAATCGCTGTCCATATAGGCAATTTTGACTTGTAAACGATCAACTAGCAATCTGGTCAAAATAAAGTTCTTTATTTGAACCACAATTCTACAAACTTACTGAAAAAGTGTTGGTGCTTAAAGTGCTTCACTGGCCTGAAATTTAAACTTAAAACATCTCAAGATAAATTAAATAAAAAGAAAATCTAAATTAAAATTGCAAGTGTTTTAAGGGCTTCAAACTGAACATCTCATGGCTCAATGTCTTATGGACTATCCTCCATTGCAGTCACAGTCCCCTCGGATGGCCAACTCCTGTAGTTGGGTTAAATATATATATCAGTGTATTCACCGGTCTTCCTCTCCTCAAGATACGGCCGTACACAATGACGCGTTCCTGAACGATCAGGAATGCCATGTACTCACTGTTCGCAATTAGCACAGACGCCTTTTTTTTTTTTTTTCAATGTATCTGCGATGACTCCTATAAATTGCGCGCATGCGACATCATTGCTGTACGTCGGGTTTACGTACAAGCTATTTTTCTTCTGAAGAATTATTTCCGACTTGAACTTAGTGAAGGGAACTTTTGCAATATGGTCGGCAACGTTAAACTTGATTATCATCTGGGCCTCGTCCGATGATCTGTTTGCTGCTGCCTGCCGCTGAAAGGCAGCGGGGAGAGGGGACACTGAGCAGGTAATGCGTTTCATAGATGCGTTTTGCTTTTTCAGCGTTTCAATTCGAACCAGTCACAAATTCACTATTGCCACACTTTACAGTAAATGCAGTGCATTATATTATCGGCTTTACTGCATCTTAGCCAGGGAAACTGGTCAAGCCACTCTCTTGGAAATGTATACACTTTACCCCTTTTAATTTCAGTTGGTTCTGGCTCGGAGTCGATCGTATGTGGCTCATTATCTGATGCTAGCTCCGGACCAGGGCCTGACATAACGTGGGAGGTTGATGGCTCCGTGTCAGAGCATTGGTTGTGGTTATTTTCGGACGTATCAGGCCTTAACTTAACCAAAAAGTTGTCAATCGTTCTTTTCATCTTATCACCCGCGGCTACATCCACTGTTCATCTGACGAGCCGAGGTTCATCACCTCTCTGTCTGACTACAGCACGCACGTGTTCAAACGTACACGGGCCAATCAGAGGCGGGTCCCGCCCTGCACTATCTCTGATTGGTTTAGACCACGATATGGGTCTAATGTGTGTCTGTTGTTGAACCACAGGGAGACTTTCAGAGTCGCGTAGACTTTTTTTTTTCCTCGAACGGGTGGTTGCACCTGTGAAACCTCAGATTTTTTTTTAGTCGCACCATTTAGAAAATAGGTTGCACGTGCGACCAAATTCGTAACACTCTAGAGCCCTGAGTTGCCATCACGAATGCCTTGTTCACAACAAACTGCTGCAGTTTCTATAAACATGGCTACTCCCATTCCTCTCAGAAAAGCCATCTGCTCTCTACTCCACAAGTGACCCAACACAAATGATGACAGAAAACAAAACCATTTAAAGGGGAAGTTAGTGCTGCAGAACATCCCCTTTAATACCGAAGGAAGCTGAGCAATACAACCCCCTGTAAAACTCACCGTGTGAAAGTAGTCAATAGCGCTTTCAAAGTCCCCCATGAGGGTGTGCACATATCCTATGGCAGCGTAGGTAGAGGCATGCTGGGGGATCAACACCAGTGCTTGACGGTGGTACTCCAGAGCCTGGTCATACTTTCTACAAAAATTAAACATGACAATATACAAAGCTGTTACTCGTAGATTCAACTAAATGTAATGAGCGGCTTTCAGGAATGTGGCAAAATACATCTCATTGAGAATTCAAAGAATACTAAATGGCTAACTTTTCCATTCATGTTTATTGATGGAACAAAATGTCCACAGTCTCTCAATACACACAGTAGAGTATCAGAGTACGAGTATGCAGAGGAGATGTGCACATTTCGAAGCCCTGTTCTGTGCATACTCCATACTTAAAAATGCATCTCCTGGTTTTTACTTTAGTGCAACTATTATTGCTATTGCTTTGGAAAAGTTTGGTCTTTCTGTTAATCTTGAAAGTCTGGGGTTTGCAGAATGAATTGGCTGTCAGATCCTGATGCATCTATTCTTGTCCGATACTTGAACTGATGAAACTTGTGCGTCTGGTTTTGTGCACTCTTCACAAACCACAGACTCCAACATAGTATAAATTAAATAAACAATCTTTGCAACAATCTGAGGCAATCTGCCTTAAAGAAGACAATACAGGTCCCACACTTAAAAAATACATCATGTGTCAACTCAAAGATAATGAAAGCCTTGTTGTTCACAAGCACAAGGATTTCCTGACACTGACAAAATAACAAGTTTGCTCTCCATACTAATAACTAATAACTATACTAATAACTTTGTCATTAAGATTGCAGATAGATGCTACAGCACATCATTCTCCAATTATTATTTTCAGAGGAATATGCCCACAACACGGTTGCATAATGGCACAATGTCCTGAGGACCATGTTCGGTGGTGGTTGAACACAAAAAGGGAGAGCTGCAAATACATTCACATCCCGTCTTTATTCAAACAGATAACTGCACAGTACAGTTGGTTCCATACTTACTTTAGTTTCCGACACACGTGTCCCAAGTTGTTCAGCAAAGGCTCCCACTTGTCCACAGTAACCTTGATAGACAGCGAAAAGTAATAAAAGCAAAAAGTATACGTTAGTAATACATATGGAGACCCGGTCACGTCTTAAAGACATGCACCACAATAATTCTACTACTGATAGAAATTAGCTGTCACCTCATTCCCTATGGCTTTAATCTTCTCCATCGCATCAAGAAATAACCTTTCTGCTGTCTTCCAGCTGTAACAGTCGAGGAGAGGAGAAATCCATTTTGCAGTTGTACGAGGATGCATGAGTTATTTAAATACAAAATGTATGTAAATGTTCCTGTCAGTTGTGCATCTGACCGGGATCTGATCTGATCTGTCAATTACTAAAGATACTGTGATTTCACAGCTTAACATTGGTGGCCATTTAAAAAAAAAAACAACAACAACAAAGCCTGTGAAAACCAACATTCCCAAATACCACTGCGACATACCAACATCCATTTATGCTGCCTGTAACATTTATGGCACCGATATCCTATTAGAGCACTGTTATTGTGTTTTCCGCTATATACTCACTCTCCATTTTGAAATGCAACCACTGCCACCTCATGTATGACGAATGGGTCCTCTGGAGCGATACTAAGAGCCTGGCTGAAAAAACGTTCTGCCAGCTTGGAATTGTTGGTTAGACCGTACTCCAGTCCAATGTAGAGCATGGGTAAGTGACACCTAAAGCAAGAAGAACAAGTCATGTATAAAACAATCGCGTCCATCTGTTTTTCCAGGTTTTTTTTTTTGTTTTATTAATTTGTTAAAACTAGGCTTATTTACCAATAATCTTCCTCACTTCCTGGCTCAATTGTAACTTATTAGAGGCGGTTCGCTAACAGACAAACTTTGCTTGACTATACCTCCATTTATTGTATTAGATAATGACCTTTACCAAGTACAGCTCTAAAAACAGACATATCTACATTGTACAGGTGTGGAACTGAGCACTGAAGGATACCTCAGTCCTTTACCCACCCTTTCATCAGCTGCGCAGCAGTGAAGTAGGCAGCCATGGCTTGGTCATGCTCACTCTCCACTGCAAATGAGTGACCATAGGCTATCCATGCAGGACCATAAGTTCTCTCCAGGGTGGTAGCTTTGCTACAGGAAATGTACAATAAACAGAGTTAATGCTAAATGTAAACCCCAAGTAAGGTGGCAACACACAGGATGTAGTTCCTTTTGAATGTGCAAACACATACCTAAGGTATCGCCGCGCGTGTTCATTTTTGTGACCAACCATGAGATAGTAGCACCCAACAGCAAACCAGGATACCTGGTAAAAAGTTTTGTTTGTATAAAAAATTTTTTTTTTAAAAAAAGGGGGGAAAAAAAGCAAACACTAAAATTCTGCTAAAAATGAATAAACAAGATAAAAGGTTAGGGGAAAAAACTTACCGGGTTGTTGGGATACAAGTCTACAAGTTTGTGTGAGAGGTAAAACAACTCTGCAAGGAAAAAAAACATTTTTTTTTTTTAGAAATACAAATAAATATATATTTATTTCTACATGAAAGAATCAGCCGTGAGTAAATATGTTTACCATTTGCTTTTCCAAGCTCAACCAAAGTTCCTATATGAACTGGTAAACAGTTGGCATGAAAGGGGTCTTTCACCATCACCCTGAAAAACAAATAGCATCTCTTTTATGCCCAAAAACCCACACCGCAACTTCCTGATTGGAATAATATGCAAGAAACGTCTTATTTTTACTCTTCCTTCCACCCCCCCCAGAAAGGACATAACCAAAGTTAATGAAAATCTGCATTTTGTCAATGGGGAACTGTGTAAAACATCAAAGTTGAAACAAAAATAATGCAATTCGCATGGTGGAGAGCCGCATTCACCATTGGTTGATTTTAAATGTATAAGTACAAGCTGTTCATAAGGAAACGCTTAGTCTGAAGATCAATAAGAACTCAATGTGGCAAAGAAAAACAGATTACAAAGTGAAGAAGCGATTAGTCTTTTAATTTTCTCTACAGCTCCTCTCTTTATTTGTAGCTAATTAATTCCCCAAATACAAAAACAGAAGAAAAAGATGGAAACTGTGGACACCTACATTGATGTGAGTTTGTAGCACATCTTGAAATCACAATTATAATAATGCCTCTCAGCAAGAGACACCACAACATCCAAGTTGTCCTGAAGACCATTGACCATCTCTGGCACCACCAAGTCACTGGGCTTGTTATACTGTAAAGGGATAGAAGGAGAAAGTATATCTGTCTTAATGCATGTCTCTGAAAGGTAAATGAAAAGGCTTTAATGTGAGCAGGTGGGAAACCATATAAAACGCCCCGCAAAAGACCTATGAAAAGGTGACCGTAATATCCATGGTAAGCAACGGAATTACAGCATACGCGCATCACAATATCTGTAAACACATCAATTTGACTATTTTTCTGACAACAGAACACGGGGACAAAATGGATATGCAAGTCCGGGTGCCAATGTGGGTGTCCTGCAACCCCAAGACAAGAAAACACAAAGGAGGCCTGAACTGAGCAGCTCGTACCACGTTCAACTTTAAGCGGTCTCCTTGGTTCCCTAACACTTTCATGTTTTTTAATTAAAAGAAGAATAAATAAGTAAACACATTTTTTCCCTCCCCGTTTAAATATGTAATATATTGCCTTTTACTATTTAAACATAGAAGTTATACATTCATTTGCAAAGCATTACATTCTGCCTTTTAATTCCATTTGACAGAAGTCCAGAAGTGTTGTGCACAGACAACATTCATGGAGAGAGAAATCCATTTCAGATTTTGGCCCTCTTGGAAGATTTGTTGAAAAATTACCATTGAAAAAAATGTAAAGCTTTATGTAGAGCCCTCTACCTTCTTTAATTTATTCTCAAATAGGAAGTGTAACAGCTCCTCCTCTTCCTCGGTGCACTGCTGACTCAGAGGAAGCGAGTCAAGGAAATCTTTTTCTGTCAAAGAAAGAAAATTAAGTTTCATACAGACATTACCAAAAATAAATGGTCATTACATATATATATATATATATATATATATATATATATATATATATATTTTAATTTCCCCGACTGGGGGAGGAATAAAGTATTTTTCTATTCTATACATACATATATAGATATAAACACATCTATATATGTATAACAAATAAAAAGATTAACCCACATCATGTCTAGATTTCAGCCTCACCTTCCTGTGCGGTCAACATGTGGTGAGACGTTAAAAGGTCAAAGGCTTCAAAGCAGTACACATCTAGTTTCAAGGCCTCTTTGTAGCTGGAGGTGGCCAGTGGCCTGTTGTCCATGGCATCATAGATTTTACCCCGCAGGAGGCAGATGGAGCTGCTGATCTGAAATATTTCAGAGAGAAAAAAATGAGAACGGAGATATTCATTTTGTATTAATTACCCAGATATTGATGTAGTGTTAATACCCTACACACAAAAAACAAGAACTGAAACACGGTTAATCCCACAAGCATTGGCCACAAGAGCACAGCAGTCTGCCAGACTGACCCAATGCTATCAATGACAACACCAACATATTTCTATGTCTGCTCAAGCTTACAGAGGCAGGGGACATATCCCAGTCTTTTGTTGACTCTGTTCCGTTGTCCTCCTTTCCACTTTTGTCCAACACTTTCTTATTATCTGACTCCTCTGCATCCAGGATATCCAAGGCCTGCTGGAACTCTTTGGCAGCATACTAGAAAAAATAAATAAATAATAAAAAATAAAAAAAGATAAACAAATGATCTAAGGCATTAACATCTGACAAGTTGGTCTAGATACTGATCTGTAATAATAATAGTGTAGGGGAGAACTTAGAACTGGTGTTATAGATTTTCTATTTACTTACATGGCACCTAGCAGCAAGATACTGACAAGCTCCATACAACTGTGGCAGAAAACACAAGAATTGTTTCAGAAAGACAAAAGTGAGAATAAGCGGCTAAACTGTCTGTGACAGTTTTAACTTTGATTTTAATTCATGACACAAACGTTGTGTAATCTTTAACCCATCGATTGTGTTATGAATGGAAGCCTCATCGCTCTCACATTTAAAAAAAAAAAGTACAACCCACCTTGTCAAGTTTTCGTGAACGTAGGGCGTGCGAGGCTCTGTGGTATTGTGAGGTTAGGTAAAGGCACTGAGCTAGCCAGTAGATATCCTGGGGATCCTCTGTATACCAAACAAATAGGGCAGGTTATCCAGTTATGACCATATGATGTCGTTGTTGAGAGGTTTTTATGATACTTCTGTCATTAGAAAGCTACTGCTTTATTAGCCATCCCTGCTACCTTCTTTTCAGTGGTGATGAACCACGACAACAATAACAGAGCACAAACACCAAAAGTCTTCAGTGAAAAACACTATGGTCTTCCCGTGCAACAAAGTAAGTTTAACATACAAAGTATATTTCCAGTAATGACCTCAGTTTCACTTTTACAATCAAGATCATTCCCAGTGTGTGGAAACCCAACTTTTGCTATAGACGTGTTCACCTAAAAGGGGCTGTGTGGCCAGCACCAGATGTTTGACAGCAAACACGAACCTAAAGCTTTAATATTTCTCAAATGAAGAACAAACTAGTATTGTAACCAAGCACGAGGATTTGAAGTTACAGTGTGGACTGAAAGCAACACAGTTTTTTGGAAAATGTTGCACACAAGTGAAGATATAAACTTCATAATATAACTATCAAGGAACAAGCATCAGTATATAATAGGTGCACAGCGTTGTTTAAGTTAAAACCCTAGTAGTGTTCAGTGGGATTGGGAGCATGTAAAGAACAAATATAGAATTAAAAAAATAAAAAACAGGTGAGCTGATTTGCAAATACAGAGGTGCATTTTTTGGGGGGAATATTTGACTTACTGTACGTCAAGAAAATGTATTGAATTAAGTTATTGATTCAGTGATTTTATAAAAACAATCTTAAAAATAATAATCTCACTATTTCTATCAAAAATCAAAGTGCACAGAAATTTTGCAAAGCCAATTGGAGAAAGAAAGTCTGAAATTGGTACCCGAATGTAAGAAAACGGGAATCCTTTTAAAGTCTATTTCCAGCGATTTTGATAGGAAGAAAGAAAAAAAGAGCAAAAACAACTTGCAGTTTTTATAGAGCCAACAAGAACAAAGCTTCAAAGCTTGAGGCTGTTACAGATGTGCAGTCCCTCTGTTAAGTTGTGTACATAGATGATCGTTGGGGAAAACCAGAGACACTGCCTAATTCTTTATCTAAAACAAAACAAAAGAAGTGGGGGAAAAAAAGCCTAGTACCTATCCACCTGGGTTTCTTAAAAAAATATTTAATTTTTCGTGAGAACCGATTGACCAATCGGTGTTTTTAAACTCGTCGATGCCTCATTTTGAACATAACGTGCTGCAGGGCAGTTGACATGTTGATTTTGCCGCAATAGACGTTAGGTAGTAAAAGTTGATGGTACCTCGCTGAGCTTCAAAATCTACATGGTAGTACACGTACGCGACCCAAGCACCCCAACTTTAACTTTACATGTAGAACTGACAGGCACAGTAACATTTCGCTGTTTTATCGACTGGTCATAAATAACACTCTCGTCATTTACTCACCATGAGAAAGGGATGCTATCTTGTCGGCCCAAAACAGAGCACTTTGATATTGTTGCTGTTAACAGAGACACAATGGTAGGGTCAGACAAATCCAAATTCACAGTTTTTAGTTTGATTCCTTGGTTACATAGCCAATATGATGCAAGGGTGACGTACTGTAAAGGTTTGTTACAACTATATTTGCTGGAAAGCTAGCATTAGCTAGCAACAGAGAAACTAACAAAGACGCCAGTATGCTTACCTGGTCAATGTACTGCCTTACTCGCTTTCTAAGTCTATCGAGATTCATTTTGAAGTTTTTAAAGGAAACGTTAGGAACATAAAAAACGTGTCATTCCTTCAGACGAAGGAAGCTGTGTTCTACAATGTGCGCACAAGCTTGCTAGCTGCGAAAAATCAAATCCGCGGCTTCTCCCTGCAACGAGTGTCCTGCGAAAGTATGTCCTCAGGAAACTCGACTCAGGTCTAACGTTCCGCTTTCCCAGTCGTGTTTCGATTTTGAATGATGTCTAGCTTTCATAATTATGAAAACAATCACAATGCATTTTCATCCCTTTATTTGTTCTTTATCCGTTGTTATCAAAGGAACAAATCACAAGTGATAACAGAAGGAAAGGTAACTTTGCTGAAACAACGTGGTAATTCATCCTTCCTCTGTACTTGAGGTTTCTAGTTTGACAGTGCTTGTTGTATGAGGAGTGCTGGACATTGTGGATGTCTCAGGACTGCAGGACTGTTGAGCAGAAGGAGTTGCTGTATTTTGACTGTTGACAGATGAAGCAGAATTCTCAGCTGAGATGGATTCCTTTGGTTTAGGTACAAGCTGTGCAGCTGACTCATTGTGTGTCATTGTTTCTTTTCCGGTTTCATCTCTTCTGTCATTTGTCCCGCTGCTCGCAGACCTGTTTGTGGTTACGCCAGGACTTAGTTTTTGTTTTTTATCACTACCTCCGCTGATCTTGCTGGGTTTGTCTCGTCCCTGGTAGTGACACATAGAATTGAGTATTTGGATTGTTAAATAATAATATGCATCAGAAAGATACAATACAATTCAAACATAATGAAATATTCAAGTAAAAATAATAAAAGCATAACACCTTATGTTCTTTTACTTTCCCCCGTGGATAACGTGCAATCCTGTCCATCACCTCAACAGTTTTGGCCCAGTCTTCCTGCCATCTTCTTAAATTATAATAATTATTGCAGTGGTGCAGATGAAATAGGGTTATTTCATTCTCCTTTTTAATAAGGAGCGCCTCATGTTGTCGTTTTTCCTTGGAAGACAAACATATTATCAAAAGCGGTCTCAGCATTTTGTTTAATTCCATTTCAGCCTCTATTATCTGCAATCTCATTGTTTCAGTCACCACCTAAAACTTGTGACCATAAGCAAGGATAGGTAGATAATGTAATGGGTAAATCATCAATTTTGACTTCTGGCTCAGTGTACTCTTGCCCATGACAGACTGTTACAGCAAGCGCATCACTACAGACATCACACTGATCACAATGCTCAGTTGTTCCCTCACTCATTAACAAGACCTTGTGATACTTAAAACTCCTCCACTTGAGCTCACAACCATCACAGAGAATGCATCTATCCCTTTGTAGCTGAGAACCGTGGAGGTAAACTTGGAGGTGTAAATTCTTATCGCTGAGCAGCAAAACTTTCCAGCTCGATGAAGCCAATTAGACTACGTTTGTCAAATGGCAGTGATGCAATTATCACTGCACTTGTAATTGAGTAATTGATGATTTAAAGAAGTTTTCCCCCTTCTTTAAAAATTTTGAAAAGTAAATGCAGTATTTGAAAATACAAAACATTTTTAAAGCTGCAGTCTGCAGGATTTGTTGTTGTCATACGTAAAGTCCTACTTTTTGGCATTTTAAGAGTTTACATGATCTATCAGAACGCTTGAAGTTGAAAACGGTGACCTCCGTAGTCGCAAAATGCAAGAAATGCTTATTTTTTAACCGAAAAATAAAAAGTTATTCAACTTCCTGTCCCGCCCCATCAAAACACATGAGAACTCGTGCACGTAGACGTGCACGCCAGATGCGCTTACACGACTCCTCATTCATCAACTCACCTGTCATTTGCGATCATGGAAGACACAGTAAGTAGACTAGCCCGTAATGAAGTTCAATAGTCTAGATAAATAAGCGTGGGGACGAGCCTACCTTGTATCGCGCGTGCACAATCGGTGATTGACAGGCAGCAGAGCCCAGCTCGTAACCTGATTGGTTACCTTTTACCGGTCCGGTCTGCAATTTTGTAAACAAACCTGCTGGCTTTGGAGGGACCTAGCGGGACATATAGGGGACCTAGAGAACTCTTTTTTTTTGTATTGGGGTATTTAATGTACTACTTTCAGAATCCCCGGACAGTTCCAGGCATTATGCTTGAAAAAGAGTTGCAGACTGCAGCTTTAATTCAATTTTTGAAAATTCAGTCCGTAAAGGATACAAACAGAATATGTGATAAACAGTCCATCCTGTTGAAGTACTGTAAGATCTGCTACTCTTATGAACATAACAGAAACTGTGTATGTTCGTACATATGTGTGGTGTTTTTTCCAGGATGGACTGTTTTCTCCAAGTCCACAAAGGTTGACAAGACTGGTTTGGCATATGGTGCCCATGTGCACTGAAAACTCTAGAAGAGGGCATGGAGTCGGTTGGGTGTTGGTTCATTAAAAGCTGAACTTTCCTCTTCAGCTCCTGGTCTAACGGCATTTGTGTTTAACAATACTGTGTTGTATGATGGAAACTGAAAATGATGTGTGTACTTTGGTGTTATTCTTTGTTATGATTTCCAATTCAAGGACTAACCTTTAGTTTCTGTGACCTGCTGTCCAGTGAACCAAAGGTACTGGGAGGAGACATGTCAGTTCCACCTTTAGCAAATTTCACCTTGGGAGAAAAAAAATGCACACACAGTTTTGTCCGAAGACGTGAACAATGATAGAACTAATTTCTGCCTAACAGGGTGGAGAGGGTTCATTTAAAAAGATTGTTGGTACAACAAAACATTTAGTGACAAATAAGTATGATAAAGTCATTACGCCACTAGAAAAGAACAAACACGTGTTTCTACTGACCTTCCTTCTGTGTAAACTATGTGAAGCCTTATCCCATTTCATCTGCAAATATTTGTTTGCACAGGGAAGCAGGGATTGATATGCCCGATGATGCATCAGGACCCTGTAAAGACAAAACGTCAAATAAAGCTGCAGAAGTACAAGCTTCTCACACATTGTAGGATGATTTAAGGGGTTATGCGCTCATGGTTGAGATTCAAGGAAGTTCCAACAGTCCATCTGAACTGCTGGCCTAATCACTATCCATGAAACCTGCTCACAACTTAGACTTTGTAAGTATTCATTTTTTTTCTTTGTTGTTGTTTTTTTTTTTTAGTCCAATCAGTTTCAAGGAACATCGTCAAACTCTGTCCTCTTGTTCAAATATGGTCACTTCTGACTTCATAAATAAATACAAGGCTGCTTCCAAATGCTGATCGCTAGGTTTCAAAATGTCAGTTTACAAACCAACTGGTGATTTCATAGTGACATACTTCCATTTATTAAATACAGTCTATTCTAGAACCTCAAACAAATATGTTTACATTCAAATAATCACTGGTTAATTTGACTTTCGACCTCCAACCAAAAAAAGAAAGAAATTGCAATTATAGTGCTATGGGTCGCTAACTTTCATCTGTATCTCAGAGGGTCTTCCACTCAGTCATAGCTTATTGAACCTGTTAAAAAAATATATTTATAATTATTTCTAGACTATCTGACTGCCAGACCACAGTATGTCAGGATGGGGAGATGTGTTTCTGGAACACTGGAATGCAGTACTGGGGCTCCGTAGGGTGCTGTTTTGGCTCCTTTTCTTCTGCCACATACAGAAGTATTCTGATGATACGGCTGTTGTGGCATGTGTGCGCGGTGGACAGGAGAAGGAGTACAGGGACCTTGTGGAGTCCTTCAATGGCTGGACCAAATAGAACTGTCTTCTCCTGAACACCACCAAGACCAAAGAGCTGGTGGTGGACTTCAGGAGATTTAAAACTGCATACCAGTCAGTCTGCATTGATGGAGGGGAGATAGAGACTGTTCAGACCTGCAAATACCTGGGGGTGGTGCTGGATAATAAACTGGAGTGGTCTGCCAAGAAGCAGTGTACAGGAGGGGCCAGAGCCGTCTCTTCTTCCTGAGACGGCTCAGGTCCTTCAATGTCTGCAGTGATATGATATGCATGTTTTATCACATTGTCACTGAGAGTGCACTGTTCTATGCTGTTGTCTGCTGGGGGAGTTGCACTACAGACAGAAACTGTAGGCGCCTGGACAAACTGGTGAAAAAGGCTGGTTCTGTTGTAGGCAGAAGGCTGGACCCTCTCAGTGCTGTGGTGGAGCAACAGAAGAGGAGGAAATTGTATTCTGTTTTGGAGAACAATAAACATCCTCACCACAGCATCCTGGCAGGACAGAGGAGCAGCTGCAGTGAGAATCTCATCTCAAAGGTTCAGGAGGCCCTTTGCCATAAGGCTTTTTAACAGTGACTGCTGACATGTTTTTCTCAAAATTATTTATTTATTTATGTATTATTTTATCATTATCATTATTATTGTTATTATTGTTCTAATATACAATCATTGTAAATATTTAAAAGAAAAAAAATTAACTACTTGACTAATTCTGAATTTCCCCCACTGGGGGATGAATAAAGTATTTTTCTATTCTATTCCATAAGAACATTTCTAAGTTTCCTTATTCGAAACTGTTGGGCTATTTTACCTTTTTGTCTAAAACAAAATATTACTTCCGGTAAATGTTGATTCTATTTCCTGTGACAGTGCGCCTGGTAACGGTACCCCAGTTTTCCGCCATCTTGTCTGCAGCCAAACAGGTACCTAACAGTGGTTCGCGGTTTGGATAACGGAGGCAGGGATCTAAACGACAACAACTTGACTGGTGGGCAAAAAGTTCTGTGTTTTTATTGGAAAAACAACGCGCTATAGTTCAGATATTTGTAATGAAGAAGGGTTGAGCTGTCCCAGTAACATTAGTGCTATTGACCCAGAGACATGAAAATGGCAAGGAACATGACAAACAAGTGCCACAAAGGTTTAAAAACGTGATAAAAATGTTACAGGCACACATATGTAGCACGTATACACACACATACACACACACACACACACACACAAACAAATGTATGCTTGGTCATTTAACTCACCCCGGAGTCTCCAGATGTCTTGGGAGTGTTGACAACAGTCTTTTCAAGACTGTGTACCCACCGGTTGACCTGAGACGGGATATTGAAATCTGTTTTCTATCATGGTTGCCATGGCGCCAGCTTGAGAGAACGGAGATGAATTGTTTTCAAACGACGCGCTTGTTTAATAAGTTACACACAGAGAAACACACAGAGGCATGTGAAGATGGACTAACTAGTGAGGAGACCGTGGAGCGAGCGACAGTTAAAATGAGCTGCCGCGTGGGGACATCGTTTCACGCAGTTCAAAGCGGAAAATGAACTGAAGTCGACCACATACCGACTGCCCTTAATGAGTGAGAAACTGTTGTCCCACTTGCTGCATACAGACCTCAATAACAGTATACACTCCACAAGCACTGCTACAGCTTTTAGCTGATGCCTGACGATGATTAAAAAAGGTTTGGGAAAAAAGAAGAGATCGTGGAAGTTGATTTATGTTCTAAGACCCTTTCATACTATGCTGTGAGAATCATATCAAATATTTGATGAATGAATCCCATTTAGGTGCTATGACTTCATGAATGAACATCTATATTACAACACTTCCCCCTACTGCCTGGAGTTCTCTACAACCTGGAAGTGTCACTACCATTAATAAATCATATTGTATACCAGAATAAGCCATAACACATTAAACTGTAAAAAAAAATGATTACCACCCTTTCTCCTGCACTATTTTTACATTTTTGTGTTTTGTGGCTTATCCTGTCTCTGACATGCACACCCCACGAATGCAAAGCTTGTGCAACTATCCACGAAGAATTCATAAAATAGAAGAAACATCTAAATGAATAATTCCACGTATGTTACACCACAACTCGGTTATCTAAGATTTTAGGAGTTCTGAAGCCTCCGTGGCTGAGGGCGAAGCCTTATTTCTGACATCTCCCCACAGATGCACTCAGTTGCGAATTAATCACCCATCCCTCCTAGCACAGTCATGCCTTAATGCAGAGGCATTCTCATGAATGAATTATATGCAATAAAACATTTCTGGTCCCATTTGTTATTTTGTTGTATAAGAGGAAGTTTGTTGATGGGATGGATGTGAAATGCTGTGAGGAATAAAACAGTGCCTCTGGATAATTCTTTTCCTAACTGTCCTGTGTCAGTTACTTGGACAAACTTTCATTTGATTTCAGCTTCATCTCAACCTGAAGTGAATATCTGTGTCTGTGAGTGTGACCCGAATGAACAGTTTGGCTGCATAAGACCATATAAAGTGTAGCTATATATTGTTAGGTTTCCCTGGCAAGAGATGTAAAACCATCCGTCCTAACGTAGACAGCTTTGGTCAACATAGAGTGTTTAGTTTTGCAGAAGAGCCTCGCATACAATTGGAGAACAGTGATTTCAAACATAAAAACAAATGTTGAATGCACAGAACCTTGTGTCCAGTCTCCAAGGGGCCTGACTACGACGTGGTTTTCTCACACAAAAAAATAAGGTTGCTCTCTCATGCTCTCTCAGTGGTGCTTTCAGAACACTTGGCATAAACTCTTTATGGAGTAGTTTTAGAATATTCGTGATAAATCAGTTTTCATATGGACTTCAAAGATTTTTTTCCCAATGATCAGTGTCACAAATCATAATTTACATCCATTTTTACTGCATGAGCTCAAAGGGAAATGCACGGAAAGGTGACATACTTCTTATAAGCACTGCAAGTTCCTCATTAATTAAGAAGGGTGACGATGGTGCATTTAATGAGGCTTGTTTTCATCTCCTGTTTTAAACGGCAGGGGATGATACCAGTTCCAGGAAGTCTCAGTGGTGGATCTTCCATTGCACCGTTGTGGGAAAAGGTGCAGAGCAAGACGGTCCCTTTGGGACCGATGAAGTACTGTAAGATCTGCTACTCGTATGAACATAACAGAAACTGTGTATGTTCGTACATAGGTGTGGTGTTTTTCCCAGGATGTGCAGTTGTTATGTAATGTGTACAGCACAATCACCATGAAAGAAACAGGATCAAAAAAACGACTGTGTTTGTACATTAAGTTTGCTTAAATAAGTTTAAATATTTCATTCCTTTGCATTTATGAGCTATCCAATTTAATAATTTAAAATTTATCACATTCATTGTTGTTTTAAAATTGTGTTATCCAAATGAAAAGAATATCTTCCTCGTCAGCCACCTGTCTCTGCTGATTGAGACAAATACTATGAGTTCCCACTTAGGTCATATTCCTTTTATTTTCTTGTCTACACCTGTGGCCTGAGCCTTAGTAAGATAAGCAGGAAGAGGGTGTGAATCTCCCCAAGGTCAAGTTTTAATCCGTGTTGATGGTTGTGACTATAGTAACAGGTCCCAGTGGAAGACCCTGTTTAGAGGTGGCTGCATCATATTGGCTGCTTGTTAAGAGACACCCGCAATGAAGGACTTCTGTTATCAAAAATGTACACTGTTTTCTCCAATTCACAGTAGTCATCATTCCAGCCAAAGTCATTTTTGTCACCTTCTTACATCAATAATTATCTAGTTATTGTGCTCAAATGCATCATGTTTCTCTTCATCCGTTCACCTTTAAAAGCTCTTTTGTCCACACACAGTGATCCCCTGTCAGATTAGTGTTGAACAGCCTTTACCAACACTACCCTGACTTTTTTTTAAATAGAAAGAGGCTTTAGAGACACCTCTAGGTACACTGCTAACTTCTTTAGGAGTTGCATTGTAGTAAATAAGAGGGATTGTCGCCGAGTCGATGTGGAGATGAATGATGAAGAACTCTGCTGACACGGACTTAATCGAACATAGAAACCTTTATTGCATTCGTCAGGTCCGTCTCAAATTTACAGAAAAGATGCATCAAGTCTGGAGAGAGTAGCCCAATTGTTCGAATGAAATCTCTCTGTCTTTCAGAGTGTGAAACTCCTTTTTATGGGTGTTAATTTATCCCTATATGGTGGAGATGCTCCAGGTCTCTCCTTCTCCAGGCATATAGCCAAGAGACAATGTATATGGACTTCACACCTTTGGAATGTATTTTCCTCCGAATCTCCTTATTTGACTATATGCTACCTCTGGTTGGAACACATGCACTCAGTGGCCTTCATCAGTGACGTGTTTAGAGCATATGTACTCAGTGAACTTAGAGATGGTCCTTTTCAACTGTTTCTCTTGAGTATTTTTTGAAGATTTTGATAAAATCAGAAAATGCAGCATATGGTGTTGACAATGCATGTTTGAGATGTTAAAAGTCATAGCTGTACTTACTCCCTTTTCTGCACTTTATCTGAGAAAAATCTCAAAATAAAACCAGTCCCCATGCAACCCCCCCTTCCAAAGCTTAACACACAAAATCTAAAAAAGCCTGCTCGCTTGATGTATAGAAAGCTGTTTTAAAGTCAACACAATTTCCTGCTAATGGATGGTAGACTAGGTAAGGCACTGCACTCTCAGTTGTGCCGCTCCATTAAAGCTGCTGAGCTACACAGGGACAGTTGCTTTGACACAAAAATTGGCTTTCACCATCTGAAAGGGGGTCTTTTTCGTGATGGTTTTGATGCACACATGCTGCACTGAATGCAGGAAGTTTCCCCCACTTTAATACACAATACCATACAAGCCAATATTCTACCAAGATCTGTACTATGAAGGGTATAAATAATGAAAGCTGCAGTCTTTACAGGTTAAAAACGACCCACAGCACTGTTACATAACACTGGAATGAGTTATGAGACTAAAGCTCGAGTAAAGTTGAGTACAGAATGATACCGGACCAACTGACTCCAGGATACCGAGACGAATGCAGAGCTATTATACTCAAATGTGTCATCTTGAATATAATCTCGTTTTTAATTTTGCCCCACAATTATACTATACTGTTTCTTGACGATTCAATCTCTTCTGATCATTTCAGCTCATTGCTTACTGGCTTGTAAGTTTGCTGAAAACAAATAAAAAAAGACAAATTAAAAAAAGAAAAAATAATTTAAATATTTCTTTCTGTCTCATTATTTCTGCTTATCTGACAAAAACAATTCACAATGGAACATGTAAAACATATCAAAAGTTAAAAGCCATACTTTTTTCGATTCTATCAAAAAAAAAAAAATCTTTAATTTGACGGCATAACACATCCCAAACAGGTTGTGACAGGAGCAACTAGTAGGATGAAAAAGTAAGTGGGACTAATAAGAAACAGCTGGAGGAATATGTTACAGCTAGTTAGATTAATTGACAGCAGGTCAGAAACATGATAAGTTCTAAATAAAAGGGCACTTTAGAATGGTAGAATATCTCAAAGGTAAAGATGGGCAGAGGTCTAACAACCTGAAAAAACTGAACCTACAATTTGTGAAGCAATTTCAGATTACTGTTCCTCAACAAAAAATTGTGCAATCTGAATATTCCGTCATCGTTAGCGCATGACATCATTGAAAGATTTAATTCAGTTAAATTCAGGTCAGTTTTATTTATGTAGCACCAAATCACAACATGTGTCGCCTCAAAACACTTCAAAGATACGGTCCAATTCAAGCAAATTCTAATCCAATTAATTTATGATGGGATCGTAATCCAATTGAATGCAATTAATAAAGTTCCAAATTAGTCCAGTTCATACAGAGCACACAAAAAGTAAAAAGTCCCACTTTCAATATGTTATATGTATTATTATGAATAAAAGATTAGTTTATAGTATATGCAACCTTTTCATATGTGGGGTTATACTTGTTTCATCCAGTTGTGTATCTTGTATACCCCAAATTACTTAGATCAATTTTGTCCACGCTTCAAATACAGATATTCTCCACGTGAAAAGTGAATAATGTTAGGCACCAATTGGAGCATATAATTTTGGATGTGTGCAATGTCAACCTTAATTTATTTCTAAGACAGAAAAGATTCTGACTCTAAAAGCTTTGGTTAAATGTGTTTTGAGTCTGACTTTGCAGTTGAAGGGCCAAATTAGATACTCTACCTGTATTTCCCTCCTGTGTTGTGTTCAGGTTCTCCTGCAAGGTTCATCAAAGGTTTGTTGCTTTATTACAGAATGTGGTTGAGAGGGTGTTGTGTCTGCATTTGCAGTGAATCCATTACCGTGAAAGCATAATAAAGACATACATTCTCTTCAGTATGAATACATATTGATTAGAAAGAAAAATCAAATAGTTTTAGTCATAGAGTATGGCAGGTCAAATTTTTTAAATGAATCAGTTAGTCATTATTTAGGTATTTTATTAGGATACAACATCCAGCTGACGCAGGACAACCTGATCATATCACTTCTGTCGTCCACCTGCTTGTTGCATTTTATTGTGGTAAAAGTACTACAAGAACATTTCTGGCACTGGCAATTACAGTCACTTTTGAAACCTGTACTGGAACAGGAAGAGATTTAAGCAGAACAGAATGGTTAACTATACTAAATAGCAGATCAGTGGTTAAAGGGGGAATGAAATAGCTGAAATATCGATTATTTTGTCGATTACCGCAGGAACCAATCGATCGCATGACTGCACATGTATGTTGGAGTAAAGTTTGACTTCGCCGGCATGACTGCACAGTATCCACATTGTTACAGCCATATAGAGTATTGCAATGCAGTACAGGAGAACTCAGAGAGACTAATTATAGAAAGTGTGTTAATGTTCAGAAAGCTAATATGTTGATAATGCCAATTCTTACCGAACAGGAAAGTCCCAGAGAGATGATTACAAAAGGGCAGGATTGAAGTGTACACTTTATTTTAGGTCATGCGCATCACTGAAACCTGAGTGTGGATAAAACATCTCTTCTGGATAAAGTTTAAACGAGGGAGTGGGGAGAAAGGCTATAAAGAAGGCAGTGTGACGATCAAACAATGCCTGGCATGTGAGTGACCACTTCGGCATTCTGCTCTCGTATCACTGCTCCATTTGACCCTTCCTTATGCTTTAGGTGACCACTCAGTGTTGGCATGTCTCGTCTGACTCCAAAGAAAAACCGAGATCTGTCTTCATCTATATTTCAACCACATGCCTTAGTGACAGATCTTTCCAAATTTAGCCAATCCCTCAAGACAACACAGAAACCATGAAGCAATGAACTTGTCAGAGACACAGAGAAAAATGATGACAGCCAGATTAATTGAATATGTTAAATCTTGAATATTGGTTGAATGTCCAAGAGTTCCAATTTTTTTTTAATAACTAACATGATGTATATTAAACTCTTGTGAAAGTGCCCTCGAAAATTTGGAAGGAGGGTAGCATGGAAACAAGCACAAGATAAAACCTCCAAGGAGCAGAGAGAACGGTTATTGTAATGATGATATTTCCACCTGATAAAGTTGTATTATTAAATCTCAAAAAGATTAAATGTTAAGCATGTTATTATCCATGTTCTTTCTGTCCTTCAAGACAGTTGCCAAGTTTTTGTGTTTTTTTTTGCTGTCACACTTTTTAAAGACTGCATGTCTTCAAATTGTAGAGCAGGAGGCTGTCATTGAAATGAGAAATTATATAGTATAAAAACACAGTCCTTGGAGCATCATTATACAGTTATGACACTGTGTCCTTGTGGACAGAATTGCCTGTATAACTGGAACTTTTTACTCACAGAATGTGGGCTGGCTTGCCTATGAAGTGAATTCTCAATGGACCATGAGTACTACTGCCCCTATCACTCTGCAGTAATGAATACTCTTGGTAGCAATGGATTTTAAAGAGAAGCAGGTTATTATCTGTGTGGGATTCTTCAATTTGTTCTATTGGTGTTTTGCCCTGTTAGTCACACTGTGGGTGCACTTGAGCGGTTCTAGAGATGTCTAAATATTACATATAGTTCAGCATTTAAGCCACCCGTATCAGTGAGATAGAACTGATGGTTTAGTAGGCTCATATTCCTTATCTCATGTGCTGCATGCTTATGAAGCACACTAATTCTGATAATCAGATATGTGCAGAGCTGCTTGTTCCCAGGATGTTGCCAAATATGGTTCAGTTTAGCTGTTTGAACTCAGTGAAGCATGTAGAATAGTTCTGGGCCCCTTAGCTCTGAATGTCAGCAGCTGTGTTGTGCCCAACTTATTGCAAGGAATTCAGCGGGCAAATAGAATGAGCACAAATTTGCAACAATGCGTTCACGATAAGAGTTGGTGTGTGCCTCTGTGTGTTTGTGTGTTTAAATGAAGTCTTTGGCCGTTACTTGTCTTGCAGCAGCTGTTCGTTTTCTCATGAACACTTTCTCCGAGCTGTACCAAACACAGCTCATCTTCCTTCTCTGGCTGGAAGGCATCTGGGTTTCTGCTCTGTTTCTGGATGTATAAGGTTCCAGTCTGGTATTTCCTGAAAGCAGAGGCCATGACTTTAGAAAGCAAAAGTTTCTAAATGAAATTGCACTGCATCCACAAATGCAAATTAAACCTGAAGTTAAAAATAAACTAAATGAATTGATAAATAAATCATACAAACAAGATTGGAAAAAATGCAGCAGCCCCTTTTCGGCCCCAAACTCAGAGGAGATCAACTAGGACTAATTCATTTTTCAAATGCATGGTAAAATATAGGTCCAATCAAAAGCGAACAAAACTGAGCTTACGCATCTAGATAATGTGGTTGTATCTCTCTGGCATGTATATGCTCAACTAGACTCAAATGGGCCAATGCACCTTGATTTTCTTTTGTCAACCAAAACATACCAGCAATTGTGATGAAAATTAAGAATATGTGTAAATTAGCGGTCAACTTGAAACAATTTCAGACTGTAACTCTGCTCCCGATTTTATAACCAAAGCATGATCTGACAAAATTTAAAACTTCAAAGTCTTCAAAGTCTGTGCAGTGAATTGGGCAACACTTACAGGTAGGATGATCTCCAACAGTGGTCCGATTAAATAGCCAAGTGGAGCTGTAACTGAAGCTCAGTTCAACAGTGCATGCAATCGTGCTTTGTTGTTGTTGATAGTCAAGGTGATGCAACCAAGTGGTAAACACTATTTTTCATAACATAAAATGAAATATATGAGCAAAGAATTTCTAAAAAGCTCTAAAAATGTCTCACTTGTTTTTAACCTGTTTTAAAACCCAAGATTTCCGTAGCATTCCTACTATTTTTTTTAAATTGGGTTGTGTCTTTAATTCTCTGTTTAATTTGGAGTAAATTTCTATTTCGACAATTCAGTTAAAACTGGGATATCTGGAAGCATATCAGGGTTTTGCCAGATGTAGTCATCACACTTTAAGTGCAGCAGATAATAATGATGAAATATTCAAATGATCTAACACCCACCATTTAGTTTTTGTCTAAAAAGATTTGGATGGAATTCCTGTCCTTTCATTTAAGAGTATGCTTATTTCTTTAAGCTACTTCACTAATAATTAGTGTACCAAATGTAGCTGCAACAGTAAAATGCTTGTGTTTTTAAACATCTTTATTTTTCACAGGAGATAATGCCGTATGAATCCTTCCACATACACCATCCTCAAAAACGATATCACTATATCATGCAGTCTTCACACTCCCCCGAGTGTGAGCCTTTTAAATGTGTACAGTAAAACCACAGAGACCATATGCAAAACTGAAACCACTCCATTTGTCTCTTTGCATCTTAAATCAAGGAATTTGTTTTTTTCCCATCTGCAGAAAACAGGCTGTTAAAAACTCACAAGGGAGCCACTTTCTGCCAGCCCCAGCCTAAGCCATCAAAAAGAAGTATTCTAATGATCCCTGACAAAACTGTCAGATGATATCCTCCAGGGTGCGATGATACTTTACATTATGGTGGATGGATCGATAGCAAAGCTGACACGATGGGCCTCTGCAGAGGGAGAAAGCTGGAAAGGCAGCGGTGCACTGAGCCTCTGACTTGTGCTGATTCCACAATGAGTCCACTTGACCTGACAGAACAAGAGTCCAAAGCATGCTCATGTAATCTGCCTAAATTACTGTGCTCGTACTTTATCTGAGGCTGTATAAGTGGGTATTTACAGTAAATTTGTTACTCATACACAAATTGGCAGCCACTTCCTAAAGACAATAAAAATTTTTATAGTTGGGCTTTAAACAGTGACATAGCAAAATCATAATGCTGTGTAAAGACAGTCAATCAGGAGACATTTAGTTTCAAAGTGGCCCAGATCCCCAAGGAAACTGTTATCACAGACAACTGACAAGACCTGGGCACCACAAAACTAGGTCATTAAAGTGGATTAATGCTGTAATTCAGAGATGAATGCACAACACAACCCCAGCAATGAAATCCAGTCTTTAATCAAGCTAGCTGTTGCCCACATTGTTTACATTAACCATAGCTTTTCCAAGATTTTTCTCACTTGGTATTACTTAAACAAAAGTGGCTTTTGATAACTCCTCCATGCATAAAAGAAGATAGCTTTGACAGATGCAGTAATTATGAGGGTGGGTGACACAGGAATTGTACATTAAATGTAAAAGTATTAAATACTAAAGTGACATATGTTAAATGCTTTTGAAAGCCAAGATCAATGAAGTTATCCACTGTTTCCGTTTTACCACAGATCAACCTTTTTCATTAAAGCTATACTAAATCTCTATTACATTAAATAACGATAACACTGGTCATTTGTATTAATTTCATTCCATTTCATTTCAGTTTGTTAATATAGTGCCAATCCAAGACAAATCATCTCAAGGCACTTTAAAGATACAGTTCAACTCAACCCAATTACAATCCAATTAAATCAAATTCATTCCACTTTGTTATAACTGTCTGCATATAATACCAACTCAAGGAAACCAGCTGATCCTAAGGAGTCTTCTCTTTTCTAGAATACCAAGTCCTGAGCATGCATGGGGCAACAGTGGAGAGGGAAACTATCTTTTAACAGAAAGAAGCCTTCAGCAGAACAAAACTCAGGAAGGAAGCAATTTCCCTCAACTGGTTGGGGGTTAAGAGGACAGGAAAGAGGGGTCAACAAGCACCATAACATCAAGCCAAGGATACCTGATGAGAAAGAAAATAAGACAAACACAAGTTGATGACAATAAAAAATAGGCTACAGCCCCTCCCACGACCCTGAGCTGCATTAAGCGGATATAGAAAATGAATGGATGGATGGATGAATGGATAAACCAAAACCTAATTTTTGAATTTGGGGTTGTAACAACACTTTACAGATAACTGTTAATGAGTTCTGCAGACCAAGCAAGTTTAAGCACTAGTTTATATGGGTATCCTCAGATAAACTGCTTGCTTCAGATACTTCCACAACATTTCTATTAGATTATGAGCAAGACTTTGACTTGGTCATTCCAGAAATTTGACTTTTTTACTCTTAAATAATTTTTTGAAAGATCATCTTGTGCGCCAAGGATTGTTGTCTTGCAGCATGCTCCACTTTCTCTTGATATTCAGTTCATGTACAGATATCCTTACCAGTGACGGACAAGGATAAAAAAACAGCTGTGGCATTTAAATCAGACTTAGTTATCAAACCTAACACCGATCTCATCTAGACGCCAATGTAAAAAGCTTGAGCTAAAACCATAGATATTGACTGGAATGCAGCTTTTCAACAAAATTATTTAAGTTTAAACTACACAGTATAATCACTCCTGCCTCTGCTGTCCGCAATGTAATATGCTCTGAGAGCGTGATACTCTCCACTTGTAACACATTTAGCACAACAGCAGGTTCTTAAAAACAAGAAAGTCCCACACAGCTGCTTTAGAAAGAACAGTAACTTCATCAAGACATGAAAACATCAGGCAAACTTTTGAAGTGCACCGACAAGAAAAGTATGCCTTTACACCTTTCCACTTGAGAAGTTGTTTTCTTAATGCTTGGTTAGCCTTTGATGTACACTGCTCAAAAAAAATAAAGGGAACACCTAAACAACACAATGTAATACCAAGCCAGTCACATTCTGTGAAATCAACCTGTCCAGTTAGGAAGCAACACTGATTGTGAATCAATTTCACCTGCTGTTGTGCAAATGGAACAGACAACAGGTGAAAATGACAGGCAATTAGCAAGACCACCCATATAAAGGAGTGGTTCTGGAGGTGGTAACCAAAGACTATTTCTCTGTTCTCATCCTTTCAGGCTGATGTTTTGCTCACTTTTGCATTTTGTCAGTGCTCTCACCCCTAGAGGTAGCACGAGGTGGTGTCTACAACCCACAGAAGTTGCTCAGGTTGAGCAGCTCCTCTAGGATGGCACATCAATGCGAGCTGTGGCAAGAAGGTTTGCTGTGTCTCTCAGCACAGTGTCTAGGGCATGGAGAAGATAGCAGGAGACAGGCCAGTACACCAGGAGACGTGGAGGGGGCCGTAGGAGGGCAACAACCCAGCAGCAGGACCGCTACCTCTTCCTTTGTGCAAGGAGGAACAGGAGGAGCCCTGCAAAATGACCTCCAGCAGGCCACTAATATGCATGTTTCTGCTCAAACTGTCAGAAACGCACTCCATGAGGGTGGTATGAGGGCCCGACATCCACAAGTGGGGCTTGTGCTTACAGCCCAACACCATACAGGCGATTGGCATTTGCCAGAGAACATGAAGATTGGCAGATTCGCCATTGGCGCCCTGTGCTCTTGACGGATTAGCACAGGTTCACACAGGGCACATGTGACAGAGTCTGGAGACGCCATGGAGAACGTTCTGCTGCCTGCAGCATCCTCCAGCATGACCAGTTTGGCGGTGGGTCAGTAATGGTTTGGGGAGGCATTTCTTGGAGGGCCGCACAGCCCTCCATGTGCCAGAGGTACCCTGACTGCCATTAGGTACCAGGATGAGATCCTCAGACCCATTGTTAGACCATATGCTGGTGCAGTTGGATTCCTTCTGCCTCGTGTGGCTGAAGTGTGTCAGCAGTTCTTGCATGATGAAGGCATCGATGCCATGGACTGGCTTGCCTGTTCCCCAGACCTGAATCCAATAGATCACATCTGGGATATCATGTCTTGTTCCATCCACCAACGCCACTTTGCACCACAGACTGTCCAGGAGTTGTCTGGGAGGAGATCCCTCTGGAGAACATCCGCCGCCTCATCAGGAGCATGCCCAGGCATTGTAGGGAGGTCATGCAGGCACGTGGAGGCCACACCCACTACTGAGCCTCATTTTGACTTGTTTTGAGGAATTTCCGCTGAAGTTGGATCAGCCTGTAATGTGATTTTCCGCTTTTATTTTGAGTGTGATTCCAAATCCAGACCTCCGTGGGATAATAATTTTGATTTACATTGATCATTTTTATGTTATTTTGTTCTCAACGCATTCCACTATGTAATGAATAACAATTTTCAACTGGAATATTTCATTCACTGAGATATATAGAAAGTGTTATTTTAGTGTTCCCTCTATTTTTTTGAGCAGTGTATATGCCTCCAATCATCACATTTACGAAGGAAGGGATTAGTCTCTTTGAAGAAATGATCAACACACTGCACAAAATGGGAAATAATTAGCACCTTTATTAGACAACTAATTCAGGTTGCGACCGGTATTTATAATGAAATGCCTTACCGAAACTTGAATAACAATTCCAATGTATTGAAAATCTCATTTGAATCTGTGGAACATGCTAGCATAACTCTGAAGTAGAAGACCTAGAGAAACGTTTCGAGCAACATGACTGATCCAAAAACCTGCCAGTCAAGATTGCAAAAATGTGCAAGGATGGGCATAGTTGATTCAAAATCTGGACCAAAAAAACATCTAATGTCCTATCACAAAAATAAATCCCTGCAACTGAGATATCAACAATAAACTGTAAAGCAAAAGACATTCAGTGGGATTTATTTATTTTTTTCATCCCCGGTGGAAATTTGAAATTTGTTGCTTGTGGCTCCTCCCATATTTTGTACTATCTCAGGCTTTTTGTTGATTGTTGGCAGTTTCTGCCACAAGTCCATAATCAAAGTCTAAAACTTCAGCCTCCTCAATGTCTTGTGTTGTTCCTGTCTGATCTGGCTCTGCCATATCCGTAAGCCAAATCTAGTATTATCAAAGCTGCTAACATCGGTGGCATGTTTAGACAACAAACAAAATAGTTGGTTGGTTGTTTATGAACATTTTTCTCCCTCATGCAACAGAGCTCTCTTTTTTTTTTTTTTTAGCAGTTATCCCCTTTGGGTTTTTTTTGTATTGTTTTTTTTTAGCTATGTCCGGATCCATTATGTTTTATCCTTTTGAGTCATGACATCAGCGTACCATTTTATTTCCGCCCTCACTTGACCTTTCCGCTCAAAACATACACAGTAGATATTTCATAAATTCTCTAAGAAGCTGTTTATTTAAAGGTACTTTGAGTCCAAACTCAAAAGATCTGGGCCACATCCATCCTTATATAAAAATAAAAAATGAAAAAAAAATCTCCCAAAAATGATACTATTGCCACCATATTTCTTGATGGGATAAAGTTCTCATGTTGGAATCTAGTAATCTCCTCCCTCAAAACACAGCGCTTCTAATTTAACCCCAAAAGCTATTTTATTTTTATTTTTTGTGTCCTCAAAATGTTTTTCCAACAACTTTATCTTCAGTAAACTGAGGACTGCAGTAATGGCACCAGTGTTGTTTTTAGAGAGCAGGGGCTTTCAACGAGCATGCACGCCATTGTTACCAGTGTTAGATATGTAACTTTGAATCAGTGTTCCTCAGCTGCTAAATTCTCCACTAAAACAGTGTGACAGCTGTTTAATTGGATTATGATTATCTGCTCCCAGGATTTGTGCAAAAATCTCCCACGATTCATCTTATTTCTGAAAATTTGAAAAGGTTCACAAACTTTAAACCACTACTGTACAACTTAAAACAGCAATATAGACAAGTGGCTATGCATCATCTTTAAAATGTCTTCTGTGAAAAACAGGACTTATACACATGCAATCAAACATACACTTTACTTCTCTTCAACTCCTGCCTTAGAAGGCCAGGGGTGATTAGGAGAAAAAATATTTTCTCCTTTTGCTTGTGATGGAAAATGTTTAAGCCCTTGGGGGAAAGTACAGTGGAAACAGTCACTATAAGCAACACTAAGGGGTTCATTTTCCTTAGGGATATGAACAAAGACTTTAGTATAAGCCCCCCCCCCCATACAAATTATTAAAACGTTTTTTATTGAACTTTCTCATTTATTTATTTGATATAGGATCAGTCTGTACTCATGTTGACTTGTGTTATGATTTCATGATGGCAGAGTAACGTTGTACATTATTCTTTTGCCTACTTCACAGAAGCACAAAAGCCTCCCAATGCTAACTTACACAGGTGAGTCTAAGCACCTGTGACTTTCTTTAATTTCTCAAATGCATAAAGTTGCATATAGTTGAAAAACTAGGAGTGCAGAAATGGCATTGAAAAGAAATGACATCAGGTTAATGGTTGCAAATGTAAACTCCTCAACATGCGACCCACAAGTCCTCCCACATAGCCATATAAAAATTCTAAAGACATGTCATTTTCTTGAATCCAAAATAAAACTATTGGGACAATGGTCTCTGTCGGATCACAAAAAAAAAAAAAAAAAAAACCCGAGCATCTCTGGTATGACGGCGCAGAAACCACGTGTTTACGTAATGGAAAGCCAATCTTTCAATTTAACCCCTCCTCCCCGTCTATTTCTAACAGAGGTCCGACGCAAAAAGGAAATGCATGCAAATGTTTTCATACAGGCGCAGCGTACTTTTAGAGATGCCAGTTTCGTGCTGCTGAAAAAGGCTTAAGGAAAATACCCCACAAAGAGAACAAACGCACACTCCAGGAATCACGGACACACACCAAGAACCCAAAACCTGCGGCGTGGGATTATAAGAAATGAAAACTGATGTTGGTGTTATCTGACCTCGCCAAACAAGCTGGTTTTAAGGAGACACGAATTGGACTCAACCTGGCAATGTGGTGTTTTGTTGGGGCAATCATTGCAGCAGTCTGTGCATAGGATGCATCCTCCCTTGGCTTTTGATGCTGTGCAGATCCACCCTCCTCTCCTCAGAGTGATGAACTAATAGGCAATGATTTTCTCCTCGGAAATCCACCGTGGTTTACTGTTTCCCCGTTAGTTGTGTTTGTTTACTGGCGACCCGTCTCCTCTCGGTGCGACACATGCAATTTATAGAGTATATTTTCTATCATAGACTAGTTGAGGAGGCATTCTTTATTTGGCACAGGAAGAAACACACCGCTATTACGAAGTCTGACAGACACTGACTATTTTGTCACGTGAATGAAAGCGCATAGGACTTGGATATAGCCTACCTATTTTTTTTTTCTATGATACAACTGGTAGCCTTGTTTGAGAGAACTGATCCAATTGTGTTATTATGCAACCGCAAGGATCTCATCTATATCTGGGTGTTTAAGCCACTGGATTGCTCTTCGCCCAAATCAATGTGGTTTCTTTGGAACATTTTCAGCAAAGGAACGCATATGCTGCAGTGTCTTTGTGGCAAGAGTCTTAAGAAAAACAAGAATCCAAGTGGTAAGCTCATCACCATTATGCACACTCGTTTCTCTGTGTGAACCGGCGTTATGGGTGCGCGCGCGCGAGCGCGTGTGTGTGCATGTGTGTGTGTGTGTGAAAGAGTATCATTCGTTATTCGTTTGTTTGTTGTTACGGTGAGAGATCTGCAATCATATTTATGCAGCCAGTGGCTCGCGCAGAGGCGCTGGCGGGGGGGGGGGGGGGGGGGTACAACTTACTCTGTGCAGCTACTACATTACGGTGAGCCCAGGTTTGAGGACGCAGCGCAGAGGCACAACAAAAAGCTTCACCACCCTGCATCACCACGACACCCTGATCTCCTAACTTTTTAAATAACGCCTGCTCACTCTCGGTGTCTCCTTCTCTCTCTCTCTCTCTCTCTCACACACACACACATAGACACACATGAACCTAACACACACGCGCGCACACACTCAGGCTCGATGTTATTCCAGTTAATCACATCCACGCACATTTTATTTTATTTTTTTATCCAATGTAAATACCGCTAAACAGATCATTCCATCGTCGGGTTGACTGCAGCGGCGTTACCCCCTCTGCATCACTTCTCTCTTCAATGAGCCATACTCGCGGTGGTTTCACCAAGCCAGCCGGAGGAGACAGACCAGTCTTTCATGTCTGTCACTGCAGGCAGTAGGATTGTCATCATGCGGGTGCTTTTTTCCCCACTTAGGTCGATTTTATGTTGAAGAAGCCGGGGAGTTTAACGATGTGAATAGGACACAAAGAAAGAGACTGGGCTCCGCCGCTTTAATGTAAACCCAGCAGTTCACCCAACAGTCGACATCGCTTCCATTCAGACATTCTTGACTTTTTCTTGTAGAAAAGCTATGCACAAGCCCCGGCTTTAGTATCTCACCAGCAATTTTCACTTTGGCCCATGTGGTAGCTGATTAAATGTACACTGCTGATGCTGAGTGAGCATGGTATGCCGATTCCAACAGGCTGTTGGAAAGCACCAGGTAGACAGCATGTAGCGCGGGCAGCTTGTAAGCGCTTTGAAGATGTGCTGAGCAACGCGACAGTTCCTCGACACTGCAACTGCAGTACAGTAGGTTGTTATCATAGAGTAGTGGGACTATTATGGCTTTACTACACTGCAGGAGCACCAAATAAAACACTTCCAGCTGTACTCTGAAAGTCATTCTGTTTTACAATGTGATATTTCCCACCCTATCAGCCAAGTTTGTGTTATTGTAATTTTTATTGGTGTAAAAACCAGGCCCAATTATGTCTTTCCAATACCATTATTCATTGTTAATAAGAGCTTTTTTGGTTACAAAAAGGCAACATTCATTTGAAAAGGTTTATCACTGGTTTTGTAGTATCTAGATTTTATAAACATTTTCAGGAAAAAGCAATGGACTCAAGCTGCAAACTCAACAGCAAACTGCATGAATATTGTATAACAAACATTTGGCATGTGTGAATTAAGAAGGAGGAACACTGGCGCGTTAACGAGGTTGTCTTATTTTATGCCAATGAGGCATAGATTATGTTATGGCTTGTGATTTACTTGTTTTACTGGCATCCACCATGATGTTTTAAAACTCCGTTGATGTCACACTCTCCACAGTTAATGATCCACACTTGTCAGAGGTGCAGACACAATTACCATATATGCTTTTTAAGTGCACAACGATTTTATGAAAGATTACTTGAAAATATTCATTGTTTCATTTCTAAATATGGGAGTTGTTGTTTGGACTTTACTATTCTAAAAGGTTATTTAGTCCAAATGTATGTACTTGTCTTCCAAAATAACCGACTATGGTTGTAGTTAGTTTAGCAACATTTGCATTCTGTGAGGTTATATATTTTTTTCAAGCTCAAAGAATCTGGTGGCTTTGAAAAGAAAAGAGATGGTTTAACAATTTCAGCTCCCTGTCGAAAAGTGCTTTCTAATGACAAGATAAAGCAGTGAAAATACTCTAAATTAAATACTTAAACTCCATCCATCCATCCATTATCTATACCGCTGAATCCGTCGATCGGGTCGCGGGTGGGCTGGAGCCTATCCCAGCAGTCAATGGGCGAGAGGCGGGGTACACCCTGGACAGGCCGCCAGTCCATCACAGAATACTTAAACTCTTATTGATATTTTCCTTTCTACAGGAGGTAGTTCAAATGCATATTGCTGCGGACCTCTTTCATTACAGCGCATTGTCAAAGTTCTCTGTTGTTCATCCAAACTGGAGATGGAAAAATGTAATGGAGGAAGCCAATAATCTGTTTATGCCTGTACTATCTTTAGTGGATTATTCACCCCACTTTAAGGTCTCTTTTAGGTCTCTACACCACATCACCACAGTTATGCATTGACACTAAAAAAGTAGCTGTATATCATAGTTAAATGCTATTAATGTTGCAATATTTATCTCAGAATTTCTCGAACCTCCAACATAATAAGGGATTTATCACCACTTCCAAAATGCCCATATGTGTATGAGAAAGAATAACATTTGGGTAATGCCAGTTTTCATTATTTTGGGGTATAAGGATTAGAGCTGCAACCAGTTGGAACTTGAATTAAAAAATCTTACATAACCTTTTCATTAAGATAGCCTTACTATGGCTACACATCATAGTAAGCGCTGTGGTGATACACTGACTGATTGCTACTCTGTGGAAGAGCTGCAGTAGGACACTGCTTCCCTTGCTTGTATTCAACACAATACAGGCAGTCAGTTAAAGCTTGGTCAGTACACTGAAATTTAAAGCTGAGACTTTCAAAGTGAGATTTATCTCAAAGATCATTTTTCCCTGAGTTGAAAACAGATAGTGTGAACACAAAACGTTCAGAGTTTGTATTGAAGCAGCAGATGGAGCTGGCAGTTGACTTGGAAATGAAGTAGGCCAGAATACAGACTGAGTCAGTGGGGTGCTGTACTGTTTCTTACAACAAAAAGCTGCAAACTCATTGAATCTACACTGTCAGACAAATCACACTCCCAATTAGTTTCAGTTCCAATGGTGCCTTAAAAAAAAATCCCTAAGAGGATTTATTAGTGTCTTTATCATCAGTGGACAGTGAATACTCTGTGTGGCCCTCTATCAGCACAGGCAAGTATTTCCAATGTACTGCTCACCAGGCCCTGATCTGCAAAGGCCTAGATACAGTGCTCCAGCTCCTTGGCTGTATTTTTAGCAACACAACATAAGCGAGAGAACACAGTATGACCGATCCAACCTGACTGTAATATTAAGAGTCCGTATCTTTGTTGTCATTCAAACATCAGTTTTATACTACAGAGATTGTTCTTTGCATGTATTTTCACACCCAAAAACGTACGGCAGCTAGTAATCCAGGAAAATGGTATTTTGATGCAGTACACGGGGTTAGTTTTAATGCAAGCCATGATATTTTTCTAAACCTAAACCATCTTGTTTTTAATACCTAATATATAACCAAGTAGTTTGTTCTGTGTAAAACAGTGACAAAAAGACGAATCAGTGCACGAGGAAACAGTGACCAGATGCAAAAGCAACATTTAACAGTAAAGTTATGTGAAAGCAACAGCAGCTCATGCGACCTGGACATTTTATGGTAAAATAACTAGAAGACATTAGTGGTAATTATAGAATGCAATCTCAAGTCTCCTACACGGCAGTTGGTTGAGAGGTGTTGTCTTTCTTCCCCTCCAACCTCCAAATGCAGACTTTTTGGTTTGTAAAACATGATGCAACAGTGCAGACTTTTTGATGCGGAGTATTATAAGGAGTATTTTGGAAATTACATGACATGGCCGCTCTTGAACAAATATTCAAGGTTGCCTGGTGTTGTTATTAATTAGATATGTTGGAGCATTTGTTTTGTTCAATTTCTGGTTCAAAGAATTTGGTTGTTTTGCAGTTGAGCATATTTAGAAAAGGTTGAGTAGCATTAAAATCAGTAACTTACAGTTTTGAATATCCAGATGTGACATATATATCCAGTTGGCTAGGTGGTAAGCATCTCCTGTTTTTGGTGTCATCCATAACAGTTTCTAACTTAGCTGCATGAGGAACACTTTAAAACCTCAGACTGATGCTGTATTCTGATGCAAACGAGATGTTGAGTCAAAGCTCAAGGATTAAACAGAATTACTTGGTGAACACTACAGACTATAGACTATATGTTCACTTTTCTAAAGTGGCTTCATATATATATATGTGTGTGTGTGTGAAAAAACTCACTGACTGGTCATTATTTTACAGCTGTGTCATTGTTTTACAGCAAGATTGTTGTTTCATTTGTGGTGGGTTCTTCTTAGAATTGTTGCTCTGACCTTGCCATAATGTTCACTGATGTGAAATGGTATGGGTTCATGTCTTTGAGTCATTCATTAAGTCAATTAAGTAATGAACCAGCTGAGCAGAAATTATGGAAATACAATTTCACCCCGCAGCTTTATAAGCAGTGACGAGTGTGCCAATGTCAGCGTAGATGCTATTGTAAAACTTTGAGAATGTCCTACAATGGCACATACAGGCATGATGAAGGAAAGTGTTTTAATGAGGTCATTGCAGTCAATGGCAGAGGAGGAAGTTATGTCATGACTTCTCATATAATAAAGGCCGATATTTGATTGGTTGTCAGTGTTGAAGAGTTGCACAGCAGTGGCTCATTAACAGCAAAATGACAGCACAAGTCACAAAACACCCAGGAATTCCCTTAATAAGGGGTCATAGCGTTTCCAGTGAAACTTAAGTCTACAGTGTGTGAGAGGGCCACAAAGTTAAACCAAAGCTTTAATAATGTCAGCATGTCAAAAGGCAGAGTCTGTTGGTGAACGATGAGCGTGTCCTGGTTGCCATTTGTAGTCCACACAGTGACCAATTCAAATTTTAGGGAGCTTTGTTTGCATGCATGTAAGAAGTTGTGTGGAGAATTTTTTTTTTTTTGCATATCTAATTTGATCTACATTCAGTCAAAGTCTTGTGCATGGAAAAATCTTGGCTCAGATATTTGTTCTACATTTATATAGAAATCCGCTGGCTGCAGTGGAAGTTGAGAAATATTGTTCATTGCCCCAGAAGTATAATCATTAGTCTATAGTTGATGGATTTCCTAGATTGACCCAAGATTTGCCTTGGTTCAGCGATTACTGAAAAGCAAATGGAGGAATATCCTTTTAATACAAAATAGATGGCAGTGTAATTAAAGGGGGGAAATTCATACTGGGACACCTACAATCAGAATAACAGCAGGGTTGGCTAAAAATCCTCCTCCGACCATTATTGCGTGTTGCTAGGTTTCATACAAAGACATTGTTGTAGGTTCACGAATGGCTAAACTGCAGCAGCTTCACTTACACATGGGTTGTGTAGTTCCTGGCATTCCATGGCAAAGATAACAGCACAGGTGGCACTGTTAAGAACATGTTCAGAATCTAAACATGGGAGGTTGTTAGACTACGTGTCACATCAATAGATCTTTTGTTTCTTAAGATAGCTTAGAGCACACATGTCCTTACAACTAAATTGAATAAGGAGAAATAAGATAATAATGTTCCATTTCCATAAAGAAAAGATATTTCTCATCTTGAAATTGAGTGTTTGCCGTCTCATGGCAATGTAAAGATTGTGATTCCCATTTTGTTTTTCCGATAATTTAGAGGGAGAGATGGAGTTGTGTGTTGCTTGTTTGAATATGTCACAGGTCAACAAGAAAGCCTGTCCCTCTTCCCTCTGGGCATGATAATGGCGGTGGTATGATCAGTTTCCACAGTGAATTAATTTTGGCTGTGTTTCTCTTGATCCTGCAAAAAAGACCTGCTGGGAAGACAAGAATCAAGTGCTGTGCTGCCATTAGACCTCCCTCTGCGAGGCAATCAAGTTTACATACAAATAAGACAAGAGGAAAATGTACATATAGTCTATCTAAATTTCCATGACATTATTTCTGAATTTACATCAATCATCTCGTATGATTATCTCACTTAGATGCTTCAGTCTGCAGTGATCAGGAGAATGAAGGGACATGTCGTCTGGGTTGGGAGCCTGCAATGATCACGCTAGCTAATTGACATACAGGTGGATAGTTTTATAAAACAAGAACAGAGCTGCTCACTGTTCATCTAATTCAAAGGACACAATAAAATGCATGAGTTCTCATTCGTGGCGTTTTTCTGTTTAGTATTTTGATGTATAACCTTTATTAATTAGTTTGAGGTGTTGGTTTGGATCCAATAACAAAAGTGCATTCATGTTTTTCATCATACATCTTACTCTTTTGTATAAAGTTTGTTGCTATTTTCTGTTGTCTTGATTTAGCATTGATGCATATCTTGTACCATGCTTGTACAAATCATCAAATTAATAAATCAAATTTTATTATATTGTTTTTGCATCTTTTGACATATTTTTTATTTCTTTATCCACATGTGATTTTATGAATTCAGTCTTGCCACCCTCATGACGTAACATTTCAGCCATTTGTTGGCAAAACGGATTCATATTAAATGAAAAAATGCAAAGAAACTTTTTTTATTGTTTTTTTTTTTTTTTTTGAAGTGCGGATTATTGAAGGGTAAAAGTTCCCATGAAATCATGTTTGATAGTGATGATCTCTGTGTACTAATGGAATTTAACATTTTTCCTTCTTATGGATAATGGTGATAAATGTTAATTAGACATTTGGCACTCACTCTACTGTTTCTATTTTTCATAAAGCTGATGCAGAATTTGATGCAGTCCTGCTGTGACCAATGAAGCCAGCAAGTCGATGCAAATTGGGTTTTTCTGAAGGAAGGTGGCCTCCTTAGCCAGAACAAATAGTCGTCTTCTAGTCATTTATGGTTGTTTGTCTCGTTTGTCTCTGTGACGGACTGGTGACCTGTCCAGGGTGTGCCTCACCTCTCCCCTAATGGCATATAAGATAAACTCAAGCCTCTGCAACCCTGAACTGGATTAAGTGGGTATAGAAACTGGATGGATGGATGGATGGATGGATGGATGGATAGCCTTTCAAGGGAAATGCTGCATGAATTTAATTGTTTTTGTTGAAGCTAATTTACAGGTTACTCGTTTTCCACTCGCAAGACTGCTGCAATTACATTTCAATATCAAACCTGTACTTTTTCAGTGGAGTGATGATTGTGGCCTCTGTTTGAATCAATAACATTATCAGGAGTAACCATTTAACTGCACTGTTCGTGAAAGAGTCTCTGCTTTTCAATGACGATCACGTTCACTTTAGTTCCTCTTGAAGGACTATGGTAACACTGTGAAAAGGAATGTTAAACACAACAGTTTCAAGCACAAAGCTTAAACAATAAAGAAATAATCCTAATGTTTTCATTGTAAGTCACAGTAAGGCCAAGAATATACTCGCTTTTAATTATGCATTTGCCTGTTTATAACAGCTACCTTATGTATCTTGCACTTGTTTGGTGCCTCGATTGTGCATGCCCTCTAAAGTGGACTCTGCATACTTGTCAGCATAATGATTGCCTACACGATTGTAAAGTTTAAAGGCAAGTATATTTTGAGGCTACAGTAGTACTTAGTAAGATAACAATAATTACATATTCACCAGAGTAAAACAAAAACGGGAGCATAAAGGTTTTCTGGCTTTTGTGTTTGCTTAAACATAGAATATAATAGAATAGAATAGAATAGAACAGAAAAATACTTTATTCATCCCCCAATGGGGGAAATAAAAAAAAAAAACATATAAACATTTTATGGTCACGAGACTTGCAGTAAAAACCCTTTCTGCACAACAAATATAACAACTGAATTTAATTAATTTGTAAAGGTCGATAAGTACCTGGAATTCACATAAAAAAATATTATATAAAATGCAAGAGGAAAAAAATACTTAATAAGCACGTTGACTTCCAGAGTTGTCTTACTAATGCGTATATCTTGGGCTATTTAGCATCAGCTACATTCTGTGATAACCTTTGGTTGCTGCATCTAAGTTGGCTTGAAACACAACTGTGCTCAATTCATTTAGGGCTAGTTGATATGACAAAAATTACCAGGATATTATTCTCTGTATTGGTCAATCTTGATGGTATCATAGAACTTAATAATGCTGTCAGTATGTGTCTTTATAGGTATCTTTAAATGTATATTTACAGCAATATTTACATTACACATCAATATATAATCAGCAGAATGTGTCTCAGTGACACTGAGGTCCTTGTCAGGTGCGGAGCTGCTGTACTCACTGAAGAGACAGCAGTTAAGTCTATTTGGTAAAATGAGATGGCCCTGTATTTTCAACATGCATCTAATAGCGCAAGCCCTTCTTTCTCTTTGCCTGCAGTGGGAACTGTTTGCTTGAATTTGCTATATTTCTTACTGGGTGCTTTTTTTGGAGAAAAAGTTGCTTGAGTGGTCTGAACAGACTTAAATGTTGCAACTAAAGTGTTCAGGTGGCAACAGTGCAACCCAACAAGCCTTCCATTATTTCTTTATTGTATGAGCATTGATTCGGTCAAACTGTATCTATCGAAGGATGGGTTGATGTAACAGGCTGCACGGTGGTGTGGTGGTTAGCACCGTCACTTCACAGCAAGGAGGTTCCAGGTTTAACACACGCCTTTCTGTGTGGGGTTTGCATGTTCTCCCCAGGTACTCCAGCTTCCTCCGACAGTCCATAAACGTACATGTTAATCGGTGACTCTAAATTGTTCTCAGGAGTTAGTGTGTTTGTCTCTGTGTGTCCCTGTGATGGCCTGGCGACCTGTCCAGGATCTACCCTGCCTCTTGCCCAATGACAGCTGGGATAGAGTGTGTGGGCCAATTGCTGTTATAGCAACATCATTTTTATCTAATTTTGAGATTTTTTTTTTGTGGTTTTTAACAAATACTCACCTAAATAAACTATACACCATCTGGGGTCCGTTTCACAAAGCAGGTTCAACCAACTCTGAGTCTATTCCTGATCTCTGAGTTGATCTACTCTGAGATAGAAAACCCTGAGTTTTCGGTTCCAGAAACGCTGATTTGAGTGAGGTTAATCAACTCTGAGTAGGTTCACCTTGAGTTTAGCGCGTGCACCACAACTTTAAAAAGCCAGCATCAATGGAGCCCCGATTCGACGAGTCACCTTGGCAACGGGGAAGAGGAGGGGCTACGTTTTTCACTAACCTCGAATTGGAAATCTTAATGCGCTCATACGGCGAGTTTCAATACGTTTTTAGACATAAGTGCAACATCGCTGCAGCAGCAAAAGTGTAAGTTTAAATGTAGTCCTTTGCAATCACAATAATATTACAGGGAAACTGCTTGAATGGTAGCCCATTCATTTATTTCATTTAGGTGCAATCTCGCGGGGGAGAAGCTCACTTGGCAGCAGTTTAAGATGAAATATAAAAACATCGTTCAAACAGGTGAGACCTCGGCATGGAGGTACCTCATTTTGATCATGTTTTATACTATAAAGTAAATATTAAGTGGCTATTTGACTGTGCAGTTATTTTATTCCCAACATAATGCTGTTTTCACACACATAAACTATGTCTTCTCATCTATATCATCCATCCATCCATTATCTATACCGCTGAATCCGTCAGTCGGGTCGCGGGGGGGCTGGAGCCTATCCCAGCGGTCAAAGGGCAAGAGGCGGGGTACTCCCTGGACAGGCCGCCAGTCCATCGCAGGGCCACATAGAGACAAACGAGACAAACAACCATGCACACTCACACTCACTCTTAAGGAAAATTTAGAGTCATCATCTATATCATGTTCTGTTAAATAATTAAGCCTATTTAAACTAACACCGACTTCTACTGAGCCAACAGAAAGAAGGCAGATGCCCGTAAAACCGGTGCTGCCCAGCACCGCCACCTCTAACGGGAGGGCAGTGGCTGAGGGAATCGTCGGAGGGAGCACCCCCAAGACACGAGTGCCTTTATAAAATATAATAGGCCTATATATGTCTTTTTTAAGCCTATTCATACAGTCTTTTTTTTTCTTTTGTCCCAACACATTCTGATGGTGCCGCTCAAAAAGATAATTGTCTGTAAATGCAAAAACCTATGCGCGGTCTGATAACCATCTCTGACGAATATTTATTTCTCTGCGCAATAATGCTGCACCTTCATCCACGGGATCGTTGTCAAAAGGACATGTTCGTGAAAAAAGTCGCCTCCTACTGTGCCTAATGGACTTCTAGAAGTAGAAGAACTCGCTCTGCTGAATGAATGAATGAGGAAATCAAATGGCGTGTGTGGCTGAAAGAGGGCGGAGACAGAAAGAAACTCGAGGTTTCTTGAATAAAACCTGGTCCCGACCAGGTTAGGTTCAGAGAGTCTGTTACTCCGGTAACTGACCGAGAGGTTAAGTTACCTCTCTTTGTGAAACAGGCTAGAGTTACCCCTCTTTCTCTGGGTTGAGTTACCTCCCTTTGTGAAACGGAAAACTCAGGGTTTCCCTCATTTCAGGGTTAACCAACTCAGAGTTTTCACTAAACCTGCTACGTGAAACGGACCTCTGGTAAGACTCAAACAGTAAACATTAAGCAGTTATGATGTCTAATATTTCCTTTTGGAGTTGCTGGAGAAAAACAAACTAAAGCTGAGAGGAGATCAGTTTGTCAGATTGCCATACATATGCCTCCAGAAGATGCTTATGTTGCTCCATGTGTGTAGCATATGTAAATGATCTGCTATTTACAATCAAGTTTGCCATATAAATCTAAAATGTCAGTGTTGTGTTTATTTGTTTCCTCAGTGCATAAAACAGTCATTATTTGTTTGATGTCAAATTAGACAGTAAACAGTGAAATTACCAGTTGTTTTGAATGCAGGAAAAGATAAGATGATAGATGAGCAACTGGCAGATGATACTACCATTTTCAGAAACTAACTAGATTTAAGTCTTGAGATAATATTGTTGTTCTGCTTTAAAAGGTTATATCTGACTGTTAATGCACATTTATTCTTGTAGTGAACTTTTCAAGGTAGATAAAATGCTATTTCTGGTTTCAAGTGGACAACCCCCCCCCCGCTTTACATAAGTATATATTATAAAGCATATTGAACTGTTAAAGACCAGACAAATGTTATCAGAATAAGCTAGAGGAAGAATGTGAGTGAAATGTGATGAATAGTTGATTGCTCTGTGATTTGAGTCATAGACACAGTTTGCTACCTGTGGTGAACAGTTTGCTCTGACGAACATTTGAGAACTACAGTGTGATTACTGTGAATGATGCTGATTTAGTGGAATTAGACAGCCTTGTGAGGAAATGTTGAACATTGTACTTTTTATCTGGCTGTCTAAGTAACATATACAAAGCATAATCAAACAAGTGACCCCTATGTCACCTCAGGTGACAATAGTGAAAAGTGTTCGGCGTTTTCTCAGTTTCTGATGGAAGCTTTATTTCTGTGACTGGTTTGAGTTATGGATGACACAGAATTGCCAACTTGTCCGTTTGTTGATGGGAGCTGATAAGGGCTTGTCAGATTTGAAGGAACAACTTCAGTATATGTAACTTCATTTGTTTCTTTAGTCAGTTCTTTGAACTCCCCTTGTCACGGGTGGTTATATGTGGACCCAAGGGACGCACAGAGCCGAAGTGGGAAAAAATAAAAGGATTTATTTTAGTCCAAGAATTTAACCAAAAGAGACTCTACAAAAAGGGTAGAGCTTAGGCTGGGTGTTGGAGCAGAGGCGTGGAAGGAGCAGAGCAGGCCCAGGCAGTCTTCACGAGGCAGCCGTGCATAGGTAGGTGAATAATCCAGCATCTGCGCGTCGACCAGAAACTCCTTAAGAAGGGTTGTTGATTGCGCCGATCAGGAACAGGTGTGCCTTGTAAAGCTCCAAACAAGCATGTCAGCTCTGCCTCCCACATGCACACCCTCTGCAGGCAGAAGAGACAAGGGAAAAAGAACCCCAGAAACAAACAAAGAAAACTACCAAAACAGGGCACAAGCCAGAATCAAAACCGGAGTATGACACTACCCCCCCTTTTAACGGACGCCACTTGGCGTTCGACCAGGTTTGTCTGGGTATCGGGCATAGAAATCCCTTAATAAACTCTGGTCCAAAATAAGGTTGCGCGACACCCAAGACCTATCCTCGGGACCGTACCCCTCCCAGTCCACCAAAAATTGAAACCCCCTTCCCCGTCGCCTGACATCCAGTATGTCACGTACAGTGTATGCAGGGTGGTCATTGATCATACGAGGAGGAGGTGGAGGTTCGGCTGGGGGAGAAAAACTGCAGTCTGTAACCGGCTTTAGGAGGGAGACATGGAACACGGGGTGTACATTCAAGGAGGATGGAAGCTTAAGTCTCACAGCAGCTGGGTTGATGATTTTCTCTACCTCGAATGGACCGACGAATCGGGGTGCCAATTTCCAGGACTCCGTCTGGAGAGGAAGATCCCGTGCAGACAACCAGACGCGCTGTCCAGGGCGGTAGTCAGGTGCAGGGGTCCGGTGGCGATTGGCGATGGTTCTATTGCGCTCCGCCGTGCGCGACAGAGCTGCGCGTGTCTCCCGCCAGACTCGATGGGCGCGACGAAGGTGATGCTGGATGGACGGGACAGAGACTTCATGCTCCTGAGTGGGGAAGAGAGGAGGTTGGTACCCCAGAGCGGCCTTGAAGGGAGACATGCCGGTGTCAGAGCTAACCAGGGTGTTATGGGCATATTCTACCCAAGGGAGGTGGATGGACCAGGAGGCGGGATTCTGGTGAGCGACGCAGCGGAGGGCAGCCTCGAGATCCTGGTTGGCCCGCTCAGTCTGGCCGTTGGTCTGTGGGTGGTATCCCGATGATAGACTCACTGCCGCCCCCACTGCCTTATAAAAAGCCTTCCATACAGCAGAAGTAAACTGAGGACCCCTATCAGAAACTATATCTAGAGGGAGTCCGTGTATTTTAAAAACGTGTAAAACTAGTAGATTGGCGGTCTCCAGAGAAGAGGGCAGCTTAGTGAGGGGGATGAAGTGGGCAAACTTAGAGAACCTATCAACAACTGTGAGAATGGAGGTGAAACCGTTGGAAGGGGGTAGGCCTGTAACAAAATCTAGTGAAATATGAGACCAGGGACAATGTGGGATGGGGAGTGGACGGAGATGACCGGCGGGGGCGCGGTGAGACGCCTTGCTTCTAGCACAGATTGAGCAGGCGGAGACGAATGTCTTGATGTCGGCCACCATAGTAGGCCACCAGAACCGCTGTTGGATGAGCTCCGTAGTCCTCAAGATTCCCAGATGACAGGACAGTCTTGATTCGTGCCCCCACTGAAGAACAGCTGTCCTGGTAGCCTCGGGAACAAAAAGAAGGTTAGGGGGGCACTTCTCCGGCAGCGACTGGCCCCGCTGTGCCTCCTGGACCTTGCGCTCCACCTTCCATCTGGCCGCTCCAACCACACAGGCCTCAGGCAGAATAGTCTCCGAGGTACCTTCCCCCTGTAAACAAAATTGCCGGGAAAGAGAGTCAGGTTTGATATTGCGAGAACCGGGTCTGTAGGAAATGGTAAAATCAAACCAGTCAAAGAAGAGAGCCCATCTAGCCTGACGGGGGTTGAGTCTTTTGGCGGAGCGTAAATAGGCCAGGTTCTTGTGGTCCGTCCAAACGAGGAATGGATGAATGGCTCCCTCCAGCCAGTGCCTCCACTCCTGCAATGCCGAAACCACCGCCAGCAGCTCGCGGTTCCCCACATCGTAGTTGCTTTCAGCGGGAGTCAGACGACGGGAGAAGAAGGCACAAGGGTGTACTTTGTCATCAGATGTGGAGCGCTGAGAGAGGACGGCCCCTACCCCTGAATCGGAGGCATCAACCTCCAAAATGAAAGGCTGTGTGGGATCAGGGTGAGTAAGCACCGGAGCCTTTACAAAAAGAGACTTAAGTGCCCTGAAAGCTCTTTCTGCCTCCGGAGGCCAACTAAAAGGGGTTTTGACCGACGTTAGTCTGGTAAGAGGTGCAGCAACACGACTGTAGTCTCGAATGAACCTGCGATAGAAATTCGCAAATCCAAGAAACCGTTGCAGTTGTTTTCTTGATGTGGGAGTTGGCCAGTTGACCACTGCCTGGACCTTGGCAGGATCGGACGTTAACTGACCCTTCTCCACAACAAAACCCAGAAAACTAACTGAAACCTTGTGAAACTCGCATTTCTCTGCTTTAACATACAGTCTATTGTGAAGAAATCTCTGCAAAACAAGGCGAACGTGTTGGACATGCTCCTCAAAAGAACTAGAAAAAATAAGAATGTCATCTAAATAAACAAACACAAACCGACCCAACATGTCGCGGAGCACATCATTAATCACATTTTGGAAAACAGCTGGAGCGTTTGTAAGCCCAAAGGGCATGACTAGATATTCATAATGTCCCATGGGCGTATTGAAAGCGGTCTTCCACTCGTCTCCCTTTCTTATACGGATAAGGTGGTAGGCGTTGCGTAGATCCAGTTTAGAAAACACCTGTGCTTTGTGTAGGGGGGCGAAAGCTGAGTCAATTAATGGAAGTGGGTACTTATTCTTTACTGTAATATCATTCACCCCCCGGAAGTCAATACATGGTCTCAACGTCTTGTCTTTTTTCTCAACAAAAAAGAATCCTGAACCCAAAGGAGAGGTGGATGGTCGAATAAGCCCCGCCGCGAGTGAGTCTGTAATGTATTTCTCCATGGCGGAGTGTTCTGGTTGGGAGAGCTTGTATAACCGACTGGAGGGGAGCTTAGCGTCTGATATAAACTCAATGGCACAGTCATATGGGCGATGTGGAGGAAGCGTCAGGGCATTGTCTTTGCTGAAAACTTCCTTTAAGGCATGATATTGCATAGGAACTGAGGTTAAGTCAATATTGGGGGGAGCAGGCGGTGGCGACTGGTCCGGCATAGCAGAGTGAAGACAATGATTGTGACAAAAGGTGCTCCAGTTAAGAATAGAAAGACTGTGACAGTCAATATGTGGGTTGTGCAATTTTAACCAAGGTAACCCAAAAATAACAGGAGCTGAGGGTGAAACAATAACAAACAAACTGATCTTCTCCACATGGTTACCGGCAACCCGGATGGATAGTGGTGCCGTTTTATGAGTAACAATGTGGAGGGGACGACCGTCTAAAGCAAAAACTTGTCTTTTATCAGACAACAATCTTGTGGGAATCTTATTATCCCGCACAAATTCCAGAGAAATGAAATTGTCGTCAGCCCCTGAATCGATTAATACCTGTGCCTGGCCGGTGCCGTGTTCCCAGGCGAGATGACCATCCAGGACGACCTGTTTAGGGGGAAGTGCTCTGGAGGAGACCTGGCCCATCTGTAACCCCCCAACTACAGATGGACCTCCTCTTTTGGCTTCAGTGGACAGTGGGACAGGCGATGATCCGGCTGACCGCAGTAACCGCATAGGTTGTGGGCACGGCGTCGGCTCCTCTCTGCGACTGGCAGGCGTGTGCGTCCCAGCTGCATCGGCTCAGGTGTCGAGGAGGCCGTGAAAGACGAAGGAACCGAGCAGGAAACAGAGGAGGGGAAGGTAGGTAACAGCAGACCCGTGGATGATGGGCAAGCTGAGCTCCGGGTCGGGACAGCAACTGTGTCAGCACCCTTCTCTCTGCGTCTTTCCCTAAGTCTGTTGTCTAAACGAATAGCGAGGGAAATGAGTTCATCTAATGATGTGGTCTCATCTCTAGCGGCTAATTCATCCTTAATGGGGTCACTTAGCCCCCGGGTGAAAACTCCCTGAAGGGCTCGCTCATTCCACCCACCCTCAGCTGCGAGGATACGGAAATCAACCGCGTATATGGCTACAGAAGAATAACCCTGACGGATGTTAAGGAGTTGACAATCTAATTCCTTCCCCCTATTGGGATGATCAAAAATCTTGCGAAATTCAGTGACAATTCTATCAAAACTGGAGAATTTTACTGTCTGATCTCGAATAGCTAGGGCCCAGGCAGCTGCCTTGCCGGTAAGGAGGCTAATGACATATGCTATGCGTGATCGTTCAGAAGCAAATGAACTGGGTTGCTGATCAAACACCAGTGAGCAATGGAACAAAAACTGACTGCACTGATTAGCGTTACCTGAGTAACGATCGGGAGGTGGGATGTTGGGTTCGCGAGGGGGTGACGCAGAGCTGAGCCCAGGACCCGGAGCCACAGCCGCAGCAGGTGAAGCAGCCGGGTGCGATTGGTCATCGGTTACCGGTGAGTGTGCAGGAGCTGTAGATGACAGTTTGATCAGGCGATTTAAGTTGTCATTGATGATGGTCATCTGGGAACAGATCTCTTTGAGGGCAGCCTCGTGCTGGCCCACAAGAATTCCATGGTGCTTTAGAGTTGATGTAATCCACTCGGTACTGGCTGGATCCATGTTGGCTGGATTATTCTGTCACGGGTGGTTATATGTGGACCCAAGGGACGCACAGAGCCGAAGTGGGAAAAAATAAAAGGATTTATTTTAGTCCAAGAATTTAACCAAAAGAGACTCTACAAAAAGGGTAGAGCTTAGGCTGGGTGTTGGAGCAGAGGCGTGGAAGGAGCAGAGCAGGCCCAGGCAGTCTTCACGAGGCAGCCGTGCATAGGTAGGTGAATAATCCAGCATCGGTGCGTCGACCAGAAACTCCTTAAGAAGGGTTGTTGATTGCGCCGATCAGGAACAGGTGTGCCTCGTAAAGCTCCAAACAAGCATGTCAGCTCTGCCTCCCACATGCACACCCTCTGCAGGCAGAAGAGAGAAGGGAAAAAGAACCCCAGAAACAAACAAAGAAAACTACCAAAACAGGGCACAAGCCAGAATCAAAACCAGAGTATGACACCCCTGTCCACAATAATTTGAAATGATATATGCTCAGTATAATTTCAGGATAGGCCTTGAGTCACATGTCAACCACAACCCTTAAATGTAACTGGATATGGCAGTCTTAAAATACTGTTGAAATTTTGTTTCAGTAAAATAACTTTGAACTTATGTAGGACATTATTGCCTGAGTGGGTGAAACAACTGTGGTGAAAAAACAAAGAGGGGATGTGTAACTGAGGTAAGTTGCTTCACACATGAGTGTGGCAGTTAAAGGAAATGAGTCCAGCATGAGTGACTTTGAGATGACAGGCCATTACAGAGTTGTTTCTAATAATGCAGAGGTAATTATTTATCGAGAATGGTGATGGCTGTGAGGTGAACACTGCTTCTACTTTGACACTAAACTATTTCAATGGGGAAATAATTATTTTAATTGCACTACAGCTAGGTTACACCAAATTAAGCCACCTGATAGTATGTAAAGTTTAGATTAGATTCAGCTGTATTGCATTTAATTTATTGCACATTTCACAGATACAGTCAATGGTTGCAGATTGCATCTAACCAGAGGTGCATAAGCAGTAACTGTAGAATAATATGATATATTCAGAAATTCAGGTATATCAAATGTATAAAAAGAGTAAAATTACATTTACATCCAGCTATGATATATAAGCACCCCCTGCATGCTTGTCAATCAATAATGATAATCCAATAGAATGACATAGATAGATAAAACTCTTATAGATCCCATTTTGGATTTCAATGAAAACTTATACTGTTATACTTTGTAGATTTTGTTGATATTTTAAATACATACTTTAATTCAAGTAAAGCTTGGAAAGTAGAATTTTTACATTTGACCGAGCAAATTTAAAAGGTGGTAGCGCGTTAAATACTTCATCCGTCTAATCTTTTGCATTTCTCAAAATATTTTTTACATAATTTTTGTCTTTGACACCAAGGTCCAAGTCTCTTGCAAGTCATGGTTTTGGTTAACTATGTAAGACTTTTTTTTTCCTTTTTGCCTGAGAATTGTTAAGATGATACACATTTTTGTTTTGCATAAATGTGAATGAATGTAAATGTGGCCATATTTTTCTCAGAACATTGGGCTAAATACAAAATTCTTGTGCAACATCGTCTGTATCCCACATGTGTCGGGAGTAGAGGAGTAAGTGGATCCAAATGCAGACAAAGAAGAAGAGAGATAACCTTGAAGCTTTTAATAAATCAAAAAAACAAATTGGGGAAAACACAGGAGGCTTCAAACATAGACATGAATCATCGAGAAGAACCAACTGAGGGAATAATGAGGAGAGTGAAAACAGGTGAAACAGGTGTAACGCAGAAAAGGAAATAAAACTCAACAGAACACTGGAGCACTGGAGCTCTGGAGGCTGGGGCACTGGAGACTGGGGCTCTGGAGGCCCACACTGGAGACTGGGGCTCTGGAGGCCGGGGCACTGGAGACTGGAGCTCTGGAGACTGGAGACTGGAGCTCTGGAGGCCGGGGCACTGGAGACTGGAGCTCTGGAGGCCGGGGCACTGGAGAATGGGGCTCTGGAGGCCGGGGAACTGGAGAATGGGGCTCTGGAGGCCGGGGAACTGGAGAATGGGGCTCTGGAGGCCCACACTGGAGACTGGGGCTCTGGAGGCCTACACTGGAGACTGGAGCTCTGGAGGCCGGGACACTGGAGACTGGAGCTTTGGAGCTCTGGAGGCCGGGACACTGGAGACTGGAGCTTTGGAGCTCTGGAGGCCGGGGCACTGGAGACTGGGGCTCTGGAGGCCCACACTGGAGACTGGAGCTCTGGAGGCCGGGACACTGGAGACTGGAGCTCTGGAGCTCTGGAGACTGGAGCTCTGGAGGCCGGGACACTGGAGACCGGAGCTCTGGAGGCCGGGACACTGGAGACCGGAGCTCTGGAGGCTGGGGCACTGGAGACTGGGGCTCTGGAGGCCGGGGCACTGGAGACTGGAGCTCTGGAGGCCGGGGCACTGGAGACTGGAGCTCTGGAGGCCGGGGCACTGGAGACTTGGGCTCTGGAGGCCGGGGCACTGGAGACTGGAGTTTTGGAGGCCGGGGCACTGGAGACTGGAGCTCTGGAGGCCGGGGCACTGGAGACTGGAGTTTTGGAGGCCGGGGCACTGGAGACTGGGGCTCTGGAGGCCGGGGCACTGGAGACTGGAGTTTTGGAGGCCGGGGCACCGGAGACTGGAGCTCTGATGCACACTCAGGCAAAACAGGAGCTGGACCAGGACTCACACTGAACAAACACTTTGGCTCAGGAGAATGTTGTGGCTCAGGCGAATGTCGTGGCTCACGAGAATCCTGTAAACTGAATAGATCCATTGCACTATGACCATAATCCTATACTCCAGGTTAGCCAACTCTGGAGAAGTGAGGAGCCATGGACTAGCCTGCAGCAACCCAAAAGTTTCACTGACACTCTCAGCCTCTGCCAGAGTTCTGAAGGCTGAGCCACAGTGTCCCAAAAACCCCAGAGCAAGGAGACAGGTATGACTGTCAACAAGGAGATGAGACAAGGCCACCTGGAGTTTCCTGTCCCTGTGTTCTGGGCCAGCTCCTGCTGAGATATTTGGAGCAGGTCCCATTCAGTTATTTCCGCCTGTTGGCAGAAGAACTCAAAAAGAGAGATAAACTCTTCCCCGGTTTCAGCCTCCAGCTTGGGCTCTGAAGAAGCCTGATGGCTGTGGGCTGAATAGTCTGTTGGGACCTGTCTTGGATGAATCATTTTGTCAGGAGTAGTGGAATAGACCAACAGCAGACAAAGAAGAAGAGAGAGTCACAGCTGGCAGACGATCTTGAAGATTTTAATCAACCAAAAACACAGTGAACACTGGGAAACACAGGAGGCTTGAGACTAGGACATGAAATGATCCGACAAGGACCAACTGAAGACTGGGAGTATATATATGCTCAGTGAGTGATGAGGGGTGAGAGTTAATCAGTCACTAAAACTAGGTGTTACACAGGGAAGGCAGTAAAACTCAATAGAACAACCAAGGGGGCAGTTCTTACAAAATAAAACAGGAAATGGTATAAAGTGCAAAAGAAAAGCAAGAAACCAAAAACACAGCAAAACGCAAACTCTCAGACCATGAAAACATGTATGTCAAGCTGTTTAAATCAGTAATAAATAAATACATTGATACTTAAATGGATATGTCAGGTTTATAGTTAAATATGTCTTTTGAATAAAGGCTTAAATCTTTAACTTACATGTGAACTTTTTGTTTCTTTTATTTCACAATTCTATATGTATTTATTTATTTATCAATCTGATGTCACATTTGTTTCCTTCAATTCTAAAGTGTCCATGAACAAAATACTAAATCCCACTTTACCCTATGTGGTTACACTTATGTGTAAGAGTTAGTTATATGAATAGTTGAATGCACTGTAACAGTGAGCATGTCACTTTCACTCTGGTCTGGAGCAACGTGACCGTCTGATTTACAAATTTTCAAGAATGCACACACCCACACAGCAACAGGGGAAATGTAGGGTAAGCATCTTGCTTATGGACAGTTTTGAATGGTTTTGCATTTGATCGAAATCAGATGACCACAGTCATTTGTATATTTATATCAATATAAAGTTTGATTTTTATCAACATTAAAAAGTGGGTATACACACAAGGACAGTGTCAGTTTTTCCTTTTAATCTTAGAACATAGGAGCAATTTTAATTCTCTTTTTAAGAATTGGCTTGTGACAAATTAATAGAAAGGGTGTCATTGATTGCAGTGGTGTGTGTGATATTGAGATGCATCTCAAAATAATCATGTGATAAAACCATGCATGTGCTTTTCCCCATATTATTTGACTCTATCGTGTCTTCTGGAGGCTTCATAAATCATCTTGTAATCTGGCTCATCCTGCGCCCTTAATAGTGGGAGCTCTATGACATGCAGTGTCCCACATCTATGCGAGTATGTGTGGGATTGTCTGAGGAACGGTAGTGTAAAGCAGGATTTATGATGTCTTGAAAGTGCTTATGAGACAGTGTTGAAGCCTGAACAAGTAAGATCTTGGACAGGCACTCCATTAAGTCTCATCTTTGCGATGCTCTTAAGTAATTAAGATACATTTTGATCATTTAATTCAATTGTTTAACCGTAAACTTACCTTGAAATACTCCCCAAATGTTAAATGACCATCCACTTACAGTCCCAGGCTCAGTAACTCTGTAAGTGGACAATCCAGGGAGAATTGTAAGGTCTCTTTGCGTAAATCCTAGCAGTGACAAGCTGTTCTTTTTCTGAATGGGCTTTTTTTCTTTAAGGGATAAACATCTTAAATTCATCACCTGTGGAAGTTGAACTGGACTGGACTGGAATGATTTGAAATTAAACCTGAAACTGTTTTTAAGAAAAACTTTATTGACTAAATAATTAAATTGTTTAAATTTATTTAAATCAACTGCCACTTCACCTTTAATGATGTCACTGTAATGTAGTTTCTTCATCTTTTATGTCCTGAATGGTTGTGAATTGAGTGATTTGTTTATTTTATATTCACCCATAATCATTTTATGCTTAGTTTTGCAAAATTCAAAGGTCCATCTGGGACATGGATTGCATGTTAGCTTTGGCTACAAGCAATAATTTGTTAATGCTTGACACTTGTCCCGATGTTGTTGTAGTCTTTTAACTCCAGCTACACGACTCCTTATTGGTAAAAAAAAAAAAGGAACGTTAATCCTGTACTGTCCTCCCTCCACTGGCTCCCTGTTAACTACAGGATATAATAAAAATTGTATTGCTGACTTTGCGGACAAGTGCCGCCTTAACTAACAAATGTTTTACACTCCAGCCAGCAAGCTTGGATCAGTCAGCCAGTTACTCCTGGTTGTTCTAAATCTAGGCCTAAAACAAGAGATGATCGAGCTTTTGCAGCAGGTGCCCCCAGCCTGTTGAACAACCTACCGCCCCACATTCGAGCTTCCTCCACCCTTCAACATATTAAGTAGCTTTAAAAGACTCTTTGGTACTCTATTTATGCTGAGAATGTCATCATTCCTATCAGTTTTAATACATTTTACTATTTTCAGTATTATATTTATTGTTTTTTCTCTTTTTTTTTTATTTTTATTGCTGCTATAATTTATTGAGGTTATAGCTGAGAAACAGATAAATAGTCTGTGGTTACCGCCTGCAGAACCACTCTTTAATAGGGGTGGTCTTGCTAATTGCCTCTCATTTTCACCTGTTGTCTGTTCCATTTGCACAACAGCCGGTGAAATTGATTCACAATCAGTGTTGCTTCCTAACTGGACAGGTTGATTTCACAGAAGTATGACTGACTTGGAGTTACATTGTGTTGTTGTTTAGGTGTTCCCTTTATTTTGTTGAGCAGTGTGTATAATTTAAAAGCAGTCAATATCTAATGTCTTGGTTTTTTTTTTAGTGGCCTTTAACAAACTGCATTTCCTTTGAGCCTTAGATCATTGTGAGTTACCCATTATGTTTGAATAATAGAAGTGGTTAAGGGGTCTGGGTAGCTCAGAGGGTTAAGCAACCTGTCATTTCACGCTCATTTGTTTCTTTACTTTGGTAGAATCACAAAGGTTTTCAAGTTAAGGCCCCATGAAAGTAGCTCTTAAACACGCTTCAAAGGCTTTGATAAAGCAGCTGTATTTGACATTCTCAGACTGAAAAGGGGGTGGTTGCTCCAAATGTAAAATTTCAGTTCTCATACCAGTGCAGGTTTCCTTCCCGTCAACCTTCATCTAATGGCAACACCATTTGCCCTGTGGTAACAACATGGCTCTCCAATAATGCCCTCGGCCTTTGACATGAAAGCTGACATGATTATAGTGGAGATGGTTGTAATGGGGGCATTTAGCTCCTGCTGGAAGTAACCCAGGAGAGCTGTAATTTCAGCCTTATAAGTCAACACAACATATTCAAACACAGTACACAAGGTATGATTGTCTAAATGAGAGGCCCTTAATGGTTCTCATTGGCTTAAAGCTGAACTATATTTACAAGGCTCATTAATTAAAGGAACAGGTAGGTTTTGACCAGATTTGACTCAGCTGCTGTCAACACTCTTTTTCTTAAAACTGTTTAAAAAAAATCAGGTTAGTGTAGTTAGTTATAAGCATGCATATTAACCATATTTTTTTTTAGCAGATTTAAGCCTTATAATTGTAAATAATAATAAATAATTATTTTATGGTTACCTCTTTATTTCATTACTTAGTTCTTTTTGATGTAATCAATATTTCCTAATAGACAAGTTGGTGTTTTGTTTAATTATTTAGGAAAAAATATTTAACCAGTTTTATAAACTTGTCAAAGAATTGACAAGTGTATTTTCATTATATTTCCATCATATTTTCAATTTTAATTTTGAGAAGAAACCATAAAAAAAGGACTTTGTAGTTTATGTGGTATGAGAAAGAAAGCACTTTTCCTCTAAATAATCAATAAAGAGGTACATCCCAATACTGATGTGACACAAATACTGATGTTAGGAGAATTATAGGACCTGACTAAGCTCAAGAAACAATAAACAAGTACTGTAGAGAATGAAGATGACAAACTGCTGAGGTGGATTATACAGTGGGAATCAAATACTGGCAAAGCAAACCAAAGAGGGACAGTGGAACAGCAACAAGAAAAACTAAAACTAAAACATTAACTGAAACAATATGTTTTTAATACTATCATTAAGATTATGGAGCACAGAGCCCACACCACAAGAACCTGTTGAGCATTAACTTTTGTTTCAATAAGAACAAACTTTTGAATAATTAAAAGGCTCTATTGAGTGACTACATTCATTTCCACAGCATCATTTAGAGACTGAGAATGATGCGGTTACATTAGCATGTTGCTGTTGATAAACGGCAAAAAGGTTGGGTCAGGAACCGTGACTCTCTCACCAGTAACAGCCTAAACATACTGGACTGTGTGTGCTTGTGTTATTGTACCACAATATGTGTTACAACAAATCATTGGCACAAGAGGCACACTGCTAAAGTAATAGTCTGCTTCTCTACAGTTCTTCAGCCAAGAAGGAACACATAGCAGATTCAGCTGGGTCTGCTTTTTTTTTCCTGTGCTGAAAGTACATCACAATGATTTGATTATGATAGATTGCTGATGTGATTCCATGACTCAATGCTGGCCTGTAGCTCATTTATTACTGTTGTCCATCATCTGTGTTCCCTACTGATGGTATAAGCTAAGCAGGATGCGCTTTCTCTGTTTCCCTCGCTGACTGCCCCTCTCTGTCTTTATTGGCATGAATGAGAACATTATGGCATAATACTATCAAGGCATGTTGAACAAAGATTATTATGAAAATGACTAACCCAGTTGAATAAAAACGGCAACTGCTGTTTGCATTTACTCCATAGTAAAACAAAGATAAAAGGAAAGATATGTTGCAGCTAATATTGTAAAAAACCTATATAAGAAAATTCATAAAAAACAATAAATTCAGCATGGTTTCATGTTTTTCGCTAATTTTGCCCTAGCTCCAACATGGAGCAGTTTCAGGGTCATAATGTTTGTTGATATTAAAACAAATATTTCAAATTGAAAAAACATGTTTTGAAAGTGAGGGTTTTTGAATTTAAAACTTAAAAAAAATGTATTTAGAATAAAAAGAAGTACAGCAAGAAGTTCAGCAAAAGCAAAGAGTTCTCACGCCAGAGCAGGGCTAAAAGTTTGAAATTGAACAATAAAAAATCACGAAGTTTAAAACAAGGATCTGAAGGTGAAAAAAAAAAAGGTTTTGAACTTAATCAAATTCAATTCAATTCAGTTTTATCTATACAGCGTCAAATTACTGCAAATATAATCGCAGGGCACTTCAAAGATACAGTCCAATTTGAGCCAATTCGAATACAGTTCATTGTAAATCCTATCCATTTCATTACATTTCAAATTAGTCTATTTCCTACATACAGTGCCAATTCAAAGACATTAGCCTATCTAAGGAAACCAACAGATTGCCCCAAAACTTCCCTTTGATGGAAGAGCTGCAGCTCTGCCCACTTGCACAATACCCTCTGCGTACGTACGAGCACATAATAACTCCAATGCAGAGGGGTTTTTGAAAATTTCTAGGGGGCGCCACTGAGCCATTTTGCTCCGCCCACACACGATACCCTTTACATACGTACGAGGTCGACAGGGTGGACGTGTGGGCCAAGTTTCATGACTTTGCGATGATGATAAGGCTTTCAAATCGCAAAATACTTTTGCTGCACTTTTTTAAACATTTTAAACACTAACTTTGTATCTTCTCAGATTGAAATATTTGTAAATCAAACAAAATAAATGAACAAACATTAACCCTGAAATGGCTCCATAAACACTACAACCCGTACTGACATATCACAGTTATGTGAAAAAGAAAGTACACTCTTTTATTTCAAAGTTTATATCAGGATATATGACAAAAATATAAATAATATGGTCCTTAATAGGTATTAAAATCACATAAGTACAACCTCAATGAACAACTCATGACATGTCACATCGTGTCATTATTTATTTAGCAGAAACTAAGCCAAAATGCAGAAGCAGTTTGTGAAAGACTAAGTGGACCTCATGATCCAAGAACTTGTAAAACCACCTTTAACAGCAAGAACTCAAAATAATTTTCTGTATGACGTTAGTTTACAGTCTCTCACATTATTGTGGAGGAATTTTGGCACATTCTTTTTTACAACTTCAGCTCAGTGAGGTTTGCTGTCATTTGTTTCTGAATAGTTCTCTTAAGTCTTAGGTCTGGACTTTGAATTGGTCATTGCAGCGCCTTGATTCTTTTCTTTTCCAGTCCTTCTGTTGTACATTTGCTGCTGTGTTTGGATCACTGTCCCAATTTTAGCAAAGCTTTAACTGTCAGACAGATGGCCTCACATTTGACTCTAGAATGCTTTAATATACAGAGGAGTAGCTGCAAAACAAGCCCAAATCATCAGCCTTCCACCACTGTGCTTGACAGTTGGTATGAGGTATTGTATTGTGCACATTGTGCTGATATGGTGTGTTTTATTTTCTCCAAAACTAGTGCTGTGCATTATGACCAAGCATCTTGGCCTTGTCTGTCCCAAAGAATTTGTTCCAGAAGTCTTGTTATTTGCTCAGATGCAGCCTTGCAAACCGAAGCTTTCTCTTACCAACCCCTCCAAACCTTAGTAGGTCATCAGCTGTTGACAAATCTCTCAAGTTCCAAACAACTGTGCATGTGCTCATTAATCTTCATTTTCCATTAGGAACTACTTCAATTAATCATATATGGTAACAAAACATCCATTTAAAAACACGTGATACTTTTGTGTATTCTTCCTCGAAATCATGGCTAAGAGACTTAAGAAAAAAAACTTTATGAAAACAAAGATGAACGCTGCTGTAGTCAAGTCAACATTTAGTTACAGAAAGCATTTCATGCATGAGGCAACACAGCTTTACACAAATCAAAAAACGAAAAATACATTTCAAGCACACTCATAAAAGTGCAAGCGCACAAGATGAATATTAATACACTTATAAGATCTGCTGTGCAAAAATGTGTAACTAATAGCAGAAAAATGGAGCAGTTAATACTGTAGGATTTGACGAGGGATCTCTATCGGAAATGAAAAAAGAAAAAAAATATATCATACAGATGAGACATATCTGCAACAGATATGGACACGCCCATCACTGGAGATACATCTCTTTCCTGTTTGATTGTGGCTTGTTGTTTATATGTCCAAAAGAACTGAATGTATTTTGGGCCCAAGGAAATTATATTAATCAACACAGATAGCATGATGCATCATTGATGGTTGGGAAATGCCTAATCTGTCTCCAGTCTCTTGCTGGAAAGTGCCTGGGGACAATAAACCAAGAGTGGACAAATAGCTTTTTATGCAGTTAGTATCTCTCTGCAACGCAGGTCCTAAATCCAAGCACACCAGTTAAATCTAACAGGATCTCTTTAGCAAAGTGGTATCTGCTCAGAAGCCCTTTGTGCTCTCACCAAGCAGATCAGTACTGTCTCTGAAGACGTGCTCTCTGTGGAGGAATCTTGCAATAAACTAAGATCAGCCATGACATGCTTTCAAATATTTGTCTGTAGCAGATGTCTTTTGTAAGTTTTGACACCTGTTTGGCTACCGGCATCAGCGGTCGAGTCCTCAAAGCCTGCGCTGAACAGCTCGCACCGGTGTTTACAACGATATTCAACCTCTCCCTCTCACAGTGTGTGATTCCCACCTGCTTTAAGAAGTCTGTTGTGGTCCCTGTCCCAAAGACAACCAAGCCCAGTAACCCCAAAGACTATCGCCAGATACCTTATACATTATTTTATTTGATATTTTTTATTCATTTTAATCCATATTTCATATTTAATTTTAATTCTCTTTTTATTGGTAGCAGGACAAGGAAGAATTTCACCGCACATTGTACTGTGTATGATTGTGTATGTGACAAATACAACTATCTTGAATCTTGTTTGTTGCTTGATAAGGCTGACACTGGCTTGTGATCCAAAAGACTGTTGTCCATGTGCTAAAAATGAAATAGCCACATGATATTGTACGCAATTGCGCTATCCTGAAAACACAAGATGGTAACATACTCCTCTGGATACTGGGTTGTGCTTTACTGTTTATATGCATATCGCTCAGGTAGAGTGAGAAATTCTTCTTATTATATTATTAGACATACTTTTTAGTATTGTAAACTAGTATGTTAGGCTTTTTATTTTGAAAACTTATGACAAAAGTATTGAAAAAAAAATCTGATGTTGGCTCAGCTGTTATATCTAAGACTTTAAATGTATAAGGTTTGACTTTGTCAGACATAACAAATAACATCCATCCATCCATTTTCTACACCCACTTAATCCAATCCAGGGTCGTGAGGGGGCTGCAGCCTATCCGAGCTGTCATTGGGTGAGAGGTACAACTTGGACAGGTTGCAAGTTCGTCATAGGGCCACACAGAGACAAACGAGACAAACAACCATCCATGCTCTCACTCACTCCATGGGACACTTTAGAGCAAACTCTGGTCCTCAAAGGGGCCCCGGTCCTGCAGGTTTTAGATGTTTCCCTGCTTCAACACACCTTGCTTTGCAGGTTTTTGCATCTATGCCTCAAAATCATAAATCTATTACTGAATGTTTTGGCTCATGACATTGTCTTGACAGAGGTGTATCCTTTCGTATTTTTAATGCAGGGCTGACGATCTCAGTGCCTATTTGGCTGAGCTGACCCTCATGAGAAGCTTGTTTAGACTTTTCTTCATCTGATTCTTAACCCTGTGGTGGACTGGCAAACTGTCCAGGGTGTCGATTAATTATCAATATGAGTTGACATGCTCAGATAATTTGATTACTCTAAAATAAAGGCTGATTTCAGGGCGCCAGTCATTGTTTGTAATGTTTCCTTGTGCTCAGACAAAGCCCTTACAAATCTCAGAGTGCAGTGTTTAGCTGGGTTTCGTGCATGTTTTGGCAGACAAATGAAAGAAGTCTTGGGTTTTGATGGATGAGACTGATTCGTGTTATCTATTTAATCTATTCGAGAGAGCACATGGAAATAACATGTTGCTTTGACTGATGTGGAGTGTTTACCTCCATCTGTGGCTTACTCCTCTCCGCGTGTACGGGGGTCTATTCTGTGCAGTGCTGGAGGTTGTGTGGTGGTTGTAGTATGCTGTGTAGATTTTTGCTGCAGTGCAGCAGGCAGCATTGTGCTACTGCCTCTGTCTTCCCCCTGCCCTCTCTCTTTCTCTCTCCCTATCTCTCTGTGTATGCATTCATTTTTGTTTTGCACATTGTTTGGAAGCAGTGGAACACTTCCAGATAGTTTTGCAGTAAAAATAAATAAATAAATAAATGGAGATAAAAACAAAGGCATTAGCTCTGGAGCTTCTATCTCATTCATCACACCTGGCAAATCCAGCACTTTGTTTTTCTGAGCACTGGCAGAGCTTTTTTTATTACGACCTTTCGAAAGTTCTTATTTTCAGTCTCATTTTCGCCCCTTGCGCATCTGAGTTTTAAAGCCCAGTTCTCACAATTCAGGGCTGGTCCCCCTCTGGGGGCTGTTGTCCTTTATTCAGACACATAGAGGGAGATATGTTGGCAGAGACCAAGTAACCTGTTTGTTGTGGTGAGCGCTCGGCTCTTTGCAAAGAAGGGTAGGTTGTTTTCAGTGTGTTTTCACACAAGGCCAGAGAAGGCAGGGCATTCAAATACAGTCTGTTAGCACCACAGGACGAAGTGGAAGCTGAAACACTTCAGTACAAACAACATGTAGCTTAACTTGCCAGTCGCTCAACATTTTTGTTTGCTGACTCAATTCACATGCTGTCACATGGTATACAGGCAGTTTATAGTTGCCTTGTCAACAACACCATTTAGCCTCGATATGACAGTGCTTGACATTTCGGGTTGGTTACCTCCAGCCAACTGTAACAGTGATAGTGCTATCTGTGGAATATAGTTATCTGCAAGTTGGAAGGTCCTGGTGGGAAGCTGTTGGCAGGGTCTTTACAAGTGGGTGACAGGCATGGTATGTGTGTGTGTATACATGTCAGAAGGTGTGTGATTGGGTTAAAAGGTTGCGTCAAGCTCTCTGGGACAACAGGAGTGTGAAACACTGAGCACCAATCCAAAAGATATGTGTTAAGTCCTAATGTTATGAGAACTATTGTTGAGGGAAATTGCAAAAAAAAATAAAATCAAGCTAGCTTGGCTTTACAGCCATGGAGGCAATATCTTTTGCTAAGATTGTGGAGCGGCATGTACGCAAGGCATTAAAGGCTGAAGAGGAGTATGGTGAGTACCGGCAAGGAGTTTTTGGAGCTGCTGAATCTTTCCATAATTATCAATTATTCCACCTGCATCTTTCATAACAGATATAAGGTAAGCTACAGTGCAACATCTTGAGCCACTTCTAATGAAAATATATTGCTAGGAAAAAGGGAAATAGGGGCAATGATTTATTGGAATGTTCAAATATCAGTGGAAATAGAGTAAATAATGCAAAAATCAGAGTTTGTACAATTCTAACAAGCTTGAATCAATATTTGGTTTTTGATATTTGAAATCTGGCACCTTATTCTTTAACTCAGCTTGAACCCTCTTAGCCAAGTTTTCTTGTAATTTCTTTAAGTAATCTTCAGGAATAGTTCTCCAGGCTTCTTGAAGGACCTTTCAAAGCGCTCCGTTGAAAGTTGGCTACCTCTTGTTCCATTCTCTGTCAACACATTGCTTCAATAATGTTGAGTTCCAGATTCTCGGGAGAATTCATCACTCCAGAAGACCTGTTGCCGGTGATTTTCAGTCCAGTTCTTGTGTCATTTGGCATACTTTAGCCTTTTCTCCCTGTTTTTCCTCCTTAAGAATTTCTGATGAGATTTCAGTGAGTAGTAAATTTATCAACTGTTTGCTGCAAATATATTTTTTAGATGTGCTACTTTATTCCTCCATTTGTAACATAAATGTTTTTCAAAGGCACACCGTCTTGAGATATGCCAAGTTCTTGGCTAACTGCTCTTTGGGAATCACCTTGTTGGTGCATATGAACAATTTAATGACTGTCAAACTGTCATATTTGGCATTTTTAGTAGCTGCAACTAAAAAATGAATAGCTCTATTTGTTGATATCTCTAAAGAAAGTTAAATCTCTTTTGCGACAGGTTGCTAGTGACAAAGTGCCTAAATAGACTATCTAAAATGGGTACTTACACAACACTGGTTCATCCATTGAGTTAAGTGCCTTTCTTTCTTATGCTTCAGTGACTGAAAATACACTCTTCTGACAAAGGTCAGGTACAAGGACTGAAATGGACATAAAGCAGCCAGTGTCCAAAGAAAAACTTTGAAAGAAGATCTGAAAGTCTGGAGAACTGTTGCTGAGGACCACTTTGAAAGATTACGAAAAGTCTGGCAGCTTTGAACATGATTGCACAGATTCACAATGTAAGCGACATCAACAGTGTGATACTCATAAAAAAAGCACAGCGATGATGTGAATTCCACATCAGCAGCAGAGAAAGTCTTATCAATACAGTCTCCTTCCACACCAATAAAACTAATCACTGCATTGCAGATGATCAAACCTGAAGGTCATACTCTGTAGTCTCTCTGTATGTGTGTATGTGCATGTGAACTTGCTTAGATATACTATAGTGAGTGGTTTACTGCTTCGTATAGTTTATGCAGCAGTATGGCAAAGAGAAGGAGGTACTTTCATTATGTATGCACAGCTTCTGAAGATTATTTCTTATTATTTGTCCTGCATAAAATATGAACTATTTTTGAGGCCAAATAAAGAAGACAGGTAGATTGAAGCATGGCTGTGGATCTACTGTGATCTCTTCTCTTCAAAGTATCAAAGTAAAGGAAAGTACATGTGGTCGGTCAGCTGCGTCCTCCTTTGTTATACACGGGGTGTCGTACGAATATGAACAAGAGACACACAGCAAACTGAAACCCTTACCCTATCTGCAGAAATGCAGCAGCAACATGTGACCATGATAGACCTGGTTTTATAGCAACAGTCACGATTCACAAGTTTCAAGGCCAAACATCATGGCTGGCTATTGTGACACCCTCAATGGATTCACTTCTGTACAGACATCTTCTTTGCTGTATACTTGAAGAGTCGTGCAGCATCTGAAAACTGACGTTGAAATACATCATATTGTTGTACAATTTGCATTAAACCCAAGCAAAATCTGCATCTAAGACGCATAAAATCCACAGATGCTATTTTTCTGCCAATATGCATCAACAATATTACCCCTCTCCTAAACGCTTGCTCTACTCAAAAATGATCATTTTTGTCCCTCTGAGAGGGTGCAACCAATGCCATATAATTTTGATTTGGAGTAAGATATGCAAAGATATGCAAAGATTAAGATATAAAAGAAACAAGCTGGAGAATATAAAACAAATAGTTTGACAGCTGTAGGTTTGCACAAATGTAGAATTCCTGTTTGATACTAGCCTGGGAATTCCCATGCTGCTTTGCGCTCGATTTCATTCTCACTGCAAAGTCAGCCTGGAAACCACCGCCCTTATTTTTGCCAGAGTTTGGGAACCAATCACAGAACGACGGGGGGGAGCAAGACGATGACGACGTCTATGCGCTACACCGAAGCTTGTAGAGTGTTAATCCAACATGACAGCGGACACAACGTTACCGTTCAATGCAGGGCCTTAAAGTTTCGTTAATGCAGCCTTAGAGTATTTCGGAGTAGATTCATCCCTAGCGTCATTTGAACCGGTCATCCAGTTTTGGTGTTTTTTGTTGTTTTTCAGATATTGGCTGAACATCAGCTGAGTTACTGAGTTATCCCGAATAGCTTAGTACAAGCGCTAACGGACCCTGGCAGTATCTCCAAAATTACCACACTAGAATCACATGTCATGACACCAAACTTCTACAGTAGTACAAATATGGTCTGTACTCACAAAACGATGCATTTGGAAGTTTGTACATAGTCCAGGAGTTTATTATTATCATCAACACAAGCCTGATAGCTTTTCTGCTGCTAAAGCTACGTCGATGTCACTTCTGGGAGCTGGGAGCTTCAAAGTAAGATGAGGGTTGATCTACTACTGTAGACAACAAAGCAAGGCTGCTCAATTTCTCCATTATTAAAATAAATTCACAACTCTACAACTTAAAAATTCATGTAGAATATAGCATATTATCCTACTTTGTTGTCAATTTAAGTAGCTTAGAGCGCAAGTTTACTTTTATTTTCCATTTTTTTCTTCTTCCTCGTCGAATTTCTGTCGTCATCTGGTATAAGTGATACAATTGGCTATGAATCGCGCGCAAAGCAGCATGGGAAGAACCTGACGTCATTTGATAAACATTCGTAGCGCCCAATAAACGGCTCTAGGCATTCGTAAACCACGCCTCAAATACGAGAAAATGCACACCTAGTTCCCAGACCACCATCTCATCGAGATGTGGACGCGTCAGCCAGGCTAGTTTGATACCGCTGTTTATGCCAAATTTGCTCATCTGTTCTATGCATCATTGCCAGGGTTGTGAAAAAGATAGCTGGAGATATGCAAATAGAGGTTAGTTGTGTATTCAACTAGTTTTACTAAGGCCTTGTACTTTATGGGGGACAGTTTTGCATGGAAGTTTCTAGGCCTCTAGATATAATGGTAAATATAATGTAGTTCAGATTAGATTTCCACAAGCAACAATGGCTAGTTGAGGGGAACATCAACAGAAACTTCACTGACAGAAGAGAGTGAAGACACGTCACACTTATCTAACTGCACTGTCTAGTTAATAGAAAACAATTTTCAACAGCCCTTTCACTTTTCTACCTTACTCACTTAAAAGTAGGGTAGGGAGATCCTGGATTTTGAGTCCAGCGAAGCTGCATTTTGAAAATACACAGGTAAAAAGTCCCAACCTTTTCTTCACTTTCCCCCCGAAGGCACGCTCTAGAGTACATGAACGCGCACGAGTGGCACGAGCGCTGTCTGACAGCAGCTGATCGTAGTCGTATGTATATTCTATAAGTTTATGATTTAGTATTAGTATTAGCTAGCTTAACTAGGGCCCAGCTGGCTAGTTTAGCTTCCTGCCAAGCTTCGTTCACGGAGCAGGGTACGCGCACAGGGGGAAGGAGGGGGAGGGGGAGGGGGGAGTAGATTGCAGTTTGATAGACGGCATCAGTATCCAATCATTGTGAACGGTCCGTTCACAATGATTGGATACTGTTTTTCCTAGATTGTACGTTCTAGAGGCCACTAAAACTTTTCATATTTGTGTCAAAACTTTTAATTAATTGGTTGCAATGGGGGTGTGAAGAGTATTTCAAGCAATATGTAAAAAAATGTTCCAGAAAAAGATCCCCTACCCTGCCTTTAAGGTTAGGGTTAGAATTAGTATGCATACTTAGGTTAAATGTTATCAAATACATGGTTAGACTTAGTAGAATATACATGGTTAGTATCAGCATCTCTTAATATTCATGCATGCACGGTAATGGCACATGGACACTCCCCCACAGAAAGCCAGAGCCTATACATATGTTGCTATCTTATGATTTTAAATGCTTGTGTGGGAGTGTGATGTGTGTTTTTTCTGTGCTGTAATACACAGTGTTTGAATAACGGTCATAAACTTGAGAATAGTTTTGCTTTGTAAACTCAGGAGGCTGTTGAAATGACATATACAGCACAATGGAGCACAGAAAAAAAAATGGTCTGGCCGAGGGATTTCACAGTAACTTTGAAAAAGCAAAAACGAAGTCCTTACTTGACGAGTAATCATACTCCCTGACGGACTGTTAGACCTTAGCTACCAGAGACCATTGCTCATGTCCATCTTTACTCTTTCCAAACCCTCTAACTCAGTCAAAGGGTCTGATGAAAACAGTGACGTTATATTGTGGACAAATCTGTCATTTGTAAGAAGCATGATCATTCTATGACTAACCACCTGTATTGATTCCTAAAGAGCTATCAGAAAGAAGCTATCTGAGATGCAAGTCAACAAAGGTGAAGAGAAGTAGGTGATTTTGAATGCCTTTATCAATCTTATCCTTACCCCCATTTTAGTACATTGTACTCAAGGTGTTGCAGCAAAGTACAGTATGTAATTTTTTTTTTTTTAACATTGACACAGTCAGAAATAGTCTATTAGATTTTTTGAAAGAAGCTATGAATTTTTAAAAGAGCAGTATGGTCTCTGACCTTTTACAGTTGCTGTATGTGGAGACATTGAAATTCTAATCTATTCTAATCTAGTAATACCTATTTAAACAAATTACTCTTTCTCTTCCATAATGCTTATGTCAGTAAATCAAATGATCATAGCATTAATGAGGTCAAAAACTAAAACCATCCTTCCCTCCTAGTTTTTCTCTGACCATTCCCTGTAACTGCTGAATACTTTGTGGTACGGATTAATTAATAATAACACTAGAGTGGCGATTGTCCAGCCTTGTCATTCTATTCATCTTTTTGATATAGGAGATCAATAGAGATACAGCCATTCAAATGCTCAAAGGGAAGATTGTCATTATCCACGCAAGACATGCATAATATCTTGTAAAATAAAGTGATCTTCTTTTGAATAGTTATATTATATTTATATATATGAAATAATGAATAATCCACTATACCTGAATGGAGACAAAAATTTAATAGTATCTAATGCACGCTGACCATTGATTTGCTGCAAATACTTGACCTTTTACTCGTATGTTATGAGATTTTAATTTAAAAACAAACAGGGATTACCCTGAAAGAAAAAGGTATTCATATTTTTCTATGCAGTGACAAAGGAGGCAGCTTTTTTTTTTTTTTTGCATGTTAATGATAAATGAAAATTGATAAGATATTGCTACTACAGAGATTCATGAAGCATTGTGAATAAAAAAACTTTAATCATAGTGGAAACTGCCCAGATGGTGGTGGGAAGTTAAAGGTTTGTGGTCAAAAAGTGATATCACCTGTGCTGTTGAAAACCAGTTGATGAAAAAACTGTCACTTTGGAAATGTCATAGAAGATGAACTGCTCTGCAAGTAGATTAAAGTTGTCACAGGATGGCTGGTTGAAGTTGGCAGCAGTGACTAATGTCCTGTGCATCAGATTGTAATTGCTATGCGAAACATTCCACAGCATGGTAATAGAAAGCTCATTCCAGCATCTATATAATATCTGCATGATTCACGTCTGTCCCAAATCGGCTGTTTCAGGGTTTCCACCTATTATATATAAGTCAATGTACTCCTGTCCAAGGGACCTTATAGGAAGACTCCCTGTTGCTTCTAACTTTTGCTCAGAAGTGACAGAACTGACAATTTCTTTGAATTTTGCTATGATTCTTGTGAACCAGCAGCCAGCATGTCCATGTGGGGCCCATAAGGTTTAAATTTGGGCTGCAGATAAGGGTCCCAAGTGGGTTTGTCCGCAGTTTCCACGGTGGCCTCACCTGTGTTTGCCCATATGGGTTTCAAAGTGCAACTTGAAGGGTTAGGGGTTAGGGTTACCCTAAGCCTTAAATTATTCCAAAGGCAATACAGATAAACACATCACACAAAGTAAAAGAATGTTCACATTCATATTGGCTAAATGCAAAGTCCAACCAAAGCCACACAGAGACTTGAAACCCATATGGGCAAACACAGGTGGGGCCACAGTGGAAACTGCGGACAAACCCACTTGGGACCCTTATCTGCAGCCCGAATTTAGACCTTATCGGCCCCACATGGACATGCTGGCTAGAGTTGCCAACTACATCCAACTAAAAGTAGTTGCTAAATGTCTCAACAATTTCATAAGCTAATATGTACAGTGCTTTGCAAAAATATTCACCCCCCTTGGCATTTTTCATGTTTTGTTGCCTCACAACCTGGAATTAAAATTGATTGTTTGAGAGTTTGCACCATTTCATTTGCAGAAGATGCCTACAACTTTGAAGATGTATTATTATTATTATTATTTTTTATGTATTGTAAAACGAACAACAAATAGGACAAAATAACAGAAAACTTCAGCATGCATAACTGTTGACCCCTAAAGTCAGTACTTTGTAGAACCACCTATTACAGCTGCAAGTCGCTTTGGATAACTCTCTAAGAGATTGCAGCATCTTGCCTCTGTGATTTTTGCCCATTCCTCAAGGCAAAACTGCTCCAGCTCCTTCATGTTGGATGGTTTTTGCTTATGAACAGCAAGCAAGAAGTTCAAGTCTAGACTTCAAGTCTAACCCCAGATTCTCAATTGGATTAAGGTCTGGACTTTTACGTGGCCATTCCAACACATTTAAATGTTTCCCCTTAAACCTCTCGAGTGTTGCTTTAGCAGTGTACTTCGGGTCATTGTCCTGCTGGAAGGTGAGCCTCCGCCCCTGTCTCAAATCACAGGCAGACTGACACAGGTTTTGCTCAAGAATATCCCCGTATTTAGCACTATTCATCTTTCCCTCGACTCGGACCAGTTTCCCAGTCCCAGCTGCTGAAAAACATCCCCACAGCATGATGCTGCCGCCACCATGTTTCACTGTGAGGATGGTGTTCTTGGGGTGATGGGATGTGTTGGGTTTGACCCAGACTTCCAGACATTTCACTAATTATGTGACTGTTGAAGGTAATTGGTTGCACCAGAGCTTTTTAGGGGCTTCATAGCAAAGGGGGTGGATACATATGCACATGTCGATTTTCAGTTTTTTATTTTTATTTTTTTATTTTTTCATATATAATTTTCTCATTTCACTTCACCAATGTAGACAATTTTATGCAGATCCATCACATAAAATAGGATTAAGAAACATTTGAATTACAGGTTGGAATGTAACAAAATGGGTAAAAAGTCAAGGGGGAGAATACTTTTGCAAGGCACCGTATATTCATGGAAAATGCATTGCAGTTTCCTTATTCTGACAGGGATCCCTTGTATTTATTTGTTTCTCCTCAATTCTCTCGGATCATATATATTCAAACAGCTGTATTTTGTTCAGTTTTAATTGTAAAATATTCACAGAAAGAACAAAGCACAAGAACAACTCTGCACGTGAGAAAGCAGCCTAGTTGTCTTGCTGCTGTTGTTCCAGGATTCACATGGTTGTGATGTTTTAATGCCCTACTGTAGGTGTGTCTGAACTTTTGGACATGTTGTAACAGTCAGTCATGACATCAGTCACAGTATCAATCAGGTGATTAATCAGGTGATTTTAATTGACCTCCAAAAGTTGAACTTTAGGTTGAGAAAAGTGAAGCAAAGTAAGGCAACGGACCCACAATTCAATTTGCTAATGCACAACATCACCCTGTTCAAAGTGAATGAGAAGAGAAACCACTGAAGCCTGAAATGCATTTGTGTAAAACCTGTCAAACTGAGCAGAGTTGAACCAGAGAGGGTTCTACCTGCAGTGGGAAAGAGACCTCCGTCTCACATGGAAGCAGTAGCAACTGTTTGCCCTAAAACTTAGAAGATGTGTTGTCAGGCGATCTTTGAAAAAGAAGTCAGCGAAGGAGTCTTAAAGGTGATTAATGTGGAAATAGTGGGTCACATCTCACTCATTATTTCATTCTTGTTTTGTCTTCTGATGGTATGAGTGAAGTTGCCCATGTTGTTTGGTTTCCCCAACCTACATTTGCTGGAAAACCCCCAAAATAATTGTTTTTTGGGTGTTTCAACATTTGCGGTACCTAGGTGGAAATGTAGACAAGGTAGGAACCTGGTTCCACATTCCTATACCAGAACCTGCTCTAGATCCAATACTTGTAAGAAATGCATATTCTGCAAGAAATCCTCTAACTTCAGGAGAAATCAGATATAAAAATCCAATTTTTGTAATTTGCATGATGATTACAATCTGAGCTTAATAGAGAAAGCTGTCATACACCCAGCTATTTTATGACATCTGGACACAGTAATAATGATAGATCTACTGAATAGGTTTTCTCTTTGGTTTGTGAAAAAAATTTGCAAATAAAAAAGGCACACTGGTTACCATTAAAAAAAACTCCTAAAGTAAGCTCCAGCTGTATACTTATGCAAGGATTGTGACTGTTCTTAGAACTTATATGTATACAAAGCAAAGGTGTATTTAAACATTAGATGCAACATAACAAGAGAGAAAATGACTTGTATAAAACAACTGTAATTAATGCAGTTACATGGAAACGTGATCTAGATAATATAGATTTGGTTCCATCCATTTTATTATGTTTAATGCATGTCTTTACAATCGCAGAGCCTTACTTGGTTTGTATTAGTTTTTATCTAATGGTGGGGTCTATTGGCCGCACGGTGGTGTGGTGGTTAGCACCGTCGCGTCACGGCAAGAGAAGTTCCACGTTCCACTCCCGACTGGGATCTTTCTGTATGGAGTTTGCATGTTCTCCTTGTGTATGCGTGGGTTCTCTCCGGGTACTCCGGCTTCCTCCCACTGTCCAAAAACATACATGTTAGGTTAATTGGTGTCTCTAAAATTGTTCTCAGGAGTGAGTGTGAGTGTGTGTAATTGTTTGTCTTGTTTGTCTCTGTGTGGCCCTGTGATGGACTGGTGACCTGTCCAGGGTGTACCCTGGCTCTCGCCCGATGACCGGTGGGATAGGCTGAGTGTTGCATATGTGTCACATAACTTTTTGTTGCTATGACACCTAAGACAGCTTTTGCTTGCAGTTACTAGATAATCTGTAGGCAAAATGTCAAGGGACATGTTGTAGATAATGTCCACCATTAAAGAAACTTTCTCTTGGTTTTTTTGTGTGTAAGCTCTGATTTGGTTTGCATTTGCAGTTGACTTGGATTGGGTATTTGAATGCTCCCTTGAGATGTTTTGAGCCAACAGGCTAATCCTCTGCAGCCTCTGTGGTGGGCTTCTGATATCCCTCTTATCTGTTAGCGGTGCACTTTATTTCCTTTTCCTCGTCCTATGCTGTATCACTTTTCCCTGCAAGTGCAACACTGACTCCTATAGACCTACTCCAAAATGGCCTGTCTGTAAAATCTGATCCTTTTAGACTGAGGAGGACAGGTCTTTTTCATGCCAACGTCTTGTTGACAATGGCCAAATGTCCTCTCAGTGCCCTCCAACTCACCTACGGCAGCAAGAAAAGGTCTTGTAATATCTCCAATGTAACTCTAGATTCTGTTGACATTTAGAAAGAAAGTTGCACTCGCAGAGGGGTGCATGCATTTCTATCAAACCAAATCATCAGTACTATGAGAAACAAGAATAAGAGCTGGAATAGTTATGTGCGACAATCAAGGATCCAGACAGGCAAGGTAAAAATAGAACTTTTGAGACTTAATAATGGAATAAGCATTGACAGGGAAGCTAGGCCCCTGCCACTGTTTAACTTTCTTCATCAGAAATGGAAAAGTTAACATGTTTAGTCTCACATAGTTAAAAATGGAGAATTGTTTCTTCTGAGTTATTTATGGTGAAAAGCTTCAAATCAGAAAACTTGCTTATGATTATACAGTCACCTATATTGAAGTTTATCAACTCAATAAACTGAACCATTACCATTTACCCACTGGACTTATTGTTGAAAATGGTCTATCAGACCAAATTCTCTTGACTTCTTGTCCAACAAAATCAGTTGTTTTGGTGTCTGCATGCATGGCCACACTGGAGAGTGGATTGAAAAAATGGCCGTCATATTGAGATTGAGATGTTGTTCAAATACCTCAGTAATGACACTAATTTTCAGACAATGATCTTATGTTGTAGTTATTAAAAGATTGGCAAAATACACTACCAGATCCCTCCCTCACCAACACACAACTGGACAATTTAGAAATCTATTTCAAAAGTGGTTTGTGGTTACAGATAATATCACCTTAATTATGGTGTTGGAAAAGTGTGGGGGGAAATTATTTGGATGGATCATCAATTCTGATTTCTGGCATAAATCATGTCATGATGCCTTTCAACAAGTGTTTTTACCAACAGACTTAGTTGATGCATACTGTTGCTGTGTTTGTGGCACACTCGTGCACATAGGTCTTAAATCCAGTTGTCCGATTTACTGATTCACAGTGGTTCTAATTTGATTACTCCATTGATGTGCAATGTTGGCAGCAACACTGATGATGAGGGAAGGTAAGAGTAAGTGACAAGGACACAGAGTGAAGCACCAAGGTCATTTTGGCATATACACCGTGCACCATGCCACTTCTAGCTGCTGAGCTCTTCAGAAAACTGCTTCCTCAGACTTTCAATATTAATGTGTTTTGAGCTAATCTTATTAGAGATGCTTGGATAAAAATAGATTGTGGAATAGATCACTAAATGTTATCATATACCGCATACTGTGTATTCATTTAAGTGGGTGACAGGACACCTGAGGGTTAATGGTATTGTTATAAAACCACAGCATAAGCAAGAACCCCCATAAGTGCACTAAAGTTTCAGATATACACATTGTCATTTAAGGAGTAGATTCCTTGTACAGTCATGCTTAGCTGTGATGAGATTTATTTGTGGCAAAGTAAAGGCCATATAAAATGGATGGTGATGAGCATTTTTATAGTCTCACTGGTGATTCCAAAGGTCTAACTTCACAAACCTTCCCCATAAATGTGTCAACAGCTGTCAAATGACGTGTCTGAGTATTAAGTGAGCTGAAAAGTTGAAGCTGACCAACTATTTAAATCACAAAATCTGTGTGACCCAGTGAATTTTAGTGTATTATGGACTGATGATCCATGTGTTGTATGTAGGGTCTGAAGTCAGAGGGTCAAACGTTTATCCTTGAGTGTCACAGTGAGTGAGGGATCACAATGCTTTTTGTTTCGGTATATCACAGAGAAAATAGATATATCCAAGTCTATTCTTATAGCCCTCTTACACAACAAACCTTATAGTGGGTACAACATACTATTCTTAATCAGTCTATTTGTACAGCACTTTTTATACAAACTGAATTTGGCAGAAAGTGATTCACAGAATACAAATACAAAAAAAAAATAAAAAAAAATAAATCAAGGATTAAAAGCAATGCATCCGGCCCTGTAACACACCATTCCACCTCAGCTCTAATGCATTAAGGGACTATATGCCACACAACACTCAGTTTAAGTAGTGAATAACCAAGGAAGAGCTGAGAAAACGCTATCATATTTAAATGAACTTTTTTTTATAAATCCTAAATTTGTGAGAGACGGCAGAAGCACATAAACAGTTCCAAATTTGTTCATTTAAAAAATCGGAGAGGATATTGTAGGACCACAATCAAAGTAGAATGAGTTTAAATGAATGGTAGTTAAAACATTGAAATGAGAATCAATTGATAAACACAAATAAAAGTCAGTTAAAGTCAAACTAAAAGTAAAATGAAGTTAATTGCATTTATCAAAAAGTAAAGACATCTAGAATTTGTGAATGAATAGATAGATAAATACATGATTAAATATGTAATTAAGTAACTATCCATCCATCCATCCATCCATCCATTTTCTATACCTGCTTAATCTGTCGGTGGGGTCACGAGGGGGCTGGAGCCTATCCCAGCGGTCATCGGACGAGAGGCGGGGTACACCCTGGACAGGTCGCCAGTCCATCACAGGGCCACACAGAGACAAACAACCACACACACGCTCACACTCACTCCTAAGGACAATTTTAGAGAATTAAATAAATAAATGAATAATTTAATTTGAATTAAAAGGAAGACTTAAAGGGTGCTTCTCTCTGCTGCCCGCTGGTCTTCGGGAAAGCTATTCCACAACCGCGAGGGGTATAATTCGAAAAAGTTTTAGATGAGGAGAAAATGAGGAAAATATGTGTTGTCTTGTCTGTTGCTAACTTTATGCATGAAAATTCAAATAAAAATATTCCTGTTTTAATTTACCATCATGTATGTTAGTAGTGTGAAACATTATAGCCTTTATGGAAAAACAAACAGCCAACACTGAAAATTAAACTTTGTAAAAAAAAGTCCTTGAAGCAGAGCACAGGGCTCTTTATCTTGGGAAAGTCTTAGCAAAGTTGACTCTGGTATCTTCCCTCTCTTCCTTTGAGGTTTTTGGATTCAGAAGGTACCTCCTAAAGCGTCACTTATAGATGCATAGGGTTTCTGAGCTGATGAAGTTACAGTCATGGGACACATTACCAAGGCAATGTAGAAAATGCTGGCAAAGTAAAACGTTGTTCTTTTTTTTTTTTTAGCTGTTTTGTCATGTTTTCCTAACCTTAAAGCAATACTATGTAACATTTCTACCTTAAAATAACAGTTTGAAAAAAATTGTGCGGCTAGAATGAGTTTTAATATTACGATTGGCCTGTCTCCTATGCCCTTCGGGGGTCTGTGTTGGAAAAACTGCGCTATGTAACTTTGCTGGACCGGCCCGGGAGCTGAGCGGAAGTACTTCGACTTGCTTTCTGGCACACCTACCGCAAAAACAAATAGACCCCTCTCACGCTCCCAGGTATAAGGCTAAGCTAGCGCAACATTGTCAGTACGACCATCATGGAAGAGACACCGAAGAAACAGAAGAAGACGTTGACTGATTAAGCCAGAAAGAGAAAGAGAGAGGCCGACAAAGCAAGAGACCGGACTAGTGTCGTAACCGTACATTACCTCCAAGCCTGTAGGGGGAGCTCCATAATGGGCTTTTTGAGAAGTTACATAGTATTACCTTAACCAGATACTTTTACAGTCACATAGTGAAGGAACTTAAAATAAAGACCATTGTTGCATCATAGTTGCACTCAAACAAGAGTTCCTTGCTTGGGAAACAGAATATTGGGAGCCAGATCTTTATCACACCCACCCCTCTGAACTGTTATTTAAAACCTCATCATTTCCTCACTAATATTTAACAGCTCTATACAGATCTGATATTGTTAATGATGCAGAATCCAGCTGTTCCGCCTGATAATAAATCAGGAGTAAATGTATGTTAACCTAAGGATGGTTTATACTATAATACAAAGTAGGACCACAGGATTTCTGTAAACCTGAGAGTTTTTTATTGGGTTCGCGAGAGGTTAGTTAGAAATGAAAGGTTTTTAATTCAACTTTGGGCTCAGTGCATTCGGCTTTCTGCTCACCACTGAGGCTGACTGCTTCTAAGCCTAATTTGAACATCATTATAATAGATAGCTAGCCGTCTATTCTTACCAAACTAGAGTGCCTATTGAGTTATTGAGTTGAGTTACTATGATCCTTTCTATTGAGTGTATGTAAGCTAAAATTTGTGTATGTATTCCACAAATGACATAACGGATTTATCAAAACGAGGTATTAAAACTTTCAAAGTAACAGCTCTGCCACGGCGGATCGCTAACGTGACTGATGTCAAACCAGAGGAAATACTCGCACCTCAATCTCCCAATACATCACTCTGATTGGTTAACTCATCAATGACCTCAACCCCACTACACCCCATCCCACCCCCACTACACAATTCTGCTCTTACATCTCAAGATACGAGTCACAAATTACTTTTGGCACGAGCACAAGAAAAATGTACTAAAAGTGAGAGCGGATGCTCGTCGCGCTGTGATGTGAGCGGGCAGATTTGTGTGTGCGCAGCGGCGGATTTGACAAGCTGTAAACGCTGAGTTAAAGTTGTAACAGAAAATTAATGCACCAGAGAATGCACGCAATTCGCTAAAGCATTTTTTATTCACAGTAAACTAGCAAACACCTCAATGATAGGTGTTGTTAGAAATCTCCATTTTCTAGTTTACTGGGTGAAGAATCCCTCTCCATCTAAAGGTGACACAAAGATGGTGCAAAAGAAAATATGAGCTAAAATATATAACTTTACAAAAAAAGCATAATTCTCTATCTCTCTCTGCACAGATGTGGATACAATAACCTCTGTATCTAAACATGCTTTCTTTTGCAAGTCCTTTCAGATACACAAGGTCAGAAGTTACAAGATCAAGTAGGCACAGTGGTTGTACAAAGATTATAAAACCATCTTTGTGTTCCTGTGAACCTGTGTTGGGAACGAAGTGATGACTAGTAACTTCAGCCTCTGCTTCATAAGTTGTTTGGAGTTAAATGGCTTTCACTGAGCAAGCCTTTGATACTGCTGAAAAGGCATTAAACATTCATCAGTGTGCAGTGTTTAAAAGAAACAATGCAGTGAAATATTCATAATGGAATTGTCATGGCTCAGGAAAGAGTTATTTATTGATGGAGTGTGTGTGACGGAAATCTGCGTAGACAAACATCCTTACCAAACAACTTCAGCAGAAAGCTGCTGTTCAAAGTATTATGTCTTCCAGCTGCTCTGGCATTGCTTTGTGCTACTTAAACTGGTCGGGCTGCAGCTTCTTTTTAAAACATAAAAAAAAAAGATTGTTTTTTTACATGTTTAAAGTTTGTAGTGAGTTTCAGGAGACACAACCTCTATGGTCAGTAACTCAACAGATGGTCCCACTTCTGGTCTTACCTGCTGTTATGCACACAGTGAAGTTTGATCATATGTATTTGAAAAACTTCTAAGTGAATGAACTCACTACTGCTATCACAGTGGAAGCCTTGCTACAGGTAAAGCCTGTGTTTAATGTGCATGTATGCGAATGCAGTAAAAATGCTGACAAGAAGTCAAACTGTTTAAGGGTGCTTCGCATGCAGAAATCTCTGTGCTTACAGCTGTGCATGCACACCTCTTTGTGGGTGTGCGGTCCCATCTCTTGTCCATGTCCTTTTTCTTAAAATTCTGCCTGGGAACTATCTTTGTTCACATTGGATTCATTAAATTACTGCGTTTAAACTCATTGCATTGTTTTTCACTTCTTGGCGAACCATTGTTTCCTATCTGGAGTCAAGTCTAGACTTGTTGATAATTCAGAAATAATAGGACATGCACTTGATTCTGGGTCAGTAACTGTGTGTGTACACTATGTATGTGTTATAATAGTATGACTCACAGATTAAATCTCCATTTATTATTGTAGTTTGATGTGCCCTCTCTTCCCACATCTATCGCCATTATGTCTGAATGAAGCCTTGTGTTGCTGCTTTAAGTTCCTCTCTATACTTGACTGGTTTTACACCAAGAATTGCTGTTCACAGGAAATACTTAGAAACAACTTCCAAATGCACAAATAAAAATCACAAACTGATGGCAAGTTTGTTAAAAAGGCACGTCAGAGTATGCACATCACTGTGTGCATATCTATGTTGGCCTGGTATAGTTATAGGATACAGTGCCGCAGTTGTTGCTCGCCCTCTGTCCTGGTGAATTTGTAATGGTTTTAACCTCCTCATGTTTTAGAACATGAAGCAGGAAGTGCTTTTGCTGCCTGTTGTGGGTAAGGACCCATGATAGAGATGGCTGTTACAGCAAGGAAGTAACTAGAAGCTACGTGCATGATGGGTTTCATGGTGTTCCAGTGAATCAAGTAGATGACTTTGCAAATGCAGCAGGTAGCCAATAAGTAATTATTCTAGAGAATATTTAGCCCTTCAGTTTCAGGACATTTTGAGTCAGTACCTATTATTTAAAAATATTTCTGACTTAAACCTGAATGAGCTTTGTCTACCACTCACTGCTGAAAGTATTGTAGGTAAGTTATGCTAAGAATGTGACTTTTTCAAAGAATGAATTTCTCATATGTGCATAGAAATGTTAAGAAAACATAATTATGTGTGGTTATTGAGATGTTATAAAGGGTGTAGTTTTATGTTACTAAATGTAACATGATCATATGTGTGCCTGTTTGCTTACGTCCAATAGTATGCCAATTTTTTAATAGCATGTTTCATTTCATTGTTAATGCGAGTGCGTGCTATCTGAGTTGCGGTGGTTGGGATGTTCCGCCATCAGATACAAATGGCATCCATCCAGACTACAGTTCTTTCGCTCTGATGAATCCATTTCAGTGCAGATTCTCCCCTCAGCAAAGCCACTACGTCCAACTGTCCACTGAAGCATGTCATATCAATCGCCCATCCGTGTGTGCATGCTTATGTTGTGCATGTGTGTACAGAAATGTGCAGGATTTAGTTTAGATCCTTACCAGTCAAGAACAATAAGGATTCATCAGACATGAACTTTATGCTCATAGTAATAGTAATCTTCCATAACAGTGCCAAGGAGTCCTACAATGACAATAGCACACAGTTCGCTTTATTGTCAGTGCCAACAGCATCTCACAACACTGTGCTGGATCCTATGAGTGAGCAGATTTTTTACTTGTCTGCATCGTTGTTGTATGGTCAGGTTAGTTTGTTTCTGCATAGAACAATCAAGAATATTTCACAATAAAATGTTGTTTAATGTTGTTTTGAATTTTTACAATTTCACTACAGTTTACCAGTTGTTTAGCATAAAACTTCAACTTATGTGGTTGAAGTTTCAGAGATATTGTTGAACATAAAACAGGTTTATCGTACTTTAATGTTTCTTATCGCTGCTAAAAAGTTCTAATTAAACTGGAAAAGACCACTGGACCTTTCCCAAAATCTAAGACTCGTTTAGATGTTATTTTGAAAACTGCATAGAAGAAAAGTGTGTCAAGAGTCTGCAATTGATCCTTTTGCAATTTTCCAGTTTGTTTCTTACTTGGATATGCAGTACAAGTCTGCCAAACATTTCTCTGTAAGATATTGTCTCCTTTGTATTTTGCACCTCGGCTCTAATGTATGTATCGTGTCACGGAAGCCGAGACTCTCAACCACATCGTAAGGTCATAAATCTTTAGCTTGAAATTGGGCAACAGATGCTATTCCTAATTTGGATCTCTCTGAGGTCTGGCTAAGCTGTTCTTAGAAAAAGTATTGACCGTGTTTGTATTATGTGTGCTGCTCTCACTGGTGCTGCTGTGGTTGATGTCTTTAATTGTAAAACCGTTTTGATTTGATTTAAACGTTTATTAGAAAGACTTTGGAAATCCTGAAGTTCCCTTTTTATTCAGCAGTTCAACAAAAGACTCACAGCTGAATCCAATGCATTTCAATTCTCTTTACATTTAAAATGCATATTTTCCTCTTTTTCTTACCACGGCTCATCCATCACTCACATTTTCTCTTTGCTACACACACAGAGGCACATTCATCCGAGCTCTATTTTCCCACAGCCCCCCCCCCTCTTTTGTGCATATGGAAACTCTAAGAATAGCCATGTCACCTGATGGGTCTGATAGTACTGTAGTGACGCCAGTCCTACACTGTCCTGTGTGGAAGTGTCTGTTGCAAAATAAGTGACTGACTTCATGCTGTGGTGCCTGCGCATTTGGGTGTTTTTCCCAACAGGAAGGAAAGAATCAGTCAGTTGTTCACATGCACAGTTCTGTTCTGCTGGAGTCTAAGTCACCCAGGGGGCCACTGTGTAGCTGATTAGTCCAGCTTAGCACCATTGTATCTTCCTTCCTCTAACTTGAACCGTCCTCCATCTCGCTCTTCACCCAACTCCCTCTCACTCTACCTGCCTCTCCTCTCCTTTCTGTCTTTTGTGTGTCTGATTAGTCATGCCTCACTATCCAACAGCTTTCCACTCCTCTTTCTTCTGTCTGAGTCACTCGTCAATATCTTTGTGTACACTTAACCTTTCCACATTTTTCCTGTGCCTCTCACCTCCACTTTCGCTGATCACACGCTGAATCTTCTGTGACAACACACGTGGTTTATTCAGTGGTAAACACTATGTGCTCGGCCCCGCAGAGAGAAAATGGGAGGATGGAGAAGCAGTGGGAAAGTGAGACAATTTGCATTCTTTCTGCTGACAATACAGCACATTTTTTTTCAAAGACTGTATTTGAGTCATTGTTAATCTCAAGTGTTCTTAAGCATTCAGAGACTCACACTTGGGATAATATGATCATTCCTGGGCCTGCTCTTCTTTACAGGAAGAAACATGATCTCATGTCATGACGTTCACAATCCACCTCTTGCTGAATCTACTCTCTTTATTTCACCACTGCAGATTTAACTATAAACGTTTTTAAGTATGAAGGAGTGGATGCCAAGAGGGGCTAATCTGTCTTGCGATGTTCTCTATTTTGCTAATTTTTCACTCTTCTGGCACTTTAATATCTTTCACCTGGAAAATGTTAATGATAATAGTTAAAGGTAAATGGGTAGGGTAATATTGAATCTAAATGATGAAACTCTCAAAAATCGGATGGGCTTACACATTTCCTACTCATGGGTGACAATTCTCATCATGTCACATGGACACTGCCCCAAAGATAACCACAGCCTAAGGCTATTGCTATCTCCCAATTTACAACCAGGATTTGTAGCAAATTATATCTATGAGTAATATATATGTATATACATACATGTACATACGAATATGAATTTACTGGAGAGACTCGTATTGCCATTTATCTGCTTGCTGAGAAGTATACAGACGCTACAGTCATGAATTCCTGTAAATTTATGGTGAATTCATGTCAATATACTGTGAATTAACAACTAACATAGCAATTTCAATAACAGTAGTTAAGTGTGAAATTTCTGCTATTTTCTGCAAACCCACTCTCACACAAAGACTTACTGACTGACCGAGCAACATGAGTGCAACGAGTTCCTCGATTGACAACATTGGTGCTTTGCTCCCGAGGACAAATAATAGCTTGTTGGGCAACTTATTTCAAGAAAAACATCTGCAGCCATTTGCAATGCTAGCTTCAAGCGACAGAGTAACTAATGTTTGTGCAAAAAATTCAGTCATTTTAATGGTGAGGTTAGATTAAATCAGTTTACTGATTACTCAATTACTCATTGCTGCAGAAAGTCGTAGCACAGTCGTAACAGCCTATTTTTCATGGTGTTATTTAAAAAAATGGCCTTGCTTTTGTCTTTTTTCATTATTACTGGGATTTTAGTAAAACTGAACATACTATATGTAAAAAGTTGTTGTCATTAGTAAACTCGAAGTACATGCTGGTAGGTATTGTGAAATTTAAGGAAACCTTACAGTTATTCTATTATCATACTGAAATCCAACATGCAGTTTTATACTAAACTGCACTCTAATGTAACAGTTAATACTGCCTTCTCTGCTTTCAGTATTCCAAGTTTAAATCAATTTCATAATCCTGTGAAATGGAGTAAATATCGTTATCCTTAGTTGTACTTTGTGGACAAGTTGTTGCTGTTAGTGTCATGCAAAATCTGTCTAGAACTGCCATTATCAGCAGTCAGCAGCTGCATCCTTTCACCAGAGAGAGGCTCTGCCACAGCTTGAGATTTAGGAAACAAACATGAGGCAACAAATATTGTTCATGTTGTGAAAATAATTAGTTTGTTAATAATTTATGCAGTCATTAGAAATTTGATCAATAAATAAAAAAATCCTAATTTCTCATTTGAATTCAAATGTTCCTTGGAGCCTTTGAAGCCCATTTTTTTTTAATTTTCTGTCAATAAACTTTGTTTGATGATCAATTGCTTTGCTTGATGAAGAAAAAAAGAAAGAAATGAAAAATCATAGATCTGCTCGGAGTTTGTTGTATTAATGTTAAACTCATTGCCCTGGCCAACTGCTCCGTGCGGAAGTTACTCACTGAAAGACGTTAGTAAGCTCGCCAGAACGCTCTGAAAACACACAGGGCTCAAAATACATTCTAGACTCCACTGCTTCTGTTTTTAGAAAATACAACTGTAGTTAAAAGCCCTCTTACTCCTGGAGTAGCAGAGAGCAGCACAGCAGCCATCGCTTGTGTTTTAGCCTGCGGTTTAAACTTGTCATGTGTGTTATTCCTGCAGACTCCAAGAGTGTTGTCTAATTATGACATAGTGCAGTAAGTGTGTGTCACTCTCTCTAATGATAAGTGACTGGACACAGAGGATAGGCCTTGTCGTACACTTTGCATGCTTTATTCATGTATACACGAAAACTGCATCGGGGAAGACAAGTTCTGGCTTGATTCGATAAGAGAAGCTTCAATATGGGGAAAAGAGGAATGGAATTTGGCTTACTTCCTAAAGCCTTTTATCACGCAGCATTTGTTGTCGTTGCTTTTAAACATTTAAATAAGCAATATTTCACTCTCGTTCGTTGGTTGGTTTGCAGCTGCCCATATAACCTGGGCAGTCACAGATTTTTGTACCGTAGAACAGTTTAAAGTCAGTATTTTTTGTACAGGGAATGATTGCAGAAAATAATAGCACAGAAGAGTGAAATATAAGAGATCATCAAGATGGTTTAGTTATTCCAAATTCATTCTGCTTTGCTGAGCAGTCGACACATCCCTGCACATTGAACACCAAATTTTCTGATATTTAGAGAGTCTAATATTCTCTTTGAAAAAAATCAGGATCTCTTATGGAAATTTGGAGAAAACAATCTTTTCGGAGTTCACACGGATGCTTTTATTTGCTTTTACTGATTATACCTCTTCTCAGAATTGGATGGATCTTATTCTCTTCTCATTCTTCTTAAAGGAGACCCTTTAATCTTTTATATTGCTTGATGGAGTGAGAATCAAGAGATTCAAAGCATGCTTAACCCGACTAGATGTCTAATCAGCTTGAGATTGAAAATTCAGCACGAAAAAAGGTACGCCACTATGGTGGCCCCGCAATGAAATGAAAAATGAAAACAAAATATCTAAAAATGCAACAAAATGCTCAACAACAACATGAATAACAATTTAAAATAGACAAAGAGATTTCATATAGCAGATCAAAGAAATAATTTAAAAAAACACAATGAAACAGGGAACGGAACAAAAAAACAGGAAAACAACAACATTTTACAAAACACAAAAACAGATGCAAAAGGCATTATTTAAGAAAACCCAGCAACTGGTTAAAAAACACATTTCTGCAGAGTCTATCTCTACAGACCTCCAAACTTCATGTGGACTTCAGATTAGCTCAAGAACAGTGCATGGGTTTCCATGGCCAAGCAGCTGCATCCAAGCCACACATCACCAAGTGCAATGCAAAGCGTCGGATGGATGAATCTGGGTTTGGCGGTTGCCAGGAGAACGGTGCCTCTCTGACTGCATTGTGCCAAGTGTAAAGTTTGGTGGAGGGGGGATTGTGGTGTGGGGTTGTTTTTCAGGAGCTGGGCTTGGCAGTTCCAGTGAAAGGAACTCTGAATCCTTCAGCATACCAAGAGATTTTGGACAATTTCATGATCCCAACTTTGTGGAAACAGTTTGGGGATGGTCCCTTCCTGTTCCAATATGACTGTGCACCAGTGCACAAAGCAAGGTCCATAAAGACACGGATGAGCGAGTTTCCTGTTGAAGAACTTGACTGGCCTGCACAGAGTCCTGACCTCAACACGATAGAACACCTTTGGGATGAATTAGAATGGAGACTGTGAGTCAGGTCTTCTCATCCAACATCAGTATCAGTGTCTGACCTCACAAATGCGCTTCTGGAAGAATGGTCAAAATTCCCATAAACACACTCCTTAACCTTGTTGAGAGCTTGCCCAGAAGAGGTGAAACTGTTATAGCTGCAAAGTGTGGGCCGACGTAATATTAAACCCTGGATGAGAATGTTACTTAAATCTATATGCTCATTAAGGCAGATGAGCGAATAC